>NC_133567.1:26256504-27506504 GCF_048773025.1 Camelus bactrianus | reverse complement strand
CACCGAGACATGTCACATTAAAATGGGAAAAGTTAAAGAGAGCATTCTAAAGGCAGCAAGAGAAAAACAGAGTCACATTAAGGGAACCCCCTTAAGGCTATCAGCTGATTTTTCTGGAGAAACTTTGCAGACCACAATGGAGTGACATGATACATTTAAAGTGCTGAGAGATAAAAACCTACAATCTAGGACACTCTACCAGCAAAGTTGCCACTCAGAATTAAAGGAGAGATAAAGAACTTCTCAGACAAGAAAACTAAGAGTTCATCAAAACTAACAACCCTAAAACTTGTTAGAGAGTCTTCTCTAAGTAGAAAAGACAAGGCTACAACAAGAAGTAACAAGTTAGCAGAATGTATGTGTGTATATGCATGACTGGGACATTGTGCTGTACACCAGAAATTGACACATTGTAACTGAGTGTACTTCAATTTTTAAAAGGAAGTAACAAGTTACAGAACAGGAAAAATCATACTTGTAAAGGAAAATACACAGTAAAGGCTGTGGATAATGACTTAAGTAAGATAGTATGAAGATTAAAAGATAAAAATTGTAAAAATCAACTACAACTAAAACAAACAGTTAAGGGATAAACATGAAGTTGTAAAATATGACATCAAAAACAGAAAATGTGGGGGAAGGAAGAAAAAATGTAAATCTTTAGAATGTGTTTGAATTTAAATGACTATCAGTTTAAAACAAGAAGATATAGATCAACATATATAAACCCCATGGTAACCACAAATCAAAAACCTACAACAGATACACAAAAGCTAAAAAAAAAAAAAAAAGGAACACAAGCATTCTGCTAAAGAAAATCATTAAAGCACAAAAAAAGAGACAGAAAAACTACAAAAACAACCAGAAAGCAAGTAACAAAAATGGCAATAAGAGTGCATACCTATCAATCACTCTTTAAATGTCAATGGAAAAAAATGCTGACATCAAAAAATAGAGGGTGGCTGATTTGGATTAAAAAACAAGACCCTTCTATATGCTGCCCCCAAGAGACTCACTCCAGAGCTAAAGACACAGACAGTCTTAAAGTGGGGAGGAGGGTGTGGAAAAAGATATTTCATGCAAATAGAAAAGACAAAGCTAGAGTAGCAATACTCATATCAGACAAAGTAGATTTTAAAACAAAAGCTGAACAAAGACGAAGAAGGGAATTACGATAAGGGAGTTAGTACAAGAAGAGGGTATTACACTCGTTAACATATGTGTACCCAATACAGGAGCACCTAAGTATATAAAGTACATATTAGCAGACATAAAGGGAGAAACTGACAATAATACAATACTAGTAGGTGACTTTAACACCGCATTTACAATGGGCAGATCATCCAGACAGAAAATCAGTGCAGGTGCTTTATAAGAATGGCAATAACCAGGGCTTTTTATAGATACACAATGGTTATGAGCATAATAAATAAGCTTAAGTCCACTCTGCTCAAGTTCAGATTCTATCTCTGCTAGTTAAGCGGTTTGACTTTTGACAAATTACTTTAACTCCCTATGACATTTCCTTATCTATAAAGTGTTTGAGGATTAAACCAAATAATATGTGTTAAGTGTTTACAACAATGAATGGCAAATGGTAAGTTCAACAGATGCTGACCATTGGAATGGAAGTCGTTCTTCACGCTTTCAGACAGCTCCTTGTTATTTGTATAAGGAAATGGATACTCGGCACTTTATTGATCTAGGGAAGGATTTTTTCCAGATCAATAGACACATAAAGTGCCCACATGGTATCTGAATTATCTAATATAAAGAGAGGTCTGCATTAAAAGACACAAAATGTATGAAAACAGATATGGAAACACACTTTTCCTTCCAAAGTTTCATAGTGTCAGTTTTGTGTTACCTAAATAGCTGCCATTAAGAAATAAGATTTTTAAAAGAAAAAAAATATCTTCAGTTCAGTCTGCTTTATTTTAAAAAAAACTAATGATTCATAGTGATAAAAAATATTGAAATGAAATATAGAATGAAGCCATTGTGCCACGAAGCACTTCACTGTTACACTTAAGTGGTGTGCCCTACAGGAAGCGTAGATGAGGCTTTGAATCTACACTGTCCTTCGTGTATATAGTTCCTGCAAAATCCCCTTTCATTTTATAAATCCTGCCGAAGAGTTTTAGTTTTAAATATCCCATACGGAGTTTTAGGGGTACTTTCCTGTAAAGTATCTTGGATTTCGTTTTAGCTTCTGGTGTTTCCACAAATGGCTCTGAATGATAGGAAATACACAGGTTTCCAGAATATTCTCTTAATCCTTCCCAGTGCCTTCCATTTAAGCCTTGGGTTCATTATGAGCATTAAATCTGTGAACTAGGCTAAGAGATATAACGGTTTCAATACCAAGGTTCTAAGGAGGTTTAGGTAGAAATTGTCAAAAAGCAATTTCATTGCCATCTTAAAGAAGATCAACTTCTGGGTCTCCAGGGATAAATATTAATTGTATCAATTACTTCTTAGTATTTTTTTTTCAGTTTAATGTAGAGTCTATTTTTAGGCTACAGTTTTTCAATTTTAGTCAAAATATATGGGGAAATGTTATGGACAAAATCTTAAGAAAGGAAATTTAAAATAATATTTGCTTCTAAAGATTAGAAAATCTTATAACTGCCCAGTTGGAAATGCATTATAAATTTCTGTAATTAATTTCAGGTTATATATTTTAGTGTATCTATTGCTCTTAAGATGAAAATTTTACAAGTATTTTTTTAAATAATTTTTTTTTACTCTTTTGTTCAACCACTAAAATATTTTTGGAAGTAAGCAAGTTATAAATAGTAAATGAATCAATTTTTTGTAACAGCAGCAAGTTTAAAATTAGGGGTTTTGATCCAAATGCAATGCTCAGTATAGAATAATAAAGTCACAAGGTTATGATTATTTCCTGTCACAAATGCAGACATTAGGACTAATACACTAAACATCTCAAAGGCCTTTTTGGGCCAAGGTAGCCAACCGTGTTACCATTCATCGTGGTAGGCACCAAAGATAAAAACAGTGAGTAAGACATTCTTTGCCCATGATTAGTGAGAACTGTCCTCTTATCACAAATGCAGAAGTTGTCATAAAATTTAACAAGCCAAATTACAAGAAGTCCTTGTCTGGTTTTTATCTTTCTAGATACAACAACGACCTTAAGATACAAAATAAAATAAAATTAAGTGACATGTGGACGGCAAGCTGTGTGGATGAAGTGGGAGAAGACAACACCAGCGCTGCGAGGTCCTTTGTCCTGGGCTGGCCCACCATCAACTTTGTGGTCACTTTCAGGTGAGCGCCGCGGTCGGTCCGTGGGCTGGCTGCTGCAAAATCCCGTCAGCTATGGAATGTCCAGGGTGGAAGGAAAAAAAATTAATCAGATTTTGTTCCAGTTTTGTTCTTCTGATTTTTTAAAGGAAATATTTTCTTCTGATTGATCTGTTCTGAAGCCAGTAACTCATCTTTTGACACACCCCACTGGAGGCTCCCGTATGCCTTATATTTTTTCCCAAAGAGCTTTTTATTAAAATATGTGAAATATATTGGTAAATACTGAGAACTCTTGAAATCATTATCTTGGTTTGAGCGGTGATTGCTAAAGGGGCTACCAAAACATCTCAAGCACTGTGGAAGAGGAGGGGGTGGTCAGAGCTCTAGGACCCCCTTTCCAACATCCCCTTCACTCGTGGTCAGGTATTGTTTTATATGCTGAGCTTTCAACTTGGCTTTTCAAACCACTGAAGCAGACCTTTACTGAAACAAATTTTATAAAATTCTCCAATTGAGTTTGAATAACTGGTTTATACTCCCAAATTTTCTAAAAAAAATTAATTATAGAAATGAATTTAATGTCATGAAATAATGTGGTTCCTGAATTGTATATCATGTTCTGATTTAGTGTCTATAGAGATGTGACAATCAAAAGCAAATATATGATACAAGGAGTGAAAGTCAGTTTCCTAAAACTCACTCCTTGGTGGGGATGGAGTTGGAGAATGTATGAATAGAGAATCTTTGTGCTCTCATCCTGAACATGCTCAGCTGGCACTTTTCACATCAAGGTGAGCTGACCAGGACTCTTAACTTGTGATTTTGAACAACTGCATCCTCAAGTCCAGTGTAATGTTGAAAGCTTGAAAGAGCTGGTTTTCATCTCATGCACACAATGTTTTTCTTTCTGCTTCTTCTCTCCTCACTACCATCAAACTCCTCAGGCATCATCTTAAAGCTAGAGAACTAAAAATTTTTAAGCTACTAATTATCTGATGAAGGAAGAGCATGCCATGAAGTTCTGTTATGCACCACTGGCCTACCAAAAGATTTTAAGAACTTATTTGGAAGAAAGCATGTGTTTGTATCATTCTCAGCATATCTTCTTTTCCATGACAGATTTCTCTAGACATTATCATTTCCTATTGTTTAATCTCCTTGGAGTTTACAGCTGAAAGGAAGCGATTTCAAGTGAGGGCTGGGACTACGTGACATCTTTAGTTGAGTAGTTTTTTCATGAACCTTTTTTTTAAGAAGAAGAGAAAATGTAGAAACAAGTTATACAATACATTATAATTCCTGGAAAAGTACAGCACTTTAACCAAATGGTTAAGTTAACATTACTAGTGATGTTGTGTGAATATCTGCCCCTCGAAGAGCAATTCACTCCTGTAGCATCTCTCCCCCAAACCGTAACCTCAGTCTAATCATGAGAACAGAATCAGAGATGCTCAAATTGAGGGATGTTCTGTAGGGTTACCTAACCAGTAAGCCTCAAAACTGTCAAGGCCAAAAAAAAAAAAAAAAAAAAAAAAAAGGAAAAGACATAGAAATAGTTACTAAGGAGATATGATAACTAAATGCAATGTGGTATCCTGGATGGATCCTAGAACAGAAAAAAGGACATTAATGGGAAAACTGTTGAAATCTGAACAGTCAGGATTCCTGTAGAGGAATCGAAAGCTAGGAGTGAGGTATATAGACTTTCTGTACTATCTTTGCAGTGTTTCTGAAGATTTTAAATTATTTCCAAATTAAAAGATTACTTTTGTTTAAAAAAAAGTAGTGTTGAAGAGTTCAGACTCTAGTTTGGCAGAGTGAGGTCTCAACAAACAGACTGACCACTCTACAGATAACAATTGTAAACCCTAAGCAAAATATAAACAGCAACAAACTACCTGAAGGTCCTGAAAAGTAAGCAAAAATTAGCATATTTTGGAGAAGAAATGAACCTTGGAATGAGGCAGCAACTCTAGGTGAGTTTCCTGTTTTTAAGGCATTAGCTTGAGGGCAGGCTGCAGGCACATGGTGGTGCAGGAAAACCAAGCCAACAAAAAGCTGCAGTCTTTCTGGGCTCAAGAACCAAAGTACAGAGTCTGGGTCAGCCACCACCACAGGAACGTGAGGGGGGAATTCTCAAAAAGGAGAGTATCAGCAAAGAGAAGCTCTAGAATTTTTGTTTAGACTGTGCCCCAGCTTCTGGCTGAAGGCTGAACCGCACATGCATGGAACAGACTTAAAGCAGTCTGGAGCTAAGGCTAAAAAAATTGAACCGAGGTGCTGCTCAACACAGGTGAGATAAAGTTTTCAGCTTGAGTCTAATAAAGTTAGTTGTTAAAACAAAAACATCAACAGTATTTAGCAAATATAACAAAGCTCAGAGTCTCCAAAACAAAGCATTCCTAATGTCCAGAATGCAATCTAAAATTTCTTAACATATGAAAAACCTAGAGAGGAAAAGATAATAAATAAAAGCCAGCCCTCGGATAATTCATATGTTGGAATTACCGTAAAAGAACTTTAGGCGGCCCCGCCCCCGGCGCGGGCATTCCCCCCCCCCCCCCCCCCGGCCGGGAGGCTGGCGAGCAGCCAGTCGCTGCGCGCGCGGCGCTTTCTCGGCGCGCCTCGCAAGGGCTCAGCCGATGGACAGTCTTGGGCAGCAGCTGCGAAGGCTAGAGCCCAGGGAAGAGTGCGCCCAGGGGAGGTTCCCAGCTGCTTTCCCTCTGCCAAGTCGCCCTGCTTTTCTTCTCAAGCCGCTCTCCAGGCCTCTGCTGTCTCCTACTCACAGCTGACCTGCCCGCTTTGAGCCGTTTTCTCCTGGTGGCAGAGATGGGCCCCTCGCCGGGTCCTGTCAAAGGACAGTGACCAGCTTGGCCTCAGCCTGCTCTGACCCAGGCCTGCCGCTCTGGCTGTGCAATCCTGGGCAAGTTGCCGCTTCTCTCTGAGCTGCTTGCTGGGCGCAGGGCATCCCTACCCGAGGTGGTGGAGAGGACCCCGCTAAATGGTGCCTAGAATAAGCTTGAGCAGAGTACATGCTCAGTAAACGTAAAAACGCCACTCAGTGCTTGGTTTTGAAGTCCTGTAGCCAAATTAAGGATCAGTCTCAAGCGAAACTTAGGCGAGCCCCAGGGACCTCCCTCTGACCTGTCGCTGAAGCACGCCCCCCGCCCCAGGCCCAGCATGCGCTTGTCGTTGAGGAGGGCACTGCTGGCAGCTGGCTTCGCCCTGGCCCTGGTGCTGGCGGTCCAGCTGGGGCAGCAGGTGCTGGAGTGCCGGGCGGTGCTGGGGGGCCCGCTGGGCCCCTGTCGGACCATGCAGCCGGAGCAGGAGGACCGGGTGATGGTGGGCGCCGACCACATGGAGTACCGCTACGGCAAGGCCGTGCCGCTTATCTTCGTGGGGGGCGTGCCCCGGAGCTGCACCACGCTGATGCGCGCCATGCTGGACCCCCACCCCGAGGTGCGCTGCGGCGAGGAGACCCGCATCATTCCCCGCGTGCTGGCCATGCACCAGGCCTGGTCCCAGTCTGGCCGGGAGAAGCTGCGGCTGGATGAGGCGGGCGTGACGGACGAGGTACTGGATGCCGCCATGTAGGCCTTCATCCTGGAGGTGATCGTCAAGCACCGTGAGCCGGCCCGCGTCCTCTGCAACAAGGACCCCTTCACGCTCAAGTCGTCCGTCTACTTGTCGCTCCTGTTCCCCAACTCCAAGTTCCTGCTGATGGTGCGGGACGGCCGGGCCTCCGTGCACTCCATGATCACCCGCAAGGTCACTATCGCCGGCTTCGACCTCAGCAGCTACCGCGACTGCCTCACCAAGAGGAACAAGGCCATCGAGGTGATGTAACCTCAGTGCATGGAGGTGGGCAAGGACAAATGCCTGCCGGTGTACTATGAGCGGCTGGTACTGTACCCCCGGCGCTCCCTCAAGCTCATCCTCGACTTCCTCGGCATTGCCTGGAGCGACGCCGTCCTGCACCACGAGAATCTCATCGGCAAGCCCGGGGGCGTCTCCCTGTCCAAGACTGAGCGATCCACAGACCAGGTCATCAAACCCGTAAACCTGGAAGCTCTCTCCAAGTGGACTGGCCACATCCCCAGGGATGTGATTAGGGACATGGCCCAGATCGCCCCCATGCTGGCTCGGCTCGGCTACGACCCCTATGCAAACCCACCCAAAACTACAGCAATCCCGACCCCATTGTCGTCAACAACACACACCGGGTCTTGAAAGGGGACTGTAAAGCACCAGCCAATCTGAAGGGCTATTTTCAGGTGAACCAGAACAGTACCTCCTCCCACTTAGGAATCTCACGATTTCCGGATCTCTGCAAATGGCTTTGTTGCCGGAAGAGAAGAAACTGCATTCGAGTGGAAATCGAACCTCTAATCCAAGCATATTGCTTGCTGTTAATTGCCAAATCAGGACTGCTTGTGAGAAATGTATTTGCGTATATTTGCAAAAAGCTGAACATTGAAAACTTAACCTTAAAGTACTCTATTTTAGGACACTCCGGGGTAGAGAAGCAACAGTGTGGAAGAGTTCGGCTTTTGAAACTTAAATATTTTATATGTTTCCCCCTCGAGAACTTTTTCTTTTGAAGGAAGGGATTTTCCATCCTCCTTAATTTGCAGGACCACCGTGGTGGCTTTGTTTGCCAGGACAAGGCCCGCCACCTGTGCCTCTCCCACTAACCCTTAACTTTTGAATTCAGAGAATCTATTTAAGAATTTAATATATGAGGCTTTCTTTGATTCCTCCTCAGTTCTACTCAGTTTCACAGAGGAAAAAATATATATATTATTTGAATCAAAAAAAAAAAAAAAGAACTTTAAAGCAGCTCCTATGACTATGCTCAGTGGGTAAAGGGAGAAGCCAATTAAAATGAATGAAAAGATGGGAAAGCTAAGCAGAGAAATAGAAAATATTTGTAAAAGCCAAATGAAAAATCTAGATCTAAAGTTGTAATATCTTAAATTTTTAAAAATCCCCCCCTGTAGCCTTAGTTGCAGAGTGGAAATGAAAGAGAAATGAGTCAGTGAATTTGAAGGTGCATTGATAGAAATTGTCCAATCTGAGGAATAGAGAAAACAAAGATTTTTTTAATGCCTTGGTGCCTAGGAAGAAGCCTCTGCACCTGCTCCTTATAACCGTTTCCTCTAGGGTCTTCTGTTTCCTTAGGCACCTCAACTGAATGGCACATAGTTCCCAGCTAACTCTCAGGGATGGTAGACTCTCAATCACCTCCCAAATTTGAGGGGATCTTCCCAGACTATCTTCCCCTTTTTCTTTCTCTAAGTTACACTGCTTGCTTCTCTCCTGGCTCTTATCTTAGGTGTTTATGAAACGCTGAAATAACCTTGATTTGGGAGTACTTCTGTTTTTAGTTCTACAAAAATGCCTGAGATTAGGAATTACTAGGCAAGGAGAAGCCCTGAATTCCTGCGTAGAGCGAGAGCTAGGGGAAGATGCAAGAAGATTACCAAAGTAATCTCAGTGAGTTAACTTGTTTGTTCATAATTTGTTTATTTTAAAGTAAAGTATGCTATATATTCAAACAATGGAACACGATGCAGCACTGAGGACGAATGAGCTAAAACCACATGCAGTAAAATGGATAAGTCTCACAAACACAATGTTAAACAAAAGAAGTCGGGTATAAAACTTTGCATGCTATATGGTTATATTTATATAAAATGCCCAAATAAACAAAACTGTTGTGTTTTATTAGAAGTCAGGATAGTAGGAACTAGTGCCTGAAAAGGAACACAAGGAAACCTTCCAAGGTGGTTTTCTGTTTCTTACTCTGGGTGCTTGTCAAACGGGGTGTGTTCAATTTGTGAAAATTCTTCAAGCTGGACAATTAATCATTGTACAAGTTCTCTCTGTGTATCTTATATGTCAATAACAAGTTAAAAGTTTACAATACTGATTGTTTAAAGGGACAGTTTTATTTAATTGCTTTGAAAAGGTACAAGTCTAAAGAAAAACCTAATTTTTTCAACATAGATTTTTTTTTTGCCAAATAAATGCAGTATTTGACATAAATGAACCTAGAAAATCTTCTGTTCGGAAAAGGAGAAGGCATCAAAGATTGTAAGGGACTAAGAAAGATGAAAATTTGTCAGTGGCAAAGAGATATAATGAACTTTCTGATGACCAATCCTGGAGATTGCTCATGGAGAAAATTGTTAAACAACAGAGTTAGGAACAAGTTACAAATATTGTTAAGTGTATTTTCCTGGAGCAAGAAAGTAATTGAGGTTTCCAACTTCTTGAAGATTAGAAATATGATTTTAAAAGCTACTGAGTAACAAGGCTATGTAGAAATAAACTTTAAATTATTTTTAACTTTAAGAATTAAATACAGCAGTGACTTCAGAAAAATTATTAATAGTAATTTAGTTGTAAATAAGTTGATCTTAATCAGAAGATTACAGTAATTAAGAATAAGTTTTCTATGAACTAAATTACTGAATTATAGTTCTGCCATATGTATAGAGAAATAAATGTTTCCTTTACTGACAGCAAACTGGTTTCTGAGCCAAGATATTTCCATCAGTATGCCAAATTTCTCCTTAATCTCTTTAATCTCAAATTAAGCATATTTTCTGTTTGCATGGCACTTAAAGCTACAAAAACACTCTTGAGATAATTAGCCCAGTTTTACAGATGTGGAAACCGAAGCATAGAGATGTTAAGTGATTTGCCCATGATAATACATCTTAGATATATTTTTGAAGCCAGGTGTTGGAATTCCAAATCAAGTACTTTTTCCACTATAAGGATATTACTTGTAAGAGAGCCATAAAGTAAGAAAGTGGATCTTTCTTGGATCCTTCCAAGAGGTTTTAGTTAAAAACTAAAACCTGACTGTGTAGTTTTTCCTAATGGGGATTTTCACTTCTGGGTTCTCCAGAACACAGTTTTACCCAGGGTTGCAGCAGTACCGTCCACCCCCGTCAGCAACAATGGGCTGCTGATATTTTGTCTGGATTGATGCTCTTAATTTGTTAGGATAAGTGTTCTATGTGGTTTAATTGTTCTCTCCCATTTTCTTTCATTGCAGTTCTCCAGAACAAAAGGGCAAATGGCTCTCTCTCCTTCAGAGGTATTTTTTCAGTATACATATTTTTAATCTTTCAGGTGTAGTTAAACGATTAAATTCTTCTCTGCAGGGATGTGCCGCAAACTATTCCTCTTCCCCTTAGTAGAAATTGTTTGTCCTCAGAATAATCTGAGGTTTAGACCGTATGCCAAACTATGTGCTGTAAATAATGTTCTCTCATTACATGTACTTCTTACTTTCTAGGAAGGAGAACATTGAGGTCTGGATCATGTTAGACAGAATTTAGTTAATAATCTCTCCCATCTCTTTCTTTGTCTCCAACCTGTCACTTGCTCACAGTTTCCTCAAAGCGTGTGTTAAGTTTCCACACATGGAGGGTTTTCTGCTGAGCACCTCAGAATTCAATTATCATCCCTACCTCTGAGCATACAGACTAAAATGGTCAATTTAGATCCATCTCTGATTCCCGTGGGCCTTCCCCCTTCCTCCCTGCTCCCCCTTTCCAAGCAGTGGAGATAACCAAGATGCACACTCCACTGGAGAGCTCAGTGAGAAGGGAAAGGCCACTGCTTTGGTTTGATCTAATAAAGTGTTACAAATGCTCCTGTGCCAATGAGCCAGGTTCTGGGCATGTCCAGGGAAGGCAGGGAAGCTTTGATGATAAAACATCACCCAGAGGTGCCTTAACCTGACTCTGCTTCTCAAGCCTTGCTTGGAATGGACCTTCTCTGTTCTTTTTTGTGCCCATGCCTAATGTCCTGAGAATTTTTAAAGTGATCTTCCAATCCATAATGTAATTTGACTTTGCTGAGTCTTTCCACCTGTCTTTTAAAAAACAGCATATAAGTATATTGAAAAATATTAGCAAAAATAGATTGATTTAAAAATAAGCCGTTAGGAAAATCCATCTGACTCCGTGTTGTTTTGGATTGTTGTTGCATTTGATTAGATACATCAATCTAGAGAAAGAGAAGGACTACCCGAAGAGCATTCCGCTCCAAGTCGTCGCCAAGGACGTTGGGAATTGCACCTGTGTAAGTGTTTCTAAGCCAGAAAAAATTAAGTTCCAGGTCCCTACATAAGGCCGAGCACCATGGATAAAAGAGAGACAGGCAGGTAGACAGAAAGACAGACAGACTGTGTACAGTCTACAGAAGGTAGGCATTTAGAAATACCATGTGGGGAAGTACATTTTCCTGGGTGTATGTATATCTTTGTATAAGTGACAAGTAACCCTAGAGAAAATGAAACAAGAGAAATTCTTGTTAACTACAGTGTTGAACATTGATGCTTGGAAGGATATTGCCTGTCAGGTGTCTCTTGCCTTCCTCTGGCATCCATGCTTCTCTGGGTCCGTCCAAAAGCCGCTGCAGAGGCTTGTTGTAAAGCCATTTCCATAAGGAGATATTTCCTATTAGTATTAAGCAACTTTTTTCCAACTTGTCACTACTTAAGTAGAGATAAGGAGAGACTGGTTTCGGAAAGTTCTCCATTCTTTGAGTTTTTAGGGATTGAATCCCTCAGGTTATTAATAAATGGATGAGCTGGGAGAGATGGTATTTTTAATGGATCAGCATGTTTCTTCCTCACAGTTGTTATCATATTGGTCAAGAAAAAATTCAGTCTATTTAGCCCTAGTCATTATGTGGAATGTGATGACTGAAATACAGCAAAGTGCCACCATGTTATCAGCGATGAGCAAAACGGAAACATGAATATTTCCATGATACTGTGGATTGTCACACGTCACAGGAGCTCAAGATCACACAGAGTAGTTTTGTGTGTGGACAGATATGTAGTACAAAATAGTTATATTTTGGGCAAAAGTTATGCAAAGGTCTGATACTAGTGCCAAATGCCACTGCTTGAGGGAAATAATCAAATTTTTCTCTTCTTTCACTTCTCTTCTAAAACCAGTTCTTTCTCAAGGACACACTTTCCATACACTGCAAGTGTTGGAAAAAAATTTTCAAGGTATTTTTCCATGAAAATCCTGAATGTAACCATCTGCCATAACCACTGAACGAAAGCCAGCAGGAAAACGGTGGTGTTTTTTCTGCCCCTTACTTTGCTACAGAAGGTCTGTGCAGTCTCACACCATAAAAACTTGAGTGGTTGAGTTACCAGTGGATTTCACTTAGCTTTATTTTTATATCATATTGTTTGTGGTCAGGTTGGGTGCTCTGTTCTATCACTAGACCCTGGTGAAGTCCATGATGGTGCAACACACTGTCCTTTGCTCTCTGAAGTTGTTTCATGGCAACACTCTCCTTTCGGGGAGCCCTGCTGCCAGAAAGAGTGATTCCCTCAAGCAGGAGTGCATGTCTGAGAGTGTTCTTTATCCTTGGCCTTCAGTTATGTGCCACCTGCTAGTGACTTCTGCTAATATAGAAAAAATAGCCACATTTTCAGTTTTGTCTCTTTATTTTGTGTACTAGCCAAAGAAAACTTATCTGCTAAAATTCATTTGTTTTGTATACCAGAGAGGCATGCGGGGAAAAATACACATCCTATAATTACTGTTTCGAGCAGATGTCTCTAATATTAAGAAAAGTCATCGTCTTAGAAACCAGATAGATTGCAGGTGATTATTAGTATTACAGGATAGACGCTTCACTTTACAAAAGATTTTATACTGTTTCTTTATATGAAATGGAGAGGTTTTTCAGACTTTAAAGTAAAAAAGCAGAAGCCTTTCATGATAGTTATCTCAAGTTTGCAAAAACATCTCTGCCATTCTGGTAGAAGGTGAACACTGAGCCCTCCCTGCTGGGTTCTGAGACACTTCTGCATAAACCTTGGAGCTGCAAGGAACACAATTTGAAATCAGTTAACAAATTTAAGCAATTTGTCATGTCAAGTAATTGGCCCATAGAGAAGAAATGCTCTATAACAGAGGGATGAGTGATGAGTTATCAGTGGCTTTCACTTAGCTTCATATGTATACATCATTTTGTTTCTATTTATGCTGCCTTATCTGTGCCATTTAAGCCCTGTCGGGGACACAGCCCTAATTGCTGATTTATCTGATCATTGTAACATGTAGAACCTACCTATAGTAAATACTTACTTTTTATAGCATAGCATTGTCTTATATTTAAGTAATGTCTTGGAATTCAGTGAACTTTATAGATATTTCAGAATCTTGTTATTCTCTTTGTTGTGAACTGTACTATTAAATAGTCATTTCTCACCGTGGTTTAGCACAGAGCTGTTACAGATACCCTGTTTAATGGCAAAGCTGGTAACAGGACTGAGCTTTCTGAAATGTTCAGTCTCTTCAGTAGACTCATTGGTTTTAAGGCCACTCCAGATTTCAGAAATGAAAATTTCAGTAGCCGCAGCACCTGACATAGAGAAAGTGCTCAATAAACAGTGGGGCTTTTTAATGCTAAACTTGAAATGTCTTTTGTAACCAGTTCTAGTTCTGATTTTACCTAAACTGACTTTTTACCATGCAAAGAAATAAAAACCCACACTGTGAAAACAGTACACAAGAAGAAATAGGAATTAATCCAGCGCAGTCCCTTCTTTACTAACATGTTGCATTATGGAAGTAGTCATGGGCTGGGTGATCAGCCTCACTGATTTTTTTTCTTTTGGTTGGGAGGGTGATTCATGTAATCTCTCTGAAATATTTTATTCTTTTTCTGTCTGGCTTAAGGTCTTATGTTCTGTGAGCCACATATTCTTTATTTTAAAAGAAAGAGATGCTGTATTAAAAGGCATCATATATAATAGGATGAAAATAAATTATAATCAAGGGTTTGTGTTCTACTTAGGCCATGTACTTTACTCTTTAAACACTTTAAACTAAGATTTGCCTGTAGATAACCATTTGATGATAATTATTTGTCCACCTGTTTTAAAATTCTCTATTTATAGCTGTGTTTTTCTATTTCTTTTTTTTATACAGTCTAAAACTATAACAGTAACAAATACAGATACTGCAAATGACGTTATCAACGCGGCCCTACCAATGCTAGGGATAACTGTAAGTTACTCTGCTAGACATTCTTAATTAAAAACAAACTTTGATACTTTAGGTTCATGTAAATATTATCCCTTCCATCATAAGACAGCTGATTACTAGAGATACTAAAGTTCTGTTTTGTCCCCAAAAATGTAGAAAATAGGGACAGTAGATTTTTTTATTCTTTTTGAGGGTTTGTTTGTTGTGTAAGATTCTTAATAACCTCCTTCCCCATTCCTCACTTGTCATTGTATGACTATTCTTTCCCTGTTTCCTGTCTTAGTTCATCTTTGTTATCTGTTATTCTCTTTATTATCCCAAAATTCAATTCAGTCTTAGGATGCTGAATTCTGAAGGATTTACTCTATAGAATTTTTACGTAAAGAATATATAGCTAGAAACCATATTCACTGGCTACAGGTTCAGAGGATAAGAAGGATGGTGCTTCTGATGAACTGGTAAATTAAAAAATAAGCTTTGA
The DNA here is from genome assembly GCF_048773025.1 of Camelus bactrianus. Lineage (NCBI taxonomy): Eukaryota > Metazoa > Chordata > Mammalia > Artiodactyla > Camelidae > Camelus > Camelus bactrianus. The sequence goes on along the minus strand of NC_133567.1, from coordinate 27,491,711 downwards.
ATTAGATCATGGATTTGAAGGCCTCACACCACATTTTTGTTAGTGGAGAAGATTGGAATGTTTGAGGATGAGGTAGGGAAAGAGCATTGGGGAGTCCCATCTCCTCCTTACCGGTGTATAAACACCACACAGTGGGTCCTTGTATTAAAGTGAATGACTTTCAAAAGGATGGATGCCAAAGGAAACACTTGGACAATACCATTTCTTGCGTGAGATTCTCTATACATATGAAGACACAGTGATACTATGACGTGACATGACATATATTTAAGATATGTCATAGTCTTAAGTATTTTGATTTGCTTGTACACATTGCTATTGTTTAGCCCTTAAGAAAGAATCAAAATTTAGAATGAGATACCTGATTTATTTTAGTTCAATTTAGAAATATATTTAAGGTATAATTAAATATATATGTGCTGAGTAAAGCAGGCCCCTCTGCATAGATTTCTAAGCCTATAGAATTATACATTGGAAGAGAGTGAGTAGCTTGAGGGAAGGAAGGGAGGTTAATTAATGACATGACTCATTTTCTTATTTATGCTTTTCTTTTGGATAAGTGATCAGTCTCATCACACCAAAAGTATTTCTATTCAGTGTGGGATTAGGAATTGAGTCTCTCTGGTTATACTGCTTTAAGGAATTATTAATGTGTACGCTACCCTACATGAAAAGAAAGGATTTTTACTAGATTGCTCTTCCTGTTTGCAATAAAAATGTTTGACTAGAGGATAGGAAAGGAAGTGACAAAGTAGGGGAGGGGACTTGGCAGGATGGTCTCCTAGCCTGTTCCCTTCATTATAAGGTCAGGGTCATGATTTTTAATCAGAAGATAAAGGCAAGAATATTAAATATTGCCATTCTGTTCTGACTTCATTTTAAACATTTTTGCTTTATCCTCTTCTAGAGGATACAGCAAAGTCTGTATAATTTGATATTATTTCTTTCAAATGGGATTTTTAGTATTACTGGGTTGTAATTCTGCTAGTGAATGGTTTCATTGTTTCCCATAACTGGGCCTGTTCTCTAGACAGAATTCTTGTCCTTTCTGTCCCCAGGACTGGACTTGCCCAAAATAAAGCCAGCGCACACTGTGCCAACTACCTGTCTCCTCAGAGCCCCTTGGTCAGTCTTTTCTTTCCACTCAGGAGCAGCCGAGTTAATAATCAGACTTTGAGACTTTACTTTTTCATCACAGACACAGCAGTGTTGTGGTTTTCTGGATAACAAGGTTGTCTTTGCAGGGGCACGTTGGAAATTAATTCTAGTGTTTGCTAACAAGTACAGAGACCTAACAGAAGTCAGGACTCTAAATAAGATCGATTAACCTTTTAGTAAACCAGGAAGGTTTTTTGTTTTTTGGGTTTTTTTTTGTTTTTTACTTTACAAAAGGGTGTGTATGTGATTTCCCATTCTGTGGGCTACCCATAATACTGAGAGCCTGATTCCACTGAAGTTCATGGATCCCTCGTCATCACTAGGGGAAAAGGCCAAGATTTTGAATCATCTGTTAGGGGTTAGAGGAGAGATGGGTTGTAGGAATCAGCATTGCCACCTTCAAAAACCATATCACCCCCATGAACCATGAAAGCATTTATAGTGGCCCTATGTTTTTGCAAAACATAGAAATGCCAAAAAATATGTCTTTGTTCAGTTACCAGGTGTGAGAGGATGATTGTTAATTCTTTTATCTCCAAGGGCTCTGAGAAAGAGTACAAATTATGGGTGAATTCCAGCAAAGAGGAGGCACCATACCCACTTATTGGTAAGTTTCTGTGAAACTATAAGATGGATTGTGTTTTAGTTATAGTTCTAAATGTCTCAGAGAGTTGGTCATACAGTCCTAAATTTAAATACTATTAAATAATAAATCCCATGTAATATTCATTTATTCATTTAATAAATACATATATCAAGTATGTCCTATGTGCAGATAAATGATAGCTCTTCAAGTAACCAGTGGTGTAGAGGGGAAGAGAAATGTAAATTTTCCTTTCTTTTTTTTTTTCACTTTACAAATAGACCTATTTTTGTCAAACCTTTTAAAAATTTCTTTCTAAGAGAAAGCAAGATGTGCTGGAATCCCATTTTCCCTGTATATTTATTTTTCATATTGAGTTCTTGAATCTCCTTTCCTTTTCCTGCTGTTTGCCTCTATAGAAAACCTTCTATGATCCAGTCATGCCTCTTAATCTATCAGTGAGTATTTAACACCTGCCCTGTACCCAAATCTTTGCTAGGCATCAAAAAAGAAAATGAAATTAAACCATTTAGATTCCTAAAAATCTTTATTGACTTATTTAGCAATAGGTACTACCCTACCAACTAACTACTTTGCTATTTCTCTAGCCAAACTTCCCAGCACCTGTTTTGAGGAATTACTGGAAAATAGGTCACATCTCACCTTATTTAAATCATTTAGCTATAAAAATATTTCTTGATCAGTGAAGTCCTTCAGTATAGTTAATGGAAATAGGGCAATTAAAATAAGGGACAGCATCTGTAGCAAATCTTGAGATGATGACATTGATGATGATGACGATTTCTGTTAATGATTTTTAAATGCTTGCTATCTGCCTAGCATTATGCAAAGCATATCGCACGAGTTATCTCATGTCATCCTTTCATTTACCTGTGAGATCACTACAGTGTAATTCAGGTTTCAAGTGATCCGAATAACCCAAATCCAAACTTTTCTATGAAATGTATATTCTCAGCTTTAAAGCAAGCCATCATGCACATAGCTGAGGACAAAATATTCCATTCATTTCCAGTTTATTTCTTAATGTTGTCATTTGTGTAAAAGTCAATGAGCAACAATTAAAGCTGTTTTGAAAAGTCAAATAAATACTTAAAATAGTTGTTTTAATAAAATATATTAATTTAATTAAAACTATGTAGATAGTAACTCTCAGGCTTAAAACAACATGAAGCTTCATTTCTAACTCACTAAAAAAAAAAAAAGGATATGGGACATGGTTGTTACTTAGCAGCAATTCTCCATTGTATATTTTACTGCACCTTGCAAATTTCAGTTGTGGATTAGCTACTGGTTATTTTGGTAAATCAATTTTGTTTTATTGCTGTCATAGAAGTCTTTTTTTATTTTTCTGCCTTAGTCCCTGAAAGTTGCTGTAGTACTTAATATCAATGAAACATTGACACTATATGCCTATGCAAGATGAAAAGGAAAAGTTCACTGAATTAGATTCAGTGATAAGTCTGGAATGGAAGAGACCTTACTCTCTGTACTTAAAAAGTAAACAAATCTACAGCCCAATGGTACTTAAGAATTGAGAAAATGAAATTACTCAGTGTACTAAAGATCAAAAACTGATATTTCAGTCAGGTGTCCAGGGTTTAGTTTTTCTAGTTAGAAAACTCCTTTTTGAATCTTGTTTTTGTGTCTCTCATACCCTGCAGTCTTCCTTCTAACTATTGCCTGTGAATAACGGCCTCAGAGTGGCATGGTGGGAGGGAAGCGTAAGTCAGACAAGCCAGCCCTTGAGTAACTCTAATTGTTTCTATAACTAATAAAGAGTATAAAATGTCTTCTTTCAGGTAGATATCTTGTATTGAATAATAGTAATAATAGTGATCTTTGAAATATATAGTTATTTGCCCTTTGTATTTAAATACTATTAACCACTAAATTTTCTTATTTGATCCTTATAATACTGTGTGATGGGTAGGATAAATATTTTAAATCATAAACTTAAGGCTGAGAGAGGTCAAGGATTTGCTGAAGATTTACAGAGGTAGGTAGTGTCAAAGGAGAAACTAGAATGCCTTTCAGTATTCTCAGATGTGAACATAGGAAAAGTCAACAGGATGCAACTCACAAACTAACCTGTGCATTCCCAAACAAGATATTCTTTAAAGACTTTTTTCTCTTTGTTTCTTCTCTGTACCCCCCCAAAAAAAAACTACTTTGGTGGGGCCACCTGCATTACACAGTGGCCTCCAACTGTAAGAGTGTGCATGGCGATTGCTCAGTCAACAAAAGGATTCTTTATACCAAAAGTCCCAGGAGCAAATTGCAGGACATTCCAGTCTGTAGCACACATGCTCATACTGACACAGTGCCAGTCAGCCTAAAGTCTACATTTAGATTTTTCTCTGTGTAGGACATGAATTCCCCTATGGGATTGAAATGAGTCACCTTCGAGACAAGGCACTCCTGACGCAGGGGTCAAAGGACTTCCCCACACCTTCAAACCTCCAAGAGTCCTTCTTCATGGAACAGCTGCCCCAAGAGAAGCAGTGTCACTTCATCTTGAAGCCCAGCCGGCTGGCTGTGGCCCAACAACTGGGTGGTGAGTTTTCTCTTTCATGAGAGCCTTTTTTTAGCAAAACTTTTCACTCCTGAAAACAAAGTTTTCAAAGTTCTTTGCCTTTATACAGGCAAAGACCCAAACTTCCAGCCAGATGAGGTATTTTTTTTCTTTTGAGTTTTCTAAGTGTTTTGAAGGGAAAGATGTAGCTTTAGAAGATGGGTTTATAAATCAGCGGTAGGGGTGACTGATGGGTAATCAGTAGCTGGTTGTGGTACGGTCTGTTCTTTCTTTCTTCACTGTCCTTCCCCCTTTAGCTTTATGCCCACTGCAGAGTCAAAGGCACCAGGCAATGCGGCAGGTGCTTCAATGCCTTCTTTGTACTGTAATGCATTGCATTGTGTGTTCCCCCTAAATGATCATATTATTAAAAGAAGGCCGTCCGTGATGGGTGTCAGGAGATGCTGGTGCCCTACCTGGATCCTGGTACTGATAATCATGTGAAGATGAAGGTAATTTCCACAGAAATCTCTCCTTAGTCTGCTAAGCTAATCTGAATTCCCTGGGAACATAGCCATCTGTTACCCTCCCCATAATAAAGACTCCAGAGTGATAAAAAGTGGTGTTCAACGTAGGAGGACCATCATTAATTACCCTAACCTGTGTTTGAGCTTTAAACCCTCAGTCTGAAAGTAAGATTGTATACAAATGAAAGCAAATGTGTCAGACCAAAAAGTGTGAGGTGGGGGTGGGGGGATAGCAGAAAATTGATGCTGAATTTTTGGAGCTGCTTTTGTAAACCTGAACAAACTGGGATGCCCCATGGACAGTGGCCACTGTTTTATGCTCATCCCCCGACACATGCATGTCCAGCCCCATCTCTTTCGGTTGATGACCTAGCCTCAAACTTTATACTTTATTGAAATCACTGGTCAGGACTCCTTCATCTTGCCAACACCAGCTATAAAAAACTTACCCTGCATTTGCACCTGTTTCCCACAGAGTTAAAGTGAGTTTTTGAACTCTAAGGCCCTCTACCCACGTCTTTGGGGTGCTATGGAGATATTACAGTTTTCCATCCCCTGAAACGTGAGCTCCATGAAGGCAGAGAGCTGAGTCTGTTTTGTTCACTGCTATGTTTTCAGCACCTGAAACAGTGTCTGCATATATAAATTGAACTCAATAAATATTTGTTGAATGAATTATTTTATTGACAGGTCTGTTGCTGGTACTCATTGAAGACACAAAGGGAATGTCACCTTTATAACTAAGCTGAGGAAAATGGTGTTTTACTCTTCTATCTTTATACCCATGTTGTTCAAAATGATATCTCTGGGTCCCTTGTCAGTAAAATAAATTTATTTTAACTGACTTGACCAAAACAATCAGGGGTCAAGAATCCTAAGAGTTTTACCCAACTTTGTCAACAGCTTGCTTAATTAGACTGTAGGCATCCTCTGTGTGTTAGTCCTCTGCTTCTCTCTGCTGGAAGTAGGATGATATTGGTTGCAGCTGTAGGATGATTCACACTAAGGGAATGGAGTGACTACAGACCCATGGTGGCAACCTACATGTGAAACTAAAAATTTAACAAGTGAACCAGTTTTGTATTTTTTTAATACGCAAGATTTTGATGAACAGCTGCTTTGGAAACCACTGACTTAGACCAGGGCTCAATAGACTTTTTCTGTAAAGGGCCAGGTAGTAAAATTTGCAGATCAAGAGACAGAATTGACATTATTACACAGGTACTTAAATAACAAGAGGAAAAACAAATTTTCACAAATTTTTTATCGATGACATTTGATATGTAGTAATAGAGTACAATTTTGTGTAGTACAGATCTGCTAATGAGAGGAATAGGATTGTTTTGGGGGAATAACATTTGGCTTAATTGAAGTGCAAAGTTAGTATTCCAATTATCACCATTGGATGGAAAGTGTTCTGATCTGTAGTGAGGTTTTGTGTATTTCATCATCTTTGAAAATACCTTTTCACACAAGTAGGTGCTGCCAAATACTGACATACCACGCTACAAGCGTACAATTTTAATTGAGCATATTTCTCTCTTCAGAGACATTTGTAGAATTTTGTTAGATCCTTCTTTTGATATTTGCCTTTTGGCGTGTCATTTCATTGCAGATTAATCACTTCCAATTGAAAGTTAGGTAGAAGTGAAAGGCTTTTGAAACATGAAATTCCCCTTTGCACAGGTCAATTGCACAGTTAAAGGATTTTCAAATATAGAAGTATCCTTTGCACTTACATTGAGGTAGGTAAATACTGCTAGACATGTAGTTTGAGCTCAGAAAATATATCCGCTACAATTTTTTTATGAGAATGGAGATCTTGCTTCTTGTTTTGACTTTAGACGGCAAGAAAAGTGTGAAAGTAGCTTGACATTACTTGTTCACTAAATGTCATTAAATGTCAAAGTAGTGTTTTTGTTTCCTTTAGATAAATACCCAGCAGTGGAATTGCTGTGTCATATGGTTGTACTATTTTTACTTTTTGGAGAAACCCCCATGCTGTTTCCCATAGCGTCTGCCCCAAGTTGCATTCCCACCAATAGTGCGTGAGGGTCCCGTTTCTCCACATCCTCACCAACGCTTGTCATTTGTGTCCTGTTGATAATAGCCATTCTCACAGGTGTGAGTTTCTATCTCATTGTGGTTTTGATTTGCATTTCCCTGAGAATTAGTGATGTTGAGCATCTTTTCACGTGCCTGGTTGCCAACTTTATATGTTTTTTGGAAAAAGTCTCTTCAAATCCTCTGCCTATTTTTAATAGGGTTGTTTGTTTTTTTGCTGTTGAGTTATATGAGTTCTTTATATATTTTAGATGTTAACCCCTCATCAGATATGTGATTTGCAAATACTTTCTCCCATCACCTTATTGAAGTAGGTTGATTTTTCATTTTGTTCATGGGTTCCTTTGCTGTGCAGAAGCTTTTTAGTTTGATGTACTCCTTCATTTTTTCTTTTGTTGTTTTTCATTTTTGGTGTCAAATGCAAAAAAAAAAAATCATTGCTAAGACCAGTGTCAAGTAATTTACCCCCATGTTTCCTTCTAGGAGTTTTATGATTTCAGGTCTTATATTCACGTCTGATCCATTTTGAATTAATTTTTGTGTATGGTGTGGTCCAGTTTCATTTTTCACTTACTGCTCTCCAATTTTTCCACTAGAACAAATCATAATAAAATTTATATGGAATCACAAAAGACCTAGAATTGCCAAAGCATTACTAAAGAAAAAGAAGGAGGCTGGATGAATAACCCTCCCAGGCTTCAGACAACACTACAGAGCTACAGTAATTGAAACAGCATGGTATTGGCACACAAACAGACATCTGGATCAGTGGAACAGAATAGAGAGCCCAGAAATGAACCCACATCACTTTTGAAGAGACTGTCCTTTCCCCGTTGTATATTCCGGGGGGTATCCCAGCGGCCCTGCCCCTCAGACCAGTGCCTTAAAATTAGGAAATGAGTCTCTTTAACATGAAGTCAGTGATTTGGAAAGAATTGCTTCTGCTCTGAGCCCTGGGGTGGGTAGTGTGCACACGAGTGCTTTAAGAACTGTTCCCCAGTCCGCCACGGCCCACAGGTCTCCTGGGCATGAGCTCTCTTGGCCTTCAAAGTGAGATGTTTTAGGGGTTTGTCTCACAGGTGCCAGACCTTAAAAGTTGGGGTACAAACCTTTCACTCCTTCTGGAGAAGGTCCGGGTTTTGAGGAGATTTTAAGTTCCCTCCCAACTGTGGGTTGTTGCACTAGGGGTGGGGTTTATGGTGAGATTGTCTCAGCCTTTTCTAGCCACTTCCCTCTCATTTTCCCAATGTGACAGTCTCTCTGCCAGTTTTTAGGTTTTTTTCCAGAGAAAACTGTCGCATAGGTAGCTGTAGATACGGTGTATGCATGGGAGGAGGTGAGTTCAGGGTCTTCCTATGTCACCATCTTGCTAAAATCTCTCATTAAAGGGTTTTTTGTTGTGATTATTCTTTAACAATCTATGAGGACAAACTTCTGAGAATTATACTTTTTAATATTCAGCTCCCTAATTGAAGCGTGGAGAAACGCTGGCTTGGACCTTGTCAGGGCTCTCTGGGCCGCTAGGCCTTCCTGAACTCCACCAGCCCTGCATTTACATCTCCCTTACAGTTTTTATAGCAATTGCATGTCTTTTCATCAGTCTTTGACATTTGGAAAGTAAGAGCTGTGCATTAAAGTTCTACAAGAAAGTAAACTTTAGTGAGATTCTTTTCTCTCAATCCCAGAGGGAACGTGAGCTCTGAAATTGAATGTTGTACGTTGTAAAAGACATGGCTGCAGCTGAAAGTATTTGTAATAAAGTTCAGGACTCAGTTTCTGCTTTATCCTCTGTCTGCACGCATAGGATAGCTGAGTATATAACTTTATGATAGAGCATTCTTCCTAAGAAGTGTATGAAAGCTAAAAAAAAAATCAAATAAATCTGATAGTTTAGAAATAATGAAACCAGATTAAATGTGAGGAAACTAGACTGAGTACAACTACTCATCATATGTCAACATATATACTCAACAAACATTTGCACAGATTGGCTTTGCTGGCACACAGGAGACCCCTCCTGGATTTAAGAATGGGTTCAGTTTCCTTTCCTGTTCTTTAAGATGGTACGAGTTGGGAATGTCAGGACAGGAAGAAAGTTCTTTAGTTAAGCAGAGTCTGGGATTCCTTCCTGTCCGCACACTTCCCGAAGGCTGTTAAACAAGTGGAGAATGGATGTGGGGAGGAGGTCCTCTTTCTGGGGAGGAGATTGGTGTCTTGGCAGCTCTGTTCGAGGCTGCTATGGACCTATGCCCTGGGCAAAGTAATGCTTTTCAAACATTATCCTACTTAATTCTCTCAGTGAGGCTGTGAGCTATGGGCGGTGTTCTCGTTTTAAAGTGAAGAAGCAGGATAAGTAACTTGCACAAATATCTGAAGCGGGAGTCTAGCTGGGCTCCTGACTCCTGAAACAAAGACCTCTACACCTGGGTGTATGAGCATTTATGATGCACTTCCTGTATCCTGAGGAAGCCAGGGGTGGATGATGGTCTAGATGCTGTTCAGTAAAATGTTTCCTATTTGATTATCTTCCCATGACGTGGCTTTTTTAGTATTTGGTTTATGTTGGTTATGCTGAGGAAATAAACAGTATGAAACACTTGCTTGAAATGAGCACTGGGCACTGCCGACCGTGCCCCACCGCCCCCCAGGAATCGTCTCCTTGGTGCCCTGCCCCACGAGATAGTCCCCTTTGTGTCCCTCCACCCCAGGAATCATCTCCTCGGTGCCCCACCCCACCCCCCGGAATAGTCTCCTTTGGTGTCCCCCCCCGGAATTGTCTCCTCGGTGCCCCCCCAACATCGTCCCCTTCGTGCCCCATGGTCAGAGAGAGCTGAGGGGTAAAGCACCATCTTTGGCAGCATGGTTGGGTGTCAGGGCCTCACAGCCAGAGCGTGATGACCAGTTTCATGCACTGTCCCTGGTGAAAAATGTAGTCAGACTCTATGTGGGTGCCACCTGGGGGCCCGTTCGCCTCAAGAGCTGTTTTGCATCTGCCCCACGCAGCGCAGGCTTCGGGGGTCAGCCAGAGACTTGGGCAGAATTCATGCCCATTAGTTGGGTTGGGGCTCCCACTAGTCTGCTCCTTCCTGGGGTTCCCCCTTCACCATCCAGCTGCTGTGGTCATCTCCAACTCCATTCTCTACAGTTTTTTCAAACCAACAAGAGGACAGGTCTCTCTCCAAACTTTAGTCACCCCTGCCACCCTGGGTCCTGTGCTCATGGAAGAAGCTGTAAAAATGGGAACCTCACCCAGCGCCATGCCATTCCCTTCTTCCAGGTGTCAAACTGTTGCCTTCACTCTGTGCCTTCCTTTGGTCACTCTTTAGTGTCTCCAGGTTGGCTCTTACATATTTAAGTGTTGTCTGGAGTTTATAGCTGTTACCTGTGTGTATTTGTTTAGGCCAGGAGGTGTAGGTGGCAGAAAGATCAAAAAGGACCCTAAAGAGCTGTCTTTTTAGGTATCAGATCCTGTGCAGATTCATCCATTTTTGTCTTAAAATTAGATGCAGATGACATCAGAACTGTTTTAGAACTATGATCTCACAAAACCGTGATTCACTGCTGACCTTTCTCCTGCCTGTTTTGTTCCTGCTGTCTTTTTTCACCTATATGTCTGCTCAGTTCAGTTACTGTTCGAGAATGATTTATTGAGTACTTACTAGACATGAGGGATGATGCTGGATCTTCTATCTGTTGAAATCGTGTTGATTCAAAATTCACATCCAATGCAGGTGCCTGCAGGACCGCTCCCTCTCTCCCAAAGGGGAGACAGATGTGCTTCATGGTTCTTCTGAATGCCTCTGGTGCCTTGTTCCTCCCTTAGGACATTTTATTTATTAATATACTTGCTGTCCCCCCACCACCCATCACCAATCTTGTCCCCCCATAAGATTATAAACTTTACCATGGCAAGGGCGAGTCTCACTCATGTTTTCATCCATCCATGCTGCCTTGAACATACTTTTTAAAGTCAGGAACCAAAAAGATACATGAAAAGTCTTCAGTTGGAGAGAAAAGGGGGGAATGCAGAGCATTAGCTTCCTGCCTCTGTGCTCGACAGCAGAGTGGGGCATCAGGCAGCAGAGAGCTCTTGTTCTCAGAGAGCACCTTCATAGCGATGCCTCCTCCCCTTCCCCCTTGTCTTCTTCCTCTTCTTTTCCTCCTCCTCCTCCTCGTCCTTCTCCCCTCCCCCCTCTCCTTCTCTCTCCTTTTCCTCCTCCTTCTTCCTTTCTTTTTCTCATTATTGAGTTGTGGTCTAATTTGATCTTCAGCTTTTTTGTTCACTTAGTTTCCTCTTTAAAATGGCCTGTGTGTTGGTATGAAATGCTTTGTGCTGTAAGTTCAGTAAAGGGGGAGCCCTTCTTTGACCTTTGAAAATTTGGTTCCAGAATTCAAGTACATAGACCAGTGACGTCCCCAAAATGGGGGGGAGAATAACCCAAGCGTTTAATGTTTCCTTACCTTATAAAATGCTGAGCATACTATAAAATGGAAACTATAGAAATAAGATTACATGAATTAAATTAGGTTTACTAATAATCTCACTTCTTCCTTAGATTCAGGTCAGAAGACATTTAAAAGAAGATCTGTCATTAACTGGGCCTTCTGGCGGGGCTCGAGCACCCACCTGGACAACCAGCCCATGTCACCAACGTCTCCAAAGCCGGGACAACTCTTTGGAGTGTCTTTGCCAGATATCTGTGAGAACGACAATCTACCCAAACCTCTCTTGGTAAGTCTCGTTTTGGTCTGTAACACTTAACAGGAAAGGAGAGCTCTGGAGGGAAACTCTACCCCAAATGGAAAAATTGTGGACACTCATGGCTTTGGCTGAGAACCTTTATTATTACTTCAAAGAATACAAATCTTGACTAAACTATTGCAGCATAATAAGGCAGATGTGATGGGGAGGGATGGTCTCGTCTGCTGGCGGCAGGAAGGAGCAGCGCGAACCTGCTCAGATCAACTAGAGTCTGTCTGCTCCATGGACGGAGAGCGCACTTTATCTGCACGTTCCTCTCACATCCTTTCTTGAACCCTGTGTTGTTCAGAACATGACTCTTTCAGTCACCTTAGCAGCAGGGACTAAACCTCATACTTCTTATTAGTGTTCTAAGCGTTTAGGCATGCAGATACATCCTCTGGCATTTAGTTACCTTTTGTATGTAGAACAGATCAGGTGAAAGCCACTGAGTGTGCATGGTCTTCAGTGAAGGTAGTAAATGAACCCTGTCAAGCAGCAGTTATTGAGTGTCCGGTACCCTCCAGGCACCGTCCCAGATGCCTGGCACTTCATGCTCTGCTGTGGGGCTGTGAGTACCAGACACATTCTAGCCACTTCATCGCTGGTCCTTCACAACAGAGTTAGAAGGTAGTTATCACCATCGTCACCGTCACCATCACCATCTCCATCATTCCTACTTCACAAATTAAAGCCCCACTCCCCCCAAAAACCCCTCAAGTTTACTGAAAGTCACACACAGCAAGTCTGAGCCATAACTAGGTCTCAGGTCCTGTGGGTTGCATGTCTCCGGCACCCACTCTCTTCCTCCTCGGCAAGCGTAGGACACGCAGCTGGAAAGGAAGCAAAATGAAAGACTGATTGGAATAGAATGGGACAGAGAAAGCTTCCTGGAGGCGATGATTTTGGAGGCTGATTTTAAAAGAAGGCAACACAGGAAGTAGGATGAAGTGTAAAGTCACATGAAAAGCAAGACAAGCAAGTGGAGGATGAGTTTGGCAAGAACATTTCCATGTCTGGGGACAAGATTTCATGTTAGAGAACAGTGGGCAAAGAATAGTGAGACAGGAGAGAGACGAGGTAACAGGTACCTTGAAGTGACTACTGGATCGCTGAAAAATGACAGTCGCATGAAAGCAAGTGTTGAAATGTAGCAAGAACAAATGGGAGAAAGTAGATTTAGAGACACACACACATACAAAGTGGCTTTAATCCACTGGCAGCCCATCCAGCCCCAGCCCTTCAGTGCCTCCCGCTGGGCCGCCCCGGCCCCTGGCAGCCGGGGAGGGCAGCGGTGTGTTCTCCGGCTCCTTCTGCCTCAAGTGCCATTTTGATTTTTGTTTCCTTTGCTTCCCCATAGGATATGCTTTTCTTCCTTAATCAGAAAGGACCCCTCACAAAAGGGATCTTCAGACAGTCGGCCAACATGAAATCCTGCAGAGAGCTGAGAGAGAAACTGAATTCCGGAGTTGAAGTACAGCTAGACTGTGAATCGGCTTTCGTGATAGCCTCTGTCTTAAAGGTGGGAACGCACACCCTTTGTCCCCCCAGTAGTGGAGCTCTGGGGGGAGACAGCTGGTCTCCCTCATTATAACGCTATCCCCATCTGTGAAGAACCATCATACTTAGAGTCTCACAGCCAATTAGCTACGTGGTAAAAGTATTTGTAGCAGAAATACTTGTGGCAAAGATGTCTATGGCAAATAGGTTTACTTTTAAATTATTTTAGAGCCTCAGCTATAGTTAGCTGGCCTTCCCTTGTCCCTCACTAATATTTGGCCATAGCACATACAGCGACATTTCAGTAATGACCCCCTGCTATGACTGCAACTGTGCTTGGCGTTGAGTGTACGCAGTGAAAGGCAAGGGTCTGGTCTGGTCCTGCCCTGAAGGAGCTCGTAGGCTCGTGGGAGACATGCTCACCTCATCAGCTGACTGCAGCACCGAGGCCCAAGGCTTCCATGTAGTCACAGAAACACGACATGTACGTCACAAGTTGTGTGTCGCCTTTGGTAAAGCACATATGTAAGCCTGCTATTTGATTTTCCAGCAAGAATTAAAATTACTCCATTGCACACCTGTCTCCATGTTGTAAGCAGGAACTTGCAAGAGGGTGGTCAGCCATGGGTCCAGTGCTTAGACATGGAATTGGGTTTTCTCTGCCTGAAGTTTCCTAAGGTGGAGATCAGACTTCGCAAGCTTGGCTTGTTAGGACCGTGCCAAAAGCAACAGAGAGTGCTGGCCTAGAAAGGAAAGGAACATAGGACCAGGACCAAAGTGTGTTTACTTTTAAGCTTTTTTATAAACAAATGTCAAACAACAAATTCCCTTGGTCAGATCCTACTTGTGTCATAGTCTGGTTTCACCACACCCGGCCCCACAAGTGCTCTCAGCAGGAGTCTCAAAGGCCGGGAAGGATAATACCAGGGACATGTTATTTAATATACATTAGGGATGAGGGTGCTGCCCCAGGCTCCCAGAGCCCAGCCATAGCCTGGAATGCCTTCTCCCCTCCTATGAAGAATACAGGGAGAAACTCCAGACACCTCTGGATGGAATTAGTCACCAATGCTGCTGGAATCTAAAGTTCTAAATTACCAGGGACTTTGTTTTATTTACTACCCTGTTCCTGGCACCTCAAACAGTGCCTGGCAAAGATGAGTAAATATGTGTAGAATGACTGGATGACTGACTACCACATTGTGAATCTCACAGATACCTTCATGCATTTCTTTTAACTAGTGATTTGAGAGAGAGAGAGAGAAAAAAAAAAAGATTAGGATGGTTTGCCAGACTCTGCCATGTTACACTAGTTTGCTAAGATGTATGCAAACAGGAGGTTTCAGTCCAAACAGGTTGTCCTTTATCTTTCCCACTGTAGTCTAGACCCCAATTTCCCTCTGGTTTTTTGTTAGGAAAAAATTCAAAGCATATTTTTCTGTGTATGCACATCATTGGAGGGCTGGCACAGAGCTCTGTGTGTTCCAAAGAAGGGAGGACTGAATTTTCCAATAAAGTGCCTTCTTTCTAATTTCTCCAATACAAATTAGTAGAATAACAATTTAAAAAAAATTTTCCCTCTATGTAAGGATTTTCTACGACATATTCCTGGAAGCGTGTTTTCATCAGATCTCTATGATCATTGGGTCTGTGTAATGGACGAAGGAAATGATGAGGAGAAAATAAATGCAGTTCAAAGGTAATTATTCCAATTTGGTCATTTCTCAAAAATACTTTAAAAAAACTTATATTTTATAAGCTTGTCTGTTAATGTAATAATAACTGTCAAAGTCATATCCATAGGGGCCAGTTTAAAAATAGATTTATGCTAGCAGCTGTTGTTATTATTGGTTTTTTTCCTAATCTTATTAATATGGAATACTTGACCATTGTACACCTTCTGTATATTCTAATCTGATAGGCACTGAAACCCATTAGACTAATAGCTAATACTGTAGACACAATCTACAATTTATGACCTTAATTTTGGTAAATATTTAACTAACCAGATGATTCCTTATACACTTCATTTAGCAGCTGAATTCATACAGAGAAAATTCCTTCCCCTCAAGGAACTCACAGTCTAGTAGAAATAGATAAAACCCAGAATTCCAGTGTGTTGCAGTCAGTGCCGTGACAGGGGTATGTGGAGAAGGGGACGTGAGGACAGTCCAGAGAGACAGTCAACTCATTGAAAGTGTCAAGGGAAAAGGGAGTTGCAAAGCCTCAGCCTGATCACAGAGAATGCATGGTCTGTCCTCATGGAAAGGGAAGTTGCGAGCAGAACCCAGCACCCCCATTCCTGAGTATTTCCCACATCATAAGAGAATAGGAAAGAAGTGTCCATTAATGAAAAGCAATACTTGCGTTTCTGTGAAACCCAAGAATCCCAGTATCATTTATTTGCAAATGCTTGTTTAGTGCAGTGTTATCTTGAGCAACTTTCAAATGTAAATCATTATCTACACACAGCTACTGATGGTGTAATTGTTGAAGACACCAGACTCAGAGCCATGTACAAAATGCTGTCTCTGCTTTCATGACAGCTTGTTGGGAACTGTTCAGAGACAGGGAACCTGAGATTCTGTATGTTGTTGCTCACTGTCTAAAACTTTATATTCTAGAGCTATTAAAGGATGATTTTTAAAAGGTCAAAATTATGGCTTTCATATAAATATACACACATGAAAGAAATTTTATTTAAAACATGAATTAATAAAGAGAACTACTAAGACGTTACTGCCGCCGGTTCAGAGAAGACGGTTAACTACCACAAGTTATAATAGTTGAATCAGAAATGCTGAAATGAATTTATAAATATATAAAAAAAAACTGGCTTTTTCTGCTGGGACATGAGGCAGTGCAAATAAATCACGTGTCTCTTCACCAGAGAGAATTTTCAGGTCTATGGACAAGTATTATGTGTGTTGCTGTCAATGTGCTACAGTTTACAGAGGTGTAAAATAACTCAAAGGCTCAGGGCCCCCACAGAATCTGACACCCCAAAAGAGCACGCTAGGCAAGGCCTTACTTTCCACTGAATACATTCAGTAATCTTTTGGCCCGTTGTAATCTGTCATAATTTGTCCCTAGAAAACCACACTCATTGTCAGTCTGTGGTGCTGAAGAAGCACCTCTCTGCAACAAGAGTCAGATTACCTGATTTTCTTCCCCAGGTTGTGATACAGGAAAACGGGGCACGAGAGGAGGGCTGTGTCCCAGGTCTCACTTGAGTCCCTGGGATGCACCCTGCCAAGTGAGGGTCGTTGGCTTCACGCAGGAAAGAATTCAAGAGCGAGCCCTAGTTGAGTAAAAGTAGATTTGTTTAGAGAGATGTACACTCTGTAGACAGAGTGCAGGCCATCTCAGAACGCAGGAGAAGGGCAGAGGGGAGCAGGTTGGGTGCTTTGTTTAAAGAAGAAGCCAGACACACAGTCCATAGACAGAGTGCCGGGCATCTCGGAAGGTGAGGGAGCAAGGAGGCCACGAGGCGCGGTGTTGCGAGTTTTTATATGCTAACAAGTGAGAGGATTACTCCAACTGCTTTGAGAAAGGGGGCGGGGATCCCCAGGAATTGGGCCACCACCCTCTCCTTGACTTTCACGGTCAGCCTTGGAGCTGTCATGGCACCTGTGGGTGTGCCGTTCGTGGTGCTAGTACATTACAGTGTGTGTGAGGGAGCTCAGGGTCCACTGGAGGTCAGATCCCCTTCCATCCTGGTCCTCAAGGTCCATCGGAAGTTGACTTTTCCTCCACCTTGGTGCTAACTGCTGTGTCATTCCTTTAATGGCTGTGTCCTGCCCCCTTCCCTCCTGTCTCAGTTGCAGATTCTTGTTGGAAAAAAGCAACAACCATGAATATATGTGTGTATATATATATATGTATTCTGGATGGTAGTAAATGATGGTGAAGGATAATTTAAAAATCCCTTATCAAGTACAAAATCGGAACAGTAGGAAATATACTGTTATAAGCTTGACTGACGTGTGAAAGTGGTGCCACTGAGATAAAGAGACATGGGACAGAACTGACCTTAGAAGCTGGTGGAGCAGAGTGTAAGCTCTCAGGATGGAACTGGGAGTCTTTGTGGCTGAGGCTTGAAAGGTTCTAATCCAGAGACAGAATATACAAAATAAATGAATAACCCCCCTGAGTCTTACTCTCTCCCCTCTATAAGACAGTCCTCGCTCCGCACGTACCGTATAAGCTGACACTCCAGCATATCTGAACTGTGTTTCTGTCTGCGTGATTCCCCATGAAAAGTGAAGAAAGGTTGCCCTGTCTACAAGTTTTCCACAAAATGTCTTGCTTAAAGAGCACTTTTGTCTGTCTTTAGGCTATTAGACCAGCTCCCAAGAGCTAACGTTATTCTGCTAAAGCATCTTTTTGGGTTATTGCACAAGATTGAACAGCACAACTCATCGAATCAGATGAATGCATTTAACTTAGCAGTGTGCATCTCTCCAAGTGTCCTTTGGCCTCCTACTTCCTCCAGCCCTGAACTAGAAAGTGAATTTACAAAAAAGGTAATAAAGTTTTTCATTTTTCTGCCCTGGGGGACTGAGTCCCCGTTTTGAACCTAAAGTTTGGGGTATTAATTCTGAAAGACATGTTCTTAAGTACATCTTTTTATAAGTCTGAGTTCATCGACTATTCTGTCCTCTCCTGGTAGACTGCAGAAAGGTGATTTCTTAAGTAAAGAAAGTGATAGTAATTGGGTTACTTCTGTTTTCCCTTTAAGGAGGCAAAACAGCTATGACTGACTGAAACCACAGAGGAATAAGAGCAGATGATAAGATTTTAAAAAGAAACAAAATACTTTGAAATTGAACAGGTGCAGGTGGAAATCTCAGCCCTCCGCACTTGCCAGATGTACAATCTAGGGCAGAATTAGTTACACTGATCCACAGTTTCCTCACCTAACACAGTGGAGGTGGGGATGGTACCTCGCTCACTCAGTACTTACTTGAAATCACACTCCTGCAGTACCTAGTGGTTAGTACAGGGACGGGGTACTGATTCCTCTTCCTCCCAACGTTCCGCCTGTTCCTTTGCCTCAGCTATTGGGGCAAGAAGACTATGTAAATGTTCCAGTTTATCTCAGTGGAGGCACAGCGCTCTCCAGTGAGCTCTTCTCCAAGCATCTCCAGTTCTGGCTCCTCAGGGAGGGAAATGCATAGGAAGAGGCTGGTCAGGCAAAATGTACGCTTTTCTCTCCAGCTGTCTCTCTCCTTCACAGTAAATCCACAGAGGATGCCCACCTCCCACACTTATGACACCTGCCTTTTACATAAGAAACATATTTTATAAGTCTTTATCTAATGATGCTTCATGAATTTTAATAAGAAAGTATATTTCTTCATCCCAAATGCCCTGTACAGAGAATACTTAAAATTACCCTAATTTTAAAGACAGGACCATTAGTATCAAAATGTTAGCATTAAACCAAGGCCACAAATAATAACTTTAAGCCACTGGTTAAAATCAATTTCTATACTCAAACTACTCTTGAAAGTATCGTGTTTTTTTAGGGGAAACAGTTCTGTTTAGTTTTCAAGGAGATAGGAACTTTGAATTTTTCTCAGGATTCTTTTTTTTTTTTTTTTTTTCGGTTTGAACCAGGATTCATACAGGAAGTGTGATTTATAGGTGCACTATGTGAAAAGTAGCCCTTCATTTTTATTCCTTTTTTGTACAGGTTTCTCTGCTTATACAATTTCTGATTGAAAATTGCTGTAGAATATTTGGAGAAGAAATCACTTCCCTTCTGGAAGCAGTTTCAGTGACATGTGATACGAAAGAGAAAGCCTCAGGTATTGTGAATAATGGGGTTGTTTCTGTTCGTGAGAAATAGACACACATGTGAAGGTCAGCGAGGGCACTGGTTACCCTGCAGCCCAGAGCAGCTCAGGTGAAGGGGCCTCTCGCCTGGGTCAGGGGCCGAGGGCTCCTGCCCCTTCCTTACAAGGCTTGCTCGTAGGTCAGGCTGTGTTAACACTGTGGTCGGGTTACCAAGTGTATAAGACAAGGTTCCCAAACTCCAAGAAGTTGTTAGTGGCAGAATTTTAACTTTTTTTTAAAATAAACCTTACAAGGATATACAATAGAACAATTAACAGACTTACAATATAATATATTGTTATAACATATTGTTACAACATCTTACAATATTACAGAACTGCTGTGGTTGAAACTGGAGTAGGAGACCCAGATGCAGGCCTGGTCTGGTTCCTCCTCATCTTCCTCTCCGAGGTCCCTGACACCTCTCAGAAATCCAGCGCCCTGCAAAACGCTTGAGAAAACAGCTAGCTTCATGGGGCGGGGCAGGGTGTGTGGGGCTTGAAGACATTCAGCCTTCCAGAATATGAATGCCTGCACCACCAATTCTTGGTTATCTTTGAACAATTATTCTGTGCCACCATAACATTAGTATCTTCTCCTGTAATTGTGGGAAACCATAACATCTAACTGGTATTATTGCCGTAAAGAATAAACAAGGTAATAGATATTAAAGAACTTTGTCAAAGGGAAATTGATAAGGTTGGTAAATGGTTTCACTGAGGCTAACAGAATTAATTAGGTATACCTGCCAGCTAATCCATTTAATAAAAGACAGGGTCTTATTCAGAACCTGGGTATATCTGCATTAATTTATTCGTTTTTTTTTTTTTTTTTACCATTTCTTGGTATTATGACATGTGTTCATTGTTTTGAGGAAGTCTTACTTAAAGAAAGCCTATTTCTTCAGGGACTGAGGTAAATCTAGTATACCCCAAAAATTTACTTTTAATTTCTGCACTAACAACTAGAAAGATTGTGAAAGATGCTTTCTTTCTTGGGAGTAGGAATTTGAAAAATCTGCATGAAAACAGAATTAAACTAAACATCATAGTTGTTTAGTTGTTTTTTTGTTTTTTTTTTTAAGGCAGCGTGTATTTGAGGCAAGTGCAAATGTTAATCACGGTTTGATTTTTTTGGCAGATATCTCCTGCTTCCAGTTGAATGACTCCTCCTATGACAGCCTGGAAAATGAGCTGAACAAAGAAGTCGATGCTCCGTGCAGTGACTTAGTAAAGAAACTCGGTCCAGGCAGCAGAAGCATGGACTCCGTGTTAACCCTCATTGACTATGACCTCGAGCAGCCTGAGGTGGAAGGCGTTTTAACCTTGAGTGACTTTGACTTAGACCGTCCTAAAGATGAAGACATCCACGTGGAACAGCCCGGTGAGCCCGCGCCGGTGGCCATGGCAGCAGTGCACAGAAAGGCCTCACTGCAGGACCAGGCCAGTGCCCCCTCTGGCACGAGCACCCCCATCTACCTGTCCACAGCTACAGAAGATGCTCCAAAAACCCCGAGGCAACAGCGGCACTGCTCAGAGCCCAGCATCGGCTACCTGGGTTCAAAGATTTCCTTTCTCAGGGCGTTTTATCAGAAAAGGATACGCAGGGCCAGCTGTGATGCTATTCTCCTGAAAAAAGATGAGAACCATCTGAGTCAGAATCCACCCCTCCAGGAAGAGGGTAAGACAGGTTTTAAAACGAGTTTAGTCACAGGTACTGATGTCAAGAAAAATACCACTGATAAAAATCATAAGAAGAAAATCTTTTGTGATAGCGAAGGAAATCATGTAAAGCTTTTTCCTAAATCCAAGCCAGTGACCATTTCTTACAGCTGCCTGTCCTCACATGATTGTCCCAGGAACCAGCCCTTCACTGCGGACACGGCTGGGTACTCCCCACCATGCACAGCAGAGCCCCTCAAGGGCTCAAGGGGGCAGCGGCGCTGCTCAGAGCCCAGCACTGATGACCAGCACTGCAAACTGACCTATCTCAGGGGACTTTATTCAAAAAAGCAGCAGCACAACGCAAGCTGTGACACCAGTCTCTTGCATGGAGAGGAGGATTATCTCAAGAGGCACAAGTCTTTGCAGATGGAGGGACAAAAGCTTATCAATCAGAGCTTGGTCATGGGGATCGAGGTTGGCAAGAGTGGTGCCACAAACCAGAACACTGAGAAGGTCTTCCCCCCAAGATTAAATATTTGCCCGAGGAGTAGCTATTCCAGCTTGTCCTCCCCAGACACGTCCCCATCTGGCTCATCAGTGAGCTCCCAAGACAGCGCTTTTCCTCAGATTTCTGAACAGTCAGTGTTTACACCCACTGAAACATCCTCTCCAGTAGATTGCACTTTTCAAGCTCAAGGAAAACAGGAAGAGCTTTCTTCTGACTTTAGCAGTTCCAGCCTCATTTCTGGAATTCCCAGTCCCTCATCAGGGCAGGCCAGCAGCCACCTGGCTCATACAAAAAAGGACAGCCTAGAGGGGCATTCACAAATGCGTTCTGTAAGTCTTCACCCCAGCACATGGTTGAGAAATGGTATAGCCAGTTTGAAAAATTGGTCCCTCAAAAAGAAGGCAAGGGCACCAAGACCAGAAGACAATAAAACAGGTTCTCTAAAAGCACCCACAGAGCCACCTCCACTTGCTTCTGGCATTCCAGGAACCAGCGCACTGCAAGAGAGACAGACACACATTCCCCAAAGGGCAGCTGAAGGACTTGGAGCCGTGCAAACAGCCCAGTGCTGTAGTTCTTACCCCAGCCAGGACTTGGAGAAGGACGGTAGCTCTCCATCCAGCCTGGCGGAAGATGGACTTGAGCTTTGTATGAAGTCCCCTGAGGAAGGAGAGAAGGATGAGCAGTGTTCTGGTACTCTGCCTCTAGAAGGATCCTCTCCCAGCTCTTTGACAGTGGACGACGTGTCCAGCCCAGACTCAGGGCCAACAGTGGTTTCTGATGCTGAGGACACGCACGTAACCAAAGACATTTAACCACAATCAGAATCTAATATCTGCAAGGACAGAAACCGGGCTGCTAATAACATAAAGATAATAATTACTATGACACCTGTGTATAGAATAACCAAGACAGGTAGCATCAAGGTTATCACTGCTGATACTTAGGACAACAAAAGAATCCTCTTTATTGAGACTATTTGGCAAAAAGTTGAGACTAAAAGATTTTATCACCTAACTGTTTGGGAGGCTTTTCCTTATTAGAGCATGGATTGATCCTATCATGCATTTTAAGAGATCCAAGCAGAGGGCTAAAGAAGAATCATCTTCTCTAGAGGAAACATACCTTAGATGACATTAAGAAGGCAAGGATATCAAAAGCAAAGAATAAAAACCATGGACAGAGGGGGAAGTCTGCAAAGAAACCATCCACATTACATGAAATGTTTTTAATAAGTAAACAAGAAAAATACCACCAATCAAAGCATTAAGAAGGAAAGCATGTCAGATGATCAAGGAAATCACATCAGACTTTTCCCTGAAACCAAGCGAGTGGCCAGTTCTGAGACATCTCATAGTCAATCACATGCCCTCACAGACTCATTTCAGCTAGAGTGGAAAAAACTCAAGGGATTTGAGCCATGAGTACCAAGACATCATAGTTTTTGTTGGTCAATTCTTTTTTCCATTAGTGTTTCACTGCTCTGCAAGGCCCCGGACACAGCTGTGGGGAGAAAGAAGGAAATGGGTGTTCATTTCAGTGTTCTTTCTAGAGGTGCCTGAGCCAGGAACATTCTCCAGAAATTCACTTTTCACTCCTAGGAGGTGCCCTCTTGACGGCATTCGCTGTCTGGGTGAGCAGGAAGAGTCTGCAACAACAGTCATTCCTTTGTTACATGGTCATCATTGCCAACAGGTGATCAAAGCAAGACCCCACATTGCTGAAATGTTTTTCTGCAGCCTTGCCTATAGGATTAATCAGTAAGAAAAAAAATTGCTGATAAATTCTCCCTTTTCCGATGGCCATTTAAAGCTAAGAGAGCAGTTTTGACGGCTGGCAGGTTGTAAACAGTCACAAAACAAAAGAGCCACCACAGTCGCTGTCGGGCCTTCTTTCAAACAGTCCTCGACGTTGGATTTTCTCACCGACAGAACTTTTTACATCTTTTTCTCCCAAATGATTCATGGGGTATACCCCATTGGTTAATTCCACTGGGGCATGCACCGCAGTGTACACCCCATTGGTTTATTCCACTGGGGAATGCACTGCTGTGCAGACCCCACTGGTCTATTCCACTGGGGCATGCACCGCGGTGTAGACCCCATTGGTTTATTCCACTGCGGCATGCACCACGGTTTAGACCCCATTGGTTTATTCCACTGCGGCATGCACCGCGATGTAGAACCCATTGGTTTATTCCACTGGGGCATGCACCGCGGTGTAGACCCCATTGGTTTATTCCACTGGGGCATGCACCGCAGTGCAGTCCCCATAGGTTTATTCCACTGTGGCATGCACCGTGGTGTAGACCCCATTGGTTTATTCCACTGGGGCATGCACCGCGGTGTATTCCCCATTGGTTTACTCCTCTGGGGCATGCACCGTGGTGTAATACCCATTGGTTTACTCCACTGGGGCATGCACCGTGGTGTAGACCCCATTGGTTTACTCCACTGGGGCATGCACCGCGGTGTAGTCCCCATTGGTTTACTCCACTGGGGCATGCACCGCGGTGTAGACCCCATTGGTTTACTCCTTGGGGCATGCACCGCGGTGTAGTCCCCATTGGTTTACTCCACTGGGGCATGCACCGCGATGCAGTAACCATTGGATTATTCACTGGGGCATGCACCGTGGTATACACCGCCCATTGGTTTATTCCACTGGGGCATGCACCACGGTGTAGTCCCCATTGGTTTATTCCACTGGGGCATGCAACACGGTGTAGTCCCCATTGGTTTATTCCACTGGGGCATGCACCGCGGTGTATTCTCCATTGGTTTATTCCACTGGGGCATGCACCGCGGTGTAGTCCCAATTGGTTTATTCCACTGGGGCATGCACCGCGGTGTAGACCCCATTGGTTTATTCCACTGCGGCATGCACCACGGTTTAGACCCCATTGGTTTATTCCACTGCGGCATGCACCGCGATGTAGAACCCATTGGTTTATTCCACTGGGGCATGCACCGCGGTGTAGACCCCATTGGTTTATTCCACTGGGGCATGCACCGCAGTGCAGTCCCCATAGGTTTATTCCACTGGGGCATGCACCGTGGTGTAGACCCCATTGGTTTATTCCACTGGGGCATGCACCGCGGTGTATTCCCCATTGGTTTACTCCTCTGGGGCATGCACCGTGGTGTAATACCCATTGGTTTACTCCACTGGGGCATGCACCGTGGTGTAGACCCCATTGGTTTACTCCACTGGGGCATGCACCGCGGTGTAGTCCCCATTGGTTTACTCCACTGGGGCATGCACCGCGGTGTAGACCCCATTGGTTTACTCCTTGGGGCATGCACCGCGGTGTAGTCCCCATTGGTTTACTCCACTGGGGCATGCACCGCTGTATAGTCCCCATTGGTTTATTCCACTGGGGCATGCACCGTGGTATACACCGCCCATTGGTTTATTCCACTGGGGCATGCACCACGGTGTAGTCCCCATTGGTTTATTCCACTGGGGCATGCAACACGGTGTAGTCCCCATTGGTTTATTCCACTGGGGCATGCACCGCGGTGTATTCTCCATTGGTTTATTCCACTGGGGCATGCACCGCGGTGTAGTCCCAATTGGTTTATTCCACTGGGGCATGCAACACGGTGTAGTCCCCATTGGTTTATTCCACTGGGGCATGCACCGCGGTGTATTCTCCATTGGTTTATTCCACTGGGACATGCACCGCGGTGTATTCCCCATTGGTTTACTCCACTGGGGCATGCACCGCGGTGTAGACCGCATTGGTTTACTCCACTGGGGCATGCACCGCGGTGTAGACCGCATTGGTTTATTCCACTGGGGCATGCACAGCGGTGTAGTCCCCTTTGGTTTATTCCACTGGGGCATGCACCGCGGTGTAGTCCCCATTGGTTTATTCCACTGGGGCATGCATCGCGGTATAAGTCCCCATTGGTTTATTCCACTGGGGCATGCACAGCGGTGTAGTCCCCTTTGGTTTATTCCACTGGGGCATGCACCGCGGTGTAGTCCCCATTGGTTTATTCCACTGGGACATGCACCGCGGTGTAGTCCCCATTGGTTTATTCCACTGGGACATGCACCGCGGTTTAGTCCCCATTGGTTTATTCCAATGGGGCATGCACCGCGGTGTAGACCCCATTGGTTTACTCCACTGGGGCATGCACCGCGGTGTAGATCCCATTGGTTTATTCCAGTGGGGCGTTCACCGCGGTTCAGTCCCCATTGGTTTATTCCACTGGGGCATGCACCGCGGTTTATTCCCCATTGGTTTATTCCACTGGGGCATGCACCGCGGTGTATACCCCATTGGTTTACTCAAATGGGGCATGCACCGCGGTGTAGACCCCATTTGTTTACTCCTTGGGGCATGCACCGTGGTGTAGTCCCCATTGGTTTACTCCACTGGGGCATGCACCGCGGTGTAGTCCCCATTGGTTTATTCCACTGGGGCATGCACCGCGGTATAAGTCCCCATTGGTTTATTCCACTGGGGCATGACCGTGGTGTACACCCCATTGGTTTATTCCACTGGGGCATACAATGCGGTGTAGTCCCCTTTGGTTTATTCCACTGGGGCATGCACCGCGGTGTAGTCCCCATTGGTTTATTCCACTGGGACATGCACCGCGGTGTAGTCCCCATTGGTTTATTCCACTGGGACATGCACCGCGGTTTAGTCCCCATTGGTTTATTCCAATGGGGCATGCACCGCGGTGTAGAACCCATTGGTTTACTCCACTGGGGCATGAACCGCGGTGTAGATCCCATTGGTTTATTCCAGTGGGGCGTTCACCGCGGTTCAGTCCCCATTGGTTTATTCCACTGGGGCATGCACCGCGGTGTATTCCCCATTGGTTTATTCCACTGAGGCATGCACCGCGGTGTAGACCCCATTGGTTTACTCCACTGGGGCATGCACCGTGGTGTAGACCCCATTGGTTTAATCCACTGGGGCATGCACCGTGGTGTAGAACCCATTGGTTTACTCCACTGGGGCATGCACCGCGGTGTAGTCCCCATTGGTTTACTCCACTGGGGCATGCACCGTGGTGTAGACCCCATTGGTTTAATCCACTGGGGCATGCACCGCGGTGTATTCCCCATTGGTTTATTCCACTGGGTCATGCACCGTGGTGTAGTCCCCATTGGTTTATTCCACTGGGGCATGCACCGCGGTGTATTCCCTATTGTTTTATTCCACTGCGGCATGCACCGCTGTGTAGTCCCCGTTGGTTTATTCCACTGGGGCATGCACCGCGGTGTAGTCCCCTTTGGTTTATTCCACTGGGGCATGCACCGTGGTGTAGACCCCATTGGTTTAGTCCAATGGGGCATGCACCGCTGTGTAGTCCCCATTGGTTTACTCCACTGGGGCATGCACCGCGGTGTAGACCCCATTGGTTTACTCCACTGGGACATGCACCGCGGTGTAGTCCCCATTGGTTTATTCCACTGGGACATGCACCGCGGTGTAGTCCCCATTGGTTTATTCCACTATGGCATGCACCGCGGTATAGACCCCATTGGTTTATTCCAATGGGGCATGCACCGCGGTGTAGACCACATTGGTTTATTCCACTGGGGCATGCACCGCGGTGTAGACCCCATTGGTTTATTCCAATGGGGCATGCACCGCAGTGTAGACCCCATTGGTTTATTCCACTGGGGCATGCACCGCGGTGTAGACCCCATTTGTTTATTCCAATGGGTCATGGACCGCGGTGTAGACGCCATTGGTTTACTCCACTGGGGCATGCACCGTGGTGTAGTCCCCATTGGTTTATTCCACTGTGGCATGCACCGCGGTGTAGACCCCATTGGTTTATTCCAATGGGGCATGCACCGCGGTGTAGACCCCATTGGTTTACTCCACTGGGGCATGCACCGCGGTGTATTCCCCATTGGTTTATTCCACTGGGGCATGCACCGCGGTGTACACCCCATTGGTTTATTCCACTGGGGCATGCACCGCTGTGTAGTCCCCATTGGTTTATTCCACTGGGGCATGCACCGCGGTGTATTCCCCATTGGTTTATTCCACTGGGGCATGCACCGCGGTGTACACCCCATTGGTTTACTCCACTGGGGCATGCACCGCGGTGTATTCCCCATTGGTTTATTCCACTGGGGCATGCACCGCGGTGTATTCCCCATTGGTTTATTCCACTGGGGCATGCACCGCGGTGTACACCCCATTGGTTTATTCCACTGGGGCATGCACCGCGGTGTAGACCCCATTGGTTTATTCCACTGGGGCATGCACCGCGGTGTAGACCCCATTGGTTTATTCCAATGGGGCATGGACCGCGGTGTAGACCCCATTGGTTTACTCCACTGGGGCATGCACCGTGGTGTAGTCCCCATTGGTTTATTCCACTGTGGCATGCACCGCGGTGTAGAACCCATTGGTTTATTCCAATGGGGCATGCACCGCGGTGTAGACCCCATTGATTTACTCCACTGGGGCATGCACCGCGCTGTAGAGCCCATTGGTTTATTCCAATGGGGCGTTCACCGCGGTTCAGTCCCCATTGGTTTATTCCACTGGGGCATGCATCGCGGTGTATTCCCCATTGGTTTATTCCACTGGGGCATGCACCGTGGTGTACACCCCATTGGTTTATTCCACTGGGGCAGGCACCGCGGTGTATTCCCCATTGGTTTATTCCACTGGGGCATGCACCGCGTTGTAGTCCCCATTGGTTTATTCCAATGGGGCATGGACCGCGGTGTAGACCCCATTGGTTTATTCCAATGGGGCATGCACCGCGGTGTAGACCCCATTGGTTTACTCCACTGGGGCATGCACCGCGGTGTAGACCCCATTGGTTTATTCCAATGGGGCGTTCACCGCGGTTCAGTCCTCATTGGTTTATTCCACTGGGGCATGCACCGCGGTGTATTCCCCATTGGTTTATTCCACTGGGGCATGCACCGCGGTGTACACCCCATTGGTTTATTCCACTGGGGCATGCACCGCGGTGTAGTCCCCATTGGTTTATTCCACTGGGGCATGCACCGCGGTGTATTCCCCATTGGTTTACTCCACTGGGGCAAGCACCGCGGTGTATTCCCCATTGGTTTATTCCACTGGGGCATGCACCGCGGTGTAGTCCCCATTGGTTTATTCCAGTGGGGCATGCATGGCATTGTAGACCCCATTGGCTTATTCCACTGGGGCATTCACTGCGGTGTAGACCCCACTGGTTTTTTCCAATGGGGTATACACCATGAATCATCTTGGGACAAAAAGATGTAAAAACTTCTGTTGGTGAGAATATCATCGTCGAGGACTGTCTGAAAGAAGTCCTGACTGGCACTGTGGTGGCTCTTCTGTTCTGTGATGGCTCTTCTCTTCTATGACTCTTTACAGCCTACCAGCCCCTCTCTCTCAGAAGTTACACCTCTCCTGAAGTATCTCCATGGATGATTAGGCCTTGCCAGACATTACAAAGGGATAATCAGGAATGGCTGTGCACCTCCCTTCATTTTAAAGAGTTACTTATTGGAAATTTTTTAGAACCCATTTGACCTCTTTAGTTCAAATTCCAATGGCCTTTTCTCCCACAAACTTGCTTATTCCAAATCGCCTTTCTTAGCCACCCAGAAACTTTCATGCCAGATATGCTTCCCCTGTTCTCCTAAAGATTGCATTTTTTTGTTATGAAAAAAATTTTTTTCTGTAAATTAGAAGAAGTCCTTTCAATATTAGCTATAGGTGCTACCTACCTCTTGGGGACATGGCACTTTTTGACCTAAGCATTATAATAAACCTTTAGATTTCTGTGTCCAAAGAGCTCCTTTATGACACTGGCCATCTCAGTCACAGATGTGAAGTAGATTTTACCTTATCACCAACCACTCCTATATTGAGAGTCCTCCAACTGTTCCTATGCATCTCATGTGATATGATATATGAGAGCAGCAGGGATTTCCCTCACCCTGCAGGCACACTACTGTCAGAACTGCAATATGTGAATGAAGCTGTATGGCTTGGAGTGTCTTCTCCGGAAACAAACTTCTTCTCTACTTAACAAAATAATAGTTCTAGCCATGTTTTTGTTTTTCTCTTGTACTGACGGGAGAAAATCATATGCCCAGTTTGAAGCAGAGAAAAGAATAGATACTCAAGTTCTTTAATAACCATTTCTACTCTGTGTTCCCTTAGATACTCCTTACATACTTAATGTGAATACTTAATATTGCTGTAAAGTATTCTATTGTATGATTTGAAGACAGACTACATGTCATCTTATTACACTCTTGTCAGTCTATAAAATATTAGACTGATGCTTTATCTAAGATGCTTTTGAGTTTGTATAATATATCTTGACAAATTTTACTACCATATGTTATGTAAGAAATGTGTATTTTTGTACTTGAAGGAACTGCTGCTAACTTTTAAAGTTGTTTGATTTTTCAAGGCACTGATAATGGATGTGTATGAAGTTCATGCTATGTATTAAATGGAACACCGTTCTTCAAAAGTTAACAATCCCACCAGAGTAATACTGCCCTTTGTGTAACTGTTTTAGCTAATGAGCTCAATTTCTGCTTAACGTTGGGAATTTCATAAAATGTAAATAATGCTGAATTGGAACTTTGAACTTTTCATCATAGGCCATGGTCAGTCTTTCCAGAAAAAGATGTTTTTTCTATTCTTATCATTTACCAAACAAGTCATGCTTTAGACACAAAGTCTTCATTTTCTTAGGTATTATATTCTCACGGTGCTCCTAGAATCAGATGCACATATAGTCTACATTCTTACAGCAAAAAAAAAAAAAAAAAAAAATCAACTCCGTTTGATTGTGTAAGATCTTCTTATCTAAATTTGAACCATTCTGACCAGAGTGTCCAGTTGATTCCAGACATACCCAGTTATCCCAGGATGTCTGGGTCTGGATACTATAAGACATCAGTACTTCTAGGATCATGTAAACTTAAGCAGTATTACTGGTTTCTTGTAACTGCTGCATTTTTGCCCTCTCAAAGTTCATGGAGTTCACTCTGTGTGAGTCAAACACCATTTCAAAGAGATTCAAAAATATATATACTACCTTAGTCCAGAAAAAAATGATTTGCTTTGAGCAGCAAAGACCTACAACCCACTGTCAGAAATGTCACTGATAAAATTTGGGCAATGTACACATATACTGATGTTCATTTCTCTTTAATGTTAAACAAATAATTTTTTGCTTTTAAAGAAGAATCTTATTCTACTGTGAAAACATTGGATTCAATAAATTATCTCACATTGTATTTTTCTGCTTTTCATGGTGTGATATTGAATTGAAAGCGTCTAATGTCTCCTTGAACCAGTGGCATATTTTGTCTGTTGAAAGGTAACTGAGACTATTATGTATCTTAGTCCTACTTATGGTAGTAAATGTTTGACTGATATTTTCCTACCTGGTGATGTTTTAATGACTTGAGAGGAAGTCTTTGGAAAGTGTTTATTTCAATATGAAGGAAAAAATTGAATAAAGTTGGGTAAAATGTTAACTTTAAAAAAAAAAACCTATTCTGGTTATGAGGATATCTCATAAGCTAACTTTCCTGCTGAAAGGAAGAATACTCTTGAGTTCTGGGTTTTCTACGCCAAGCATGAGTCTCCCTTATTTCTGAGCCACTTCTGCATATAAACCCTTTGTGTGTGCGTGTGTGTGTGTGTGTGTGTGTGTGTGTGTTTAAGTAAACTCCTTAAGCTTCAGTTCTTCATGATGTCAGATGTGTGATAGAATTGGCAGAAGGCTCTAGGGTGTGATTTGGAAAATTTTGTTTCCAAGTCCTCAAAAAAATATACACAGGATGGTATTAGATATATACTGTTACTTAATTTGTACAGCATGTGTGCTCATTGAGCAGTGCCAGAGTACACATACGTACGTAAGTAGATAGTTCAAAGTGCTTCTCTAACCTATTTTAATTTGTTAAGGCAAAGTAAATATGTTTTCTGGAGTCTGACATTATATGACAATGTGAGATGCAGGTTTGGGAGATGTTGAGATTTAAATGCTAGTTGTTTTATCTAGGTTTGATTTTTAGATTACAGCAACTTGGAATTCAGTTTAGAACTCCTCACAGCCTCTTGATCTGCTGTGAGGAGTGAATAAATTAGCTAAAAACCTATACTTGTGAGGCAGGCCCATTACTTTGAGCAAGTAAAATAGATATTTTAAAGAAATACTCCATCTTTCCCAGGTCACAGGGATGGTGATTATTACAGCCTAAATTTTTTAGAAGGAAAAGAAACATTCTATCTTTGCCCCAAGAATGAGATGACTAAGAAGCAGAGAATCTTCAAAATACATGAACACAGAGAAGCTTACTGCTTGAAGGCACAGCAAATGAATAGAGGGGAGGAAAGCCGGAGATGAGCTAATTCAAGCAAGAAACTGAATCACAAGGAGTTAAGAGAAAATTGAGAAAAGGGAAAGAGTGTGGCCGGAGGGAGATAGAAGTGTTACAAATGATATAAATGCTAGTCAGACAGTGTAATTTTTATTGCCAGGTACTGTTCTAGACCCTAGGATACAAGGTGAAAAAGGATAGCTTGTTTCTGTCCTCAAGGACTTTAAAATAACTTGGGAAAATTAGGCTGCAGAGAAGAAGGGAAGCAGTGAACACCCACTGGGCACTTACTGTTGCCTCCATGCACTGGTGATCTGCACATTGTTTTATTTCATTTAATGTTCACTGTATCCTATGTGGTGGGTACCTTCAGAACCTCACTCTGACTCCAGGCTCTTTTTCAGCCTTTCATCTTAAAATAGGCATGATGATACTTCTTCCATAATAAAGCAGACACAAGGCGTGTACATGAGGACCTATCCAAACCTTACTAAGTTATTGTGTCTCAGTTAAATATCTCTAAGAAAATCCCCTCTCCCCTCCAAGTGTCTTCCAACAGGGACACCTGCCGATGCCACATAAGCACTCAGAGCTGTGACAGTGGACAGAGCAGCAATTGGAACTGTAAGAGGGGGACATGCAAACAGAGCCCCCCTCAGCTGGGCTGGGTCTGAGGGATGCTCTGACCTATGGCTCTACCTATGCCCCACCTGGCATCCAACACAGGCCACAGGTGACGGACAAAGTCATAGGAGCTGATTTCAGTCAAGGCAGCTCTCCGCATCCTGTTGCACTAGATCAACCAGTGGTTGGTCTGGTGTCATGTAGACAAAACAACTCTTTGATGAGTGAGTCTTTCACTTCCCCCAGCTCAAGTCAGCATGAGTCTAGGGTGGTGCCTGCCAAGTATGTGGGCAAATTGTGGCCCCAAACACATTGCTGTTTGCCATGCTGGAGGCAGCCCCACTTTCCCACTGCCCTCAGAGGGGTTTGGTTTGGAGCTGGGGGCAACAGAAGGAAGCTAAGACTGGGAAACTGATAACTAGGATGGGGCTAACCTGAAAAGGTCTCAGGGGTTTCCCAAGTTTAGTTACCCTCTTGTCCAGAGTGGGGTTGGCAGAGACCTTGACATCACCCCAGCGTGTGCCTGTGTGTGACTGACCAGGCTGTAACGAAGGCTTTCTCGGAATCTGAGGTTAAGAAAGATGAAGGGCAGGGGCCGCCTGTCTGTCTGCAATGGGCATATTACATAATAATAGCTTTCTCTGATCTGTCTTCTGCCTGTTCGTGGTTTCTCTACTTCCTTTCAACTTTGTAACATGACACCCAGCTGCTGGCTTCTTATCTCTGCTACATGCCCCCACCTCCCAAATCTCCTCAGATTCACACAGAGAACAGAGACCCCTCCTGTTTTGAAGCCTGGAGGATCACACCAGTTCCCTTACCATCTCTCTGTTTGCTGGACTCATTGTTTAGTGATGCTGTAGCCAGTTGAGGACCATTCATCCTGCCTCCATGTCTCCCTCTCCCAGTTTAGTCTAAGGTTACTCTGCTGGAAAAATCTGAGCAAAGTCGTAATGTGAGAATGTGTCCCTAGTCCCTGAAGTTCAGGTTTTCTGTGGCTTTAAATATCACCTTGGGTTTTGTGGTGTTTTTTTTTTTTTTTTTTTTTTTTTTTTTTTTGACTAATTTTTCTCCTTTGTATGAACTTTCCTAACAGTTAAGTATAGCTAAGGTTAAAAGTATATGATATAATTAAGAAGAAGGTGATTACATCTTATCCGTAAATGAAATATTTTGATGATGGCCTACCATTCTATTACATAGGAAGAATTTGTAAAATATATGTATTTTCAAGGAAGAGTTAGCCTTGCTTTTCTAAATTCATGTGTTTTTTTCTATGAGATTGGGTTCTGAGAGCCAGCTTTTCAGTTGAATACTTTGATACACATGGTCTAATCTTTTTTTCAAAGATTAGCTTCATGTAGCTTCAATATTTATATAGTTTCTTTGTCTAGAAGTACTACTTTAATTAAATTAAGCTCTGAATACATGAGGAAAAGAAGAGGATTGCAGTGCCAGGAAAGTGCTGCTTGGTTGGGCACTGGACTAGGATTCAGAGAATGACTACTCACCGAGGGGTCCTGAGAAGTCAGTCCCCGTGGGCTTTAGTTACTGTGTCTCTGAAGTGGGTGTAATAATAATACCACATCTGGTTGGGTTGTTGAGAAAATTGAACTGCACGAGGGATGTGAAAGTACTTGGAGGCCCCAAATCACTGTATATTTCTATTATGTCCTGCTATTTTTGCAGCAGAAAAAAATTGGATTATTTGTCTTATTATTGAGTTGAAAGAGTTTATTATGCATCCTGTATAAAAAGCCTTTATTAGACATATTATCTGCAATTGTTCTTTCTCTGACTGTGGCTTGTCTTTTCATTTTCTTAATAATGCTTTTGAAAAGCATATGCTTTTTTTTTTCAGAAAGTTCAATTTATTGTTTCTTCCTCTTTTGTAGCCTATACTTTTGATGAGTTATTTAGAAATGATTACCAAATCCAAGGTTATGAGGATTTACTCTTATGTCTTCTTTGAAGAGTTTAAGAGTTTCATTTATTGCAGTTAGATATATTATCCATTTTGTTAATTTTTATATATGTTATGAAGTAAGGATCTAAGTCAGGGGTTGGCAGAATTTCTCTGTACGGGGCCATCGGGCTTTGTGGGCTGGACAGCATCTGTCCCAGCTCCTCACCTGTGCTGTTGTAGCGTGAAGCAGTCATGGACAGTATGCAAACAAACAGATATGACTGTGTCTCAATAAAGTTTATTTGCAAAAGGAGGCAGCAGACTGGATTTACTTTATGGGGGTAGTTTGTTGATCTGTGGTCTAAATATTACCTTTTGCAGGTAGATATCCAATTGCCCCAGCTCCATTTGCTGGAAAAGATTATATTTTCCCTATTGAATTGCCTTAATTTCTTTGTTGAAAATCTATTGACCATAATGAAGCACTATTTCTGGACTCTCTGCTGTGTTCCATTGAGCGGCATGTCTATTCTTTTGGCAGTACTACACTTTCTTGATAACTGTAGCTCTGTAGTAAGTTTTAAAATCAAGAAGTACAAGTTTCAGCATTATTTTGACCATTCTAAATTGTTTGCATTTCCATATAGATTTTAGGGTCAATCTATCAATTTCTGCAAAAACAAAACAAAACAAAACAAAAAAACAAAACTGATCTAAGATTTTGTCAGAGATTAGTGAATGCCTCCGCCCACCTTCAGACCACAGGATGGGCTGGCACTCCAGAGAGACCCCCAAGCTGCAGCCTATCCCTCTGTCTCTGTTAGACTGATCTCCAAATTGTATTTTGATTGTTTAGAGTCTGGGCCTGTGAAATTAGAACTCATAAGTAGGTTCAAGCATTTCTTCAAGGGCAAATTTGAGGTCCTCTGAACTTCTGTGCCCCTAACCCTAACCCTAAACCTAACTTAGTGAGTCTATAGATCGATTTGAGAGAATTTCCATTTTAACAATATGGGTTCTTCCAATTGATAAAATTGGAAACTATATCAATTTATTTAGATCTCCTTTAATTACTTTCTGTTAAGAAAACAATAGCAAAAAACCACATTATCACCTCAATAGAAAAATACATTTGACAAATCTAATATTCGTTTATTCATTTATGATGAAACCTGTCAAAAACCTTGGAATAGAAGAGAAATTCATTAGCTGGATAAAAGCCCTCTTTAAAAAATCCTGTCTTCTGAAGCAGCATGGAGATTTTTAGAAACAAGGAGCCAGGGGCCCACTTCCTAAAAGAATGAATCAGAGCCTCTGGCCAGGACCCCACCTTGGCGAGTGGTCTCTAGTTAGGAAACACGGACAGCGAAGCACGCAAGGAAGGACTGGGACACCCTGGAAGTTGGGGGTGGGGTGGGCAAAGGCCCACAAGTCTCAGTCTTGTTTGGCTACTGCCAGCAGGGACTCTTCCTGCAGGGTCAGGAGCTGTGGACTCAGTGACTTGGGGGTCCTTGATACATGTCCTTTTGTAACAGGCACAACTGTCCTGCTGTACATTGATTGCTAACATTTTAAAGTCATGGTAGGTAGAGTCCACACATCTGAGGGAGGGGTCACCACCCCCCTGCTTCTTATTTATGTCCATTTAAGCTCTAAGCATTTTGGCCTACGTTATCACATCCCAATCCTCACAGCTCTTCCAAGTCAGCAGGTCAGGCTGCATTATGCATTTTCAAAAGAGAAATCTTTTAATGCTTAGAGAAAGAAAATGTGTTGCCCCGGGGCCCCCAGTCTGGGAGTCACGCTAAGACTGGCCCCAGGCTCTGAGGCAGGGAGATAAATGGACCTTGCGGTTTCTTCATTCTCAGTTTGTCAGGGGAGGGAAGTACAAGGGGATTTAGAGGACAAAGCTTGCCCAAGATGTGTGCCTTTGCTGGGGCATCCTGGAGAACTGGGGTGACTGGATGAAGCCGGAGCCACAACTGGAAAGCAGATCACCCAGTTCTAGACCCAGCCCTGCTGTGGTCCAGTGTGGTCCTGGGCGAGTCCCTCCCCCTTCTCCCACCCCAGACCTCCTTGTCCTTAATGCAGGAAGAACTGCGTGGATGACCTCTAAGGTGTAGGCTGGCGCCAGGATACAGATTCTTTCTGTTCATCTTCATTCTGTTTGGTTTCTATGGATTATGCTTTTGGAAAATGAATCAATTTGATTTCTTATTGTAAATACTTCATTTTCCTTTATATAATTGCCAGTGAATATGAAGGACTTTATTTTCAATGCCAAGCCACAGTGCCTGTTACTTGAACCCCCAAAGTGGCAACTTTAATCTCCTGATGACCACTGTTAGAGACAAATGCAGAGGGTGGGGGAGGCATCAAGCCAGACAGTATCAGGACATCATCTCAATCCTCACCTAGGCTTTGAATCATCTTTGAATCATCTTTTGAGTGGGTTTCCAATGGTCTAAGTCAGCCCATGGACTCAACACCCCATAATAATAATGTTCATTAAGCATTTATTATGTGCCAGGCACTATTCTCTGTGCTTTTCATACATCTTTGTTAATTTAATCCTTATAACAACTCTGTTAAGTTATTGTTATTCTCATTTCAAACATGAGGCAAATTAGGCACAGACAGGGTAGGTAACTTGTCCCAGACCACACAGCAAGTGGTAGGAGCCCAGAACTAGATGAGGCCCATGGTTACCAGTAAGAAACTGGAGAGGAAGCAAAGAGCATTAAGATGAAGATGTGTCCGTGGACAGTGCTCCATCCCATGCCTGGTAAAATGGGGGTGACAGAGCCAGGTAGGTTCAGAAAATCTGAGAGCAATGAAGATATGGCAACAACTGAAGTGGAAATGTCTGAGTGGAGTGTGCAGGCAGGCAGGGGTTGGTGAGATCAGCAAGTGCCCATGCCCACCAGAGCAGGCAGGCACCTGTGTGTGCAAGGGTGGCACTGAAGGAAAGGGCGAGTTATCCAGCCTGAGGAACCCCTCGTACAGGGACAGGAGAAAGTCAGAGGAACCACGAGCTGACTGAGAGTGTTTCCACCAGGCAGGGGAACCAAGACTTAGAGCAAAGGTTAGTTACAAAAAGATCATTACTTTTTTTTTGCACGTGGGATTTTGTGGATTGAAATTTGTACCCTTTATTTTAAATAGGATTTTAAAACATGAAATATGGATCCCATTTTCAAGTTACTCCCAATCTAGGCAGGAAACAACAGTACCATAAGGGCCAGAGCCCTGGGTGTGCAAGGTCACAAGGCCTGACCTCAAGACCAGTTCCCCTACTTTCCAAAATGATCTAAGCTTTGGGGTCCTTCATCTGTAAAATGGGCACATGGCAGTAACTCACCAGGTACTGGGTATATTAAGTGAAAGGCATGCGAAGGACAGCAGGAAACTCTGTTTGCATTGGGGTAGGCTCTGACACTTTGTAAGTGGAGTTTTCTTTCTCTTTTTAGAAAATTAAATAAAATAATGTCCATAAAGCTCTTGTTGCAAAGTAGAACTTTAATAAATGTTAATTGCCTTCTCTTAAAAAAAAAAACCCACAACGTTTTGCCCTTGATAGCAGACACTATAAATGCTCCCACTCAAATCCCCTTCATTGGGTCTGTGAGTCCTCTTCAGTTTCTGCGTGCTTTGCTTTTAAAGGCTTGCATCTGTGATCTTCAGAAGGCTGCTCCGGGCCACTAGAGCCATTTCCTCTCCAAACTGCTCACCGCTGCAAAGCAGGAGGTGCCCGGGAGTTGATGTCCACCACTCTCCACACTCACAGATGCACTTGCACACTCACAGGCAGCCAGCAGCTAGTGACTGACTTGTGCAGGAGATGCACACTCTGAGATGTAACGTACACACCAGAGCTACCCCAAAGATCGGGCTGAGGTTGGAATCGCTTCAAAACTCACCCTTGCTTGACTCCTTCCCCTCCCCTGTTCTCCTACCCCTCCCACCTCCTGCACTTTTCTCTCCTAATAAGTCACTTGCACCCAAACCCCCACCTGAGGCACGCTTCTAGGGAACCAGACTAAGACACTCAGGACTATGGACTGAATGTCTGCGTCCCCCCACATATAGGATTTATTTGTTGAAACTGTAACCCCCAGGGGAACTGTATTAGGAGATGAAGCCTTTGGGAAATGCTCAGTTCATGAGGGTGGAGCCCTCATGAGTGGGGCCAGTGCCCCTATAAAAGGGATCCCAGAGCACCCCCTCGCCCCTCCCACCGGGTAAGGACACTGCAAGAAGACAGCCATCTGTGAACCAGGAGGCAGATCCTCACCAGACACAGAACCTACCAGTGCCTTGATCTTGAACTTCCCACCCTCCAGAACTGTGAGAAGTAAATGTTTGTTGTTTACAGTACCCAACCTCTGGTAGGTTGGCTCTCTAAGCTGTGCTGGCTGAACATCATGGAAGTCTGCCTAATCCCTCATGGTGCAGCGGAGCTGAGTTCTGCACCCCAGCTGTTGAGTGGCATGGGGGACGTGGCAGGTGGAGATGCCTACCGCTGGGCAAGACAGAGTAGGGGGAGGAGAGACCAGGACCAAGGAGAAGGTTTGCTGACAGAAATCCCTCCCTCTCTCTCCATGCCTCCTGACACCAAATTTTAAACCCTTCATGAGAACTGCGGGGGAGCCATTCCTGGTTTTTGTAGAGAGAAGTGATGTGGTTCACCATTTGTATCAGGAAGTTGGCTTTGGGGGTAACGATGACTCTATTGGAAATACCAGAGGCAAAAGAAAGGAAGGCCTGTTGAAAGACTACTGCAGCAATACTGAAGACAGATGACAAAGGGTAGCCGCAGTAGGGATAAGCAGTACTGAACTGTGATGAGATTAATGAGAAGGGGCAGAATAAACAGAACCTGGAGATCCATCACACGACTGGAGACCAGGGATAAGCGGGTAGGACCATGCCTGTGCTGCTGGGTATATGAAGGAGGGGAAGAGGATAATGAGCAAGTTTGGGACAGAAGATAATTCATGGATGTGTTGTATTAACTTGATAGTGAGATATCCAGCTGTGTCAGCTATTGCCACAATAATGCTGTGTAACAAGCCACCCCTAAACTCAGTTACTTAAATCAATCGTCATTTATTCTTCTTCACGTTTGCAGGTTAACCAGCTGTCAGCTGATCTAGAGTGAGCTGTTCCATGTTTGTCTTATCCTTGGACCAGTGCTCTATCCAAGGTATATTCTCATGGCAATGACAGAAGCCTACGAGGGCAAGTGGAAATACATAAGCATGTGTCAAGTCTCTGTTTGTCCTACATCTGCTAACAGCCATTAGCTAAAAGAAGTTTCACAGTTGAGCCCAAAATCAAGGGGCAAGAGGAAGGGAGAAAGGAGAAAATAACCACCAAACAATAATCAAATCCAGCCATGAGCAAACTGTAATCTGTAGGTCAAGTCCAGGCTATTGCCTGTTTTTATAAATAAAGTTTTATTGCAATGCAGTCATGCCCATTTGTTTCTGTTGCCTCTGGGTGCTTTCACGCTACTAGGGCAGAGCTGAGTAGTGCAACAGAGAGACTTGGGTTGTTCTAGAAGTGAACATCAACGGAATCATACTGTCTGGATTCTTTCATTCAGCATGATTATTTTGCGGTCATCCATGTTGTATTAGTGGTTTTTCCTCTTTAATCGTTGGGTGGCATTCTAGTGTATGGTTATCGTACAATTTGTTCATCCAGTCACCTGTTAATGGACATAGGGGCTGCTTCCACTTTTTGGCTATCACAAGTAAAGCTCTGTGAGCCTGCAGACAGAACACTTGGTGTGGACATGCGCTTTCATGTCTCTCTCAAAGTAGCATGACTGGATCATATTTTATTACATTTTTCTCCTTCATCCCTAATCTTTACTCTTGCTCTCCCTTAAGCACCCACTCTGATATATTCCTTTAACCATGAACATATCCTCTTAAAATGCTCAGAGCTGGGGGGTGTGTGTGTGTGTTTGTGTGTGTGGTGGTGGGGATGGTTAACTTACGTACACAGTACTAGGCTGTAAATCTAGTTCTGTTTCTTACTTGTTTCACTTGACCTTACTCTTTGAGCTCCACTCTGCATACCCTGCAATGAAAAGCTTGTTGCTTCTGACTGCTGCGCAGCATTCATGGTGTGTCCCCACCACTTTACTTATCCCTCCCTTTGATGAACACCAAGGTTGCCCCCAATGCAGCACTCCCATAAATAATGCCGTGGTGAACATGCCATCCTTCCAGTCCCCTTGCTGGTCTGCACAAGCACTGAGAGCGGGTCTCTGGGACCCAAGCTGTGCGCTTACTTTATGTCACTCAGGGCTGCTGGCCTGACTGCTTCCTCACTGCCTGAACCAACCAGTTACCTGCCTGGGCTCCAGCAGAGCTCCAGCCCCTACCTCCCCACATCCTGGCCCACACTGGGTACCTACCCACTTTGCAAATCTTTGCCATTCTGATGGGTGTCGAGGAAAACCGTGTTTCAGCATATGTTTATCTTATTACTAATGAGATTGAGTATCTTTTCAAATATCCATTGGCTCTTAGGACCTCTCTTTCTGGGAATTACCATTTTATATTCTTTGCTTGTCAAACTTTGTTCTTCCTGGCTTGTCCTTACTGATAGGCAGGAGCTCTTTTTTCTGCTTTGTTTGAATTGAGACATAACTTTCATAAAGTAAAGTGCACAGATCTTTAGTGTGGAACTTGACTAGTTCTTACACAAGTTTACATCAGTGTAACCACTGCCCAGATCAAGACTTAGAGCAGTCCCAGCCTTCACAAAGGCTCCTTGTGTTCCCCTGGTCAGGTATCTCTTAAGGTAGCAGCTATTGTGACCTCTATCACCTTAGGTCAGTTTTCCTGTCCCAAAAGTTCATATCAATGGAATTAAACAATATGTACTTTTTTCTCTGAATAGTGTCTGTAAGACCCACCTATGTTGTTTGCAGCATTAAGTCAGTCTTTTTTATTGCTGCATGATATTCCACCATGTGCCTATGCCACAATTATTCACCCTTTTGCTTGATGATGGACATTGGGGTTGTTTCTAGTTTGGAGTTATTATATGTGACTAAAGCTTCTATAAACATTCTTGAACATGCCTTTTGTTGGATATAAGCACTCAGTGCAGTTGGGGGTGGAATTGTTGCATCATGGGCATTTTTGCAGGTTTAGCTTTAATGGACACTTGCAAACATTTTCTAAAGTGTTCATACCAATTTACACTCCTACCAGTAGTGCGGGAAAATTCCAGTTGCTCCTCATCCCTGACAATACTTGATATTTTCAGTTTTTTTAATTGTAGCCATTCTGGTGGGTTTTGTAAGAGATCTATGTATTCTAAGAGATTCACTTCTCTAGGATTTTTTATACTGTATTGTAAAGGTAATTTCACCCATCTGCTACCTTAGTCTATCGTGTACGTATCTGTCTCAACATCTGTAAGTGGGAATAACACTATGTACCTTCAAAACCTGGCAAAAAATGGGTGCTCAGTTCATGTCACTGTACATTTCTGTCTCCACCATTAGACTGGTGCTCTTCCAGGGCAGGGACAGAATCTTAACTTGTGTAGCAACCAGGGCCCAGCTCTGTGCCAGCAAGAAGAGGTTTTTCAGTACAGTTTGTTGACTGAGTAAATGACAGCGCCTCCCAGACGCAATCTCCAGGCAGCAGTTCAAGGATCTGAGGGAGGGAACGAGGGACTGTGGCAGTGAAGCGGGAGAAAGCACTTCCCTGCGGGGGGCCAGCAGGGTCCGGTGGTGGGGGAGAGCCTCCTCCCCCAGGCCTCTGGCGCGGGACCTCGGGAGTAGGGATGCTGGTGGGAGCCCGGGCCAGGAGGCGGTAGCTTTTCCTCTTGAGCACTCGCTGCCCTGCTGGGCCGTGCGGAGCTGGCCAGCTGCTTTCTGTCCCTCTGCCACTCCCTTTCCCCCCCAAACGCTCTGCCCAGAGGAGGAGCAGATGGAGCAGCAGGAGGAGCAGGCCGAGCCGGAGAAGGAGGTCGCTAGCGTCGCGGCCGCCCGAGCCTCCCTTGGGCTCCCACTGCCCTGGTTCGGCCCGGCCGGACACGGCCCCGCCGCCGCCGGCAGCCGGACGGGGGCGCCGCGGCCCCTCGCCGCCCAGGCGCTCGGCCACCCGGCTGTCGCTGCCGCCGCCCCCTCTGCCCGCAGAGCAGCCCGCAGCCAGGCTGGGCAGCCACCGGGGCGCCCCGCCGCGGGCATCGCCCTCCCAGGGCAAACAGCCCTTCTCAGCCAGGGGTTCGCCACGCCCCCACGGAGCACTTCCAGGCTCGCAATTAGAGTCTAGTCCACCCCTCCCTTTACGCACTAGGGCAGAAGGGGAAGCAACCGTTCAAAGTGGCGTGGTGGACTAGGGACGGAGTCAGCCCTAGGCTCTAACCCCAAACCCCGGTCCTCCCTTGCCTCTGCCCTGTGTCCAACACAGGCATTTCAGTCAATTATGCCTCCCAAGTCCCTTTGGACTCCCCAGGCTCCTCTGGCTCTGCATGCTCTGAGTCAAAGACAGGTCCTGTGTACCACCCGGGGCTGGCAGCCCCCATCATAGGCCTCCTGCCTTCCCTCTTGTCCCCCTAACATCCCATCCCCCATCCAGCAGCCAAAGTGATTTCTTAGAACATGAATCTGACCACCACAATGCCCTGTTTAAAAGTGACGTCTTCCAGCACACTGGGAACACAGTTGAGAGCCAGTCCCACAGCCCCAGGCTCCTGCCTTTACTCCTCTCCTCCCACTAAGCTCAGCCCCTGGTCTGAGCTCCAACCTGCCAAGTTCATTTCCACCCCAGAATCTTTGCACTTGCTGTTCCCACTTCCCCCAAACACTTTTTCCCTAGGGGTTCTTAACCAGCGGGTCCATAGGATGAGGTGGATTTACATTTCACTGAATTTAATTAATTTTCCTATGAAACACTTTGCATATTATTTTATGCATCATCTAGGGAAGGAGTCCTGAGGCTTTGCCAGACTGTCCCAGCACCTGTGCCACAGAAGAGTGTAGGAATCCCTAGACCTTTGCATGTCTGGCTCTTCCTTGTCCTTCAGGTCCCAGCTCAATGTCACCTCCTCAGGGAGGTCTTCCTTGGCCATGGCAGCTACAGGTGCCCCCTTCCTGATCAGGTCATTGCTTAGTACAGTGGTTCTCAAAGTGTGGTCCCTGGACTTGCAGCATCAGCATCACTCAGGAATTTGTTCAAAATGCATGTTCTTAGGACCCATCACCGACCTACTGAGTCAGAAACTCTGGGGATGGGGCCTGGCACTCTGTTTTAACAATCCCTCCAAGGTGATCTGGATATTGGATTCTCAAGTGTGGACACCACCGGCCCAGCCTGTTATCCCTGTGCCCGCACAGTCTTCATCATCCAGCCAAGGAAAGTTGGAACCTGGGGGCCTGAAAATAGGAAGGTTAATGCGGCCAAAGGTGAAAGGGGAGCTGGCTGAGTAATAAGGTGGAACTGCATTAGACCTGAAACCCACAGAGGGCCAAGCCGTCTTGGGGAAGGGGCACAGTTTGATTTCAGCTGGAGTAGGGCTTGGGGAGTCTGGTTTCTGTCTCCTGTTGGCTGGCCCAGGTCAGCATCAAGCTGGAGAGGAGAAGAGGTCCACGTTCCTATGTTTTGCACATGACAGGGGAAGAGTTTGCACTTCCTTGGGCACTCATCCCTCTGCCCTGCTCTGAACATTACCCAGTGTCCCTGAAGTCCCATTTGGAACCAGCCACAGTCACTCCCAACTCATACCACTCTGGTCTCTTGGCCTCTGCCCCATTGGCCACAGGAAGTTCCAGGGCAGTCCCAGGGCCCTCCTGTCCTGAGCTGTTCCCTGTGCATTTTCCAGGAGGGCCAGATGCTCCTGCAGCCTGAATCTGAGCCTATTCTTCAGACTGGAGAGCTGGTCTCTCTTTGCCAGTCCCTGGGAACTGCCTGTTGCTTCCAACAGACCCACTAGGTGCAGCCTGCAGCCTCTGGCTTTGATGTTGTAAAGGGGGACTTATGGCCCTTTTCCTCTTGGCCCCTGATCCCTGGCCTCTGTGCAGTTCCCAGGCCCTCAGGGGAAACCAGACACTTTTAATTGACTTCCCCAATCTGATGATAGAGTATCAGGCATCAACAGAC
Organism: Camelus bactrianus; assembly: GCF_048773025.1. Lineage (NCBI taxonomy): Eukaryota > Metazoa > Chordata > Mammalia > Artiodactyla > Camelidae > Camelus > Camelus bactrianus. Next base: position 27,447,591 of record NC_133567.1, on the reverse strand, counting down.
CGCAGGCAAGCCACTTTGATCCATGATTTCAGACAGCAGCAGAAGCCCAGGCTGCCACCACAGTCCTGCCACGCCATCTCGGGGGATGAGCACACCCCTGTCTGCTGGCACAGCGGCATTTGCTGTGGCCAGGCCGTCTGACTCAGGACCACCCAGGGAAGGGTCTAGGAAGCGGGGGTGTAAGCGATTACAGCAGTGTGGCTGAACCAGAGCCTGCTGGAGGCCAGCCTGGAGTCAGGGGACCTGCGCATTCTCCCAGCTCAGCCTCTTCCAAGCTGAGGACACCAGGCAGATGACTCATCCAATCTATGCCTCAGTTTCCCTGCCTGCCAAGACATAGGTGACAGTGCTGGCTCTGGAATTCTACAGTGAAGTCCGAGTGTTTACTGCCACCCTGTCTTAAGTGGAGTCTTGAGCCTTGCTAGCTGCCACCATGATAAGAGTCACCAGCTTGGTAACATTCAGGGGCCCAGGGTATGGTTCCAGCTTCCCCACTTGCGTGGCCTTCCTGAACTTTGGCCAACACTCTGGGCACAGGACTGGGAGGACATCTCCCAGGTGTTCAGGGCACCTCACAGGCATACGCCTGCACGCCGGGTCCAGTGTGGGCAAACGCAGATTGAGGAGACGGCGAAGCAGCCAGGATGCTGCGGGCACTTGCCCTGCCAGCCCCCGCCAGACCCCTGCACTGGGTCTTTCACTCAGCACTGCCCTGTCTGGGCTGCACGCTGCCCCTCCCCCACCAGCCTGTGAGTTTGGAGGCAGGAAGCGGATCCCATCACCTCTGTGTCTGTAGGACGAAGTGGGAGCTTAATGAACAGTCATGGAACAAATGAATGGATGGGTGGGTGGATGGGTGGATGAATGAAAGAAGGCAACCCACGAGAGGCAGGCTTGCCTGATATCCTGTGTGCATGTGCGTGTCATTGCTCAGTGGGGGAGAAGACAGGATGAGTCACAGCCAGCTAGGAGGGGACTTGATGGCTCTGTGTGGAAGCCTTCCCCCTCAGTCATGGTCTACAGACTCAAGAACAGGGAGATTTCCTTTATGAGAAAAACCACAGAATCATGGGATGTTGGTTCCAAGCGATAACCTCAGGTCACTTGATCCGCAGCCCTCCAGTGGGGAAGCAGAAAGCCCAGACAGGTTCAGTTCCTGCCTGCGCACTGAGCTCATCATGGGAACTGTTGCTGTTTCCGTGAAAAATGAGCCAAGGGGCGGGGAGAAGGGGCACAGGGAGGAGTCAGTATTAAAAAGACAACTGTTATTACAGAGAAAGCCTGTGCCTTCCTAGGGGCCTGACCAGCCCAGGGCAGGGGGCTCACAAAGCAAAGGGGGCTTGCCAAGCTCCAGGGGTGCCAGCTCACCTGGGCTGGACCATAGACATTATGTAACAAGTCAGAGGCTCCAAGAAACACTGAAACTGGCCTGGCGTTCATTCTGGAACATGGTTTCTTGCTATTTCCTTATTATAGAGGGACATTTTGCTGAGCATAGGGTTTTCTGCAGTTTCCATCCAATTGCTATTAAAGAGAAGCAGGAGACAAAATATAAAATCCTTCCCTGAGGTTGCCAGAAATCTTCCAGTTTTGAAGAAGGAAGGGCTTAAGCTCTATCCCATGGCCCCTAGAGGCCTGATGCACCTGAGAGAGCGGGAGCTGATCCCAAGGTGAGATCTGCTGCTCAGATGGGCTGCCCCCCTGGGGCCTGGCGGGGAGCGGGGTGCTGAGCCCTTCTGCTGAGGCCATGGCGGCCGTCTGGGCTTGCACAGCTCCAAGAGGAGGGATGGTGAGAGGACAGGCAGAGCAGCACAGGAGCCTTAGAGGCCTGGAGGAAGGAGCTCCAGGCAGAAGGTTTAAGTCAGCTTTGGAGAGGTTGATACAGGCCCTGACAAAGTTCATCATTGAAATTCTCCTCTCTGTCTTAATGCCTTGTCTCCAGAAAGCCCCGCTTAGGGAAGAAGGACAGATGCCTCTGGGGTGAGCACCTTGGGAAGCAAAGAATCCCTGACAGGGGTGGAGGGTAGGTCAGGAAAGTTCTAGACCACAGGGCCTCCATAGGAGGGCAAGCCTGGGGGACATCAGTTCTCAGGGTCCCAGGAGAAGTGAGGGACGGGTGCCGAGGGCCTGCCTGGACCTCAGCCTAAGGACGGGAGCAGAAAGACCCCACAGGAATACGAGCACACTCTGGGTCCAGAGTGAATGTAGGGTGTTCTCACATCTGCCCCTTCCAAGCCCATCCTCGGGCCCCCAGGCCCCTCCCCTGCATGTGTGGGAGGCAGCACAGACCGTGTGATGATCAAGAGTCAACCCCTGCCATCAAGGTCAGTGCTGCCCCTGGTAACCTGTGTGACTTCTCTCTGCCTCTGTCAGTGCATCTGTGAAATGGAAACAACACGGGCACCTCCAAGCCTGGGCTGATGTGAGAACTGAGACAAAGCAGCAAAGCGAGCAACACCCATGTCCAGGCCCAGGCCCTTGATAAATGTGAGCCGTTAGGATGCTAACCAGTGCTTCTGGGGCTGAATGAGGACAAGCACGGCCCGTTGAGCTGACATCTCTGGAGCTGCTTCGTCTGCCAGCAGCGTGTCAGGCACAGCATGGGGGTGAGGCAGGGCACTGCGGGGTGAGTGAGGAAAGAGCCGTACCTCTCAGGGTTTACTGCAAAGAATGGGCCTCATGGAAGGACAGCTGTGCTGAGGCAGGAGGCGGAGTTCAGGGAATGCTGCCTACAGGGGGCGCTGGTGTCTCAGGGGGACTTGTTTCAGCGACCACAGGAAACAGGGTAATGACAGCCAGCATCATCCCAGGCCACGTGCAGGACCCCATGGAGATGAGCAGCCCCAGCTCTGTCAACCCCTGGTCCTTGCAAGGGCTGCTGAGATTCAGTTGCCACATGGATGAATCTCAGGGACTCTGGCTGATGGGAGGAACTGGTTCCAATGTCCTCGCTCTCTTCTGGGTGAGTTCTCTGAAGCTTTGTGTGAGCTCCCAAACCCCTGTGCTCCGCAAGTGCCTCATCTTTAAGCTTCTACACACTTCACATCATAGTCACTGGGCACTGAGTTTTGGTGCCCCCACCGGCCTGAGTTCCCTGAGGGCAGGGATTCTGTTGTCCCCGAGCCCAGCTTAGCCTCTTGGTGCACCAGCTCAGTAAAGGCACCCACCCAAGAATTTTTTTTTAAAAAGTTGGAATTTTGATATTTCTTTAAAAAACATCCGAGTCAGAGGTGGACCACCTTCTTCTGTGCGGCAGTGCAGGGCGAGGGCAAGTCCACCAACTCCCGACCAAGTTGATTCGAGCTTGAAATCCATTTCCACCACTGATCAGCTGTGTGACCTTGGGCAAGTCATGTGACCTTGGGCACCCCGAATGACCTCTGCAAGCCCTGATTCCTCCTCTCTAATGTGGGAACAATAATGATTATTCGCCAAGACCCAGGCACTGTTCTGACTGCTCTGCAAACATCACCTCATTTCATCCTTGCCAGAACCCTATGAGTTGGTTCTTTTGTTACCCTCTTTTACAGGTGAGGAAACTGAGGCACAGAGAGATAAGAAGCTTCCTTGGTGGGGCCAGGATTTCAATTTTCATCCAGCTGACCCCAGAGCTCCCCCATCCCTCCCTGTAGTGCCACCCAGAAGGGGTGCATAACACACACACCCCGGGCTGAGAGCCTGACACCTGGCCCTGCCCCTGCCGTCCTCAGTTCCCTCCCCGTGAGCGGCTGGAGGGAAGAGGGGCAGTCTGGGCCCAGGGGCCTTTTGGCTCTCGTTTGCGCTTTAGAAGTTCCTCCTGCCCAGGCAGAGAGCAACCACCATGGGCCCCAAGTTTGCAGCCGGCCTGGGTTTCACGTCCTGTGCCTCCTGCGGCCCCTTCTCCCCCATCCCCGACCCACCCCACACACCCCCTGCAAAAAAAAATCCAGCCTCTGCTACTTGGTAGCATCAAAATAATTAAATTTTAAACATCCCTATTTGGTGCAAGCTCAGCCCGCTAAGAGGGACCTGGCTAAACCGTGTTCCAGAAAGAAAAAATTAAAAAATCTAATAGACTAGGTTGTTTGTTTGTTTTAATGAAAAGACTCAGAGACTAAAATAGCTGGGGGTGGGCGAGGGGGGTGATTCTGGGCCAACAGGGTAGTAGAGCCACTCTGCAGAGAGAATCCCAGGGGGGCCGTGGGGACAGTCAGGGATAAACCCATCCGTGCTTCGTCCAGGGTGCGGGTCTTTCAGTGGAGCCCTGGGCGCCTCTGCGTGAACGTGGGGCGAGGCGGCCCCGGTCCTCGGCTGCCCGGCCCTCGGCGGCGGCTCTGTGGTGCGTCTGCTCGCGCAGCCGTGGCCGGACGGCGGGCGGCCCCCGTGCTCGTGCTCCCTCCGCCGCTTCCCTTAAACAGACTCCAGAAGCAACGCTCACCCTGGGAGTGGGGCTTGCGCAAGAGTGGATGGAGCCCAGGCTGTGGCCCAGGACTTTTCCAGGGCCCCGACAAGGACCGCCCTCCTGGGCCCCCTCTGAAGGGCTCAGAGCGGCTGCGGTGGGACCCGAGATAAGCCTGGGCCCCTCGGTCCCTCGGTTCCCTGCCTTGAAGGGACTCGCTTTGCTCCTTGCCCCCTGACTCAGCGCACTTTCCGCTGCAGGGACGCAGAGCCCACCGCAGAAGGTCGTGAGAGCTCAGCCCTGGAAGCCAGGGGACAGGCGAGTGTCAGTTTGCTCAGCCTTTCCTCCACCCGCTCAGCCCCCCACACGCCCGGCTCCCGCTGCGTGCTTGGCACCGCTTCCGTACCCACGAGCACAAGAGCTAAACCTACTGGGCGTTTACTGCGCGCCTGGCCCCGTGCTGAGCACCCACGCACTTTCTTTCTTTCTTTAATCCTCACAACAGCTGTGAGTGTATTTGCCTTACTTTATGATTCCCATTTTACAGATGAGAAAACTGAGTCTGGGAGGACAAGTTCCTGCAGTCAGCCAAGAGCAGGCTGGGACTCCAACCCAGGCGTGTCCGATCTTAAAGCCCGTGCGCTTCACCACTAAGCACCCCCCCCCCCGGGGTGCACTAAACACCAAACAGTGGGCCACAAAGAACTTAGGAGGGGTGATCTCTGAGTTCAGTCTTCTTTTTCAGAAAGGGAAAAGTTAGCCAGATTGTGGAAGCATGTCTGCCCCCTGACTGAGCTGAGCAAGTCTTCAGGATGGGAAGAGGTGGGAGAGAGAGTGTGTGCGTGTGTGTGTGTTCAGTCTGTTGGTTTAGGGAACAGGCTTGGCACTAGAGACTTCAGCAGGTATCAGGGCCACACTACTGGTGTTTTCAGCTACTGCCCTTGATAATTTAATCGCTCCCCAAATCTAACTGAGAACCTACGTTAGTGATGTCTCACATGTCACTGTAGGCTTTTGGGTGTCAAACGTCATTTGGTCTCCACCATGATGTGACCCAGACAAATTCAGTTTTTCAGATAGGGAAATTGAGGCTAAGGAGATTAAGACACTTGCCACCATGCATGTCACTAACTCGATTCCTTGGACTTAAGAAACTCTCAGGATGGGACAGGCCTCCAAAGAGCATCTACTGCAGCCATCCGTCCAGTCTGCGCCCCCTCCCCCCAACAACATCCTTCCAAAGCGGCTGCCATACTTTTTGTGTGAACATATTTAATGGAAGAATGCACATTATCTTCCAAAACACATCATCTGTCCTCAGAGAGATCTCTCAATCGCTGACAAGTTCCTCCCTATTTTGAGGGTAACTCTGTCTCCAGGTCCTTAAACTCCATCACTCCAGCTCCCTTTGGGGGCCCTACAGGGCAGCATCACTCTCTTCCAGGGGCCAGCCCTTCAAAAAGTCAGAAATGACCCTCCAGTCTCAGCCAGGAGGCCTCGGCCATACCATGAAGTTGCTCATGGAGACCTCTGTCCCGCTGCCCTGCCCCTCTGGGCCTGTCCTCGTGTCTGTCCTGGCATCAGGCCAACACAAGTCTGCTCTCAACACTCAAGAGGGGCCCTGTTTGCAGAGAGCTTCTGCCTAGTGGCCCGGCCCCAGGCACATTTGCCCAACTCAGTTTGCAGACTTGCTCCGGCCCGTGTGGTCCTCCCCCTTGTGCCAACTTTGCAGCCAGTCTGCTCTCCTCCGCCTCTCCCTCTGCTGCTGAGAGAGGGTTAGGGACGAAGCAGCAGCAAAATGCCCTACTGCTCAGACCTGCAGCCCGCCGGCGTGAGTCCCTCCCGGGCCGTGTGGCCCCCTGACTCACGGGGGCCCACCTTGGGTAAGTGTCCCGTGCTGGGAGACCACAGGCTGTCCTTTTAGAGGGCACATTTCCATAAGGCCCAGGCTGGTTCCCAGAACAGCAGTAAAGGAAAGACCCACACGTTCCCTCAGCCCCCCTTGCTCAGCCAGTGTTGACAGAAGGGCCACGTGACACCGAGTGAGGGAGGCGGGGGGCTGGAAAGAGTGGGAGTGGGAGAAGGAGCAGAGGACACGGTCCTTTGCTGGCCATCACCTGGGACAACACCAGGCACTGTCCACATACCCCTTCCTCTGCTGCCCATTGTGGGACCATGAGTTTCCAACTGAAGCTTGAGCTGTTGGGCTGAATCCAGCTCAGCCCCGCAGCCAGTAAGGCCCTGTCCCAGGGAAAATGTCTCCTGCTTGGGCTCAGGAGGCAGCAGGTAAAGACACCCTGCCTGGCACCTTCCTCTGCCTCGTTCATCTGCCCAGCCCCTTGGTCAGACCATGGTGGTGGAGGGCGGCCTCTACACCTGGAACCCCCCAGCCCTCCTGTTCCCTTGGCTGGCTGTGTTTGTCTTGGCGGCCTTCACCTGGGCTTTTTAAAACAGATTCTCTTTCCTTTGCTTTCCCCCAGCAGCTGGCCTCCGCAGCACGGCACACAGAGCAAGTCTTGTTTGCAAGGAGCCACAGAACCCTGCTCTACCCGGCAGCCCACCCGTGTCACCCACTTCTCTCTGGGGCCACAGAGAGAAGCCATGGACAGAGATGTGTGAGAGTCAAGATCTGGGACCAGAGAGCCAGGCTGGGGGACAGGGGGGCCAAAGTTAGTCAGGACAGGAAGAGCCGGGCCAGCGCAGAGCTGGCACTCGGCACCCTTACACTGAGATGTGTCGGAGGAAAATGGGGATCAAATGGAGAAATTCAAGTCCCCAAACCAGTCTAGAGGGAGACCCTAGGAAGAGGGGACCTACCTTCAAGTCACCCCTTGTTATCTGTAAGGGCCCCCGGGCCCTGCTCCTAACCTGCGATGTAAGCAAGGTAGTACTCTCCTCGCTCCAAGGTAAGCAACTGGACTTCTTGAGCTGTTTTCCGGTTTGCAGTCGCTGCATCTCGGCTGGGTCACCACCTCTCACCCCCCACTGCATCCCTGCAGGGCCCCCGGTCCTTGCTGAGCCTCTGGCTGAAAGCGCCGACGCCCCAGTCGCCCCCTCGCAGCCTCGCGGCCGCTGGCCCTACTTTGGCCCAGAGAGTCCTGGCTCCCTGCCGCTTCCCGCTGAGCTGCCTCCATCCTCCTCATGCCTCACTGCCCCTCTCTTCTCTTGGCCAGCTCTAACCGACCTTGTCTATTTCTTGCCACTTGTCCGATCTGCAGTAAATTCTCATTATCTGAGGTAGTTATATTCTGTTAAAGTCACCACTTACACCGAATTAGTGAACACGGAACTATTGCTCCTATGGGGGGGTATGGGCTTAGGCTCTTGCCAGCCTCTGGTCACATTTTTATCGACCATCAACACATAACCTTGTTGTATGTGGGTTTCCGTTTAAGTGCACCTTGCTTAACAGATATGGTTGACTCATTAATGTGCTGGATTCAGTCCACAGCACTAGGACTCAGGCCTGATCTAAGTGGCTCACACGGCATTCTTGCTCTCAGGAACCCCACACAGCCCTTCAGCGTGATGCTTGGGGGCCATTCTGAACAGCCCAGTCACTCACACAAAGCACAGATAAGCAAAAAATGAGACACTAACTAGACTGGAAGAGGACACGTATTTACAGTATGAGCTGAGACAAGAGGGCAGGGCATCGCCTTGTCCAACCTCAGAGTTCAAAGTCTCCACTGATCTGTGCATGTCCGTGAGTGACTGGGCCACAGAGCTGATTTTGAATTACACATGAATTATAACAAGTAGTAAATTTGAAAAAAAAGTATCATCCATAAATAACGAGGGTCACTGTATCCCCGCTTCTGCTCTCCCCACCCCCTTCCTTCACCAAATCCTCCTGGATCCTCTCTGCCACGTCCTCCCTTAGTCTGTCCTGTCCTCACTTGTTCACATAGCAAACACTTATTAAGCATCAAGTCTGTATCAGGCACCGTGTCCCCCTGGGCTCAACACTGTCTGCTCCCTGTCACCCATCTGTGCCTGCCTCTGCTGGAAACCCTCCCCTCCCCACAGGGCAGGGCGCATGACGCCCCTGCTCCCTGCTATGTCAGGCCTAGCATGCCAGGGGCTATTTATTTGCTAGATAGGCAAATAAATACATCAATCAGTGTCCTATATTTATGACTGCACAGGACCCAACTATTGGGCCCAATGCAATTTTAAAATATTTCAAGCCAACTCCATGATTATATTTAACAACAGACACCTCTAGGGACCTGTCTGGAAGCAGCCCCTAAAATTATAAGCACTTCTTTAGGGATAAGGTACCTGTTGGTCCTCCATCCCCACATTTCCCTCAGGAAAGGGTCCAGAAAGGGACCATGGGCATGCAGCTGAGACAGTGAAAGGGGGTGCCTCCTTCTTAATATTTTTCCCTCCTCATTCTTTTTTTCTTTCTCTTCCTCTACCCAAGGAAAGCCAGGTAGCCAGAAGGCTGCTGAGGCTTGCCTCTGGCCTAGGGTTTTAGGGAGCAGGGTGGCAGAAGTCCCTGATTCTAGGTTGTCCAGCCCAGCCCTTGCTTGCCCAGTGGGCATAACATTCCCCTGCACTTGGCCAGAGCCCCCTGGGATTGTATCTCCTGAAGACTCAGGCAGCAAGATTCAGACCCAGGGGAGGGAAAGGACTCCCAGTAGAGGCCTGTCACTAACACAAAGCGACGGCCTCCCAAGGAAGGATATATGAGGGGATGGGTCACGTGAGTCAAGATGAAAATTAATTCCCAGCCCCCCTTAAGTCTCACCGCACTGCAGCCCCAATCCTGGAGCCCCTGGCTCTGTCCCCAGGAATGTGTGTGTGCACACGCACGTACGAACGCGGCCTCGTGGTCTGCAGGACAGGAAAGGATCAAGCTGGTTTGGGGCTTCTTCTCAGTATGTCACTTCTACCTATAAAGTCTCCACTGAGACAATCTGGCGCGTGAGTCCAGGGGCTTAGGGGTCGAGGGCAACTAAGGCTTGGTGTGAAGGCGAGCCTTCCATGGGTGCATTATGCTGAGCACAACGTAAGTGCCTCGCAAACCAGTCCACCCCATCAATCCCCTCCCAGCAGTGGGGACCCACTGTTCTGACTTTTACCACCATGCATTAATTTTGTCTCATATAAATGGAACCAAACAGTATATATTCTTTTGTCTCTGTCATCCTTTCCTTGACATGTTTCTGAGATCCATTCTTGTTGTTGTGCTTATCCATAGTTCATCCTTCTTATTGCTGAGTAGTAGTCCATTGTATAGACGTGCCACAGTCTGTTTCTCCATTCATGGATGTTTGGGCTCATTTCAGCGCAGGCCTATGATGAATAAGGCTGCTAGGACTTGCAACAAAAGCTCTATTGCTCTTCAATGGGAGAAAAAATGTCCTGCGATAAGTGACAGTGGAGCTATTGGATGTCTAGTTGGAAAAAAAATTAACCCTTACCTACCCCTAACCTATACGTCACACAAAAATTAATTCAAAGTGGATCACAGGCCTGAATTAGGAAAGAAAACAATCATTTTATGAGAAAATATAAGAAAATATCTTCACGACCGGGGGAAGGGCAAGAATGTCTTAACAGGACACAAAAGGCATTAAAGAAATTTAAAAATACTTCATTAAAGTTAATAACTTTATTAAAATTAATTGCCTGAACTTATGGTGAAAAACAATATGAAAATGAATATATGTATGACTGAAGCACGGTGCTGTACACCAGAAATTGACACAGCCTTGTAAACTGACTATACCTCAAATAAAAAATTAATTGCCTGTTCATCAAAACTTCATTAAAATTAATAACCTGTTCATTAAAAGACACCATGAAGAAAATGGATGGATAAACCAAAGACAGAGAGATGTTTGCAATCTGTATATCTGACAAAGTAGTCCTATTTAGAATGTTTACTTTTAAAATTCCGCAAGTCAGTGATAAAGAGAGAAAGAGCTCAATAAAAAAAATTGGTAAAATATTTGAACAGGAACTTTAAAAAAGATATCCGAAATAGCTCCTAAGCCTTTGAAAAAATACTCAACATCATTACTTCTCAGAGAAATGTAAATAAAAACAAAATGAGACATTGCTACTTACCTACCAGAAAGACTGAAATTTTAATTAAAAAGCCTGGCAGTCGCAAGCACTGGGGAGGACGTGGAGCAACTGGCGCTCTCGGGGACTGCTGGGGGGAGGGCAGGCTGGCCCAGCGGCTTTGGAGAAGCATTTGGTAGAATCTACTGAAGGTAAACCGTGCTCTGACCCAGCAATCCCACCTCCAGATAAATAACCAACAGAAAGCAATGTGCATATTCACCAAAAAGACGTGACAAAGAATGTCTTCAGCATCTTTATTTGCAGCACCCAGCATACTTTGAAGTATAAAATAAAAATGTCCTCTAAGATGACTTTCATCTTAGGTTTGAGAGGACACAGAGCACCAGAAGGGACGATGCAGAGGACTGCTCGACTTGGTTCAGGAAGGAGACAGATAACAAAAGGGGGATGAAAGCAGGTGGTCCCCGGAAGGCCACTGCTTAGATGATGAACCTGGAGGTGGCGCAGTCCTGCTCTGAGCCAGCTAGGTGGGCCTGTCAAGCTATATATGAGAGTCAGAGCAACAGCCCATCACCTGTGCCCTGACGTCGGCCCTTGCTTACATAGTGTATGTATCCTGTTGGAAAAGACAAGGAAAAGATAAAAGCTCTGCCAGAGAAGCCAGGGAGAGCGAGGTCTTTGAGGGGAAACACCTCCCTTCCATGTGTCATAAGTAGGCACCCACTATCCACTGAGACTCTTGAACACTGGGATCCAGTTCACTGGACACAAGCCACAGTGGAGCTGGTTCTGCTCCCAGAGGGCTGGACCTTCAGCCACCTTGCTGCCTGTCCATGCTGCTCAGCTCCTCCCCTCCACAGACCCTGCCAGGGAAGGACTGTGCCAGGTGAGGGTTCTGGAAACCCCTGGGCCAGGAACATTGCGTCCATCCGTGCAGATTGTGCATGCCCAACACGACTGCTTTTCTGAAAGCAGAAATACCCTTGTCCAAGCACAGAACAGAAGAGATGTTCGACAAGGAGATACACAAGCACCTCCTGGGGCAGGCCCTACGGCTGTAGAACCCACCAGGGAAGGACGCACACGGGGCGTGGTCCTAGGTGGCCTGGGTCTTACACAGGAAATGTCTGGATACACCTCTCACCTCAACACACATATTTGGTTAAACTGTACCTCCTGGTGATTGGGGGGAAACAAAACATCTGTCATTTTTAGTAAGAGGAACTATTGGAAAATACTGTCAGGGAAAAATAGAAATAAATAGAAAATAGTTCTGCTTTAAAAGTAAACAGTCCACAGGAAGCCATGAGATTATTTAAAATTCCATATTGAAAGTCCAGGAAAGATGTGAGCTAGGGCTTCAAAACAGCTGCTAAATAATGAACCTGTCAGGCTGGGCTGCTGAAACTACAGCTCATCGCAGAAGGAAAGTTGTGTTTTCAAAGATGGGTAGTGGGTCTGAGGAAGCACAGAAACCCAGAAGCCCCCACCCCAGAGAGGCAGCTGGCGCTCCCCAGCCTGGGCACCGAGCCTCGCCCTGACCCGGTGCCCGTGCTGCTCCCTGATCTGTCCGAGCCCCCGGTGTTTTCCTCCTCTGTTCATTCTAAAAGGCAGGCTCCTCTCTGTAGAAGAGGATGGATGATCTCATTCACCAGCCTCTCTTTAATGAGCTATCTTGATAAGGTTAATAGGTCCAAAACATAAAACAAGGAACTTCTTAAATGAGATATCTCAAACCAATAATATGAGCTATTTCAAGTCAGAGATGAAACCACGGCCCCTCTCCTTGTGGAGGTCTCCTTCTGGGGGAGATGCTGCAGCCTGATGGGGTAGCTAACCCGACAGTCATGGTGGGGGTGTGATAAACGCTCTAATTGAGGGAGTGCAGGGGGCTTTGGGAGCCTAGTGGGAGGCATCCAGCCCTCCGTGGTGTATCGGGAAGTCTTCTAGGGACCCAGTGCCTAAACTAGGTCATGAGCCAGAAAAGGGGAAGGAAAGACATTCCAGGAGGAGAAGCCCCAAGTGCAAAGGCACGGAGCTGTGACTGCTGGGCAGACGGCATGGGCCTGAGGGAGGGACAGGATGGTGAGAGAGGAGGCCAGATCAGAAGGAGACTTTTATGCCATGCTCCTCTTCTGAATTTACCCTGAAGACACATACATAGGTATCAGATGAGTAACTGACGGTGAGGGTTTCATGATGCGAAGCAACGTCCAACTCACTCCCACTCCCCAGGGATAAAGGCATCATTACACAAGGGGACGTTCGGGAAAGTGATTATGCCCGTAAGAGCACTGAGGAACTTCGACTGAAAATAGATTTATGTATTTGTCTTGTTTATTCTCAAGAGCACTGAGAAGACAGTGTTCATGGCATGAAGAATATGGAGGAGGTTCAGCACTTCGAAATGCTGGAAACAGGAGGACACCCAGCAAACTCAGAAAGGGAGGCTTTTGGGGTAAAACCAGGAAGCTGCAAACATCTGGAATGAATCCACCGTAGAGACAGTAGGGAGGCAAACAAAAATTGGTTCAAGGAGGGTTTTGATCATTTCAGGGGTGGGAGAGTCACAGTGATTGTTAAGGGCAGCTGGGGGTGTTTGGCACTCACTCCTGACCACCTGAGGCTGGACTCGGAGCACTGCACACTTTCCCAGCAAACCTCACAGACAGGGCGGACCAAGGGCTGGGCTGGACTGACCACTCATCCAGCTCGGCCTGGCCCTGCTCCTTCTCCCTGCATCACTGGCCTCAAGCCTGGGGAACCTGGTTCTGAAAATGATAGGGGGGCAGGACTCAGAGAAGGAGCTACTGAGCCTGTATACCCAGCCACTGAACTGAACACATGTTCTCTTCCCTCACTACTCACATGTATGCCAAGTTCTAGAGCCTGAAAAGGGCTGCGAATGCCCATACCTGTGGATTTGAGCAATATCTGACTTTATTTTCTTCTTGCAAATCTCATTATTTCAACAAAGAGGCTCATTTTTACATGGATATCACTTATGGGCAAGGGTATCAGGTTTCTATGTTCAATGTCAAAGGTAAAGACATGGAGACAGAGAAGAAAAATCTGATAATAACAAGGAGAGGGCACTAAGGATAGAAGCCAAAGAAATAAATAGCAGTCACCATAATGGTGGAGTGAGGAAAAGCCGTGGAAGTAGAGGTGGAAAAGACAGAAGTGGAGGTGATGGTGACGGAAGTGGTGGTGGTAGAAGTAGGTGGTGAAGACGATGGAGCAGTAGTGGTGAAGGTGATGAAGGAGATGAAGTCAGTGGAAGTATAACTGGAGGTAATGATTATTGTGATGAAGGAAGTGATAGTAAAGGTAGCAGAGCATTGGTGGTGAAAATGGTGACGGAAGTGGTAGCGGAAGTAGTGAACCAGTGATGGTAGAGGTGATGCAGAGATGAAAGCAGTGAAGATAAAGGTGGAGGTGATGGTGATGATAGTGGTGTTAGTGAAGGAAAAGGAATGGGGATGGTGGAGGTGATGAAAGAGATGAAGGCACTGGAGGTGATAATTAATGGAAGTAAACATTATAGTGAAGGTGAGGAATAAAGAAGGAAGTCAGTTATGAGCTAGAGCAGGGAGGGAGGGATTCTGGAACATGTGAGTCTCGAACCAGAATTTACAGACTTGTAGAATTAGAGGATAGAGTAGCACATTCCAAACCAGGGAAAGGTTAGTGAGAATTTGCAGGGACAGAATACATAGGCTGGATTTGTGGGGCAGTGAGGGGAGGATGCATACTGGACTGGCATGGGAAAGGGTGCACTATAAGGACAGAAGGTGTGTTGTGGGCGGTTTGGAAATGGGGAGCAGCCAGCTGGAGATGGGGCAGCCAGCAGGGAGACTGGAACCCATGGGGAGCGCAGTGATGGGCACCAGGTTCCAGCAGCGGAGTGGGGCTTGGTGAAGCTGGGAGGCTCATCTTATCCTAAATCACAGCTGTTATGTGCCTTCTTTCCTGAGGTCCAGGTTTCAGCCACCACCCTCACCTTAACTCCTGAGGAACCAGGACACATTTTGTCTGGTTTGACCCTTTACCAGGCCGGACTGCAGTGGTGTGCTGCAGCTAACTCACGTGGGCCTGTGAGAGCTGAGTATGAGAACGTCTTCTCAATTTTGAGGTCAGTGACATCATGTTGGTGGTTTGAAATCAGCCATGGTGAGCACATTTACAACATGCAGATTGTCAATGCTGCAAGTCAGCTTTGCTTTTCCTGGAGCTCCAGTTGTTAAATATTTAACAACACACCAATGATTACACCCCAGGAATCCCAACATGGAAAGCCGTGGTATTTCCCAAACTAGGCCCGGGCACACAGCACATCCTTGCATTCTAATGTCATCTCTGGTATGTTTCAAACCTAACCTGCATTACAATAATTTTGAACCCCCAATCGGCAGGGAAACCCATCAGGTCTGTATACTTTTCTCAAATTTCTATTATTAAGAAATTCAAATGCACAGAAAACTTGAAAGCCAGCACAGTGAATATGCATATACTCTCTGAACACATATTCAAATTGCCTTCAGTTGTCCCAAGCATGTGTTTTTTTTGTTTTGTTTTGTTTTCTCTTCCAAAGATCCAGTTAAGTTCCCTCATTGCATTTGGTTGTTCTGCTCTTTAGTCTCTTTTAATCTAGAGCAGGGATCTAGATTTTTCAACAAAGGGCCAGATAGTAAGTATTTCATGTTTTTCAGGCCAAGAAGCAAAATCATCGTAGGTACTTAGATTAACAAACATTTAAAAATATAAAAGCCATTCTTCCATCATTCAAAAGTCCACAAATGACAAATGCTGGAGAGGCTGTGGAGAAAAGGGAACCCTCCTACGCTGCTGGTGGGAATGCAGTTTGGTGCAGCCACTGTGGAAAACAGTATGGAGATTCCTCAAAAGACTAGGAATAGTCTTACCATGTGACCCAGGAATCCCACTCCTGGGCATATATCCATAAGGACCCTTACTTCAAAATGACACCTGCACCCCAATGTTCACAGCAGCACTATTTACAATAGCCAAGACATGGAAACAGCCTAAATGTCCATCAACAGATGACTGGATAAAGAAGATGTGGTATATTTATACAATGGAATACTATTCAGCCATAAAAACTGACAACATAACGCCATTTGCAGCAACATGGATGTTCCTGGAGAATGTCATTCTAAGTGAAGTAAGCCAGAAAGAGAAAGAAAAATACCATATGAGATCGCTCATATGTGGAATCTAAAAAAATATATATACAAAACAGAAACAGACTCATAGACATAGGTACAAACTTGTGGTTGCCAGGGTGACGGGGGTGGGAAGGGACTGGGATCTCAAAACGCAGAATAGATAAACAAGATTGTACTGTGTAGTACAGGGAAATATATACAGGACCTTGTGGTAACTCACAGCAAAAGAGAATGTGACAATGAATGTATGTATGTTCATGTACAACTGAAAAATTGTGCTCTACACTGGAATTTGACACAACATTCTAAAATGACTATAACTCAATAAAAATGTTTATATACATATATAAAAAAATTAAAAATAAATTAAAATTCAAAAGCCATTCTTAACTTGCAGCTCTTAAAAAGAAAAGGCAGCGGGCTAGATCTGTCCTACAGGCCACAGGTTGCCAAGCTCTGACTTAGAGCACTCTCTCCACATTGTGTCCCCTGCGACCATGGATATGTGACTTGTTCAGTTGTGCTCAGAAGGACCCAGTGTTTGGTTTGGTGTCCTGCTATCACTCTCCTGAAATTCTTAATTTCTTCTGATATTCTATATTTGAACTTATGTTTTGTAAGGGAAGTTTGAGGGGACCACGGACTATGTGTATAAGCAGAGGAGATATGTACAATATGTGTGTCTGCTGTCATTTCTTGCCACCTTCCTGTGTGCAGAGTCCCTGATATCCCACAGGCACACAGTTCCAGTGGACCCATAATGTGTGTTACATCTACAGTGGGGCACTTCTGTTCAAAGACTTTATTCAGATGCAGAACAAAAAGCAAGGGGGTTCTAAGAAACATACATGACCAAGGAACCCTATCAGATCCTTCCTCACTCACCTTAATTCCCTGTAACGTGCTTCCCTGTAACTTGCCCTGGAAATGATGACATATCAGAAAGGGGAAGGAGACAGCAATCCTTTCCTTCAAGTCTTCCTTTCTTACAAGCACCTGGAAGGTGGAGACTGCTGGCAGAGTGCATCAGGAAGTGAAATATGGGGGAGGGTACATCTCAGTGGTAGAGTGCGTGCTGTGCCCGTGGTCCTGGGTTCAAGCCCCAGTATCTCCATTTAAAAAAATGATAAATAAATAAACCTAATTACCTCTTCCTGCCAAAAAACAAGTGAAATAAAAGCAGCTATTATTTCGTGCAACATTCCCCCTTTTCTGGTAAAAGCCAAATACACATGCCCTCGTACAAGCTATGAAGTACAAGCTGTGTAATTCTGGTGATTCCACGTATGAGTTGAGCACTTTTATATTTGTGGTTAAATGCAGCAGTGCACAATGTAAAGATGGATGGTAAAATTCATGCTAATAATGTAAAATTTTAATTTCACTTTACTTAAAATATCATTAAATAGCAAATTAAAAATATCATGGCCGATCAAGAGAAAAGCCATAGAAGAAGAAAAAAACTGTAATAGTTTTTAATGTCTTTAACAGCACTTTTTTCTTGCTTTTTGAACAAAGGGCCCACATTTCCCTTGGCACTGGGCCCCACAAATCACGTAGCCAGGCCCACAATACTGGCTCTTTGAAGCGTCTAAGCTTTGCAGAAGGTCCCACATTGCCTGATTGTATCCACATGGTGTTGTCACTTGTTCCTCAATCCTCATTTTTCTTATAAACTAGAAGTGGAGACTAGATGCCTGAGTAGATTCGAGTTAAACAAATCCTGGTTATAATCCAATTTAAACAAATTTCGCAAGTGCTTCTGTGTTCTTCACAGTGCAGCACACGAGAAGGCGTATGCTGCCAGGCTGCCTCCCTGAGTGGTGCGATTTGGGGGATAGGTCTTCAGATCATGGTGATGACCTCCAGGGACTTCCATCATAAAGGCAAAGTTTTGTCTTTGAAATAAGTAATTTTGAGGTAGTTCCCCAGTGACCTTTCACCTAATGATTTTGGCGTCCATTGATGATCTTTGCCTAAATCAGTGACTACACTGGACCCTGTGGACCGGTTTTCTGTCACTCTTCTCATGTGTGCATGCAGACCTTCTTCAGTTTAAAAGAGAGAGACCTTCCCCTCCTCCGCACGCGCCCTCTGTTTGGGGGTCGGGGGATGTAGCCTAGGACGCTTTTTCATCCTTAGTATTACAGTTAGAGACCATCATTATTCTTTGTGATTTGGCTCAAATTGGGCCACGTTTGTTCAGAGGAAAGCCCTTCAGTTTGGCTTCTGTGTTCTTTTGCCAACACTCCCATCCATCTTTCAGGGCTCCTGGGTTTCTGACACAACTTCACTTAACAATACGTCATAGAAATCGCTGTACATGCATTCATAGGGATTTTTCCTCATTCTTTCCTAGGCCTGCCTGGTACTCATTATGTGGACATACCAGAGTTTATTCAGCCAGTCCCTTTTTGGTAGGATTTGGGTTCTGCATATGTTTTGTTTTTACAAATAATGCCACAGTGAGTAACCATGTGCTTACTTGTTGAGTTGTACCTTCAGGGTAGATTCCTGGAATGAGTGTGTCAGGTCAAAGGGTAACTGCATATGCCACTCGGTGAGGTACTGCCACCTTCCCCTCCACTCTGCACTCCCTCAGGGATGCGTGAGCCTGCACAGCCTCAGAGTGAACTGTCGGTTTAATAAGTGAGAACTGATTGTTCAATGAAGTTTTGATACACACTTGTCTGATTGCTTATGGGGCTGAACACAGCTTTGTATGTTTGAGAACCACTTGCCTTTCTTTTTTCTATGAACTGTCCGCTCATGTCATGTACCCATTTTTCTATTAAGTTATTGCTCTTTGCCTTCTCAGTTTCAAAGGGCTCTTTATATGTCATCACTTTACGTGTGATACGGATTGCAAACATTTCCCCTCAATGTGTCATCTGGCTTTTGACTGTTTATGCTGTGTCCTGATGGTGTTTGCTCTTTGGGGAAGGAGAAGGCAAGAGGGAAAGGCCACCAGTGCTTCCCCAGCTGTGTCCTCAAGATTTTAGGCCACTTCTCTCCCTTCCCAGGTCAAAAAAACCCAGCCCAAATCCAGTGTGTAAATGTCCTGGAGCTCATGAGACAGGAAGCACGGAGACTAGCCCGAGTATGGGGACGGCCGCCACACCTCCTCCCCGCAAGAGCTCGGGGAGCCATCAGTCGGAGGCAAAGCAGCCCTCGGGGAGAGGCCAAGGCTCGGGTCCTGCCAGGCTGGGTCTGTACAGAGGCTGTGAAATTCCTCCTGAGCTCAGCAGGAAGTGGCACTTGGGCTCTGGGTGAGCAGAGCACTCCAGACCCCACCCAGAACGAGGCATGAGGGAGGCCAGTCATGAGAGGGGAGGGACAGGACCCTGAGTCAGTCCTGAGCAGGACCGTTGCTGACTCACCCAGGCTGTGAGGTGCCTGGAAGGAGCGAGAAACACCTGAGATCTCAATTCTAGGACTTGAGGAAAGTTAGCACTCCCAGTTGCCCCCTTTTGTGTTTGCAAAATATGAAAACTAACATTTTAACTGGTAATAGTAAGTGCTTTTCATATATCACCTCATTTGAGTCTCACAGCTCTACAAGGTAGTTGCTTCTCTGTGGCAACCGAGGTTCAGAGGAGTAAGACTCGCCTTCAGCACCTGCCTCCTCCCTTGTTTTATCTGTCTGAGAGATTTCTCCCAGACCAGGGCTCATTCACTGCCAGCCACTAACAAAAGCCAGGGAGTTCACAGCCCCAGGGGCAGCCCTCAGCCTACAGAAGACAGGGGCTGCTGGATGCGTGCGCCAGCCTCCCATCTGCAGCAGGGAAAAGCATGTGCTCTTTTGAGGCATGTTCCATATGGTTTCTCAGAGAGTCTACAGTGAGATGGAGCCTCAGTTGCCCAGTCTGTAACCTGCCCATTAATGTACCCTCTGTGGGCTTCTCTCTTTTCCTTGACTCACTTTCCCTAGTCCCTTGCTAGGATGACCTGTCGAATAAACTGCCTGCACCCAGGACTTGCCCGGTGGTGTGGCTTTGAGGGGAACTCAGAAGACACCTGGTTTCAAGTTCTGACTCTACTTGTTAATGACGCAGCACCTGCTCCAGGTCTCAGCTCCCACGCTGGAAAATGGGGCCACCATCTCTGCACAGCACATGGTGGAGAAGAGCCGTGAGACAATGATTTCACTGAGGGGATGCCTGTGAGCACGTCCTGCACGGCACAGGGACCAGCAGGAAGGGTGTGTAGTATCACTATTAATTACGCCAGAGAGGAGACAGCAAGGTGATCTTATGGGAGCCAGAGAGTAAATATACTCAGTCATGGACGTCAGCAAAAATTAAAGTGATGGGCCCCTTCCCTTCCCTTTCAGCCCTTCCTCCAGGACTGAAAGTAGTCAGTTCCTTGGGTTCTTGTGCCAACTTCCGATCTGGCCAGTTGTCTTCTGTTTTTAATGGGCCCACGATGGCCAGGATCATGGCAACTTTAGTCCCACCAGCCTGTGTGACTAATCTTTAAGAAGAGAAAGGAGGATTGCTATTCATTGAGTGCTACTCTGCTAAATGCTTTACATAAATGACCCTTTTTAGTCCTCATAATAGCACTGCTTACCTGGGCTCGCCAGCTCCACTTCACAGATGAGGAAACCAATGCCCAGATGTTTGTTACTCAGCAAGACGTGGGGGGCGTGGGGGGCAACCCCACGTCTCAGTGCCTCCCCAACTCCATGCTCCTTCTAGATCGGATGTGCTCCCCGCCAGGAGGCCAAGCACAGTGCCCAGTGACTCCGCCTGAGCTCACAAATCCTCTTTAAGAACTGTCTGCAGAGCCAAGAAAACCAGTCTCATTAAACCTTGGCTGTACTTGACCAGTTAGCCGTTTGCCTTCCCCCTTCTCCCTGGAAGCAGTGCCATGTGGAGGTTAAAGAGTTAGACTCAGGCGTCAGACCAACTGGGTTTGAACCTACTTCGCTGCTGTGGGATCTTGGACAAGTTACTTAAACTCTCTGTGCCTCAGTTTCCTCATATGTAAACTGTGGACAAGGAAGCCCTACTGTGTATCCCCGGAAGGGCTGTGATGATAAAGCAGGACAATTAATCCACGTAAAGCGCTAGCCTCATGCCTAGATGTTCGGAGTGTTCAGTAAACACTGGCAATGCTATCCCTTCCAAGACAGCCCTGATTTCCCCACCCCTCCTCTGTGTGGCTAGGGCTCCCTCCTCTCTGCTCCCCCAAGCACCCCCAGGCTGCCTGTCATGGTACTTAACCCCTAGGCACGGTCATTGCCTGCTACCGTAGGCCAGGTAAGAGCTGTGCCCCCTGAGGCCTGGCACCAATCCCACATCAACTGGGTCAGGGGGCTCTTAGAAGGACAACCAGCTTGTCATCAGGCTGGCCAGCCTGCTGGTCACCCCTGGCAAACCACGCACACTTTCAGGGTTTCTCATCCACAAGCAACCAGAGCAGTGCCTATCTCAGTGGGCAATGGGTAAATGAGCTCTGAATGACTCTTAGCTAGTTTTACTTTTAAAACATCCAGCATCCCCACTGAGAAAATTCAAGATCATTTGGAGATGGGGCTGGGACCAGTTCCTCAAACAGTGTGGCCTCACTGGATATGTGGGTATCCAGCCTCCCCAGGGAGCAAGCTCATTTGCTTGGATGAACTCTGATCTGTGGTTTTTCTGATCAGTGCTTCTCCGTGTCCATCACTATGCTGTGCGCACGGTAGGAGCTCAGTAAATAGGTGTTTATTTATTCAAGTACCTCAGAGCCCCTGAATTTGCAAACAGAAACCAGAATCAGAGTCTCCTCCCTTGCAGACCAGGCTGCAGTCCATCTGAGCAGACAGATGGCCATTCACCAGCCTGCTCCCCCTGGGAGTGCTGTCCTGGCCCCAAGCAGGGCTGCTGAAAGGGGGCCATTCTCTCATCTTAGAAGGGCCTCAGACACCTCGCAGTGAGGATTTTCTTTCCCAGCTGCCTCACTTGATCTTTGGGCTTAACAGGCAGTGGGCAAAGGCCAGGGAGGCCTGCAACAGATGGCCTTCCACCAGCCCACGACCTACTCTGCTCTCCTGGACTCCCAACTGGACACTTTTGCGGGCTCTCTGTAACCTTGGAAGAGCATGGGAGACCACAACACTTTCCTCCTTTCCTGCAGATCGGGTGCTGGTCTCCACCGGAAGCTAGGAGGCTGCTTCCTAGGGCCACAGCCCCTGAGCCACCACCCTCTCCCTTCCCCTGTCTCCCTCCAACATGGCAGGGGGTCAAGGCATTCAGGTATCTTAAATTATAACACAAGTCCTGACTTCCCAGTGGGAGGAGCTCAGAGCCAGGGTGGTCATAGCACAGCCTGCCCCAGACTGGGGCTCCCTCTCTGCAGACTGGCCTGCTGGGGAGGCGGTGCTGCTTGCCACAGCCCCAGGAGCTCGTGCTCCATCAGGTCAGCTGGGGGTAGCCAGTGGAGAAGATGGGGTACCATATGAACATGTGCTGGGGGAAGAGAGAAAGATGTAATAGGAGACACTGTGGGGTCTCCTGAGAGATTCAGGTCAGTTGATCCCATCTCTTGCTTTCGGTATCTCACCCCAACTTCTGGCATTTTCATAACATCATTTACCAGGGAGACCAGGCAGGACACAGCACACACAGTGAGTCCTGAGCAAGTGTCAATTACCGTGATTATCAAGGGCCAAGGCAGAGGGGCACACAGGCAGCAACGCATTGTCCTGTTTGGCTGGAGCTAGGGACAGGTGTGAAACATCTTTTAAGGTGGAACTGAAAAGATAGATTGGAGGTCATCCTACAGCTAAGGCCCATGGGAAGTTTATACTTAATTCAGTGGTCATGGAGGCCATTGAACAAGGTGAAAATGGAGAGTTTACAGACAGAGGAGGATTTGGCCTGTGGTCTTATCACCAATGCCCTTGTGATTAGATCATGCCAACCCCACTCCCCCCAAGCCCCCACCCCCATCCCCCGGCCTACACAGCAAACGGTCAGCCTTGCCATTGAGGATCACTGCTTTCTTCTTTCCTGCCCTCTGGATGTGAACGTGGAATCTTGCTTGAATTTGCTGAGTGACAACAGGGCTCAGCGAGAAATCACAGGTCTGCACCCCTTTCCAATCAGGCCCTGTTTTGATTTAATGATGACTGGTGTGGTGCCTAGTTTCTGCACATGTTTCATCTCATTTTCCTGGGATTTCTTCTTTTTTTTTTTTTCCTCCCCACACTGCTCTTTGCCAGTCACCAATAAAGGAATCTTTAGCAAAACGCTGCACAGGACTGGCAGTCTGTCCTGTGGATCCGGAATGTTGAATCTGTAGGTAGGGAAAGCTGAGGCCAGCGGGAGGTGATCTGCCAAAGTCAGTGTAATAGTGGTGGAGGAACAGGTGTTGGAGTCGGACCACAGCACCCCTGAGGGCAGAGACTAGGTCTGCCTTGTCCTCTGATGTCTTCTCAGGACTTGGAACAGTGCCTGGCACACAGCAGGTGCTCAATAAATGGATGCTAAGTAGAGAAGTGAGTGGAGGAATGGATGCCCACCATCGTGAGAGGTGCACGTGTAAGGAATGCCGTGCAGGGTCAGGGGGCTCAGGCTCAGGAATGCCTTGCTGCCAACTGCCAGGCTTCGGAAAAGTTCAGCCACTCGCCCTGCTGTGTGGTGGGCAGTGGGTGATGAGCCAGTGTTGGAGGGAGGGGGCAGGTCCGCCTCTGAGGACGAATCTGGCCAAGGCAGGCCTGGAGTGGGATACTGTCAAGACAGCGCGGGGGAAGGCACCCTGCACCCCTGTCAACTTCTACCCTGCTCCCACCCCGGCACCCCAACATGCCCACTGCAGGGGTGACCGTGACAAGGGCATCTTTACCGCCTAAGTAGGTGGCGAATGCCCCTGACTCACATCCCGAGAAACCAACCGGCCGGGAGGGGGCGAGCAATCCAGGCCTAGGTCTGCCTTGCTTGGCGGAGCAGAGCCCAAGCCCGGGCCCCAGGAGCCCTGGCAGAGCGTGTCCCCAGCCCCCAGCGGGAGTCCGCGGCAGGCAGCACGTCCCCTCCCCGGCGCGGTCAGGAAGCTCGGCCCCTCGCGCGGGCCAGAGAGGCCCCGGGGAGGTCGGGGCCCGGGGCACGCACCCGAGGCAGCCAAACCGGTGCGGGCTTTGTGCCGCGGGCGGGCGGCAGGACGGCGAGTCCCCGCGCCCCTCCGGGCCCGGGCCCGCTGAGTCCTTGGCCGCAGCGTCTCGGCAGGTCCGCAGCGGGGAGGCGGCGGGCCGGCGGGCAGGACTTGAGCGGCCCCTCGCCCTCCCCTCTCTCTCCAGGAGAAAAGCTCCAGAGGAGAGAGAAGCAACCAGACAGACCTCCTAGGGATGCAAACCTGCCACCGAGCCAACAGGCCCAGCAATTTGAGCACTGGCCGGCTTTTGATGGAGCAGGCGCTGAGGCAAACCCAGGGCCGGCCCACGGGCAGTTCTCCCCCAGTGGAGGGGCCGAAAGTACTTCCAGTGCAGGGTGGGCTGGGGAGAAAGAGGACGTCCACAGCGTTCCCCCTTCCTCGCCCCTGGGCCTGCCTCCCCAAGGCCCTCAGGAGTGAGGAGGTCTGCACACCAGAGATACTGAGTGTCTTAAACTCTCGGAGGTGTGCCTGGTCCTGCTGCAGCGTGGAGTCTGAGAGCTGAGCCCACCACAGGGACAGCAGGTGGGAGGGAGGAAGGTCTCCCCCACTACCACCCCAAGATCCCAGTCCCAAGCTACATCTGCCCAATGCTCCCAGGACCAGGACAGCAGCCGACCAGATCCTCTGCCTCTCTCTTGCACCTGACTGGGGTTCTGCCTCAAGTCCAACCCTGCCAACCCTGAGGGGGTCAGTGTGACCTTGGGAAGCGAGCTGTTGGAATGATCTCTGGGCATTCTTAAACTCTGTTGGAAAATGTCCACACAAAGGAGTGTGATATTTCAAGAGGTGAGGCCTTTAAAATAGTTCTTCCTCCTGATCAGCAATTTCAAGGAATTTATCCCAAAGAAGGAGTTATACATGGGCACAAAGATGTTCACTATGCCATTACTTATAATAAGGCAATTGGAAACAAATTCATGGCCAACAATAGACCTATACAGACATCACACGGCACGTGAGGAAAATTACCAGGATACATCATTAAGTAGGAAAAACATAAGATACAAAACTAGATGTTTTCAGTTTAAGAGCTCTGATAGGCCTGAGGAAGCCAGTGTTCCGAACACGCAGAGCTGAGAGCTACAGTAAAGCAAATCCAGGATTTCCAAATACACACCCATGCTGAATAACATATAGCACAGGGGTTTCTTGATGGCCAGATGAAATTATTCTAGCCAACATTCACCAAATGCTTATGATATGGAGGGAAACTTTTAAAAAATGAGATGAAAATGATAGAAAAAGCAGGAAAGGGGGTAAAAGATGCAGGGGGAAAGCAAAATGAATAGAAAGCATATAGGAAGATGGTAAAAACAATAATACATCAGGAATTATTACAAATGGTGAAAGTCTAAACTCCACATTTAAAAGTTTGCCAGGTTTGGTTTAAAAATATGTGCACAAATCAAAAAGTGATAGAAATTTATAAATCCACAATGAGAGGTGTAAGATTTCCAAGAGAAACAGTCAAAACATGAAAGAGAAAGGTTGAAAATAAGACTGAAAAAGATATACCAAGAGACACTAATCCCCCCTCAAAATAAACCCCCAGCTACCGTGGCTGTATTAAACTATAAAGAGAAAAGGTATTACTTCGGGGGGGGGTTAACTGGCTTGCTTATTTATTTATTTTTAGAGGAGGTACTGGGGACTGAACCCAGGACCTCATGCATGCTAAGCATGCGGCTCTTCTACTTGAGCCACACCCTCCCCCAAGCATTATTGAGAATATCAATAACTACATAATTATAAAAGGAGTAATTCACCAGGAAGCCGTAACAATTGTAATAACATATGTTTAGCATCCAAATTTATAAAACATTAAGTGATAGAATTACAAGAAGAAATTTATAAATCCTCAAACATAACAGCAGATTTACTATACTTCTTGCAGTAGCTCATATATCAAGCAGACAGAAATCTAGTACAGACAGAATATTTAAATAATACAATTAAGTTTAATCTATGAACATGTATAGAAGCACGTATCCAACACAGAAATATTTTTCAAGAACACATAACACATTTGCAAAAATTTATTATTTACTAGGCATGAAGTTAATCATTAAAAAAGGCAGAAATCGGTTGCATATAAACTTTATGCTCTGAGTGCAATGAAGAGAGAAATCAAGAACCAAAAGATGACTAAATATAATACTGTCAATGTTTTGGAAAGGAAGGAAGGAAGGAAGGAAGGAAGGAAGGAAGGAAGGAAGGAAGGAAGGAAGGAAGGAAGGAAGAACATCCCTTGATTGATAGAATGTATTAATAAACTGTGATCTAGTCATAAACTGAAATACTGTGGATAAGTAAAAATGAATGAACCACAGCTATATGCATCACCACAGATGAATGTCAAAACCATAGCAATGAGCAACAATAACTAGTGACAGAAGAATTCATATTTCTGAAAATATTTCAAGAAATGTTATCCTATGTTTGAGGGTGAGAAGAATGTCTTAAATAAGATATAAAAGACATGTAAACCATATTTATGAAAGACTGGTAAAACTGATAATATTAAAAGCAAAACTTCCTGCATGACAAGACAAATTTTAAAAAGAGAGAGAGAAAGACAAGCTACAGGCTGGGAGAAGATATTTGCAGCATATTTAAGTGACATGGATTGGTCTGCAGAATTTATATAAGATTTCTTAAATATCAACAGAAGTCAAGCTCAGCAGTAAAATACAAGGGAAGGATATGAAGGTCCAATTTAAAGAAAAAGAAAGTGGAATGGCTAACAAAACTTTATAAGATGCTCAAATGCTCTGAAGATGGGAGGATGCAAATTAAATCTCTAATCTTACACCTGAGCTCCCCGCCCACCCCAGGCGCTCAACACCAGGCTCACCATCCTGCCGCTGCCACCACTCACCGGGACCACTCATCTTCAGTGCCAGCCACATCTTGATGCTCTCAACTGCCCCAGCTGGGTGCCAGAGCTCGCCTGCCTCCTGCCTAGCAGTGCCCTCTTTTGGAGCTGTTCAGGTCCTCAGGGGTTAGACACGCACAGCCTCTTCTTTCCCAACCCACGTGTACATTTGCAGGGGGACTGGGCTCAGGCAGGTTTGAGTCACAGCCAAACACTGTGACTAATGAAATGCCGGTCCCCTTCAATCCTCAAACTCTTTGCTGAGTCAGTCTCACCATGGCTTGTCCTCCTTTCTCTGTGGTGCCCTCCTTTCCCTTCCAGGTTCTCAAATATCCATCCCCCTTGCAATTAAGTGTCTGTTGCCTTCTCCACCCCGTTCCTGTGTGTCTAAACCCCCAAGTGTGGACGTAGTTTGGAGTTATTCCCAGAAGGCTACCTAGTCCCCATCAATATCAATGAATGTGAAATACAATTCATAGTAGTATTTATTCTAGGATAGGTCAAAATTGCTAATTTTTAAAAATCAAGGTAGAAAGCAAAAATAAAGAACTCTGGAATAACCAAGGTGTGAGGGCATCTCAGGCACACCCTCCTGCTGAGAGAGCTAGTGCTGCGCTGCAGCATCAGTGTCCCTCAGTACGCCTGCCACTCCTGCACTATCCCCCTAGTAACAATTTCAGGCATAAGAACAAATATCTCAAGAAATACATGCTCCTTTCTTATCTGGCTGTAAGTGAGGCCATGCCATGGAATTGGCGAGAGTCAGCTGCCATGTCTCAGGAACACAGAAGCTTGACAGTCATCCTGTTCAGGCTCTCACCCACGGCAGCCACGGGGACAATGAAGTCTGCTTAATCTCTCCAGACAGTGGGGAGGTCAAGTCCGACAACCCCAAGCATGGGCATCCCCAGCGCACAGCCGCAGACACGGCCAGCCACTGGGCTCTATCTGCTGAGCACGTAGGCGAATTTTTCATTTACTGAAATATTAAGTTTCATTTGAATGTGGTTTTTGACCTATTAGCTTTATTTTGTGACTTGGAATGGCATTTCTATATATTTACATGAGGGTTACATTTAGAATCTAACCACCCTCAGAAAATAGCTTTTTGTGAATCTAAAAATTCTCAAGGTTGCTGTTTCAGTGACTAGAAACATTTTTCTAAATGGCTTCTCTAAAAGTAGGCATAAATCAGCACCACCTTACTGGCTGCAAAAATACTGATGCAACTAATGGGTTATTTGCAGATAGCAGCATGCTAAATTTGTTCTTAAAGTCTACTCATGTCACCAAATATGGGCTTCTCTATAGTACTGAAAAATAAAGTTATTTTTCAATGTAATGTAATCCAAATGTCAACAGTCCCTCATCCTTCCCCATTCTTTCCTCTTCCTTTTTATGAACTTTTCCGCAGTGGTTGAGAACAAAATTTCTTCATGCGGTTACATTCATATTACATAAAATTTGGAAAATAAAACACAAAAAATTATCTAACAAATGTAAGCATTTTTGTGGTTTTCTTTCTTCCATCCTTTCTTCCCTTTCTTTTTCATTGTTGCTGTTGTTCATTTGCAAATATATTTGTATGTTACATGAATTGTCCATACATGTACATATATGTTACATACATTTTTGTGCTTTGTTCTTTATTTTCTGGAAAATGTCTTGTATCCGGCTCGCAATGTAAGGACAGGAATCATATCTTTATCTCTCTATAATTCTCTTGAGGCGCATTGCCATGTGCTCTCAATAATATTCATTAAAATTCGCAGTAATATTCACTGAAATCACCAAAGAGCAAAAGACACTCTAAGTCTTCAGAATTATGACTTACCATGCTATGCATAGATCTGACAGCACTATTATGTGGAAGACAGTCTTATTTTTCTCACCTGATAAGCGAAAAAATTAATATTCAGAGAGCTTAAATACTCCATCCCAGGTCACACAGTGATCTAACAAGTGGCCCAGCTAGAATTCACTCACAGGTCTAAAGTGTCCTAACCCTAAGCTCCTGACCAGCTTGTATGATGAGTGGAGTGTCTAGGGAATACAGAAGCCTCTCACTTTAATAATGCCTCTATTCGGAAGTTGGAGAGCTTCCATCATTAGAGAAAAGACCAGTGTGCCTTTTAATAGTGATTGGCTTTGAAGTTAGTGCTTATGTCCACTCAGGTCTTTTCTATTCAAGGCTAGTTATCACCATGTTTTTAAAGCTTCCCTTCACATAGCAAGGTTTCTAGTCTTCCTATCACTATCAGTCTCTTCCAGACGTATTTTAATCTGTGCATATGTGGCTTCAAATAGGGTGCCAGAAACAAGCAACAATTCAAAAAGAAATTAAGAAAACAATCCCATTTACAATAGCATCAAAAGGAATAAAATATTTAGGAGTAAACTTAACTAAGGAGGTAAAAGACTTGTACATTGAAAACTGCAAAACATTGCTGAAATAAACAAAAGAAGACACAAATAAATGGAAAGACATCCCATATTCATGGATTGGAAGGCTTAATGTTGTTAAAATGTTCACACTAAAACGTTCAAAGCAACCTATAGATTCAATGCAATTCCTATCAGAATCCAATGACTTTTTTTTACAAAAGTAGAGGAAAAAATCCTAAAATTCACATGGAACCACAAAAGAACTTGAACAGACAAAACAATCTTGGGAAAGAAGAACAGAGCCAAAGGCCTCACATGTTTTGATTTCAAAACATATTATAAACCTACATTAATTAAAACAATATGCTATTGGTATAAAAAAAAACCTATATATATATATATACCAACGGAACAGAATAGAGAGCCCAGAAATAAACCCATGCATATGCTATCAACTCATTTTCAACAAGAGACCAAGAATACCTAGTGGGGAAAAGATGATCTCTTCAACAAATGGTGCTAGAAAAACTGAATATCCACATGTAAAAGAATGAGATTGTACCCTTATCTTACACAAAACAAAAATCAACTCAAAAAAAAAAAAAAAAAAAAAAGACAAACCAGGACAGTCCAACCCCAAATACTAGGATATGCATTCTTCTCAAGTGTGCATAAACATTTACCAAAATAGACCATAGATCAGCCACAAAACAAGTCTCAATAAATTAAAAAATAATGAAGTCCTACAAGAAATGTCCTCTTGACCACAATCAAATTAAATAAATAACAGAAATACTTTTGGTAAATTTCTCCATATTGTTAAGTAATTAACATTTGTAAATAACTTATTGATCAAAGAATAAATAAAAAAGGAATTTAGAAAAAAGTCTGAACTGAATTAAAATTTTAAAAACTAATCATAGTTTATAGGATACAGCTAAAGACATTCTTAGGGGGAAATTTACAGCAGTAAATAACTATTTTAGTAAAACAATGAAAAAGAATGGGCCTTAGATTGTATCTTAGGAAACTAGATAAAAAAGAAAAGACTAAACTCAAAGCTGGCAGAAGATAGGAAATAATGTATCTAAGAGTGGAAATTAATGTAGTTAAAATATGAATCAGGAAAACAGTATTAGTGGTTCTTTGAAAAAAGATCAACAAAATATATAAATTTAGCTTGACTTACAAAGAATTAAAGAGCATGTAGACAAACACAATCAGGAATGAAAGAGGGGTATTGATATTAACATTACAGAAATTAAGAAGATTATAAGGGCTACTACAAATGAAATTATGCTAGCAAAGTCGTTATGTTAAATGGAATGAACACATTTCTACAGAAATACGAATTATCACAATTTCTTCAAAGAGACACAAGATCTGATTATATTTATAACACTGTAGAGAAATTATTACTTAAAAGTCTTACAAGTGACTTCTTCCAAGAGCCCAGGTCCAGATGGTTTAACTGGTAAAGTCCATCAAAAATTTACAGAAGAAATAATACCATTTCCACAGACTCTTCTAGAAAATAGAAACTGAAAAACACTTCCCAATTCATTCCCTGAGAACAGTATTACCCTGACATCAAAGTGAGACAAATACTTCAGAGAGAAAGAAAAACTACAGACCACAATTTATCATAAAATCAGACACCAATTCCACAAAAAAAATTCTATGGGAGAAATGAAATTGAATCCCATTAGAGGAAAAAAGCTACAGTGTAAAATTTCTTATAAAGAAATGCTCCCACATTATGGAGGGTAGCAAGTCATTGCAGTGTTTAGACTCTTTTGTAAAAATTTCAAAGAGCAATAAAGCAGTTTTATTTTAAAATGTTAATCAGGTTGGAAATTTCATCCATTGTGACTCTTTAAGCTTTGAATGAAATAATATTACTTTTCAACTACTTAGAAAATTCAAACTAGGAATAGAATAACTAAATCCTTTTAATATTTAAAAAACTAATAAAAAGGATTATATATACAACATATACCAACATACAAAAAAGGATTTCTTTTTATATTTTAATATGTCAAGGGTTCAAGCTTTTAATATAATTTCCTGCTCATTATAATATTATTTTCTATCATATTTTAAGTTCCCATATGGATGCTGATTTTTTTCTGTGCTCAATAGTTTTACTTGGTCTACTAGTACATTTCTGTATCAAAAATAAGCTGTTTTATTTTTAAGGCTTTATACATGATAAGATAAATTCTCTTCATTCTTTTAAATTTTTTCAACTATAATTTCTTCAAGACGGAATATTTTCAAAACGGTTGGTAAAGTTACATGGAAAAAAAATCCTCTTATAATTTTGATTAAATTTTAAGTACTTTCAGAAAGAATTTAATTCTGCTATTATATAACTTTTCCTTTAGTGGACATAATTTACCTCTCCCTTTAGTTTTCTTTGATATCCTTAAACAATATTTTATATTTTCTTTAGTGTTTTTAACCTCATTCATTGGATTTGTTCTTAAAAATCTTAGTGTTTGTTTGCAATTGTGATTAAGGCTTCCATAATATTAATGTTGCCTCATTGGTTGTTCTTGGTTCCTACAAAGTTGACTTTTGTTTACTGCCGTACATTCAGCAATGCTACTTAACTCTGATTATTTTGAAGTTTTATTTCTAGTTTCTCTTGTGTTCTCGCTTTAAAAAATCATTATTTGGAAGGAAAATTTAATTATTTTTTGTATTTTTAGGCATATCTTTCATTGATTTTTGTTTGTTTTTCCTTTTTACTAAGACATGATTGACATCCATCACTGAATAAGATGAAGGTGGACAGCATGATGGTTTAATTTACATACACTGTGAAATGGCTAGCACCATAGGTTCAGCCATCATCCATCTTCTCATTTGGATACAATAAAAAGAAGGAAGAAAAGGATAAAGGAAAACAATATCTTCTGATGAAAACACTTAAGATTTATTCTCTCAACTCCTTCTCTATATATCAGACACCAGTTTTAGCTTTAATCATCATGTTGCACATTACATCTCTAGAACTTAATTATCTTATAATTTGGTATAATTTAAATTGGGAATTTGTTAAGACTTACTTTAAGGCCTAATGCATAATCTATCTTAGAAAATGTTCCATGTGCACTCGAGAAGAGTGTGTATTATGTTGTTGGGTAAAATGTTCTGTACGTGTATGTTAGGTCTATTTATGTATAGGTCAACATATATGAATCCCATGTTAACCACAAATCAAAAACCTAAACTAGATGCACAAAAGCTAGATAGTAAAGAACCCAGGCTCACCACTAAAGAAAATCATCAAACCACAAGGGAAGAAAAAAGAAAAGAAGAAAAGAGAAGTACTACAAAAGCAAGCAGAAAACAAGTAACAAAACGGCGATAAGGACATACTTATCAATAATCAGTTTAAATGTTAATGGACAAAATGCTTTAGTCAAGAGACAGAGTGGCTGATCGTATTTAAAAAAAAAAAAAAAAAAAAAGACCTGCCTATAAGCTGCTTACAAGAGACTCATTCAGAGCAAAAAAAACAAAACAAAACAAAACAAAAAACAAACAAAACAATAACAACAACAACATACACAGAGTAAAAGTGAGGAAATGGGAAAAGACATTTCATGCAAATGGAAATTAGAAAAAAAAAAAAAAAAAAAGGGCTAGCAATACTCATATCACACAAAATAGACTAAAACCAGAGTCTCCTATAAAAGAAAACAGAGGCATATACAAAGATAAAGGGATGATAAAAGAAGAGAATATTAGACTCATTAAAATATATGCTCCTAATACAGGATAACCTAAATATATAAATCAAATATTAACAAATGTAAAAAAAGCAAACTGACAATAATACAGTAATATCATAAGGAATTTTAACAGCCCACTTACATTAATGGGTAGATTATCCATACAGAAAATCAATAGGAAAACAATGGTCCTAAATGATACAACAGACCGGTTTGACCTAATAGAATCTGCATGACATTCCATCCCCAAACAGCAGAATATCTGTTATTTTCATGTGCACATGGAATGTTCTCCAGGACATATCACTCTTGAGGCCACAAAACAAGTCTCAACAAATTTAAGATATAAATTATATTAAGTATTTCTTCCAACCACAACAGTATGAAAGTTGAGATCAATTACAGGAAGAAAAATAAGAAAATAATGAACACGTGGAACTTTATAACATGCTACTCAAAAACCAATGGGTTAATGAAGAAATCAAAGAGGAAATCAAAATACCTTGAGACAAATGAAAATATAAACACAAATTTCCAAAATCTATGTGCTGCGACAAAAGCATCTGTAAGCAGGAAGTCGATAGTGACACAGGCCTACCTCAAGAAACAAGAAAAATCTCAAATAAACTGCCATCTAAAGGAATTAGGAAAGGAAGAACAAACTAAATCCAATGTCTGCAGAAGGAAGGAAAAATAAAGATCAGAGAGAAAATTTTAAAAAGAGAGAGAGAAAAAAATTAATAGAAAAGGTCAATGAAACCGAGCTTGCTTTGTTTGTTTTTTAAAGATGAATAAAATTGATAAACTTCTAGCCAGCCTCCCCAGGAAGAAAAAAAGAGGAGTCAGATAAACAAAGTGAGAGATTAAATAGTAGAAATAACAACCAATACTACAAAGATACAAAAAAAATCATTAAGTGAACACTTTGAACAGTTGTATGTCAATAAACTGGACTACCTAGAAGAAATGAATAAATTTTTAAAAACATACACTCTTCCAGGACTGAATCAGAAAGGAATAGACAATCTGAACTGACTGATCATTACTAGCAAAATTACATTTGTAATTAAAAAAAAAATAATAAAACTCCCAACAAACAAAAGTCCATGGCCAGAAAAGTTTGCAGGGGAATTCTACCAAACATTTATGGAAGAGCTAATGCCTATTCTCCTCAAATTATTCCAAAATATTGAAAAGGAAGGAATACTCCCAAATGTATACTACAAGGCCACCATTACCCTGATACCAAAACCAGAAAAAAACAGTACAAAAAAAAAAGGAAATTACAGATTAATATATTTGATGAATACAGTTGTAAACATCCTCAACAAAATATTAGCAAAACATATTCAACAATATACACAAGGAACCGCAAAAACCTGGGGCCTGGTGTCCTGGCAATGAGGTGAATGCGTGTACAGCTCTGGTATCTGTTTTAAATTACCCATTAACATAAGTACAGCCCTGGAAAAAAAATAAGTACAGCCCTGGAGTTAGTGGGGTGGGTGAGGAACAGACAGGGACTGAGGGGAGGAGGAACCTAGGCAGTCTCTTTTTCCAGTTGCCTGGGTCCACAGGAAGGGAGCAGGGGAACGGGAGAAGTGCTGGGTCCTATTCTCGGCCTCCTCTGGGCCTGCGGCTTGTTGCTTGGGTCTTACATCCAATGGTTGGTTTTGAAGAGAGATTAAATTGGGGCAGAAGAGAGGCAGAGTGACCCTAAACTCCTGGTCCCCACCCCAAATTTGAGGGTGTAAAAGGAACTCAGGATCCAGAACTTTGCTGCGGCCCTCCCTACAACCACCCCAGGGAGCCCATTCCCCACCTCCCCCATACTGAGATGCAGATTTGGATGGGCTGGCCACGGGGGTGGGGCGGGTGGGTAGGGGTGACTCCCTATTACCATGGGGAAGAAAGGGGGACCCAGTGGTGGAAGAGTGAGTCACCCTGATGGGCACCGGCCTCAGCCCTCTGCCCACTTTCCTGGATCTGCCTTCCTTGCTTTATGCCCACTTTCCCTCTCCCCCCTGCCCTTTGCCCATCCACTCTCACGCCTTGGCTCTGCCCTCTGCTCCCGAAGGCCCGAGACAGTGGGGGCCAGCTTGCAGCCTGGAGCGTTGAGCAGGCAGGGACTAAGATGGGAGCTTCAGTGAAGCCCCAGGCAGGCGCGGGTGCGCGAGAGACGGTGGGGCCAGACTCCACCACAGCCAGAGGTCCTCTTCTCTCCTCACCCCTTCTCCCCGACCACCGTGGGTATGCGACGGCCCCTTTAAGAGCAGCGGCCCCTCCTCCCACTCCCTAGACCTTTTAGAGCCCTTGCCCAGGTGCCGCTGACTCCGAGTGTTCGCGGGAGCGCCGCATCCACACTGCCAACCCGCATCCCGAGGCCGACAGCTCCCGGCCCCGATCCCCACTTCTGCCGGGAGCAAGCTGAGAGCCGGCCGGCCGGCGCGCTCCCAACCGCTGGCAGTCTCTGTCCTTCAGCCCGAAACCCGGTACCCTTCTCAGGACCTCTGCCCGCCAGGCAGCGTTGCCACCCTGCCGGCCATGGAGACCCCATCCCAGCGGCGCGCCCCCCGCAGCGGGGCGCAGGCCAGCTCCAGCCCACCATCGCCCACCCGCATCACCCGACTGCAGGAAAAGGAGGGCCGGCAGGAGCTCAGTAACCGCTTGGCGGTCTGCATCCATCGTGTGGGCTCGCTGGAGACTAAGGATGCAGGTCTGCGCCTTCGCATCACAGAGTCTGAGGAGGTGGTCAGCTGCGAGGTGTCCTGAATTAAGGCCACCTATGAGGCCATACTCGGGGATGCCCACAAGACCCTCCACTCGGTTGCAAAGGAGCGCGCCCGCCTGCAGGAGATCAGCAAACTGCGCGAGGAGTTCAAGGAGCTCAAAGCGCGGTCAAAAACTTCAAAGTTTGTATAGAGAGGATATATCTCAACATAATAGGTGCCGTTTATGACAAATCCACAGCTAACATTATACTCAACTGTGAAAAGCTGAAAGCCTTTTCTCTAAAATTAGAAAGAAGACAAGGATGCCCACTCTCGCCACTATTTAACATAGTATTGGAAGTCCCAGGCATAGCAATTACATGAGAAAAATAAAAATCATTTAAGTTAGAAGGGAAGGAGTAAAATTACCAGTATTTGCAGATGACATGATAGTATACATAGAAAATCCTAAAGTCTTCAGCAAAAAACAGTTGGAAATAATAAATGAATTCAACATCAATATGCAGACATCTCTTGCTTTTTCTATGCACTAATAATGAACTATCAGAGAAAGCAAGTAAACAATCCTGTATAAAATTACATCAAAAAGAAAAAAAAATACCTAGGAATAAACTGAACTCGAGAGTTGAAAGACCTATACTCTGAAATCTACAAAACACTGAAGACTTTGAAATGATAGAAATAAATGGAAATATATCCTATGTTCTAGGGTTGGAAGAATTAATATTTTTTAAATGTCCATACTACCCAAGGCAATGTATAGATTTAATGAAATCCTATCAATATACACATGACATTTTTCACAGAACTGGAACAAATAATCTTAAAGATTATATGCAACCACAAAGACCCCAAATTGCCAATCAGTCTTGAGGAGAAAAGAACAAAGTTGGAGGTATCATGCCCCCTGACTTCAGACTATACTTCAAAGCTATAGTAATCAAAATAGCATGGTACTGGAGCAAAAACAGATGCATAGATCAACAGAACAGAAGAGAGAGCCCAGAAATAAAACCATGCACTTACAGTCCAATAAATCTATGACAAAGGAGACAAGACTATACAAGAGAGAAAGACAGTCTCTTCAGTAAGTGGCGTTGGGAAAACTGGACAGCTACATGTAAAAAAAAAACTGAAATTAGAACATTTCTCATACCATATACAAAAATAAACTCAAAATGGATTAAAGTCCTAATGAATCCATAAAACTCCTACAAGAGAACCTAAGCAGAACACTCTTTGACATAAATTGTGACACTGTTCTTTTGTCTGACTCCTAAGGCAAAAGAAATAAAAGCAAAAATAAACAAATAAGATCTAATTAATCTTAGAAGCTTTTGCACAGCAAAGGAAATTGTTGACAAAGTGAAAAGACAACCTAGTGAATGGGAGACAATATTTGGAAATGATGTGACTGATAAGATGTTAATATCCAAAATATATAATCAGCTCATATAATTCAGCATCAAATAAACAATCTTATTAAAAATGGACATAATGCCTGAATAGACATTTTCCAAGGAAGATATACAGGTGCCCAGCAGGCACATGAAAAAAGGCTCAACCTCACTAATCATCAGAAAGAAGCAAATTAAAACCACAATGAGATATCACCTCACATCTATCAAAATAGCTATCATCAAAAAACAACGTTGGTGAGAACGTGGAGAAAATGGAACCCTGGTCCACTGCTGGTGGGAATGTATCAATATGCAACCACTTTGGGGGTTCTTCACAAAACTAAAAAGAGAACTACGATACAATCCAGAAACTACATCAGTGGGTGTATCTGAAGACAATGAAAACATGAGTTCTAAAAGATACCTGCACCCCAGTGTTCATAGCAGAATTATTTACAATAGTCAAGATATGGAAGCAACTTAAGTGTCCATAAACAGATGAAGTGATAAAGAAGATGGAAAACTACTCAGCTTTAGAAAGAAATGAAATTCTGCCATTCGCAACAACGTGGACAAACCTAGAGAATATTATGATTGTGAAAAAAGTCAGAGAAAGGCACATACTCTATGTTATCACTCATATGTGAAATCTAAAAAACATAACAAACCAATGTATGTAACAAAATAGAAAAAGAATCACAGATCTGGAGAACTAACTAGCAGTTACTGGTTGGGAGAAGAAAGGGGGAGAGGCAAGATAGGGGTAGGGGTTTAAGAGATATAAACTACTATGTATAAAATTAACACCAAGAATATATTGCACAGCACAGGGAAATATAGCCATTATTTTATAACTTTAAATGGAATATAATCTATAAAAATATGTAATCACTCTGCTGTGCACCTGAAGCTAATTATCATATCCTACATTAGCTACACTTCAATAAATATAAATAAACCAAAAAATAACTAAATCAGTTGTGTTGCCATTTTTACTGAAAATAAAGGACCTTAAATTTTAAAAAATTTAAAAAAAACTAAAAATGAACAGTCTCAGGGATACATGAGACAATATAAAAAAAAAAAAAGCTAGCATTTATACCATCAAATACCCAGAGAAGAGGAAAGAGAATGGAACTGAAAAACAGTGTATAAATAATAGCTGAATACTCTCCAAATGTGTCAAAAGTCATAAACCTATAGACAAGAAATTGAGTGAAACCCACATAAAATAACCCCAAAGAAATCCATGCAATACCACTTCTGAAAGTTAAAGAAAAAGAAACAGTCTTGAAAGTGGTCACAAAGAAATGATGTATCATTTAGAGAGGAATGAAAATTGGAATCACAGTGGTTTCTCTCCTGAAAGAATCAAGGCCAGAAGGGAGTGGCACAGCATCATTAAGTAATGAAAGGAGAGAACTGTTACCTGACAATTCTGAACCTGACAAAAACATCCTTAGGAATGAAGAGGAAATTAACACAGAGTCGGAAGAAGGTAAAGTTCAAAAATGTGTTGCTTAGTAAATTTACTCACAAAGAATGACTAAAGAAGGTTCTCCAAACAGAAACGAAATGATAACAAGAAAGGATCTTCAGAATGGAAAGAGGAACACTGGAATTAATAAAAACAGGGATGATTTTATATACTATACTTATTTTTGGTGATTTCTTAAATCTTATTTGGTGTATTAAACAAAAATTGTAATACCATCTGACATGATCTTCAACATATTTGAAGAAATAGAATTACATTTAAAAAGTGAGGAGTAGAAAGCCTAAATAGACATCTCTCCAAAGAAAGCATACAGATGGCCAACACGCTCATGAAAAGATGCTCAACACCGCTAATTAGAAGAAAACTACAATGAAGTTTCACCTCATACCAGGCAGAATGGCCATCATTAAAGAGTCTACAAATAAAAAGTAAATGCTGGAGAGGGTGTGGAGAATAAAGGAACCCTCCTCCACTGTGGGTGGGAATGTAAATTGCTGCAGCCACTATGGAGAAAAGAAAGACTCACAGACATAGAAAATAAACTCTGTTACCAAGGGGAAAGGGTGGGGAGGGGTGAATTAGAAGTTTGGGATTAACATATACACACTACCATATATAAAACAGATAATCGATTTAAGACTTACTGTACAGCACAGGGAATTATACTGAATATCTTGTAACAACTATAATGTAAGAGAATATGAAAAAAATATATCTATATATATAACAATCACTTTGCTGTACACTTGAAGCTGAAATATAATATATCAACTATATTTCA
This sequence comes from Camelus bactrianus, assembly GCF_048773025.1. Lineage (NCBI taxonomy): Eukaryota > Metazoa > Chordata > Mammalia > Artiodactyla > Camelidae > Camelus > Camelus bactrianus. Next base: position 27,408,432 of record NC_133567.1, on the reverse strand, counting down.
ATAAAAAATTAAATGTAGAAAATGAGAAGGGAAAAGTGACCTACCCTTTGAAGTTTCTTATACTTCACTCAAAATAATAAAACATCAGTACCAGTATACTGTGATAAGTTATGTGTAAAAATTTAGTACCTGCAGTAACCATTCAAAAACTGCAGTGATATACCTCAAAACATTATAAATAAATCAAGATGAAACCCTAAAAGAAGAAAAAAAAAATGTTCAAATGACCCACACAGTGGTAAGAAAGAAGCAAAGAAATGAGAAATTTAAAAAAAAAACAAAACCAACAACAGAGATTTGCAGATACTAATATATACAAAATAGATAAACAACATGTTCATACTGTATAGCACAGGGAAATATATTCAATATCTTGTAGTAACATATGGTGAAAAAGAATATGAAAATGAATATATGTATGTTCCTATGTGACTGAAGTATTGTGCTATACACCAGAAATTGACATAAAATTGTAAACTGACTACCTCAGTAAATAAATACACACACACACACACAGAGGACAGCTAATAAGAGTTAAGTTCTAACATCAATAATTAGCTTAAATGTACTTGTTTAAAATTCAATAGTGAAAAGACAGATTGGAAGAGGGCACTGAAAAATAGAACATAGTCCAATAGTATGTTATCTGTAAGAAACTCACTTCAGAAACAATGGCTTAGGTTGGCTGAATGTAAAGGGTGAAAATGTACACCACACAAACAATTTAAAGAGACATGGTCACATCAATATCATGTAAAGCAGACTTCAGAGTGTAGAAACTTATTAGACAAAGTGGTACATTGCATAATCATACAGCATCCAGCAGTAAGACATAAGAATCCTAAACATATACACACTAAACAGAAGAACCTTGAAAAATATGAAGCTAAAACTGATAGAGCTAAAGAGAAACAGACAAATCCACAATTAAAATTGCAGACATCAATACCCCACTCACAGCAACTGCCAGAACTACTGAACAAAAAATCAGCAAGAACAGAGAACTGAGCAACACCTTCCACCAACAGGATCTAATTGATAAACACAGGCCATGAACTCCAAAACAGAACGCAGATTTTTTCAAACACTCATGGCCATTTACCAAGATACCGTTTACCCTGTGCCATAAAGCGAACCTCAAACAAATGCACAGGAATCAAAATCATGCAGGGTGTGTTTTTTCACAAAATGAAATCAAACTAGGTATCAGTAGCAGCAAGAAAAGAAAATCTTCAGAAACTTGGAGATTAAACATCCTTCTAAACAATTCATGTGTCACAGAGGTAGCTAGAGAGAAAATCAAAAAATACTTAAAACTGAATGAAAATCAATATACAACATAAAATATGTCAGGTGCGACTAAAGCAGAGTTGAGAGGAAAATTTGTAGCACAGAATGCTTACATTCAAAAAGAGGAAAGTTAAAAAAGAAATCAACGTACCACCTAAATAAACTGGGAAAAATACAACTTAGCAAATCTTTAGCAAGACTACTAAAGACAAATACAAGAAAAAAAAAATCAAGATCCAGAATGAAACATGGGATACCATTGCAGATCCTAAATAAAATAAATATGCAAAAAACTTTTAGCTTACAAATTTGAAATTGTACAGTATATGGACCAATTTCATGAAAACAAAGTAACAAAACACAAAGTGGCAGAGACAACCTGAATAGTCCTATAAGCATTAAAGAATCGAATTTGTCCACCTGAGTCGCTGCCGCTGCCGGTCGTGGAGGGACGCTATGAACGAGCGCTCAGGCCGCCGCCGCAGCAGCCCGCCCGTCCCGCGCGGCGCCCGTGCCGGCCCGTCGCCCCCGCCAGGCGCGCGCCCGCTGCCTCCTCGTGCCCGCGCGCGGCTGGTAACGGATGCAAGGCGGGGAAGGGGCGGCGCCAACGGCCCTGGAGGCCCTGGACCAGGGCAGGGCCACAAATGGAGCAGGGCCCTGAGGGGCGGGGGCGGTCTGAGCGCCAGCCGCAGCCCAGGCCCGAGCTGGTGGTCAGATCCCGGTCCCCTCCATCGCCTGGGGGCTGCAGAGGGGTTCACCTTGGGGTGCGGCTCCACCAAGTGGGGCGCAGAGGGCTGCAGCATCCCTCATCCTGCGTCTGCGTGCATTTCCATTGGCAAAACACCTCCTCTCTTGTTGCTTAATTAAAAAAAAAAAAGTCTCTTTTCATTATCTGTGGATGTTCGGTGATCGGGGACCCCCTATTTCAGTACTTCGGGTTTGAGGGCGGGAAGGGTGTGTGGGGAGCCTGTGGCTCGTTTATTTCGGGTTAGTCCTTCTCCCACTCCACCTCCCCACCCTTTTTTTTTTTTTTTTTTTTTTTTGGCACCGGGAGCCCATCTACTATGAGGGGCGAATGGTTTCCTGTCTTTATTGTGGATACAGAGATTGCCAGGGTTTAGATTTCTTTTTCCCACCCTTAAAGAATGAAGATCTGTCAGTTCCCATCAGAGTGAATTTCCTGTTGCTGACGGTCATTGCAGGGGTGTGGTCAAGCTGGAAAGCTCTGGCTGGTCCTGAGAGGTCACACCTGTACCCTGATTAGGTGGCGTTATTGGGAGTTGGGCATTGTCCCCCATCCTTGATAAGCAGAGATGAAAGGAGGTACCATGTTAGGTATTTAAGGACGAGGGTCTGCCTAAACTCCATGTGCGCTGCCCAGGGAGGTGGCCACTGGCTGCAATGGCTGTTGAGCACTTGGATTGTGGCTAGACTGAATTGAGATGCTTTCCTGGTGAATATGACTCCTGATTTTAAACACTTAGAAAAGGAAAAAAGAATAAAATATCTCATTCATAATTTTTTCTGCTTAAATAATACAGGTTGATATGATAATATTTGAACATGGGTTAACAAATACATTACTAAAATCTCACTGGTTTCATTTTACTCCTTTTTTTTTTTTTTAAACATGGCTACTTGCTGTTATTTGAAGAATGTAGACTTGACATAGAAATCACTAGGTTTTCTCTTGGAGTAAGATTTAAATTGAGCACTAAACTATTGTTAAAATTTCCAACACAAGGAGGTTCCAGGTCTGGCCTCATAGTAGGAGTGCTGAGAAGAGATGTGTCCTGCTGTTTCTCCACCAGATGTGTGGTACTGATCTCCGCCAGCCTCGTTAGTCCTGTGAGGACTGCAAAACACGAATGGCATTTATTTCATTTTTTCCTAAATGATGGGCATTTTTTAAGTTGCCATAATAAAACTGTGCCATTAAACCGTGTTTTGACACTGAAAATACCTCAGAGCAGACCTACTATAAACAGTTACAGGTTTAAAACTGTTCTAAAGAAGTGCATATGTGTCCAGGGGGCTCTTAACTAACCAGTACTTCAGTCAGGAGAGTCAGAGATGGAGACGCCTTAACAGCTGACACTCGCTGCCTTCTGGACCGGCTGCACTGAGACAGACTTACCTTCACTAAGCCAGTTTAGGGAGAAGAAAATCAAACGTCCCTCAAAGCCATTTTCAAGCATTTGCTTTCATCGCCTTTATATACACATTTCACCCATTTCCTGGGAGAAATGAAGCATTCGGCACCGAAGAACAGTTCAGAACAACCGCCTCTGGGGGGGTGGGGGGAGAGGTGGCTGAGTTGGTAGAAAAGAACTACAACGGCGCCAGAGGCAATTTCAAGTCTCCCCTGCTTTTCCAAAGTTCACTTTATGTTACTGTCGACTGGAATAAATGCGCAGCCTAAAAGTTAAGTTTTCTTTGGCTGGAGGACTCGAGACAGGATGACAGCCCCTCAGGTGGCTCTGAGGGACTGCTCCAAAGAGGAAGGCAAGGAGCTAGGATGCATAGGAGCTTTACAACAAAGACCAGGTAGTTGGAACAATAAAAGATTGCTTGTATCTAAAGAAAGCCAGGCATCTCAAGTTAAAGAATGTAGTGCTTTTCTGTGTATGGGAGGAAGCAAACATTTGGGCTCACTGAATTCATTCCTTTGACCAGCACCTGGCTATCTAGGGCCAGTGTCCTGTCCTTTCTTATTCTGAGTCTGCTCAGAGGGCACCATTATGAGTGGCTGAGAGGCCGCGCTGCAGGCCTGTCCCCACTCGGGGTGACGGGAGCCGCTGATGGCTTGGTTTCATATTGTTTCATGCGGAACATATTCTTTGTTTAGTGATATGGTTGCAGTATTTTCATTCACACTACTTTGCTTTTTCAAAAAGGCCTGCATCAGTACCTGTTTTTGATAACTGAAAAAAATCTGAAGCGGTTTTTGCTTTTATGAAAAAAAAAAGGCAATAATCAGATATAACTTTGAACTTTCTCTCAGGAAGTCTGAAAATTAGTTCTCTTTCTGTATACTTACTTCTCTTTCTCATTTTCATACTGCTACATTCTCCCTTTAAAGTGGTGCTGTTCACTGATTAACTTCTTGTTTCTTTCCTCCAGCATCAGACCTTGTTTTTCACTTTTGGTTTGAAGTTTATTCACAATATCCTGAAACTGGTCTTGGGTATTAATTACTGTCTTGTCTTTATTGTTGGCTTTGTGTTGAGCATCATCCAGTTGTTGTCAAAGCAACATGTCTTCCTGCTTTTCAATGTATTTATTCGCTTTCCCTTGTTCATTTTGATACAAGTGTTCAGTTTCTGTGGGTTCTGGCCGGCAGAAGTCCCACCGAGATGGAATGAATTATTCAAGACTCTGTGGAAAAGGTCAATAGAGCAAGAGGGAGTCAGGAGCCAACTCCCCGAGCTTCTCAAATGCTCCCACATTTATTATGTACAATCAAAGGAGAAATAACTGACAGTTGTGTGCTGGAATGCAGGAATTTAGGGAAAGACAGGGTGGGATCAAGATTGTAGGGTCTGGCTCAAGGTCAGAAGACCCTTTATGTTTTGGTAAATCATGTTCGTGCTGGCACCAGTGAGCCTTACAGCTTATCAGGGCAGAACATATGAGAAGCAGCTGCTTAACATTTTTCTTGGACTCAGGCGGCTGTGCCTGTCTTAGGTTGCCCCCCTCTGGGGATCTTACCCATCCTTGGCTAGCCAGCCTTCTCACCTCTGAGTCTGCAGCTTTTTATAACTTGTTTACCATTCCAGCCCAAGACTCGTTCCTTTGTTCCCACCATCGGGGGCCTACAGTTTACCTTTAGGGAAGTCATGGGAAGAGGGGAACAAGATACATCCTTATAGATATGTTAGAGCAGACCACCAGCCCAGCCAGTTCCTTGCTTTGGGGATAGAAAACTAACAGCAGGCATGCCCAGCGTTTATAGCTGAGGGCCTGGGTCGTTGCTTTGCAATGAGCAGGGTGCTATCTAAAACCTCAAAAATGCAAGCAAGGCCATTAATAAGCCCATTTGCTCTTTAAGGAGACAGGCGGCTGGGGTCTGTTACAATTTGTAACCCAATCATGGGCTCTCACACCTGGTAACCATAAGTTTGTTTACTGACTGTCAGTCTGTTTCTGTTTCGTGAGTTCATTAGTGTTTTGCTAGCACTTGTTACTTCCTTTTCTCCCTGTGTTGGGAGCCTGTCTCTTTCTTGCCTAATTCAGTCCTAGCAGAGGCATTCTAGGGGCAGCAGGCAGTTTCTGGAGCAGAGTCTGTTGTAATTGGACTCTTGCTCTTGTAAATGCCTCTGAAGCTCATTTGGGTTAGAAAAGCAGAATGGCTGTAGTCTGGTGACAGTGAGCCCTTCGTGGTTGCCCTTATGGGTGAGTTTTTGCATTTATAATCTGGACTCAGCCTGGTGGTACAAACGTAGCTGTGGTAGACAGTGCTTTCACTGAAATTCTTCTTTGGTCTGACACTTGCATCCCTAAAATACTGGGTTTCCTAACACACATACTAGAAATAGGTCTGTTTGGCATGTTCTGACTCACTCTTTAGGTATCAGCCAGTGTTTGACCAACAGCTTTCTGGCTGAGCGACCTTGAGCTTTGTACATCCACAGTAGACCGTGTTTGATGGGGATACTACTATGTGACTTTGCCCCTCCCCTACTCCAATCTCCTTGAGGGCAGGAATGAATCATTATTCTAGGGTGAGTCTTGAAATATTACTCAGTAGACTTAAAAATATCTTTCCAGTTCTAACTTGGCACAGGAAGTTACTATTTGTAGTATGTAAGTTATGCTTCTGGACCAGTGATTAATAGGGAAGCTTTCCTGAATGATAGATTATGTGCTCTGTGTTCATTTGACACGATGCTACTGTCTACTATAAGAAGACACTGCTGACAGCTGTGGGGAGGATAAAATAAAGAGCCCTGGAGGGTTGGGAATAAGGGTAACACTCAGGCAGAGGAGAGTCATGAAAACAGCTTAAAGAAAATACTGGACGTGTTCAGTGATGGGGGTAGGTGGGTGCTGAGTAGGTTTTTGGATAAATTGATATGGACGGGCGACTCAGGAAAGCCTTTTTGGTTGGAGGGGATGGTGTAAGCAAATGCATGGAGGCAGGGAACCGGCAAGGCAGGTGAAGGGAGTGTGGCGTCTCAGTGTGGGAACCACGGTGTGTGGGGGGCCAGGTCGGGGGGGGAGTGGAGGGCGCTCCAGTGCCGTGTTGCAGGGTGTGTGTTGAGCAGGCGGTGCTTCACTGGCTGGCACTCGGACGGGGCAGAATTCTGGCACTTGGCTCTCACAAGCCTATTGAGTAAGGCTGATGGGGTCCCACTTACAGGTGAGGGGTGACTTCGCTGTTACAGTAAACTGAGAGAAACACATTGAGAGGTTAGTGGGGCGAGGACTGAGATACAGATGGTAGGCTTAAACCTTCAGAGAGGGACTTCCTCAGAAATGTCTTTCAGCACAGGTTAAAAGTAGGAGCTGGGTTTGGGGGATGGGACCAAGAAAGAGAGCTGTTAGTTTGCTTTTCCTCTTCAGCCCGCCCGCCCATATGGGGTCTTACCGGTTTATGGGTGATCTGCTCTGTTGGGTAAGTGCTTGAGATAATCTAGGGTCGATATCAAAAGGTTTTAACTATTGAAAATATTTCTGTGTAACTATGTTTTACTAGCCGTTTGTTTTCAAATCTATCTTACCCAAAAGAAAGGCTTGGCCGTCCCGGTTTCTGAATAAAGACTCCCAGCTCTTGGTTTGGCGCCTGCATTTACAACACTTGAGGGCAGCGGGGGCAGCATGTTCAAGAGCCTCGATGGGCTGCAGCGTCGGAGAGCAAGACTTGTTTCCAGGGAGCTTGATTCTTTGTGAAAGTTGCCTTCGGTTTTTCCCTCCCCACACATGAGTGTGATGCCTCGAACAAGTGTGTGTGTAGAGATGTGGACGTAAACAATCTCCTCACATTTTATAAGCGTAACAGTTACATTGTTTACGCTTCACTTCAGAGGTCAGACTAAGCGGCAGTCGAGATGGCGCATCTTTTTTCAGATGAGAGAACCAGCCTGAAGCAACATGCGCAGTGTCAGCGAGGCCCCAGGACTGGCACTCCGTGTGCCACGGTGGCACGTGTGTCTTTAACTCCAAGAGTGGTGAGAAGAACAGCATCTTCTATGGAAGAACAGCCCTTTTGCACAGATGCGGGCGTGGGCTCATTAAGCTTGTTTATTTACAGAGGTGCTGGAGGTCGAACCCAGGATTGCTCTGTAGTAACAGGAAACCTCAAGATGGCCAAAACAACATGAGTCCTTTTTCTGCTCAGGCAACAGGTTCGGCTTGGGTTTTCCAGGGCCTCTGCATCATTCTTAGTCCAGCCTAAGAAGCAGCCACAACATGGGATTTTGTTGGCCCTCTTGGCAGAGTAAAGGTGATCTGTTGGACAGTCTTGTTCCTGCCATTAGATGTTCCAGCTCAGAGGTGACATGTCACTTCTGCTCATGGCTCACTGGCTAGAATGAGTCACACTGCGCAGGGGCTCGAGAGGCACGCTACTGCCGTTGACTTGGAAAGCACTGAGTTGGAAATAGGTGGGAGGCAGCACTGGTTTTGCGCAGGCTGGCTTCAGTGGGTAGTAGCTGTTGAGGGAAAGAAGGCCTTGTTTGTAGATTCTTGTTCCAGTTGGCCAGTAATTTAAATGCTAAACAGGTACCAAGTTGCCCATCATCTTCACTCACAAATCACTTTTCTGTCCTAAGAAATCTATTTCTTTTAAATGATAAGTGTGATAACCTCAACTCGTGTGCCTTGAAATATCCTTCACAAAACGTAGGTGTGAGAGGAAGGTTTGAGTCCGAGTCCTCCCTTGCCTCTGCATTTTCCTTCTTCCAGAGTGCTGCGGGTGGTCTCAAAGTGGTCCTGGGGTAAGTGGTCCTCGGGTCCTGTTCCTTCCTTGGCCCCGCAGCCCTGTGTTCCCTTTGCCCCTCGTAGCCCTGCTCACACTGTCTCCAGCCGGTCTTCCTGGCTTTGTCCTCCTTTCTGTGCAGACCCTGTGCTGCCCTGAGTTGCTCTCCTTCCCTTTTCCTTACAGCCTCGTTCCCAGCTCCCTTCAGTCTGGTCCCTGCCACTTCCCCTCATCCCTGTGCTCTGTGTGTTGGCGTCCTGCCAGACTCAGGCACCCGCTAGTTTTACCTCCAAAGCTTTTCCTGGCCACTTCACCTGTAATGTTGTCACCTTCCACCGAATCCTTGTGACCTGCATTTTATATGTGTGTGAGTACAGCACAGTGGGGTATGTTGGGAGAGCCACATTCAGATAACTTTGATTACAGTATATGGTGACTGTTGTTCTATTTTATTATTAGTTATTGTTGTTAATCTCCTTCTGTGCCTAATTTATAATTAAACCTTGTCGTAAGTATGTATGTGTAGGGAGAACAGACTGTGGACCTGTGGTTTCGGGCGCCCCCTGGGTCTTTGGACGTGTCTCCTGTGGAGGGGGGCTGCTGCAGTGGAGTAACTGTCCACAGGGCCCTTCGTGTTGTGACTGTCTTTGGCTGTTGGTCATACTGCCTTGGCTTTTGTTATATCCTGACTGGCAAGGTGACACTATTGGAACTTAAAGGGCCCTCTCAGCCATTTGAAAAGCTGTCACCTGTGTGGAACACCCCCTATCCATTCACTTCTTTGTGAGGGGCAAAGGTGACCTCATTGCTAGGTTGTTAGATATTTTTTCCCTAAAATGAACTTGTTTCTAAATTGCAGAAGGAGTATAGAAGTCATAAAGTGAACAGTTCTCAGTCATCTTTCTGGGTAATTTGGTGATTCTACTTGCAAACTTACACATTTATATTTAGAAGGGATCACACTGTACCCACTCCTGTAGCCTGCTTGTTAAAGGTTCTCTCTGCACGCTGGACACCTTTCCTCATTCGTGCATCCTGCTGCTCACGACCCCTGTGTGGCACTGCTTGCCCTGTAGTTCAGCTGTGCTCTAAATGAACGTTTTGGTTACTTTCAGCTTTTCTCTTTAACAGAATTATTTAATGTTAGTCTTTGTCTGCTTATCATTTTCTGAGGATTTAGTGGTTATGAATACTTAAGGTGTGGTGTTCCTGACTGTACGGCCTCCAGGAAGGCTGTGCAGTTGACATTTGTAGGCTGAGAATTCTCTTTATATATATATATAATAGCTGCCGATTGTCAGTTTTCGTAGTGGCTGCCAGTTTAACTAGTGGGGAACATTTAAATGGTGCCTCATTATTTAACATTTCCATTTCTTTGATAAACATATTAAACTTCTTAAAAAAGGATAATCCATTTATTTTTCTCTTGTGAATTGGCTTTTGTTCTCTAAAGCCCAGGTGAGGGTTTTTTTTTTTTTAATATATAGCAAGAATGTTTTTAATGTAGTGATAATTTTTGCATAGCAGGAATGTCGACCCTTTTTCATGTTGCAAGTGATCCTGGCTTGTTCCACGTGGCTTGGTGTGGTTGATGCTGTGTTTTTGTTTAGAGAAACTCCTCTGTAGTCACCTCTGTCAACTTGTTCTGGTTTCTGGGTTTCGTATTGTGCTCAGGCCTTCCCCATCCCTAGGACAGTAAAAACAATGTTTTCCCCTAGTACTTAGCACGTTTGGAATGCTTCTGTAGTACGTGGTATCAGAATCTTTCTCCAACTGCATCATTGCCCCAGTACTTCATTGTATTGTCATCCCTTCCTCACTGACTTTTATCGCACACAGTGATTTCCCACCTCTGTGTGTTTGTCTTAAACTCCCTGCTCCACTTTTTGTCACTGGGACAGAGCTGCTGTCTCACTTGCTTCTCTCCTTCAAATACATTCTGATGAGCTGGATGGCTTTCCATCTTTCATAGAACCCTGTTGAAGTTACGCTCAAAGACATGTTTGCTTCTGATTACATTTGTGCTCCTCCCTCTTGTCCTGTTTTGTTTTTTTTTTTTTTTTTTTTGATTGGTTTGTTCAGCAGATTCATTTATCAAGAAATGTAGAGGAAGCCTTTTCCTAAGATGCCCTGGCAGAGTGAAGGGCTACAGCCCGCCTCGGCCCTCGAGTGTCTGGGGCGGGTACCACACACTTGCTCACTCAGCCAGTAGGTTTAATTGAGCACCTGCCATGCCCCCAGCCTCCCACACATGCAGTCCTGCCCCTGAGGAGCCGTGAGTGTGGCAGGGCAGTGGTAGCTTTTAATCCTTGTATCTCTATTGTCTTATGTAATGGGTTGGAAAAAACTTCAGAAAGCAAGTATTAGGTTTTAAGTTATGTTCATGAAGTATTAAGCATTTCCTGTCTTTTGGTCTTTTCCTGCAGGGTTTAAACAGGCACAGTCCTAGATGGATTCCTCATGTTAAGTGTTCCTGTCTAATTATGGTAAGTGTTCCTTGTCCTCTTGACAAATGAGATTTCTCTGTCATTCCTAGTGGAGACTTGTTCATAGCAGGTTCCGTAGGAATCAGCCAGGCTTGGCAGGTGTTAAAAAAATGTTTCTTTTCTTTTTATTAATTAATTGTGACAGATAATTGGAGGTTAATTAATTTTTACAGATAAAGAGTAGACCATTGGGCCAGTCTTATTTTCAGGGCTTTTGAAGAAATATTAGCAAGCTGAACTGGGTAAAACAATTGCCTTCTAGACAGAAAAAAGTATCCTGGGTCAACCAGGTCCTTGATTTTTTTCTCTTGCTTGTTATCTTCTATGGGTGTAGCTGGGCATTTCTACGCGTTGTTACATGAAGTCCTGTCCATGTGCTACTGCTCAGTGGCCCCTGCCAAGTGGTGGCCCTCCGTGTTCTGAGGCCCAGGCTGCATCTGTGGAGGGTGGCCCGCAGGGCCAGGCCCCCCAGTAGCCCAGTGGAGCACAAGACAGAGTTAGAAAGATTCCTCTCAGGCAGGGAGGGGGGCCCAGGGCCGGGGCAGGAGGAGCTGGTGTGGGACCCTCGCTGGGCAGGTGGTGCACACAGTTAACTTCCCTGTAGCTGTTCCCAGGCCAGAAGCAAACCATGCATGGCGGGATTTGAGGTTTGAGTTGGTGGTTTTGCCCCCCGCCCCTGTGGTAGAGAACATGCTGCTGCTCCCGGTGATGCCGGGATGGGGAGGTGCCGTCGGCCAGGCCTACGCTCACGGAGTCTGCCTTGTGCTGGGTGCTGTGTGAGGGAAGTGCCCGGGTAGTGTAGTGGTGCCTGTCCAGGAGGGGTTTTCCTTCTGGCTGTGTGATACGGAGCAGCTGGCTACAGAAGGGGATGATGTCACATGAAAGAAGACTTCATGGTAGGCCTCTGGACGGGTGTTCATCTTTTTATGAGCAGGTAACAAAATACTTGAGTAATCCAAAAGGAAACCTTGAGAACGAGTCTGTGTGCCCCTCAGGCCCTCCTGCCTGGTGAGTGGTGAACCCTCTGATTGCTGGGTTTTGACCTACAAAAACGATGTTTTATAGGTTTCAACCTAATAAACAATGGGAGCATAATTTGTTCTGCGCTCTTCTTTAAAAAAATCTAACTACATTTTATAATGTTCACTAGTAATATGTGTAAGTCTGCTGGTGTGCGTTTATGTGTTTTGAACATGTATTTGAATGTGTATTTTAAAGTAGGGGCAGAGTTTTTTCCCTACTTGGATTTTTTTTTTTTTTTTTTTTTTTGGCTGAAAGAGATGCCTCAAGGAGGGGACAGAAGTGGACCTGGCCTTCCAAGTGCATCAGTATGCCAGAACCTGGAAGCAGGCATCTGCATTCTTGGCATGATTGGTTTGAGATGGTTGTAGGCCTTGGAAATAGGGAGGAAGAACTGGGACCGAGCCCAGCGAGAGCAGGCGTGGTGTGCGGTATGGCCGTCGTGGCTTCAGGTGCGGTGGGCTTTGCGTCTTTCGGGTGTGCTGTTACTCGAGAGCCCAGGTAGGAAGGATTGTGATGGGGCTAGAGGCCATTTGTGGTACTCTCATTTTCACATTAACCACATTTTGTCATGACATCTATCCGTATTTGCAGATTTAAAAGGAAATGACAAGCAAATTACAAGGTTGAAAGGATTTGCAGCTGAAATAGCACAGGTGTGATGTGATGTGTCCAAGCCTGGGGGGGTTGATGGCTGGGGGGCTCTGCGTAGATGGGCAGCGGGAGGGGCGAGCCCAGCAGAGCTGGTGAAAGAGGAAGCAGGGTGAGCTGCTCCCCAGGGAGAGAGGAACCGAAGATACCTGGGCCATGCTGCTGGTGTGGTTCCCTGATTTGTATCAGCTTCTGGTAACACAGAGACATCCCCAACAGGGGACCCTGTGGCTGTCCTCAGTGATGACATCACATTTGTGGTGGCCCCTGACTGGTCAGTGTTGGTATGATTGATGGCAGTGTTGATGGCTGTTAATTGGAGGAAGAACGTGTTTGCTGGGAATTGCTGACTGTTAGAGCATCCATTTTTCAAATTGTAACACCTGGCTTACCCGACTGATAAAAATGAAATGCCTAAAAAAGGCATATTTTAGAGACAGGAGGTTTGTGGAGTGAGAGCTAAGGACTCCCCTGCACAGAGCATGTTTTCGTATTTTCAGTACATATGCTTCCAGAAAGACGCCTCTGTTAAGACAAAGGGAGCTAAACACTGAGGTGGGTGTTGAGGTTCCTGAGGTGTGCTGGCCCCGGGTCAGAAGTGTTAACTCAGCTGCAGCCTTGGAGCGCTGGGAGGTGGTCCCGGAATAGAGGAAGTGGATGCGGCCGTGCTCCCTGTCAGGCACCTCCTCCCCCCCCCAGTATCTGGACAGTGCTTAGCCCGGAGCTGCTAGTGTGGGTCTCTGCTGGTAGATGAGGTCGTCTTTGCCGTCCGCCACATACCGAAGCCTCTTCTGTGTCTTCCGTGCTCACAAGAGGTTTAGAGAAGGAGTTACACTTTAGGAAGACTGACTCCCTGGATCCTTTACCAAAAGATGTGTGTCCCTGGCATTTTCTGTGCAGAGAATTAGCAGTGATTCAAGGGCTTGGAGTTTGGTCAAGGTCTAAAAATTGGACTGGGTCACAGATGCTTAAATTAAAAGACTGCAGACCACAGTGATGTTGAGCAAAGTGATGGAGGTGGAAGTCAGCCACTGAGCTGGGAAGAGTGGTTGGAATCAACTGATGCAGAACTCCAGAACCTGCTCAGATGAAGTGCTTCATGGAGAGGCTGCTGGTCTCTCACAAGCGAGTGGTGTGCGCACAAGCAGGCCGTTAGCTGTCAGCAGGCAGCAGCCCATGGGGGAGGGAGTCCGGTCTCCAGATACCACGTGGTAACGCTCAGGATGTCCATTAACAACAACAACAACAAGAATTACAGAGCATACAAAGAAATGGGGATGTGTGGCCCATTCACTGGGGAAAAAAAAAGATTTGACAGAACCCGCCCAGAGAAGCACAGATGTTGGAGATGCTAGTCAGAGACATTAAATCAGCCGTCTAAAAAATGCTCAAGGAACCAAAGGAAACCGTGGGCAAAGAAGTAAAGGAAATTGGGAGCACAGTGTCTGGACAGAACAAGGGTATCAAGAGAGAGTCATTATAAAAGGAACTAGACACATCCTGGAGCAGAAAAGCATAGTAACAGAAATGAAGAACTTAGTAGAAGGGTTCAGCTGCAGGTGCGAACAGGTGGAAGAGCGAACCAGCTGGAGGTTAAGACATGAAATTACTCAGCGTGAGGAACAGAAAGAGAAAAGGAGGAGGAAGAACAAACGCAGCCTGAGTGTAAATGGGTTGAACTCTCCTATTACAGCTCGGACTGATGAGGGAAGTGGGCAGCAGCCGGGGCCCAGCCAGCAGGCCTGGGCCTCACGGAGAAGGAGGTGCCGCCTCGTGAGTGAGCACAGGTTCTGGCATCGGGGGTGACTGTCTCCCAGGCTCCGAGCTGGGGGTGTTCAGGTTTGTAGAGGCAGACAAAATGCAGCATTGCTGGTGGTTCTGAAAGCAAGGGGGGTCAGTCCAACCCCCGCTCCCCAGCCTTGCTACCCATTTCTGTCCCGTGTGTGCCTGACACTCCAGCTTCCTTCTCCCCAGAGGCCTCTTCTGCACATCCTGGGGTCAAACCCAGGCACCCGGGCCCGCCAGACACCGCCTCCCTCAAGAGGCTGCCCTGCAGGTGAGCGTGCACAGTGCTGTGAGCGTCCTCCTCTGTCCCTGTGAACAGGTGTCTGTGCTGTAGTTGGGTCTCTGTCTCGCCTTCCCAGCTGGACTGTGAGCTCTTCAGGTGGGATTTAGGTCTGATTCATCTCGGGGAGCCCAGCAGTGCTGGACCGAGTGCCTGGCACACGGGCTCCCCAGGAAGGAAGCCACACGTGCAGAAGTATCTGTGGGAAACTGCAGGTTCACTGAGAGTAAAGTGCAAGGTGACAGGTCTGCAGGGGGACATCGTGGAGGATCCCCAAATCCCACTGAGGAGCTGAGACTCACCCTGGAGAGGATGAGAGCTGTGGACGCATTTCCAGGAGAGCAACACTTGGCTGAGCACACATGGGGCTGCTTAGCATAAAGAAAACCAGACTAGGAGATAACGGGGTGCAACTTGACCCCCACCAGGTCCAGCCCTCTTCCTGCTCCCCTGGCCCTGCTCTCGGCACGGAGAGGCGTCCCCTCTGACTGGTCAGAAGCAGGCTTGCCGGCAGGTGGCTGCGGGATGAAAGACTGAGCAGCGTGGCCAGGCCTCTTGAAGCAGCCACAGGCCTCCTGGACATCCAGCACTTCCCAGGCACCCACAAGGAACTCTTGGACGGATGTCTGAAACACAAATTCAGCACCTAGAAAGGGAAATGCTGGGTTCCTGGGAATCTGGAACTTGCTTTTTCAAAAACCCCCTTCCTCAGCCCCCTCCATCCCTCAGAGCTGCTGTCTGTTATCATGACTCCTCCTTCTGCACGCCGGGGTGTCTGGCTCACTGTGGAGCTCCCGTAAAATCGCAGGCTGCCAAACAGCCCATGCCTGGGTCAGGCCTCAGGAGAGACGGCTTCGTGCCACTGTTATAAAAAGAAGTCACAGTGGGAAGGCATGACAGTCAGGGAGCTCAGCTACATGGGAACGTGGCCCCAAGCTGCTCTGGGGGACCACACCCCCACCACTTCCCTGACTCCCTACAAGGGCTGGTTCATGGGTCTTGGTCCTCATTATCACAGGCCACAGGACAGAAGTTCCTTTCTGTCCTGAAAACGGTCTGCAATTTTAGTACAAGAAGGCAACACAGTTTCTGCATTTCTGCCCTGTGGTGCAGCCCCTGCCCTTTCCCTTCAGAACCACAGCTGTCACTGTTGTGAGTCACCTAGTGACCGTGGTCGTTCTTTTAGTTCCTGCCTCCATTTAGTTGTTCTGATTAACTTCAGGAATTACATCACTACCTGCTTCTCAACTGGACCACATGCGGCCCCTGTTCTGTGCACAGAGGATGCAGACAGCACATCTGTGACGCAGCTTTCTGGAGCATTGAGTCCATTGCAAGAGCTGGAAGAACCAAGGACTTGACAAGAACCCCCTCCCGCAGCAACATGGAAGAAAAGACAAGAGCTGGGGAGGGGAGATGTGCCCCCGGAAAGACAGCCCAGTCTCACGAGTTTCACCCAGGTAGGGGAAGGGGCAGGCCTGCAGCCAGGATGGCCTCTCCTCTTGTCCCCAGGTGGCTCTGGGCCATGGAGGTGCTGGATACCTCCTGACTGAATCCCCTGCAGAGAACACCGCTTGTCTGCTGGACCAGGTCCTCTCGCCCAGGCGTCCACGTGTGCACAGCCGGTACTTCTGGCCCCACCCTGACCTGCAGCCATGTGCACCCAGCCCTGGCCCATCTGCTGCATGGTCTCCAGGCTCCTGGGGCTCAGCATCCTCTTACTCTCCATTCAATGCAGGGAGCATGGCTTGACTGTCCTTGGCCGTCCAGAGGGGGTCCTTGGGCTCACTGTGCTGTGAAGCTTCCTGAAACACATGCTTTCGGATCCAGTTCAGGACTCTCCCAGCCACCCTGCAGGTTCTGGCTGCCAGAGGGCAAGGCTGGTATCACACTCAGGCTGCCCAGGGCCCCATCCTGGGGCAGGTGGTTTCCCTGAGTGTTGCTGCTGGTGCCATTGGTGGAGGGGGGCCCCAGGTTGGGTAGGGGACTGGCAGGCTCTCTGGCTTTCTGCCCTGACTCCTGGTCCTCCTCAGGCCACTGACGTTCTCCCTGGCGGAGCCGGTGGGGATGAGAGGCTTTGCTGATGATCTCACTGCCGAGTCCAAAGTCTGCAGTTCTCACGTGCACCTCATCCTCAGAAGTAGGTGCTCTGGCCCCAGATCCCTGCTGCAGGGCAGAGACCAGCTGTCATGTGCCCGGGTCAACTGTCCTGCAGTAGTGGTCCTATAAAGGATTGACCCAACCGTGTCTCCTCCAGTCAGTCACCATGAATAACTGTGATGTTGGGTGATTTAAACCTTCATGCTGTGGGCTTCATGGAAAAGTGTCTGGAGGCCAGAGGAGCTCTGCTAGTTTTTCTTAATGACTTTGAGGGCCAGAATGTCCCAGGCCAACATCACCAGTGGTCTTGGGGAGCTTGTGACAATCAATAAAAGCCTCCTTGTCAGCAGGGGTGGCCTCAGTGTGACCCCGCACATTGGCGACCTGCTGACTGTGCTGACTAGTTATGGTGACTTGTGATCAGTGATCTTTGTTACTGTTACAAAAAGATTAGACTCATTGAAGGCTCAGATGATGATTAGTATTTTTAGTAATAAGTGT
Source organism: Camelus bactrianus (assembly GCF_048773025.1). Lineage (NCBI taxonomy): Eukaryota > Metazoa > Chordata > Mammalia > Artiodactyla > Camelidae > Camelus > Camelus bactrianus. The sequence goes on along the minus strand of NC_133567.1, from coordinate 27,391,400 downwards.
TTCAAAATTAAACCATGTACATTTTCTTAGACTTAATGCTATTGCACACATAATAGACTGCAGTATAGTGTAAACATAACTTTTATGTGCACAAAAAAGTCTGTGTGACTCGGAAAAAAAAAAGTTAATTTAACGTGTTCCGTGTCCAAGAGCAAAGAAGAATCAGAGCTGAGGTTGGCCAGATAGCCTACAATAGCATAAGAGCCTGGAGAGCTGCTGTTATTATGTCATATAATATAAGGGTGGTAAAAATATCTCAAGAAATAAGGTAATCTTATATACCTTGCAGTTGTGCCCTGGTAAACCCCTGCCATCTCAGAAAAACAAACAAACAAACAAACAACACTCTATCAAAAATGTCCAGTGTTAACAATAATCATTATCTTGTTTCTCTAATAAGTACCTGTCAGGGGTCAGGCGCTCACCAGCACTAGGCGTGGTCTTGCCCGGCCCTGTTCAGCAGACTGCTTGCCCCCACCACGTAGAAAGTTTGCAAAGAAAAGAGATCTAGCTCACTGACCCCTGTCCTCATCTTGACTTTTCCTTTATTCCCCTGAGTCTCCTTCTCTGCTTCCATGTCCTCTTCACAACCCACATACCCTGACTGTAGTGATTCAGGTAGATTCATGGTCCAGTATGTCTGGGCTCTTGGACTCAACTGTGCTGTTGGTGCCTCTTTCCACCCACCCCATCTTGGCTTGGTGCCTTTTTATAACTCTTAGCTAAACTGGCTCTAGAAACTCCCTTTCTTCCTGCTTGTTTATATTAGTCAACTCCCAAAGCTGTGGGAGTTGCTAAGATGAAACGCTGATGTGCCTCAACGATCTTGCAGTGCAATGGGGACATAAGCTGTATGGCTGTCTGTTACTGCAACATCAGGGTGTTCTGTATCACAGGAGAGGCTAAGGGCCGTGGGAACACAAAGCCAGCCCACAGTAATTCTCCACAAGAACAAATCTGGCTATGAACAAATGAAATGATGAGTTGTTTTTCTATAACACAGAAAAGCATGTGTGTGAAACTATGTCAATTATATTACATCACTTCTGCTCTTGTCAGGAGAGAAGACTGAAGCAGAAAAAGTATGGCAGAGAAATGGAAAGGGCGATCATGATTAACAGAGTCTAGTTTTTGCTTCAGCCAGTTATTAAGCCTGCACTTGACTGTAACTTCTGCACTTGAGATTGGTATGATATCCTAGTATGTAAAATAATTTTTTACGTTATTTTACACTCGACCAAATAATCAGTATTTAAGAGAGGCAGGACCTCAGATATGTAAACCCACGGAGCACTTGTCATGACCGTAGATTCCAAGGGAAAGCCCAGCACGAGAGGCTCCCCCTGACCGAGCAGAGCGAGCTGTAAGGCTCCTGTCTCTGCTCTGCCTTAAGTCCTGCTTGAAAAGCCGGCTGAACATCTTCCTTGGCCCCTCTCCATTAAACCCGCCCTAGAGCTTGTCCCATGTGTCCCAGAGCTCTGTGGCAATGAGCTGGTCTCCTGTAAGCCCACAGAACTGCCCTGAGCTGTGCACTAAATTCTGTCCCTCACTGGTCCGTCTCATAACCTAGCGAAGATTTTTAGATGAAGGTGCTCTCCTCAGCGTATGTTCGCCCCAGCTTTCACCAAAGATCAGGGAAAACACAAGATTGACAAGAGAAGCATCCAAATGAGGGCGGTCACACCCAAGACAGGCTTTTGCTGGTCTGGCTTTGCTTGCTAGAATGTCAACACTAGTGTTTCTTATTTTGATTGCCGGCAAAGCTGGTCTTCCCTGAGGGTAGAGTGAAGCAGGGGGAGCTTTAAACATCCCTCGTGGGTTAGACTGTGCCACTGCCTTCCGCCTACCCTGGAGAGTCTAGGAATTCTATATAAGAAGATATATAGTGGCTCGTTCAATGAGAATCTCTCCACTTTACTTACACAGAACTTTCAATAGAAAGTCATGCAACCCTTACCTCACCAGACCCTTTTCCTTCAAAGTGTCTTCTACAGCTTGATGCCCATGTTAGAGTCAGCCCCAGAGTCCCTGACCTGAGTGTTAGGGGACCTGGAGCATGAGGGGACTGCAAGAAAAGGAGTCCAGGGTGCTGGGTCCTGGTAGGGGCACAGAGAGACATTGTCAAGGAGCGCTCACTCCCAGGAAGAACAGGCTCGCCCTGCGTGGGGAGCGGCGAGGAGGAGCCTCACATTTGGTGGGTCAGAGCACTGGCTCTGGGAAAGTAAACATTCAGGGGCTTAGGAAGGGCCAGGGCCAGCGCCGGTGGGGGGAGTAGGGAGCCCACTGAAGAGAGGAGGTGATCTCTGGGGCTTGTGGTGAAAGCAAGAGAGCTGCTGATAAGGTCATAGAGCTCAAAATGGTAACAAGGAACCAAAAGACAAACCAGAAAGAAAAAGTGTCCTGTGGCCTAAGGAACTCCGCTTCATTATGGCCGCAGCAAAGGTGTTCTCTAGGTAAGAATCCAAGGCCCCACCCAAACGCCTCTGCACCGCATCCTCAGTAACAAGGCCAGCAGGCATGAGGGTGGTTGAGGCTGTAATTAAAGTCTAGGTAGACGGCCAACATGTCAGGCATTCAAGGAGCTAGTATATGATCTTGAAAGAGCCAAAAACACTCTACGGTCTTTTTTTGAATCTATTGATAAACAATGATATTTCTGGGTAGCGTTGACCTTGGGTTTATCTCTCACATATCCAGTCACCCCTTTATAAACTGCAGTGCACAATATCTCTTAGGCCACCGGAGGTACTTAAAATGTAAGCCACTCACAAAGTCCTCAGAGAATTATGGAGTTGAAATAAGAAGTCACACGTGGCCGTTCACTCTCATTATTCCATCCCTGCACTTCCCACTGCCATGGCGCATCGCACGTGACTGGTCATCTGCCTTTCGCAGCCCCTGTGCCAAGGAGGGCACTTCCAGCACATGTAAACTAGGTATTTATTGGTAATTATAATTGGTATTCTGAATTTTATCACAACTATTGGCCTAACTGGAATATTTTTATTTCAGAGATAAAAGTACATCTGGTTCCAAGAGGTGCCCATCCTTCTTACGTTAATTTTCTTTCATTCTGTAAAACCTTCGACCAAGAATGAAGCCTACATAAAAAGTTAAGATAAGGTCCAGTAGAATGGGGTGATGCCAAAAGATAACTTGTCCTTCCCAGTGTCGTGGGATTTAGGTATCCGCCATTCGGCTAGTTTTGCCACTGTCCTCTCTCACCCAAAAAACGGGTGCTGGGGGCTCTGCATTCAATAATCTGCAGCCTCTTCTGAGGGCCAAGGTCCCCGCCCACTCTTTGTAGGGATGTCATGGGTGTTCACCATTTTGAAGCAGGGAATATCCACATAAGACAATCCTCAAGGGGCTCAGTACAATCTCAAGCAGAAACCTGGATCCCCATATGCCACTTATATCTGGGGCACCCTGTAGGGCCTTCAACATAGACTCCTTGGTTTAGTATTTAAGAGAGAAAATTAAGCTAATTATGTCCTCCATTGAATACATTTGAGCACTCACCCAAAATACATTCTGTCATTTAGATGAGCCTCTCCATCTTCTAAAAAAGGTAGGAAATATAACCATTTTGTTCATTCCACCCTGCCCATCTCCAGGTTTCCTATTTTCCCATAAGGGTGTGCTTCCTCCCAGTGCAAATCCTGCTGACTCATCTCCATAAGAGAGCTCAAGTCCCAATCATAAGTTCATGTAGAATTCCCCTCCGACACAAACACCTCAGATGATCTTGTATACCCAGGAGATGAGCAGCTGCCACTAACGCAGTGAGAAACCTGTGGGCTACCTCCTCAGCTACACCTTCTGCCCAGGCTTCCTCCCCTCAGGTCATTATCTTGAATAATGGTGTCTGTACACATCAGCTGACTTGAAAGGAAAATGAGTTCCCAGAGGACCAGCACAACCCCTTCTGTCCTCCAGAAGTTCTCATTTGGGCTCTGGCTTCTCATTGCTGGCCAGGAGTTCTTTCCAGCCATCCTATGACTTCCCTCATAGTAGTTCTAGAAAATTCCCCAATCTCCATAGGCCTCATTGCCACTGCTATACTTCCCTTCTGATAATAAATTCAATTCTTTCAAAAAGATTGATTCCAACAACAAAAAAATTTAAGTGACATTTTATTCCTCTTTATTTTTATACTTTTTCTGACTATCTTGTATCTGACTCTGTCTGCACTTGGAATACTCACAGAACTCCAGGTCACTGAAAAGGAGGACTTTCCAGTTATTGTTCAAAGAGTTTCAGGGAACAAATGGGCATCACTTCTGCTGTATGGTCCATGGAGATATGAGGGCAGCAATTAACTAAGACCACCAGAAAACACCAAGAGCAGAAAAGCCAAAGTACCCCTGGAGCAGCTCACTTGGTGTCTGCAGGACCTGGCTGGGTTTCCCAGTTCCCCACACTGCTGGTGGGGGAGGCTGTCTTTTCGTGATGATCATGATTCCCCATCAAGGAACCCATACCTGGTCTCTTCATTCCTGAACACAGAGACCCCCAAGTTCAGCCCCCAGTCCACCCACTTCTCCTCTCAGGCAGAATGAGTCTTGACTACATGGCAGTGCTGCCAGGCCACTGCTCATCACTGTGGTGTTAAGGCCATGACTGGCCACATAACTCACTGCCCCTGGGGTTCTCAGTGTCAGGAAGAAGTTATCTACTTCTTGATTTTAGGATGAGGAGCAGGAGTGTTGATGACATGTAAGATGTCCCAGTGAGGCAAGGGAATAGGCAGAATCAAGGCTGAAATGACAGGAGGTTGCCTGTGAGGAGAAGATGACCAGGGCAGCATGACCAGCCCCTCTGTCCAAGAACAAGCTGACATTCTTGTTGACTGAAGCCAAGGCAAATCAACCAGGGCCCCAGGGTTCTGACCCAAAGCAGATAATGCCATCAGGTCTTCAGTTCTCTGCAGCAGGTAGGCACCTGTGAACCTGGGACAGCCAAAGGAAGACAAGGAAAGAGAAGCCAGACAAGACATCAGCTCACTGAACCTGCAGACATTGGCACCCACTGGGCAGAACTCAGACAGACATAAGGGCTGATCAGTCACCAACTCTCACTAAGGGGAGACGGCAAGACACAGTTGTCTGATCTCATTTCTGAGACCCTCCTACATGGTTAAAGGCAGAACTGACCATTGTTAGATTTTTTAAGGGGAGCCCTGGGTTCCTGCTGCACCTGGTTCCTAATGGGCCAAGGTGAAGACGGAATAAAATATTACAATCACTTATTCTTACATTCATTTGCAAATTCTTTCAATATTTTGGGGGCAATGACCATTTTTATCACTAGGGATACATAAATGAATAGGGAAAAAAATCTCTCCTTGAGAAATTATAAAACAGAAAGTAAAAACCGTCACAGTGCAGTGGAATGTCCACTTCCTCTGCCTAGGAGTTAGGGAACCCTGGCAACTTCACAGGTGAGGGGATTCTCAAGTTGCTTCCTTCAACATGAGGCATTTTTCAAGCCTGAATTGGGACTAATCTGGAGGTGAAGAAGGCTTGTGAAAATAAACCAGAATCCAGGTTCCCCTCTTCTCTGGGGTTCTCAGACCACATTCACACCCTGTGCCATTTTTTGAAATCTCCAAGCACCCTCTGTCACAGAGCATCTCCCTTTCTCTGTGATTCCTCCAGCAATACAGAGCTCATACCCTCACTGCTTTGAAGGCCTCTACATAAATGGCCCTCCTTGGAGAGAGCGTCCACACCACCTGATGGAAAGTGTCAGATCCCACCTCTTTGTCCACTTGTCTTCTATTTTTTGTGCCTCTAACAGCATTCAGAGATGGAGTATGAAGCCCAAGTGAGGACTTTGACTAAAAGGATATGTGAGGATGGGATGGTGTAACACCTACTCCCCACAGAGACAGAGAAACAGAAACTTCTTTTCTTCAGAGAAAAGGCTTAAATATAAACTCCATGTAAATTGAAGGTTAACTTGAAGGTTAAATGTGAAAGGCAGAAAACACGAAGCCTTTAGAAGCATACATAAGATAATGCCATTGATGTTTGGGGAAGGAAGACCTTCTTTAGAAAGTTAAACCAACTGGTAATCATAAAGAAAAAGACTGATATGTATGACCATATTACAAATAAGAACTACCGTTCATCAAAAGACATCCTAAGTAGGAGGAAAATATGAACCAAGAAGTGGGAAGTGAAATGTGCTATGAGGTGTAGAGATCTTTCACCAATAAATATTTTTAAAAAATAGAAGATGTCAAAAGTACATAAGCAGGCATTTCATGTAAGATAAAATATGGATGTCCAATGAACATTTAAAATTTGGTCAGTGCCATTTGTGATAAATTAAATGTTAATTAAAACACCAACTCACACTTCACAGTTGGGCAAACATTTATGATTGCAATGAAATGTTTGGCTGAGATGTGGAATAAAAGAAATGATCATTCCATGTGAATGGGAATGTCAACTGCCATTGCCTTGTGCAGCTGCACAAGAGCATACCCTAGGTTTCATTCATTCTTATCCAACACATAAAGTAGATACATGTGAACAATTTCCACAGGAGCAAAGAGCTGCAAACAATTTCAATCACCATTACAGCAGAATGGGTGGATCTGGGTACACAAAGTATGGACTACTGAACAGCAGTAAAAGTAATTCAGTTGCATACGTCAGAATGGATGAATCTTAGAAACCAATATTGAAAACAAAATAAAAATTACATTGCAAAAGGATAATCACTATGTTTCTACTTATGTAAAGGACCGAATGAGAAAAGCCAATGTATTGCTTGAGAATTCATATGCATGTGGAAATCCCTAATAAAAGACAGGGAATGTCATATGGTTGAGATGCACAGAGAAATTAGAATGTTCTGTTTGTGAAGGCGAGTGGTCATCCATGGGAATTCATTTTACTATTATTCTGTAGTTAACTATGCATTTATATTACCTATGTACTTTGTATATTTTCAGTAAAAGTTTTGCCACACATCAAAATAAATTCCATGTGGCTTTTAAATATAAAATTTGATACCATAAACCTTAAAAATAAAATATAAACATTTATGTGATCCTGAGATGGGGATGGTGTTTATAAACTATTATGGGCTGGATTGTGTCCCTCCATAGAGATGTGTTGAAGCCCTAACCTGCAGTCACTCAGAATGTGACTGTATTTGCACATTTGTGGAGTAAAGATGTAAATAAATTGAAATGAGGCCTTTAAGTTGTTCCCAAACCCAAGATAACTGATGTCCCTGTAAGAAGAGAACAATTGGACGCAAAAAGAAACAGCAGGGATGGGTGCACACAGAGGAAAGGCCAAGTGAGAAGGTGGCCATCTACAAGTCAAGGAGCAAGGCCTCAGGAGAAGCAACCCAGACAATGCTGTGGTCCTGGACTTCCAGCCTCTGGATTTAGAATGAGAAAGTACATTTCTGTTGTTGGAGCTCCCAGTATAAGCTATTTTGTTATGACAGCCCCAGCAAATACCTAAGCATCATTCTGAATACCAAACTGCATAGAAAAACCTTAATGGATTTTATGACATAAAATTGTTAAACACTTACATGTCAAAAAATAAAGGGAAACTACAGCCCCAGAAAGCTATTTATAATATATTTGACAAAAATCTGATATTACCAGTAAATAGTTCCTACAAATGCACAATAAAGTAATCCTGCAGAAATTTTGGCGAGATCTATAAGCTGGAATGTTCATATAAAAAACACAAATGCCTGCTAGAAAATAGGGGAAAAAATAACTTCCTGGAACAAATTAAGATTAAAATAATACTATTTTATCTTCTATTAAGAGACAAGAACCTCTTAAAATAATATCACACACAGTTAACAAAGATTGTACTTTTCATCCACTGCAGTCCTATGGATTCTACATTCACTCCTGCTTGGCTCTTTGGCAATACATTCAGTTCAAAAACTGTAAAAAATGGCTCTACACTGGAATTTGACACAACATTGTAAAATAATTATAAATCAATAAAAAATGTTTAAAAAAAACCATAAAAATTATTTCTGTTTGGCATGGAAATTTCAGTTTTCACATCTGGGAATTTATACCAAATAATTAGGTATAATATTTTAACTACAAGAATATTTACAAATGAGAAATAATCTTTAGGACCAAAAATAAGGATTTGGTTAAACAATATAGCACCTTTTTATAATGGAAATATTTTTTCCTTTTTTTTATTGGGATACAGACAGCTTACAATGTTGTGTCAATTTCTGGTGTATAGCACAATTTTTGAGTCATACATGAATATGCATATATTCATTTTCATATTACTTTTCATCATGAGCTACTACAAGATATTGAATAGATTTCCCTGTGCTCTGCAGTACAAACTTGTTTACATATTTTATATATACTAGTCAGTATCTACAAATTTTCAAATTTCCAGTTTATCCCTTCCCACCCCCCTACCCCTGGCAACCACAAGTCTGCATTCTATGTCTGTGAGTCTGTTTCTTTTATATATAAGTTCATTAGTCTTTCTTTTTTAGATTCCACATATGAGTGATACCATATGGTATTTTTCTTTCTCTTTCTGGCTTACTTCACTTAGAATGACATTCTCCAGGGACATCCATGTTGCTGCTAATGGCATTATTTTATCATTTTTAATGGATGGGTAGTATTCCAGTGTATAAATATACCATAAATTCTTTATCCAGTCATCTGTCAGTGGGCATTTAGGTTGTTTCTGTGTATTGGCTATTGTAAATAGTGCTGCTATTAACATTGGGGTGCAAGTGTCTTTTTGAAGTAGGGTTCCCTCTGGATATAGGCTCAGGAGTGGGATTGCTGGGTTATATGGTAAGTCAATTTTTAGTTTTTTGAGGAATCTCCATTCTGTTTTCCACAATGTCTGCACCAAACTCATTCCCACCAGCAGTGTAGGAGGGTTCCCCTTTCTCCACAGCCTCTCCAGTATTTGTCATTTGTGGACTTTTGAATGATGGCCATTTTGACTGGTGTGAGGTGATACCTCATTATAGTTTTGATTTGCATTTCTCTAATAATTAGTGACATTGAGCATTTTTTCATGTGCCTATTGGTCATTCATATGTCTTCATTGGAGAATTGCTTGTTTAGGTCTTCTGCTCATTTTTGGATTGGGTTTTTTTTTTTTTTTCTTATTAAGTCATATGAGCTGTTTATATATTTTGGAGATCAAGCCCTTGTCATTTTCATCTTTTGCAAAAAATTCTTGCTTTTATTTCTATTGCTTGGGTAGACTGCCCTAGGAGAACATTTTTTGAGATGTATGTCAGATATTGTTTTGCCTATATTTTCTTCTAGGAGGTTTATTGTATCTTGTCTTATGTTTAAGTCTTTGATCCATTTTGAGTTGATTTTTGTTTATGGTGTAAGGGAGTGTTCTACCTTCATTGATTTACATGCTGCTGTCCAGTTTTCCCAACACCATTTGCTGAAGACACTGTCTTTATTCCATTGTATATTCTTGCCTCCTTTGTCGAAGATTAGTTGACCAAAATTTTGTGGATTCATTTCTGGGGTCTCTATTCTGTTCCATTGGTCCATATGTCTGTTTTTGTATCAATACCATGCTGTCTTGATGACTGTAGCTCTATAGTATTGTCTGAAGTCTGGGATAGTTATTCCTCCAGCCTCTTTCTTTCTCTTCAGTAATGCTTTGGCGATTCTAGGTCTTTTGTGGTTCCATATAAATTTGATTATGATTTCTTCAAGTTCTATGAAATATATCCTGGGTAATTTGATAGGGATTGCATTAAATCTGTAGATTGCTTTGGGCAGTGTGACCATTTTAACAATATCGATTCTTCCAATCCAAGAGCATGGGATATCTTTCCATTTTTGAAATTCTTCTTTAATTTCCTTCATCAATGCTTTATAATTTTCTGTCTATTATTCCCAAGCAATAGAAATAAAAGCAAGAATAAACAAATTGGACCCAGTTAAACTTACAAGCTTCTTCACAGCAAAGGAAACCATAAGTAAAACAAAAAGACAACCTACGGAATGGGACAAAATTTTTGCAAATGAAACCGACAAAGACTTTATCTCCAGAATATGTAAGCAGCTTACATGACTTAATAAGAAACAAACAAACAACCCAATCCAAAAATGGGCAGAAGACCTAAACAAGCAATTTTCCAAGGAAAACATAAAAATGATCAATAGGCACATGAAAAAAATGCTTAATATCACTAATTATCAGAGAAATGCAAATCAAAGCTACAATGAGGTATTGCCTCACACCAGTCAGAATGGCCATCATTCAAAAGTCCACAAGTGACAAATACTGGAGAGGCTGTGGAGAAAAGGGAACCCTCCTACACTGCTGGTGGGAATGCAGTTTGGTGCAGCCACTGTGGAAAACAGTATGGAGATTCCTCAAAACTCTAGGAATAGACTTACCATACAACCCAGGAATCCTGCTCCTGGGCTTATATCCAGAAGGAATCCTACTTCAAAATGACACCTACACCCCAATGTTCATAGCAGCAGTATTTACAAAAGCCAAGACATGGAAACAGCCTAAATGTCCATCAGCAGAAGACTGGAACAAGAAGTGGTATATTTATACAATGGAATACTATTCAGCCATAAAAGATGACAACATAATGCCCTTTGCAGCAACATGGATGCTCCTGGAGAATGTCATTCTAAGTGAAGTGAGCCAGAAAGAGAAAGAAAAATACCATATGAGATTGCTCATATGTGGAATCTAAAAACAAACAAACAAACAAAACATAAATACAAAACAGAAACAGACTCATGGACATAGAATACAAACTTGTGGTTGCCAAGGGGGCAGGGGTTGGGAAGGGACAGACTGGGGTTTCAAATGTAGAATAGATTATACTGTATAGCACAGGGAAATATATACAAGATCTTATGGTCGCACACAGAGAAAAAAATGGGACAATGAATATATGTATGTTCATGTATAACTGAAAAATTGTGCTCTACACTGGAATTTGACACAACATTGTAAAATGATTATAAATCAATAAAAAATGTTTTTAAAAAAGAACTTATAAATTAACCTTATTTCACACATATATTTAAAATAAAGTTATTTCTATTAGTATAATTTTGTTTCTAAATAATAGAAAAATCAATGGAAATTGTTTTGAGATTTAAGGATACTTATTGATTGGCTAACATAACAGCAGACTTCAAAATTATGGAAAGCTTCAGAGTTGGTTGATGACAAAAAGTATCAGATGACTAAAGCTTACTGAGCACATACTTTATGCTAAACATCTAGGAGAATATTCTAAGCTTTCGGGGTAGAGTCTCCCAGGTGGCACCATATCTCAGCCTTCAGTAATCCATGCCAATGTTCCATTCAGTTAATGCTTCCAGGTGATGGGTAATATGGTCATAGCAGTGACTTCTATGTTAGTGAGTGATTTGTTTTACTTTATTTAGTATAAAATGTATGTCCTAGTTATAGATGATAATCAGTGGCATACCAGGGCAATGAATCACAGATTCTGCTCCACGACTAATAAAGCAAGCTGAAGTACTAGAGATAGAAGGGATATGTATATATGTATATGCATTTCCAGAATATATGATGACAAGAATGTGTCTTCCAGGTTGAAGAGTTTTAATGGAGTAAACTGCCACAAGTTTTGGGCTGATTTCCCTAGAGTATTTTGCCCTATGAGGGACTCAGTGATGGAATTTATTCAAGGAATTTTGGACCTTCAGCAGTGATAGTAGCCAGATCATGACTGGTGACAGGTAGATCCTGTTGCCCACTGAGCCTGTGTAGATCATTCATCTCTGTTACAGTGACCACCAAAGTGGCTGAAGAGGCTGACTGATAACACAAGACAGAGCATCTTGTCAACCAGATTTCTGAGATTCTCTCTGGTAGAAACTTTTTTCATGATGAACAGACCTTTTGCATTTGGCCAGTTCTTAGTGATCCATCCACATATCACCTCTACATATTCCTTTGGTATCCACTCTTCCTGTTAAAATTTTTACATCATTCTACGTATAGACCAGATCATCTCTGAAGTGAGATAACATTACTTAATTTATTTTTACTGTCTGTAACAGTGGTAGCCATTTCCTGTCCTTTGAATCTCAGCTAAAACATCACCTTTCAGGAAAGGACTTCTGTGATTACATTGTCCATAGTAGAATTTCCCCCCTACTTTATTAAATTGCCTCTTTCCTTACTGTCTGACTATTATAAGAATATAAGATCCATGAGGGAAGAAATATTTATATGACTTTTTCTATTTCATTTATTGTTGTGTCCTCACTCATGGCACAGTTTTTGTATTGACATAGGTACCCTAAATGTAAAAAAATTACAATTAATAATTGGATAAATAACTAGTTATTATATTTGAATTGGCGGTATTTTTTATGTTTGATCAAATGTCAAGGCAGAATAAATTGAGTACTAAATAAAAAGAAAGAAAAGCTTGCTGTGGCAAGTGGGAACATACATAATAAATTAATATTCCACTGAAGCAAAATGATTGGAGTGATATTTGTTCTTGTCTAGCAATAGTCGGAAAATGATCATAAAGCTGTTTTTCTTCTCCAGGTTACATCTTTTTTAACCTAATTCTGTGATGTGATTTAGTAGGATCTTTATATACAGATGTAATTTTGAAGTTTAGTAGAAAGTCCCAGTGAATTTAATTAAGCAAGAATCAATCTTGGACACATTCCAATCTAAGACTTAATGATGGATGTGACTAGAAGGGATAAAATGTCCAGTGTTCTTTGCCTCTGTTAGGAAGGTACATGATATCCTTTTAAGAACTGATATAAAATTTTCAGGAGGTTCTTTGTTAGGCTTAAAGCAATGCATTAAAAGGCAACAACAACACAAGAATGTCTCTCAAAATCTCCAGTCAAGTTGTCTGGCTGTACCAACATGAGAGAGTGAGAAGGGCTAAATAATTGAGTGGCATTTTTCTATCTTGGAGTTAATAGGAAAAGAGGTAACTGGAGACAGCTTTCCCTGGAAAATGGCACTTGCTGTCTTCATATGTAAACATAGGATTTGTTTGTGTATCTGATAAATTATTCTAACATGGTGAACTTTTGTTTTTGTGTGCACTGTGGAATTTTTTTAAAACAATCTATAGTGCAAATAAAAACATTCTTATGAATAACCAGAAGAATCCATGAACAGGAGGAAATGAACAAACAGCTGGATGAAATCAAACATATCCTCAAGTAATAGTGCAGCCTTTCAGCCCACCTTTGTCATATCAGATGAAAGAAGAATTCCAGGATATATGAGTGATTTACAAAGTATTCCTTCAGATTATAAGCAAGCTTCCACAAGGTAAGGCTAACAATAAACAGTGGGAACCAGGATTCACAATTGTGTGATTTTCTTTATTATGGAAGACATAAATCATTTTGCAATAAGTCAAATGTAGGTACCAATACTAGTTTTATCACTTAAGAATGTGCGCCCTTGGAAAAATTAATCTGACCCTCATTATATCAGCCTTAAAATGGTGATTACAGTACTTGTTCCTATAAATGCTAGTTGTGATGCATTAAATTGCTAGAGCATGATTGGAATTCACTTTAAGAGTTTTGAGCAGTTGATTGATATAATCAGAACAAGATTTAAAGAGTATAATTTGAGCTGATTGAAGAGAACACATTGTTGGAAGACAGAATAAAATTGGATAGATATGGCAGGAAGATACTGAAGTGAAACAAGAAGGAAACTGAGGATAGAAAATGATCAAATGTGTGATATATTTTGAAAGCAGCAGCCATATGATTTTATGAAGTTACCAATAAATAATATAAGAGCAAAAAGACAGCGTCTGTGCAAATACATTGAAGGTGGTGCCATTTAATGAGATGTATAACACCTTTTTATTGTGAAAAATAAAAAATTTTGTGTTATATTTACTAAATTGATATCCAACTGCAAATCTCAAAAAAATAGAGGTATTTCTCATAGAGATGTTAAAATTAGGGTAGAGATAAGGGCTGGAGACACAAAGGTGTACTGCTTCAGTATATATTGGTCAGGGAAAAAAGCACCATCCAACTATCGACCCTAAGAAAGAAGTCTCAGTGAGTTCTGAGACATTCCAAGGCAATGACCTTCCTATTTGATAGTCTGATCTACTCACACTAAATATGTAATTTAGTTTAAGTGGATCTCAAGTATTACACCTTTGTGACTTTATAAATTGTGTACCTTTTCATGGAATTACTTTCCCAAGTTTTCTTGTCCTTTTATTTTTCCTTTAAAACTGAGCTAAAACATTGCTTCCACTGGCGAGCCTTCTTTGTTTCCAGTTTGATTGATATATTCCTATACTGTGACCCTTAGCTGCGTTTGAATATCCTTATAATGCCACTGATTACATGGGTCTGGAGTTTTCTGATCTCTCATTATTTGTCCTACCACTGAGTGTAGGGAACTACTACTTACTCAACTTGGCAATCATGATGTCTATGACCCATTGGGCACAAACACATCCTCTATATGCATTATTTAATTGAATGGGTAAATAAAAGACAAAACTTACATTGCATTTTAAAATTTTCCCCCTTGTTTTGTAGGTAAGCTGTTCTAATATGTGAACTTACCTCCTGTACAGACTGGATGGAACCAAGGAACAATGTAACTTATTTCATCCTCCTGGGCCTCACACAGAATCCAAAGGAGCAGAAAGTCCTTTTTGTTATGTTCTTGCTCTTCTACATTTTGACCTTGTTGGGCAACCTGCTCATTGTTGTGACAATAACTGTCAGTAAGACCCTGAACTCACCAATGTACTTTTTTCTCGCTAGCTTATCAATTATGGACATGGCTTATTCCTCTTCTATTACCCCCAGATTGATTTCAAGCTTGTTCTTTGGGGAAAATGCTATATCCTTTGAATCTTGCATGGCTTATCTGTTTATAGATCACATTTTTGGTGGATCAGAGGTCTTCCTTCTGTTGGTGATGGCCTATGACCGCTATGTGGCCATCTGTAAGCCCTTGCACTATTTGATTGTCATGAGGCAAAGGGTGTGTGTTGTGCTGCTGCTGGTGTCCTGGGCTGGAGGCTTTCTGCATTCAGTAATTCAGCTTAGCACTATTTATGGGCTCCCATTCTGTGGCCCCAACATCACTGATCACTTTACATGTGACATGTACCCCTTATTGAACCTAGTGTGCATCGACACCTATGTCATTGGCATCTTAGTGGTGGCCAATGGAGGACTGATCTGCACTATTGTGTTTCTGCTCTTACTCACCTCTTATGGAGTCATTTTGCACTCTCTAAAGAACTTGAGTCAGGAAGGGAGGCGGAAAGCCCTCCAGACCTGTGGTTCCCACATCACTGTGGTTGTTTGTTTCTTTATTCCCTGTATTTTTATATATGCAAGACCTGCTAAGACCTTCCCAATTGACAAATCATTAAGTGTGTTTTATACAGTCATCACCCCTATGCTGAACCCATTAATCTACAGTCTAAGAAATTCTGAGATGACTAATGCTATGAAGAAATTCTGGAGGCAAAAGGGGAGATCAAATATGAAAGAAATTCATTATGAATCATGAGAAAACTCATTAACATTAGGGCCAACCTCCCAGAATGTAAAAGTCTTCATAAATCTGATGCAAGTTTTCCTTTTCTGTAAAGAAATTACAATATTTATATTAAAAAATGAACTCTATGTTCATGCTATCAATGACGATTTCTCTGCTAGAATATAAACTTATAATGCCTGCTATATTACTGCAGCTAGAAAGGTGGGATGCATTTACAGTAGGGAATCAATAAATAATATGTAATTAAGTAATTAATGGATTTTTAATAGAATTAAACTGATTTAAATTAATTCCTACTTTTACATACAAACTTTTTCAGTTTTAGTTTTACTTTATGTCAGAGTGCCTTTCATCTTTATTTTTTATTGTACTAGTAAAAATATTTAATGCTATATAGACTATCATCTTTGATCAATTTTATTTGCCTTACATATGAATTTTTCAGTATAATACATTCATTTTTAAAGTAAAACTTGAAAGTATAATTTGCAATGATAAATACTAAAAGTAGAATCCATGCAAAATGAAATACTGTAGAACAGAACTCCTATCCATCCCATAGCATTGTCTCCCAGTTCTCTCAGTTGCAGTCACTACTCTGTTCCTGAGATAATTCAAGTAGTAATCTTTGCAAATACAAGCATATTTTCATATATAAATGTGTTTATGTCTTTGTGTATAAATTTTGTATTTTACTACTGAGGCTCCTGAAGATTGTTATGTACCAGTCTATATAGATCTAACTCATTCTAGTTTCCACATACTATATAACTTCCTTATACAGATACACTCAAATTTAGGTCTTCAGTCCTCTTCAGGTTTTTCCCATCTTTTTCTAAGGTAAATAATTCTGCAATGCAGCGTTTTTGAAATTTTATGAGTCCTAGAGGTGAAATTTTTGAGTCAACTGGTTTATCTATTTATAATGTTGAGCCACAGTTATTGTCAAAATGCATACCATGAGCTTGTAATAAACTCACTTTTCCCCTCATTCTGGAAAATACATGTTTGACCACATTCTCAACAACCAACACTTGATAAACATTTGTGGTATTTAACAATCTTATTAACAAAACTGTGTTTCACTTGTATACTTTAATTATAAATATATAAATATAATTGAATTTGGACATCTACTGATGTGTTTAAAGTGATATGTATTTCTTTTTCATGAACTGCTTATTAATGAATTTGATGTGTTTTATTTGATTGCTGATATTTTCTGTACTGATTTCATGATTTAATTATACACTAAGGAATTTATCCCACTTACCATATATGTGGAGTTATTATTTTTCCAGCTTGTGATTTGTTTTTGATATATTTATACTGTGCAGAATGTTTTTGACCATGTAGAAATATTTTTGCATTTGCAGAATTAAATTTTCAATATTTTCTTTGGATTTTGTCTTGCTCAGAAAGAATTTTCCTATTTCAGTACCTATACTATTTTCCATAGAGCTTGCATCAATTTATATTCCAGACAAAAGTGTACAAGTGTTCCAAAGATTCTACATCTTTGCCAGCATTGCTTTTTTATAAGGATATGACTTTCATTCACTAGGGCTCTGCTCTCATTATCTGATCACTTCCCAAAGGGTCCATTTCAAAATATTACCACTAACATACTTCAGCGGTCAAGGATTTTTAATGTGTATTTATACCTACTAGGGATAGACACCCCTAATTACCCACCTTCTTCAGAAGGTTCTTGCCATTCCTAAATATTTGCATTTTATGATAAACTTTAGGGTTATTTTTTCAAAGTTTGAAAACTTCCTATAAAATATATTTACAGTGTCATTAGTCTACATATTTGTTTTGAGGAAAATGACATGTTATAATATCTTGTCTTCCCATTCTGAATTAAGACATATATTGTGAAGAATTGATTGATGTCTCAAAAATCTGTAATCATTTCCATAGATAGATTTGTAAAATTTGCCTTTTGGTTTTCTTACTTAAACAGAGGACTCTCTGATGTACATTTGATTAACATTTTCAGTGAGTTGGTCTGAAAAAGTTTAGTGTCTTTTGCTGGCATGAATTATAGCATAGTCCCCAGTCATGGATATATGTCTTTATTCAAACATTCATAGAAATTGACACACTGTAACTGATGGTACTTCAATTAAAAATAAAATAAAAAAGAAGAAATAGATAATCTGAACAGACCAATCACTAGAAGTGAAACAGAATTAACAACAAAAAAACTTCTCTGTAAACAAAAGTCCAGGACCAGATGGCTTTACTGCTGCAATCTACCAAGCAAAGGAAGAAGAACTTATACTGAACCTTCTCAAACTCTTCCAAAAGATTGAAAAGGAGGGAACACTCCCAAAGTCAATCTATGAAGCCATCATCACCCTGATATCAAAGCCAGACAAAGACACAACCAAAAAAAGAAAATTACAGGCTACTATTTTTGATAAATATAGATGCAAAAATCCCCACCAAAATATCTGCAAACAGAATCCAACAATGTATAAAGAAGATTGTACACTATGATCAAGTTACATTCATCCAGGAATGTACATTCATCCTGGATGTTACATTCATCCAGGAACACAAAGATGGCTCAAATACACAAATTAATCAGTGTGGTACACCACATCAACAAATGAATGGACAAAAATTACATAATTTCTCAATAGATGCAGAAAAATGCATTTGATAAATTTAATACCCATTTATGATTGAAAAAAACTCTTATTAAATTGGTATCCGAGGAACATGTCTCAACATAATAAAAAGCATTTATGACAAACCCAGAGCCAGCATAATACTCAATGGTGAAAAGCTGAACACCCTCCCACTAAAAGCTGGGACAAGACAGGGAGCTTGCCCTCACCACTTCTATTCAGCATAGTGTGAGATGACCTAGCTATAGCAACCAGATAAGAAAAAAACACTGAATTTTAGGATGGATTTTTCTTTTTCTGCAAAGAAAGCTTCGGGGATTTTGATAACGGTTGCACTGAATCTGTAAATCAGTTTAGGTAGTGTTGACAACATAAAAATCTAGCTCATAAACGTCTTTCCGTTTACGTGTGTCTTCTCTAATATCTTTCAGCAACATTTTGCAGTTTCAGTGTACAAGACTTTCACCTCCTTGCTTACATTTACTCAAGTATTTTATTCTTATTGATCCTGTTGTAGATGGAATTGTTTTCTTAATTTCCTCTTTGTGTTGTTCCTTGGTAGTATAAAAATTCAATGTCCTTTCATGATAAAAAGCCTCATTAAATCGGGTACAGAAGGAAAGCACCTCAACATAATTAGGGTCGTACATGACAGAATCACACCACACATCATACTCAACATTAGAGTTTGAAAGCTTTTACATTAAAATCAGGAGCAAGACATGAGTGCACAGTCTCATCACTCCTTTGCAACATATTACTGGAATAAAAATTCCTAGTAAATTTTTAGTGTTTCTACATTTAGATCTAGTCATCTCTGAAATGAGACAATTTTACTTAATTTTTATTTAATATTACTGTCTGTAACAGTACTTCCACTAGTAGTCACTTCCTGTCCTTTTGATCTCAGCTTAAACATCACTTTTTTAGAAAGGCCTTTTCTGATTACACTTTCCACAGTCTTCCTCTTCTTTCTATAACAGTACTTTATTTGCTGTTTATAAGACCTGCATCATACTGCAAGTATTTTATTAAATTTTCTATTTCTTTATTGTCTGACTGCTTTATAAGAATATAAGACCTGTGTGGATAGGAAATTTTATATGAGTCTATTTCCCCATGTTATTAATTGCTGTGTTCTTACCCATTGTACAATTTGTGTATTAAAATAAGTGCCCTAAAATTTTTATTAAAAGAAATTAATAATTGTATAAATAATTAGTAATTATATCTGATTTGGTGATAAGAACTTCCTGATTGACAAATAATTGTGTTTTATATAGTCATCACCCCTATCCTGAAACCATTAATCTATAGTCTAAAAAATTCTAAGATGATTAATGCTATTAAGAAGCTCTGTAGAAAAAAGGCAGGTAGATAAAGTATTAAACAAGTGCAGTACCCATCATGAAGTTGGTAATTTAGCATTAGGTTCAGTCTCTTTGGAATGTAAAAATCTTTGTAAATCTGATGGAAACTTTTTGTTTCTTCAAATGATTTATGATAATTATACTTGAAGAATAAACTATATGTTCATGCTATTAATACCAATTCCTAACTAGAATGTACTGTATAATGTTTTATCACTGCACCTAGAAAAGTAGGATGTACTTATGGTAAGGTGTCAATAAATAATATGTAATGAATGAATGAAGTTTTTATGGAGTTACACTGATTGTTAATTAATTTCTGTATTTACTCTTACTACTTTCTCATTATTCATTTTACTTTTAGTCAAATTCTTGTTTTTATAAACTTCATTCTATATATTATGTTAGTTAAATATTTAATACTGTGTAAAATATCCTTATTCCATTTTATTTGCCTTCTCTATGAAGTTTTTATGTAATATTTTAATTTTTTAAATAAAAATTGTAAGTATGATGGAGAATAATATATTTTAAGAATATAAATTATGCAAAATGGAATAGTGTTGAATAAACCTCCAATCTATCCCAAACCAGATTCTTCCAGTCCTTTCAGATGCAGTCACTATATGCTGTTTCCACAATTCTCCAAGAAATAATCTTTGCAATTTTATATGTGTCTCTGTTTATGTTTCAGTATATAAATTTTGTATTTTATCACTCAGCCCCCTATAGATCTTTATATACATCTAACTCATTCTAATTTTGTCATACTGATTAAATTCTTCATAAAGCAACACTGAAATTGATGTATCTGGTCCTCTTCATATTTTTCCCAGTCTTTTTTGATGTTAAATATTTCTGCAAAAAGTCTTTCTGAAATTTTTTAATATGAATTTCTAGAAGTGAAGTTAAGTCAATTGCTATATGATTTAAAATATTGATGTGCTTAGTTATTGCCAAAATGCCATCTATTTGGGGATCTATTTACATGTTTAAAATGATTTTATTCTTTTTCTATGAATTGCTTACTAATCAATTTTACATGTTCTATTTGATTTGGTGTGGTGGTGATCTTTTCTGTACTGATTTGGATGGTGTGGGTGTATTTGTAATATTTATTCTTCCAAATCATGAATATGGGTTATCTTTCCATTTAGTTGTGTCTTTAATTTTTTTCATCAATGTCATATACTTTTCAGTGTATAAATTTTTACCTCCTTGGTTAAATTTTTCCTAAATATTTTATTCTTTTTGGTGCTTCTGTAATGGGATTAGTTTCTTAATTTCTTTTTTGGATAGTTTGATGTTAGTATATGTAAATGCAGCTAATTTTTGTATGTTGATATTGTATCCTGCAAAGTTGAATTTTTCTATTAGTTATAAGGGTTTTGTTGCAATTTTTTGCATTTTCTATATGTAAGATCATGTCTACTATATAGTCTTTGAAATAAGACTTTTTGCTCTTTGTATCATGCATTTGAGATTTATGCATATCAATGTGTTTATATATAATCCATTCATTTATTGCTGAGTAGTTTTCCATTTTATGAATGTATCACTGTTCATTTACCTTTTTCTCAAATAAGAGATATTTTAGTTGTTTCCAGCTATTTGAAATTATGAATAAAACTGCTATGAATATTCACATATAGTTTCTGACAGAACAAGCAAACCAAAGAAAATATGAAATAATGTTTTTCAGGACACTAGACATCAGAAACTATTGACAGTGTTCACCAGAAGGTGGGAAACAAGATGAGCTTTAAGATTTTTCCACTTT
This sequence comes from Camelus bactrianus, assembly GCF_048773025.1. NCBI lineage: Eukaryota > Metazoa > Chordata > Mammalia > Artiodactyla > Camelidae > Camelus > Camelus bactrianus. The sequence continues at coordinate 27,370,042 of NC_133567.1, read as the reverse complement.
ATTAAACTGGGGAAACATTTGCTCAGGTAGGTTACAGAGAAGGGTGCTTGGTCCTCACATTGGGCCAGGAATATTGCCGATTCTCATCCATTGAAAAACCTCATGGTTCAAAAAGGCCAGGGCACTGAGTTGAATACTTAGGAAGACTTTGCATCAGTAGTGGGTCATAATTAGGCCTAGACTGAGTACTTCTCAAGACCTGCCTCAAAAACCATAATAGCAAGAAAAAAAATCCAAAAGAAAACATCCAAAAGAATCAAACTAAATACTGAATACTATGTTCAGAATTTTGAAACCACAGAGATTAAACATGCTATTAAAAAACCAATGGGTCAATGATGGAATCAAAGTTGAAATAAAAAAAAACTTGAGATAAATGAAAATGAAAACACAACTACACAAAATTTATGGAATGCAGCAAAGTCAGTGCTAAGAGGGAAGTTTATAGTGATACAGGCCTTCCTCAAAGAAAAACAATCTCAGATAAACAATCTAACCCACCAGCTAAAAGAAATAGAAAAGGAAGAGCAAAAAACCCCAAAAGTCAGCAGGAGGAAGGAAATAACAAAGATCAGGGAGGAAATAAATATAATAGAGATTTTTAAAAATAGAAAAAATCAATCAAATCAAAAGCTGGCTTTTTGAAAAAGTAAATAAAATCAACAAACCTCTGGCCAAACTCACAAAGAAGAAAAAGGAGAGAGCACAAATAAGCAAAATAAGAAAGGAAAATGAGATGACTGGATAAAGAAGATGTGGTATATTTATACAATGGAATACTATTCAGCCATAAAAAATGACAACATAATGCCATTTGCAGCAACATGGATTTTCCTGGAGAATGTCATTCTAAGTGAAGTAATCCAGAAAGAGAAAGAAAAATACCATATGAGATCACTCATATGTGGAATCTACAAAACAAAACAAAACAAAACATAAATACAAAACAGAAACAGACTCATAGACATAGAATACAAACTTGTGGTTGCCAAGGGGGAGAGGGGTTGGTAGAGATAGACTGGGAGTTCAAAATGTAGAATAGATAAACAAGATTATACTGTATAGCACAGGGAAATATATACAAGATCTTGTGGTAGCTCACAGTGAAAAAAATGTGACAATGAATATATGTATGTTCATGTATAACTGAAAAATTGTGCTCTACACTGGAATTTGACACAACATTGTAAAATGACTATAACTCAATAAAAAAAGTAAAAAAAAAACTCTTTAAAAGAAAGGAAAATGGAGAAATTACAACAAATAATATAGAAATACAGAGTATCATGTGAGAATATTATGAAAAACTATATGGAAGCAAACTGGATAACTTAGAGGATATGGACAAGTTTCTGGAAACATACAGTCCATCAAGACTGAATCAAGAAGAAACTGACCACTTGAACAAACCAATCACTAGAAATGAAATCAAATTAGCAATAATAAACCTCCCTACAAATAAAAGTCCAGCACTGGACGACTTCACTGGGGAATTCTACCAAACATACAAAGAAGAACTCAAACCAGTCCTTCTCGAACTCTTCCATAAGACTGAAAAGGAGGGAATACTCCCAAACTCATTCTATGAAGCCACCATCACCTTAATGCCAAAACCAGGCAAAGACACCACCAAAAAAGAGAATTACAGACCAATATCACTGATGAACATAGATGCCAAAATCCTCACCAAAATATTATCAAATAGACTTCAACAGCACATAAAAAGATTATACATCATGACCAAGTGGGGTTCATCCCAGGGACACAAGGGTGGTTCAACATACTCAAATCAATCAATGCAATACATCACATCAAGAAGAGAAACAACAAAAACCACATGATGATCTCAACAGATGCAGAAGAAGCATTTGATAAAATTCAACACCCATTTATGATAAAAACTCTCACCAAAGTGGGTATAGAGGGAACATACTTCAACATACTAAAAGCTATGTATGACAAACTACAGCCAGCATAGTACTCAATGGTGAAAAACTCTGTGTCTTTGTTAATGTGAGATGTTAATCTAATTATTTTCTTTATGATACCCTAACCCTTGTTTCATTTTGGTAAAAGGATTACGTGAGTGCATAAAATGCATTAGGAGTTATGTTAATTCCTCCCCTCTGTGGAAGTGTTTATGTAAGATTACTACTATTTCTTGATTAGTTGGACATAGAATTCAATGATTCAAGCTATGTGCGACTGAAATTTTGTTTTGGAAATGGTGAGATTCTAAAGAGTCATTTTATTTATGTGTTAATTATTTCAGCTTTTAATTATTTTTTTCTGTGTGTTTAGAAAGTTGTGGGTTTTTTTTTTTATAGCAGTGGTCCACTTTGTTTCAGTTGGCAAGTATACTGTCATAAATTCCTTTATCATATTTTGTTATCTTTTTAATATCTATAGAATCTGCAGGGTTGACCCTCTCTTTAAAGTGGATTCTGACAATTTGTTCTTTCTCTCATTTTTTCTTAATCCATTTTGCTAGGTTCTTATCAGGTTTATTAAACTTTCAAAGAACCAGTTCCTGGTCTTAAATAGTTTCTCTATTTTCATTAACTTCTATTTCAATGGCTTCAGTTTCTACAGAGTTCTCTGGGTTTATTTTAATTTTCCTTTTCTAGTTTCTTGAGACAAAAGCTTAGTTCATTCCTTACAATATTTCTTGTTTTCTTATACTTGCATTTAAGCTATAAATTTCTCTCTAAGCACTACTTTAACTGCATCCAGTTGATTTATATATAATAAAATGTATTATATTACATATAGATTTTTATGCATATATATTTCATATTATACCTTTCACATATATTTCTATCACTACTTTTGTCTTGAAAATGTACCTTTCAAAATGTTCATGATTAATTTAGGCATACGTTGCTTAATTTGTAATTAATTAGAAACATATTTTTGTTATCAATTTCTAGTTGAATTACATAATTGTAAAATATATATGTAACAAATATATGTATATATAGCTATAAATATTTTTGCTTTATTAAGTCCTTTGAAATGTATTGCAATTATGTCATGGCTTAGTGTATTGTCTACTTTGGTGATTGCCTCATGAGGTATTTGAGATGAATGGAATAGTTCCACAAATGTTTTCTTTCCCCATTTCCACACTAACACGGATTCTACCAACTTGCCTGTCTGAAAATATATGACAAAGTATGTGACAAACTTTATCTGCATGTGAAACAAACTTCAAATGACTTATTCAGAAATTAGCATTCATAATGTTTTGATATCATCTTCAAACAAAGCTTAAATTTGAACAGATTTGTCTACGTTGAAGGTCATATTTTAAACAAGAGTCTCTATATTTTTTTCTTGCCAATTCTGGACTTTTCCCTTTGGGCAACATGACCTCATTTTTTTATACTTTCCCCCGGGGGACATGACTCTATATAAGTCCTGTTCTACATGGTAATTATCCTATTGGCATCTCTGGAGATAAAGAGTCACCATAAAAATTATAATTAATGTCCCATTGAATTTAATTAGACAAGTATCACCCTTTGAGATACACCAACTAAAAGACTCTGTAACATGTACAGTAGTTCAAATGTAGGTAAAGTGTTTACAAATCTTTGCCCTTACCTCACAGGACACTCTTTCATGAACTGAAATGATGGACTCAAAATATAATAAAGTATGTATATGAAACTGTTCTCCATCCTTCAGGAAACTCAAAGCTCAACAGTGCTGTATGAAGCCAAGAGAGTATACTGATTGAGAATCAAAATATTGGAAAGATTATTTCACTATTTCACTTTCATTGGTATAAAAGACAAAAAGAAAAATTTGTATGTAAATAATTCATACACAATTTACAGTTTTCTCTCCAATCAAAATGTTGAATTGTATTTGTTAGTGATATGAACAAATCCTGAACAACAATGAATCTTTCAATTCTCTGTTCACAATCAAGATTCGGAGTTCTTTAGTAATGCACCATTGATATTCACTTTGAAAATCCCAACTTTTTGAAATGGAATGTTTTTCCAAATGATTGAGATGAAATAGATTTCCTGCAAACATGGAAAAAGCTAGTCACATGGAAACAGTTCAACATGCTGCATGAATCTTGCTCTCTGTGTCCTCAGAGATGGCATCAGTGGGAGAAGACCAAGGGAGAAGACAGAAGAGCCCAGAACGTGGGTTGAATGTCTGTCTGCTTATGCAGGTAACCCAGGAAGGGTATTTATACACAAGATTCTGAGCCAGGCTTTACACTTTGCAAGAGTACATTGGTGGTGTGAGAATCCACTCTTTCAGAAGTCCTCTTTTGTTAGGAATCCTTTGTGATTACTAAGATATGTGGAAATTCATTCTATCCTCTAGTATTCTTTTTAGATGTTTTTGCATTACAATGATCTGGAATAAATTGACCTTCTCTAAGATAAACTAGTCTTAGAAACTAATTTCAAGTGTAATTAACTGGGGATGTGTTCATGGGCAGATAATTGTAAATCTGATGATAGTCTCAATTAATATGTTCTCTACATATTGCTTATTAATCTGATAAAAATTAAAAGATGATGTAGCATCTATAGACCTTGATTGAATGGGTTTCAAGAACCCAAGGTAATGCTGCAGTAAGCAAACTGTTACTTCAGTTTCCACTTTTCTGTTCCCAGCTGAGCTTCAGTGTACTATTATATGTTTGTTGGCCATTGAGATGTATTCTTCCCTTAATTTTTAAATTATATTTTAAATTTCTTTTATATTTAATTTATATTTTTATTACATAAGTGCTTAGAGATCTTTGTCTATTTTAGATAGACAGATCTGTGTAAATCCTCTACAATGTAAATCTCCAAACTACTTTTGTCTATTGACATTGTATCTTTTACTAAATCCTTAATAATTCTTTTTTTGAAATTGTTAAATATATCTCTTAGGAATTGCAATGATCTGTTAAGAAGATTTTTCCACTCATAGAGATGAAAAAATTATCTCCTTAATTGGTAAAAAGTAAAATAAACCTAGCTTTGGCATTTTTCATTAAAACTTTAATTCATTTTTATTTTTGTATCAGGTATTAGCTATATGTACAATTTTATTACCTTACAGATGGAAAGTGATATATGGCTACTTGGTTATTAATAATGTGTGCCTTTCCCATGTATGTCTCTTAATTACTTGCCTCTCCATTACTCTGAAAAAATTTGTGAGGGTAGTGGTAAGGTTTTAATCAACATTGTATGATAATATCTGAAAGTACTGGAACATAAACCATATTGATATTTGCTGAAAGAATAAACAAATTATCTTAAGATTTCAGAAGCTTACTGGTAATAATATTTACAGGTAACTTTGTCCTGATCTCTGCAATAAAACATACAGAAGATTCTATGGAACAAAGGAGGAATGTGACTGAGTTTGTCCTCTTGGGGCTCACTCAGAGCCCCCAGGGTCAGAAAATATTATTTCTTGTGTTCTTGCTCATCTACATGGTGACAATGGTGGGCAACCTCCTCATTGTCGTGACTGTGGTGGTCAGCCCAACCCTGGATTCCCCTATGTACTTCTTTCTTGGCTATTTATCATTTATGGATGCTGTTTATTCTACTACATTCACCCCAAATATGATTATAGACTTATTAAGTGAGAAGAAAACCATTTCATTCCAAGCTTGCATGACCCAGCTTTTTATAGGGCATTTATTGGGTGGTGCTGAGGTTTTACTCTTGGTGGTCATGTCTTATGACCGCTATGTGGCCATCTGTAAACCTTTGCATTATTTGACAATCATGAATCAGCGAGTGTGTGTACTGCTGCTGCTGTTGGCCTGGGTCGGTGGGTTTTTACATGCTTTAGCTCATCCTCTCTTTGTTTATAACCTTCCCTCCTGTGGCCCCAATGTCATTGACCACTTCATCTGTGACATGTACCCTTTGTTAAAACTTGCCTGCTCTGACACCTACACTATTGGCCTCACTGTGGTTGCCAATGATGGGGCAATCTGTGTGGTCATCTTTATGCTCTTACTCATCTCCTATGGTGTCATTCTGCACTCCCTGAAGAATCTTAGTCAGGAAGGGAGGCACAAAGCCTTATCCACCTGTGGCTCCCACATTACTGTGGTTGTCTTCTACTTTGTGCCCTGCATTTTTATGTATGTGAGACCTCCTTCTACCTTACCCATTGATAAATCCTTGACAGTGTTTTATACCATTATCACCCCTATGTTGAACCCTCTAATCTATAGTCTGAGAAATGGAGAGATGAAAAATGCCATGAAAAGGCTCTGGGCAAGTGTAAGAAATTGAGGTGTCAGGGATAGATATAGATAAAGATAGTGTATATCACCTATTTTCAATGAAGAATGTGTTCATTCCAGTAGAAGTCATGTGTGATTATTTAACTGTGGTAAATTTCTCCTCAGGTTTTATAACTTGGGCATGATGAAAAATATTTATTATGTGAGTATTTCAAATGATCATAATAAACTTTTAATACTTTCATAATTTCCTATATATATCTATATATCTATATATATAGATATAGATATGTATTTCCTAGATAGATAGATGATAGATAGATAGTTTGAAATATATTTTTTAAGATTTTTACAATTTCCCAGGACAATATTTATAGTTTGGGGTATATAATGTCTCTTTTGAGAATATAGATTTATGTTCTACATGATGAGTTAAGCAAGAGTTAATATTGTAGATTTATTTTAGTTAGTGGAAGATTTTCTCTTTTTACTCTCTTAAATTATGTAAACTTTCTCATGATTATTAGGACTCATTGTTAGTTTTCAGATAACAATAGAGGTATGACATAAAAAGTTTATTCACTCCATTCCACACAAAGACAGCCCATATTAACCTTGAGGGATATATCTTTTTTGTGTCTGTAAGGTACTTTGCATATTTTATTTTTTTATATTGCTTAGCATGCTAACATTGAAGAATAGTGATGTTTCAATTGAGATACTAGTCATAAAGTGGTTAACTTTATAAAAATCAGCTGAATGAACAAGGTGTATATAGAGAGGAATAACCAAATCTCATTTATTTTCCCAGTTGGGTAATCATATTTTCTCCTCAAGTGGAGCAGCTTTGTTTGGATTTATATTTTCATACAGATGATCGATTCGTCTTCCCAGTGGTTTAGAATATCTGGTAATACATCTGCTCCTTTCCATATCCCTGGCTCCTTTTTTTTTTTTTTTTAACTTACTGTGTTTCATAGCCTTCTATAGAGACACAAGCTCTGCCTCTCATCTGTAAACTTATCATAAACCATAATCCACAAACTTCAGCAGGAACTACAGAACTTGATACCAGGTATTTTGAGTGGTATTACTGTTAAAATAAATGCTGACTATATATGCAATTCTTGTCTCTCTTATTAATGAGATACAGATTGCTAGGTAATCAAGAGATCACTATACACTGTTTTATGTGACATATCAATCATAAAATAGTCTCTCTCTCTGAATCAAGGTTGAAATAAAATATTATCTGCCTCTAAATGGTCAGAAGCATGTGGCCAAAGAAATTTACTATTCTGCCTCCATTAGTTCATCTTGATTTATGAGGGGCAAAGTCTTAGGATCAGTGGGTAATTTTCACTAGTAAATCACACTGTATGAGAAACCTCATACCCTGACTTTTATCCCTGTTAAATGGAGATTTCTTATATTACCTCAAAGTCTTCTCAAATACAATGCTATTCACTAAAAATACCAAGCATTGGCGTTTATCAGATTTTAAGTAGTTTTTTCCTCCACTTTTCAATGTTGCTCAAGACCGAGAGTTGTGTCCCTCTTCAAAATCAGAAGTTAAATCTTTTATAATATGGTGGTATTTGGAGGTGGGCCCTTTAGGAAATGATTAGATCATGAAGGTGGAGTCCTCATGACTGGGATTAATGCCCTTTTAAAGAGACCCTAGGACCCACGACTCTTCTGCCATGTGAGGACACAGCAAGATGGACTGTCTATTAACAGGAAGGGACCTTACCAGCTAGCACCTTAATCTTGGACTTATTATCCTCCGAAACTGTGAAAAATAAATGTTTATTATTTACACCACTCAGTCTCTTGTATTTTTTATTTAGTTATTTCTTCAGCTGATGAGATAAATGTCATTATTGTGTCTGTTCATTGGTCTATAATCTCCCTGAAGTCAGGGAAATTTTCTTAATTGTTTTAGTGTTCTCTGTTTCTTGAACAATATAGAATCCACTCTATAGACTTTGTCAATTACTTGAATTCTTGGCCTATTGAAGTGAGTATTTTTTCCTGATAAATTTTGATTAACACATTCTACATTAAAGATATATAATATTGCTACAAATATTTACTCTTTGATGTTTACTATAAATATCTTAAAATTTTATGCCTTTTATGTTATAATTATGAGTGTTTTTATATAAAGATGTTATTTTAATATTCTTCTACTTTTTGATATTTTATATCACACCACTCTTGGAAAATTTCATAACCTTCCAATGATTTTATCAATTTTAACATTTTTTCAAAACAAAACTTTTCAAAACATTTTATTTTTTAACCCATCTATCATTTTTTTTATGACAAGGAAATAGCTAAGCCCAAACAGTAAAAAAAAAATAATTATTAATTTCTGAAACAATCTGAAAAATTTCTATTTAGTACCTCAAGCTTTACACCATCAAGAGGGTTCCATTTGGGGAAATTTTCCTCATCCTCCCCATCTCTTCCAAAATTTTATGATCATTTTGCAAAGTTTGAAATCTTCCCTTAAAGTATGTTTAGAATGTCATGACACTACATGTTTATTTTGAGGAAAAACTACAAATTTTAATATCTTGTGTTCCCATTCAGGGAAAAAAAAAACATATTGTGAATGATTGATGCCTCAGTAAAAATTTGCAATCACTTTCATAGAGTATACATAAATCTTCCCTTGTGGTTTTCTTATTTAAAAAGAGGACCCTCTTATTTACATTTGACTCACATTTTCAAAAATCAAGTCAGAAAAGGTTTACTGTCTTTTCCCAGTGTGAATTACAGAACAATGCTCAAAGTCTTAGACATATATCTATTTCCAAACAATCATAGGGTTTTATCGAAAAATATATAATATGTATCCCATCATAGCTCAGATCTGTATCCAACCTCATGAGAATCTCTATGACCACTTGTACATATACTTTTAATGATATGTAGTTCTGTATCTAATTGCACCATGTGTCTATACATAAACACACGTAGGAGCGTATATGATGACACATGGATCAGTAACTGCCTGTCTGAAAGTATTTGCATATGTACATGTTTATGTATTTGATATGGTCACACACAAGTCTGTGTCTATCCATACACAGCTATTTTGCCATTCACTAGTCTGTATCTGACAACATATAAATTTAGGCAGAACTTGACTAAACAATTCTTCTCTTCCATGTGGCATAGATTGAGGTCACTCTCTGGTATTCAGCTGATTGCTGGACTTTTAAGGAGGATCCAAGATGAACTGACTTATATGAATGGTTCCTTGCATGGATGGCTATAAGACTGGGCTCTTCTGGTTCTCATTCCTTCTCCATGTAGATAAAAGGCAATGCAGACAATATCTGCCTAATGAGGCTGTCAGACTGGTAAAATGGCAGCACAGGGCCCCCAGGAGGAGGCAAAAGCTATCAGGCCAGTTAGTTCTCATCCTATGATGACATCAGCTTGAGGTCCAGAATCTCAAGCTCTAAATTCACACTGCTCCTTCACACTGAATGAAACAATCAACAAAATAAAAAGTAACCTATGGAATGGGAGAAAATATTTGCAAACCATATATCTCATAATGAATTAATATCTAAAATATATAAAGAACTTCTATAACTAAATAACAATGAGACTAACCCAATTTAAAAATGGGCAAAAATCTAAATAGACATTTTTCAAGCAAGTAGATATTTTTCATACAAATGGCCAATATGCACATTGGAAGTTGCTCAACATCACTAATCAACAGAAATGCGTATCAAAACTAAAATGAGATATCACCTTACACCTGTTAGATGGCTATGAGACTTATAGAAGACAAAACCTTTTGGTGAGGATATAGTGAAAAGGGAACTCTACTATAGTTTAGTGTGGATATAAGTTTGTTCAGCCACTATGGAGAACATTTTGGAATTTTCTCAAAATATTTAAAAAAAAAAAACTACCATATGATTCAGCCGTCTCACATCTTTGTATAAATCCAAGAATATAAAAGCAGGAATCTGCAGAGATATCTATGTTCATTGCAGCATTATTCACAATAGCTAAGACATGGAAAGAACCAAAATGCCCATTGATGGATGAATGGTTTAAGAAAACATATGTATATTCATTTTTGTCAAAAATGCTACTTTAATTCAAAAACTGTTTCTTTTTTCTAGATGGAAAAAATGATGGGTTAATCTAATATGGCTATATAGATTAATTTATGGAAGTTTTATAGAAAGGGATCCCTGAAAAAATAACTTTGTCCATGATCAGCCTGAGATTAGATTAAATTTGATTAGGTAAATGGATATTGTTACTAAAAGTAGGCTGGTGCAGTACCAGATTTAGTTTTTTTGCTAAGAGATTAAGTTGACTTAAATGTTGCTTTTGGATAACAGATTTTGGGAACTTCCTTGCCTTTAAGTGATTTGTATTTGCTCTGGAAAACTTTCGTCGCTTTGGTTTAGCAAATACATATTCACAGTGACCGATGATCCTATTTGACCAAGTGTTTTGAAACTTTTGGATGTTGTTGACAGACTTTCTATCACATTCTAGTTAAATCTTCCAGCAGACCTTGGGATGATTCAGAGGGCTCCTGAGGCATCTCAGAGAGAAATATTACTCTAACTAGGATTGTTTGGTATGCTAAATTACACGGGAAGCATTGTCAAATGAATGATAAGCCACCTTAGATTTTATGGTATGGATAAATGTAATTAATAGACATTCTAGAAATTATATATGTTTTCTTAAATTTAGATATGTTCTGGTATAATGTTTTCCATCATAATCTAGTGTTATCTTAAAATATTTTATGTCACGGAACCTTGATTAAGCTTCTTTGTCAAAAACATTGTAAAGAGATAGTCAATATTGTCTTCTTTAGTCTTTCATCATTCATAGAAGTAAAGTTCATGCTTTGTAAAATTACTTCATTTTCAAGAATATTCATAGAATGAACTTTTTGACAAGTACAGGTTTCTGATAACATTTAAATCATACTGATGAACTGGGTAAGATTTTTTTTAAATCTAATGAAATCAGTTTCATAAAATTGTTATCAAAAATGATTAATTACTTAGGATGGGATAAACTGATGAATATGGTTATAATTTTTTTTAATTTTGTCTGAAATATTACTGACTTTCAATCTATGATTTCCAAATGCAGGCAGATCTTTCCTCTTAAGCTAATTATGATTTGTAGCTACTTTATTATACATTTGTAAGTAAAATTGAAATATTTATCCTCTCTCTCTTCCCAATTTCTCCAAAATTTGGAAACTTTAAGGTTCCTAGCAGGTTTATCATGTAAATAAGGAAAGCCACCTCATGACTGGTGATATTTTGGGGGACTCAAAAGGGGAGGAATTCACCTAAGTCCGTAAGGCAAAATCTTTGACAAGCCCTTTGCATGGCTTTCCTAGTCCTGAAAGGCCTTTTAAAAGTTAAGGTTGATCCATTTTGAGTTCATTTTTGTGTATGTATAAGGGACTGTTCTAGCTTCATTGATTTACATGCTGATGTCCAGTTTTTCCAACACCATTTGCTGAAGAGACTGTCTTTATTCCATTGTACATTCTTGCCTCCTTTGTCAAAGATTAGTTGACCAAAAATTTGTGGGTTCATTCATTTCTGGGCTCTCTATTCTGTTCCATTGGTCTATATATCTGTTTTTGTACCAATACCATGCTGTCGTGATGACTGTAGCTCTATAGTATTGTCTGAAGTCTGGGAGAGTTATTCCTCCACCCTCTTTCTTTCTCTTCAGTAATGCTTTGGCAATTCTAGGTCTTTGATGGTTCCATATAAATTTTATTTTGATTTGTTCTAGTTCTGTGAAATATGTCCTGGATAATTTGATAGGGATTGCATTAAATCTGTAGATTGCCTTGGGGAGCATGACCATTTTAATAATATTGATTCTTCCAATCCAGGAGCATGAGATATCTTTCTATTTTTTAAAGTCTTCTTTAATTTCCTTAATCAATGTTTTATAGTTTTCTGTGTATAATTCTTTCACCTCCTTGGTTAGATTTATTTCTAGGTATTTTATTACTTTGGGTGCTATTTTAAAATGGATTGTTCCTTTCCTTTCCTTTCCTGTTAATTCATCATTAGTGTAAAGAAATGCAACTGACTTTTGTACATTAATCTTGTAACCTGCAACATTGCTGAATTCTTTGATTAGTTCTAGTAGTTTTTGTGTGGATCTTTTAGGGTTTCCTATATATAGTATAATGCCACCTGCATATAATGACACTTTTATCTCTTCTTTTCCAATTTGGATCCCTTTTATTTCTCTCTCTTGCCTTATTTCTGTAGTTAGGACTTCCAAGACTATGTTGAATACAAGTGGTGATAGTGGGTAGCCTTGGCTTGTGCCAGATTTTAGTGGGAAGCTTTTGAGTTTTTCACCGTTGAGTACTATGCTGGCTGTAGGTTTGTCATATATAGCTTTTATTATGTTGAGATATGTTCCCTCTATACCTACTTTGGTGAGAGTTTTTATCATAAATGGATGTTGAATTTTATCAAAATGGACCAAAGACTTAACCATAAGACAAGTTACAATAAACCTCCTAGTAGAAAATATAGGCAAAACATTATCTCACATACATCTCAAAAATGTTCTAAGGCAGTCTACCCAAGCAATAGAAATAAAAGCAGAAATAAACAAATGGGACCTAATTAAACTTATAAGCTTCTGCACAGCAAAGGAAACCATAAGCAAAACCAAATGACAACCTACAGAATGGGAGAAAATTTTTGCTAAAGATGAAACTGACAAAGGCTTGATCTCCAGAATATATAAGCAACTCATATGACTTAATAAGAAAAAAACAAACAACCCAGTCCAAAAGTGGGCAGAAGACCTAAACAAGCAATTTTCCAAGGAAAACATACAAATGATCAAGAGGCACATGAAAAAATGCTCAATATCACTAATTATCAGAGAAATGCAAGTCAAAACTATGATGAGGTATCACCTCACACCAGTCAGAATGGCCATCATTCAAAAGTCCACAAATGACAAATGCTGGAGAGAGTGTGGAGAAAAGGGAACCCTCCTACACTGCTGGTGGGAATGCAGTTTGGTGCAGCCATTGTGGAAAACAGGATAGAGATTCCTCGAAAGACTAGGAATAGACTTACCATAGGACCCAGTAATCCAGCTCCTGGGCATATATCCAGAAGGAACCCTACTTCAAAGAGACACCTGCACCCCAATGTTCATAGCAGTACTGTTTACAATAGCCAAGACATGGAAACAGCCTAAATGTCTATCAACAGATGCCTGGATAAAGAAAAAATGATATATTTATACAATGGAATACTATTCAGCCATAAAAGATGACAACATAATGCCATTTGCAGCAACATCGTTGTCCCTGGAGAATGTCACTCTAAGTGAAGTAAGCCAGAAAGAGAAAGAAAAATACCATATGAGATTGCTCATATGTGAAATTTAAAAAAAAAAAAAGAACATAAATACAAAACAGAAACAGACTCATAGACATAGAATACAAATTTGTGGTTGCCAAGGGGGTGGGAGGTGGGAAGGGACAGACTGGGAGTTCAAAATTTGTAGATACTGACAGGCATATGTAGAATAGAGAAATAAGATTATACTGTGTAGCACAGGGAAATATATACAAGATCTTGTGGTAGCTCACAGCGAAAAAGAATATGACAATGAATATATGTGTGCTCATGTATAGCTGAAAAATTGTGCTCTACATTGTTAATTGACACAACATTGTAAAGTGACTATAACTCAATAAAAAAAATCTTTTTTAAAAAAAGTTAAGGCTGAGACTACTTATGAAAAGTTCTAGCATAGTCAATTCAAAAGTACCTTTGTGATCAATTCACTTATGTAAGTAATCAGTCCAAAACTCATTAACATCAGACTTCCAAACACATTAATTTGCAAACAAATTAATTTTAATTGGCTAGTTTGTAAAAATGAGGGAAAATTTAGACAGCAAATATGTTTTAGTGGATGTTGACTTCTGATGCTGTTACTTGTGGTCTGCATTTACTTTCTAAGCCTTGTCTCTCAGAACATTCCTTGTTCTCATGCTACATAGTTGTAAAATTTTTTTTGAATTATTAAGAATGGCATTCTAGGTCATTTCTGAGGCTTACTTCAACAACCTATCTTTGAATGAGCACCAGCTGTCCCACGACCTGCAATCAAGGGTTTATGTAAGCTGGAAAAGGCACATTTTAAAGGACCGTTTCCAACCTAGATAAAAGGATCCTTATAGGTCAATTAACTAGCTCATGTGCAATGAACCTGAATGAAATTGACTCTTGGATTCATACTTCCCATTTGACAAGGACCTCTGCATTGGATTGGCCTGTAGAAGGGCCTGCTGACCCCAAAAGACATCCACACCATACTAAGAGTAAGAATACAACAGTGGTGGTCAGGTGACCGAGGATTCTGGACCAGGCCTATAAGACCTATCATTCTAATCTAATTGAACTCATTACTAAATATTTGTCTCACTAACAACTTGAAAATATATGGTTCTACTTCTATTCATACTGTTGCCCCCAATGTTTAGGATAGAAAAAAAATTTTAATGGAGCTGTCACAGAGTATAACTGCAGAGTATGTCTCAATGCTTGCTTTAAGTTTGTTTCTAAAAGTACATGTACAATACTTAAGTGACAATTGGGTATAATTGATAAAATGTATACCTTATATAAAATGTTTCCTTGTCAACATACCTCTGTTATTGTTTGTTATGTCTAATTAGTTTTCCCCAAAGTGAATAACTAGGCAAATGTGTGTGTGTGTGTGTGTGTGTGTGTGTGTGTGTGTGTATTAACTATGTCTAGAACCAAGGGACATGATTGAATAGGGGGCAGGAGTAAACACAATGGCTTTGAGAGACATTTGTTTTAATCATCAATACATTCTATTGTAAGATTTACAATCAAAAGCATAAATGATTTTTAAAATTGCACATATTAATGTATGGAGAAGTCATCTTGGCTTATACATGGTTTAACTTTAATTTTACTGACCAGAGGGGCTTGTTTTGTGGCCTTTAGGATATGCATTTTGTATCTGCTTAGGCCATTGAGGAGGGAATGCATTTGAAATTCAAAATGGAGTAGCTGTAGTTCAGACATCCACGGTAAAACTAGGTGGCCATTGTGGATGAGATTTCAGACACTTTCTGTATTATTGAGAACTTGAAGTTTATGAGCAGTGTCAAACTCAAGATGCCACTCATCATTCTCAAAGCAATGTCTGCTGGGAAATGACAGCTGCAATTTTCCAAGATCTCCTTTTGTAACCATTAAGTTTTTAGACAATGAGATTGCTTTAGATCATATGTTAGCAGAAACAAGGAGACTTGTGTAATGACCAATAGCTCCTGTCTTGTATAGGACAATACCATATCAGAAGTTAAAACCTACTTAAATAAAGTAGACAACTGGCTACCTGGCTATAAGTTTCTGCCAAATTTCTAGGTCCAGACTGCTTTTCAAGCTTATTTTCCTGTGTTTCTCAGGGAATGAGATCTATTTTGTCTATTAAAGTTTCAAATATCACTCCTCAAACAGCTTCTAATTGGATCTGTTGATAACAAATTGATGGACTGAGGGACTGAGGTCTTAATCATACTGGACTTGGATGCAAGTCTTGGAACTCAAGAATATTTTCAACGCAATGTGCATTCTCCAAATTGAGGCAGGACTACGTTCCATTTTAGCAGGAAGTGGCCAGAGTGGTCATCGATGCATTCCCAGAAAGATTTGGAAAAGTAAAATAGGATTGGGTATTGAAACCCAGTCCCTGTAAGTCTGAGTTCCTCTGCTGAATTTATGTTTAACCTCTATCAAACTGTTATCCACTTTCATGTCCAACACCTGTTCTCCTCAGGATTGAGGAGTATCAACAAAAGGGGAATATGTTACTGAGTGGGACCCTATGGGGCCTCCTGGGACCCTATGGGGCCTCCTGGGACAAATCCTCCCCCCACATCCTCTGAAGAGGTGCATTAACATCTCTCTGAAGGACCTAGATAACAGTATTGATACTCTTTTCCCGAGATGTTTTACAGATGCTAAAATCACCATGATCTACTTGGTGATGATTTGCACATAACCCTCAGGACTACTGCAGCCTAAGGATTTACAGTGTTAACCCCTGTGGCACTGTCCTGTTAGCTCACCATCAACTGATCATGACTTGTGCACCAGGTGATAACATTCTTTGCAACAACCTCACCATAACCTGGACTTTAAAATTGCTTTCCTGAAACCCATCAGGGAAGCTCAGGTGTTTTGAGCACTCACTTCCTGGAAATCTTGCTTGGCACCCTGCAATAAATGCTGTACTTTCCTTCATCGCAGCCTGGTGTCATTAGGTTGGCTTTACTCCTGTGGGCAAGCAGACCCAGGTTGGCTCCTTAGCACTCCCACCTCACATTTGTTTTGTTCTTTGTGCCCTGTAGTTTTATGTGTCTGTGACCAGCAGCTATTTTTCCCATGGATAAACCCATAGCAGAATTCTATGTATTCCCATGTTAAAATCCTATTACCTACACAATAAGAAATTCAGAGGTTAAAAATGCCATAAGAATGTTATTAAACAGGAATGTAATTTCAGATAATGAATGACCCAATATGAAGATTTTATTTCTATCATGATCTTTACATTTTCATATTTTATTACTTCAAAGCCTTCCCACACCTCTCACCTGACACTGACAGCACCTCTGCAAGGTAGATATAGTTAGGATTTCTCCTATTTTACAGATGAAGAAAATTGAACTTCAGAAAAGTTAAACTGTCTGAGACACCGCTAGTCTTCAGGTCTGTATTTTTCTAAATTCAGATTAATGCTCTTTCAAGCACTTCAAATGATATCAGGAAAAACACAGCATTTCATCAGACCCTCTCTGGTTTTGTAGTGACTGAAATTTTCCCCTTCCTAATTGCAGAATTTTATACGTCTGTGTGTATAAGCGGTTGGAATTCAGAAAGCTGTATGGCTTATTGGTATCTAGGATGGAGTGGAATATATTATAGAAAAGAAGATGCCCGTATCCTCTTGGCACACACCTGACATACCTAATATTTAAAATTATGCTGGATTTCTTGTTCTGTTGGGTAAATATTGTCAGTGATTTAAAAAATTGATCACACTGACTTTAAGCAGATATGAAAATATTAAAGTGTTCTCAAGTTACCACATCATAAAATTAAAATTCAGTGTTCCTATTTTACAGAAAAAAATGGAGGATCAGAAAGGTTAAATAACTAGACCACAGAAAATGTAAGTTAGATTTGAGCCCAAATATACTTCCCCACATTGTGTGAACTTTTTGTGTACAGAATTCCTTGGAACTGGTATTTGATTATGGTTTAGTATATAAAATATTTTTTATTATATGCCATTAGATGTGACACTTTATTAGATTAACAAATATTAGTAGCAATTAAATGCAGATGCTTTTCAAAACCAAACAATAAAATATATTCCTAAAACGATTTCACTATTAGGAAGATGACTTTACCCTTAGTCCCTTGAATATGGAATCCCCTTTGACAATTGTTTCAGGAGATTATTTATAAGGGATATAACCCCCCCCCAATAAAACAAAAGCAGGTATTATTAGTCCACAGTTGTCAAAGAAAAAAATTCTCAGCTAAACAACTTATCTAACTTATCAGACTTTGTTGTGAATTAATTTTGACTCTTTCCAAAAATGAAGTCTATTAGCAAAATGCAAATGTATGTAAGTCATAGATATGTTTATAGTTTCCTCTTTTGACAAAAAGGCCCAGCCTCCCACTTTATGGATACCACATATTTTATTGAAGAAATAATGGGCTCAGTGATGTAACAATATTTATCAAGCATATTACGGTTATGAAAATGTGATGGAGAGTAAGAACACTAGCTTCAGGATCAGGAGACATGAGCTTTACTTCACACTATGCCATCATCTTATTCCATAACCTTAAACAGCTTCTCTTATTTCCACAAGTAGTTTACTTAGGTAAATTTGAAGATGTTTCCAAATTCTATAATTCTGCCCAAGCCAAAATGTTTATTGTCATCAGTACTGTTAGATTGTTCCTACGTCAATTAGAACTAAAATTAAAAGATTTATGAGAGCACAGCTCTCACTTCCTAAAACTTTTCTATTTCTGGCAAACAGGAGATGTCCCTTTGTGATAAAAGTGCCTTTAGATTGGACTAGACAATATAAGCTCTGCTTTTGAGTGCTTAGTTATTTTGAGGACATGATTCTCTGCCTAATGAGATGCATGAAGCTGCCATGAGAACACTTTGGCAGGTACCCAGCTTTTGTGAAATTAGTCCCTGAACCTATAAAACAAGAAATCATACCTCAGCTGGTTTCTGATCAACTGTGATAAGATTCACATATAATTTGTCCTGCTCTCTCATGCTTGAGAACCTCTTTTGCTGTTATCTCCAGGGTTTTAAACCACTCTGTCTTTGGATTTGTATTCTGGAAACAGACTTGCCTGGTGTGGCTCCAGAGACTCCTCTTTTGAAAAATTGTTTCATGGACAATATTCACTGATTTAGACCTAACTCTTATCTCTTTGCATTTCATGGGCAACTCTAGGACTTGGGGAGCTAGACTAGACAGGTGTAAGTGTTCTAAAGCCATCTCTCTCTCCATCACTGTATTTATTTAAGTAGAGGCTGAGACGACCACTTTATGGGCCATTGTGAATGGATCTTAATTTTTTATGATGTTGAGAATGATGACTTTACACATACTAATTGTCTTATCTGAGTCTTTCATTCCGCAGTTGAAGACAAGTTCAAGACATTTTCATGATGACATGTCAGGAAATCTCATATTCCTTATTGTTCTTTAGACAGTTTCAAGTCCTCATTTAGACTGTTTTTGGCACTTGCTATCACAGATATTACTATGGCACTTTATTCTAAAGAGTGTAGTCAGACCAGGTTTGACACATGCTGCTCACAGTGATCCCATTCTCTGGAGGAATCCAGAAAATAAATTGTTAATGTGAAACTTATTTTTCTTGTTATTAATGCAAGCATATTTGAACATGGTCAGTGAGTTTGTGCTATTTGGGAATATTTACAAATTGAACTGGATTAAATTAATTTGAAAATAATTTCAAATGTCAATATTTATTTATTTTAGTAGATAATTATAATAGGCTTCACAGTTGGTGGCAAAGTAAACTTGCCATGACAATAATTAAAGGTTGTAAAACAATAATTTAAAGGTAAGTATCCTGGCCCAGTATTTAGTGACCTGGCTACTTATTTTGCCTTAGCAAACGGCATTCTGATTCCTTGTCTTCTATTTACTTGTTATAAATTGTGGATATAAAATTTATTCTTTTGCATTCCACAGGATATTATGAAATTAAATTTAAATGACTGCAAAAAGTGCATTCTACCATCTCTGAATATAACTGAAGACTAGAATTATTTACATGATCATGTTAATCTAATTCCAGAATTGGTACAAGATACAACCAATTTGAAAGAGTTCTGTAAATTTTACCTTCTGTGAAATGCCAATATTACAATAGGGCTTGTAATTTTCACTTAATGTGCATCTGAAAATAAGTATTTAAACACTATAATTTGTATAAATTATAGACTGATTAAAAACAAAATATTATAATAAACATTTTTCAGAGAGTTACCTACATAAATCATTAATTTACAGAATATTATGCAGACTTAATATTAAGCTCATTTGGTATCCAATATCTAAATCCATAAATGGTCAACTCTTTTTTAATATTTAAATAAACTTATTTATTTATTTATTTATTTATTCTTGATTTAACATCCAACATTTTTAAAAAAAATTTTATTAACATTTTTATTGATTTATAATAATTTTACAATGTTGGGGCAAATTCCAGTGTAGAGCACAATTTTTCAATTATTCATGAACATATATATATTCATTGTCACATTTTTTTCCTCTGTGAGCTACCATAAGAACTTGTATATATTTCCCTGTGCTATACAGTATAATCTTGTTTATTTATTCTACATTTTGAAATCCCAGTCTATCCCTTCCCACCCCCTGCCCCCTTGGCAACCACAAGTTTGTATTTTATGCCTTTAGTCTATTTCTATTTTGTATTTATACTTTGTTTGCTTTGTTTTGTTTTGTTAGATTCCACATATAAGCGATCTCATATGGTATTTTTTTTTCTCTTTCTGGCTTACTTCACTTAGAATGACATTCTCCGGGAGCATCCATGTTGCTGCAAATGGTGTTATGTTGTCAGTTTTTATGGCTGAATAGTGTTCCATAGTATAAATATACCACATCTTCTTTATCCAGTCATCTGTTGATGGACATTTAGACTGTTTCCATGTCTAGGCTATTGTAAATAGTGCTGCTATGAACAATGGTCAACTCATTCTGTTTTTCTGTTGTCATAATGTTTTGTCTTCATGTAGACATAATGAGGAGTTCACAATTAAAGAGGAATGCTGTAAGAATTCTCCTCTGAACTTCAGTTAAGTTATGTGAAATAATTGAGTTGTTGGCAAGATCTGCTAATGATGGTGAAATACCCGAGGCCCAATTAGCCACAGCTAACAAACTTCAGATAATTGGCCTAAAAACAGGAAATGTGGTAGCACTTTTAAGGTTCAAGAGAAAGGCCTTATCCAATGGTACTACTTAGGAATCAGCAAACCAGATTTGTAGCTGGCTAGTTGCTATTTTTCATCTTATAACTTTCTTTCTTTCTTGGTGAACTATCAACTTCCTGGGGCCTGAGCCATGGAGCTATGACAGACAAGTTCACAGGTAAGATTATTTTTCCCCAAGAAATCATATAATTACAGATGCTCAGGTTTAAATGGATTTACAAATTATATAATCACTGCTCATCCTCATCAATCTGAGTTTTCAATGAAAATTCAGCCTGAAAAACATTAAGAAAGATAGACTCAACTACAATACTACCAATTCAGAAGTAAAAATTATTTGGGGTCTTTTTTTCTTATTGATATGTGTTTAAATTAGTTAGAAGAATAATACAGTTAGTTAGAATTAAATTAGAATAACTATATAATTCAAATTTGTATCCAAAATTTTCCCAACTCATAGTACATCAGAATTTTCTTATGATACTGCACAATTTTTTAAAAGACCTCTGTTAAAAACACGAGTCAAGGAGATGCACTATATTTTAATTATCCATTTGTCCAATGTTGAGTATTCCATTTAATGTCTACATTTTCCACAGCTCTTAACACATTTAGTTAAACATATTTGTAAATAATGGTTTTCCTCTTTTGAAAAGACTTTCCTTTAGAATTTAATCCTAGAAAGAGTATTGTGGAGCCAAAGGAAAAAGAAAGAGTAATGTTTACTTCTTCATAAAGCTCTTTTATCCACTTATCTTTGAAAGGAAAAGACATATTTTTACTAGAATACATTTTATTATGTTTTCCCTTCTCTTTGGGAAATTTATGTCCCCAAAGTTCCTCATTCTATTAGTAATGCAGTATCTTGTAACCAGGAATGACAGATGATGGATGCTTTGAGAAAATGGGAGAAGGAGGCATGAGAATGCCTGTAGCAGAAACAAAGGAGTGGGAAGCTCATTCACATCATGGAGGGATGAGTTACTGAGTTTTGTTAATGAAATTTCAGGGAAGGGATTACTAAAGACACTTCACATGGACAATTTTTATAACTTTATGTTTACACACATATTAATATATTAGTATACACAGTCAGTATCCAATAAATATGTGTTGAATGAATGAACTTTTAATAGGTACTTATAGTAATAGATTTTACATGTGTTTGTGCTATGTGTATATGTATTCATGTGTGTAATACACTACATATCGCTCTGTCTTATCTGGAAATTGATTTCTTTTTGTTCTCATAATAAATTTTTGCTTTTAGAACTTTGAAAATAAAGATTTCCTTACTTGACAGATCCTCCATGTACTGAACACTTACACGATAGTTTCTTTAATCCAAGTCTACTGTTCTGTAAACTTATTGAATATGTCTCTGTCATTGAATATGGAACAGAATTTTGAAGAATAAAAAAAAATACCAATTAGCAAACACTACAGTTATCTTGATAATAAAGTGACCCAATAACATACTCATTCCTAGTGGCAATTAATATTTTCATATTACCTGATAAAGTGTGCCAGAAAGTATTAACCTGGAAGGCAGCTTTCTTTCAAATGTTTATTTGTGTTTCTCATAAAGTAGAGAGTAATGATAAACAGAGCAGGAGGATGAGAACACCTGAATTCCTGGTAGATTTATGGCCTGAAGTAGAAGGTGTATTCTCACCCATGGAGAATGGCAATTCACCAAGCACTTACTCATCACCTAACAGGTTTCAGGCAGCGCAGACATGCCAGGCAGTATGGTAGGTGCAGTGAGGAAACACACCTGAAATAGCTTATGTGTTCTGGTAGGTACCAGGGAGAGCCTGTTGCCCACTACTTATATACATTTCCCTAAACTGCCTGCTTATGGGAGATACATATTCATGGTGTCTTTCTTTCCACACTTAGAGCTGAGGGTTCAGATGTGAATACTCGTGGAAGAGGAACTATCTCTTGCCTGTGTGCAACACCTCTTAGCTTACAAGATACAACTGACAATAACAGTGTGAAGCCTCACAGACACAGAGGAGGGATCAAAATCATAGGACACAGAACTGATGTACCAGAGACACATGGAGTTGGAACCAGAAAGGGAATCCAGATCTCACATAGACAGCCCAGGGTTTTCTCAATAAATTACCCATCAAATGTTGCCCTATGTATGTTTTACAGGTGACAGGTACTAGGTGTCTGAAGAGATGGAAACATCATGGAGGAAGTAAGAGAGAACTGAAACAAGCACTGAGGCAGGAGTGTCAAGGACGTGCTCCGCAGGAACAGTGACTGCTCTAGTTTTGTATCAAGATACTCAGACCACAATCCTTTTATGATTAATGAGTATCATTCCTTATTCTTGTAGATAATTCAGGCCCCAGGAAGGTGTAACTTGCTGAATGGACCTCCTCACCCCTCCCAACAATGTAACTGAATTTCTTCTCTTGGGACTCACACAGAATCCACACTTGCAAAAAATACTTTTCATTGTCTTTTTGCTCATTTTCCTATTCACCCTGCTGGCCAGTCTGCTCGTGGGCATCACCGTCTCCCTCAGCCCCACACTTTCAGCTCCCGTGTACTTCTTCCTCACTTACTTGTCCTTAATCGACACCATATATACATCTGCCACCACCCCAAAAGTGATCATTGACCTGCTTTACCAGAGGAAAACCATCTCCTGGGGTGGCTGCATGACTCAGCTCTTTGTGGTACACTTCCTGGGAGGATCAGAGATCATCATCCTGGTTGTCATGGCCTATGACCGCTACGTGGCCATCTGCAAGCCTCTGCACTACACAACCATCATGCGCCTTTGGCTCTGCCAGCTCCTGGTGGTGGTGGCCTGGACTGGAGGGATCCTACATGCCACTGTGCAGGTTCTTCTCACTGTTGACTTGCCCTTCTGTGGTCCCAATGTCATTGACCACTTCATGTGTGACTTTTTCTCACTGTTAAAACTGGCCTGCAGTGACACTTACAAGCTTGGCATTGTGGTGGCTGCTAACAGTGGGGGCATGTGCTTACTGATTTTTTTCATGCTACTCATCTCCTACATAGTCATCCTGAGCTCCCTGAAATCCCGTGGCGCTGAAGGATGGCGTAAAGCTCTGTCTACATGTGGCTCTCACTTCACAGTAGTGATGCTCTATTTTGTCCCTTGTATACTCACCTACACATGTCCTGTGGAGACTTACCCTGTGGACCTGTTGATGAGTGTGTTCTTTATAATCCTCACTCCCATGTTAAATCCTATCATTTACACAGTGAGAAACACAGAGGTGAAAAATGCCATGAGGAGTTTGTTGAAGAGGAGAGTAACTTAGGTTGTTCGTGATGCCAAGAATGTGATGATTTATATACATAGGAAGAATTATAACATTGTAAATTTTGCAGATCATTGGCAGAAGAAAAAGACTCATAAACCAGCATTTGTTGATAATTTAATATTGGTTAGGCATTTATTAGGCATTATGGTTACTTAGACTTTACCAAGTCTTCGATGTTCGTGATCATAACTTTAGAATAGGTAATGGAGAGAACAACTATAGACCCTTAGTTGGTGATTGTAGAGTATATTTTTCTTCAGATTCTTACTGCTACTTTACTAAATACTTCATATATGTTACTTGGATAAAATTGGTTTTTCCATAGGACCTTGATATCAGAACTTCTATGTTTGCTTAACCTATTGCAAAGCAAATAAGGCATAAAAATTCTTAGATAGAAAATGGACAGATGTATGATGGAATCATGGCTGATTTTTTTCCCTGCACTATTAATTTACCAAAAGCAAAAAGAAAGATGCCACAACAGGAGGAAATATAATTCACAAACTACTTCTAATTCTTTTATTGGCAGAAAAACAAGCCAGAAATTTTGAAATTACTCTTAATTTGGACTTAATTTCTTAATATCCTTGTGGCTCACAGTTTTTCTTTAATATAAAGGACATGCTTTATTTTTACATACCAAGAATTGAGTAGCCATTTGAAACATGAGTAAACATTATTTTATCAAATTTCAACAAAGAAATCTATGGTTAGATTCCAAAGCTAGTGAACTATGCAATGATACACATTAGTTGGTTGTTTCCAACTCTAAGACATTATGAATAAAACTGCTAAAAATATCTTTGTATGGTTATTGATAAAAGAAGTAAAGAAAGCAGAAATATATGAAATGATTATTTTCAAGACACAAGATGTCAGAAAAATTGACATTGATCACCAAGAGATGGGAAACAAGTTGGGCTCTAGGATTTTCCAGTTTATTACCTTTAAGTTTTCTTGCTGTGGTACAGAGAAGGGTACCTCAGAAGGTCCTGGTATATTGCTTCAGTTGAGGAGATGAAGTTGAGTTTCTGTGGAGACGAAGCATCTGAAATTGTGAAAATGGAATATCACAGAGCATAGACCTATAGACCTGCATCAATGGTGGGAAAGAGAGACAGGCAGATAGACAGAGAGACAGACAGACAAACACTGAGAGAGGGAATGCTGGAGAACTAGAGAGAATCCCTCTCAGCTATTCATAAAAGTACTGATCAGTGCATGCATTTGAGAAAGCTACCTGAGGCCGGGGAATGATCTGCCCAGGTAGATTAGAGAGAAGGGTGCTGGTTCCTCGCACTGAATCAGGGATAGTGCCTATTCTTACCAGCTGGGAAACCTTATAGTTCATGAGGGTGAATGCTTAGGAAGATTTTGCATAAGTAAAGGGATAATAATTAGCCCTAGGCAGAGCACTTCTCAAGACCTGCCTCAAAAACAAATTAGCAAGAATAAAAAAATCCAAAAAGAAAACATCCAAAAGAATCAAATTAAATATTATGTTCAGAATTTTATGTCTTTGTAAATATAAGATATTAATCTGATTATTTTCTTTGTGATAACCTTTTTTTCATTCTAGTATAAGGGTTATGATAGGTTCATGAAATGTGTTAGGAAGTATATTAATTCCTCCCGGCAGTAAAAGTATTTATGTAAGATTGGTACTGTTTGTCAATTAGTTGTTTATATAGTATTCACTGATTAAAGCTATATGGGAATGAAAATTTTTTTTTGGAATGGTAGGATTCCAAAGAATTAACTTATTTAGGTCTTAAATTATTCCAACTTAGTTATTTTTCCTAGTGCATTTACAAAGTTGTATTTTTCATAGCAGTGGTCCATTTTCTTTAATTGGCAAGTATACAGTCCTAAGTCATTTATCATATCATTTTATTATCTTTTAAAAATATGTAGAACCTGTAGTGATGACCCTGTCTTCATTGTTTATCCTAATAATTTGGTTTTTTGTCTTCTTTTTTTCTTAACCAGTTTTGCTAGAATCTTATCAAACTCTCAAAGAACTCATTCCTGGCTTTAGATACTTTCTCTATTTTGAATTCATTTCTATTTCAATGACTTGTCTTCTATTTGCTATTTCCTTTCTACAGTGTTCTCTGCATTTATTTTTTTCTAGCTTCTTAAAACAGAAGCTTAGTTCATTTCCTTTAATTTCTTAGTTCATTTCTTTTCTGTCTTCTAATACTTGCATTTAAGCTATAAATTTCTCTCTAAGCATTCCTTTAACTGCATCCAGTTGATTTATATATAAAAATATGTACTATATTACATATAGTTTCTATATATATGTATATTTCATAGATACCTTTCATATATCTTTTACATTCATTTGTGTCATTAACTTTGTGTTGAAAATATACCTTTTAAAATGTTCACAGTTAATTTAGGTTTATGTTGCTTAATTTGTAATCAATTGGAAATTTTATATTTTGTTGTCAATTTCTAGTTGAATTATATTATTGTAAAATATATACATAACATATGTTTATATACCTATACACATTTGTGCTCTATAATTTATGTCCTTTGAAATGTATTGCAATTATGTCATGACATAGTGTATTGTCTACTGTGGAGAATGCTCCATGAGGTATTTGAGATGAATTGAATAGGCCCACAAATGTTTTCTTTTTCTATTTCCACAGTAACACAGATTCTATCAACTTACCTGTCTGAAAATATGTGACAAATTACGTGACAAACTTTATCTGCATTTGAAACAGACTTCAAATATCTTATTCTGAAATTAGCATTCATAACGTTTTGGAAATTAGTTCAGATATCATCTTCAAAGGCAAAGCTTAAATTTAAACAGACTCACCTACTTTGAAAGCCATGGTTTAAACAAGAAAGTTTTTACATATTTCATTTCTGCCCACACTGGAATTTTCCCTTTGGTGACATGACCTCAAGCTGTTTGCTGTAATTTTCCCCAAGAGGACATGGTTCTATAAGTCCTGTTCTACACAGTGATTATCCTATTGACATATTTGGAAGCAGTCTACCATAAAAATTATAATTAATATCCCATTGAATTTAATTAGACAAGAATCACACTTGGAGATGCACTAACTGAAAGGCTCTATAACATGTACAGTAGTTCAAATGCAGATAAAGTGTTTACAGATCTTTACCCTTACCTCACAGGACAAATGTTCATGAACTGAAATGATAGACTCAGAATATAATAAAGTATGTATATGAAATTATTCTCTATCTTTCAGGAAACTCAAAGCTCAACAAAGCAGGAGATTATAACTGATTGAGAATCAAAATATTGGAGACTATTTAACTACTTCACTTTCATTGGTATAAAAGACAAAGAGCAAAATCTGTATGCAAACAATTCATTCACAGTTTTGTGTTTTCTCTATAATCAAAAGGTTGAATTAATATTTGTTCATTATACAAACAAATCCTGCAAAAATGAATATTTTGGTTCTCTATTCACAACCAAGATTCAGAGTTCTTTAGTAACAGGCCACTCATATGCACTTTGAAAATTCCAACTTTTTGAAAAGGAATATTTTTCTGAATGACTGAAATGAAATAGATTTCCTGCAAACATGGTAAGAGTTGGTCACATGGGAATAGTTCAAGATCCAATGATGCTGCATGTACCTTGTCCTCTGTGTTCTCAGAGATGACATCAGTGTGTTAAGAGCAAAGGAGAAGACAGAAGAGATCAGAACATGGATTAAGTGGTTGTCTTCTTATGCAGGTAAACCAGGAAGGGTACTTATACACAAGATTCTGAACTAAGTTTTACATTTTGCAAGAGTACATTGGTAGTGTGAGAATTCAGTCTTGTAGAAGTTCTCTTTTGTTAGGAATCCTTTGTGATTACTAAAATATGGGAAGATTGATTTTATTCTGTCGTGATCTTTTTGGATATTATTATATTACAATGATCTGAATGATCTTTATCTAACATAAAGAATTCTTAGAAACTAATTCCAAATGTAAATAATTGGGGATATTTTCATGGGTAGATATTTATAAATCTGATGATAGTCTCAATTAATATGTTCTGTAAATATTGTTAGTTTGTTAAAAATTAAAAGATGATGTAGCTACCTGTAGACATTGATTGAGTGGTTTTCACGAACCTAAGGTAATACTGTAGAAAGCAAGCTGATACTTCAATTCTCACTTTTCTGTTCTCAGATAAGCTTCAGTGTACATGTTTCAAGGCCATAGAAATGTATTTTTTCCTTAATTTTAATCATATTTTAAATTTCTTTTATTTTTATTTATATATTTTTATTTTTTATTTCAAATGTCGTTTATATTTTTATTTGTTAATTGGTTACAGATCTTCATCTATTTTGATGTTAACTCTTGTGTAAATCCTCTACAATGTAAATCTTTCTCCAAACTACTTTTGTCTATTGACATTGTGGTATCTTTCCCTAAATACTTTAAATTTTTTGAACTTGTTAAATACATCTATTTTAAATTTCAATTATTATTTAAGAAGACTTTTCCCACCCCTAGAATAAAGAAAGTTACGTTCTTAATAAATTTGAAGTAGAATAAAGGAAATCTTGCTTTGCTATTTTATTAGAACATTAATCCATTTTTATTTTTGTGTAAGGTATTAGATATATGTACAGTTTTATTACTTTCCATATGGAAAACTAGTTATGGCAACTAATTTATTGAATAATGTGCTATTTCCCCACATATGTCTCTTAATTACTTGCATCTCCATTACTCTGAAAGATTTTTGAGGGTAGGTGTGAGGATTTAATCAGCCTTGTATGATGATATCTGAGAATACTGGAACATAAACCATATTGCTTATTTGCTGAAAGAATAAACAAATTATCTTAAGATTTCAGAAAGTCACTAGTATTAATTACATTTACAGATATTTTTGTCCTGTACTCTAAAATAAAGCATCCAGAAAACTCTATGGAACAAAGGAGGAATGTGACTGGGTTTGTCCTCCTGGGGCTCACTCAGAGCCCCCAAGTTCAGAAAATATTATTTCTTGTGTTCTTGCTCATCTACATGGTGACAATGGTGGGCAACCTCCTCATTGTCATGTGTGGTGGTAGTCAGCTCAACCCTGGATTCCCCTATGTACTTCTTTCTTGGCTGCTTATCATTTATGGATGCTGTTTATTCTACTACAGTCACCCCAAACATGATTGTAGATTTACTCTGTGAGAACAAAACCATTTCCTTCCAAGCTTGCATGACCCAGCTTTTTCTAGGGCACTTTTTGGGTGGTGCTGAAATTTGTCTTCTGGTGGTCATGGCTTATGACCATTATGTGGCCATCTGCAAACCTTTGAATTATTCAGTGATCATGAATCAGCGAATGTGTGTACTGCTGCTGCTGTTGGCCTGGGTTGGTGGGTTTTTACATGCTGTAGCTCATCCTCTTTTTGTTTACAACCTTCCCTTCTGTGGCCCCAAGGTCATTAACCACTTCGTCTGTGACATGTACCCCTTGTTAAAACTTTCCTGCTCTGACACCTACACCACTGGCTGCACTGTGTGTGCCAATGATGGGGCAATCTGTGTGGTCATCTTTACGCTCTTACTCATCTCCTATGGGGTCATTCTGCACTCCCTGAAGAATCTTAGTCAGGAAGGGAGGCACAAAGCCTTATCCACCTGTGGCTCCCACATTACTGTGGTTGTCTTCTACTTTGTGCCCTGCATTTTTATGTATGTGAGACCTCCTTCTACCTTACCCATTGATAAATCCTTGACAGTGTTTTATACCATTATCACCCCTATGTTGAACCCTCTAATCTATAGTCTGAGAAATGGAGAGATGAAAAATGCCATGAAAAGTCTCTAGACCGGAAAAAGAAATTGAGGCTGAAGGGATATATATATCCCCTATTTTCAATGAAGAATTGTTATTTCCAGTAAAAGTCATGTGTGATTATTTAACTGTAGTAAATTTCTCCTCAGGTTTTATAATTTGGGCATGAGGAAAAGTATTTATTATGTGAATACTTCCAATGCAAAATATATTTCTAAGATTTTCATAATTTACTAGTTTGAAATGTGTTTTTAAGATTTTCACAATTTCCCGAGGCAAAACGTATGGTTTTGAGGTGTAAAATATCTCCATTAAGAATATAGATTTTTGTTCCATATGATGATTTAAGCTATAGTTAATACTGCAGATTTATTTTAGTTAGTGGAAGGTTTTCTCTTGTTACTCTCAATTAATGTAGACTTTCTCATAATTAATAAAACTCATTACAGGTTTCAGAAAATAATAGAGACATGAAATAAACAGTTTATTCACTCCATTCCACACAAAGGTAGCCCATATTGATATTGAAGTTGGTATCTTATTTTTGTATCTGTAAGACACTTTGCATATATTATTTTGTGTATATTGCTTAACATGTTCACATTAAAGAAGAGCAATGTTTCAGTTGCAATACTGATCATAAGGTGGCTAAGTTTATGAAAAACATCTAAATGGAGAAGGAGTTTATGTAGAAAAATAGCCAAATCTTACTTCTTTTCCCAGTTGGGTAATCATATTATCTCCTCAAGTGGACCAGCATTGTTTGGAAGTATATTTTCATAAAGATCAATCATTAATCTTCCCAGATACTTTAAAATATTTGGTAATACCTCTCTGCTCTTTTGCAATATCCCTGACTCCTTTTTTGCTTTTAATATTTCATAGTCTTCTATAGAAAAACAGGCTCTGTCTTTCATCTGCAAATATTGCATAAACTATAATCTACCAGCTTCAAATATGAACTACAGAACTTGACACTAGATATTCTGGGTAAGATTGTTAAGGAAGATGATGACTATATATGCCATCTTATCTCTATTTTTAATGAAATACTGATTATAGGTAATAAAGAGACCAGAATATATTGTTTTATTTGACAGGCATTTATTCACAAAATAATTTCTATCTCTGAATCAGTGTTAAAATAAAATATTATCTACCTCTAAATGGCAGAAGCATGTGGTCAAAAAAATTTACTGCTCTGCCTCCATTATTTGGTCTGTATTCTTGCGGGTTAAAATCTTTGGAGCAATGGGTGCTTTTCACTAGTAAAATACAATGTATGAGAAACCTCATGTCCTGACTTTTATTCCTGTTAAGTGGAAAACTCTTATATGATCTCACAGTCTTCTCAACTACATTATTATTCACCAAAAATACTAAGTATTTGAGTTTATCAGATTTTATGTAGTTTATTCCTCCACTTTTCATTGTTGCTATAGAGTGAGAGTTGTGTCCTTCTTCAAAATCGAAGTTAAATCCTTTATAATATGGTGGCATTTGAAGGTGGGCCATTTGGAAGATGATTAGGTCATGAAGGTGTAGTCCTCATGATTGGGATTCATTTTCTTTTGAAGAGACCCCACGAGTGCACTTGACCCTCTGCCATAAGAAGACACAGCAAAGCGGTGGCTCTCTATCAACCGGGAGGGGACTGTGCCAGACATGCCACCTGCTCGCTCCTTAATCTTGGACTTCTGAGCCTCTGAACCTGTGAAAAATAAATGTTTATTGCTTAAACCACCTGGTCTAGAGTATTCTTTATGTGCCCAAATGGCCCAAGTCAGATATTAGTTAATTTTCAAATTTGTGTAGTTATTTCACTTGATGAGATAAAAATCTTTGTTAATTAGTCTGTGTTCATTGGTCTATAATTTCCCTGAAGTCAGGCAAATTTTCTCTTTTTTTTAAACTATTTTTTAACATTTTTTATTGATTTATAATCATTTTACAATGTTGTGTCAAATTCCAGTGTAGAGCACAAGTTTTCAGTTATACATGAACATATATATATATTCATTGTCACATTTTTTTCTCTGTGAGCCACCATAAGATCTTGTGTATATTTCCCTGTGCTATACAGTATAATCTTGTTTATCTATTCTACAGTTTTGAAATCCCATCTATCCCTTCCCACCCCCTGCCCCCTTGGCAACCACAAGTTTATATTCTATGTCTGTGAGTCTATTTTTGTTTTGTATTTATGCTTTTTGGTTTTTTTTTTTTTTTTTTTAGATTCCACATATGAGCAATCTCATATGGTATTTTTCTTTCTCTTTCTGGCTTACTTCACTTACAATGACATTCTCCAGGACCACACTTGTTGCTGCAAATGGCATTATGTTGTCAGTTTTTATGGCTGAGTAGTATTCCATTGTATAAATATACCACTTCTTCTTTATCCAGTCTCTGTTGATGGACATTTAGGATCTTTCCATGTCTTTGCTATTGTATATTTTTGGATACAACCTTATGATTGTTTGGTAATAGTTACATGCCCAAGACTTTAGGATTGTGCTGTAATTCACATACGGAAAAGACACTAAGTCCTTTCTGACTTCATCCTTGAAAATGTGAATCAAATGTAAATAAGAGGATCCTCTTTTTAAATAAGAAAATGACAAGGCAAGATTTATGTATACTCTACGGAGATGATTACAAATGTTTACTGAGACATCAATCAATTATTCACAATATATGTATTTTTCTGGGTGAGAACACAAGATATTGAAAACATAATTTTCTTCAAAATAAACATGTAGTGTTGTGATATCCTAAACATATTTTATGGGAAGTTTTCAAACTTTGCACAATGACCCTAAAATTTTGAGGGAGAAAGGAAGAAGGATGGGAAATGCCCCCAAATTAAACCCTCTCAACAGTGTAAAATTTGATGTCTAAATAGAAAATTTTCAAATTGTTAAAGAAATTATTAATTATGTTGGCAGATTATTTTACCTTTTGGAATTAGATATTTCCTCATCATAAACAAACAATAAATTATAGATGGGTTAAAAATTTGTTTGAAAATTAGTTTTTCTAAAAAGGTTAAAATTTACAAAATCTTTACGAGGATATAGAATTTTTCAACAGTGATATGATAGAACTAATAAAAAAGTAAAAGAATGTTAAAATAATATGTTCATATGAAAACATTCAGAATTATAAATGACATAATAAATATTTGTAGTATAAAACAAAGAAAAATAAGTATTTGTAACAATTTTATGCATATATATATAGAATGTAGAAAGTGTTAATCAAAATTTATCAGAAAAAAATACTCACTCCAAAAGATCAAGAATTCAACTAATTGACAAAGTCTATAATCTGAATTTTGGGTCCCTTCTATTGTGCAAGCAACAAAGAACACAATGGCAATAAAGAAAATTTGTCTGTCCCTTACACCACACACAAAAATAAACTCAAAATGGATCAAAGACTTAAACATAAGACAAGATACAATAAACCTCCTAGAAGAAAACATAGGCAAAACATTATCTCACATACATCTCAAAAATGTTCTCCTAGAACAGTCTACGTGAGCAATAGAAATAAAAGCAAGAATAAACAAATGGGACCTAAGTAAACTTACAAGCTTCTGCACAGCAAAGGAAACCATAACTAAAACAAAAAGACAACCTATGGAATGGGAAAAATTTTTGCAAATGAAACTGACAAATGCTTCATCTCCAGAATATATAAGCAGCTCACGTGACTTAATAAGAAAAAAACAAGCAACCCAATCCAAAAATGGGCAGAAGACCTAAACAAGCAATTCTCCAAGGAAGACATACAAATGACAATAGGCACATGAAAAAATGCTCAATATCACTAATTATCAGATAAATGCAATTCAAAACTACAATGAGATATCACCTCACACCAGTCAGAATGGCCATCATTCAAAAATCCACAAATGACAAATGCTGGAGAGGCTGTGGAGAAAAGGGAACCCTCCCACACTGCTGGTGGGAATGCAGTTTGGTGCTGCCACTGTGGAAAACAGTATGGAGATTCCTCAGAAGACTAGGCATAGACTTACCATAAGACCCAGGAATCCCGCTCCTGGGCATATATTCAAAAGGAACCCTACTTCAGGATGACACCTGCACCCCAATGTTCATAGAAGCACTATTTACAATAGCCTAAATATGTATCAACAGAGACTGGATAAAGAAGATGTGGTATATTTATACAACGGAATACTACTCAGCCATAAAAACTGACAACATAACGCCGTTTGCAGCAACAAGTGTGGTCCTGGAGAATGTCATTGTAAGTGAAGTAAGCCAGAAAGAGAAAGAAAAATACCATATGAGATTGCTCATATGTGGAATCTAAAACAAACAAACAAACAAAAAGCATACATACAAAACAGAAATAGACTCACAGACATAGAATATAAACTTGTGGTTGCCAAGGGGGTGGGAAGAGATAGACTGGGATTTCAAAATTGTACAGTAGATAAACAAGATTATACTGTATAGCACAGGGAAATATACACAAGATCTTATGGTAGCTCACAGAGAAAAGAATGTGACAATAAATATATACATGTTCATGCATAACTGAAAAATTGTGCTCTACACTGATATTTGACACAACATTGTAAAATGAATATAAATCAAAAAAAAATTTCAAAAAACTAAAATGAGGAATCACTTTACACTTGGTAGATGGCTATGACATCTATAGCAGACAACACATTTTGGTGAGGATGTAGTGAAAATGGACCTCTACTATATCTTGGTGTGAATATTATGAAGGTTTCTAAAACTATTAAAAATAAAACTCCCATATCATTCAACCATCTCACATTTGTGTATACATCCAAGAATATGAAAGCAGGAATCTGCAGAGATACCTGTACTCTCATGTTTATTGCAACATTATTTACAGTAACTAAGACATGGAAAGAACCAAACTGTCCATTGATAGATGAATGGGTAATGATAACATCATTTATATATATATATATATATTCATTTTTGTCATAAAAAGTTACTCTAATAGAAAAACTTTTTTTTTTCTGGATAGAAAAAATGGGACAGACTAATATGTCTATAGAAATTTATGGAAGGCTTGTAAAACAGGAGCCCTGTAAAAGAAATTTTGTGTATGGTCATTCTGAGATCAGATTGAATTTAATTGGGAAGATGGATTTTGTTATTAAAAGTGGGCTGGTGCAGTACTAGGTTTGGTTCCTCTCTGCTAACAGATTAAGATGCTTAGAATGTTACTTATGGATAACAGACCATGTGAACTTCCTTGCTATTAAGTGATCTATATTTGCCTTTGAAATCTTTTGTCACTTTGGTTAAAGAAATACATATTCACAGTGACCGATGATCCTATTAGACCAAGTGTTTTGAAACTTTTGGATGTTGTTGACAGACTTTCTATCACATTCTAATTAAAATTCCTAGCTGACTTTGGGATGCTTCAGAGGGCCCCTGAGGCATCTCAGAGGGGAATATTACTCTAACTAGAGTTGTTTGGTATGCTAAATTACATGGGAAGGATTTTCAATGAATAATAAACCTTCATAGATTATACTGTATGGATTATATAATTATGTAAAATTTCTAGAAATTATGTAAAGTTTCTGAACTTAAATATGTCCTGGTGTAGTATTATTGGTCATAATCCAGTTGTTATCTTAAAATGTTGTGTCATAGCACCTTGATTATTTCTTTGTCAAAAACAATGTAATCAGATCATTAACCTTGACTTTTTATGTCTTTTGTCATTCATGAAAGAGGAGCTGATGCTTTAAAGAATTGCTTCAACTTCAGGAAGATTCATAGAAAGGGCTTTTTTGAGAAATACAGGTTTCTGATAACCTTTTTTATTGTAATTATTACTTTTATTGAGTTATTGTCGATTTACAATGTTGTGTCAGTTTCCAGTGTAGAACACAATTTTTCAGTCATACATGAACATATATATATTCATTGTTGCATATTTTGTCACCGTGAGCTACCACGAGATCTTGTATACATTTCCCTGTATATACAGTACAATCTTGTTTATCTATTCAATATATAGCTGTCAGTATCTTCAAATTTCAAACTCCCAGTCTGTCCCTTACAACCCCCTTCTCCCTGGCAACCACAAGTTTGTATTCTATGTCTATGAGTCTGCTTCTGTTTTGTATTTATGTTCCTTTTTTCTTTGGATTCCACATATGAGAGATCTCATATGGTATTTTTCTTTCTCCTTCTGGCTTAATTCACTTAGGATGACATTCTCCAGGAACATCCATATTGCTGCAAATGGAATTATGTTGTAATTTTTATGGCTGAATAGTATTCCATTGTATAAATGTACCACTTCTTCTTTATACAGTCATCTGTTGATGGACGTTTAGGCTCTTTCCATGTCTTGGCTATTGTAAATAGTGCTGCTGTGAACATTGGGGTGCAGGTGTCATTTTGAAGTAAGGGTCCTTACAGATATATGCTCAGGAGTGGGATTCCTGGGTCATATGGTAAGTCTATTCCTAGTCTCTTGAGGAATCTCCATACTGTTTTCCACAGTGGCTGCACCAAACTGCATTCCCACCAGCAGTGTGGGAGGGTTTCCTTTTCTCCACAGCCTCTCCAGCATTTGTCACTTGTGGACTTCTATATGATGGCCATTATGGCTGATGTGAGGTGATATCTCATTGTAGTTTTGAATTGCATTTATCTGATAATTAGTGATATTGAGCATTTTTTCATGTGTCTATCGATCATTTGTATGTCTTCCTTGGAGAATTGCTTGTTTAGGTCTTTTGCCCATTTTTGGATTGGGTCATTTGTTTGTTTCTTATTAAGTTGTATGAGCTGCTTATATATTCTGGAGATCAAGCCTTTGTCAGTTCCATTTGCAAAAATTTTCTCCCATTCCATATGTTGTCTTTTTGTTTTAGTTATGGTTTCCTTTACTGTGCAGAAGCTTGTAAGTTTAATTTGGTCCCATTTGTTTATTCTTGCTTATAGAGCTAAATGACTTATTCAGTAAAATCCTGGATAGCAGGAAGGTGAGAGCAATGTATTTAGGAAGTGGCCCTGGGTTGTCATTTTTAAGATGCAGTAGTGCCCTGTGCTCCTCAGAAGCCCTGTGCCCTGAGCATGTGCATCATCAAGACTGTCTCTAGTGCAGGGCTTTACAAGACTTATTCCTGTCAGGAAGTATTTCTAACTCACTGTGCTTTTCTTGAAATATAAGTGGACATGGAATTATCTGCAGTAGAAATTTCCATGGACAAAAAATTAATATACTTTGATAGATAGAAAATTTAATTCTGTCTTAGAATGCTTCCAAAAGGAAGAAGCTTAATTCCTGAACAACCTAAGACATCACCCATAGCACTAACATACATGTATATACATATATACATGCATATATAAGTGTATATATACATACATCTAATTCAATGTATCAGTTTCATTAAACAATTATAATAAATATAAACTGACCAAAACAGAAAGAAAAATACCACATAAAGTCTTTCCAAAACTGATTAGTAGAAGAATAAAGTTAAAGGAAGTTGGTACCAAAGAAACACATAAATATATATATATACATATATAACATATTATATACATATGTATAACTTATATAGTACATACACACACAGAGAAAATTGCTTTAAAGATGGAAACATAAAATCTGTCTTAAAGTATACTATACTTTCCAGCAACTCCTGTTCTTCCTTTTCCTAA
This sequence comes from Camelus bactrianus, assembly GCF_048773025.1. Lineage (NCBI taxonomy): Eukaryota > Metazoa > Chordata > Mammalia > Artiodactyla > Camelidae > Camelus > Camelus bactrianus. The sequence continues at coordinate 27,332,317 of NC_133567.1, read as the reverse complement.
GACACCATGTACGAAACAAACACTTTTATTTACTGATCTCATAATCTGGAAAGAGTCCGAACGATGGACCCTTAAGTTTCCATAATGCCAAATAAGATGAAAGTAAATTAAGCTAAAGATTGTTGATAGCTCAAAGCTCTCCATTCTGAGGCAAAATTTGTTTATATAGACAAAGCAGGTGAACTGACTCATTTTAAATATAATTGTACATGCATATAAGTGATTCAATTATTTCAAAATATTTTAAAATTAATAATATCATGTTTAATACTCAAAAAGTTTTTAAAATCACCTCCACAACTCAGTCTAAAATCAGCTGCCTGATGGTCCCCATAAATATGAGGCAGAGATTGTACCAATGAACTTTCTAGGATCAAGTCAGGGTAACCAAGGGCCTCAACTCATTGAGGATGTACTCACACAAACTTTTATGTATAAAAAAGCTGAGACTTATGACACATTAGAGTTTCAACTTAGCAAATCCAAGCATGGAGGTGAGTAAATCAGGACATACCCTGGGAACAAATCACCCAAATATTTAATGGGAAGTCATTTTGACAGAACCAGGATTCCTAATGTTTTTGAAGAATTTTCAAATGACACAAGATTTCAACATGTGCAGAGTTGCATCATTTCAACTGCATCCCTTTGAAGCTGGGTCTCTCCTGACTGAGGCACTAATCAGCTTACAAGTGAATTTCCATCCATCCCTGCAATGATCCAATTCTCTCAGGGGCAGAGCTTCACTGGAGCCATGCCAAGCTGATGCTTCACCAGCACAAAGCCAGATCATGGTATTAACAGTTCGCTTATTTTTTCCACAACTAAACTCTCTTTTTCAATAGAAGAATGGCCACACAATGATCCATCTCCCTCTATTAACAAATGAAAAACTGTCAGTAGGACTTCTTTTGGCCACCTCGCTGCTACCAGAACTGAATTTTTCTGTTACCCAATCTGGCTCTCTGCATCTTTCAAGACTATTTTTAAAATTGTGACACATCTAACTGCAGGATAGTTGCCGTGATAAAGGATTTTAAAATGTTTCTTAGCCAGAAAAAATAAGAATTAATTTTTTTTCTCACTGCACAAGAATTAGTATTCTTAAGGGATTTGTTTTTGATTTAGAAATATTTAGGGTTATAGCCTTCATTCTATTTCTACCTTTAAAAGTAAAAATTACTAATACCCTACATTTATAGCACACTTCATAGATTACAACTGGGTCATTACTCTGAGAAGTCTCTTGAGAAAGAAGACTCTTCCAGTTGCACTAAATATGATCCTCACAGATGACTGGCCAACCTCTGTGTTTAGAGTACCCTTACTAACACCCTAAAGTTACCCCATATGCTGACTTAATTATTTAGACATGGTTCAGGGCAGAATTCCTCAATCAGTTTTTCACTATTGCCCCACTAAGGTGCTTTTTTAGACATTTAGACCCTTAGACACTTCACCCTCTAAAATAGTAATGTTACAAAAGTACTATTTATGTCTGTGATTTATTTGTGTCTGTGCCTTGTATATAAGTATATCTACAATAAAAGATGTTCATCCTTCCAAAACCATTTTTACCTACTTGGGAGAGATAGTGCTCCCATCAAATGCATGTTTTTAATAACAAACTTATTTTAAAAAATAGAAGGGGCTTAATGTGCTTATTTAAATTTTGACCAAACTGAAATTCTTGCTGTGCTTCAACTGCACAAATCTATACCCAAAACTTGATGAATTGTTTTTCATCAAACCCACTGAACAGTATTTTTTGGTTAAATAAGTCAAAATTTCCTAAACTGAATTGACCATGGAGCCATTTTCCCCGTAATAACTGTTAACAGAATGGGACAACAAGGGGAAAAGCCCAATGGAAGGAGCACCTGTTTAGCTCTTGAAGGTGCTGCCCCCAATCCTCAATGATTGAGTGGCTCACCTTTCCTCCAAATATCTCTTTCACACAAGGGTCACTTCCTTTGAAATTCAATCATTTGAATTTCATTTCTTGAGCCTGTTACATCCCACTTTCCATGATGCCCACGAAGGGTAGTATATCTGCACAAATGAGATCATTACATGGCTTTTCCCTGACATGAGAGAAATCAAAAGAGTATAAGCAGCCTGTTAAATGGAAGTCACACACAGCCAAAGAGAAGAAACGCCCCTCACCCAAACCCTACAAAAATAAATAAATAACTATAGGAAGAACACGATGACAATCTCCACAACATAGCCAACGATCAGATCAATGTTTTGGTATTTTTTATATCATGATATTGTTATGGGAGTATAGGTTCTTGCCTCACATGGGAAAGAATTCAAGATCAAGGCATGGTAAAGCAAAGCAAGTTTATTTAGAGAAATACGTCCTCAGCAGAGAGTGGGGTCCATTCCACTCAGAAGGGAAAATGGCTTAGGAGATGCACACTCCCTAGGGAGAACGTGGGCCATCTCAGAAAGGTGAGAGGGAGAGAAGATGAGGGATGGGGGGTGTTTAGTTTAAAGCAAAAGTAGATACACACTCCATAGACAGAGTGCAGGCCAACTCAGAAGGCGAGCGGGACAGCAACCACAAGGTGCAGATTTGTTAGGTTTCATAAGCTTGGTAATTTCATATGCTAATGAGTAGGAGGATTATTCCAACTACTTTGGGGAAGGGGCAAGGATGTCCAGAAAATGCCCCCCACCCACTTTTTGGACTTTCATGGTCAGCCTAGGAATTGTCGTGGCACCTGTGGTTGTGCCATGAGGCTCAAGGTCTGCTGGAAGTTGAATTTTCCACCATCTTTGTTCCAACCAGTTTGTCCTGTCCTCAATTGCTGTGTCATTCCTCCAGTGGCTGTGCTCTGCAGCCTTTCCTCCCACTTCAGTATCAAGGAATAGTGTGAAGCAGGAAGACTAGAGGAAACAGTCTGAAAGACTTGGTATTGTTGCTTAACTTCATTGAGTCTTATTTTCCTCTTGTATGAAGTGGAGTAAAAACCTCACTAATGATACCTTTGCTATATTAAGAAAATGAAAGTATTAAAGAACCTATCAAAATGTGTGCCTCATGGTTGGAATTCAACAATAATTAGCTCATTCCCCTCAACTAATGCCTAATATTTTCACTAAATTAAATTCCAGATTAAACAGAAATCAGAAGGGGATGTTTGCTTTAAAAATTTTTTGTTACCATATTAATGTTGGTCTTTTGTAAAAGTGAAGTGATGTAACTCAAAATTTCAAAAAAAGGAAAAACTTGTAGTGCTGAAAAGCATAACTACAGGTGAGACAGGGCTACAACAAATTAGACGACATCTTCTTGGAGGTCAAAGTGAATCGTTAAGTTTGCATATAATTTTTCTTATCTATAAACAGAAACATACCAGAGACAACTGTGATTCATTGAAAGTAAGACTGAGTTTTAAAGACCTGGATTGGAAGTTTGTGGCTGAAACATTTGAAAGGAAGGTGCATGACAGTGTAATAGTTCCTGACACACTTTATGGGATAAGTGAGTGTGATGTGAGGCAAGTAATTAATAAATTTCTCTTGGCTTCAATTTGCTTCTCTGTAAAATGGGGACACTAACAATGGAATTACCAGTTTAGTATATGGATGAATAAACTGAAGTGACTTTGCCTGGTAAGGTGTTCATTTAATGTAAAAATAAGTATCAGACCTATAAAGTAATAGTTTTAGAACTTAAATATATACTTTTTGTTTAAATGTGTAAGTTTACACTTTTTGTTACAAGTGGCTCCTTAAGTCTTGGTATAAACATTTTTTTATATTAAAAAAAATATATATATATATATAAAACCCATAAGGATGCTTAAGAATTTAAGACCAAATTAATAATAAATTTCTAATTTCTCATTTATTTGTTGTGCCATGAAAAGGTAGAAAGGAGAGATAGATTTTGAATTATTCTTTCCTCCCTTTGTGGAGTCTCTCTTTTTGCTTTTGGTAAACGCAGAGTGCAGGGTAAAAACAATCAGCTGTGATTTCTTCAAACAACTGTCCCTTCCACATGTACCCATCTAAGAATTTCTATCCCTTATTGGCTTTGCCAAGACTAAGCAAAAACAAGAGTTCTGAGATGAAGGTCCGATAGAAAAACTAATTTCATCCAAGTAACATGTATGAAAAATGTGGTGAAGCAGCAGGAAGACTCTGGAGAAAAACATACTCTACAATCATCAAACCAGGGGTTTCTAGTTGTTCTCTCCATTGGCTATTCTGAAGATATGACCATGAACATTCATTAAAGCTTTGGTACAGTACATTACAAGTCATAGAAAAATGCCTAATAAATGCTTAGCCAATAATAAATACCCAACAAATGTTAGCTTCTAGGCCCTGTTTTCCTGTCAGTGATCCACAAAACTTCTGAATTATTTTTTTCACAATTTACAACAGGTATAAACTTCCCTATGTATATAAATCATCACATTCTTGGCATCATGAACAACCTAAGTTACTCTCCTCTTCAACAGACTCCTCATGGCATTTTTCACCTCTGTGTTTCTCACTGTGTAAATGATAGGATTAAACATGGGAGTGAGGATTGCAAAAAACAGAGTCACCAACTTGTCCATGGGTAGGTGGTCACAGGACATGTGTAGATGAATATACATGAGACAAAAGAGTGCACTGCTGCTGTAAAGAGGGAGCCACATGTAGACAGAGCTTTGCATCATCCTTCAGTGCCATGGGATTTCAGGGAGCTCAGGATGACTACACAGGAGATGAGTAGCATGAAAAAAATCAGTAAGCACATGCCACCATGTTAGCAGCCACCACAGTCCTAAACCTGTAAACGTCACTACAGAACAGTTTTAAAAGTGAGAAGAAATCACACTGAAGTGGTCAATGACATTAGGACCACAGAAGCACAAGTTGATGAAAAGAATCTGCAGAGTGGCATGTAGGATCCCACTAGTCCAGGCCACCACCACCAGGAGCTGGCAGAGCCCCTGTTGCATGATGGTCGTGTAGTGCAGAGGCTTGCAGATGGCCACATAGTGGTCACAGGCCATGACAATGAGGATGATGATCTCTGATGCTCCCAGGAATTGTTCCAAAAAGAGCTGAGTCAGGCAGCCACCCCAGGAGATGGTTTTCCTCTGGTGAAAGGATTTTCCTTATGTACATCTATTTCCTCTAGGGGTGGGGACAAAGGTGAAAGAGACATCTAAGAAGGACAAGCAAGTGAGGAAGAAGTACACGGGAGCTGAAAGTGTGGGGCTGAGGGAGATGGTGATGACCACGAGCAGACTGGCCAGCAGGGTGAATAGGAAAATGAGCAAAAAGACAATGAAAAGTATTTTCTGCAGGTGTGGATTCTGTGTGAGTCCCAAGAGAACAAACTCAGTCACATTGTTGGGAGGCATGAGGAGGTCCATTCAGGAAGTAATACCTTCCTGGGGCCTGAATTACCTACAAGAATAAGGAATGTCACTCATTAATCATAAAAGGATTGGGGTCTGAATATCTTGGTGCAAAAACAGAGCAGTCAGTGTACCTGCGGAGCACGTCCTTGACACTCCTGCTCAGTGCTTATTTCAATTCTCTCTTACTTCCTTCATGATGTTTCCTTTTGTTCAGACACCTAGTACTTGTCACCTGTAAAACATCTATAGGACAACATCAGAAGGGTAATTTACTGAGAAAACCCTGGGCTGTCTACATGAGATCTTGATTATTTTTCTGGTTAAAACTCCATATGACTCTGCTGAATCTTCTCTGTGTCCCATGATTTTGATCCCTCCTCTGTGTCTGTGGGCTTACAAATTGTAATTCTCAGATGTATATTGTAAGCTGAGAGCTGCTGCACACAGGTAAGAGGTATTTCCTCTTCCTTGAGAATTTATATTTGAAGCCTCACTCTAACTGTGGAAAGAAAGACATCATCAATAAATATCTCCCATAAGCAGGCACCTTAGGCAAATGTATATAAATATTGGCAAATCAGTCTCCTTGGTACCTAACGGAACACATAAGCTACTCAGATGTGTTTCTTCACTGCACCTATCATAGTGCCTGGCATAATGTCTGCAGTGCCTGAAACCCACTGGATAATGAGTGAATGCTTGTTGAATTTCCATTCTCCGTGGATAAGAATACACTTGCTTCCCCAGACCATGAACATAAGGAATTCAAATGTGCTTATCCTCCTACTCTGTTTATCACTGCTCTGCACTTTATGAGAAACACAAATATTTGAAAGTAAGCTGCATTCCAGCGTAATATTTTCAAATACACTTATAGGGTAAATATGAAATATTAATACCCTCTAAAAAAGAATATATTGGTGGGTCATTTTACTGTCAAGATAATTATAGTGTTTCCTAAACAATAGTTTTTTTCTTCAAAATCTGTTCCACATATAATTTAACATAGTCATATGCAGTAAATTTACAGATTTCATAGACTTGAATAAAAATAGTCTTTCATGGGTGTTCAATATGCAAGGATCTATCAAGAAAAAAATCCTTTTCCAATGTTCTAAAAATAAAAATATAATGTGGAGAACAAAAAAAAAGTCTTCTAGATAAGACAGAGAAGGAGATAATGTACTATATATCTACACATATACACACATAACCCAGACACATGTAAAATCTATTAACACCTACCTCAAGTTCACTCATTCAACAAATATTTACTGGAGACTTACTATGTATATTAATGTATGTTTGTTTACACAATCATGAAATGTGTCCTTGTTAAATGTCCTTAATGACTGAAATTTTGTTACCAAACAGCAGCAACCCATCCCTCCATGATGTGAATGACCTGCCCATCCCTTTATGCTTCTGCTACAGGCATTCTCATGTCTCCTTCTCCCATCTTCCCACAGCATCCATCATCCATCATTCCCAGTTACTGAATACTGCATTACTAATAAATGAGGAAATTTGGGGACATAAATTTCCCAAAGAAAAGAGAAAACATAAGCACAATAAGGTGTATTTTGCCAAAATTATGTCTTTTCATTTCAAAGATAAATGGATAAAGATTTTATCTTTTGATTTCCCAAGATGAAAAAAGTATCCATATGTGAAAACAAAGGGCAGTGGCTTCACTGCATTCCCTTAATCTCAGGTTGACTTACCCAACAGGTCAGAAAAGCGTATACTATACATATAGTAAGAATTAGACATAATTAATAAAAGTGGTTTAGAAATAACTAAAGAAATAAAAATTGCTTTTTTCTTTTACCTTTGGGTCCACAATACTCTTTGTAGAAATAAACCCTAAAGAAAAATATTTTTAAAACAAAAAAATAATTATTTACAAATGTATTCAACACAATTTTTAAGAGTCATGGAAAATTTGGAAACTATGTGGACTGTTCAACATTGGAGAAATGAATAATTAAAATATAGTGCATCTCTTTGATTCATCTGTAGTTTGTAACAGAAGTGTTTTTAAAAATTGTGCAATATCATAGGAAAATTCTTACATTGAATTATTAAGTAAGAAAAATGTTTAATGTAAATTTGCATTATATAACTGTTATAACTAATTTAATTCTAACTATATTATTTCTATAACTAATTTAAATATATAACACTGAGGAAGGAAACCCAAATATTTTTACTTCTAAGTTGGTGGTATTATAGTTGAGTTGAGTTGATCTTTCTTGACATTTTGCATGTTGGAGGATTGAAATCTCAGATTGGTGAGGATGACAGGTGATTATATAATTTGTAAGATTCATTTAAATGAGAATCTATGATTATATGAATTCCTGGGGAAAGAGAAATCTTACCTATGAACTTGTCTGACATAGTCTTATGGCCAAGGCCTCAGGCAGCTTTTAGTTCACCAAGAAAGAATAAAATGGTAAAATGAAAAATGCCAACTAGCTCAGCTACAATCAGTGTCCTTGCTGATTTACCTTTGGATAAAGTCTTTCTCTTGTGCCTTAAGAGTGCTACCACATTTCCTGTGTGTAGGCCAATTTGGTGGAGTTTCTTAGCTGAGGATGGTGGACCTCAGGAGTATTTCACCATCATTAGGAGATCTTGCTGGCAACACAAGAACTTCAGAATAGAATTCTTATAGCATGCATCTTTAATTTTCAACTTCTCATTAGCTCCACGTGAAGACAAAACACTATGATAAAAGAAAAAAAAAATAACTTTGCCACTTCTGAGTTTAAGTATTTGATAACAAATGTGTATAATATGGAGTTTGAATATTGACTATTGTATGAATTAATAATTTGGGTGGATAACTATCTGATTTAAAATTTCATGAATGTATTCTGTACATTAATTGCTCTACCATTAATGCTAATCATAACCTTAGGTATTGTTTTCAGATGTACATTAAGTGATAATTATGAATCTTATTATATTGGCACTTTACAGCTTGTAAAATTCACAGCAATTTTCAAAGTAGTTGGATCTTGTCTCATTCTGGAACTGAGATGCCATGATAATGATAATGATGAAAATAATTTCATTCTTCAATTGCATTCGGAGATGATAGAATGCATTTATTTGAACTATTTAAATGTAATCTCATAATATTCCTATGGAATAGGAAAAAAAAGCATCAATATGCACAATTTTCAACAAGTTTATATTACAACAGGAAAATGCAAACACCATTTGCCATGGGGAAATAAGAAGCTAGGGCACTAAATTCTGGGACAGGATTCTTATGTTGCATTTACAGTTTTATGACTAAAGTGTCATGATACTCTTATACTGCCACCAATTGTAAGGCCTATTGCAATTATCTACTAAAATAAACAGAATTAAAATTTGAAATTATTCTTAAAATTAATTCAGTGCAATTCAACTCATGAACATTCCTATATAGAACCACACTAAATCATCACATTCAAATATGCTTGCATTAAAAATAAGAAAAAAAATGTACATTACTCTGTATCAGCTGCAAAGAATGTGGTCACTGTGAGCAGCATGTGTCATGAAGGGAAAGAGTTTGAGAAAACTGAAACCACATAAGTAAACCTGATTTGACTAGACACTTTAATATTATACTGTCAAAATAGTATTTGTGAAGCTAGGTGCCAAAGATTGTATGAATGAGGACTTGAAACTATCTAAGCAACTATGGGGAATATGGATTTTCCTGAAGTGTCATCATGAAAATGTCTTTCAACTTGAATTTGTCTTTCAACTTTGGAATGAAAATCAGAGTCAGGTCAGAGAATTAGCATGTACAGAAAAAGCCATCATTCCAACCTCACAAAAGCTTGGCATCCATTCACAATGGCCCATTAAGTAGCCATCCAGACTCTACTTAAATAGCTACAGTATTGGGCAGAGAGATTGCTTTAAAACCCCAACCCCTGCCTAGTCTAGCTCCCCAAGCCATAGAGAAGCATGACATAGAAAGAGAGCAGAGTTAGGTGTGAATCAGGGAAGATTGTCCACAAAAACAACTTTTCAAAAAAGGAGTTCCGGGAGCTCTACCAGGAAAGTTGTACCCAGAATACAAATCCAAGGTCAGAGTGTTGTAAACCCTGAAGAAACAGCAAAACATATTCTCAAACTTAAAGAGTAAATCAGAAAGAAAGCAGAGGAAATTTTGTATGGATCTTATCACAGTTGATCAGAAATTAGATGAGAAATGGTTTAATCTTGAGGGGTTCAGGGACTAATTTCACAAAATCAAGGTACCTGCCAAAATGTTCTGATGGCAGTGCCATGCATTTCAGTAAGTAGAGGAACATGTTCTCAAAGTAACAAAGCACTCAAGAGCAGAGACCATGTTGTCTTAGTCCAATCCACAGGCAATTTTACTGAAGAAGAGAATCTCAGAAGTTGTTTACCAAAAATAGAAAAGTTTTAGGAGGTGGACTGTGGTCTCATAGCTCTTCTAATTTTAACTCCAATTGAAGTAGAAGCAAATATGACAATGTTTATGGCAATAAACTTACTGACTCGGGCAAATCACAGAACTTGGAAACATCTTCCAACTTACCTAACTAAACTACTTACAGAAATAGGGGAAGCTGTTTAAGGTTATGGGAAAAAAATGATGGCATAATGTGACATAAAACTCATATCTCCTGATTCTGAAGCTAGTGTTCTTACTCTCCATCATGAAAATAACCTTAATATGCTTGCTAAATATTGTTACATCATAGAGTCCATTGATTTCTTCAATAAAACGTATGGTATCTATGAAATAGAAGGCTGAATCTTCCTATCAAAAGAGGAAACTAAATACTATTACAACATATGCACACATATGTATTTTGGTAGTGGACTTCATTTTTGAAAAGAGCCAAAATTAGTTCACAACAGAGTCTAATAACTTAGGTAAGTTGCTAAACTGAGAAATAGTTTCTTCTGTCAACTAAGGATTAATTATTCTTGGGGCTTTTTTTTTTTCATGCCCATCATAAATATTCTCCTAAAGCAGTTTTCAAAGACAATTCCAGATTCAAGGAACTAAATGTAAGGCCAACATTTTAATAGTGAAATTGTGTTACGAATATATTTTTCTGTGTTTTACAATAAAATTTATATATTTACAAATATATTTTACTTTGAAAAACACCTGCATTTAATCACTACTAATAATTTCTAATAAAATATATGGTCACTTCCTATGGCATATAATAAGAAAAAAAAATTATATACCTAACCATAGTCAAATACCAGCCCCAGGGAATTCTGTGTAATGAAAAGATCACAGGATGTGGGTAAGATTATTTGGGCTCAGAGCTGACTTTCATGTTGTATGATCTAGTTATTTAACCTTTCTTATCCTCCTTTTTTTCTGTAACATAATAACATTAAATTTTAATTTCAGAAAGCTGTTATGACCTTTTGAGAGCACTTTACAATTTTCACATCAGTTTTAATACTGTGCAATGTATTTCTATGATAACTGAAAACTTTTACTCAACAGAACAGGAAATCCAATACAATTTTAAATATTAGGTATGTCAAGTGTGTGCCAATAAAGTACTGGCAAGTATCTTCTTTCTATAATATATTTCATGTTATCCTAGACACCAACGGGCCATATAGCTTTCTGAATACCAACTGCTTACATACAAAAGTACATTACACAACTCTCTAATTTGAAAGGAATAATTTTCAATCACTACAATGCAAGATAGGTTCTGATGAAATTTTTTTTCTAATATCTTTTGAAATGATTGAAGAGTATCAGATTTGGATTTAGATAAAAGAAGATCTGAATGCTAGCTCTGTCTCTGATACTGGACAGATTATTTAACATTTTTGAACTTCATTTTTCTTCATGTGTAAAATAGGAATAATCCTGATAATATCTACCTTTCAGAGATGCTGTCAGCATCAGGTAAGAGGTATGGAAAAGGTTTTATAATAAAAAAAATATGAAAAGTAAAGATCATCTTGGAAGTAAAATCTTAATATTGGATCATTCATTATCTAAAATACATTCCTGTTTAATAACATTCTAACGGCATTTTTTACCCCTGAATTCCTTACTGTGTAGATGACAGGGTTTAACATGGGAGTAACAAGAGTATAGAACACTGCTATGGATTTATCCATGGGAAAAGTAGCTACTGGTCACATACATAAAAATACAAGATGCAAAGAACAAGATGACAACTGTGAGGTGGGAGCTGCAGGTAGACAGGGCTTTGTTTCCTCCCAGCAGAGATGTGAGTCCTCAAGGAGCACAGGATGACCACATGCCATTCCAATAACATTACAAAATTGAGCACAGGGATTACCCCACCACTGACACCAACCAAGAGACCAACAAGGAAAGTGTCAGTGCAGGCAAGTTGTATTGGGGGAAAATGTCACACATGAAGTGATCCATGGTGTTGGGGCCAAAGAATGGGAGCCAGAAAGTGACTAGGATCTGTCCAATAGAGTGGAGAAAACCCACTGCCCAACACACTCCCACCAGGAGGCAGCATGTTTGGTGATTCATGATGGTCACATGATGCAGAGGTCTACAGATGGCCATGTAGTGGTCATAGGCCATGACCACAAGGAGGACAATCTCTGAAGCTCCCAATAAATGTTCAGTACAGAGCTGTGTCATGCAGCCACTGAAGGATACCATTTTGAATTGGAGAGCAAGTCAGCTAACATTTTAGGGATTATGGAAGAGGAGTAGCATGCAGCTATCAAAGACAAGACGGTCAGGAAGAAATACATGGGGGAGTTCAAAGTTTGGCTGCAGATAATAGTAACCACAATAAGCAGGTTGCCCATGACAGTGACAATGTAGGTGATAAGTAACACCAAAAAAACAACAACAACAAAAAAAGAATTCTCTGCATCTGAGGATTCTGTGTAAGCCCCATTAGAATGAATTAAGTCACATTCATTCCGTCTTTAATTTCAATTCTGATGATGAATTTAGGATTGGGGCATTAACCTATAAAGAAAATATTTTCAGTAGCAAAGTAATGAGAAATTAAAGTTTTGGGTTTTCAGATAATCCAAAGCTTTTTGATAATATAAAGTATTTTTTTCCATAGTGTGCATGAGAAGAAACATGATAAAATTGAGTGAAATTTTGAGGCTGTTTAATTTAGCCTTTTACAAGGATGCCCAAATCCTTCAATGCCATCTGACAGTTGGCCCTTAGGCTTTTGCTGAAGGATGTCTAGTCACAGGAGCTCACAATATAATAAACCTGATTGCTTTTCAGCCACTGAAAATGGCTGAAACCTCATTCTTAATTATTAAAAAAAAAAAGTTGTACAACTATTGGTTCTGGTTCTGCACACTGTTGATATACAGATTAAGTCTAAATCACCCCATTTCATTTAAAAGCCACTTAAGTAAATCTAAGATATACAGGTCTGTATCTGTCTTCACCAGCACTTGGTTCAGTGTCTGACTCACATTGCCATTCAATAAAACTAAGTGAATAAATAAACTGGCAAACTCATTTCCCCCATGCTTTCTTTTTTCAAGATAACTCCCAAAATAACATTTACTCCCTTACTTCAAAAAACAAAAACTGAACAAACCATTGGAAGTTTAAAAATTATACTTCTGTCATCCATTGAGATCTCTCACTCTCTCTGCCTTGAGCATCTATCTTTCCTGGTCAGCTTTAACCAGCTCCCTTGTCTTCTGGCCAAGAGGTAGCAACAGCTGAATATTCCTGGGCAGATGGGAAGAAAAGAAGGAATGTCCTGGTGCATATTGTCGGTTCCCTACTGTAGTCTGTCAATGGCTGAGTGCCTTTCACTGAGGCTTCTCTCCTTGGATGGACCTTTTGGGTTCCTGTTATCTCTCTCCCTGCTCTGTGAGGCTCTATTGTGGTAACAGCTTCCTACTGTTACTAACCCTGGGATGAGTTAGTTTCCCTCAACTCTACCCACCTTGACAAGTAAACATATTAAAGTCTTTTTAATTTCCCATATTAAGTGTGCTGTTGCTTGTTCAAACTCCAATGGATTCAGAATTTTTTTCCTTTGTAAAAATGTAAATGTGAAAGCATTTTCTTTATGCACATTTATTTCATTCATGAGGCTTCTGTACTTCTTTTGACATATTGCTGCTAAATAAATGTAACTTGTGTCTGGAGAAAATATTGTGAAAGACAGAAATATAACATTAAAAATATGTGTGTTATCTATATCATTCCTTTGGGGTCATAATTCTATGGGATTTATGCCTTTTATTGACTTTAAGCTGTTTTACAACTCTTGAAGTTATAGAAAACTGACAATAATGCAAATAATTCTTGCCCATAGAAATGAAGAAATGACATGTTGTCTGGTGGAAGTATGACTGATTTCCCTGACCATTACACATAAAGCCAACTTTGCATTTATTTGTAAATTCATTACACATCCCTGAGTGAGTGATGTTAAGAGTGATACACTGGATTTTCCTTTCTACTGATTAAACTATCTTAATAATTCCTTCATTAATCAATGAGATTAAAAACACTTTGTCATATATTCATCTTATGAGAGTCATGATTTTACTTGTTTAAAAAGTGTTTTTCCTCTGGATATTGGAATAACGACCATTTTAGAGAGATAAGCTAAAACACTCATAAAAATTTAGCTATTCTTGCCTGTGTCTTAGTTCATCATGGGTTTGCTGTTTTATTTTGTTTGGGATTTATTTCAAGTTCATTGATTTATAAAAATCTCCTTTAAAACTTGCTTTGAAATAAAATGTACCAGTAGCTCCTCTCAGTTTCCATTTTGGTGGTGTCTGAAACGTTAAAAGTCTGTGATAACTAAGGACTAAAGAGCCTGCTTTCATCTTGAGGGATGTTGTTATTTGATAAATTATAAAGTTGTATGAAGGTTAGCAATTATTATTATAATGATCAAAACGTAATATAGACTGCCTCATATATGCTAGTCATTCTGCAAAGAAATTTATATAACTTATCTAATTTGATTTTTTTTTAAAGAGTTCTATGCGATTGGAAGATAGGAAACTTGGGACAAGGAGAAGCCTTGTACTCCAGGACAATGAGGAGCAGACCCGAAGATATAATTCAAGACTGACCTCAAGTCTTGATCTTGATCTTGGCTGCACATTACCTCTCATGTAAAAACTTACCAGATAGCAGGATCCTTCTTTAACGTTCATCTTTCAGCAAAGGTTTTCAGAAGACTATTTCTCATCCTGATTTGTGCAAACATTAAAAATAGATTCAAGAAGCACTCGGGGATTTGAAAGATGCCACCTTCTTCCTCTGAGAATTTCCTATCTCCTCTCTCAGAATTTATAATTGTAAAGATATTTTACTTAGTTTGTTAATTCAGTTAATAACACATAACCCTGTCCATTTCTAACCTACAATAAATTTGCTATTTAAAAATGTCCACACGCTGGGGACTTATTATTTGCAATCCTCTTTCACATTTAATCTCAAAATAACCCCATGAGATGAATACATTATTCTCAATTCATAGATGTAACAGCTGAGGCTTTGAAAAGTTTATTTCATTTGTCTAGGCTGGGGTAACCAGCATGTAGTAGAAATAAAAGCCTGTTGATTCCATTTCTGTTCCAAGTTGTTAGCTGCTTAATTTAAGAGCTCACCAAAATGAGAAATCTCTGGAAAGTGTTGGATATGTTTCACCATAAACAAAATAATTATCCTGGATTTCATATTATAGTATAAATGAGCCAGTAATTAAAGTGCATGGAAACTAGAATTTGATCTGAAAATAAATGAACAAATAACAAAGTCTGTTGATTTGTTGATTGGATGGGTTATTAGAGTGTATTCAATTCATTATTTTTATTTTGCATACAAAGAATGTGAGACCCAGGGGAGGAAAGAAACATTTCTAAAATTGCACATTCTGATGCTGGCAGATTAAAATAAGAATTCAAGTTTCCTAAATTCCAACCTGTTTTATCTTTTCCCTACGTGGAATAGCTGATATTCTCACTTGCTACAGAGTAATTTAAACAAAAGATATTGTTTCCTTTGCCCAGCTGATCTATGTAATTTATGTAATTACATCAATGAGCTT
Source organism: Camelus bactrianus (assembly GCF_048773025.1). NCBI lineage: Eukaryota > Metazoa > Chordata > Mammalia > Artiodactyla > Camelidae > Camelus > Camelus bactrianus. Next base: position 27,316,863 of record NC_133567.1, on the reverse strand, counting down.
CATTGTTTTCCTAGTGAGATCCACCTAGGGAAATGAAGATGTTGAGAGATAATAACCAAATGCCTCCTTTGACTCTACCCTATAGGATTTTCTCTTGTAAAGGAAACACACAAAGAAAAGATTAATGAAACAGGATTTTTTTAAGCTTTCATTTTCCCACACCAATTTAGCCTGTCTTTACACTTTAAACCAAACAAGTAAATTACATGGGAACATGATAAGACTTATTTTCTGCATCTGTCAAATTTCTCTAATGGCACAAGAATATGGTGCTGCCTTTTGCATACTATTTTAGAAAGGGAGGTTAGTTCAAATACATCTACCCAGTCCTTTACACTGAAAGAAATTTACTCAAGCATCAGGGACCTGATATGGAAATTTAAGCCTTCTGTAGAATACACATAGTCTACTAGACTATGTGCAGAACTCACCCTTTGGGAGAGATTTGGGCCAATACTCTCTCACCTTGTTAAACAGTTAATAAACAGAAATTCAATCAAATAGAGTTGGGGGACAATAAGGGGGAAATCTGTCCTGCAACATAGCAGAGACCTACAGGAAGAAAAAAGGCTCCTCTTCTTTCCTGGCATGAGTTCAGCCAATGAAAAGCCATGGGTCCTTTATTTACTATAGCTCTCTCAAATCCCTTTAAACCTCTGTAAAAGAATTCTTCTTTCTTTGCCATGAAGAGAAAATTTCACATGGTTCACTATGGTTGCATGCCCCCTATTGCAATTCTTGCTAATCCCAAATAAGCCCATTTTTATGAAGAAATATCTAGCAATCTGTTTGTTTCAGGTCAACAAACATCAGTTGGCTTTCTGACCATTGGAGCACAATGGCATACTGCCACCCAGGAGTGAGTGTTAGCTTAGAACCTACTTCAAGTAATCTCCAGAAAGATTTTAGTATATCTGTTTGCCCAGAGCACAGTTACCCTGGTAAATGGTCTCAGAGAAGGATTAGGTTGGAGATCTGTACCACCTATCTGTGGTGATATCACAGAGCTCTCATTCAAAAATACCCAAGATATCTTTTATTGAAAAATCTCTGATTTGGAAATTATCCACATCTGGTGATTGACTGAGGAGCCATGATTTTTCTGAAATGAATCCTGGTGACTCAATTCAGACCTCTGTTCACCAAAAATAGATTACATTTCATCATCATCATCATCATCATCATCATCATCATCATCATCATCATCATCATCATCATCATCATCATATTCATCATATTCATTGGTTTGGGTTTTCATACCAAAACACTACAGATTTGGTAGCTTAAACAACAGACATTTATTTTCTCACAGTTGTAGAAGCTGGACATCCAAGATCCAGGTGCCTGCAGGGTTGGTTTCTGGTGAGAACTCTCTTCCCAGCTTGCAGATGGCCACCTTCTCTGTCCTCTGTCCTCACATGGCCTTTCCTCTAAGAAAACATCAGAGAGCAAGCTCTGGTGTACTTCCTTTTTCTTATTAGGACACCAGCTCTATTGGGTCAGAGCCTCACTCTTATGATTTCAAGCAGTACCAGCTAGTCCAATCCCCACTGCTCATGGCTTTCCAGCCTGTATGACTGGTATATGAGCAAAGAAACTTTTTAGATGACTTCCACCTCAGCCAGTGTCTAATCACAACCTCAGCAGTGATGCTGAGCCTGAAGTTGCAACTGAACTGATCAAATTCCTGACCCACTGAAACCATGTGAAATAAAGTGAATATTAGTGTCTTAAATCACTAGATTTTTGAGAGATTTTTTAATACAACAATGGTATCTGAAACACTGCCATAATTTAGACATGATAGTACTGCCTCGTGGGTAGATATATTTTAACAAACTGGAAAGCTAAGAAATAGAATATTAGCTGTATAGATTTTTATATATGAAAGTTATAATATTGTAGACTATTTGGAAACAGAATTGTTATTCAATAAATGTACTGGGAAAATATTATGTATCCTCTGATCAGAGAGGATAGTATATATCCATTCCACACAATACATAAAACTGTGTATCCTATGTGTTTGGAAAATGTAAATAAGAAAAAAAAAACTTTAAAATGTTTGAAGAAAATTATCTTTATACTCAGAGAAGGCAAGGAATTTTGGAAGTACATGCAGAGATGTTTTATCCTGATTCCAGCATCCTCATCCCTACGTACAGCACAGGTGGTGAGTGCTTGATCCCAGTCATGCTCCCTTTAATGAGCATCTTCAAATCCAGCTGTCAGCTCCTTCAAATCTGATAATTATTGAAGTTTTGAATTCACTGTATTAGATTATTTTCTAATTAAAAGTTCTAGAGTGCTTTTTATTTAGTTCACTAAAGAATAAATGAAACTTTATTGCTTGCATTAATTCAGTAAGTCTCAAATATTTGGAGCCATTAGTATTGCTTGGTACACTAAATGTATCCAATAATAAATTGAGAAAACCCCTTCACTTGCTATACTGGATATTTGTTACATACACCTGTATAGTTTGAATATCAGCAATAATTCTATTAACTCCAAAGCTAATTTTGAAAAAAAAATTATGTTGGTGCTGATTTCATATGTGGATTCTTAGGGATAGATAATTTATTCTTTTTCTGCAAAATCCTAATGTTGTGGTGTGTATGCCATAGTCATTTAGGTAAACTTAATTAAATTCATAAAATTGAGTTCATCCAAAGAAAACTTCATAGAACCATGGGGCCCAGGCAAACCAGTGTCAGCCTTTGTCTTTAGAATTGAGAGAATGCTGTTCTCAGAGCCTGGCTGCTCTTCCTCTGACAGTCAGGCTCAAGAATCTCATTTCCCATCTTGATCTTTACCATTTTTATTCCTAGATGTGCTTTAGCCAAAACCAAGAGCTGAATGGTATCTTGAATCCCAGTTCAGTGTTGAATCACTGCCTTCAGATCCTCTTTGTAATGTTGTCTATTTCTTTCCAGTGTTCCTCTGAGATGTCATTACTCAAAAGACTGTTCATATAATAAAGTCGGGTATTACATTTCAGTGACTATCTAATTATTACCTAGGTTGTACAAATTTCTCATTTAATAGCATGTCTCTTAGTACAAGATGTTCAAGGCAGTGCCCTCTCCATAACGAGGGAGACAGATTAGCACTCTTGAAACAATGCATGTGCAAAGTAATTTCCAGAAGGGGAAATATCAGTATGTTTTATAGACTTCAAAAAAGATGAAATGAGCTAGTCCTTGACACAGGAATACAAATAATTCTAAACTTATACAAATGTATAATTTACAAACTGAAAAATAAGGATGACAGAATTAACACGTCACAAATTAAAAATGGGAAAACATGGTGTACATTGTCAAAATTTAGGGACTTTGACATCAGAAAACCTGGGTTTCATTATGGACCTTCCAGGGGTGTAATTAACTAGAAGTTATTTATTCCTCTAAATCTCAGTTTCTTTTCCACAGTTGTTGTGTTGAACATATTAAGTTCCTACACTTATACTTTAAATTTTAATATTCAACCTTATAAATATTAAAATGTGATTAAATATGATATTAAATTATAGTTTAGATGTTTGTTAAATGGTATAATTTTCTGGCACATTTTGTGTGTCTCATTAAACTTAGTTACATTCCCCCCATGAATCCCAGACGTGAAGTGTCTTGAGGAGATGCACCTTGCCAGGCTGGAGTTTGGTTGGGAATAAGTAGTAAGAGCTATAATCTTAAAGAAACCTAAGCAAATTCTGGATTTTCACATTAAAGTTAGTTTTTTGTTCTGAGTACCTATAATATGTCAGACAATCTTTCTATGCCTCAGTTTCATTCTCTGTAAAATGAGAAAGTAATGTCACCTATCCCACAGGGTTGTTGTAAAGATGAAAAGATTTTATAAATATAAAAGGTTTTTTTTTTCCCAACATGGGGAGAAAGCTGCTGACCATAAACTACTTTAAAACAGGTCTCCTGCCTTTGGAGCATGTGTTTTTATATGCATCAATCGGATGCTCTGTTGGCTATCAGGACATCAGCTTAATGACTGACTTTTCAACACTTGGCAGGATGTATGTTTTTGAATTAACTTTAAACGAAATTTTCCAAACCCATTTTCTAAAACACATTTCTAACCAAAAGTAGAATAGTTCAAATAAAATGATTTATTTTTATAAATTGTTAAAGTAAAACATGGCCCATGGAAAATAGTTCATATAAATAGATTGGTAGAAAATTTAAAATCAAAGGACCTCTCCCAACCATAAGCCATCATTCAGCCTTCTATTAATAGTTTAGGGCATGCTCTTCAGAGCACAGATTTATGTATAGTCATTAGGTACTCTATATAAAAGTACATAAATGAAATATTAAATTTGAAATTCTAGTTGCAATCTGTATGGGCACCATTTGTCATTATTTATGAATATTACTTTATTTTAATTGAACATACTCTTTCATTTTGTGTTTACAACCTAATTCCCTTAATGAGTCCACTTTTACTTGGAATCTATTTTATTTCTAATTCACTGCCTTACACACATGGCCACATGAACATCACTTATAGACATCTTCAATTATTTCTGTTGAATAAATCCATGTCATCAACAAGACAAAAACTATGCATATCTTTAAATTTGACAGATTTTATCACATTGTTCTCAAAATCTTGAAGCATATTTTATTCTCATAAATTGTGTATTAAAGAGTAATTTTCTCCACAACCTTAATAATACTAAATATTGTCATTATTGAATATATTACCCAAACAATAAGTTGAAAATTATTTTAATTTGCATTGATTCATAGAATTTTATTGCTGACATAAATGATAAAAGTATTACAGGGTTCAGATACAGTTAAATGCAATGTAATATCTATATACAGATATATAACATATAAACATATCCAAATCAAAATAATAATAATTAATAATAATAATTCAGTACATGCTATGTACCAGACATTTTGCTAGTACTTTGCACACGCTTTCTCATTCAGTCCTCACAATTAGCTATGATGACACACATTTCATGGCTGAGATAAAGCAAAATAATTAATTCATTTCTCACTATACAGTTAGTACTTGATAAACCTGGATTTGAATTCAAGAAGCCAATATTAAAGCTATGTGTTTCTTGTATTTGAAATTCTTACAGAGCTAAATGACTTATTCAAGAAAAGCCTGGATAAGGTGAGAGCAATGTATTTAGAGAATGTCTCCAGGTCATCATATTTAAACAGCAATAGTGCCCTGTGTTCTTCAGAGGACTTGTGTCTGGAGCACATGCGTCATCAGTAGACTATGTCTCTAGTGAAGGGTTTTGAAAGGATTATTTCTGTTGATAAGTGTTCCTGAATTGCTTTGCTTTCTTAGAAAGACGAATGGAAGTGGAATTACTGACAGTAGCACAGTTTTAGTATGGAAGTAACTACACCATTGTAGAAACAATGCTTGTTTTAAATGATTCCAGAGGGAGAGGGCTTAATCCCTGAACAACTTTTCTTGATTTCACCACCCCAGCCCTGAACAAGTCATCAGCATCTCCCTGAGCACCAGCACCAACACCAACCCTCTGGGCAGAGTTGTTCACAAATAGATATGGTTTTTACATATGTGTTTGTGTGTGTATGTGTGTGTTTGTGTGTGTAATCCAATGTATTGATTTCATTACATAATTAGAATCATTAACTGATCAAAACAGAAAGAAAAATATCACATAAAGTCCTTCTTAAAGGTTATTAGTGGAAAAATTAAGTTAAAGGAAATTGGTACCGAAAGAAAAAATATATATATATACACATATACATACACATATGTATATATATACATACATATGTGTGTGTGTGTGTGTGTGTGTGTGTGTGTGTATAGAATATACACACAAACAGAAAATTGCATGAAACAAGGGAAACAAAAATAAAATCTAACACTATTCTATCCATTAGTTCCTCTTGTTCTGAATTTTAAGACATGTCTCTGAAAGATAAATACACACTTTTATTTGCTAATCTTGTGATCTGGATAGAGCCCAAAAGGCAGACACATAAGTCTGAAAATTTGCTAAAAAAGATTATAGTAAATCAAGCTAAAAATTGTTGATAGCTCAAAGTCATTCATCTTGAGGCTACAATTAGTTTATACAAACAAAGCAGGTGAACTACTGGCACGTTTTAAATATAATATAATTGTCCCTGATTATAACTGATTTAATTATTCAATAATTTTATAATGGTAGTTCAAATTAATAAGAACATGCTTAATATTTGGATAAGTTGTTAAAATCACCTCCAAAACTCATCTTATGTCACCTATGTGACATCTAAAAGCCAAGTACTTGGTAGGCCCCATCAGTAGGACACAGAGATTGTGCAAGTAAATATTCTAAAACCATGTCAGTGTAACCTAAAACCTTGCCCATCAAGGATGTACTCACACAAACTTTTCTCTAAAAAGAGCTAGGAATCATGACATATTCTGGGAAGATTCCTGAGAAGGAAGGCCTCTCAATTTTACTAAATATGATCCTCACAAGTGATAGGTCAACCTTTGTGCTTGGAATACCCTTACTAACATTTTAAAGTTACTTCATGCTTGTACCTAAAAGTTTAGACATGCTTTGGGACAGCATTGCTTAAACATTTTTGTTCTACTATTGTCCCCTAAAGGTGCTTTGTTAGGCATTATGTTCCCTTAATCACCTCTCCCTCTAAAATAGTAATGCCACAAATATGCTATTTATGTGCTTTATGTTTATCTGTGCATCACATATAAAAACAGTAAGAAATATTCAGCCTCAAAGAAATTATATTTACCTTATTGGGAGAGACATTACCCCCATTTCAAGTGCATACTTTTAAATAACCTAGTATTTTAGAAAAGAAAGAGTTTAATGTGGTTATTTAAATTCAGAGTAAACTGAAATTCTAACCGTGCTTCAAACAACTGCAAATCTATACCCAATTCTCTCTTGCATCTCTCTTGTAAAATATTTTTACCTTACTCATTAATAACAAAATCTTGTTTATTTATTTACTTGCTTATTACCCATCTATTTCCCACTGAAATTTAAGTTTCACACAAAGACAGTTTTGGACTTTATTGTTCAAAGTTGTATATCCAGTTCTCATCACTGTCTGGCCCATTTTAGGCCCTGAACAGTATTTTTTTAAGAAGTTAAGTCAAAATTCCCTAAACTGAATTGACCAAGAAGCCCTTTTTCCAGTAATAAGTGTTAACACTATGGGATGACAACGGGAAAAGCCCTTTGGAATTAGCCCCTATCTCCAGGCCCACACAGAGGATCAGTCTCCTAAATGACTGAGTTGCTTATTTTTCCTTCAAATATCTCTTCCACCCAAGTGTCTCATCCACTGAAGTTCAACTCTTTGAATTTTGTTTCTCGAGCCTGTTACATCCCACTTTTCCTGAAGCCCATGAAAGATAATATATCTGCAGAAAAGAGATCATTAAATGATTTTCCCTTGACCCTAGAGGAATCAAGAAAATGCAAGTAACTTAGGAAGTGGTGGCCAAAAGAGAGCCAAAGGGATGAAAGTCCTTCACCCACCCAAAATAAGAATCTCTCAATGGCAGTTTCCACAGCGTGGACAGTGGTCAGATCTGTGTTTTGGCATTTACACACCATGATAACAAAGAGTGTTGTGAAGTGGGAAGAGGAGAGGAAGCAGATTTTAAAAGACTCTAAATTATTGTTTAACTTCAGTGAGTCTCATTTTCTTCTTGTATGAAATGGAGTAAAAGCCTCTCTAATAATACTTGTTGCTACATGAATAGAATTAAAGTATGTAAAGAAACTATCAAAATGTATGCTTCATAGTTGGCCTTCAACGATAGTCCACTCATCCCCCTCACCTAATGCATAACAGTTTTACTGAAGTGATGTCCAGGTTAAACCAAAGCATCCTTACACAGCAGGTCCAAGCATTATTTATCTCATTAATTTTAGGATAAATGTATTTATTATTTTATATGACTTTTTAGTACCAGAAATAACCAGGTTGCGGTCAGTCCTCAGGAAAGAGTCTTGATGATCAGTGCAAAGGAACATCTTAACAAGCTTTAACCTTACTCACTAACCAGCAGGACTCTGTTCACTGAGAACAACAGGCTGCCTTACACCTTCCAAGTTCACTGCTGACTATTTGTAACTTGTGCCTCACTAATCTTCTCACCCCTGCACTGAGCCCTTGGTGTATCCCCTAAGACACAGTCACTGGCTTAGTTTCCCCCTTCAAATCCTCCATCTGTTCCTAGAATAGAAACAACATTTAATCAACACTTTTTCTATCTTTACCCCTGGATTACTCTCATCTTCTGTGTAACACTAATAAGACAAAATGAACCTATACCATTTAATCTAGATTCTGTTGAAATGTTTAGTTCTCAGCAGCAATTGTAAACATGACCATTTTAATAGGTGCTTTCAGGCCTAGACTTTGTGGGAAAATGTTCTGTTTCCTATGAATTTGAGAAAGCCATGCACACCTTAGTAAGTGCAGCCACCACAGGACAATTCTCTTACATTACTGTGTGGTCAAATTGTGGAAGAAGTATCTCCATTTGATGACTGAGTTTGAGAAAGGGATGTTTGTGAGAAGCACATGTGCAGGAGTGTTGCAGTCAGAGACGCTCTGCTTTACAGAGTTAGGTAACAATGTGGAATTGCCAGTGTTCTCCACATACACAGAGGGGCATTGCAGGGAACCCCACTTTCCAGAAGTTCACTTTAGCCACTTAGCTTTTCTGAAGACCAACATTAGTACTTGTTTTCTCTAACAGGAAGAAATTGGAAGGGGATTTTTTTCTTTTACTTAAAAATATTTATTACCAGACTAATGTTGGTCTGTTTTAAAAGTGAAGTGGCATAACGAGCCTTTCAAACAAAGGGAAAAATGTGCAGGCTGAACTGCACGGCTACATGTGAGACAAGGCTACACCTTCTTGAAGGATACATGAATCATCAAGACTGCAGATGGTATTTTTTTCTCTATAGACGTAAACACATCAACATACAACCGACATGTGTCATTTCAAAGAAAGTAAGACTGAGTTTGTAAGATCTGGACTGGGAGTTTGTAGCTGAAACTGTTGAGAGGCAGCAGCATGCCGGTGCTCCTGAAGCACTTTCAGGGTAAGCTTGTGAGGTGTGGGGCAAGCAAGCTGGTAACCCTCTCTTGGCTTTGATTTGCTGCTCTGTAAACTGGGGACGTTAATAATGGAACTACTAGCTTAGCACATGAGTGAATCAACTAAAGCGAATATGCCTAATAGATAACAAGTTGTTTATTTAATGCAAAAATATGTGCCAGACCTATTACTGAGTCCAAACTCCTTCTGCTCTCCACATGACAGGCCAATAAATTGGGAGACAGGGTGTTGGGCAGTGAATAGCAACTTTGTTAAGAAAGCCAGCTGACTGAGAGGATGGCAGCCTAATGTCTTAGAGGACCATCCTCCTCCAGTCAGAATACAGGCTTCTTTTATACAAAAAAAAAAAGAAAGAAAGAAAGAAAGAAACAAAACAAAACAAAACAAAAACAGGTGAGGGGCTGTGGTTGGTTATTGCATGCTTCTTGCTGCAGGAATTCATTCTTGCAGCCATCCATGTGCGTCAGGCCATGGTATCCCTATAAACCTCCAAAAAACAAAAGTTATTCTCCATTTTGCAACTTGCCATCTCTACATAAGGGAAGAAGAGCTAACATCCTGACAGGCCAGAGCCCAGAGAATAGGCTCTCCTGTCTATTTCAGGCTAAAGGCAACATTGTTTCCCAAAAGGTGCAGAGCTGGCAGGGCTAAGCCTAGAAAACAGGAACAGATCCAATTTGGAGGCAGATGTGTTTTCCTCTAACCTTGGGCTTTTTTGTTGAGATTGGATACACAAATATTTACTTTGGTTTCAAATGCCTCCCCAAGTCTTGGTATGCAGAAAGAAAATATTTCTCTTATATTCAAGAAAAACTATCAGCCATTAAGGGTACTGAAGAGGAATTAAGACTAATTTCAGAATTTCTGGTTTATTTTTGTGCATCAGGAAAATAAAAAGAGATAGAATTTGAATTATTCATTCTCCTTTCGTGGGTGTCTATCTCTTTGCTTTTGGTCAATTCATAGTGCAGAAAAAATTTCTGAGCAGTGAGTACTTCACACAACTGTTGCTCCCCCATGTATCTAAAAGTTTCTATCCGTTATTTGCTCTACCACAGGCTAAGCAAACATAGAAGAAATTCTGAGATCAAGGCCCTATGGAAAAACTTATTTCACCCAAGTAACATATATAAAGAATTTTGTAAAGTAGCAATAAGACTCTGGAGAAAAATATACTTTACAATCATCAAACTAGGGATTTATAGTTGTTCTCTCCGTTGGCTATTCTGCAGCTATGATCATAAACATTGAAGCCTTGTAAAGTACATCACAATTTATCAAAATGTATAATAAATGCCTAGCAAATATTAAATGATCAATGGATGCTAGTTTGTGGGCCCCTGTTTTTTTCTGTCAATGATCTGCAAAATTTCTTAGTTTTTCTGTACAATTTACAATAGGTATAATCCTCCCTATGTATATAAATCATCAGTTTCTTGTTATCATGAACAGCCTAAGTTACTCTCCTCTTTATCAAACTCCTCATGGCATTTTTCACCTCTGTGTTTCTCACTGTGTAAATGATAGGATTCAACATGGGAGTGAAGACTGAGTAGAACACACTCACCAACTTGTCCACAGGGTAGGCGGCCACGGGACGTATGTAGGTGAATACACAAGGGAAAAAAGAGAGCACCACTACTGTAAGGTGGGAGCCACATGTAGAGAGGGCTTTGCGCCGTCCTTCAGAGCCACAGGATTTCAGGGAGCACAGGATGACTATGTAGGAGATGAGTAGCATGAAAAAATGAGTAAGCACATGCCCCCACTGTTAGCTGCCACCACCACTCCAAGCCTGTACGTGTCCCTGCAGGCAAGTTTTAACAGTGGAAAGAGATCACACATGAAGTGGTCAATCACATTGGGACCACACAAGGGCAAGTTGACCATGAAAAGAACCTGTACAATGGCATGCAGTATCCCCCCAATCCAGGCCACCACCACCAGGAGCTGGCAGAGATGCTGTCTCATGATGGCCGTGTAGTGCAGGGGCTTGCAGATGGCCACGTAGTGGTCATAGGCCATGACAGTGAGGATGATGCCCTCTGACCCTCCCAGGAAGTGTTCCAAAGCCAGCTGGGTCAGGCAGCCACCCCAGGAGATAGTTCTCCTCTGGTACAGCAGGTCAATGAGCATTTTAGGAGTTGTGACAGAGGTGAAGGAGGCATCTATGAAGGACAAGTAAGTGAGGAAGAAGTACTTGGGGGCTGAAAGTGTGGGGCTGAGGGAGATGGTGATGACCATGAGCAGATTGGCCAGCAGGGTAAATAGGAAAATGAGCAAAAAGACAATGAAGAGTACTTTCTGCAGGTGTGGATTCTGCGTGAGTCCCAAGAGAACAAACTCAGTCACATTGTTGGGAGGGGTGAGGAGATCCATTCAGCCAGTAACACCTTCCTGGGGCCTGAATTACCCACAAAGGATAAAGAAGAATACCCATTAATCATGAAAGGATTGTGGTCTGAATTTCTTGGTACAAAAACAGAGCAGTCACTGTACCTGCGGAGCACGTCCTTGACACTCCTCCCTCAGTCCTTGTTTCAGTTCTCTCTTACTTCCTTCATGATGTTTCCATTTCTTCAGACACCTAATACCTGTCACCTGTAAAACATCTTAAGGCAACATTTGATGGCAAATTTACTGAGAAAACCCTGGGCTGTCTACATGAGATCTGGATTCTCCATCTGGCTCCAGCTCCATGTGACTCTTCTGAGTCCTCTCTGTGTCCCATGGTTCTGAGCCCTCCTCTGTGTCTGTGAGGTTACAAACTATAATTCACAGATGGATCTTTTAAGCTAAGAGGTGCTGCACACAGGTAAGAGGTATTTCCTCTTCAATGAAAATTCACATTTGAACCCTCAGCTCTAACTGTGGAAAGACACCATGAATACATATTTCCCATAAGCAGGCCATTTAGAGAAATGTATGTAAGTCATTGGCAACACACTCTCCCTGGTACCTGCCAGAACATGTAAGCTATTCAGGTGTGTTTCCTCACCACACCTACCATAGTGCCTGGCATAATGTCTGCACTGCCTGAAACCTGTTAGGTGATGAGTAAATACTTGGTGAATTGTCATTCTCCATGGGTAAGAATATATCTGCTTCCCCAGACCTTAGACCTACCAAGAATCCAAGTGTTCTTATCCTTCTGCTCTGTTTATCATTACTCTCTACTTTATAAAAATCATAAGCAAATGTTTGAAAAGAAGCTGCATACCACATTAATATTTTATGGCATACTCTATGGGACAATATGAAAGTATTAATTGCCTCTAAGAATGAGTATGTTTTTAGGTAATTTTATTTTCAAGATATTCATAAGGTTTGTTAATCCATGTTTTTTTATTTTTCAAATTATGTTCCACATATATTTTGACAGTCATATTCAATAAACTTATAGCTTCAGAAGACTTGGATAAAAAACTATTGCATAAAAGTTCAGTATGTGAGTATCTGTCAAGCAAAGAAATCCTTATTTTCATTCTAAAAGTAAAAATTTAACATAGGCAACAAAAAGTAATAGTTTGCTAGATAAGATAGATATGTATGGACTATACACATAAACATATATACATACACAATACAAACACACATAAAATCTATTACTGTAAGTACCTATTACAAGTTCACTCATTCAACAAACATTTACTAGACATTGTGTATGTTAGTGTATGTTAATGTATGTGTGTTTACATAAAATTATAGAAAGTTCCCTAGTGAAACAACTTTAGTAATCCCTTCCCTGAAATTTTATTACCAAACAGCAGCAACTCATCCCTCCATGATGTATGACCTGCCCATCCCTTTATGCTTCTGCTACAGGCATCCTCATGTCTCCTTCTCCCATCTTCCCACAGCATCCATCATCCACCATTCCTGGTTACAGAATACTGCAATAGTAATGGAATGAGGAAATTTGCAACCATAAATTTCCCAAATAAAAATCATAAATATAATACAATGTATTCTGCAGAAAATGTCTTTTCCTTTCAAAGATAAATAAATAAAGACCTTTATTTTTTAATTAAACAATATGAAAATTTTTATACATATGTGGAAACAAAGAACAGCAGCTTCATTGCATTCTTTTATTCTGTGGCTGACTCCCCAGCAGATCAGAAAAGAGATGATTTTATATAAAGTAAGAATTATACATAACTAATAAATGTGATTTAGAAATGACTATGAAGAAATAAGTATTATTTTTCTTTTCTCTTTGGCACTGCAGTATTCTTTATAGGGTTAAATTCTAAATGAAAATATTTTAAAGGCTAAAACCTTTTATTTACAAATATGTTCAACAAAATTATTAAGAGGTATGGAAAACTTAGAAATTACATGAAATGTTCAACATTGGAGAAATGGTTATTAAAATACAGTACATCCCTTTGACTTGTGCAGTTTTTAAAAGACGTATTTTTGAAAATGGTACAATATCATAGGAAAATTCTGATGTTGTATTTTATAAAGTGGGAAAATTGTGAATGGAAATTTGAGTTATATAGCTATTCTATTTTAATTCTAACTAATTGTGCTATTCTTCTAATTTAAATATATCTCAATAGGAAAAAATACCCCAAGTATTTTTACTTCTAAATCAGTAGTATTGTAGTTGAGTTGATCTTTCTTAATATTTTGCATGCCGAAGAGGGACTGAAATCTCAGATTGGTGAGGAAGAGGGGTGATTGCATAATTTGAAAGAGCCATTTAATCCTGAGCGTCTATTAAAATATGATTTCCTGGAGAGAAAAAAATCTTACCTGCAAACTTGTCAGACTTAACTCCCTGGTGAGAGCCCAAGGCAGATGTTAGCTCGCCAAGAAAGCAGTGAAGTTGTAAGATTAAAAATGCCAAACAGCTCAGCTATAGTAAGTGCCTTTTCTCATTTATAACTAGTTCCTCTGGATAAGGCCTTTCTCTTGGAGCTTAAAAGTGCTGCTACATTTCCTATTTGTAGGCCAGTTAGGTGAAGTTTCTCAGCTGTAGATGATTGGACCTCAGGGGTATTTCACCACCATTAGATTTTGCCAACAACCCAATTATTTCTCATAACTTAACTGAACTTCAGAGGAGAACTCTTAGAGCATTCATTTTTCATTTTGAACTCTCCCTTAAGTCTACATGAAGAAAAAATACTATGACAAGAGAAAAAAAATAAGTTGGCCATTTATGAAGTTAGGCATTTGAAACAAATGAGCTTTATATTGTCTGAATATTTGTTATTGCATGAATTAATCATTTTAGTAACTATCTGCGTTAAATGTTTTAGTATAATATTTTGTTTTTAAACCAATCTACTATTCATGCAAATCATAATTTTAAATATTATTTTCAAATGTACAATTAAATGATCATTTTGAACCCTATTATAATATTGGCACTTCACATTGCGTAAAGTTTACAGTGCTCATTCAAAGTGGCTGTATCTTGTGTCAGTTTTTGAATTAGGTTAGCATAATATTGATGAAAATAATTAAATAATTCCATTCTGCAATTATATCCAGGGATGGTAGACTGCATTTATTTCTGCAATGGTTTCATTTTGTAATTAATGTTGCAAGGAAAATGAGCGTACAGGTATCTCTTCAGATTCTTGGTTTCATATTTTGGATATATATGCACACACATAGTATTGGTGAATCATACAGTAGTTTTATTTCTAATATCTTGCAAAATCTCCATAATGTTCTCCATAGTGGCAGAAAAAACGTATATTCCCACCAAAGTGCAGTAGGGTTCTATTCTCTCTACATCTTCACCAAAATATGTTGTCTGCTATATATTTCACATAGCCATCCTAATGAGTGTAAGATAACATGTCATTGTGGTTTTGACTTGCATTTCCCTGTTGATTAGCGATGTTGTTCAATTTCCCATGTTCCTATTGGACATTTGTATGTCTTCTTTGGAAAAAATGTCCATTCACGTGCTTTGCTCAATTTTAAATCAAGTGTTCTTTTTAATTTAGTTGTAAACGTTCTTTATATATTTTATATATTAATGCATTATGAGATATATAATTTGCAAATATTTTCTCCCAATCCATAAGTTACCTTTTCATTCTTTGATTGTATAATTAGCTATAAAGTTTAGTCTGAATTTTAAACTTGATATCCTGGACTTGAATCTTGTGTCGTGATGGGATGAGAATTAATGATCTGATAGCTTTTGCCTCCTCTCTCTGGGAGCCCTGAGCTGCCATTTTATAAGTCTGACAACCTCACTGGACAAACATTGTCTACATTACCCTACATCTACATGGAGAAGAAAGAGACCCAGAAGAACCTTATAGTTATCCCTGCCACGGCACTATTCATATAAGTCAAATCATCTTGGACCCTCCTTAAAGCACAGCAATCAGAAGAATGCCAGAATGTGACTTCAGTGCATGTCACACACACACACACACAAAAACCAGAATTGTTCAGTCAAGTCCTGACTAAATTCATGTATAATCAGATACAGACAAGCAAATGGCAAGATACCCTGTGTGTAGACAGATACAAGCCTGTGGGAGATCACATCAAATACATATGCATATACATATACAAATGCATTCATGTTGCCAATCAAATATTGATCCATGTGTTGTCATATATCAACTCAGAGTGTTCACATATACACACATAAGTGTAGTTGGATGTAGACCTACATTTCATTGAATGTGCACATACATGTGGTCATAGAGATTCACATGAAGTTGGATCCAGATCTGAGTATGTGGTGGGATATATACTTGTGTATTTTGGATACAGGCATATTAATGTTTGGATACTGACATATTCAGAGAGGTAATCAGACAGCTTACTGAGTCTAGCTGATTATCAACAAGGGGAAGAAATGCCAGGCTGTTGAAAAATAGGACTTTTTCTCTTATCCCACAGCTGGCTCCTAGGTCGCAAGAACATAGCCATGCAACAAGACGTTTATGTTCCACAACTGCTGCATTCATCCCAAGGACACACTCCAGTATCTCTTTCTTTCTTCTTTTTCCACTGAAGTTTCTGTTTTAGGGCTGACTTCCATGGGAGGAAAGAGCCTATAATAGAAAGTGATTGGTACTTCCAAAATAAAGATAACGATGACAGAGCCTTTAAATAAAAGACCCTGTGACCCATTCAGGGGCTAGAGCTTTCTTAACAGGCTACTTGGCTGACAGCTCCCCACGTGATTTTTTTTTTTTTGACCCTTCTCTTTCCTAGAAATAAAGCAACTTTTCACTTTGTCCCTCTGTCTCTACTGAGAATTCTTTCTCAATTAGCAGGCAATGATTCACACATTTGGTGAGTTTTTCAATTTGGAGGTCTTTCTACCCACTAACTATATTTCCTTGACTTTGAGGATTGTGCCATAGTTCATGCCAGGAAAAAATATTAAGCCCTTCCTGACCAGCTCATTGAAAATGTGAATCAAATGTAAATAAGAGAGTCCTGTTTTTAAATAAGAAATCACAAGGTAAGATTTATTTACACTCTATAGAGATGGTTATAAATTTGTATTAAGACATTAACAAATCTTTCACAATATATCTTATTCAGAATGGGAAATAAGATATTAACACATGTAATTTTCCTTAAAACAAATGTACACTCTTAACATTCTACATATATTTTAATGAGAAGTTTTCAAACTTTGTAAAATGACACTAAAGTTTAGGGGAGGAGGGGAAAAAGGGAGAAAAAGGAGAAAGTACCCCAAATTTAAATCTTCTTATTGGTGTAAATCCCAACCTACTAAGTAGAAAATTTTCAAATGATTACCAAAATTAATAATTATGTTGGCAGATTATTTTCCTGTTTGGGCTTAGATGTTTCCCCATCATAAACAAAAAAAATTTAAGTGGGTAAAAAAAATGTTTGAAAAGTTAATATTTAAGTAAAGATTAAAATTTATAGAATAATTGGAAGAATATGGATTTTCCAAGTATAGAACATAGCAAAAAGTAAAAGAATATTAAAATAACATATTTATATAGTAACACGCATAATTATAACACAAAAGTAAAAGTTTTTAGCAAATTTCAAAGAATAAGTATTCATAGTAAATTATATACACATACATCTATAATTTAACCTAGAAAGTGTTCATCAAAATTTATCAGAAAAAATTCACTCTCCAATAGATCAAGAATTAAAGCGATGGATAGTGTCTATATAGTGGATTCTATGTCCCATATATTGTGCAAGAAACAGAACAGAAAGACAAATAACTTCCCCTGACTTCAGATAGATTACAGCCCAATAAAAAGAGATAATTTGTAAAGGCTTTTATCACATAACTTGAAATGACTACACAGATTTGAAAGTTCACTAAATTTCTGTCTTAGTCCACTTGGGCTACTAATACAGAATACCTAACACTTAAACAATAAACATTTATTTTTCACAGGTTTGGAGGCTCAGAATTTCAAGATTAATGTGCCAGCGGATTCTGTATCTGGCTGAGTCCTCACATGGCAGAAGGGTCAAGTGAGCTGATGGGGTCTCTTTATAAAGGCATTTATCTCATTCATGAGAACCTGACCTTCATGATCTAATCATTTCTCACAGGGCCCTCCTCCAAATATGACCACATCATAAAGAATTTAACTTATGATTTTGAAGAGGGACACAAATCCTCAGTCTACTGCAGCATCCAAAAGTGGAGGAATAAATTACATAAGTGCTCATAAACTAAAATGCTTCATATTATCTGGTGAATAGTGTTGTATTTGTGAAGACTAAGATAACATAAGAATTTTTTCTGTAATAGGGATAGAAATCACAATACACTGTTTTTCATACACTGTGATTTACTAGTGAAAATCATGCATTGCCCCAAAGAATGAGCTCCTCATGGATCCAGACTAAATAATGGAGGCAGAATAACAGACTTCTTTTGTAATAGGGAAGAACAGATAGATGACTCTAGGTTAGATCTGCTCCTTTAGTGCTAACCCTGTGCTCTGTGTCCTGTGCTTAGTCTTGTTGGTCTGCATGTCGATAAATGAATGTTGCCTACAGCCTGAAATATACAAGATGGCCCATAAGGGTATAACACTTTTCCATTCATATAGAGATAAATAGTTGCAGAATAGAGAATAGAATTTGTCTTGTTGGAGGTCCACACCCTATTCCCTTCTTAGTATAAAAGGAGCCTGAATTGTGACTTGGGTATGATGATTCTCTAAGACTTTAGTCTTCATCTTCTTGGCCTGCTGGCTTTCCAAAGACAGTCATTATCCTAGACCCAACACCAGGCCTCCCAATGTACTGGCCTATTGTGTGGTGAGCAGAACGTGTTACACTTTGAGCACATACTTCTGACCATTTAGAGGCAGATAATATTATGTTTCTAGCCTCATTCACAGATAGAGAGGATTTTATGAATGATGTCTATCAAACAAAACAATATATTCTGGCTCCTGTATTACCTAGAAAACTGTATTTCATTAACAACAGAGATAAGAAGAGCATATATTGTCAGCATCTTTCTTAACAATGATATCACCCAAAACATCTGGGGCAAAGTTCTAAAATGCATGTTTTTATCTCATGGATTATCATTAATGCTAAATTTGCACAAGAAGGAAGAGACTGGGTCTCTATAGGGTTTATGAAACATAAGCAAAAAAGGATATGGAGATATTAAAAAATAGCAGAGGTATGATCAAGTATTTTAAACTATTTGGGAAGATTAATGGGTCATCTCTATGAAAATATAACTCCAAACAAATCTGCTTCATATGAGAAGATAATATGATTACTCAACTGGGAAAATAAGTAAGGATTGGTTCTTTTCTGCATATATACCTTGTTCATTCACATTTTTATAAACTTAGCCTCCTTATGACTACTATTACAACACTGAAACTTCATTTTTTGATGTTAATATGGTAAGCAATACAAGCAAATTAATATATGTAATGTACTTGTAGATACAAAGGGAAGATACATGCTTTAAATACTAATATGGGCTGTCTTTGTGTGGGGAGGAGTGAATGAAATGTTTGTGTCATATCTCTTCTACTATTTTTTGAGTACTGTAATGAGTTATTAATTCTGAGAAAGAGTACATCATTTAAGAGAGAAACAAAAGAAAATCCTTCACTAACTGAAATAAATTTGCTATATAAGCTGTAGGTTAACTCATCATATAGAATATAAATCTATATTCATGAGTGAGACACTTTACATCCAAAAGTTGTATGTTTCACTAAGAAATGGTGAAAATCTTAAAAATGTATTTCAAATTTTATATATATTTAATATATATATACACACACATTTGAACTAGGAAATTATGAAAATCTTAAAAGTATATTTAGGTCATTGGAAGTATTCATAAAATAACGTTTTTCATCATGCCCAAGTTATTAAACCTGAAGAGACATTTACTACAGGTAAATAGCCATACATGGCTTTCCTGAAATAGCAATTTGTCATTGAAAATAAGTGATAATATTTTCTCATAAAATAAGAAAATAAGTGTCTCATTTTCTTACTCTTGTCCAGAGCTTTTTCATGGCATTTTTCATCTCTCCATTTCTCACACTGTAGATTAGAGGATTCAACATAAGGGTGATAATGGTATAAAACATGGCCAAGGATTTATCAATGGGTAAGGTAGAAGGAGGTCTCACATACATAAAGGTACAGGAGACAAAGAAGAGGGCCACCACAGTAATGTGGGAGCCACAGGTGGATAAGGCTTTGTGCCTCCCTTCCCGACTAAGATTCTTCAGGAAGTGCAGGATGATCCCATAGATGATGAGTAAGGGCATAAAGATGACCACACAGATCTTCCCATCATTGGCAACCACAGTGCGGCCAATGGTGTAGGTGTCAGAGCAGGAAAGTTTTAACAAGGGGTACGTGTCACAGACGAAGTGGTCAATGATATTGGGGCCACAGGAGGGAAGGTTATAAACAAAGAGAGGATGAGCTAAAGCATGTAAAAACCCACCGACCCAGGCCAACAGCAGCAGCAGAACACACACTTGCTTATTCATGATCATTGAATAATGCAGGTGTTTACAGATGGCCATGTAATGGTCATAAGCCATGACCACCAGAAGACAAATTTCAGCACCACCCAAAAAGTGCCCTAGAAAAAGCTGGGTCATGCAAGCTTGGAAGGAAATGGTTTTGTTCCTACAGAGTAAATCTAGAATCATATTTGGGGTGACTGTAGTAGAATAAGCAGCATCCATAAATAATAAGTAGCCAAGAAAGAAGTACATAGGGGAATCCAGGGTCAGGCTCACCACTAAAGGCACAACAATGAAGAGGTCACCCCCATTGTCACCATGTAGATGAGCAAGAACACAACAAATAATATTTTCTGACCTTGGGGGCTCTGAGTGAGCCCCAAGAGGACAAATTCAGTCACATTCCTCCTTTGTTCCATAGAATCTTCTGTATGTTTTATTTCAGTGTTCAGGGAAAAATTTTCTGGTAATATAATTGTTCCTAGGGATTTTCTGAAGTCTTAGATAATGTGTTTATTCAATCAAGAAATAGGCAGTATGTTTTATTATGTTCCAGTACTTTCAGTGATTGTAGTACAAGGCTGATTAAAATATCCTCCCTAATCTCAAAAAACTTTCAGTCTAATGAAGTGGCAAGTAATTTAGAGACATATGGGGGGCAAGAACACATTATTAAGTAAATGAGTTGCCACAATTAGCTTTCCATCTGGAAGCTAATTAAATTGTATATATAGCTAATACCTTATACAAAAATGTAAATTGGTTGAAGTTCTAATAAAAAAGGAAAGAAAAATTTACTTCATTTTAATTTCCAGTCATTAAGGAAATGATCTCCAATCTAGGGTTGGAAGAAACTTCTTAACCAATCATTTAAATCCCAAAGAGATATATTTAACAATTTCAAAAATGTTTTTAAGGTTTTAGGAAAAGATACCAAAATGTAAATAGACAAAGGCAGTTTAGTGAAAGATTTACATTTTACAGGTTCTACACAGAGTTAATGTCTAAAATAGACAAAAATCTCAAAACAATTTATGCACAAAATAAAAATAAAATATAAAATAAATTAAAAAATACAAACAATTAAAGGAAAAAGACATCTAAATGTCCAACAAGCGTATGTCAGTACACTGAGGCTGGGAACAGAAAAGTGGGAATTGAAGTAATGGCTTGCTTACTACAGTATTATTTTGGATTCTTGAAAGCCACTCAATCAAGGTCTTCAGAGGCTATATCATCTTTTAATTTTTTACAGATTAATAAACAATGTTTAGAAAACATATTGATTGAGACTATCATCAGATTTGCAAATATCTCCCCATAAAAATATCCCAAATTAGTTACACTTGAAATTAGTTTCTAAGACTACTTTATGTTAAAGAACGTCTCTTTATGTTAGAGAGTGTAATACAAAACTATTTAGGAAGAGTATTATAGAATAGACTCAATCTCCATATACTTTAGTGATCATAAAGGATTGCTAACATGGTTGATTTTGAAAATCACAAAGGAGAACCTTTAAAAGATTGAACTCTCATGCCACCATTGTACTCTGGCAAATGTAAAGCTTAGTGCAGAATCTTGCATACAAATACCCTTCCTGGGTTACCTGCACAAGGAGAAAGCCACTCAATCCATATTCTGGATTCTCTGCCTTCTCCTTTGTCCTTTACCCACTGATGCCATCATGGAGAGCAAGATACATGTACCGTCACTGGACCTGGAACTGTTTCCATGTGACCAACTCATTCCATGCAGGCAGAAATCTAACTTATCTCAGTCATTCAGAAAAATATTCATTTTCAGAAAATTTGGGTTTTCAAAATGAGTATCAATGGCCTATTACTAAAGATCTCTGAATCTTGATTCTAAACAGAGAAGTAAAATAATAATTGTTGGCAGGATTTGTCTGAATCACCAACTAATGTTAATTCAACATTTTGGTTGGAGAGAAAACAAATTATGTATGAATTGTTTACATAAGAATGTTTCTGTTTGTGACTTATACCAATAAAAGTGAAATACAGAAATAGCTTTTGCAATCTTTTGATTCTCAATCAGTTATACTGCCCTGCCTTGATACAGCATTGTTGAATTTTGGGTTTCCTGAAAAATGGAGAATGATTACATATACATACTTTATTATGTTCAGAGTCCAGCATTTCAGTTCGTGAATGTCTGTCATGTAAGGAAAGAGCAAAGATCTGTAAACCCTTCATCTACATTTGAACTACTGGACATGTTATGGAGTCATTCCAAGGGTGATTCTTATCTAATTAAATTCAATGGGACCTTAATCATAATTTTGATGTTAGACTCTATCTCCAGAGATGCCACCAGGATAATCACGATGTATAACAAGACTTACAGGACTATGTTCCCCAAGGAGAGGCATTAAAAAAAAAAACTTAAAAACTTGAGGTCAGATCACCAAAAGGGAAAAGTCCAGTCTAGGCAGAAATAAAATACATAAAAATTTGTTTAAATCATGAACTTCAACATAAGACAAGATACAGTAAACCTCCTAGAAGAAAACATAGGCAAAACATTATCTCACATACATCTCAAAAATGTTCTCCTCGGGCAGTCTACCCAAGCAATAGACATAAAAGCAAAAATAAACAAATGGGACCTAATGAAACTTACAAGCTTCTGCACAGCAAAGGAAACCATAAATAAAACAAAACAAAACAAAACAAAACAAAACAACAACCTACGAAATGGGAGAAAATTTTTGCAAAAGATGAAACTGACAAAAGCTCAATCTCCAGAATATATAAGCAGCGAATATGATTCAATAAGAAAAAAACTAACAACCCAATCCAAAAATGGGCAGAAGACCTAAACAAGCAATTCTCCAAGGAAGACATACAAATGATCAATAGGCACATGAAAAAATGCTCAGTATCACTAATTATCAGAGAAATGCAAATCAAAACTACAATGAGGTATCACCTCACACCAGTCAGAATGGCCATATTCAAATGTCCACAAATGACAAATGCTGGAGAGGCTCTGGAGAAAAGGGAATCCTCCTACACTGCTGGTGGAATGCAGTTTGGTGCAGCCACTGTGGAAAACAGTATGGAGATTCCTCAAAAGACTAGGAATAGAATTACCATATGACCCAGGAATCCCACTCCTGGGCATATATCTAGAAGGAACCCTACTTCAGGATGACACCTGCACCCCAATGTTCATAGCAGCACTATTTATAGTAGCCAAGGCATGGAAAGAGCCTAAATGTCCATCAACAGAGACTGGAACAAGAAGAAGTGGTATATTTATAAAATGGAATACTACTCAGCCATAAAAATGGCAACATAACACCAATTGCAGCAACATGGATGCTCCTGGAGAATGTCATTGTAAGTGAAGTAAGCCAGAAAGAGAAAGAAAAATACCATATGAGATCACTTAAATGTGGAATCTAAAATAAAGAAGAAAAGAACATTAATACAAAACAGAAATAGACTCATAGACATAGAATACAAACTTGTGGTTGCCAGGGGGGAGGGGGGTGGGAAGGGACAAACTGGGAGTATGAAATTTGTAGATACTGACAGGCATATGTAGAATAGATAAACAAGATTATACTGTATAGCACAGGGAAATATATACAAGGTCAATGGTAGCTCACAGAGAAAAAGAATGCAATAATGAATATATGTATGTTCATGTATACCTGAAAAATTGTGCTCTACACTGGAAGTTGACACAACATTGTAAACTGACTGTAACTCAATGAAAACAATGTTTTAAAAAATCATGACCTTCAAAATAGGAAAATATGTTTAAGCTTTGTCTTTGAAGATGATATCTGAACAGATTTCCAAAATATTATGAATGCTAATTTCAGAACAAGTTGTTTAAAACTTGTTTCAAATGCAGAACAATTTTATCACATACTTGGTCATATATTTTCAGAGAAGCAAGTTGATAGAATCTGTGTTAGTGTAGAAGTAGGGAAAGAAAATATTTGTGGGCCTATTCTATTAATCTCCACGTGCTCATGGGGCATTTACCAAAGCAGACTGTTCACTAGGCCATGACACAATTGCAATACATTTCAAAGGACTTAAATCATAGAGTACATATTTATGTATATGTATATGTATATGTATTTTTTACATATGTATTTTGTAACAATGTAATTCAACTAGAAACTGATAACTAAAATATATCATCTTCCAATTATGAATTTAGCAATATAAATCTAAAGTAACTGAACATTTTGAAAGGTACATTTTCAACACAGGGATAATAATGCAAATGTCTATAAAAGATATATGAAATGTATTTATGAAGTGTATGTATACATATAAAAGGTTATATTTAATATATATTATTATATATAAATCAACTGGATGCAGCTAAAGGAGTGCTTAGAGAGAAATTTATACCTTAAATGCAGTATTGGCAATCAAGAAATGTTACAAGGAATGAACTGAGCTTCTGTCCCAAGAAGCTAGAAAAAGATAATAAATATAAACACAAAGAACACTGTAGAAAGGAAATATCAAATAGAAGACAGAAATCATAATAGAAATTAATTGAAAATAGAGAAAATATTTAAAACCAAACTTGGTTCTTTGAAAGTTTAATATAATTGATAAGATCCTAGAAAACAGATTAAGAAAAAATAAGAAAAAAGAACCAATTATCAGAATCAGCAATGAAGAGTGGTTCATCACTGCAGACATGGCAGAGCTTAAAAAGACAATAAAATGATATGATGAGCAAATTTATGACAGTGTCCTCACCAGCTAAGAGAAAATGGACCACTGCTATAAAAACGCAAGTTTCTAAACACACAAGGAAAAATAATTAAAAGCTGGAATAGCTTAATACCTAAATCCCACCATTCCCAAACAAAGCTTCATGCCCACATACTTTGAGAATCAATGAATTCTATAGACCAAGTTATAAATAGTACAAACCTACATAAATGGTTTCACAGTAGGGAGAAATTAAGACAATTTCTAATGCATTTTATGCATCCAGCAAAACCCTTATACTAGAACGAAACAAAGTATGGCAAAGAAAATAATTAGATTAATGCTTCCCATTAACAAAGTCACAAAATTCTGAACACAGTATTTAGTACTTAATTTGATTCTATTGAATTTTTTTTTTATTCTTGTTGATGTGATTTTTGAGGAGGTCTTGAGAAGTGCTCAGTCTTGGGACATTATGTGCCACTACTGATGCTAAATCTTCATAAGTATTCAACTCAGTGCCCTGGCTTTGTGAACCAGGAGCTTTTCCAGCTGGTGAGAATATGCATTATTTTAGGTCCAGTGTGGGGACCAAACATTCTTCTCAGTAGTCCATCTGGTTAAATCTTTCCCCAGCCTCAGGCAGTTTCCTGAAATTCATGCACTAATCAGTACTCTGAAGAATAGCTGAAAGGAATCCAGAATTCTCTCTGCAGGGTCTGTCTGTCTCTCTTTCTCACTCTATTTCTATGGACAAGAATTACTTGCATTATTTTCAGTTTTCTACAATTTGAAGAGTTGTAAAGCAGCTTAAGGTTAGTAAAATGTATAAATCCCATAGAATCATGACTCCAAAGGAATGTTATAGATAACACACAGATTTTTCTGTGATTGTGTTGCATTTCTGCCTTTAACAATATTTTCTCCAAGCAAAATTTCATTTATTTAGCAGCTATACTTCAAAAGAAGTACACATGCCTCATGAACACAGTAAACGTACATAAAGAGAAAACTATATTCACATTTACAGTTTTACAAAGGAAAAACCACAAAATTTCTACATTCATTGGAGTTTTAACAAGAAACAGCATACTCAAAATGGGAGCTTAAAATGAGTTGAATATGTTTAGTTGTCAAGGTATGGATTGAGTTGAGGGAAACTAAGAGGGGATGATAAAGACCACAGGGTTAATAACAGTAGGAAGACATGAATGTAATAGGGCCTCAGAGAAAGATCACAGGAACCCAGAAGGTCCATCCAAAGGAGACCATCATCAGTGAAATATACCCAGCCACTGACAAACTACTACAGGAGACCAGGACAATAAACACTATGATATTTCTCTTTTCTTCTCACCTGCCCTGGAATGTTCAGCTCATACTACTCCTTGGCCAGAGGGAAGGGGGACTGGTTAAAGGAGATCAGGAAAGAGAGCTGCTCATGCCAGAGAGAGTGAGAGATCTCAGTGGGTGAAATAAAAATAATTTTTAACATTCCAACTGTTTATTCAGTTTTTGGGGGTTTTTGTTGTTGTTGTTGTTGTTGGAAGTAAGAGAGTAAATGCTATGTTTTGGAGTTAGCTTGAAAAATAGAAAACACAGAGGGAATTGAAAGTCTTCCAATGGGTTTATTCACTTAATTTTATTGAACAGGAATGTGAGTCAGACCTACGCTGGGGGATACAGGCCTATACCTCTTAGACTTATTTAAGTGGCTTTTAAATGGGGTGAATTAGACTCACTCTGTATATCAACAGTGTGCAGAACCAGAATCAACAGTTGTACAAGTATTTTAATAGTTAAGGAAGAGATTTTAGCATCTCTTATTGGCTGAGAAGTAGTAAGATTTACTGTATTGTGAGCTCCCTGTGCCCAGATGTCCTCCAATAAAGGCCCAGGGACAAGCTGCTGAAGGACTTGAGCATCTTTATAAGAAGCTGAACTAAACAGCATCAGTTGTTCACTCTTTTTTATCATGTTGCTTATCCACTTATACACTACAGGAAAAAAACATATTATCAAAATGTCTTGGATTATCTGAAAACCCAATATATTAAGTCACCTTGCTACTGAAAATGTTGTCTTTACAGGTTAATGCCCCAATTGTGAATTCAACTCAGCACTGATGTAAAAGTAGGCAGGATGAATATGACCGAATTCATTCTAATAGGATTTAAGCAGAATCATCAGATGCAGAAAATCCTTTTTTTCATGTTACTTATCTCCTACATTGTCACTGTCATGGGCAACCTGCTCATTGTGGTTACTACCATCTACACCCAACTTTGGACTATCCCATGTATTTCTCCCTAAGCTGACATGTCTTTGGTAGATGCATGCTATTCATCTTCCATAATCCCTAAAATGTTAGCTAATTTGCTCTCTGATTCAAAAACTCTCTCGTTCTCAGTGGCTGTATGACACAGCCCTTTACTCAACTTTTGTTGGGAGCTTCAGGGATTGCCCTCCTTGTCGTCATCACCTATGACCCTACGTGGTTATCTGTAGACCTCTGCACTATAATACACTGGGCACAAATAGATACATCACACACATTGTTTTAATTGAATGGATAAATAAAAGATGAAACTTATAAAGCATTTAAAAGTTTTCTGCCTGTTTTATAGGTAAAATGCTTTTAATATGTGAAGCCAGCTCCTGTACAGACTAGATGGAACCAAGGAACAATATAACTTACTTTGTCCTCTTGGGCCTCATACAGATTCCAAAGGAGCAGAAAGTCATTTCTGTCATGTTCTTGTTCTTCTATATTTTGACCATGGTGGGCAATCTGCTTGTTCTGATGACAATTACTGTCAGTAAGACCCTCAGTTCACCGATGTACTTTTTTCTTGTTAGCTTCTTTTATGGATGTAAATTATTCCTCTTCTATTTCCCCCAGATTGATTTCAGACTTATTTTGGGGGGAAACCCAATACCCCTTGAATCTTGCATGACTCAGCTGTTTACAGAGCATATTTTTGGAGGATCAGAGGTCTTCCTTTTGCTGGTGATGGCCTATGACCACTATGTGGCCATCTGTAAGCCCTTGCATTATTTAGTTATCATGAGAAAAAGGGTGTGCTTTGTGCTGCTGGTGGTGTCCTGGGTTGGAGGTTTTCTGCACTCAGTCATTCAACTTGGTACTATTTATTAGCTCCCATTCTGTGGCCCCAATGCCATTGACTACTTTATCTGTGATGTATACTCATCTGTACTGACAACTATGTCATTGGCCTCATAGTAGTGGCCAGTGGAGGACTGATGTGTACTATTGTGTTTCTGTTCTTACTCATCTCATATGGAGTCATCTTGCATTCTCTAAAGAAAGTTAGTCAGGAAGGGAGGCAGAAAGCCCTCCAGACTTGTCATTCCCACATCACTGTGGTTTTCTGCTTTTTCGTTCCCTGTATTTTCATATATGTGAGACCTGCTAAGACTTTCCCCATTGATAAATCATTAAGCATGTTTTTTACAGTCATCACCCCTATGCTGAACCCTTTAATCTATTGTCTATGAAATTCTGAGATGACTAATGCTATGAAGAAGCTCTGGGGAAAAAAAGGCAGATCAAGTATTGAATGAGGGTATTATCCATCACAAAGAAATGAATTTAGCATTAGGGTCAATCTCTTTGGAATGTAAAAGTCTTCATAAATCTAATGCAAATGTTCTTTTTCTATCAAGGATTTATAATAATTAAATTAGACGTTGAATTATATGTTCAGAAACAATGACAGTTTCTGTGTTTGAATATACATCCTGTAATATCTGGTTGATTACTGCACTTGGTGAGGTGGAAAGGGGTGGAAAGCTTTAAGCAGCGAGTCAATAAATAATATGTAATGAATTAATCAATGAAATTTTTATAGTTACACTAGTTTTAGTGAATTTCTGCATTTACTTTTATTGCTTTCTCATTCTTAGTTTTATTTTTGTCAGATTCTTGTGTTTAATCATCATTCTGTGTATTGTATTGGTTAAAAGATTTAATGCTATATTGACTATTGTCTTTACTTCATTTGCCTTACTTGTGAAATTTTAATGTAATATTTTAATTTTAAAATAAAATTTGTATGATAGATAATAATTATTAAAAATAGACTCTATAGAAAATGAAAGAGTGTAGAATAAAACCTCCCCCATATCCCAAACCATTGTCTCTTACTCTTCCAGATACAATCACTCTGTTCCTAACATTCAACTCTTAACTTTTGCACAAGCATATTTTCATACATCCATGTGCTTATGGCTCTGTTTAAATTTTGCATTGCACAGCTTAGCCTTCTGAAGATATTTACAGACCAGTCTATACTGAAGTAATTAATTCTCAATTTCCTCATACTTTCACTTTGTTATACAGATGCACTAAACTGAAAGGACCCGTGATAGGGAAGAACAACTGGCTTCATAGTGGGTCTGCTTCTTTTACTTTGACCTTTGTGTTCTATTGCTTTTGCTACAAGTTAATCACTAAAGGGGGGTTGCCTATAGCTTAAAGTATACAAAAAGAACGGCCCATCTCTGAAAGCCCTGCCTCCAGTGCCTGAGCATTAACTTAAAATATCTTTGGCTCAAGGAAACATCCTGACCAGGCCCACTTGTGAATGACTGCAGGAAATAAGAAATTAACACATGCCCTCTGGAGTCTGGCCAGAACCAGGAAATATTTGCAACACCGTATCACCTTTTAAACTTTACTGCCTCACTTCCCCCTTTCTGTTCTATAAAGAAACTAGCACCCAAGTCCAGGCAAGATGGTTCTTTGGGACACTAGTCTACCTTATCTTTGGTCTGCTGGCTCCCCAAATAAAGTCACTATTCCTTGCCCTAAAAACTTGCATCTCAATTTATTGGCTTGTGTGGTAAGAAGTACAAACTTGGATTTGGTAGTAAAAACTCATTTTTATTATAATATTTACTAGTCATTCACTTTGAGTTTTGCTTTATTGGTGTGGATTTTCCATTATTACAAATTTCATATACATTTCTGAGGATTGGTGACCAGTTTAAGTATGATATAATGCTAAAGATCATAGTCTTTTTGAAGAAGATTCTTCTGAGTCAAAATTAGCTTTGCCACTCATTATGTAAACTTTGGCAAAATACAACTTCCTCAAGTTTTGTTAAATGTGGAATAGTGGAGATAGTCTCAAGATCAAATGAAACAATCTTTATAAGCTCTTAGACAATTATATGCTCATAAATGTTAGTTATTGTGAGCATTTTATTATTAGAGTCTTAAATTGTAATAGAACTACTTACTTGGCACAAAGTGTTAAGCTTATATATATATGTTAGTTTTATAAACATATATATAAATAAATATATTAAGTAATAATTTCTAGCTTTAGGAAGGATTATGTATAATTTCTCAGTGCCTGCGGAAAGGACCATGATGGAAGCTGGCTGATCTTGTAAGCATTTGTGATGGTGGAATGGTCCTCTCTCCTCCTGGCCATATTTGAATCTCTTTTTCTTGTTCCCTACTCTACGTTGGTCCTGTACATCCATAAACTTGAGGGGATACAGCTGTCAGTGTGAGTTTCCTGACAACACCTGTCTGAGGGGTCAGAAACAGTATTTTGCTATGAACATGAGTACAATATAGCATGCAAGCAGTAAGTGTATAGGAATACAGGAACTCAAAATATAAGAAGTCATTTGTTCACAACTGGTATAAAGTGTGTGTTTTGTTCAGTATCATGTATCCCAAAAATGGAAGAAAGCTTGGCCCAGAATAAATGCTTAATAAATATTTACTAACTGAATGACTATTATCTCTATTCTACCTCCTTAGGAGTAATTGCTTTTGAAAAAAAAAAAGGGGGGGACACTTATTAACTGGAATACTTCTGAAATTGAAGCTATTCCATTAAAGGTGATAAATAGAAATGGAGAATTTGAGGTCCATTTGGTATATGTGGAGGTTCTCATCTGAAGACACTGAATCATGTTTATCTAGTTTAAGAAGAAAATATTTATTATATGCAATTAAAAAGCTTAAAGAATTGTTGAATGATTTGGGCTGCAGATTCTAAGCTGAGATACAATTAACAATTTGCAGAATCACACCCACACAGGACAGGGTTGCTCAAAGAGATGTGGTCCTCCTGATGCCAATCTTATTGTCATTGGCTAAACTTCAAAGGCACTTCACTTTCTTGACCTCAGAACCAATCTGAGTCTCAGAACTACTTAGCCTCCTATAACTAATATCCACTCAAAGACCTGCACAAATGCAACTGGTTGTCAGAACCCAAATCACATGTTTTCATCCAATTTTCAGGGAGTTAGGAAAATATAAGTCTTTAGATTTTAAATATGGAAAATAGATTCATACTTTGGAAACTAACAGCTTATGCAGGTTGCATTTAAGAGATGTTTGAGCAATCATACACTGCTGATGTTTACTACAGATGGGATTAGTCTCCTAAAATTTATCTCACAGTTCTGCATTCCTAGAAAAGTTCAGAATATCCATGTCTCTATCTTACATGCAGGAAGAAAAGCAGAAATATCAGACCACAAGGAATCTGGAGAGAGGAAATTAATGGATACTACAGGCAGTTACTCACATATTTTTGTTTTGTTTTGTTTTGTTTAGGAATATTTGCTGGGTAGTAACTGTGGTTAGTGCTGACACAGGAAAACAAATGGATACAAGGGTCCTTCACCTTCTGGCACTAGCATGGTGTAGTATATGACTTGGTATCCCATCTCAAGGAGCTCTTGTACCTTAATTTTGAGATATTTATGAGATGGATGTTTTCCTTCGTTTAAAAATTTGCTTGTCTTACTTTACTTTCTCTAATTTTAAGGGAATATTAAGTGAAATCCAAATTCCTTAACCAAGATCTGTACTGCTCTACAGGGTTCATGTCTTGCCCAACTCTTTGCTTTCAGTTTGTCCTATCCTCTCCCTTTCCTATTTCCCTTCAGGTGAAATCACATTTCACTGTCTTAAACTCTCCAAGCTCTTTTCAGCATTGTGGCTTAACACGTGGAATGGTACTTCACATGGTAGCTGCATTTCTCTTTTGGAACTCAGCTAAAATACTACCTTTCATAAAGAACTTTTCTGACCACCTTATTCACAGTAGACTCTCCCCCCTTATTTTCTGTCACAGTACCTTGTGTTTTGTTTTATTAGCATGGGTCACAAATCATTAATAACTTACTAAGTTGTTCCTTGTTATACTGGATGACTGTATTATCAGGTCAATGCAGGCAGTACTTTTATCTTGATTTTTTTTTTTTTTTTTTTTTACTAATCACTGTTTTCTCCAGCTCACAACATGGGGCCCAACACAAAGTAGGTGGTCAATAATTTTTGAAATAACAAGTTGAGCAAATAATTAGTTTTTGCATTAAATTTGAGATAACATTTTGACACACATAACCCCACACTTAGAAGCTCTTTAAGCTTTTCCTTTTCTGTAAACATTTAATCTCTCCTTCAAATATGAATGAAAGGCTTGTCAGGTAGTGTATTCTGGATTGCAAGGTTTCTCTTTCATCATTTTAAATATATCATGGCACTCCCTTCTGGCCTGAAGAGTTTCTCCTGAAAAGTCAGCTGATAGCCTTATGGGAGTTCCCTTGTAAGTAACTTGTTGATTTACCTTTGCTGCCTTTAATAGTCTCTCATCTTTGGATTTGTGTGTGTGTGTGTGTGTGACATTTAAATTACAGTATCTCTTGGTGTTCTCTTTGGGTTGATCCTGTTTGGGATTCTCTGTGCTTCCTGGACCTGGATGTCTGTTTTCTTTCCCAGGTGAGGGAAGTTTTCAACTATCATGTCTTCAAATATGTTTTCTGCATCTTCCTCTCTCTCTTGTCTTCTAGGAACCTTATACTATGAATGTTAGTGTGCTTGATGTCACATTAGAGGTCTCTTAAATTGGCCTCATTTCTTTTTATTCTCTTATTTTTGTTGTTGTTCAGTTTCAGTGATTTCCATGACTCTGTCTTCCAGCTCACTGATCACTTCCTCTGTATCATATGAACTTCTGTTGATTTCCTATGGTTTTTTTTTCAATCATTGAATTCTTTATTTCTGCTTGTTCCTATCATCTAACTGAAAAAAATTTCTAATTTCTTTTTCTGTTCAACAAGTCTTCTCCTGAGTTCTTTGAGCATCTTTATGATCATTACAATGAATCCTTTATTGGGTAGATTTCTTATCGCCACTTCATTTAGTTCTTCTTCTGGGCTTTTTATTGTGTCCTTTCATTTGGAACATATTCCTCTGTTGCCTCATTTTGCCTAATTTTCTGTGCTTTATTTCTACGTACTTGGTGGCTTGGTTATGTTTCCTAATCTTGAAGGAGCGGTTTTATGAAGGAAATGTCCTATCAGCACACTTGCTTCTGGTCACCAGAGCTATATGCTCTAGTGATTCCCATTATGTGGGCTGCATGGATCCTCTTTTGTTGTGTGCTGACTACTGTGCACATGCTGGTAGATGTGGATGGCCCCTGGTTCCATTGGTTGACAGGCATTGCATTGTGCAGTGACTGTTGGCTACTGGTGGGTGGGGCCAGGTCCTAGCATGGCTGGTTGTAAGAGTGCGCACTCTCACCACATCTTTGCAATGTAGTACTGCAGTAAATTTCATATTAAATTCTTAGAATTGTTTTCTAGGTATAGATTATGTCATCTCTGAGGCAAGATAATTTAACTTAATTAAATTTTACTGTCTGTAACACTGCTGTCAATGGTAATCATTCCTGTTCTTTGGATTGCAGCTTAAATATCACCTTTTAAAAAATGTCTTCTCTGATTTCTTATTTCTGTCACAGTATTCTATCTGTTATCATAAAAGCACTGCAGAGAACTACAATTATATTATTAAATTGTCTCCTTTTTATTGTCTTTATTGTAAGACTATAAGATCCATGTGGGAAGAAACTTTCATGTGTTTTTTTCCTTCTTTTATTGATTACTGTCTCCTCAATTATGACACAGTTGCTGGTAGAAAATAGGTGCCTTAAATTATAAAATAAATAATAATTGGATACAACATTAGATATTATATCTGAAATGGTGATAACATTTCTATAAATTTAATAAAAGTCATGACAGGAAAAGTGGAATATTAAATAAAAAGAAAGATAAGCTTGTTATGGCAAGTGGGAAAATACTTGAGGAATTAATTTTCACTGAAACAAAATGGTTTGGCTGCTATTTTATTCTTGGTTTGCAATATTTTGAAAGCAGTTATAAAGTTGTGGGTTTTTTGTTTTTTTTTTCATGTTCCATCTTTTTTACCCTAATTCTGTGATGAGGTTTAGTAGCCTCTTTACATACTGATGTACTTTTAAAATGTAGTGGAAAATCCCAGTGAATTTAATTAAGTGAGAATCAGTTTTGGATACTTTCCAGTTCTAAGACTTAATGACAAATGAGGTTAGAAGGGATAAAAAGATCCAGTGATCTTGCCCCTAGTGGGAACACGGCTACTATCCTTTAAAAACTGATACAGTTTTTTCAGGAGATCCTTTGCTAGGCTTCAAGCAATGCATAACAAAGAGAAAGAAACAGAATGTGTCTCAAACTCTCAAATCAACTAGTCTGGCCACATCAACAGGATGGATGAGAAAGATTAAACAATTAAATATTTTTCTATTTTGAAGCTTAGGAAATCAAGTTGCTTGAGATATATTTCCCTCAGAAAATGGTGCGTTACAATCTTGTGTAAATATAGGATTTGCTGATATTTTTGATAAATTATTCAAACATGATATACTTTTGTTTTTTGTAGTCACCAAGGTATTTCTTTTAAATAATCTACAGTGCAAATAAAATGTCTTCTATATATTTAGAAGGCTCCATAGAAAAAATAAACACAGTAGAATGAAATAGAATATATCCTCAAGTAATAATGCAGGCTTTTGCCCTCTGTTGTCAAACAGAATGAAAAGAGGATTCCAGGTTATGAGTAATTTAAAAACTCATCCTTCAGATTATGGAACAAGCTTCCACAAGGTGAGAATAACAGTACATTTTGGGAACCAGGATTCACAACTGTGTGACTTTCTTTCTCATGTAAGAAATAAATCATTTTGAAATAAATTGAACTTAGGTTCCAATTCTAGTGTTATCATGTAAAAATGTGTGACCATGGGGAAATGAATGAGATGGTCTAAGCCTCATTTTTTTCAGCTATAAAAAGGTGAATACAGTTCCTATGACTGTAAATGTTAAATATGACACATTAAATTCTGAGTACATGACTGGAGTTCACCATAAGTGCTTAGAGAAGTTGGGTGATGTAATCAAAACAAAATGTAAGAAGCAAAATTTGGACTACCTAAAGAGAACGAATAGATGGAGGCCAGAATAAAAGTGGAGAGACTTGGCAGGAGGTGATTGTAGTGGGCAAAAAAAGAAGTAGAGGGGTAAGAAATGACCAAATTTGTGATATATTTTGAAAGTAGAGACAGCAGGATGTGTTCAAGGTATTTATTTATTATTTATTTATTTATTATTTTATATTATTTATTTATTTTATTATATTAATATATATTATGTATTATATACTATATATTAAATATATTACTATATTATTTATTTATTATTTTATTTATTATTTATTTATATACACATTTATTATTGTGGACATTTTAAATCATGTTTTATAAATATTAAATTGAAATATAATCAGAAATGTCCAAAACTGTACATGCCGCTTATACATGTGGAGACAGAGGCTGAAGGTACAAAATTGGACTACTTCAGCAATTAATGGTCAGGGAAAGGAGGAATATCCACCTAAGACAGTAAGAAAGAAGCTTCAGGAGTTCTGAGACAATTAAGGCCACTGACCATCTATTTATATTTTGACCTACTCACACTGGGATGTGTAAAGTAGCTTATGTGGGTGTCAAGTATTACATTTTTGGTAATTATAAATGGTGCACCTTCATGGAATTTCCTTCCCATCTTTTCTTGTTCTTTCACTTTCCCTTAGAAACTCAGCTAAGGCATTACGTTCCTAGAGAAGCCTTCTCTGTCTTTAGTTTGACAGATATATTCCTACTTTCTGACTCTTAGCTTTCTGTAAGTGCCCTTATAATGCTATTCATTATGTGGATCTGAAATTGTTTTATTCCTTATAATATATCCTATCACAGAGAGGGAACTATGCCTTATCCAACTGGGTAGTCACAATGTCTGCCACACACTGGGCACAAATAGATGCTTCATGCACATTGTGTTAATTAAATGGATAAATAAAAGAGAAAACTTATAATGAATGTATTTAAAAGTTTTCTGCCTTGTTTTGTAGGTAAAATGCTTCTAATATGTGAAGTCACCTTCTGTACAGACTAGATGGAACCAAGGAACAATGTAACTTATTTCATCCTCCTGGGCCTCACACAGAATCCAAAGGAGCAGAAAGTCCTTTTTGTTATGTTCTTGCTCTTCTACATTTTGACCTTGTTGGGCAACCTGCTCATTATTGTGACTATAACTTTCAGTAAGACCCTGAACTCGCCAATGTACTTTTTTCTTGCTAGCTTATCATTTATGGATGCCACTTATTCCTCTTCTTTCACCCCCAGATTAATTTCAGACTTGTTCTCTGGAGAAAACACAGTATCTTTTGAATCTTGCATGACTCAGCTGTTTACAGAGCATATTTTTGGTGGATCAGAGGTCTTCCTTCTACTGGTAATGGCCTATGACCGCTATGTGGCCATCTGTAAGCCCTTGCATTATTTAGTTATCATGAGGCACAGGGTATGTGTTATGCTGCTGGTGGTGTCCTGTGTTGGAGGTTTCCTGCACTCACTTATTCAATTCAGCACTATGTATGGGCTCCCATTTTGTGGCCCCAATGTCATTGATCATTTTATGTGTGACATGTACCCCTTATTGAAACTCATCTGCAGTGATACGTATGTCATTGGCCTCATAGTAGTGGCCAATGGAGGACTGATGTGCACTATTGTGTTTCTGCTCTTACTCATCTCATACGGAGTCATCTTGCACTCTCTAAGGAACCTGAGTCAGGAAGGGAGGCGGAAAGCCCTCCAGACCTGTGGTTCCCACATCACTGTGGTTGTCTGCTTTTTTGTTCCCTGTATTTTCATATATGTGAGACCTGCTAAGACTTTCCCCATTGATAAATCATTAAGTGTGTTTTTTACAGTCATCACCCCTATGCTGAACCCTTTAATCTACAGTCTAAGAAATTCTGAGATGACTAATGCTATGAAGGAGCTCTGGAGAAAAAAAAGCAGAGCAAGTATTGAACCAGTGCATTACCCATCACAAATAAATTAATTTAACATTAGGGTCAATCTCTTTGGAATGTAAAAGTCTTCATAAATCTGATGCAAACTTTCCTTTTCTCTAAAGGATTTCTGATAATTGAAGTAAAAGTTGAACTGTTTGTTCATAAACAATGACAGTTTCCCTGTTAGAATGTTCATTCCATAATGTCGGATTGATTAGAGTACCTAACAGGGTGGAAAGGGGTGGAATGCATTAACTAGTGAGTCAATAAATAATATGTAATGAGTTAATCAATGAAATTTTTATAGAATTACACTAATTTTAATAAATTTCTGCATTTACTTTTATTACATTCTTAGTTTTATTTTTGTCAGATTCTTATCTTTTATCATAATTCACTTATTATATTAGTTGCAATATTTAATGTGGATACACTATCCTCTTTATTCTACTTCATTTGCTTTACCTATGAAATTTTTAGTTTAATATTCTAATTTTTAAATAAAAGATGTAAGTATGATGGATATAAAATGTTAAAAATAGAATCTAGGCATAATGAAAGATTGTTGAATAAACCTCTTCAACATCCCAAACTATTGTCTCTCATTCTTCCAGATGTAGTCACTCTGTTCTGAGATTCAACTCATAACCTTTGCAAATACAAGCATATATTCATATATGTATGTGTTTATGGCTGTGTTTAAATTTTGCATTGCACAGCTTAGCCTTCTGAAGATCTTTACAGACCAGTCTATACTGAAGTAATTAATTCTCAGTTTCCTCATACTTTCACTTTGTTATACAGATGCACTAAACTGAAAGGACCCGTGATAGGGAAGAACAACTGGCTTCATAGTGGGTCTGCTTCTTTTACTTTGACCTTTGTGTTCTATTGCTTTTGCTACAAGTTAATCACTAAAGGGGGGTTACCTATAACTTGAAGTATACATAATGAATGGCCCATCCCTGGGATCCCTGCCTCCCATGCTTGAGCATTAACCTAATATATCTTTGTTTAGCTCAGGGAAACATCCTGACCAGGCCCACTAGTGAATGAGTGCAGGAAACAAGAAATTAACACATGCCCTCTGGAGTCTGGCCAGATCCAGGAAATATTTGCAACATCGTATCATCTTTTATACTTTACTGCCTCACTTCCCCTTTCTGTTCTGTATAGAAACTAGCACCCAAGCACAGGCAAGATAGTTCTTTGGGACACTAGTCTACCTTATCTTTGGTCTGCTGGCTCCCCAAGTAAAGTCACTATTCGTTGCCCTAACAACTTGTGTGTCAGTTTATTGGCCAGTTGTGGAGCGAGCAGTACAAATTTAGACTCAATAATAAAAACTCATTTTTTTTCATAATCTTAACTAATCATTCACTTTGAGGAACTCATTTTTACAGTTTTGCTTTATTGGTGTGGATTTTCCATTATTACAAATTTCACATACATTTTTGAGGATTCAGAAACCAGTTTCTGGTATAATGGTAAACAGCATAGTCTTTTTGAGGAAGATTCTTCTGAGATCAAAACTTAGCTTTGCCACTTATTATGTAAACTTTGGCAAAATACAACTTCCTCAAGTTTTGTTAAATGTGGAATGGTGGAGATATTCTCAAGATCAAATGAAACATCTGTATAAGCTTTTAGGCAACTAAATGCTCATAAATGTTAGTTATTGTGAACACTTTATTATTAGATTCTTAAACTATAATAGAACTACTTATTTGCATAGAGTCTTAAGCTAATATATATATATATACATGTTAGTTTTATAAGTATAAGTAAATATAAATTAATATGTTAATTAGCTTTAGGATGCATAATTTCTCTGTACCTGCCTATAAGAACACTCTGAAAGCTGACTGGCCTTGCAAGCATTTCTTGTGCTGGAATGACCCTCTATTTCCTTGGCCATATTTGAATCTCTTTTTCTTGTTCCCTTAAGGGGATACAGCTGTGGGTCTGAGTTTCCTGACAACACCTGTCTGAGGGATCAAAAAACATTATTTTGCTGTGAACATGAGTACAATATAGCGTGCAAGCAGTACATGTATAGAACTATAGGAACTCAAAATATAGAAAGCTATTTGCTCAGAAGTGGTATAGGGTATGTGTTTTGTTCAGTATCTCATATCACAAAACTGGAAGAAAATTTGGCAAAGAATAAATGCTTAATAAATATTTACTGAATGAACTACCATCATCTCTACTTTATCCCCTTAGGAGTAATTGCTTTTGAAAAACAGGGGCACTGGTTAACTGGAATGCTTCTGAAACTGATGTCATCCCATTGAAGATAATATATTGAAATGGAGAATTTGAAGTCCATTTGGTATATGTGAAGGTTCTCATCTGAAGACACTGAATCATGTCGACTGAAATAAATGCACAACCTAAAAGTTGAGTTTTGCTTTATTCAGTGGACATTTTTGAGGATTTGAATACCTCCAAGCCTGGGATGATAGTCTCTCAGATTGCTCTGAGGGACTACTGGGAAGAGGTAAGGAGGAACCCAGATATATAGGAGTTTTTACAACAAACATCAGGTAGTTGGAACAATGTTCTCCTGAGTTCTTTGAGCATCTATATAATCATTACACTGAATCCTTTGTTAAGTAGATTTCTTATCTCCACTTCATTTAGTTCTTCTTCTGGGGTTTTTATTGTGTTCCTTCATTTGGAACACATTCCTCTATTACCTCATTTTGCCTAATTTTCTGTATTTTATTTCTATGTATTTGGTGGTTTGGTTAAGTTTCCTAATCTTGAAGAAGCAGTTTTATGTAGAAAATGTCCCATCAGCCATTGAACACTCTCACCGTGTCTTCGCAACATGTGTCCTGCTGTTAAAGTTTCTGTTAAATTTTTAGTTTTTTTCCTCAATATAATGTCATCTCTGTAGTGAGATAATTTAACTTAACTAAATTTTACTTAATTTTCCTGTCTGTAACACTGCTTCCAATGGTAGTCATTCCTATTCTTTGGATGTCAGCTTAAATTTCACCTTTTAAGAAACCACTTCCCTGATTATATTTTCCACGGTAGAATTTTCTATCTTATTTCTGTCACAGTATTCTATGTGTTGTCATATAAACACTGCATAAGATTACAACTACTTTATTAAAGTGCCTCCTTCTTTATTGTCTGACTCTATTATAAGAATATAAAATTCATGTGGGAAAGAAATTTAATGTTATTTATTCTTTGGGTTTGTTTTTTTACTTTTTTTATTGCATTATAGTCATTTTACAATGTTGTGTCAAATTATAGTGTAGAGCACAATTTTTCAGTTATACATGAACATGCATATATTCATTTCACTTTTTTTTCACTGTGAGCTACCGTAAGATTTTGTATGCATTTCCCTGTGCTACACAGTATAATCTTGTTTATCTATTCTACATTTTGAAATCCCAGTCTGTCCATTCCCACCCCCCTGTATTTATTCTTTGTTTTATTAATTGCTGTGTGTCATTTTTTCTTTGTTTTATTACTTACTGTGTCCTCAATGATAGCACAGTTCCTGGTATAAAATAGGTAACTTAAATTATAAATACATAATTATTATATATAAAATTAGATATTAAATCTTAAATGGTGATACTATTTTTATATATTTAATAAATGTCAATACTGAACAATTTGAATATTAAATTAAAAGAAAGATAAGCTTGCTATAACAAGTGGGGAAATACTTGAGGAATTAATTTTCACTGGAACTAAATGATTTGGCTGATACTTTCTTCTTGGTTCACAATAGTCTGAAAGCAGTTATAAAGCTGTTTTTCCCCCTTTTACATCTTTTGGACCTTAATACTGTGATGAGGATTAGTAGTCTCTTTATATACTGATGTACATTTTAAATGTAGTGGAAAACCCCAGTGAATTTAATTAAGCAAGAATCAGTCTTGGATACTTTCCAATTCTAAGACTTAATGATAAATGAGGTTAGAAGCAATAAAATGTCCAGTGACCTTTGCCCCTAGTGGGACAAATAATGACATAATTTTAAGTACTGATAGGACATTTTCAGGTTTGATGTTAAATTTAAAGCAATGCATTTAAAAGAAGAAAGAAAAACAGTGCAAGAATGAATCACAGAATCACAAATCAACTAGTCTGGTCACATAAACATGAGAGAATAAAAAGCACTAAACAAGTGAGTGGTATTTTTCTATTTTAAAGCTAGTAGGAAAAGAAGTTACTTGAGATACATTTCCCTGGGAAATGGCTAGTTAAAATTTTCTAATGTAAACATAGGATTTGCAGATTTTTTGTATAAATTCTCTTAACATAGTAAACTTTTTTTTGGTCGGTACCATGGAATTAC
The DNA here is from genome assembly GCF_048773025.1 of Camelus bactrianus. Classification (NCBI taxonomy): domain Eukaryota; kingdom Metazoa; phylum Chordata; class Mammalia; order Artiodactyla; family Camelidae; genus Camelus; species Camelus bactrianus. The sequence continues at coordinate 27,275,460 of NC_133567.1, read as the reverse complement.
TTTAAATAATCAACAGAGAAATGAAAACTTTCTTCTGAATAATCAGGAGTCCATGGAAGAAATGAACATACACTCAAATGAAGTAAAATTCATCCTCAAGTAATAATGCAGCCTATTGCCCTTGGTTTTCATATTGGATGAAAGAGAAATTCCAAGTCTTTATGAATAACTTGGAAAGCCATCCTTCAGATTGTGAACAAGCCTCCACAAGGTGAGAATAACAGTAAATAGTGAAAACCAGGCTACAGAATGTTGTGACTTTATTATGTAATGAATTTAATCATTTTGGAAAAATTCAAACTTAGATGCCAAGTCTAGTTTTCTCACTTAAATATGTGTGACCTTGGGAAAATTAATGAGATGATCTGAGTCTCAGTTATTTCAAATAAAAATGGAGATTACAATTCTTGCTACTGTACATATTAAATACGATACATAAATTATTATTCCTTGATTAGAGCTCACCACGGATTGTTCAACGTTTGAGTGATATGATCAGAGCAAGATTTAAAGAGATTCACTCAGGCTGCTTCAGGAGAACAAATTGTTGGAGGCCAGAATAAAAGTGGAGAGACTTGGCGGTAGGCTACTGCAGTGAATCAGGAAGGAAGCCTGGGAAAGGGAATGATGAGGTGTGTGATATGCACAGTAGAGACAACAAGACTTGTTAAAGGTATGAATAAATAATACAGCATCAATAAGGGAGTGAAACACATGGTAAGGTTTTTTATCTGAGCAATTACATTGAAAGTGATAGCCTTTAATAAGATAGGAAACACTTTTTTTTAACTGAGAAATCTTTTAAATTTTGTTTTATATATGCTAAATTGATATCCAACTGAGAAATCCAAAATAGGAGACATAGCATACACACTTTGGAAAATAAAGGTAGAGATAGGATTCAGAGACATGAAGTTTGACTACTTGATTATTTATTGGTCTTGAAATGGAGGAATATCTAACTAAAGCCCCTAAGAACAAAGTCTCAGTGAGTTCTGAGACAATCCAGGGCAGTTAACTTCTATTCATAGCTTGATCTACTCACACTGAATATGCAAATTAGTTGATGTGGGGCTCAAGTACTATAGCTTTGTGAATTTATAAATCATATACTTTTTCTTAGAATTCCTCTTCCATTTTTCTTGTTCTTTTATTTTTCCTTTAAAGCTCAGCTAAAATGTTGCTTCTTACAGAATGCCTTCTCTTATTCTAGTCTAATTGATATATTCCTATAGTGTGACTCTAAGCTTTGTCTGAATTTCTTGTAATGACACTTATTATGAGTCTGGAATTGTTTGATCCCTCATTGCTTGTCATATCACTGAGGATAGGGAACTATGCCTTATCAAACTTGGTACTAGTACTCGCAATGTCTCTGACATGTTAGACACAAATAGATACTTCATACACATTGTTTTAATTGAATAGCTAAATAAAAAGATTACTTTATAATGCATTTAAACATTTTCCCCTTGTTTTGTAGATAAAAATGCTTCTAATATGTGAAGTCAGCTCCTGTACAGACTAGATGGAACCAAGGAACAATATAACTTATTTCATCCTCCTGGGCCTCACACAGAATCCAAAGGAGCAGAAAGTCCTTTTTGTTATGTTCTTGCTCTTCTACATTTTGACATTTGTGGGCAACCTGCTCATTATTGTGACTATAACTTTCAGTAAGACCCTGAACTCGCCAATGTACTTTTTTCTTGCTAGCTTATCATTTATGGATGCCACTTATTCCTCTTCTTTCACCCCCAGATTAATTTCAGACTTGTTCTCTGGAGAAAACACAGTATCTTTTGAATCTTGCATGACTCAGCTGTTTACAGAGCATATTTTTGGTGGATCAGAGGTCTTCCTTCTACTGGTAATGGCCTATGACCGCTATGTGGCCATCTGTAAGCCCTTGCATTATTTAGTTATCATGAGGCACAGGGTATGTGTTATGCTGCTGGTGGTGTCCTGTGTTGGAGGTTTCCTGCACTCACTTATTCAATTCAGCACTATGTATGGGCTCCCATTTTGTGGCCCCAATGTCATTGATCATTTTATGTGTGACATGTACCCCTTATTGAAACTCATCTGCAGTGATACGTATGTCATTGGCCTCATAGTAGTGGCCAATGGAGGACTGATGTGCACTATTGTGTTTCTGCTCTTACTCATCTCATACGGAGTCATCTTGCACTCTCTAAGGAACCTGAGTCAGGAAGGGAGGCGGAAAGCCCTCCAGACCTGTGGTTCCCACATCACTGTGGTTGTCTGCTTTTTTGTTCCCTGTATTTTCATATATGTGAGACCTGCTAAGACTTTCCCCATTGATAAATCATTAAGTGTGTTTTTTACAGTCATCACCCCTATGCTGAACCCTTTAATCTACAGTCTAAGAAATTCTGAGATGACTAATGCTATGAAGGAGCTCTGGAGAAAAAAAAGCAGAGCAAGTATTGAACCAGTGCATTACCCATCACAAATAAATTAATTTAACATTAGGGTCAATCTCTTTGGAATGTAAAAGTCTTCATAAATCTGATGCAAACTTTCCTTTTCTCTAAAGGATTTCTGATAATTGAAGTAAAAGTTGAACTGTTTGTTCATAAACAATGACAGTTTCCCTGTTAGAATGTTCATTCCATAATGTCGGATTGATTAGAGTACCTAACAGGGTGGAAAGGGGTGGAATGCATTAACTAGTGAGTCAATAAATAATATGTAATGAGTTAATCAATGAAATTTTTATAGAATTACACTAATTTTAATAAATTTCTGCATTTACTTTTATTACATTCTTAGTTTTATTTTTGTCAGATTCTTATCTTTTATCATAATTCACTTATTATATTAGTTGCAATATTTAATGTGGATACACTATCCTCTTTATTCTACTTCATTTGCTTTACCTATGAAATTTTTAGTTTAATATTCTAATTTTTAAATAAAAGATGTAAGTATGATGGATATAAAATGTTAAAAATAGAATCTAGGCATAATGAAAGATTGTTGAATAAACCTCTTCAACATCCCAAACTATTGTCTCTCATTCTTCCAGATGTAGTCACTCTGTTCTGAGATTCAACTCATAACCTTTGCAAATACAAGCATATATTCATATATGTATGTGTTTATGGCTGTGTTTAAATTTTGCATTGCACAGCTTAGCCTTCTGAAGATCTTTACAGACCAGTCTATACTGAAGTAATTAATTCTCAGTTTCCTCATACTTTCACTTTGTTATACAGATGCACTAAACTGAAAGGACCCGTGATAGGGAAGAACAACTGGCTTCATAGTGGGTCTGCTTCTTTTACTTTGACCTTTGTGTTCTATTGCTTTTGCTACAAGTTAATCACTAAAGGGGGGTTACCTATAACTTGAAGTATACATAATGAATGGCCCATCCCTGGGATCCCTGCCTCCCATGCTTGAGCATTAACCTAATATATCTTTGTTTAGCTCAGGGAAACATCCTGACCAGGCCCACTAGTGAATGAGTGCAGGAAACAAGAAATTAACACATGCCCTCTGGAGTCTGGCCAGATCCAGGAAATATTTGCAACATCGTATCATCTTTTATACTTTACTGCCTCACTTCCCCTTTCTGTTCTGTATAGAAACTAGCACCCAAGCACAGGCAAGATAGTTCTTTGGGACACTAGTCTACCTTATCTTTGGTCTGCTGGCTCCCCAAGTAAAGTCACTATTCGTTGCCCTAACAACTTGTGTGTCAGTTTATTGGCCAGTTGTGGAGCGAGCAGTACAAATTTAGACTCAATAATAAAAACTCATTTTTTTTCATAATCTTAACTAATCATTCACTTTGAGGAACTCATTTTTACAGTTTTGCTTTATTGGTGTGGATTTTCCATTATTACAAATTTCACATACATTTTTGAGGATTCAGAAACCAGTTTCTGGTATAATGGTAAACAGCATAGTCTTTTTGAGGAAGATTCTTCTGAGATCAAAACTTAGCTTTGCCACTTATTATGTAAACTTTGGCAAAATACAACTTCCTCAAGTTTTGTTAAATGTGGAATGGTGGAGATATTCTCAAGATCAAATGAAACATCTGTATAAGCTTTTAGGCAACTAAATGCTCATAAATGTTAGTTATTGTGAACACTTTATTATTAGATTCTTAAACTATAATAGAACTACTTATTTGCATAGAGTCTTAAGCTAATATATATATATATACATGTTAGTTTTATAAGTATAAGTAAATATAAATTAATATGTTAATTAGCTTTAGGATGCATAATTTCTCTGTACCTGCCTATAAGAACACTCTGAAAGCTGACTGGCCTTGCAAGCATTTCTTGTGCTGGAATGACCCTCTATTTCCTTGGCCATATTTGAATCTCTTTTTCTTGTTCCCTTAAGGGGATACAGCTGTGGGTCTGAGTTTCCTGACAACACCTGTCTGAGGGATCAAAAAACATTATTTTGCTGTGAACATGAGTACAATATAGCGTGCAAGCAGTACATGTATAGAACTATAGGAACTCAAAATATAGAAAGCTATTTGCTCAGAAGTGGTATAGGGTATGTGTTTTGTTCAGTATCTCATATCACAAAACTGGAAGAAAATTTGGCAAAGAATAAATGCTTAATAAATATTTACTGAATGAACTACCATCATCTCTACTTTATCCCCTTAGGAGTAATTGCTTTTGAAAAACAGGGGCACTGGTTAACTGGAATGCTTCTGAAACTGATGTCATCCCATTGAAGATAATATATTGAAATGGAGAATTTGAAGTCCATTTGGTATATGTGAAGGTTCTCATCTGAAGACACTGAATCATGTCGACTGAAATAAATGCACAACCTAAAAGTTGAGTTTTGCTTTATTCAGTGGACATTTTTGAGGATTTGAATACCTCCAAGCCTGGGATGATAGTCTCTCAGATTGCTCTGAGGGACTACTGGGAAGAGGTAAGGAGGAACCCAGATATATAGGAGTTTTTACAACAAACATCAGGTAGTTGGAACAATGTTCTCCTGAGTTCTTTGAGCATCTATATAATCATTACACTGAATCCTTTGTTAAGTAGATTTCTTATCTCCACTTCATTTAGTTCTTCTTCTGGGGTTTTTATTGTGTTCCTTCATTTGGAACACATTCCTCTATTACCTCATTTTGCCTAATTTTCTGTATTTTATTTCTATGTATTTGGTGGTTTGGTTAAGTTTCCTAATCTTGAAGAAGCAGTTTTATGTAGAAAATGTCCCATCAGCCATTGAACACTCTCACCGTGTCTTCGCAACATGTGTCCTGCTGTTAAAGTTTCTGTTAAATTTTTAGTTTTTTTCCTCAATATAATGTCATCTCTGTAGTGAGATAATTTAACTTAACTAAATTTTACTTAATTTTCCTGTCTGTAACACTGCTTCCAATGGTAGTCATTCCTATTCTTTGGATGTCAGCTTAAATTTCACCTTTTAAGAAACCACTTCCCTGATTATATTTTCCACGGTAGAATTTTCTATCTTATTTCTGTCACAGTATTCTATGTGTTGTCATATAAACACTGCATAAGATTACAACTACTTTATTAAAGTGCCTCCTTCTTTATTGTCTGACTCTATTATAAGAATATAAAATTCATGTGGGAAAGAAATTTAATGTTATTTATTCTTTGGGTTTGTTTTTTTACTTTTTTTATTGCATTATAGTCATTTTACAATGTTGTGTCAAATTATAGTGTAGAGCACAATTTTTCAGTTATACATGAACATGCATATATTCATTTCACTTTTTTTTCACTGTGAGCTACCGTAAGATTTTGTATGCATTTCCCTGTGCTACACAGTATAATCTTGTTTATCTATTCTACATTTTGAAATCCCAGTCTGTCCATTCCCACCCCCCTGTATTTATTCTTTGTTTTATTAATTGCTGTGTGTCATTTTTTCTTTGTTTTATTACTTACTGTGTCCTCAATGATAGCACAGTTCCTGGTATAAAATAGGTAACTTAAATTATAAATACATAATTATTATATATAAAATTAGATATTAAATCTTAAATGGTGATACTATTTTTATATATTTAATAAATGTCAATACTGAACAATTTGAATATTAAATTAAAAGAAAGATAAGCTTGCTATAACAAGTGGGGAAATACTTGAGGAATTAATTTTCACTGGAACTAAATGATTTGGCTGATACTTTCTTCTTGGTTCACAATAGTCTGAAAGCAGTTATAAAGCTGTTTTTCCCCCTTTTACATCTTTTGGACCTTAATACTGTGATGAGGATTAGTAGTCTCTTTATATACTGATGTACATTTTAAATGTAGTGGAAAACCCCAGTGAATTTAATTAAGCAAGAATCAGTCTTGGATACTTTCCAATTCTAAGACTTAATGATAAATGAGGTTAGAAGCAATAAAATGTCCAGTGACCTTTGCCCCTAGTGGGACAAATAATGACATAATTTTAAGTACTGATAGAACATTTTCAGGTTTGATGTTAAATTTAAAGCAATGCATTTAAAAGAAGAAAGAAAAACAGTGCAAGAATGAATCACAGAATCACAAATCAACTAGTCTGGTCACATAAACATGAGAGAATAAAAAGCACTAAACAAGTGAGTGGTATTTTTCTATTTTAAAGCTAGTAGGAAAAGAAGTTACTTGAGATACATTTCCCTGGGAAATGGCTAGTTAAAATTTTCTAATGTAAACATAGGATTTGCAGATTTTTTGTATAAATTCTCTTAACATAGTAAACTTTTTTTTGGTCGGTACCATGGAATTACTTTAAATAATCAACAGAGAAATGAAAACTTTCTTCTGAATAATCAGGAGTCCATGGAAGAAATGAACATACACTCAAATGAAGTAAAATTCATCCTCAAGTAATAATGCAGCCTATTGCCCTTGGTTTTCATATTGGATGAAAGAGAAATTCCAAGTCTTTATGAATAACTTGGAAAGCCATCCTTCAGATTGTGAACAAGCCTCCACAAGGTGAGAATAACAGTAAATAGTGAAAACCAGGCTACAGAATGTTGTGACTTTATTATGTAATGAATTTAATCATTTTGGAAAAATTCAAACTTAGATGCCAAGTCTAGTTTTCTCACTTAAATATGTGTGACCTTGGGAAAATTAATGAGATGATCTGAGTCTCAGTTATTTCAAATAAAAATGGAGATTACAATTCTTGCTACTGTACATATTAAATACGATACATAAATTATTATTCCTTGATTAGAGCTCACCACGGATTGTTCAACGTTTGAGTGATATGATCAGAGCAAGATTTAAAGAGATTCACTCAGGCTGCTTCAGGAGAACAAATTGTTGGAGGCCAGAATAAAAGTGGAGAGACTTGGCGGTAGGCTACTGCAGTGAATCAGGAAGGAAGCCTGGGAAAGGGAATGATGAGGTGTGTGATATGCACAGTAGAGACAACAAGACTTGTTAAAGGTATGAATAAATAATACAGCATCAATAAGGGAGTGAAACACATGGTAAGGTTTTTTATCTGAGCAATTACATTGAAAGTGATAGCCTTTAATAAGATAGGAAACACTTTTTTTTAACTGAGAAATCTTTTAAATTTTGTTTTATATATGCTAAATTGATATCCAACTGAGAAATCCAAAATAGGAGACATAGCATACACACTTTGGAAAATAAAGGTAGAGATAGGATTCAGAGACATGAAGTTTGACTACTTGATTATTTATTGGTCTTGAAATGGAGGAATATCTAACTAAAGCCCCTAAGAACAAAGTCTCAGTGAGTTCTGAGACAATCCAGGGCAGTTAACTTCTATTCATAGCTTGATCTACTCACACTGAATATGCAAATTAGTTGATGTGGGGCTCAAGTACTATAGCTTTGTGAATTTATAAATCATATACTTTTTCTTAGAATTCCTCTTCCATTTTTCTTGTTCTTTTATTTTTCCTTTAAAGCTCAGCTAAAATGTTGCTTCTTACAGAATGCCTTCTCTTATTCTAGTCTAATTGATATATTCCTATAGTGTGACTCTAAGCTTTGTCTGAATTTCTTGTAATGACACTTATTATGAGTCTGGAATTGTTTGATCCCTCATTGCTTGTCATATCACTGAGGATAGGGAACTATGCCTTATCAAACTTGGTACTAGTACTCGCAATGTCTCTGACATGTTAGACACAAATAGATACTTCATACACATTGTTTTAATTGAATAGCTAAATAAAAAGATTACTTTATAATGCATTTAAACATTTTCCCCTTGTTTTGTAGATAAAAATGCTTCTAATATGTGAAGTCAGCTCCTGTACAGACTAGATGGAACCAAGGAACAATATAACTTATTTCATCCTCCTGGGCCTCACACAGAATCCAAAGGAGCAGAAAGTCCTTTTTGTTATGTTCTTGCTCTTCTACATTTTGACATTTGTGGGCAACCTGCTCATTATTGTGACTATAACTGTTAGTAAGACTCTGAACTCACCAATGTACTTTTTTCTTGCTAGCTTATCATTTATGGATCTAATTTATTCCTCTTCTATTTCCCCCAGATTAATTTCAGACTTGTTCTTTGGGGAAAACACCATATCTTTTGAATCTTGCATGGCTCAGCTGTTCACAGAGCACTTTTTTGGTGGATCAGAGATTGTTATTTTGTTGGTGATGGCCTATGACCGCTATGTGGCCATCTGTAAGCCCTTGTACTATTTGATTGTCATGAGGCAGAGGGTGTGTGTTGTGCTGCTGGTGGTGTCCTGGGTTGGAGGTTTTCTGCACTCAGTCATTCAACTTGGCACTATTTATGGGCTCCCGTTTTGTGGTCCCAATGTCATTGATCACTTTATGTGTGACATGTACCCCTTATTGAAACTCATCTGTACTGACACCTATGTCATTGGCATCTTACTGGTGGTCAACGGAGGACTGAGCTCTGCTACTGTTTTTCTACTCTTACTCATCTCTTATGGAGTTGTCTTGCACTCTGTAAAGAATGTTAGTCAGGAAGGGAGGCGGAAAGCCCTCCAGACCTGTGGCTCCCACATCACTGTGGTTTTCTGCTTTTTCGTTCCCTGTATTTTCATGTATGCAAGACCTGCTAAGACCTTCCCCTTTGACAAATCACTGAGTGTATTTTATACAGTCATCACCCCTATGCTGAACCCATTAATCTACAGTCTAAGGAATTCTGAGATGACTAATGCTATGAAGAAGCTCTGGAGAAAAAAAGGCAGATAAAGTATTAAACAGGTGCTTTATCCATCATAAAGAAAGTAATTTAGCATCAAGGCCAATCTCCCAGAATGTAAAAGTCTTCATAAGTCTGCATCAAACTTTCTTTTTCTCTAAAGGATTAATGGTAATTATAATTAAAAATGAACTGTGTGTTTGTGCTATTAATAAAAATTCCTTGCTAGAATATAAACTATATGATGTCTGGTTTTTCACTTCCCCTAAAAAGTTGGAATTGGAATGCATTTCTAGTAAGGAGGCAATAAGTAGTTCATAATTTATTAGTCAATAAAATTTTATAGAATTGCCTTAATTTTTACTTAATTTCTGCATTTTTATTACTTTTTCATTCTTAATTTTATTTTCTGTCTAGTTCTGTTTTCTATTATTATTCTTTTTATTGTACCAGTTAAAATATTTAATGTTGGATAGACTATCCTACTTATTCATTTTCATTCTCCTTACATATGAAAATTTTAGCATAATATTTTAATTTTTTAAATAAATTTGTAAGTATGATGCAGAATAATAAGTATCAGAAATAGAATTAATGCAAAATTAAATATTGTAGAATAAACATCCTACCCATCCCATACCAGTGCCTCCCAGTCTTTTCAGACATAGTCACTGTGCTGTGCTTGTAAGGTTCTTGAAGAAATTATCCTCGCAAATTTTCATATATGTGTGTGTTTATGTTTCAAGTGTATAAATTTTGCATCTTACTACTCTGCCTTCTGAAAATCTTTACATATCAGTTTATACAAACCTAAAACATTCTCTGTTTCCTCAAAATTCTGTACTGTATAAAAGATACACAAAAGTTGATATATCTGTTCTCCATGTATTTTTCTGTCTTTTTTATGTTAAATAGTTCTGTAATGAAATATTTTTAAAATTTTGTAAGTATGAGCTCGAGAGATGAAATTGTTGAGTCAATTGGTACGTGTATTTATAATGTTGATGTAGAGGTAAAAGTGTTGAGTCAATTGTTATATGATTTACAGTGTTGATGGCCAAAATGCCATCCATAAGCTTGTACCAAACTCACTACTCCCTTATTTATGGAAAATATCTGTCTTGTGACATTATCAGACAACCAGTTCTTGATAAACATGTGTGGTATTTGAATAATCTAAATGAAGAAATATTGTTTCATTTACATACTTTAATTATAAATAAATATAATTGAACTTGGGCATCTATTCACATGTTTAAAGTGATTTGCATTACTTTCTCGTGAATTGCTTATTAATTAATATTACATTTTATTTGATTGCTGATATTTTTATACTGATTTTTATGATTTAATCATATGCTGAGGAACCTATCCCATTTCCCATGTATATGAAGTAATTACTCATCCAATTTGTGATTTGCCTCAGAGGTTTTTGTACTGTGCAGAATATTTTTGTCCATATAGAAATATTTTTACTTTTAAGTAATGAAATCTATCAATATTTCCTTTGCATATTATATCTTACTTAGAATTTTCTTATTTCAATGCTATCTAATTATTTTTCCCCATTTTCCAACATTTAATTTTGTAAGTCTTTTTGTTGTATTATGCTTTATGTTTATATTCTTATATCATCTACACATTATTTTGATGTAAGAAGTTCATTAGCTATCACATTTCAATTACTTTTTAACATGGCCATTTTTGTAGAAGCATAATAATTTTCCCCACAGTTTTGATAATCCAACTATTAATTCTAAAATATTCCATGTGATTGGATCCAATTCAGACCTCTATTATCTTCCATTAATCTCTGTATTAATGTGTCATTCAACACAGGATGTAATTGTATTTATTTAAAATACACTTTGATATCTCATAAGCCAAGGACTCCTTTATTACAATTACTTATTAGAACTATGTCTATTATTGCATAATTAAATTTGAAAGTAAATTAGTAAAAATTAAGTTTAGTCAGTATTTGCAATAAGTTTTGATTTTGAAAGAGTTTATATCTTTAGAGAATTGAGAATTTTTACCCACAAACTGGGTGGGTCTTTCCACTTAACAAGTCTTCACTTATGTTCATATACATCTAGTATGTTTCTTTGTAACAAGTCATTTTGATTTTTTTTTTTTTGCTGCTATTATGAATAGAATCTTGTCTTATATTTTCCAAATGTCTGTTTCAATGTTGGAAGTATTTTTGTTTTTCATTGTTACATAATATTTAATATTTATAGTACATCCTTCATCCTTTTTAGTCTGTTTTATATGTTTTGACAAAATGCATATAACTGTGTAACCACTATCACAATCAATATACAGAATATTTCATCACCAATAATATCTCCTCATGTCCTTTTGTAATCACCTCCTCCCTTCACCTCCAGGTCCTTGCAAACACTGATCCATTTATATTCCTATAGCTTTGTCTTTTCCAGATAGCCATATAAATTATATCATATAGTATGTATTCTTTCTTTCTCCCAGCTTTATTGATGCACAGGTGACAAATTAAAATTATATATATTTAAGATGTACAATGTGATGATTTGATATACAAATAGATCAAGAAATGATAACCACAATCAACCTAAATAACACACCCATCACCTCACATAATTATCATTTTGATATTTTGGGTTGGTTTTTCTTTTGGTAAGACTCCCTTGAAATCTACTGTCTTAGCAGAATCCAAGTATGCAGTATTCAAGTATACTTCATTATCAACTGTAGCCACCTTGCTGTATATTAGGTGCCTCAGAACTTATTCATCCTGTAACTGGAAGATTGTACCGTTTAAGCAACATCTCCCCGTTTATCCCACCCTCCAGCCCCTGGCAATCCACATTCTACTATCTGTTTCCATCAGTATGACTATTTTAGATTGCACATGTAAATGAAATAATAGAATATTTGTCTTTCTGTATCTGATTTATTTCACTTGTGTCCTCAATGTTCTTCCATATTTCCCAAGGTAGGATTTCTTTCTTTTTGTGACTGAATAGTGTTCCATTTTTAATATATTCCATTTCTTTGCCCATTGATTTGTTGAAAGACACTTAAGTTGTTTTCATATCTTGGATATTGTGAAAATTCTTCAACTTTCTTGGGGGTGTAGGTATTTCTTTGAGATATTCATATCATTTCCTTTGCACATATAACCAGAAGAGGGATTGCTGGATCATATGGCAGTTCTCTTTTTAATTATCTTAGGGATGTCTGTATTCTTTTCCATAGTAGTAGCATCAGGTTATAGTCCCATTAACAATTAGTACAGGCATTCTTAATTTTGTACATCTTCATCAACATTCCCTTTTTATGAGGACCACATGGCATGAAATTGGAAAGCAACCACATAAAGAAAAATAAGAAAAAGATGACTGCATGGACACTAAACAACATGCTACTAAAAAACCAATGGGGTCAATGATGAAATCAAAGAATAAATTAAAAAATACCTTAGGACACTTTAATTAGGTCCCATTTGTTTATTCTTGCTTTTATTTCTATTGCTTGGGTAGACTTCCCTAGGAGAACATTTTTGAGATGTATGTCAGATAATATTTTGCCTATGTTTTCTTCTAGGAGGTTTATTGTATCTTGTCTTATGTTTAAGTCTTTGATCCATTTTGAGTTGATTTTTGTGTATGGTGTACGGGAGTGTTCTAGCTTCATTGATTTTCATGCTGCTGTTCAGTTTTCCCAAAACAATTTGCTGAAGAGACTGTCTTTATTGCGTTGCATATTCTTGCCTCCTTTGCTTAAGATTAGTTGACCAAAAGTTTGTGGGTTCATTTCTGGGCTCTCTATTCTTTTCCTTTGGTCCATATGTCTGTTCTTGTACCAATATCATGCTGTCTTGATGACTGTAGCTCTATAGTATTGTCTGAAGTCTGGGAGAGTTATTCCTCCAGCCTTTCTTTTTCTTCAGTAATTCTTTGGCAATTCTAGGTCTTTGTTGTTCCATACAAATTTTATTATGATTTGTTCTAGTTCTGTGAAATATGTCCTGGTAATTTGACAGGGATTGCATTAAATCTGTAGATTGCCTTGGGCAGTGTCTTCATTTTAACAATATAGATTCTTCCAATCCAGGAGCATGGGATATCTTTCCATTTTTTAAAGTGTTCTTTAATTTGCTTCATCAATGGTTTGTAGTTCTCTATGTATAAGTCTTTCACCTCCTTGGTTAGATTTATTCCTAGGTATTTTATTACTTTGGGTGCTATTTTAAAATGGATTGTTTCTTTACTTTCTTTTTCTGTTGATTCATCATTAGTGTAAAGAAATGCAACTGATTTTTGAACATTAATCTTGTAACCTGCTACTTTGCTGAATTCATTGGTTAGTTCTAGTAGTTTTTCTGTGGACCTTTTAGGGTTTTCTATATATAGTATCTTGTCATCAGCATATAGTGATACTTTTACCTCTTCTTTTCCAATATGGATCCCTTTTATTTCTCTCTCTTGCCTCATGCTGTGTCTAGGACTTCCAAGACTATGTTGAATAGGAGTGGTGATAGTGGGCAGCCTTGTCTTGTCCCAGATTTTAGTGGGAAGCTTTTGAGGTTTTCACCATTGAGTACTATGTTGGCTGTAGGCTTGTCATATGTAGCTTTTATTATGTTGAGATATGTTCCCCCTATACCCACTTTGGTGAGAGTTGTTGAATTTTATCACAGGTTTCTGCACAGCAAAGGAAACCATAAGTAAAACAAAACAACAATGTACAGAATGGGAGAAAATTTTTGCAAATGATGAAACTGACAAAGGCTTGATCTCCAGAATGTATAAGCAGCTCATACAACATAATAAGAAGAAAACAAACAACCCAATCCAATAATGGGCAGAAGACCTAAACAAGCAATTCTCCAAGGAAGACATACAAATGATCAATAGGCACATGAAAAAATGCTCAGTATCACTCATTATCAGAGAAATGCAAGTCAAAACTATGATGAGGTATCACCTCACACCAGCCATAATGGCTATCATATAGAAGTCCACAAATGACAAATGCTGGAGAGGCTGTGGAGAAAAGGGAACCCTCCTACAATGCTGGTGGGCATGCAGTTTGGTGTAGCCACTGTGGAAAACAGTATGGAGATTCTTTAAAAGACTAGGAATAGTCTTACCATACGACCCAGTAATCACACTCCTGGGCATATATCCAGAAGGAACCTTACTTCAAAAAGACACCTGCACCCCAATGTTCATAGCAGCACTATTTACAATAGGCAAGACATGGAAATGGCCCTAATATCCATCAACAGATGACTGTATAAAGAAGATGTGGTATATTTATACAATGGAATACTATTCAGCTGTAAACACCAACAACATAACGCCATTTGCAGCAACATAGATGTCCTTGGAGAATGTCATTCTAAGTGAAGTAAGCCAGAAAGGGAAAGAAAAACACCATTTGAGATCACTCATATGTGGAATCTAAAAAAATTAAAAAGAACACAAATACAAAACAGAAACAGACTCATAGACATAGAACACAAACTTGTGGTTGCCAAGGGGTTGGGGGGTGGGAAGGGACAGATGGGGATTTGAAAATTTATAGATACTGACAGGCATATGTAGAATAGATAAACAAGATTATACTGTATAACACGGTGAAATATATACAAGATCTTGTGGTAGCTCACAGCAAAAAAAAAATGTGGCAATGAATATATGTATGTTCATGTATAATTGAAAAATTGTGCTCTACACTGGAATTTGACACAACATTGTAAAATGAGTATAACTCAATAAAAAATGTAAAATAAATAAATAAATAAATAAATATTTTAAAAAGAAGAAGAAGAAATAGATCATTTGAAAAGACAAATCACTAGAAGTGAAATACAATCAGCAATAAAAAAAACTCCCTGCAAGTAAAAGTCCAGGACCAGATGGCTGCACTGGGAAGTTCTACCAAACATACAAAGAAAAGCTCATATCAATCCTTCTGATACTCTTCCAAAGATTGAAGAGGAGGGAACACTCCCAAAATCATTCTATGAAGCCACCATCACCCTGATACAAAGCCAGATAAAGATGGTACCAAAAAAGAAAATTATAGACCAATATCATAGATGATCATAAATGCAAAAATCCTCAAAAGAAATATTAGCAAACAGACTCCAACAACATATGAAAAAGATTATACACTATGATCAATTTCAGTTCATCCCAGAGACCCAAGGATTCAATATATGCAGATCAATCTGTGTGACACACCACATCAACAAAAGAAAGGACAAAAATCACGTGATCATCTCAATAGATGCTGAAAAAGTATTTGATAAAATTCAACACCTATTTATGATAAAAACTCTTACAAAAGTGGATATAGAGGGAACATATCTAAATATAATAAATGCTATATATGACAACCTTACAGCCAATGTAATACTCAGCAGTCAGATGCTGAAAGCCTTCCTGCCAAAATCTGAAACAGGAAAAGAATGCCCACTGTCACCTCTTCTATTCAACCTAGTTATTGTGAGTCCTAGCCATGGTGATCAGGCAAGAAAAAGAAGTAAAATGGATCCAAATTGGAAGAGAAGAGGTTAAACTGTCACTATATGTGAATGACAGGATGCTATATACAGAAAACCCTAAAATCTCCACACAAAAACTAGATCTGATAAGAGAATTCAGCGAGGTAACAGGATATAAGATTAACATACAGAAATCAGTTGCATTTCTTTACACTAACAATGAAGTAAATAAAAAGAAAGTAAATAAACAATTTCTTTTAAAACCTCATCCAAAAAATTATAAAATACTTAGGAATAAATCAAGGAGGTGAAAGAATTGTACATGTAGAAGTTCAAAACATTGATTAAGGAAATTAAAGATAACTTAAGCAATGGAAAGATATCCCATGCTCTTGCACTGGAAGAATTAATAATGTTCAAATGGTCATACTGCCCAAAGCAATCTACAGGTTTAATGAGACCCCTATAAAATCACCTAGAGGTTTTTCATGGAACAAGAGCAAATAACCCAAACTTTATATGGAATCACAAAAGACCCAGAATTGCCAAACCAATACTGAAGAAAAGGAATGAATCTCGATGAATAACCCTCCCAGACATTAAACAATACTACAGAGCTACTGTAATTCAAATGGTATAGTATTAGCACAAAAACAGATACATGGATCAATGGAACAGAATAGAGAGCCCAGAAATAAACCCACAGACTTATGGTCATTTAATCTTTGGAAAAGGAGGCAAAAATATACAATAGAGTAATGGCAGTCTCTTCAGCAAGTGGTTTTGGGAAAAACTAGACAGCCACATGTAAATCAATAAATTAGGACTGTCCCTCACACTATACTCAAAAATAAACTCAAAATGGCTTAAAGACTTAATCATAAGACAAGACATTATAAAAGTCTTAGAAGAAAACATAGACAAAACATTTTCTGACATAAATCTTAGCAATGTTCTCCTAGGGCAATCTACCCAGTCAACAGAAATAAAAGCAAAAATAAACAAATGAGATCTAATTAATTAAACATATAAGCTTTGCACAGCAAAGGAAACCATAAGCAAAACAAAATAACAGCCTATGAAATGAGAGAAAATATTTGCAATGATGCAACTGAAAAAGATTTAATTTCCAGAAGATGCAAACAGCTCACACAACTTAATAACAAAACAAACAAACAAACACACAACCCAATCCTACAATGGGCAGAAGACCTAAACAAGCAATTTGCCAATGAAGATGTACAAAGGGCAAATAGGCACTTGAAAAAATACTCAGTATCACTAATTATCAGAGAAATGCAATTCAAAACAATGAGCTATCAACTCACATCAGTCAGAATGGCCATCATTCAAAAATCCACAAAGAATAAATGCTGGAGAGGGTGTAGAGGAAAAGGAACCCTCCTACACTCTTGTTAGGAATGTAGTTTAGTGCAACCATTATGGAAAAAAGTATGGAGATTGCTCATAATAAAGAAAATTGACTTAGCGTATGATCTATCAATTCCACTCCTGAGCATACATCCAGAGGCAACTGTAATTGAAAAAGATACATGCATACCAATATTCATAGCAGTGGTATTTACAATAGCCAAGAATGGAAACAATCTAGATGTCCATCGACAGAAAACTGGATGAAGAAGTTGTGGTGTATTTGTACAATGGGATAGTACTCAGTGATAAAAAATGATTAAAATAATGCCATTTGCAGCAACATAGATGGACCTGGTGGTTATCATTCTAAGTGAAGTAAGCCTGAAAGAGAAAGAAAAATACCATATGTTATCACTCATATGTGTAATCTAAGAAAAAAAGAAAAGAAAAGACAAATGAACTTATTTACAAAAGAGATGCAGAATCTCAGACATAGAGAACAAATTTATGGTTACTAGGGGAAAATGGGGGTGGGAAGGGATAAACTGAGGGTTTGAAATTTGCAAATACTAACTACTGTATATAAAATAGATAAACAACAGGTTTCTTCTGTATAGCACAGAGAACTATACTTAATATTTTGTAGTAAACTATAATGAGAAAGAATGTGAAAACAACTATGTGTATGTATATGTATGACTGAAAAATTATGCTGCACACCAGAAATTTACATAATTTTGGAAACTGACTATACTACAATAAAAACAAAACAAAATAAAATAAAATTAGTGTCATTTACTCTTTTCACGTGATTATGGCTGTGCTCTATCTCCCTTGGGATTGTTACTTCCCTCTTCTCTATTCTGTTTTTTCAGTTTCCTTCACTCTCCTCTCAGGCTTGGATCATAAGCTGCAGAGACCTCTCTGCTGGAATTTAATATTTATTCCTTTAGGGTTATTTGAAATTTGTGTATTCTCAGCATCTCTGTTATGCTGCATGTGTGAGTTATGTGTGATCTCATGTGCCTATTCTATTGCATTGTATGTTGTATTAGATCATGTGTACAGAGATTCAGATTTAAGGACCTGCCATAGCTATATTAAAGACTTCTGGAATTAGTTTCTATATTTTCCTTCTTATATTAACTTATAATTGTCTCTTTCAAATTATAAGTCCTTATTACCTGTTTTTGCATTTCTTTTTAAGAAAAATTACTTCCTCTTGGACAAAAGTTCTGAGTTGGAATTTTGTAGGTAGATGTTATCTGAGTCAAATTGAAACACTTAGTAAATTGCTTAGGGATGATCTCACTGAGTATATCTGCCATACACAAGGACAATCTTTTTAATTCATTCCAGTGCCACTTTGAATTTGAGAATTTCAAATAAATAGTAATTAACTGAAAATAAAGGATTCTTGTTCAAGCAACCTATGTCTTTGCTATTAATAAGTGATTTACTCTTTGGTATTAGAGTGCTGTTTTTCCACTTAATTCCCCTAAAGTGATTGGCAGGAGAAGCCTCTGAAAATATACAATGTACTGAAAGGACCTTATGGAAGACCTCAGTTCTCTAGAGCATGATTCCTCAGTGAATTTAATCTTGAACAAGAAGTCTTGGGAGCAAACTGTTTTAACAACTCTGAAGTGATTTTTTGTTCATTTTGATTAAGTGCCCAACCACATCTTCCCTTACCTGGGAGATTTCTCTTTGGGTATTAATGTTACTGTCAAGGTATAAGTGATAAGCCATTACCTTAGTAGATGAAAACCGTATTTAAATAGTCATACAAATGCTTTTTTAAAAATCCAAAATAAAGCCCATTTTAAAGAAGCTTTCTGTATTATTGACTAAAACTATTTTCAAAGCTTTGTTGAATTAATTTGGTCTGCTAAACATCATAATAAAGTTTTAAATTTTATCTGGAAATAAACTTTCAGTGACAGCTTTCAAATTCGATGACTTATCAGCCATATCAATTGTATATTCCTGAAGACAACTCTGAATAAGTCTATAATCTAAACTATAAAATGTTTATAAAAGTTGAAGAACATGATCATGTGTTGTACAGGGAGAGAAATATAGGCTTATGTCACAAAATGATTAATTGTATCCTGATCTTCTCTCTGCAGTCATACCAGGGTTGATAAGGTTGCAATCCTGACTTATCTTCATAGAACTAAACCTTTATCTTCAATGACCAAAGATAGAAGTGGTGAAGTCTGTATTTAGAACGAGTGACTGAAGAGGAAACAGAAAACCCAGGTAACATATTTACAAAAACTCTTCCCTGCTATGAGAACAAGGAAAATAGACTTACTTGAAATTAATTATGTATCTTTCTTAAGAAGCAGGTTTGATCATATGACCTCAAATACTTTGTAGCTGAAGCTCCAGGAATAATATAACGCATGCATTTTCTCCATTTTGTAAAATATTATTGGAATAAGTACAATGACAATAATTTTATCCAATGTTCTGTATTTGAACCCTTTACATGCCTACTGAGCTATGCATTTCAGAAAGCACATAGCAAAACATAACAACATAACATGCCATCTATATAGTCCTCACAATAACTTTTTTTAGATTTCATTGTACAATTTAGAGACTTCAACACTGTTTTGTGTTTTAATATATTTAAAATAATGGAAACAGTATAGCTCTTTATAAATTGTTACCTTGTGCATGTTATCTTTAAATGTTCCAGTTATCTGTACAGATTTTTTAATTGATCATTTTTATTGTGGTAAACTATACATAACACATTATTGTGTATCCATCGCATTCTCCATCTCCAGAAGTTTATCATTATCTGAAGCTGAAACTCTATACCCATTAAACAGTAACTGTCCATCTCCTCCAGCCCTCGGTAACCACTGTTGTACTTTCTGTCTCTTAGAATATGACTATTCCAGGTACCTCATAAAAGGGAAATCATAAAATATTTTCCTTTTTGTTTCTGGCTTATTACACTTATCATACTGTCTTTAAGGTTCATCCATGTTATAGCAGAATTTCCTCCTGTTTAAGGTGACTAATATTCCACTGTCTGTATATACCACAATTTGTTTATACATTCATTAGTTGTTGGCCGTTTGGGTTATTCCCACCTTTTGGCTATTGTGAGAAATTCTACGATGAACATTGCTGTACAAATATGTGTTAGAGTCTCTGCTTCCTATTCTTTTGTATATAAACTTCCAATAACATTTTCTTACATAAACTAATAGTTTCTTACTACAAAGGGAAACTCAAAATCTACAAGGTGAAAACTTGAGCTCAGAGATATTTAGTTACTTTTTAGATTCATTGACCTATACTACTACCTTATTGGAAAGTGAATTGTAGTATCTGTGGAAATAGAATTCATGAATTTTGCTAGATACAGCATTTACAGGCTCAGATAAAATGCCAATATCTATTTCTGTCTGTGGGTTTATTACATGTATCTTTTTTCATTTTTAGGACCTTAAAAATATTGTAAATGAAACAGAACACATCACATTAGGCACTCAGTTGACCTCTTAATTTATGGAAAGAAGATCACTCAGATTAAGTTTAGTTTTAATGATACATTTCAAAGAAGAGAATGTGATTTGGCGAAAGACAGACAAGGGAATTTCCACACATTAATGTAAAGGTTGAAAAGAGGACAGTTTACAGAATTGCATATGGTAATGACACAGTCAATCCATCCATCACTCAGGGAATGACCCTTTGGATAACTAGACAAAAGAATAGATTTGGGGGAGAACTTACATAAAAATTAATTGTAGAGATGGGACACTGAAGTTACATGGGGAAAGAAATGATAGTCATATCTTAATTTACTTAATGCTTACTATTTGTCAATTTTTGGAGAGTTTTATTTGCATTATCTTGTTGAACCCTTTAAACCATTTGGTGTTAGATGCTATATTAAGACTCATTATACAGATGATGCTGAGTACATTATCCAGGTCACACAGTTAGTGAGTATGGATTCTGAGGCTCAAATTCCAAACTATAATAAAGTACACTGCAGTCATCCAGGGCCATCCATGCAAAATTATAAAACAAATTCAAACAAAACCAACAAAGACTATATATGAGATAGGCAATGCATTGTCTCTGATAATTGTTATATTGTTTTTGTCCCCAAAGTCTGTTCAGCCATATTCAGGTTTAGAAATAACATTTTTCCTTTACTATGAAGAAATTGATTTAGAAAATGCGGTATTTTTTAATTTATATTTTTTAAAAAAATATGATGAGCTGTTTAGGTGTTTATTAGGACCTCAAAATTTTTGCTGCATCATTTTTGGGCCACTGTTCAATCATTAAGAAAAAGCTATTGGTTACATAGGAAATAAGTATAGAGACTGTTAAACAGAAACACATTTAGGTATGAATTGTGATCATATGTTCCAAATGGATCTAGACTGAAACAATATTTCAGGGTCTTTAATTTTCAATATTTTTCTAATCAAAAGTTTTTTCCAAAGTATTTTAAATCTTGCACACCATATAAAAGGTTTGTTTTCCATCTTATGTTGTTGAATTTGGCAGAGTGTAGATCTATTTAGTTTATCTTATTTTTATATATCATTGTGAGATAATTATCATAGATTTATATTTTTTTAGCATTCTTTAAAGATTTTATTTGTTCTCATTGAAAATGTTAATAAATTGGAAGAATCTCACAAATGTTTGAGAGATATATTTATTCTTAATAAAGTACAATATTGATAAAGTATAGAAATTTTTAGCATTCTGAGTCAAATTAATAGTTTTGAACAGTTTAGAATAAAAATCATGTTCATAAGGACATTTAATAGTCAAATATTTGTCAATCACTAAAATATTTGTCAATCACTTAAAATACACTCATAGATTCTAGAGATATAATTATTGATAAGATACGGTTATTGTCCCAACAGACCAAACAGGTGATAGAAGAAAACCAGCTATAAACACATAAGTATTGTAAGTGCGCAATAGGTCAGGGATTTAGACTCTCCTATGAGAAGCTACCTCTTGAATCCTCAGACAACTCCTCTGAACTGTATTTATTTTCCATTACAAGCACAGATGTAGTGTTCTCATTGTGAGTGGAGATATTGAATTATGTATCATGCAGTGAAATGCCAGAGTTCAGAAGATGGGATTCCTTTAGGCAGCTGGTTTTGTCTACTTATGCATCTTAAAGCTGAGAATTTGATTTCCTCATTTTTCTTCACTCTGGAAGTATAAAGATTCTGAGAGGCAAGTCCTGGTGCTGATGCTGAGTTACCCTCCAGTCCACCTCCAGCTTGACAGTTCAGGAAATTCAAAATTCCTCCACTCCTAACTCACTCAATACCTCCAAACCAAACTGTGTACAGATTTCAGAGCATATTTTATTCAGCTTACAATCTTTGACATTTTCTATCTGCCTTATCTCAGTCATCTCTTATTTTCTCTCCTCTATGTACAAATTGGCTTGTGAGAGGCACAAAGAATAGAAAAATCCCCTACCATTCACAAATGACAATCTATAAATGTAGACACTGAAATGAAGTGCATTTGAGATATTTCTGCCAAAGTGAAGTTATTCACATTACATGTGAAATTGGCCCTGGATCATATTGGAAAGGCCCAAGAGATGATTTATTTTCCACAAGTGAGAATGAATGTCCTAAATTCCACACAGACTCAGATAACCAAGAACTTAAAATATGAACAATATAACTAGTCTAATCTACTCATAACTCTAATAATCAAACAAACTTTAATGCACACTAATTCACCCTGATTAATGCAAAGAGAGTCTACCAGCAGAAGTGTTAAAATGCAATTTAAGATAAAGGTTTCTATGAAAAGAATTCAGAAACACATCTGAAAGATAATCAACTTTTCAATAAGAATGAGTTGGGATGTGACTTTCCCAAGATGACTGAGCCAAATCAACGTATATATTTCTAGATTTTTGGTATAGAATTCTTTCTACTATTCCATGATTCTGCCTAAAATTTTATTTTGGCATTCTTAATTAAGCTCTGCTTAGCAGTAATTGATTCTAAACAATTTTGGAGAGTAGGAAAATGTGAATACAGTATCAGTCACTTAGGTATACCTTGTCCATTTATTCTTCAATAATATGGATTGTAATAAGTGTCTGTGTGTGTGTGTGTGTTTACATTTTCAAACAAAACATTGCTTTCATTGTACCTTTCTTGGTTGGGAAGAATTTTATACATTATCTGTATTCAATTGTTCTCTTAAGAGTTTTGAAATTCAGTTTAATTAAACAGAGTTTAATAAGCATTTAATGAATACTCATGATGTGCCTGGTTCTCTCACACTGTGGGTGACTTATTTCTCAATTTTTGGAACTCACAGTAATTCAGAGAGATAGTTATCTAAATGTAAGCCTACAGTTTTATGCTCCATGCCTAGGTATTACTTTATGTAAATATAGAAATCAAGTTATTAGAGATGAGATTGTTTTCATGGTGGACCTCAGAAGCCAAAATGTGTTTAGGAAAAATAGAAATGGTATGTAAAGTCAAAAGCGCCATCTTTGTGAGAGAGAATCTGGAGAAAGCAGCTTTCTTATTGTTTGGTATGTGTGTGTGTGTGTGTGTGTATATATATCTCAGATATACTCACTCACATATGCTTCCCAGTTAGAGTACTGACATCTCACACTAGGGTTGAAGCGAGGAATTTGTGATATTGAGTGGAGTGCTTGTGGGAGGAGAGTCCAAAGTCTCATTTCTAAAGAGTTACTCTGTGTGAGCCCTCATGGAGCAAACACTGTGGAGTAAGGCATCACATTTTTGACAGAAAGCTTGCAATCTTCTCAAAGTCATTATTGGCCCTTTTGTTTGCAGATTCAACACCTTGAGATCACCATGGAAAATAAGAACAATGTGACTGAGTTTGTCCTGCTGGGGCTCACACAAAACCCTGAAATGCAAAAAGTTCTGTTTGTCCCCTTCTTACTCATCTACCTCGTGACCATAGCAGGCAACCTGCTTATCATGGTGACCATCGCGGCCAGCCGGTCCCTAGATTCCCCCATGTATTTTTTTCTGGCTTATTTATCATTTATAGATACTGTCTATTCTACTGCCATTGCTCCCAAAATGATCACCGACTTGCTTCATGAGAAAAAGACTATTTCCTTCCAGTCTTGTATGACTCAAGTCTTTATAGATCATCTGTTTGCTGGTGCTGAAGTCATTCTTCTGGTAGTGATGGCCTATGACCGATATGTAGCCATCTGTAAACCTCTTCACTATTTGATCATCATGAATCGGCGGGTATGTGTTCTCATGCTGCTGGTGGCCTGGACTGGAGGCTTTCTGCACTCATTGGTTCAATTTCTCTTCATATATCAGCTCCCATTCTGTGGCCCCAATGTCATTGACAACTTCCTGTGTGATATGTACCCCTTATTGAAGCTTGCTTGCACCAACACCCACCTCATTGGACTTTCTATGATAGCTAATGGAGGGGCAATCTGCACTGTTGTCTTCTTCACTCTCTTAGTTTCCTATGGGGCCATATTACACTCCCTTAAGACTCACGGTGTGGAAGGAAATCACAAAGCCTTCTACACTTGTGCATCCCATATGACGGTGGTCATTTTATTCTTTGTTCCCTGTATCTTCCTGTATGCAAGGCCTAATGCCAATTTTCCCATTGATAAATCCATGATGGTAGTTTTAACTTTCATAACTCCCATGTTGAACCCCTTAATCTACACCCTGAGAAATGCAGAAATGAAAAATGCCATGAAGAAACTTTGGAGTAAAAATGTGACCTTAGGTGGAAAAGGGCTGTATCCCTCATGTAGGACATGATATTCATTCTTTTACAGAATCACAGCATACTTTAAACTATCAGTGATTGCATTTAAAACATCATTTCCTTTGGGTTATTTAGCCTATTTGTTCTGCGACAGCTATTAAATTAATCTTTTTGTAAGTGGAATATTTTATAGTTGTTAAGACCAAGAGAATTGCATACATTTAATTTCTTATATAAGCATCCATAATGTATTAAGATTCTTTACTGACAGCAATTTTTGGTTTTATTTTAAGTTCTTGTTTGTGGGGTATGGTACTATACTCGTGTAGAGAAATACGAGCTAATAGAACTTGTTCCCTTTTAGTCTGAGAGAGTGAAATTTGAAATTTAAAATTTAGATTGTTTTAAAAATGTTTATCTAACAGTAAAAATAAATGTGCCAGTCAAATTAATTAATTTAAAATTTCGCAGCACATGTTCACAGCACAGGATAAATCCGCAAGAAATGAACTTTGTGAAATTTATGCTATAATAGTAGGATGTGGCTGATTTTCTTTACTAATCAAGTTTTTGACTAAAAATTATATTTTTCAACCGCTTGCTGTGCATCTAGATCAAGTGGCCTCCCCAGTAGCTGAATATATATTTAAGTCATTCATATCACATATCTACCTACATTAAATTAAACTACTGGGTTCAAAGTTTTTTGTTTAATGCAATAAATGTTTAATATTTGGGAAACAAATTATTTTGGTTTACATAGTGAATGCCTTTCTGATTTTCTGTAAACTATGTGTTCTTGATTTAAGTGATGAATCAAAGTATCGTCTCTGTTTACAATACCTCTATGGCAGCTTTAGGGATCAAATACTGTATTACAAAGATCATTTTCAAGGCTCTGGCATTACAAGCTTCTTCTCAAAATGCAACCCAGAACTTAGACACTCAGGTATAAAATATGCCTTCATTTTTTTTGCAGTTTATAACTGAAATCACTTAGTGCAATTAGCAATACTAATATTTGACACATTGAATTAATGCCAACAATAGTTTTATTTATTCTTCAGTGAAGGAAATAAAAAGTACTTTAAGTCTTTTAATTAGAAAGAAATCTAATACTTCAAAAATTGTTAGATTTGAAGGAGCTGACAGCTGGATTTGAAGATGTTCATTAGAGGGAGCATGTTTGGGATCAAGGATTCACCACCTGTGCTGTATATAGGGATGAGGAAGCTGGACTCAGGGTAAAATGTCTCTGCATGCACTTCTCAAATTCCTTTCCTGCTCTGAGTATAAAGATAATTTTCATTAAATATTTTAAAGGTTTTTTTATATTTACACCTTTCAACCACATAGGGCATACGTTTTTAGGCACAGTGTGAGATGGGTATTTATGTTACTTATAACGATAAATAAATTTTCCCAGTACATTTACTGAATAACAATTCTGTTTCCAATTAGTCAGCAATGGCACTGATTCTTTCACATAAAAATCTATATACCTGTTTTTCTATTTCTTAGCTTTCCATTTTGTTCAATTAATGTATCTACCCATGAGCCAGTACTACTGCATCTAAATGATGGCAGTGTTACAGACACCATTGCCATATTAAAAAAAAAAAAAATCACCTCAAAATTTAGTGATTTAAAACACCAACATTCACTTTATTTCAGATGGTTTCAGTGGGTCAAAAATTTGATCAGTTCAGCTAGAACATCGGTCTCAGCATCTCTGAGAAGCTTGTGGTTAGAAATTGGCTGAGATAGAAGTCATCTGAAAAGTTCCTTCACTCATATGCCTGTCATACAAGCTGGAAAGCCTTGAGCAGCAGGGCCTGGACTAACTTGTACTCTTTGAGATAATAAGAGTGAGGCTCTAATCCAATAGAACTGGTGTTCTGATAAGAAATGGAAAGCACACCAGAGCTTGCTCTCTGATGTTTGCTTAAAGGCCATGCTGCTGCTGAAAAATTGGCCCCCATCCCTGATGAGCCGAATTGAAACTCAAAGATGTGATGTTAAAGCATAGAAGAAAAGAGACAGCTTTATTACTTTGCCAGGCAAAGGGGCCTCACAGCAGGCTAGTGCCTTGCAAACTGTGAACCCATCTTGGGGATGGGGCAGGGTGATGATATAGACATAGCTCAAACAATAAAGCATCGATAACCATCAACAGAACTATTTTCTTCTCTTAAGACTCAGAGTGGCATCATGGTGTATCCAGGTGACCAGTTCTGTAGAGGCTAGTGGCTGTCACTCTTTCTAGCTCTTTTTTTTTCCATAAGCACCCAAGGTGTGGTCTTCTTAATAATTCAGACTATTTTGTAAGGTTACAGTCCCATGACCTTCTCCCTGGAGAATGACTCAGAGACCAAGCATGACTATTACTGTTTATTACCGGAATAAAGTAGAAACAGTAAAATTAATAGCTTTGTTTTAACAATGAGCCTTGAGCTATGAGTAGCAACCAGTTCAGTTAGGTTCGTTGACCATGTAAAGGACAAGCATAAGAATAAGCAATCAGTTAGCCTAAGTGCGACCATTTTATTAATTTTCCTCCAATGTGAGGACAGAGGACAGAGAAGGTGGCCATGTTTGATCTGGGAAGGAAGTTCTCACCAGAAACCCACCCTGCAGGCTGGATGTCCAGGCTTGATCTTGGATGTCCAGCTTACACAATGGTGAGAAAACAAATGTCTGTTGTTAAGCTACCCACTCTGAAGTATTTTGTTGTGAAAACCCAAGCCAACTAATATGATGCTGATGGTGGTGATCAAATATAATCTACATTTGGTGAACAGTGATCTGAATTGAGTCAACAGGGTCAATTCAGAAAAATCATGGCTTCTCATCCAATCACCAGATGTGGATAATTTCCAAACCAGAGATTTTTTTCTTTTTAATGAAGGCTACACCAGATAATTTTGAATGAGAACTCTGTGATATCACTACAAATAGGTGGTATGGATATTCAACCTAATCTTTCTCTGAGGGAGCTGAGACCATTTACTGGAGTAACTGTGCTCTGGGCAAATAGAGATACTCCAATCTTTCTGGAGATTATTTGAGGTAGCTTCTATGCTAACACTCACTCCTGGGTGGCAGAATGCCAGTGTGCTGGTCAGAAGGCCAACTGATATTTGTTGATCTGAAACATATAATTACTGGATATTTTTCCAAAAAGATGGGCTTATTTGGCATCAGCAAGAATTACAATTTGAAACCTGTAACCATGTTGAACCATGTGCGATTCCCTCCATGGCCAGGAAAGAATGCTTTTATAAAGGGATAAAGAGATTTGGGAGGGCTCTAGTAAATAAAGGGCCCATGACTTCTCATTGGCTGAGCCCCTGCCAGGAAAGAAGAGTCTTTCTTCTTTTGTTGGTCTTTGCTGTGTTGCAGAACAGAGTTCCCCTTCATGGTCTCCCAACTCTATTTAATTTAATTTCTATTTATTGACTGCTTTATAAGGTGAGAATATTGGCTCAAAGCTCTCTCAGTGGGTGAGTTCTGCATATTTAGTAGACTATGTGTATTCTATAGAAGGCATAAATTCCCATATTGGGTCCCTGATGCATGAGTAAATTTATTTCAATATAAAGGACTGGGTAGAAATATTTGGAACTAATCTCCCTTTCCAAATAGTAAAGAAAAAGCAGCAACATATTCTTGTGCTAACAAAGAAATTTGATAAATGCAGAAAATACATTTTATCACATTTCCACATAATTTACTTGTTTGGTTTAAGGATAAAATGGAGAGACATACTAAATTGGTATGGAAAATGGTGCTTGAAAAAGTTCTGTTCTTTTTAAAGAAAAATCTCTTTTAAAAATACCTTTACTTTGTGTGATTTTCCTTTATATGAGACAATACTATAGGATAGAGTCAAAGATGTATTTGATAATGATCTCTCAACATCTTCATTTCCCTAGACATATCTCATTTGGGAAACAGTGAGGCTTATTTGAAGTAATTACATAGATCAATTGGGCAAACACAACAATGCCTTTTGTCTGAATTACTCTGTAACAAGTGAGAATATCAGCCATTCCATGTAGAGAAAAGATAAAATAGGTTGGAATTTAGGAAATCTGAATTCTTATTTTTAATCTACTAGCATCAGAATGTACAGTTTTAAATATGTTCCTTTCCTTCCCTGGATCTCAGTTTACTTGTATGCAAAATAAAAATAATGAATTAGATACTCTATAATAACCCTTTCAACTCTCAATGCCTACGATTTTATTACTTGTTTGTTTATTTGTTGATCAAATTCTGGCCTCCATGTACTCTAATCCTTAGAGAGCTCATTTATAATATAGTATGAAATTAAGGAATGTTATTCTGCTTATTGTGAACCATATCCAACACTTTCCAGAGATTTCAGCTCTTAAATTAGACAGCTAACAGCTTGGAACTAAAACAGCAGAAATATGCTTTTAGTTCTACTACTTACTGGTTATACCAGTTTAGGCAGGTGGAATAAATTTTTCTGACCCTCCACTTTTTTATCTATGAATTTGGAATAATGTATTCATCTCATAGGGTTACTTTGAGGTTAAATATGAAAGAGGAGTCAAGAAGTGCTCATTACATGGGTTTTAAAAATTTTTATTAATTTTTTAAATTATTGAAGTATAGTCAATTTACAATATTGCATCAGTTTCTGGTATACAACATAATGTTTCAGTCATACACATACAAACACACATTCATTTTCATATTCTTTTTCATTATATGTTACTACAAGATATTGAATATAGTTCTGTGGACTATGCAGTATAAACTTGCTGTTTATGTATTTAATATATAATAGTATATGCAAATCTCAAACTCCCAATACCCCTTTCCAGCCCTTATCACCCTAGTAACCCTAAGTTTGTTTTCTATGTCTGTGAGTCTGTTTCTGTTTTGTAAGATCATTTGTCTTTTTTTTAAGATTCCACATATAAGTGATATAATATGGTATTTTTCTTTCTCTTTCAGGCTTACTTCACTTAGAAAGATGATCTCCCAGTCCGTCCATGTTGCTGCAAATGGCTTTTTTATGGCTAATTAGTATTCCATTATATAAATATACCACAATTTCTTTATCCAGTCATCTGTTGATGAGTATTTAGATTGTTTCCATATCTTGGTTATTGTAAATACTGCTGCTATGAACACTGGGGTGCATGTATCTTTACAAATTAGAGGTTCCTCCAGATATATGCTTAGGAGTGGGATTGTTGGATCATATGGTTGTCTGTTTTTAGTCTTATAGGAATCTCCATACTGTTTTCCATAATGGCTGCAATAAACTACATTCCCACCAACAGTGTAGGAGGGTTCTCTGTTCTCCACATCCACTCCATATTTACACAATACTTTTTAAAATAGCAAAATTAGGGAAAAATAAAAATGGACAAGGTTATATGTCATTAACTGACTTAACAAAGTGAATAAAATAACTATACAATTCTTAATTCTTCTGAGAGAGGAGATGGGAAATTCTTAGAGGAAAAAGTTGACATCTTTCAAATTCCCAAGTGTTTTTGAAACCATTATTCAATGCCTCCACAAATTAGGATGAGAAACAGTCTTCTGAATGTCTTTGCTGAAGGATTAATGTTAAAGAAAAATCTGGCTAATTATTTGGTAAGTTTTTACGTAGGTGGTAATGTGGGGCCAAGATCAAGATCGAGACTTGAGGTCGGACAGTCTTGAATTATATCTTTAGGTCTGCTCCTTATTAACTGTATGTCCTGGGGCACAAGACTTAACTCCTCCTTGTCTCAATTTTCTTATCTTCCAACCACATGTAACCCTCTTTTAAAAATATCAAGTAAGATAATTTATATAAAATTCTTTGCAGAATGCCTAGTATATATGCAGCAGACTAAATTAGGATTTGATCATTACCTATAATAATAATTGCTAACCTTCATACAGAACTTTATAATTTACCAAATAATAACATCTCTCAACATAAAATTGGGGTTAATTTCTTTAGTCTTTAATTATCACAGAACTTTTAATATTTCAAACACCACAAAAATGGAAATTGAGAGAAAAAAGAGCTATTGGAACACTTGACTTCAAAGCAAGTTTTAAAGAAGATTTTTACCAACTGATGAACTAGAAACAAATCCCACGCAAAAAGAACACCCATGAAGAACTAACACCATAAGAATATCTAGATTTTCATGAGTCTTTTAGCTCCTCTCTCTAAGATGGTCATTATTCTAATATCCAGGGAGGAAAAGACTTTTTTAAGAAGTAAAATCATGACTCTCATACAAATATAAAATGAACACATGGCAAAGATTTTATTTAGCTTATTGATTAATGAAGGAAATAGTGAGATGTTATTATCAGTAGAAAGGAATTCCAGTGTATCACTCTTAACATTGTTCACCCAGAATGTGTAATGAATTTACAAGTAAATGAAAAACTGACTTTATCTGTAATGGTCAAGGAAATCAATCAAACTTCCACCAGACAAAATGTGCATTTCTATGAATAGCAATTACCTGCATTATTGTCAGTTTTCTGCAACTTCAAGAGTTGTAAAATAGCTTCAAGTTAGTCAAAGACATAAATCCCATAGAACCATGACTCCAAATAAAGTATTATAGATAACACACAGATTTTTTTTAATGCTGCATTTTTTCCACAATATTTTCTCCTGACAAAAGTTGAATTTATTTAGCAGTTATCCATCAATAGAAGTACTGATGCCTTATGTATAAAATAAATGTACATAAAGAGAAAACTATTTCCACATTTACATTTTCACAAAGGAAAAAAACATACTTCTGCATCCATTGAAGTTTTAACAAGAAAAAGCACACTTAAAATGGGAGATTAAAAAGAGTTGAATATGTTTACTTATCAAGGTATGGGTAGAATTGAGGGAAACTAAGAAGGGATGGTAAATCACCCCAGGGCTAGTAATGGTAGAAAGCCATTACCGTAATGGGACCTCAGAGAGCAGGGGGGAGAGATCACAGAAGGGCCATGCAAAGGAGCCCAGCCTCAGTGAAAGAGACCCAGTCACTGACAAACCACTGCAGGGAACCAGGACAATAAGCACCAAAACATTCCTTCTTTCCTTCTCACCCACCCTGAAATACTCATCTGGTGCTACCTCTTGGCCAGAAGTCAAGGGAGATGGTTAAAGCTGACCAGGAAAGAGAGCTGTTCAGAAGGAGAGACTGAGAGATCTCAATGGGTAAAAGAAAAATAATTTTTGACATTCCAACTGTTTATTCTTTTTTTTTTTTTTTTTTGAAGTAAGAGAGTAAATGCTATTTTTGAAGTTAGCTTGAAAAAAGGAAAACACAGGGGAAATGAGAGTCTTCCAATTTATTTATTCGCTTAGTTTTATTGTACAGCAGTGTGAGTCAGACACTGAACCAAGTGCTGGGGATAAAAAGGCAAAGAAGACAGACACAGATCTGTATCTCTTAGACTTAATTAAGTGGCCTTTAAATGGAAGAGAGGGGTGAATTAAAGTAAATCTGTGTATCAGCAGTGTGCAGAACCAGAACCAATAGTCATACAAATATATTTTTTTAACAATTAAGGAAAAGTTAGCATTTCCCATGGCTGTGAAGCAGTCAGTCTTATTATATTGTGAGCTCCCTATGACTAGACATCCTTCAGCAAAAGCCTAAGGGCCAACTGTCAGAAGGCATTAAAGAAGGATTTGAGCATCCTTGTAAGAAGCTGAATTAAACAGCCTCAGGAGTTGCTCATTTTTACCATCTTTCTTTTCCTAGTGCACACTATGGGAAAAAATAGCTTATATTATCAAAATACTTTGGATTATCTGAAAACCCAAAATATTAATTTCTCATCACCTTGCTACTAAAAATATTGTCTTTACAGGTTAATTTACCAATTCTGAAATGAATGATCATCAGCATTGAAATAAAAGAAGATAGAGTAAATGTGACTCAATTCTAGTGGGACTTACACAGAATCGCCAGATACAGAGAACTCTATTATTTTTGGTGTTACTTATCACATACATTGTCACTGTCATGGGCAATCTGCTCATTGTGGTTACTATAATCTGCACCAAATTTTGGACTCCCCCATGTATTTTTTTCTCTGACCTTCTTGTCTTTGATAGATTCATGCTATTCCTCTTCCATTATCCCTAAAATGTTAGCCAATTTTTTTCCCTGATTCAAAAACTATCTCCTTCAGTGGCTACATGACACAGCTTTTGCTGAACATTTCTTGGAAGCTTCAGAGATTGTGCTTGTGGTCATGGCCTATGACCGCTACCTGGCCATCTGTAGACCTCTGCACTATGTGATCATCATGAACCACCACACATGCTGCCTCCTGGTGGGGGTGTGTTGGGCAGTCAGTTTTCTCAACTCTATTTCTATTGGACAGACCCTAGTCACTTTCTGGCTCCCATCCTGTGGCCCTAAATACATGGGTCACCTCATGTGTGACATTTTCCCCTGATATGACTTGCCTGCACTAACACTTTCCTTGTTGGTCTCTTGGTTGTTGCCAGTGGTGGGGTAAACCCTGTGGTCAGATTTATAATGTTACTGGTATCTTATGTGGTCATCGTGTGCTCCCCAAGGACCCACAGCTCTGCAGAGTGGAAAATAGCCCTGTCTACTTGTATACAGCTCCAGCATCACAGTTGTGTTTTTGTTGGTGGTGGTGGTGGTGGTGGCGGTGGTGGTGGTGCTTTATAGTTTTATGTATCTGACCAGTAGCCACTTTTCCTATGGATAAAGCCCTAGTGGTATTCTGTACTCTTGTTACTCCCCTGTTAAACCATATTATCGACACAGTAAGAAATGTAGGAGTAAAAAATGCCGTTAGAATGTTATTAAACAGAAATGCAACTTCAGATAATAAATGACCCGGTATGAAGATTTATTTCTATTAGGATCTTTATTTTTTCACATTTTATTGCTATAAATCCCTTCCAAAACCTGTCATCGGATGCTGACACCACCTCTGCAAGGTAGGGGTTATTAGGACTATTCACATTTTACAAATAAAGAGAAATGAAGTTCAAAAAAGTTAATAACCTGCCCAAATCAAAGACAGAACTAGGATTCAGATTTGCTTTCTTATAAATCCAAATTTGACACTCTTTTAATGATTTCAAATGATATCAGAAATAACACAGCATTTTGTCAGAACTTCTCTTCTTTTGCAATAACTGAAAACTTTTCCTTTCTAATTACAGAATTATATGATGCACCTCTGTATATAAGCAGCTGTTACTCAGAAAGCTGTGTGGCCTGTTGGTATCTAGGATGTGGAGTATGTTATAGAAATAAGATACTTGCCAATGCTCTCTTGGCATACCCCTGTCATACCTAATATTAAAAATTATATTGGATTTCATATTCTGTTTGGTAAAAGTTGTCAGTGATTATAAAAATTGATTTTACTGTATAAATACTGATGTGAAAAATTTTAAGTGTAATCAAATTGTCTCAACAGCACTATAAAACTAAAATTTAATGTTCTCATTTTATTAAAAAAATGGAAAATCAGAAAATTTAAATTACTAGATCATAGAACATGAAAGTCAGCTTTGAGCCCAAATATTCTTATTCCACATCTTGTGATCTTTTCATTATACAGAATGTGGGGGAGCTAGTATTTGATTATGTTTTGGTATGCACAAATATTTTTTATTGTATACCATAGGAAGTGACACTATATTACATTAGCAATTATTAGGAGCAATTAAATGCAGATGTTCTTCAAAAGCAGACAGTAAAATATATTTGTAAAACAAATTCACTGTTAGAAAGTTGGCTTTACATTTATTTCTTTGAATCTGGAATCATTTTTGAAAGCTGCTTTAGTAGAATGTTTATGATAGATATGAAAAAAAACCAGGAATATTTAATCCACAGTTGATCAAAGAAAATATTTCTCAGACAAACAACTTACCTAAGTTATAGACACCATTGTGAATTAATCTGGCTCTTTTAAAAAATGAAGTTTGCTACCAAAACACACATGTTTGTATATGCCATAGATGTGTTCATTGTTTTCTCTCTTGACAAAAAGATCCAGCCTTCCACTTCATGGATACTATATGTTTTATTGAAGAAATCAATGGACTCTTTGATGTAACACTATTCAGCAAGTATATTATGAATAAAAACATGATGGGGAGTAGGAACACTAGATTTAGAATCAGCAGACATGAGCTTTATTTCACACTATGACATCATCTCCTATGATCTGAAACAGGTTCCCATGTTTCTAGAAGTAGTTAATTCAGGGAAATTGGAAGATGCTTCCAAGGTCTGTGATGTGCCCAGGCCGATACACTTACTGCCATAAATATTGCCGTATCTGCTTTTCCTTCAATTACAAGTAAAATTGGAAGACCTGTGACCCCACAGCCCACTTCCCAAAGCTTTTCCACTCTGGTAACTTTGCAGATGTCCTTCTGGGATACAGTTGTCTCTGGATGGACTAGGAAAATATGAGCTCTGCTCTAAGTGCCTTCTTATATTGAGAACATGTTTTTTTCTACCTATTGAAATTCATGAAGCTGCTATCAGAACACTTTGCCGGGTATTTATTTGGTTTTTGTGAAAATAGACCCTGATCCTATCAAACATCAAACCACACCTCAATTAGTTTCTGATCAACTGTGCTAAGATGCAGACATAATTTCTTCTGCTTTCTTTCTGATTTACTTTTTAAGTTTGAGAATCTGTGACTCTCCAGGGTTTTAAATGACTCTGGCCTTGGATTTGTTTTCTGGATACAGACTTTCCTCGTATAGCTCCAGGGACTCCTGTTCTGACAAATTATTTCCCTGGACAGTCCTCAGTGCTTCACACCTAACTCTGCCCTCCTTCCACATCATGTTTCTCTAGGGCTTGGGGAGCTGGTCTAGACAGGGTTGGGTTTCTGAAGTCTCTCTACCCAGTGCTGTAGCTATTTAAGTAGAAGTTGGATAGCCACATAATGGGCCATTGTGAATGGATTCCGGGCTTTTGTGAGGTTGGTAATGATGACTCTGTCTGCACATGCTAATTCTCTGATCTGATTCTGGTTTTCATTCCAGAGTTAAAAGACAAGTTCAAGTTGAAAGACATTTTTGCAATGACACTTCCACAAAATCCATACTCCTTCCAGCTCTTTAGGTAGTTTCAAGTCCTCGTTCAGACTGTTTTTGGCATCTACCATCACACATATTACAGCACTGTAATATTGAAGTATCTGGACAAACCAGGTTTAGTCATGTGGTATCAGTTTTTTTAAACTCTTTTCCTTCATGACACCTGCTGCTCACAGTGACCACATTCTCTGGAGCCAACCCAGTCTTATGTACAACTTATTTTTCTTCTTATTAAAGATGGCTTATTTGAACATTGTGAGTGAGTGTGGTTCTACATAGGAATATCGTTGAGTTGAATAGGATTACATTTATTTACAAAATAATTTCAAATTTATTTATTCTATTTGATAATTTTAACAAGTCTTACAGTTGGAAGCATAAGACTATCATGACACTTCAGTTGTAAAGCAATAATTGAAACCTGAGAATCCTCGCCCAGGTTTTAATGGCCTGGCTTCTCACTTCCCCTTGGCAAATGGTGTTCTTTTGCCCTGACTTATATTTTCTTGTTATAAATTGTGAATAATATTGTCCATTTTTCCTTTTCTATAGGGCTGTTGTGAGATTAAATTTAAATGACAAAGAACACATTTTACCATCTTCAAATATAATTGAAAAATGGAATTATTTTCATCATTGTCATGTTAATCTAATTCTAGATTGACACAAGATATGACCACTTTGAAAAACTGCTGTAAACTTTACCAGGCCTGAAGTGCCTTAATTATAATATGGTTCATAAGTATCACTTGTACATCTGAAAACTGTATTTCAAAATGATGATTAGCATGAATGGTAGATCAATAAAAATAAACATGATCATGAAAAAATTTAAAGTCAGATAGTTACCTATCTAAATCATATCTAACTTATACAATAGTCCATACTTAGACTCCATATTATGCTCATTAATTATCAAATACCTAAATTCTGAAGTGGTCAAAATTTTTTCTCTTGTCCTAGTGTTTTGTCTCCATGTGGGTTTAAGGAAGAGTTCAAAATTAAGGATGAATGGTGTAAGGGGCTCTTCTGAAGTAAAGTTACATGAAATCATTGAGTTGTTGGCAAGATCTGCTAATGGTGGTGAAATGCCCCTGAGGTCCCATTAGCCACAGCTGAGAGCCTTCACAGAATTGGCCTGCAGATAGGACACATGGTAGCACTTTTAAGGCCTCATGCGAGAATAGTTCGTAAGTCAGCAAGATACACTGTATCTGAGCCAGCTGGCATTTTTAATCTTACTTCTTCTTTCTTTGTGAACTAACAGCTTCCTGGGGCCCTGGCCATGCAGTTATGTCAGACAAGTGCATAGGTAAGTTTTTTTTCCCCAGGAAATCATATAATCATAGACTCTCAGGATTAAATGGATCCTACAAATTATATAATCACCCCTCATCCTCACCAATCTGAGATTTCAATTCCTCTTCAGCATGAAAAACATCAAGAAATACAGATTCAACAATGATACTGCCAATTCAGAAGTAAACATATTTGTCTTTCCCTCAGAGAGATATATTTAACTTAGAATAATAATATAATTAGTTTAAATTAAATTAGTTAAAATAATTATATAATTCAAATTTGCATCCAAAATTTTCCCTAAGTAATAATACACTGTAAGAATTTTCCTATGATATTGCACAATCTTTTTAAATAACTCTGTTAAAAAGTACACATTAATCAAAGAGATGTACTGTATTTTAATCATCCATTTCTCTGCCATTGAACGTTCCATGTAGTTTCTAAATATTCCACAGCTCTTAATAGTTATATTGGATATATTTATAAATAATGACTTCTCTCTTTTAAAAATATTTTCCTTTAGGGTTTATTTCTAGAAAGAGTACTGAGGAGCCAAAGAAAAAAAGAAAAAAAAAGTAATTTTTTTTGTAGTTTTTTCTAAATCACTTTTAGTAATTATGTTTAATTCTTACTTTATGTACATTCTTCTCTTTTCTGATCTGATGGGGGCACTAACCACAGAATAAGGGAATGCAATGAAGCCGATGCACTTTGTTTCCATATATATGTACATTTTTTCATTTTGGATAATTAAAAAATAAATCTTTAATACATTTTTCTTTCAAAGGAAGAGACATTTTGTCAGAATGCATTTTATTATGTTTATGTTTTCTCTTTTCTTTGAGAAATTTGTGTCCTCAAATTTCCTCATTCTGTTAGTAATGCAGTGTCTTGTAGCCAGGAATGATGGATGATGGATGCAATGGGAAGATGGGAGAAGAAGGCATGAGAATGCCTGTAGCAGAAACACAAAGGAGTGGGCAGGTCATTCACGTCATGGAGGGATGAGTTGCTGCTGTTTGGTAATGAAATTTCAAGCAACAAAGGCTATTAAGGGGGACATTTTTCATGACTGTTTGAACAAACATACATTAATACACATAATAAGTGTTTGTTGAATGAGTGAACTTGTAGTAGGTGTTTATAGTAAGTAACAGATTTTACATACGTCTATGTTGTGCACGTATGTATGTAAATATGTGTAGTATATTATCTATCTCTATGCCTTATCTAGCAAATTATTTCTTTTTACACTCCATATTAAAATTTTCATTTTTAGAACTTTGCTTAATAGATCCTTGTGTTTTGAACGCTTATGCAGGAGTTCTTATTTTAATCCAAATATATGAAGGCTGTAAATTTTATTAAAAATGAGTGCATTAAATAGTATGTGTAACAGAACTTTGAAGAATAAAAAATATTGATTAAGGAACACTATAATTATATTGAAAGTAAAAGGATCCAGTAATATACTCTTTCATAGAGGCAATTCATATTTTCATATTTACCCTATAAATGTGTTACAAACTATTAAGTCGGAATACAGCTTCCTTTCACAAGTTTATGCTTCCCATAAAGTAGAGAGTAATGATAAACAGAGCAGGAGGATAAGAACACTTGACTTCCTGGTAGGCTTATAACTGGGGGAAGTAGGCGTATGCTCACCCATGGAGAATGGCAATTCACCAAGCACTTACTCATCACCTAACAGGTTTTAGAACCTGCAGGCATTATGCCAGGCAGCATGGTAGGTGCAATGTGGAAACACATGAATGCCATATGTATTATGGGAGGTACCAGGGAGGGTATGTACCCAAAAATACATATATTTCACTGAACTGTCTACTTAAGGTAGACATATATTGCCAGTATCTTTCTTTCCACTGTTAGAGCTGAGGGTTCAAACATGAATTTTCATGGAAAATGATATAACTCATACCTGAATGCAGCACCTCTCAGCTTACAAGATCCATCTAAGACTTACAGTTTGTAATCTCACAGGCACAGAGCAGGGCTCAGAACTGTGAGACACAGATGACTTAGCAGAGTCATATGGAGTTGGAACCAGAAGAAGAATCCAGATCTCACATAGATAGCCCAGGATTTTCTCAGTAAATTACTCATCGAATGTTGCCCTATAGATGTTTTACAGGTGACAGGTACTAGGTGTCTGAAGAGAAGGAAACACCATGAAGGAAGAAAGAGAGAATTGAAATAGCACTGAGCAGGTGTGTCAAGGACATGCTCCACAGGTACAGTGACAGCTTTAGTTTTTGTTTAGAGAAATTCAGACCATGATCCTTTCATGATTAATGGGGATCATTCCTTGCCCTATGTAGGTAATTCAGGCCCCAGGAAGCTGTAACTGGCTGAATGGATCTCCTCACCCACCCGAACAATGTGACTACGTTTGTTCTCTTGGGACTCACACAGAATCCACACTTACAGAAGATACTCGTCATTGTCTTTTTGTTCAGTTTTGTATTTACCCTGCTGGCCAACCTGCTCATGGTCATCACCATCTCCCTCAGCCCTTCGCTTTCAGCCCCCATGTACTTCTTCCTCACTTACTTGTCCTTCATAGATGCCTCCTTCACCTCTGTCACAGCTCCTAAAATGCTCATTGACCTGCTGCATCAGAGGAAAACCATCTCCTGGGGCGGCTGCCTGGCTCAGCTCTTTGTGGAACACTTCCTGGCTGCATCAGAGGGCATCGTCCTTGTTGCAATGGCCTATGACCGCTACGTGGCCATCTGCAAGCCTCTGCACTACACAACCATCATGCAACAGGGGCTCTGCCAGTTCCTGATGGTGGTGGCCTGGACTGGGGGGATTGTGCATGCCACTGTGCAGATTCTTTTTGCAGATGACTTGACCTTCTGTGGTCCCAATGTCATTGACCACTTCATGTGTGATTTCTTCTCACTATTGAAACTTTCCTGCAGTGACACCTACAGGCCTGGAGTGGTGGTGGCAGCGAACAGTGGGGGCATGTGCTTACTCATCTTTTTCACGCTGCTCATCTCCTACATAGTCGTCCTGAGCTCCCTGAGATCCCGTGGTGCTGAAGGACGGCGCAAAGCCCTCTCTACATGTGGCTCCCACCTTACAGTAGTGGTGCTCTATTTTGTGCCTTGTATTTTCACCTACACGCGTCCTGTGGCCACGTATCCTGCAGACAAGTTGGTGAGTGTGTTCTACTCAGTCCTCACTCCCATGTTAAATCCTATCATTTACACAGTGAGAAACACAGAGGTGAAAAACGCCATGAGGAGTTTGTTGATGAGGAGAGTTAGGCTGTTCATGATGTCAAGAAACTGATGATTTATATACACAGGGAGGATTACACATGTTGTAAATTGTGAAAAAAAATTAAGAAATTTTACAGATCACTGACAGGAAAACAAGGCCTAGAAACTAACATTTCTTGAGTACTTAATAATGTCTAGGCATTTTTTAGGCACTCTGATAATTTGTGATATACTTTACCAAGTCTTCAGTCTTCACAGTCATAGTTTCAGAATAGCCAATGGAAAGAACAACTCTAAACTCCTAGTTCAATGATTGTAGGGTGTTTTTCTCCAGTGTCTTACTGCTTTACCAAATTCTTTATATATGTAACTTTGATGAAATTGACTTTTCCAAAGGACTGTCTCAGAACTCTTGTTTTTTTCTAACCTTTGGCAAAGCCAATAAATGATAGGAATTCTTATACAGATACACAGGGAAGGGACAGTTGCTTGACAGAATAACAGCTGATTTTTTCCCTCTATTAATTTTCAAAACAAAAAGAGAGACACCCACAAAAGGAGGGAAGAGTAATTCAAAATCTATCTCTAAATCTTTTCTTGTCACAAAATAAGGCAGAAATTTTGAAGTTACTCCTTTTTTATTGAAATATCTTCAGTTTACAATATTATGTCAATTTCTGGTGCACAGCACATTTCAGTCATACATATATGTATACACACACACACACATGTTCATTTTCATATTCTTTGTTAAGTATCTTCATGGCTCCTAATTTTCATTGAATATAAAGAATTTTTTTCCATGCAAAGAACTAAGGAATGTAATGGTAAACTTTCTTTCATCCAATTTCAACTAAAAGGCATTTGTTAGGTTCCAAAGCTATTGCTCTCTAGTTTGGATACATATTTTTACACTAAATGAACACTAATTATTATATATCAGGCATATTCACTGCAGTTGATTCATCCACATACTAAGCCTGTCATTCCATTATTAATATGAACATTTTGCATAGAAGCAAATTGAAGTCAAGAGAGGTTTACTAATTTATTTGCCCCACATCGCACATGCTTACCCCATGTGGTGCATCAGGAACTATTACATTGAAATGCACCTTCCTCTCAAAAGTTTCTGCCACAAACTTCCAGGTCTTAAAATTCAATCTTACTTTCTTTCAAATGAAACTCAATTGTCTGTGGTATGTTTAGGTCTATAGATAAGAAAATGATATGCAGGCTTAATGATTCACTTTGTCCTTCAAGAAGGTGGTGTCAAATTTGTTGTCATCTTGTCATACATGGAGCATTTCAGCACCACGAGTTTTTCCTCTTTGTGAATGTCTGAGTTATGCCACTTCACTTTTACCAAAGACCAACATTAGTATGGTAATAGTTTTTTTTTTTTTAATCAAAACTCCCCTTCAGATTTCTTTCAGTTAATGAAAACAAGTACTGATGCTGGTCTTCATAAAAGTGAAGTGGCCAAGGTGAACTTTTGGGAAGCAGGGGGTACCTGCAGCGTTCCTCTATGCACATGGAGAGCGCCTGTCGTTCTGCATTATTACATAACGTTTTACAAATCAGGCTTCTCTGATTACAACACTTCAACTCGTGTTACTTCTCACAAATGTTCCTTCACAAACTCGCTAGCCAGATGGAGGTATTTCTTCCATAATTTGACCACACAGTAATGCCAGAGCATGGTACTGGGGTGACTGTGTTTACCCAGGTGGGCATGGCTGTCTCCAATTTATAAGAAACAGAATGTTTTCCCACAAAATCTAGGCCTGGAAGATGATATACTCAGCACTTAATTTATTAAAATTGTCAAGTTTGCAACTGCTGGTGAAAACTAAACATGCCAACAGAATCTAGACTGAATGATATGTAGTTCATTTTGTTTTATGACTATAAAATAGGAGATGAGAGTAATCTAAGGGTAAGGAAAATTAGGGTATTGAGTAAATGTCATTTTTATTCTAAGACCAAATAGGATTTGATGAGGGCAACTAAGGCCAATGATTGTGTCTTAGGGGCCATACCAAGGGCTCAGCGGAAGAGTGAGAAGATTAGTGAGGCACAAATTAGAAATTGTCAGCAGCCAGTTTGGAAGCTGCAAGAACTGAAGGAGGAAATGTAAGGCAGTCTGCCATTCCCAGTGGATAGAGTCTTGCTGGTTTGCGAGTAAGTTTAATTCCTGCTAAGATGTCCCTTTTCACTTACTATCATGAATCTCTCCTGAGAATAAACTGCCACCTGATAATTTCTGATTCTTTAAAAAAAATGCTGGAGAGTGAGTATGTTTCTTCTGAAAATTAATGATATAAATAATGTTTGTATCTGTTACATATGGATAGTTTGGTTTAATTTGCAGTTTGCTGAAAATATTAGACATTAAGTGAAGGGAATTAGCTAAATATTATTGAAGGTGAACTATGACACATACATCATGATAGGTGCTTTACATACTTTAACTTTCTTAATGCAGCAACAGGTAGTATTAGAGAAGTTTTACTCCATTTCATATTAGAATAAAATAAGACTCAATGAAGTTAAACAGAACTATCACATCTTTCAGACTTTGCTTACTCTAATCTTCTCTCTTCAAAATTCTCCTTGATATCTTGATGTGAAAATACCAAGACGACACAACTGATCATTGGCCACACTATGGAGATTGTCAGTGAGGTGTTTTTCTCTGATTTTTTTTCTTGGTGGAGAGCTTTCTTTTTTTTTTTTTTTAACATTTTTATTGATGTATAATCATCTCACAATGTGTCAAATTCCAGTGTAGAGCACAATTTTTCAGTTATACATGAGCATATATATATTCATTGTCACATTTTTTTCTCTGTGAGCTACCATAAGATCTTGTATATATTTCCCTGTGATATACAGTATAATCTTGTTTATCTGTTCTACAATTTTGAAATCCCATCTATCCCTTCCCACCCCCCGCCCTCTTGGCAACCACAAGTCTGTATTCTATGTCTATGAGTCTGTTTCTGTTTTGTATTTATGCTTTGTTTTTTTGTTTTTGTTTTTGTTTTAGATTCCACATATGAGTGATCTCATATGGTATTTTTCTATCTCTTTCTGACTTACTTCACTTAGAATGACATTCTCCAGGAGCATCCATGTTGCTGTAAATGGCGTTTTGTTGTCAGTTTTTATGGCTGAAAAGTATTCCTTTGTATAAACATACCACCTCTTCTTTATCCAGTCATCCACTGATGGACATTTAGGCTGTCTCCATGTCTTGGGTATTGTAAATAGTGCTGCTATGAACATTGGGGTGCAGGTGTCATCCTGAAGTAGGGTTCCTTCTGGATATATGTCCAGGAGCGGGATTCCTGGGTCATATGGTAATTCTATTCCTAGTCTTTTGAGGAATCTCCATACTGTTTTCCATAGTGGCTGCACCAAACTGCATTCCCACCAGCAGTGTAGGAGGGTTCCCCTTTCTCCACAGCCTCTCCAGCATTTGTCATTTGTGGATTTTTGAATGATGGCCATTCTGACTGGTGTGAGGTGATACCTCATTGTAGTTTTGATTTGCATTTCCCTGTTAATTAGTGATACTGAGCATTTTTTCATGTGCCTATTGATCATTTGTATTTCTTCCTTGGAGAATTGCTTGTTTAGGTCTTTTGCCCACTTTTGGATTGGGTTGTTTGTTTTTTTCTTATGAAGTCATATGAGCTGCTTATATATTCTGGAGATCAAGCTTTTGTCAGTTTCATTTGCAAAAATTTTCTCCCATTCCGTAGGTTGTCTTTTTGTTTTACTTACAGTTTCCTTTGTTGTGCAGAAGCTTGTAAGTTTCATTAGGTCCCATTTGTTTATTCTTGCTTTTATTTCTATTGCTTGAGTAGACTGTTCTAGGAGAACAGTTTTGAGATGTATGCTAGAATGTTTTGCCTATATTTTCTTCTAGGAAGTTTATTGTATCTTGTCTTATGTTTAAGTCTTTGATCCATTTTGAGTTATTTTTGTGTGTGGTGTAAGGGAGTGTTCTAGCTTCATTGATTTACATGCTGCTG
Source organism: Camelus bactrianus (assembly GCF_048773025.1). NCBI lineage: Eukaryota > Metazoa > Chordata > Mammalia > Artiodactyla > Camelidae > Camelus > Camelus bactrianus. The sequence continues at coordinate 27,230,920 of NC_133567.1, read as the reverse complement.
TTCAGTTTTCCCAACACCATTTGCTGAAGAGACTGTCTTTATTCCATTGTATATTCTTGCCTCCTTTGTTGAAGAATAGTTGACCAAAAGTTTGTGGGTTCATTTCTGGGCTCTCTATTCTGTTCTATTTTTCCATATGTCTGTTCTTGTACCAATACCATGCTGTCTTGATGACTGTAGCTCTATAGTATTGTCTGAAGTCTGAGAGATTTATTCCTCCAGCCTCTTTCTTTCTCTTCAGTACGGCTGAGGCAATTCTAGGTCTTTGATGGTTCCATATAAATTGTATTATGATTTGTTCTAGTTCTGTGAAATATGTCCTGGGTAATTTGATAGGGATTGCATTAAATCTGTAGATTACCTGGGCAGTGTGACCATTTTAACAATATTGATTCTTCCAATCCAAGAGCATGGGATATATTTCCATTTTTTTAAGTCTTCTTTAATTTCCTTCATCAATGGTTCATAGTTCTCCATGTATAAGTCTTTCACCTCCTTTGTTAGATTTAATCCTAGGTATTTTATTACTTTGGGTGCTATTTTAAAGGGCATGGTTTCTTTACTTTCTTCTTCTGTTGATTCATCGTTAGTGTAAATAAATGTGACTGATTTTTGAACATTAATCTTGTAACCTGCTACCTTGCTGAATTCTTTGATCAGCTCTAATAGTTTTTGTGTGGACCTTTTAGGGTTTTCTATACATAGTACCATGTCGTTGGCGTATAGTGACACTTCTGCCTCTTCTTTTCTGATTTGGATTCCTTTTATTTCTCTCTCTTGCCTCATGCTGTGGCTAGGACTTCCAAGACTATGTTGAATAGGAGTGGTGATAGTGGGCAGCCTTGTCTTGACTTTAGTGGGAAGCTTTTGAGTACTATGCTGGCTGTAGGTTTGTCATATATAGCTTTTATTACATTTAGGTATGTTCCCTCTATACCCACTTTGGTGAGAGTTGAGAGCTTTGTTTTCTTTAGTTCTGCATTGACTGACTTTTTCCTGGTTACTCTTGATTCCTCTTGTGTCAGGGAAAAGCCATCTATGATGGTACAAATGATCTCATTTGTGCAGATACATTACTCTTCATGGGCATCATAAAAATGGGAGTGATAAGCTCAAGAAATGCAATTCAAATGTTTGACTTTCAAAGGAAGTGACCTTTGGGCCAAAGAGATATTTGGAGTTAAAAAATGAGCCACTCAATCACTGAGGAGATTGACCCTCTGTTTGGGCCTGAGGGCAGCACCTTTAAGAGCTAAATAGGTGTTATTTCCATAAGGCTTTTCTCATTGTTATCCCTTAATCTTAACATTTATTACTGGAAAAATGCCTCACGGTCAACTCAGTTTAGGAAATTTTGACTTATTTAACTTATCCAAAAAATACTGTTTAGTGCCTACAGTAAGAAACAGAGCCATGGAAGCTGGGCATACAACATTGAATTATACAAACAGGGTTGTATTTTGTGTGAAACTTATATTCCAGTGAGGACAGATGGGTAATCAGCAGGTAAACAGATAAATTAAAAATGTAATTTTGCTAGTAATGGGTCTGATGAGAAACATTTGATCAGAGGGTGATGCAGGAGGGAAGACTTGGATGTAGATTTGTGAAGTTGCTTGAAGCACAGCAAGAATTTCAGTTTGGTCAAAATTTACATAACCACATTAAACATCTTCCTTTTTTTTTTTAATAAATGGGATATTTAAAAACATGTATTTGATGGGGCAACATCTCTCCCAAGGAGGTAAAAATGATTTCTTGGAGCATGAATATTATATATCTCACATAAATAGGCAGTAAATTTGTGGTATTATTATTTTAGAGGGGGTAATTAAGGGAATAAAATATTTTAAAAAGCACTTTTGTGGGGCTATAGTGAAAACACAATTGAGGAATATAGTGCAAAGTCATGTCTAAATGGTTCAGTAAGCTCATGAAGCAACTTTAGAATGTTAGTAAAGGTAATCCAAGTACAGAGGATTTTTACACAATCTTTATAAAATCTGGCTGCCTTTTGGGTAACCTTTTCTATTTAGATGAAATTTGAATTCCTCTGCCATGCTCAGGGGTTGTTTCCTATATAAATCCTTAGACACTTAGAGCATCTCTTTTGAATCTTCAAAATCATTAGGAATCTAGTCCTATCAAAATAACTTCCCATTAAGTCCTTGGGTGATTTGTTTCCAGAGTGGCCCTATTTACTCATCTTCATGCTTGGATTTGCTAAGTTGAAACTCTAATGTGTCATGAGTTTCAGCTTTTTTGTACATAAGAGTTTATGTGAGTACATTCTCCATGGGGCAAGGCTTTGGTAACCCTGACTTGATCCTAGAAAATTTACTTGCACAATCTCTGCCTCCTACTTATGGGGACTATCAGCTGACTGGCTTTTAGAGGTCATAGAGATGACACGAGCCTGAGTTTTGGAGGTGATTTTAACAACTTTTTTGAGTACTAAACATGATCTTATCAATTTGAAGCACTATTTTGAAATAATCGAATCACTTGTATGTATGCACAATTATATTTAAAATGTGTCAGTAGTTCACCTGTTTTGTCTATATAAACAAATTTTGGCCTCATGATGGAGAGCCTTGAGCTATCAACAGTCTTTAGCTTAATTTACTTTCATCTCTTTTAGCATTATGGAAACATGTGTCTACCTTTTTTTTCTCTATCCAGATTGTGAGATTAGCAAATAAGAGTGTGTTTGTTTCCAGAGACGTGTCTTAGGAAAAGGAGAAACTGGAGTAGCTGGAATGTAGACGATACCTTAAGACAGGTTTTATGTTTCCCTTCTTTCAAGCAATTTTCTCTGTATGTGGATGTATTTTATAAGTAACATATATTATATATAATATATATACAATTCTGGGTTCCTCTTGGACCAGCTTCCTTTAACTTTATTTTTCTACTAATCATCTTTGAGAAGGACTTTATGTGGTGTTTTCTTTCTGTTTTGTTCAATTAATGGTTCTAATTATTTAATGAAAATAATAAGTTGGTTTAAATATATATATATATTTTTTGGTGTTGGTGCTTTGAGTGATGCGTTAGGTTGTTCAGGAATGAAGTCCCCTCCTTCTGGAAGCATTCCAAGAATTAACTTTTGTATCTACAATGGTACAGTAAGTGAAAAGTGTGACTGCAGATAATTCAATTTCTTCTCACATTTCAAGGAAAGTGTAGTGAGTTAGAAAGACTGGCAGAAGCAACCCTTTTAAAGCCCTGCACTAGAGACAGTCTGTTGATGATACAAGTGCTTGGGGCACAAGTCTTCTGGAGAGCGCAGGGCACTATTGCTCCTTAAAAATGATGACCCAGGGGCACTCCCTAAATACATTGCTCTGACTCTCCTGTTTTCCAGGATTTTATTGAATAAGTCTTCTAGCTCCATAGGAAATTCAGACACAAGAAAGACATATCAACTGTAAAGTTGGCTCCTTGGATTCAAATCCAGGATTTGTCACCTGCTAACTGTATATTCTTAAGCAAATCAATTATTTTGCTTTATATCAACCATAAAATATGTCTCATCATAGTTGATCATGAGGATTAAATGAGAAAACATGTATGAAGTAGCCACAAAATGTCTGGTACATGGATATACTAAATAATCTATTAAACTGAATCTATTAAGCTTAATTAAACATCCTCAAATGTTCACAGTTTTCTACCATGTTTCTTCTCCTTTTGTATATTATGGAAAAAACAGCTTATATTATCAAAATGCTGTGTATTGCCTGAAAAACCCAAAATATTGACTTCCTGTCACCTTTCTACTAAAAGTATTGTCATTACAGGTTAATTCTCTAACTCTGAATTCATCTTCACCATTGAAATGAAAGAAGACAGAGTGAATGTGACTCAATACATTCTAATGGGACTTACAGTCTTCAGATGCAGAGAATTCTATTTTGGGGTCACTTATCACCTACATTGTCACTGTCACAGGGAATCTGCTCATTGTGGTTACTAGAATCTGCAGGCCAACTTTGGCCACTCCCATGTATTTCTTCCTGACTTTCTTGTCATTGATAGCTGCATGCTTTTTCTCCTCCATAATCCCTAAAATGTTACCTGATCTGTTCTCTGATTCAAAAGCTGTCTCCTTCAGTGGCTGCATGACACACCTCTGTACTGAACATTTCTTGGGAGCTTCAGAGATTGTCCTCCTTGTGGTCATGACCTATGACTGCTACATGGCCATCTGTAGACCTCTGCACCATGTGACCATCATGAATTACTGCACATGCTGCCTCCTGGTGGGAGTGTGTTGGGCAGTGGGTTTTCTCCACTCTATTGGACAGATCCTAGTCACTTTCTGGCTCCCATTCTGTGGCCCCAACATCATGCATGGATCACTTCATGTGTGACATTTTCCCCCGATACAACTTGCCTGCACTGACAATTTCCTTGTTGGTCTCTTGGTTGGTGCCATGGGTGGCATAATCCCTGGGCTCACTTTTGTAATGTTATTGGCATCCTCTGTGGTCTTCCTGTACTCCCTAAGGACTCACATCTCTGCTGGGAAGAAAAAAGCCCTGTCTACCTGTAGCTCCCATGTCACAATCAATGTCTTGTTCTTTGTGCCCTATATTTTTATGTATCTGAGACCAGTAGCTATTTTTCCCATGGATAAATCCATAGCAGTGTTCTATACTCTTGTTACTCCTGTGTTAAGCCATGCTATCTACACAGTAAGGAATACAGAGGTAAAAATGCCATTAGAATGCTATTAAACAGGAATGCAATTTCAGATAATAAATGACCCAATAAGAAGATTTATTTCTATCATGATCTTTACTTTTCCATATTTTATTACTATAAACCCCTTCCCAAACCTCTCACTTGTCACTGACACCAGCTCTACAAGTTAGGTACTATTAGGATTATTGCTGTTTTACAGATGAAGAAAAGTGAAGTTCAAAAAAGTTAGTAATCTGCCCAAAATCAGAGATGCAGCTAGTATACAGCTCCCCTCTTTTCTAAATCCAAATCTGATACTCTTCCAACCATTTTACATGTTATAAGAAAAAAAAGCATTTCACCAGATCCTCCTTTGTTTTGTAGTAATTGAAAATTTTTCCTCTCTAGTAATAGAGTTGTACAATGCGCCTGTGGTAAGCAGTTGTTACTCAAAAGCTGTGTGGCCTGTTGGTATCTAGGATATGGAATTTATTACAGAAAGAAGACACTTGGCAATGCTCTCTTGGCACACCCCTGATGTACCTAATATTTAAAATTATATCGGATTTCTTGTTCTCTTGGGTAAAAGTTATCAGTGGTTATAAAAATTGTACTCTATTAAAACTGATATGAAATTTAAGCGTGTTCTCACATGGTCTCAATAGCATTATAAATTTAAAATTTAGTGTTCTCATTTTACAGGAAAAAAATGGAGAATCAGAAGGTTAAATAATTCGATCATAGAACATGAAAGTCAGCTTTGAGCTCAAATAGTGTTACCCACATCCTATTATCTTTACATTATTCAGAGTTCCTTAGTGTGGTATTTGATTATGTTTTGGTATATAAAAATACTTTTGATTGTATGCCATATGAAATGACACTGTGTTATATTAGCAATTATTAGCAACAATTAAATACAGATATCCTTTCAGTAAAGTATACTTGTAAAGCAATTTCATTATTAGAAACTTGACTTTACATTTAGTTCTTTGAATCTGGAATTGTCTTCAAAAACTGCTTTTGGATAATATTTATGATATAAAAATACAGGAATGTTTAATCCACTGTTGACCAAAGAGAGTATTTCTCAGATAAGCAACTTACCTATGTTTTTAGACTCTGTTGTGATTTAATTGTGGCTCTTTTCAAAAATGAAGTTTGCTACCAAAATACACATATGTAGATGTCATAGATGTGTTACAGTTTCCTCTTTTGACAGAAAGATCCAGCCTCCCACTTCATAGATACCATATGTTTTATTGAAGAAATCAACGGACTCTCTGATGTAACACTATTTAGTGAGCATATTATGAATAAAAATGTGATGGAGACTCGGAGCGCTTGCTTCAGGATCAAGAGACACAAGTTTTATTTCACACTATGACATCATCTTCTTTCATCACCTTAAACAGCTCTTCGTATTTCTATAAGTGGTTTAGTTAGGTAAAATGGAAGATGTTTCCAAATTCTGTGATTCTGCCCAACGCAATATATTTATTGCCGTAAATATTGTCATATCTGCTTCTACTTCAATTAGAAGTAAAATTGGAAGTTGTGACACCACAGTCTACTTCCCCAAACTTTTCTTTTTCTGGTAAACAAAGTTGCAGTTGTCCTTTTGGCTACAGTTGTCTCTGGATTGGACTTAACAATATGAACTCTGCTCTTGAGTTCTTTGCTATTTTGAGAACATGTCCCTCTACCTAGTGAGATGCATGAAGCTGCTATCAGAATACTGTGCCAGGTATTTGATTTTTGTGAAATTAGTCCCTGAACCTATCAAACATCAAATCAGACCTCAACAAGTTTCTGATCAACTGTGATAAGATCCACATATAATTCCTTCTGCTTTCTTTCTGATTTACCTTTCAAGTTTGAGAATCTGTGACTCTCCAGGGTTTTAAATGACTCTGGCCTTGGGTTTGTATCTTGGATACAGATTTTCCCAGTATATTTCCAGGAACTCCTCTTTTGAAAAATTATTTTCCTGGACCATCCTCACTGCTTTACCCAGCTCTGCCCTCCTTCCATGCTGTGCTTCTCTAGGGCTTGGGGAGCTGGGTTGCTTGGGGAGCTTAGGACAAGGGTTGGGGTCCTAAAGTCTTCACTCTACCCAGTGCTGTAGCTATTTAAGTAGAGGCTGGAAGACCAATTAATGGGTCATTGTGAATGGATTTCAAGCTTTTATGAGGTTGAGAATGATATCTGCACATGCTAATTCTCTGATCTGATTCGGGTTTTCAGTCCAGAGTTAAAAGGAAGTTCAAATTGAAAGACATTTTCACACTGACACTTCAGCCAAATCCATATTCCTTAGAATTCTTTAGGTAGTTTCAAGCCCTCACTCAGTCTTTGGCATCTACCATCGCAAATGTAATTTTGGCACTCTAATATTAAAAATCATGTTTACTCATGCGGTTTCAGTTTTCTTAAACTCCTTTCCTTCATGATACCTGCTGCTGAAAGTGATCAGATTCTGTGTAGCCAGTTCAGAGTTATGTAAAATTTATTCTTCTTCCTATTTAAGAAAGCACATTTGAATGTGGTTCTATACAGGAATATTCCTGAGTTGAACTGGATTAAATTTATTTACAAAATCATTTCAAATATTCATATTTATTCATTTTAGTAGATAATTATAATAGGTCTTACAGTTGATGGCAGCATGAGTGTATTGTGGTACTTCTGTTGTAAAGCATTAATTTAAAGATAGGAAACTTGGTCCAGGATTTAGTGGCCTGGCTTCTTACTTCACCTTCACTAGGCAAATAGCGTTCTTATTCCCTGTCTTATATTTTCTTGTTATAAATCGTGACTATTATTGCCTACTTTTCCTTGTCCATAGAACTACCATGAGATTAAATTTCAATGACAAAATTGCATTTTACCATCTTCAAATATAATTGAATAATGGAATTATTTTCATCGTTATCATGTTAATCTAATTCCAGGATTGACTCAAGATACATACAATTTGAAAAAAACTACTGTAAGTTTTACCAGGTCTGAAGTGTCAAAATTATAATAAGGTTCACAGTTATCACTTTTACATCTCAAACCATATTTTAAATACGATTAGATCAATTAAAATAAATATTATCCTGAAAACAATTTTAAGTCAGATAGTTCCCCACCTAAATGATTAGTTTATACAATAGTCAATATTTGGACTCAGTATTATGCTCATTTATTATCAAATACTTAAATTCAGAAGTGGTCAAGTTGTTTATTTTTTTTCTCTTTTCATAGTGCATTGTCTTCATCCATATTTAAAGAGGAGTTCAAAATTAAAGATGAATGCTGTAAGAGTTCTTCTCTGGAGTTCAATTAAGTGAAATAATTGGGTTGTTGGCAAGATCTCCTCGTGGTGGTGAAATACCCCTGAGGTCCAATTAGCCACAGCTAAAAACTTCACAGAATTGGCCTAGAAACAGGAAATGTGGCAGCATTTTTAAGGATCAAGAGAAACATCTTCTCTGAAGGAACAACTTATAAATCAGCAAAGGCAGTTATTGTAGCTGAGCAAGTTGGCATTTTTAATCTTACAAATTTATTGTTCTCTTGGTGAGCTGCCTGGGGCCCTGGCCATGGAGATATGTCAGCAAGTCCATAGGTGAGAAAAATTTTTCCCCAGGAAATCATATAATCATAGACTCTTAGGATTAAACGGATCTTACAAATTATACGATCACCCCACATCCTCACCCGTCTATGATTTCAGTCCCTCTTTAGCATGAAAGCATCAAGAAAGACAGACTCAACTACAATAGTAACAACATAGAAATAAAAGTATTTGCCTTTTTTAGTGAGATATACTTGTTAGAATAATTACATAATTAGTTAGAATTAAATTAGTTAGAATAATTATATAATTCCATGGGAAAGTATAGCTCAGTGGTAGAGATCGTGCTTAGCGTGCATGAGGTCCTGGGTTCAATCCCTAGTATCTCTGTTAAAAAAATGATAAGTGGTTTTTTTTAATTGAATAAATCAAGTTTGTATCCAAAATTTTCCGTACTTAATAATACAATATAAGAATTTTCCTATGATACGGCACAGTCTTTTTAAGTACTTCTGTTAAAAAGTACACATTAATCAGTGACATGCGCTCTATTGTAATCATCCATTTCTCCACTGTTGAACATACCATGTAGTCTCTAAATTTTCCACAGCTCTCAATAATTGTGTTGAATATATTTGTAAATAATGACTTTAATTTTTAAAAATATTTTCCTTTAGTGTTTATTCCTAGATAGTGCACTGAGAAGCAAGAAAAGAAAAGGAAAAGAAAAGAAAAAAGTAAAGAAAGGAAAGAAAAGAAAAGAAAGGAAAGAAACGAAAGGAGGAAGGAAAGAAGGAAGGAAGAAAGGGTGAGTAATGTTTTCATAGCTATTTCTAAGTCAGTTTCATTAATCATGTCTAATTCTTACTTTACATACACTCTGTTTTTCTGATCTGCTGGGCGATCCCACCTAAAAATAAGGGAATATAATGAAGCTGCTACACTTTGTTTCCACATTTTTGTAAATTTTTAATTTTGGATAATTAAAAAATAAACCTTTAACCTATTTGAAAGGAAAAGGCATTTTTGGCAGAATATATTTTATTATGTTTATGTATTCTCCTTTCGTTGGGAAATTTATGTCCCCAAATTTCCTTATTCTATTAGCAATGCACTGTCCTGTAACCAGGAAGGACAGATGATGGATGCTGCAGGGAGAGGGGAGAAGAAGGCATGAGAATGCCTGGGGGGGAAACACAAAGGGGTGGGAAGGTCATTCACGTCATGGAGGGACGAGTTGCCACTGTTTGGTAATAAAATGTCAGGCATCAAGGGCATTTAACAGGGTCACTTTTCATGATGTGTGAACAGACGTAGATTGATACATGCAGCAAGTGTCCAATAAATATTTGTTGAATGAACTTGTAGTAGGTATTTATAGTAAGTAATAGATTTTACATGTGTCTCTGTTGTGTGTGTTTATATGTATATGTGTATATTATCTCTCTGTCTTATTTAACAGACCATTTCTTTTTATACTCCACATTAAAATTATTCTTTAAACTTTGAAAAATGGTATTTCCTTTGTATGACAGATCCTTGTGTATTAACACTTATGCAAGAGTTTACTTTTTTTAATCCAACTCTACAAAGAATGTAAATTGACTGAATATGACCATGTTAAATGGTATGTGGAACAGAATTTGGAAGGAAAAGAAATATTGGCTAACAAACACTATAATTATTTTGAAAGTAAAACGACATGGTAATGTACTCTTTCCTAGAGGCAATTCATATTTTCATATTGATGCTGTGAGTGTCGTAGAAACTATTAAACTGGAATAGAGCTTCTTTTCAAATGTTTATCTATGTTTCTCATAAAGCAGAGAGTGGTGACAGAGAACACTTTAATTCTTTGTAGGTTTATAGTCTGGGGAAGCAGTCACACTCTTACCCATGGAGAATAACCATTCACCAAGCATTTACTCATCATCTAATAGACTTCAGAAACTGCAGGCTTTATGCCAGGCACTGTAGCAGGTGCAGCAAGGAACTAGCATATGTATTATGGTAGGTACCAAGGAGGGTATGTCAATAACAACAACATTGCATTTTCCTAAACTGCCTGCTTATGGTGGATATTTATTGTCAGTGTCTCATCACACACTTAGAGCTGAGGGTTGCAACTGTGAATTCTCATGGAAAATGCACTACTTCTTACATGTATGTAACACCTCTCAGCTTACAAAACCCATGTGAGAATTACAGTTTGTAACCTCACAGGCACAGAGCGGGGCTCAGAACCGTGGGACACAGAGATGACTTAGCAGAGTCATATGGAGATGGAAGCAGAAGGAGAATCCAGATCTCACGTAGACAGCCCAATGTTTTCTAAGTAAATTTCCCATCAAATGCTGCCCTACAGATGTTTTACAGGTGACAGGTACTAGGTGTCTGAAAAGAAGGAAACATCATTCAGGAAGTAAGAGAGAACTGAAACAAACACTGAGCAGGCATGTCAAGGACATGCTCCACAGGTAGAGTGACAGCTCTGTTTTGTTGTTGTTGTTGTTGTTTTTAAGAAATTCAGACCACAATCTTTTTGTGATTAATAGGTATCACTCCTATTTCTTTTCTAGGTAATTCAGGGCCCAGGAAACTGTTACTTGCTGAATGGATCTCCTCACCCTTCCCAAGAATGTGACTGAATTTGTTTTCTTGGGACTCACGCAGAATCCACACCTGCAGAAAGTGCTCTTCATTGTCTTTTTGTTCAGTTTCCTATTCACCCTGCTGGCCAATCTGTTCATCGTCATTACCATCTCCCTCAGCCCCACACTTTCAGCTCCCATGTACTACTTTCTGACTTACTTGTCCATCTTAGATGCCTCCCTCACCTCTGTCACCACCCCCAAAATGCTCACTGACCTGCTGCGTCGGAGGAAAACCATCTCCTGGGGGGGCTGCCTGGCTCAGCTCTTTGTGGAACACTTCCTGGCTGCATCAGAGGGCATCATCCTTGTTGCAATGGCCTATGACCGCTACGTGGCCATCTGCAAGCCTCTGTACTACACGACCATCATGCGACAGGGGCTCTGCCAGCTCCTTGTGGTCGTGACCTGGATTGGGGGCATCGTGCATGCTACTCTGCAGATTCTTTTTGCAGATGACTTGACCTTCTGTGGTCCCAATGTCATTGACCACTTCATGTGTGATTTCTTCTCACTATTGAAACTTTCCTGCAGTGACACCTACAGACTTGGAGTGGTGGTGGCAGTGAACAGTGGGGGCATATGCTTACTCATTTTATTCATGCTGCTCATCTCCTACATAGTCATCCTGAGCTCCCTGAAATCCCATGGCGCTGAAGGACGACGCAAAGCCCTCTCTACATGTGGCTCCCACCTTACAGTAGTGGTGCTCTATTTTGTGCCTTGTATTTTCATCTACACGTGTCCTGTGGCCACGTATCCTGCAGACAAGTTGGTGAGTGTGTTCTACTCAGTCCTCACTCCCATGTTAAATCCTATCATTTACACAGTGAGAAACACAGAGGTGAAAAACGCCATGAGGAGTTTGTTGAGGAGGAGAGTAACTTAGGCTGTTCATGATGTCAAGAAACTGATGATTTATATACACAGGGAGGATTACACATGTTGTAAATTGTGAAAAAAAAAATTAAGAAATTTTGCAGATCACTGACAGGAAAACAAGGCCTAGAAACTAACATTTCTTGAGTACTTAATAATGTCTAGGCATTTTTTAGGCACTCTGATAATTTGTGATATACTTTACCAAGTCTTCAGTCTTCACAGTCATAGCTTCAGAATAGCTAATGGAGAGAACAACTCTAAACTCCTAGTTTGATGATTGTAAAGTATGTTTTTCTTCAGAATCTTCCTTTTGCTTTACCAAATCTTTTATATATTTTACTTGTATGAAATTGGCTTTTCCATAGGCCCTTCATCTCAGAACTCTTGTTTTCTCTAACCTTTGGCAAAGCCAGTAAGTGACAGGAATTCTTATACAGATACACAGGGAAGGGACAGTTGCTTGAAGGAATCACAGCTGACTTTTTCCCCTTCACTACGAATTTACCAAAAGCAAAAGGAGATACATGCACCAAAGAGGAAAGAATAATTCAAAATCTGTGTCTAATTCTTTTCTTGGCACAAAATAAGCCAGAAATTTTGAAGTTACTCTTTTTATTATTGAAGTAGTTAGTTTACAATGTTGTGTCAATTTCTGGTGTAATGGTCATAATGTTTCAGTCATACATATACATAAATATATTTGTTACCATATTCTTTCTTAAAGATCCTTATGACTCACAGGTTTTCATGAATATTAAATTTTTTTCCATATAAAGACTTGTGGAACCATTCAAAACAAGAAGGGTAAAGTCTTTTTTTGTCCAGTTTCAACTAAAAGGCATATAGTTAGGTTCCAAAGCTGTTGCTCTGTAGGTCTGATACATATTTTTACACTAAGTGAACATCTTATAATATATCAGGTATATTCTCCTCAGTTGATTCATCCACAAACTAAGCCTGTCATTCCATTATTAATATGAACATTTTGCATAGAAGCAAACAGAAGTCAAGAGAGGTTTACTAATTTACTTGCCTTACATCACACTTGCTTACCCCAGATAGTGTGTCAGGAGCTATTACACTGAAGTGCACCTTCCTTTCAAAAGTTTCAGCTACAAACATTCCAGTCCAGGTCTTAAAAAACTCAATCTTACTTTCTTTCAAATGAAACTCAGTTGTCCGTGGTATATTTAGGTCCATAGATAAGAAAGTTATATGAAACTTAACGCAAACTTTGTCCTTCAAGAAGTTGGTGTCAATTTTTTGTAGCCTTGTTTCATATATAGCAACACATTTCAGCACTGTGAGTTTTTCCTCTTTTTGAATGCTTGTTTTATGCCACTTCACTTTTACCGAAGACCAACAGTAGGTTGGTAACAGATTTTTCTTTTAAATAAAAAAACCCCTTCAGGTTTCCTTCAGTTAGGGAAAGCAAGTACTAACATTGGTCTTCATAAAAGTGAAATAGCTAAGATGAATTTTTGGAAATCAGGAGATCTCTGCAATGCAGTGGAGAACATCAGGTCATTCTACATTATTAAATAACTCTTTAGAAATCAAAACTTCTCTGATTATTTTTTCATAATTTGACATATAGTAATGCCACAGCATGGTACTGGGTGACTTTGTTTACTAAGGTGTACATGGCTGTCTCCAGTTCATAAGAAACAGAATGTTGTCCTACAAAGTCTAGGCCTGGAATATGATATATAAGCACCTCATTTATTAAAATGGTCATGTTTGCAATTGCTGGTGGAAACTAAACATTTCAACAGAATCTAGACTAAGTGATATGTGGCTCATTTTGTCTTATGAATATTAGATAGGAGATGAAAATAATCCAAGGTCAAGAATAGGTAAAAGTATTGAGTAACTGTGGTTTTTATTCTAACACCAAATGGAGGATTTGAAGAGGGAAACTAAGCCAATGATAGTGTCTTAGCGGCCATACCAAAGGTTCAGAGGAGGGGTGAGAAGATCAGTGAGGTGCAAGTTATAAATTGTCAGCAGCCAACCTGGAAGCTGCAGAACTGAAGGAGGAAATGTAAGGCAGTTTGACATTCTCAGTAGATAGAATTCTGCTGATTTGTGAGTAAGCTTAAGTCCTGTTGAGATGTCCCTTTGCACTCATCATTAAGAATCTCTCCTGAGGACAAACTGCCACCTAATTATTTCTGATTCTTTAAAAAAGATATTGGGTATGTGAGTATGTTTCTCCTGAAAATTAATGGTATAAATAATGTTTGGATCTGTTGTATAAGAATGCTTTAGTTTAACCTGGACTTTTAATTTAGTGAAAATATTAGGCATTATGTGAGGCAAATGAGCTATTGCTGAAGGCCAACTATGAGGCATCTATTTTGATAGGTTATTTACATACTTTAATTTTTTTTATGTAGCAACAACTATTATTAGGGAAGTTTTTGCTGCATTTTATATGAGAAGGAAAATAAAGACTCAGTGGAGTTAAGCAACAATATAACTGCTTTTAGACTTTCCTCTTTCTTCTCTTCCCACTTCACCATACTCCTTAATATCATGGTGTGGAAGTACCGAAACATAGATCTTATGACTGGCCACATTGTGAATATTATCATGGGGGGGTTCCTTCCTTATTTTTTTTTTTCTTGTTAGGAAGGGCTTTCTTTTCTTTAGCTCTGTGTTGACGTCCATTTTCCACGTACTTGTAATTTCTTCATTCCTCTTGTGTCAGGGAAAAGCCGTCTATGATGGCACAAATTTGCGCAGATACATTACCCTTCATGAATGCCATGAAAAGTGGGAGGTGATAGGCTCAAGCAATTAAATTCAAATTGTTGAATTTCAAAGAAAGTGACATTTGGGTGAAAGAGATATTGGGAGAAAAAATTAGCAACTCGGTCATTGAGAGGTTTCATACCATCCTTGGGCCTGAGGGTAGCGCCATTAAGAGGTAAATAGATGCCATTTCCATACGGCTTTTCCCATTGTTATCTGTATTATAAACATTTATTATGGGGGAAAAAATGCCTCCATGGTTAATTCAGTTTAGGAAGTTTTGACTTGAAAATGTATTCAAAAATTACTGTCCAGTGCCTACAGTGGGAAAGAGAGCCATGGGAGCTGGGTTTGCAACACTGAATTATACAGACAGGTTGGTATTTTGTGTGGAACTTAAGTTCTAGTGAGGACTAGATGGATAATAAGCACGTAAACATGTAAGCGAAAAATGTAATTTTGTTAGTAATTGGTTTAATGAAAAGCATTTTATAAGAGGGCGATGCAGCAGAGAAGACTGGGATAAGATTTGCGCAGTTGTTTGAAGCACAGCAGGAATTTCAGTTTGGTCAAAATTTAAATAATTACATTATCCCCTTCCATTTTTTAAAATAAGTACGTTATTACACAACATGCACCGGGTGGGCTGGCCGAGGTGGCTTATTAGAAGCACACGTAGCTCACCCTCTCCCATGAATACTATGTCTACACAGAGAGCAATTTGCACAGAATAGCTACTGAAATTTGGCAGAACATCACTTACACTGGAAATACAAGGATAATCCTCACAAAATCTGGGAGGGAAAAAAAAGAAAGAAAGAAAAGGGGTACCGCTGAGGGACCTGTCCTCTGGGGAAGGCACGGCACAGGAGGAAAGCGCCCTTGCACTGGGAAGCCCTTTCTCTGGCGGGGAGGTCAGTGGGGACAGAAAGGGAGGTTCAGAGGCTCAGAGGAGAAAGCAGCCGCTGCTTGGCAGCAGGACTGAGGGAAACCAGAGCGAAGATCTCCTGTGATCCCAGGGATGCCAGCCAGTGGGGCTGGGTAGGTGCTGGGTGCTGGAGCTCAGGCTTCTGCGGATGACCTGGGGGAGGACTGGGGCTGACTGTGCAGAGGCAGCCTTAGGGGGGTGGAGTGTGATGTGGGCTGAAGGTGAGAGGGTGCGCAGAACGGCCTGGGCCCCTACAGTGAGCACCACTGCTGGTGTGCATGGGGGGGAGTGGCACAATGCAACTTGGCAGCTTGGTCTCCACTAGCCCGGGAAGCACTGCTTGGCACCATTGCTGGCACAGGTTCTTGCGAGCAGATGGGCATGGGTCAGACCCAGCAGTCCCTGAAGCTTTCTCTGGGGGGGCGCAATCGCTGGTCAGGGCTCCCGGGCAGAGGTAGGGCTGCAACCTGAATCCATTCTCGGTGTCCCCGAGACTTCGCAGGTGGGGCTGAGGTTTGTGTCAAGCCCCACGTGGCAGTGACGCATTTGGTCCCCATGTGCTTGTGTGGACCCGTGCTTCTGAGACAACTGAACGCAGTTGGGGTACACAGCGGGGCAGGCCTGGCGTTAACTGCAAGCCTGCATACCACAGGCGGACACAGGGCTGAGGTCTCGGCTGGCTCGTGGCTCATGGTCTGCCAGGTGCATGGCTGCGCCTGAAGTCAGCAGATACGTGCTGATGGATCTGTGGGTGCAGAACCTGGGGGACACCACGGTGGACTACCAATATTTCTGCAGCTGAGGCAGGGACGAGGGGAGTGACAACAAAGTGTACTTTGTGAGCCCGCATAATAGTGACAGACAACACCGCAGGGGGTGCTTTCCACTGGACATCTCCTGCGGAGGAGTACTCACAGCTCCCCTTCCAGCAAAGGCGCGCCAGTCCTGCCCACCACACAGAGCAGCTCAGAAGTGAGTCTGGAAGCTTCTATTCCAACACAAGGGGAGCAGATCCAGCCCCTGTCAGGACTGTGACAACCACACAGCAAAGAGGAGGCCCCGCTCAACAACCAGGGCAGGCTCTGGTCAACACAGCGCCAACCACACCCCCAAGTCAAGGGGATAACAGCCAGCATACGTGGAGGAAAGACGTGGACACCATCCGGACTGAAAACAGCCCTCACGGCAGTATGGGGATTCCTCACAAAACTAAACATGGACTTACCATACGACCCAGCAATCCCACTCCTGGACATGAATCTGGAGGGAACTCTAATTCAAAGAGATAAATGCACCCCCAATGTTCACAGTAGCACTGTTTATAGAAGCCAAGACACAGAAACAACCTGAATGTCCATTGAGAGATGAATGGATAAATAAATTGTGTATACATATATGCAATGGAATACTATTCAGCCACACACACAAAAGAATAAAATAATGCCATTTGCAACAATATAGATGGACTTGGAGATCATCATTCTAAGTGAAGCCAGCCAGAAAGAAAAAGGAAAATACCATATGATACCACTTATATGTGGAATCTAAAAAAAAGTTACATTGAATTTATTTATAAAACAGACACAGACCCACAGATATGGAAAGCAAACTTTGGTTACCAGGGAAGAGAGAGGGTAGGAAGGGATAAATTGGGAGTTTGAGATTTGCAGTTACTAATTACTATGTATAAAATAGATAAACAACATTTTATACTGTAGAGCACAGGGAAGTATATTCAATATCTCGTAGTAACCTATAATGAAAAGAATATGAAAAGGAATGTATGTATGTATGTGTGTAACTGAAACACTATGCTGTACACCAGAAATTGATGCAACACTGTAAACTGACTATATTTCATTTTTTAATGAAATAAAAAAATAAGAATTATTTTGCATTGAGCACTTATTTGCAAACCTCTTTCATATTTAATCTCAGAATAACCCTACAAGATGACTACATTATTCCCAATTCTTAGATATAAAAGCTGAGGCTTAGAAAAGTTTACCTCACCTGTCTAGGCTATTGCTTCCTTTTTTTTCTCTTGAGCAATTTTCTTTTTGTATGTATTATATAAATAACATATACATATATATTTATTGCCATGGTTTTCTGGTACCAACTTCCTTTAACTTTATTCTACTAATCATCTTTAAGAAAGACTTTATGTGGTGTTTTTCTTTCTGTTTTGGTCAGTTAATGATTTTTAATTATTTAAGGAAATTAATAAGTTAGGTACTACATATATAGTGTGTGTGTATATATATATTTGTGTATGTGTGTGTGTATATATATATGTGTATGTATGTATATATATATATAATTGTCAGTGCTATGGGTGATGCATTAGATTGTTCAGGAATTAAGCCCCCTCCCTCTGGAAGCATTCCAGGAAAGCATTGATTTTTCTGTCTACAATGGTACCATAGTTGTCATCCAGAGAAAGTGGCAGTGTAGATAATTCCATGTCTACTCATCTGTCAAGGAAAGTGCAGTGCGTCAGAAAGACTTACTGACAGAACAACCCTCCTAAAGCCCTGCCCTCAAAGACAGTCTTGATGATGCTCGTGCTCGGGGCACAGGGCTTCTGAGGAGCACAGGGCACTATTGCTCCTTAAAAATGACGACCCAGGGACACTGCCTAAATACATTGCTCTCACCCTTCTGTTATTCAGGATATTATTGAATAAATTATTTACCTTTATTAAAAATTCAGACACAAGAAACACATTCCAACTGTAAAGTTGTCTCCTTGGATTCAAATCCAGGATTTATTACTTGCTAACTGTATATTCTTAAGCAAATCAATTATTTCGCTTTATCTCAGCCATAAAATATGTCACATCATAGCTAATCATGTGGATTCAATGAGAAACGTGTATAAAGAATTATCAAAATGTCTGTGCATAGGGTTTACTAAATAACTTATTATTGTTGTTAGTTTGATTTGGATATGTGTATAGATTATATATATGTATATAGACATTACATTGCATTTATTTGGGGGGGGTGCATATTTTATTAAGATAATTCTTAAGTTAGTTCTTTGTTAATCAGAAAGCAGCTCTGTGGAGAGAACACGCAGTCTGGGTAGAGATAAAAATAGCCACTCTCCTCTCCTGAACCTGAGCTCCCTCCTCCCCCGACTAGGGAGCCAGCCCTAGCCTTTGCCTCAGCTTGGCGGGGGAAGGGGTAGAGGGGGCCGGGCACCCTCCTACCCTGCCGGGTCCACTCAGGTCTGACGAGCATTTCTGTGGCCACATCGAGGGTTCCTGGGGCATTTGTCCCTGGCAGCGCAAGGCCGTGGCCCCCAGTCCCCGCGCGTCCTGGCTCACCCCTGGGGACACAGATCTCTCACACCCTCACATGTGTGAGGTAAACCCTGCAGCACTGGTCACTGCAGACTCATCGCTGGAGGAACCGGAGGCCTGAGAGAGGGCAGTCGGACCCCATGGCATCTCTTTAAGCTGCAGCTGGCCGGGAGCCTCAGGCAGGTGGTGGTGGTCATCTCTGAGCTCTTGAAGCCTCCCCTTGGCATCTGGCTCAAGGGCTCTGATGTTCCAGAGTCCCGTCCTGAAGGCGGTCAGCTGACAGAAGATAGCAGGATGCCCTGGGGATAAGGCTCTGGACACAGAGCTCAAAGGCCTTGGTGCAGACGGGCTGGGCCCTCCATCCTCCACATGGAGGCACAGGCCCTGGGACAGCTCAAGCAGGTTTCTTCCAGACTGCACCCTCCCCACCCACCAACACCAGCCCTGGCATGGGTGTCGGGCCGTCTCGCAGCCTCCTGGCCCACCATTCACCAAAGGTCGCTGGGCTAGGGCTCTGGGGGTCAAGCTGCACACGTGTGTCAGGAAGCAGCCCTCTCCAGGGACGGCCTGGGGGCCGGGGTGGCCCCGAGGTGCTGCAGTGGCCGCCCTCCCCAACAGCCGAAGCTGGGTCACCTCCGTCCTGCCAGCGCTCAAGGTGTCCCCCCACTTCAAGGGCAGCCACGGACCGACGCCTTCTCTCTGGGTCCCTCGCGGCGGCCACCACCCACTCACGTGCGCCCCTGCTCCTGGGACAGCCAGTCCCCGCCAACTGGCCGCGTAGGCACTGCTACCACAGACGCGTTGGCTGAGGCGGCCCCACAGCACCGGGTAAGACCCAGGCGGGCGAGCGGGCCGATCAGGCGTCCAGGCCTTCCTCCGCGATGGCGGAGTCCATCCTCCGGCCGCCCCGGGCTCGCCCCGGGCTCGCCGCAGCCGCTGCAGGTCGGAGCGCGGCGGGGCGCAGGAGGCCGGGCCCGGGGCCCGGGGCCCGGGGCGGGCGGCGGCGGCGGGGCGAGGACTGCGCTCCCCGGACCTGCTGGCAGAGCCGAGAGGCGGCGCGTCAGGCCCGGTGTCCCCCGAGCCCCCGGCTTCCGGGCCGGCGGTCGGGCGCCCGGCTCCGCACACTCGGGGCGGCCGCCGCGCCGCGATGCCGCGCCGGACTTGCGGCCCGCCCGCCGCCGCTCGCCGCCCGCCGCCGCTCGCCGCCCTCCAGCCACGCCGAGCACGGCCTCGCCTCCGCGCTCCGCCGCCCGCGGCCCAGCCCCCACACTGCATTGCAGTTAATATAATTTTATCTGGAGACCAATATTCATTGTTTGTGTGATCAATGAAAATCCATCAATGTATGATAGAATGAATGCAAATAAAAATGAGACTATTTTTCACCTCATCTTCTCTTCTTAATATATCAAAGTCTGATAATATGTACTGTTGGTAAGGCTGTGGGGAAAATTACCCTTCAGTATACTATTTATGGGAACAAAAGATGCTTCAGTATTTTGAGAGCAGTGTTACAGAATCTATTTAAACATATGCATAGTTTTTGACTTGGTGTTGACATAGATTTCTCCAAGTGTTCAACCCAGCTGGTAGTGATTTCTGTAAGTGATGCTCATTATAGCCCTGTGTATAAGGCAAAACATTAGAAATAAAATAAATTTTAAGCAAAAATGGACTTGTTAAAGGAATTATGTTATAACTATAATGTGGAATAAGATGTAGCAATTAAAATAAAGGAAAATAATAAACATTGACATATGGTGCCCATAAAAAATGTAGTTAGAATTTCAAATGTATTATTATATTTTAAGAACTTTTACATAGAGTAAAGCACGTACATGACTACATGTATACCGCCATACAAATACACCTCTAAGGAGCATTTACTAAGTTGTCAATAAGGCGTCGGAGGAGAATGAGCGCTTATGGTTGGGAGAGGTTTTTTGACTTTAAATTTTTGTCACTCTATTTACCTATATAAACTACTTTTCTTAGGCCATGTTTTACTTTCATAAATTATTTTTATTTGAACTCTTCTACTTTTGGTTACAACTGTGTTTTAGAAAACAATTTTGGAAGGTTTTTCTTTGAGAGGCAGTTCAAAAACCTACATGCTACCAAGTGTTTTGGAGTCATTAGGCTGATATCCTGCTGGCAAATGGAGCATTTAATAGATACAGATGTAAACACACGGTCCAAAGTCAGGTGATCTGTTTTAAAATAATTTGTGGTCAGTAGCATTCTCCTCATGCTGGGAAAAGAAGTAAGGAAGCTGATCTAAGCCCTTTGCATTTATAAAATCATTTAGTCTTTACAACAACCCTGTGGGGTACGTGATGTTAGTTTCCCATTTTACAGAGGATGAAACTGATGCCAAGAGAGTTTGTCTGACATATTATAGACACTTAGAACAAAAGAACTAACTCTAGTGTGAAAAATCAAGAATTTACATAGGTCTCTTTAAGATTATAGCTCTTACTAATTTCCAACTGATCTCCAGTCTGGCCAGTGCATCTACTCAAGACACCTGGGATTAATAGGAGTGAAAGTGACTAAGTTTTATGAGACACACAAAATATGCCAGGATATTATACTACTTAATAAATATGTAAACTAATATAAGTTCACATTTCCATTACATTTTGATGTTTGAAAGTTGAATATTAAAATTTAAACTATAATGCTAGGAACTTAAAATGTTTAATGCAACAACTCTGAAAAGAGCAGTTGAGGTTTAGAGAAAATATACAACTTCTAGTTAATAACATCTCTGGAAGGGCCATATGGAAACCCAGGTTTTCTGATGTCAAAAGTCCTTAAATTTTGACTATGTACACCATGTTTTCCGCTTTTATCTTCCTGCCTTGCTCATACTGTCACCCTTCTTGTTCAGTTTCTAAATTTATAATTGTCTAAATGCTCATGTCAAGGACTAGCTCATTTTTCTTTTTTCAAATCCGTAGATCGCACTGGTATTTCCCCTCTGGAACTTATTCTGTGCGGGCCTTGTTTCAGGAGTGCTAGTCTGTCTCCCTCTTTAGGGAGAGAGCACTGCCTTGAATCTTTTGCATTAATAGACATGCTATTAAAGGAGAAATATGTACAGTCTAGGTGACAATTAGACAATTTAAAAAGTGTTAATTCCCCCCTTCATTATATGAGCAGTCTTTTGAGCAATGATATTTCACAGGAACAGTGGAAAGAAATAGACAACATCACAAAGAGGATCTGAAGGCAGCGATTCGACACTGAAGTGGGAGTCGAGGGATGGTCCAGCTCTTGGTTTTGGCTAAACCATGTCTAGGAATGAAAATGGTGAAGATGGAAGATGGGAAATTGGATATGTGAGCCTGACTGTCAGAGGATTGGTGCCCAGGTCTGACAATGTCACTCACTCGATTCTGGAGACAGAGGCTGGCACTGGTTTGCCTGGGCCACATGGTTCTATGCAGGTTTCTTTAGATGAATTCAATTTCAAGAATTTACCTAAATTTAATTAAATGACTGCTATGTACACAGCACAGCATTCCAAATTTTTGGAAAGAGAATAAATTAGTTATTCATAAGCATCCATATGAGGAATTAAAACTAACATAAAATTTATATTTTAAAATATCCCAGTTTCCAAGAATGTGTCCCTTCTACTTCATTAGGGTATTCACATTTTTTTTAAATTTCTTTGGCTGAATATGGGAGAGGTTAAAGTTAATCCACATTGTAAATTTTCAAAGAGTGCCTGGAAAATGTATGCTTTGTTTAGTAACAGGGATGAATCTAAGATTGGGTCTTTGGGTGTTTAGAAGGGTCTTAGAGATCATGTAGTTTACATCTTTATTTAAAGCAATGGTTTCTACTATATTCCCACCAAGTGACAGACAGCTCCTGCTTAAGTACCCCAATAAAGAGAAGTCGGCTTATAAAGTAGTTCCTTTACCACATCATTCAACTCTACTAACAATTGTATTTAGCCAATTGAAGCTGCTGTTCTCTTCTTCAGTGATACAGTGTAACAGTGAAGGACTTTTATTTCAAAATGAAATTACTTGGATATGTAATTCCCACCCTTTTTAGATGAAATGCTTAATGTCTCCAAGTCTCAGTTTCCTCATCCCCAAGATGAGGTCTGAGATAGTACTCATCTTATGTGATATGAAAATAAATGTAATCATGCAAATAGCAGACCAAGTACCTTGTTGATATATAGTGAGTGCAAAGTAAGAGAATCCTTTGTATTGATATTTTTATTATTATTTAGAATCCTTTGCCCCTTCACAAGAAAAAGGTGAAAGGAATGATTTATACTGCAGGCTCATCTGCAGGGATAGTGTTGACCAAGTTGGTTCTGGGTCTTCTTGGAGCAGAGAAAGAGATTTAAGATGTTTTTCTTCCATCAGCCTATCCGGAAAACAGTTAGAAACTTGAAAGCTTAGTTAAAATGTATAACTTGTAGCTTCAAGATTGGATTATGTTTTTATATAAAACAGGTTCTTTAATGTAGAATTATCATTGGATTAGACACTGAATTTCATTGTATAATTGTTTAATGAAATAAGCACAGGAAGCATGCGTTTATCTCATTGGATTGTTATGATATTGAAATTATTGAATGATCAGTATCTCTTCCATACTGAACACTCAACATCATCATAAGAGGAGCAGTATCGCTTGTCATTGGTATTGATTTTGATTCTGAAAAAGCTGGCCTTGAATTTGGCTTCAGTATTTACTAGCTATGGGAACTTTGTGTCATTTTTCTCTCTCCTTTTTGAATCAGTATCATCTCTAAAATGAAGAAAAGCTCTCATAGGATAATCTAGTGCCTGAACAGAGTAAGGATTGATTGAATATTAACAGTTGGTAATAATATTCCAAATTGAGAAGAAGAAAAGTAGATGGAATGAGTATAGTTCTTCATAGGGGACGAGTCCTTCGAATATGACCTATTTGTCTTGCAAGCTCTTCAACTAGCACATTCTAGGTGTTCAAACAGTAAATGGAATAATTGAAATAGATGAGATGAAATCGTCCATGTTCTTGGTTATTAGGTGTGTTTAGTGATAAACTAAGGTCAGCTTCCTAGCTTAGGGGTTCCTAAAACGCAGTGGCTGGGAGAAGGGCTTGCGTGTAGGTGATTCATTCTGGAAAACTGAATGGAAGCAGTGAAGGGGGAACAGTGAAGCCAGGAAGGAAGGAGAGTGAATCTAAGATTGTGTTAAGTTGGTTACCATTTATCCACTGGCTTCTGTCTACTAATGATCTAGGGTTTCCTTAAGGTATATTAATTCTCCATATTGCCAGGTGTGTGTGTGCACAAGAATGATGAAGCAAAGTCTTCTGTCTCAAGCAGCAAGTGTCATGAAGGAAAGCAAGAGAGACACTTCAAAAGAATGTGCAGGGTTGGGGGGGACTGGTAGGATCAAGCTGTTGTCAGGATATAATTGTTAACAGCTGGTTGCTGTATTGATGTCCAGATAAAAAGAGAGGACAAAAAGATATGGGACAGCATGCAGAAATTGTTCAACACACTCAATATTTGCTAATTAAAAATAAAATTCTTTGTAGATTTTCCAGCTCAAACAGATAAGCTTACATCAGCCCACTATAAATGGAGAATCCCAGCAATGTTTTCTGACTGAAGTGACTGAGTCCATTCCTTTGGGCATTACAAAGAATCTAGAGCTAAGAAAATACTCTCTGCTGAGTTTCTAATCATGTACGCTTCCACCATTTTGGGAAACCCCTCATTGTGGTAACCATCCTCGCAAGTCAGAGTCTGAGATCACCTGCGTATTTTTACCTTATCTCCTTGTCCCTCATGGATGCCACCTACCCTCCTCTCAGTGCCCCCAGGATGATTGTGGACTCCCTCTCTGAGAGCACGACCACCTTTCTGGAAGGCTGTGTGGTCCAGCTCTTTGTTGACCACTTCTTTGGTGGAGTGGGGATTATTCTTTGCACTGTGGTGGCCTGTAACCCCTACGTGGCCATCTCTTAAGTCCCTGCACTACGTGACCATCGTAAGGCCTCGGGTGTGCTTCCTTTTGCTGGCAGGGGCCATGAGAGGGATTTACCCACACAGTTATGCAGCTTCTCTTCCTGTATCAAACACCCTTCTCTGGTCCCCGTATCATAGACCGCTTTATGTGTGATTTGTTCCCATTGTTGAAACTGGCCTGAATGGACACCGACATCCTGGGCCTCTTGGTCAGCCTCAACAGGGGGATGATGCGTGTGGCCATTCTTCTTATCTTCATCATGTTCTGTGTGGCCATCCTCTGCTCCCTGAAGTCCTGCAGTTCTCAGGGGCAGCATAGAGATTTCTCCACCTGTGGCTCCCACCTCATGGTGGTCATCTTGTTCTCTGTGCTGTGCGTTTTCTTGTACGTGAGACCTGTCATCACTTCCTCCGTAGACAAGGCAATGGCTGTGACCTTTACCATTGTTGCACCCATGTTAAATCCCTTGGTCTACACCTTAAGGAACACGGAGATGAAAAACTCCATTAGAAAACTGGATGAAGCAAGGGACCTTGTGCAGTTACTAACTTATAAGAATTCTTTTCTATAAAAACAATGCATTCTTACCATCCCCATTCATTCCAATCCTTTGCGGACTCAGCAGCCAATGGCATTTTTTAATCATGCGAGTCAGGTTAAGATCATGTTACTGCCTACATCTCCAGGACATCTTGTGACCCATTCCTTTTCTTACAAGGTTCTGGCCGCTCTCTCGGTCATTCTCCCTCTCCTTTTTTTCTTGTCTTTTAAATAATTCAAGCATTTCTTAACTCAGCTTGTTTTTCTTACTCAGCTTGCTGCTGGAATGCTCATTTCTAGGGTTTTCACTTGCCTGTGTAAATCTCATTTTTTCCACTTTCAGTTGAACTCCCACCTTTTTAGACAAGTCTTTCCTTATGACTTTCTCTAGTCTTTCCCCTCAGTTATTCTCTTAACTCTTCATCTGGTTATATCTTGAATATCAACAAACTAGAATTAAAAGTTATTTATTGACTTTTATTTTCTCTGTTTTCCCCACAAGGTTGTAATTCCTGTAAGGTCAGGAATTACGTTTATTTGTTCATGCTTGGGTAGAATATTGCCAGTCACCTAGTAGGTGCTTAATAAATATTATTGAATAAATATAAATTTAAAAGTAGCTTAGCTTTTTTTTTGATATTTGCAAATTCAAAATTTTGGGGGGTAAAAAGTAGGACAGAACAAATAATACAAACAATATAGGAGCTAGAGTTATCTAGTTTGCATGCTTCTGAATGTCCTTTTTGGAAACTTTTGAAAGCAAGTACAATCTCAGATTAGTAATTTACTATTTAATATGGAAGACAATTCTACCAAATATCTCCTCTACCATTTTTCTTCCTTTAGAGAAGCAGAATAAGAATGACTCATGCTGGAGTCAATATATTTCAAAATATCTGTCTATATGTATATTCTTTATGAGAAAAAAGTTAATCCTATAGCCTTGATTTTTTTAAACTATGATAAGTAAATGTAAGCAGAGAAACAGGGGCAAGGGCCAAATGGCAGGAAATTATACATCTTGTAAATAATGGGATGCTTCACCAGACAAAGAAAAGCGGGAACCAATGCTCTAATAAGAAATCAAACATTTTGGGGTGGTAAGTGTCTTGGAGGTAGAAAAAGAAAGGTGTGAAAATGTGAGAGTCTCTGGCATCTGAATGGCATTTTGCACATTAAGTCCTCATTACAATAAAATGAGCCTTGCAGATAAGAAGTACCCATCAGGTGCCGATGCCATGACACTTCCAACTAAGACTAAAAAACAAGGACAAAACCCCCTTCTCTCCTCAGGAAGGTGGACCTGGGAAGAAAACTAGGGAATAACACCCCAAATTCCTCTCTCCCCAGTGACTATTCCACCCATTTATTTTACACCCTGTATAACCAGCTTGCCAAAGAGACTCAGCCCAGCTACTTACTTGTCTGCCCACTGTCGCCTTGAGAGCTTACTACTGCTTAATAAATCTTCACTTTTCTTTCTTGACCTTTGCATCTTGTCTGAATTCTTTCTGCTATGAGACAAGAACCTACTCTCTGGTAGCACTTGCTGTTACCACTTAGAGTTGGGTCTCTAAATACAAAGGATGTTTATTTTCTCTCAGATCTTGCTTTGCCTGTCACTGAAAGACACTGATGCTTTTTTAAACTGCGTCCCTTAACTAGGCAGATGGGAAGTCTAATGTCTTAGCATAAATTAGCATTCTGTTGTAGTTTTCTTATTTTAAACCATCTATGACATATGATGACAATAATGGCAACATCAGTTACAGTATTTCATACAAGCACAACATTTAAACCAGTATTTTTAGTTTAAAACACTAAATATGTATTACAATAGGGATTTCATGTTAATTATCACCAGCTATTTTTGAGAACTATGAGGTTCATTTACTTACTGAAGAGTATTCGTGGAGTTTGTGTGAGGTGTCAGATACTCTTCTAGGGTCGGGATACACAGGGATGAATAAGACAGTGTTTCCCTTTTAACTTGGGGCTTACATTCTAGACCAGGAGACCACATACAGAAATGAAAATAAAGTCAGAGAGAGACAAATGGTTTCCAGATAGCTGTAACGGAGTGGTGCAGGGTGACTGGATAGCTCTAGTTGGGTGGACAGGAGGCTTCTCTGAGAGGTTATTCCTAAACTAGGTCCTGAAAGATGAGATAGAACCATCCTTAAGCAGTTGTGGGAAGAGCGCTCCAGGCAGTAGAGAAAAGCTTGTGCAGAGACCGCAAGGTAGGAACCAACCGGAAGTGAAGAAGGTGAAGGAGATCAGTGCACAGTGGACAAGACGGAATGTGGCACATGTGAGATGTGAAAGGTGCACAAGGAATCAATTGTTTTTTAACCCTCAGGTTCAGAAAGTATCTGAGCATGAGAGCACCTCTGATAGAGTAATAATTAAACATCAAATCCTTTATGAGCTCAAAGATGACTCAGCAGTTTGGCATCAAGCATCTTCGCAGAGCTTCCATCTAACTCTCGGCATGTCAATGACAGAACATAATGTTTACTGCCTGCTTACAGCATCTTAAAATTAAATTCCCCCATTCACTTTGTAATTCTTCACCCTGCTTCATGTCAGAGAAGAAGTTGAAGCCCCTGACAGTGTGAAAACTTTGATCTCTGTAAGAACCTTATGATGATCATTTTTCCTATTTTAATTAAAGAATTAAAGAACTGGAAGGGTCATAATGAGATCCCTAACATTAAATAATTGTAACCTTTTTGGTAATTCTCCAGCATCACAAGTATGTGCAGAATTTACATTTTCCATTACATAGTTGAGCCATTCTGACTGTTCGTGCTGAAATTATTATCTGTCAATTAGAGTTCACAAATTTCTCCTCTTATCTGTTTTAAAGGTCTGCCTAATTTCTTCACATGAAGTAGCTTTACTCAATAAACATATTAGCAGCCAATGACTGTATTTTGTTTGTTTCTTTAACACTTTGGTTTTGAAATAAATACTGGTCTTACTGCTTTTTTAGGGGAACTTGCTGTGGCTAATATTAGACTGTAAATCATATAATCTCTGTATCAGAACTGAACAATTCAATACTATTTGTAATAAAAAGACATTGCAAATAGGAATAATGTTTGCACTTTAATTTGAAGGAGAGTATTGGCCTAAAAAACAACCACCAACATCCAACTTATTAGGTGATATTAAATAAACTGACTTACTATTTCACTCATAAAATTTTAAGCCATCAAAGAGAACTTCCTCAGACTCTTCCAGTTATATCTTCCAGTCTTCCAGCACCCATTCAGTTATATGCTACCTTCCTACCTACTCTTAAAAATGCGTTCATTGTATGTGCTCCTATCCAAAGGCAACCAACATCTTTATTATACACCGGACCTCATTTCCTTCTTGTTTACATGAAGACATTAGTCTAAAAATAGCTTCTATATCCCTTGTTTTATCTACATTTCTCTTTTTACTGTGTCATTTTACATCATCAAGGAAGCAATCTGTGATTCTGTTCATCTTTAACATTAAATCTTCCATTGACTCCTTTTCATTTATCAGCTACTACTTCATGTCATTCTCTCCTCTTTGTAGCAAGAGATTCTATAACACCTGTCTCTAATTTCTGTCCTTCCACTCTCTTTAAACACATTCAGTCACACTTCAATTATCAACACTTACAAAAAAAGCTCTTCTCAATGTCAGCAAGGCCCTCTGTGTCATGAAATGTAATTGTCATCGCTCACTTACCTTACAGACTCCATCAGCATCACTTCCCCCAGCCTTCCTTGGCACGTTGTCTTTACATGACCACGATTCCCAGATTGTTACCTCCAGCTGAGACTTCCTTCCTGAGGCTGAGGAAGTCCATGCTGTTTCTTCCTCCATGGTATTTCCTCCTGAATAGTCATAATAGATTTCTTAGCTGAATACACCAAATCTGTGCCCCGAGTCTTCCCCCATCTCCAAACCTACTCCACTCACAGATTCTCTGTCTCAGCTGATGGCACATTCATCTCTTTTTCAAGCCCATATTCAGTCTGTCAGGAAATCCTGTTGGCTTAATCTTCAATATACACTCCAATTTAAATCACTTCTAATCACTTTTAGATCTATTATTTTGTTCCAAGCCACTATTGTATTTCACAATACAATTATTGCAATTCTCTCACATCTATTCTCCCTTTTATTTTGGCATTCTTTCTCTAATACTCTATCCTCAACACAGCCTCAGAATTATCCTTCAGACACATAAGTCAGATCCTATCACACTTCTACACAGTATTCTGAAAACACTCTCCATGTCATTCAGGGTAAAAGCTAAATTCCTTACAATTACTAAAAATCAGACATATCTGGCTGCCCTTTTATCTCTCTACACTCCTCGCTTATGACCAGCCCCTCACTGACTCCTGATTAGCCTGACACCATTCTGTTCTTCTTACTGGCCAGGTATGTTCTTGCTGTAGGTCCTTTACACAGACTATCTACCATCATGGTACACTTTCTCCCAGTCATCCTCATGGCTAACTCTCTTTGTATTTGTAACTGTGAAGAACCAATATTTCAGACAGTACCACCCTTGGACCAGGACAAGCAGGGATACTGTTCTTTACTCCACTTCTGGAAGTGTCTTCTGCAAATTTTTCCAAGTTTTCTTCCAGTGTCTGGGACTCAGAATTGCCTTCTAGTGGGGCAGTCTATCCTAGATTAGACTGGGCAGGCCGCATCTCTGTTTTCCCCTTCTGGATGCTCTCTGATGCTCTATCTTGCCCCTGGGGCCCACCAGACACTCCCCAGTTACTGGATTCTGCACCTAGAAAGTTATCTCTGACCATGTGTCCAGAACCTTGGTTCCAGGAGAGCAGTCTAGCAGTAAATGGTTTCCAAAAACTGGTACATTATTTCTTTGATAATACTGTACTAAGTTAAGTTGATTACTAGACTGGTGCTTACAGGCTGACTTTTGGTGACACAGGACACATTCAAGGATCTGGTCTCGAAGCAGTCCCCTGCTGACCCATGGATTGGGCCAGGTGTCTGGGCCCTTCTCAGCCCTCACCTGTCCATGGTCTGACTGCAGTGCTACTATTTATAGTAGTCCGGGTGAGCATCTTATATCCTGTGCATCTTTCCTGCTGACACCCAGGTCACCCCAGCCCTTCCACAGGCTCTACGTCATGTGCCAGTCAGTTCTGCAGAGGTGGCTGTGCCTTACTCTTGTAGGGGCTTTTACAACTTTTGCTCCATGAGGAGAGCTTGTCCTTCTGATTAATGTCCTCTCTTGCCTCCATGCGGTGGCACGGTGCTCGCCTGCGTGGGGTCTAAACCATGTGTGAGGAGGGGTATAATTAGAGTGAGTGGGACCGCTTTTCTTCACCTGCAGTCAGGCCTTTCATCTGCCCTGCTTGCTGGCGGTGGTGTGTGCGAGGCAGGGATGTCATCGGTGCTGAAATGTATCACCTTTTAGGGAGGCAGTCATTATGGCTTAAGGCGTTCAAGAGAAGACACGGTTGGAAGATGAGTAACTGTATACTTCTTCTATGAAATTACAGTCAATATAACATGACTGGGAAATGCATTATCATTCATATTGTCTGGTCCTTGATTTGTATTTGTGCCCACTAACAAGGGAATATTGTTGAGAGAGTAATTGGAAGGCAGTATTTATGGGCAAATCGATAAATGATGCAGCATTATTAGTTATGATGTAAAACACCATTAAGTATATGGTATTAAAGAACTTCAGAGGCATTAGTCTAAGTTTCTAAAGAGAACAAGAAGAGATGGAGTCTGGAATTGAACAGGAAGAGAGATGCTTGGGCCCCAGGGAGTATCTTTCTGTGCTCTGACTGGACAATAAACAAATACATAAGTAGCTCCTCTCTACCTGTGATTCTAAATCGCCATCAATAAATCACAATATCTCATACTGATCCATGACTTTTGTAATATGCTTTTTAGTCACATTGCTTATTATTATTAATGTTGACCCCAAACTGCTATCTATGCCTCTTAAGTAGCTTTTAGTTCTTTCTTCTCCTCTCCATTTCTATTGTCCTCAGTTTCAATTTTTTAACTGTTTATCTTAACTACTTCAGCAATTGTTTTTTCTCTTCCTTATCCCACATCTAGATTTTGAAGTAGCAAATGGGAGTGGACATTTCCAAAATATGCTTGTGATGATGATGGGAACCAGTTTGGATCCCACTGTCTACCTGTCCTGAAGGTGGTGATCAATTTTTGCTGATTTCTTTGGCCTATTTAGTGTTCATTATGTCTCTTTTCTATCCTCTATTTTATATCTCAATTGCTTTTATTTTTTATGTGCAAAATGTATTTAGCTGTTATTCTTTAATAAGCATGGACTGCTGCTCTCATCCTCAAACAGAACATGTCTTTGTGGACTGATGCTGTGCCTTATCCCAGAATTCATCTTTTTCACTTAATAAGTACACAGGAATTTCACCCCAGTTCTGCTAAGGCACTATATTCAGTCCCAGTTTACACAGTTTTCTGTTTCTGA
The DNA here is from genome assembly GCF_048773025.1 of Camelus bactrianus. NCBI lineage: Eukaryota > Metazoa > Chordata > Mammalia > Artiodactyla > Camelidae > Camelus > Camelus bactrianus. Next base: position 27,199,096 of record NC_133567.1, on the reverse strand, counting down.
ATATGAAGGTAAGTGAAGGCATCTTCAAATAGAAGACCAGGAGAAGTGAAAAAAGAAAAAAGAAAAAAATCTCTGATTGATTGGGAGCATAAAAAGTTTACAAACACTTGAACAAGTCAAACCACAGACTGCATCTTGGAAAAATGTAATGATGGGAAATTTCCAAGCCCTGAGGGGAACTGAGAGGCAATTCTGCAGGCTTATGACCTCTTGGGGAATTTCTTTAAATTCCAATTAGAAGTCAAGGAGGAAACTTTTGCTTCTTTATTCATTTTTTCCTGGAGACCATGTTGAAGACAGTGCTGAGAAGCAGCAGGGAAAATTCTCCACCTCATCTGCCAGCGTTGCCCTTCCTCCCGCTCTTAGTCGCAGAAGTAAAACCTGGACCTCTACTGCACGGTTTGGCCAGCTAGCGGTTGGGCTTTCCTGTAGAGAGTAAGAGACTGTCATTACCAGAATTCTCAAGGAGCAGGGACATGGTGAGATTTATAATTCACATTTTTGCATATTCAGAAAGGATTTTAAATTGGGACGTAGTACTTGACAGTACGGGTATCGTGATGCAGGCTTCCAGGTTTAAGGCAAGCTAGGGTCTGTCATGTAACTGTGCGCATGTGGGCCAGCTATACAGATTTGTTTGCGCTCAGAAGGGTCATTTTTTAATGGAGATTATATGTTAACAAGGCCAAAGGATTTGGAAACAATACATATGGAGTTAATTGGACAACACTTGATGCAACTTAAGTGCTCAATAATTAGCAGCTATTTGAATGCAAACATTTTTTGGAGGGCTAGGAGTACCTTTTCAAGTCTAAAAATTAGACCTATCTTCAGTTTTTCATCTTCAAATTAAACCCAGATAACTATGAAATGCAGCAAATGAACCGTTGTGTCATAGGTAGTCAACAGCGCATTTTTGTTACTTTATATATTCTCATTTATCCTTCATCCTCTAACACGGTCCTTTGTCTTGGTGTTTTAGATTAAAAAGTGGAATTTTTGAGGCTATATAAATAATATCATCGTAGAAGCAATGTAACTCAAGTGCTGTTTACCATTTAGACTTACTGATGTGCAATATAGCACTTAATATTCCCACAAAAAACTGCTAAAAGTGGCCCAGGGAAGGACATGAAAGGTAAGAGAGAGTGTCTTACTCAAGTCCCAGAGTGTAGTCTTCTGATTTTAAATTTGCCCATTTAATTTTCCCTACGTGCACTTGATGTCACAAATAGCGTTTGACTTCTGCTTCAGAACCGTTCAGGCTATTTAAACGGGTGAAGTTTTGAACTGCTTTAGTGCTAGTTGTCATGGTTTTGTCTCTCCTGAAATGAGCTAAGTCACTAAGACAACAGATGGAAAGAAGGCTCAGGCATCCATCAGGAAGGACGCAGGTGGAAATCTAGACAGATAGTTTTTTTCCAAATTCCAGAAATAGTAAGAGTATAAAAGTTGAGACATTTAGATAAATCAGCAGAGCAATACTGAGGGGAGAGAAAGGGTCTGAAATCTAAAGAGAACATATTTCTCAGACTCTGAAGGAAAGGAATATGCTTAGCTAGACAGAATAAGAATAAATCTTTTATGAAGTAAATAATAATCCTGGATCAGAAATACAGAGGCTTTAAGGAATTTATCAGGGAGAGTAATCAGAATGGAGTTTTAAATCTATTCATTTAAAGTTAAAATATAATGAAAAAACACTGCTTATGATGACAACTGTACTACTAATTTCTCATACAATTTTGAATATTATACTTACCATGTAATACTGTACAATTACTATGTAACATACAACATAGTACTATGTAATAGTACAATTACTATGTATATCACATAATATATCAACTTCAAAGTTGAAAGAGGAATTTCTCTATCATTTTCAGAATGATCGATGCTGCAATAGGGTTGTTGCTGAAACAAATGGGAAGGAAACAGTGAGCAGTGGTAAGAGTCAGGAGGCAAAATTTCCAGGGTCACAGATCCAAGACATGGCCCAGAGCCCACAGTTTCTGGTTTGAGGGGACCTGAGGGATCTCCTGTGCAGCTCCAGCATTTAAAGAATATCACTATCAAGAAAGGAAAGACCATGGGGTCTTCAATGAGAGGTATAAACAGAACAAGCTGTTCCACGTAGGAGTATATGAAGTGAAAACTGGTATCAGAGTGAGTACAGAGGATGGGAGGGCTGGGCCCACGGCACGGCTAACTGTGGATGGTTTACAGAAGGTAAGCCCTTTTAGTATTAGACTCCGTGTTACGTTAGCATGTTGGTTCCACCTATGCAAATTAATTGCCCTGGGTGGATAATAAAATTACCCTCAAACCTCACCTTTTTCTGAACAAATATTTAGATCATGAAAATTACGGTGCTGTGGGTTTTAAACTTGATTTTTCATGTTAAATTTTTTATAATTATACCAAAATATCTTTTGAAAATTTAAAAATCCCTACCATTTTTACATGTTTCCTTCTTGATTTTAAAATTATATTAAAATGTCTGAGCAGGGTTATCACAATGTTTTTGTTGTTTTTCTCATTTAGCACATAAAAATGTCTCACCATCTTTGTCCTTTTATTACTAGTGTCTTACTCATAGCATATTTTGCTACTAGTTTGTAGTAGACTGATTTACATAAACATTTTATCATTCAACATTTTAGATATTTCTGAATTTTTACTATTATAAATGACATCATCCTTCACTAAAAAACTTACACCACCTCATTTCACTTTTAGAACAATTTTTAGGGTTAAGGCTACTAGTATAAGGAATATAAACATGTTTATGATTCTGAAAATAACTGCTAAAACATTTCCTAATAAGATTAAATAAATGAAGCAGTTTCATTACAATTTAGGTTTGATATAATTAAAAATATGATTTAGAAACATACTTTTTTCGTATGACAGATTCAATTCTCCAGCTCACTTTGTGTGTATAAACATCACTGTAAAATCATGCCTATATCAACATTTCACATCTTCCACTCAAATTGTACATTGCAAAGCACGTTCGTAAGAAGCGTCTTGTTTGACTCTCAGGGGCCAGCAGCCTGAACGAGCGTTACTTGCCTATTCTTATTTTATGAGCGAGGACTCAGAGGCTTTGTGGCTTCTTCAGTGACACATAATCACTACATTTTTGGTATCAGGAACTGAACAATTATGATATTATTTTAAATTAGCTTTTTATTTGGGAGTAATTTTAGATTAATAGAAAAGTTGTAAGATATTATAGAGGGTTCTGGTTTCGCCTCCTCAGTTATTTTCCCCTCATAATCATCACCCAGCATTACCAGGAGTATATTTATGAAAACTAAGACATGAACATTGATATATTACTCTTAACGAAACACCAGATTTTATTCATATTTTAATAATCTTTCCACTACTGTCCCTTTTCTGTTCTGGGATTCAATCCAGGACAACAAAATGCTTTTAGGATAATTACCTTTTAAATTATTCCAAATCAAAACCCTTGTGATCATAAACTCTGAGGACACCATACTCTCCATTGTCAAAGCTTTAACAATAATGTTAGAAATTTCTCTTATCTGAAAAAAAAGAGAGGCTTGATTTGTTTATATTTAATGAGCATTTTGATTCTAAAATAGTGTTTCTCTGAGAAACTCCCCAAGTAAGGAAGTAGAGAGCCTAAGAATCGTTTAACTGTTAGACTAATAGAATCTTGGTTTTCATTTCCACCCTTCATTCTATTTGATTTTATTTGTAAAGTGAAGCTGCCTGAAAAAGAGGTGGACACATGAGGGTCTGAAGGCCACAATCATTTATTTCAGAGATTATTAAAGATATTCAAAAATGTTGCCGATTTAAACAATACCATTTATGCATTCTGACCAATAAAATATTTTATATTTGTGAATAAGTCAAAAATGAGTAAAGATATTTTTCAGCCCTGGCATGGTAAAGCAGAAATTAGGAATAAAAGCATTCTCATTTCCGCTCAGTGTCAATTGCTTTGGGGGCTTGTTCTTACTGTTTATAATTTTCTCCAGTGCATCTAAATGCATAAATGGTTTTATGAGCACAGCCTTATCTGATTTTTGCAAGGACCCTCTCAGGAGGCACTATTATTATACCCAGTTCCAGAATAGAATCTGAGTCCTTGAGAATTTTAAGTAACTTTTCTCATCACATAATATACCTTAGTAGAAGAGCCTGGATTTGTACCGAGGTCTCTGTGCACCTGGAGCTGGTGCTCTTCATCATTTCATTCCATCGTCTCTCTTGTTTTGATCTGAGGATAAGCTGGTAACTATTGTAACATAGGGTTTGTTTTATAATATCATTTTCTTGATGGCAGTCTGTAGCTGGATATGGAGTTTGAATGCAAGCACTGTTTAGGAATGTCTGGTGCCCTGGAAACACAATGAAGATGGTTATTTCAAAGTAAACAAATGAACAGATATTGCTATACACACTTCTATATTTGTTAGTTTTATTAAAATTTTCAATTTTTTTAGCTGTCATTCATAAAAAACAACTTATTTTTTAATTTTTACAGAAAGCCTAATTATTCTTTTACTAGCCTATTTGTACACACACACATGTCGTTTGGTGAATGTCTCTTATGTGTACAAGTAAGGACACAATCATTCTTCAAAGATGTGTCTTGCTATGAAAAATGAAGTCAAAATTTGGAGTAATAACCTGGATAACTCATGGGAAAAGTCTCTGTAGGTAAGGTGTCAGGATTTTTAAGTGAGAGAAAAGTAACTTAAACTGATATGGACATTTTATCAAAAGCAACAGTTTCACATTTTTCAATTTGACCCTCATTATAATCCTGTGAGATGAACAGAAAGGTTATATACGAACCTCCCTACAATAGTCATAGAAATTTGAGAAACACATTTATCTTGACAAGCTTTACTTGATCAGACTGGGACATATAGTATAAATAATTAGCAAATAATTGAAGCCTCAAGGCTCCGACTATATTTACCATATAATTTATATTCCTTACCTATGTGGTTGTTGCCAGTTTGTGTCTGTAAGTAATTGGACCATTACCTTCTGATTCTACATCATTTACTCAGTGTCCTTCATCAAGAGGCATCATTCAAACGTGAACAAAGGAATCAGAAGGTTTTCACCTCTAAAGTGGACGGTAACCGTACAAAGTCCACCTCTGTTCTAAAGTTCTTGCTAGAAAAAAATGTTTGCTTCTTTCCCTGTAGATCCAGTGGAAAGGACTTGGACGTTGGAGCCAGGGGTCCGGGTTAAAATTTGAGACCCAGCGCCTGTTATTTCTTTGATTTTTATCTCTTTAAAAAGGCATGAATTTTCTACCAGTAAAATAAGGTACTAAGACCTAACATGGACTGTTTCTTACCCACCAGACCCTGAACAAATGCTTCCTTGCATTATTTAACTTAGTTATAATAACAATACTCATAAGTAGGTATTATTATTTTTTTATCAACTTCTGTTTTTGTTTTCAATGAGTGGGAAAAAAACCAACTCAAAGCACGCATCCTTGTGATGTGTTAGTCTATGGCAGAGTGACTTCCCATTGATCTTTCTCTTTTATAAAGAATTGATTAATTAATCTTAAAGGCTCAATTCACTTCAGACTTTTAAAAGTCATTGGGGGAATAGCCATGATTTCTAAGCACCTCCTAAACTGGGTGCTATTTCTTCTTCTATTTGCAGGTAAGGACGTTTCCTGGTCAGGGAGGGCGTGCAGGTCATCCCCGCTCCCATTCCAAGCACATGGCAGCTGTGATTAATAAGTTGCCTTCCTCCTTTCCAGAAAACTTGGGTGTGATTTCAGAATCCTTCTCCCAGTTCACTCCAGGAAACCACTACTACGTGATCAGAGTTAACAGTTGAGATAAAAAAAAATACATTTCTCACCCCTACCGCACTGGGTTGCCATCCTTCCCCTATTCTGAAGCTCTGACAATCTTAAAGTATTTAATGATTCATCCCTATCCTTCCTGACATCCCACTGCTGCCTTAAAACTTTCTTTTGTTGTTGTTGTTGTCAGTGACAAGAGAAGCACAAGTACATTAGATAATCTTTCACATGGATGAACAAACTCATTGACTGTGATAATTCCAGAAACCGGTATAAGACAGATTTTTTCTTTCTCATAATTGTAGGTTCTACATGCTCACTGTAGTAGCTTTCACCCTTTTCTTGGAAATCATGCAAAACCAAAGCTTTGTAACTGAGTTTGTCCTCCTGGGGCTTTCACAGAATCCGAATATTCAGAAAATAATATTTGTTGTGTTTTTGTTTGGCTACATCACAACTATCGGGGGCAACTTGCTAATGGTGGTGACCATCAGTAGCAGCCCAGCACTCCTGGGCTCCCCCATGTACTTCTTCTTGGCTTTTCTGTCTGTCTTGGATGCATGCTTCTCCTCCGCCATTGCCCCAAAGATGATCATGGACTCTCTCTCTGAGAGGAAAACCATCTCCTTTGAAGGCTGCATGACCCAGCTCTTTGCTGAGCACTTCTTTGCTGGAGCAGAGGTGATTGTCCTCACGGCCATGGCCTATGACCGCTATGTGGCCATCTGCAAACCGCTGCACTACTCTTCTATCATGAGCCAGAGGCTCTGTGGCATTCTGATGGGGGTAGCCTGGACAGGGGGCTTCCTGCATTCCACGATACAAATTCTCTTCACTTTCCAGCTGCCCTTCTGTGGCCCCAATGTCATCGATCACTTCATGTGTGACTTATACCCATTACTGGAGCTAGCCTGCACTGACACTCACATCTTTGGCCTTTTGGTGGTTGCCAACAGTGGGTTCATCTGCATCCTTATCTTCTCCTTGTTGCTCGTCTCCTATGGGGTCATCTTGCTCTCTCTGAGAACCCGTAGTACTGAAGGGCAGCAGAGAGCTCTCTCTACCTGCGGATCTCACATTGCTGTTGTGGTTTTGTTCTTTGTCCCATGCATATTTGTGTATGTACGACCTCCATCTGCTTTCTCCTTTGACAAAATAGTAGCCATATTTTACACCATCCTAACTCCCTTGCTCAATCCTTTGATTTACACATTCAGGAATAAGGAAGTGAAAAATGCCATGAGGAAAGTGTGGAACAGAATAATAGTGGCTAATGAAAAATGAAATGTTGATCTTTGAAAAAATTTAAAGTTAAGATTGAAAATACAAGTTTTCTTATTAGATAAATACTCTATGTGGGTGAGTCTTGTTTGGCAGGTGGTAAAGCAATGTAATGTAAAAAGCACTAACATAAGGGTCAGGAAATAATGTTTTCCCCCTTAGATTACTTATGAACTCTGATCTGGCAGCTCAGCATCCTCAAATGTAAATTGAAAAGAGTTGAATTCTATGCTTACTTGGAATTGAAATGTCAAAAAAGAATGAAATGAGAAATTGTCTCCCACACTTCTTGCCACTCAGTAGATGCTTTGGAAAACCTTTGTGCAGGGAACACAAAACTATCTTAGAGATTAGAAATGGGAACTTACTCAAACTATTTCACATGGAAAAACCTGTATATTTAGGATGCGGATTTCAGTGACTGATGAAAAAAAATCACGACTCAGGAATGGAAGGGATTAGAGCATTCACAGAACCTCAGCTGTAGGCGTTCTTGTATCACGTCCTCTATTTCAAGTGTTTAAAGATAGTAACTTGCCCCTTGGATTTCATAAGCCCCCTCCCCAACTACTCCTATTTTTTGAGAGACCTCATCACTTTCTAATATACCATGTACTTTGTTTACTTATTATTATTACTTTTGTCTGCCTTCTGTCACGTAATGTAAGCTATGAAGCAAGGAATTATTTTTTTCATTTGTTGATTGATGTAAAATTAGTAATTAGTGTCTAGAACAGCCTGATATAGGAGCTCAGTAATTATCTGTTTAATAAATGAGTAAGTGAGATATCTTCCCATATTCAAATGTAAGCCTATCTTTAACATTAACACACTAATATTTCAATTTGGCAAAGTGATATAGTTATTGCTTCTATTAGCATTTTGACATTGATGAAACTACAATTCATGCTATGATATAACACAGACCAGAGTATTTAAAATAACTCTGTATTCTAGTTAATTTCCCCAGATCTAAATCTGAATATAAGGTCTAAAAGTTCTAATAGAAAATAAAGGCACTTTTTGTCTATCTACTATCTACTATTTTTCTCATTTTTATTCTCAATTTTGTCTCCTACAAAATTAAATTTTGTTTTTAGTGATTTGACTTTAATTCTGAAAATATTTCTTATTTCAATGACATTGTCTACTACCTCAAATTTGGATGTTAGAGGGGGTTTAATCTGGCCAGAGGGTCTGTATTATTCATTGGAAATCTCACCTTAGTAAGCTACAACTTTCATTGAACAGAGTTTAAATTAGGGCCCTAATTTATCCCGAGACTACATGTGAGGCAAGGGTGGACAAACTGAAGATAGTAGAAACCTCAGTGGTGATTTATCCCTATTTTCACAGTTTCTGTGATGGAATAACCATTATCAACTGCATTCAGTAAAGTTCTGGTCTTGATATAACAGAACCAGGATGCCAGTTGGAATCTAATCATTCAGTCTGCAGTGAATTTTAATGCCCTCAGAGTCAATTCACTCAGATTGAAGGAACTTCCAGAGACCACTGACTCGCCTTCTTGCCTTTGTCCAGCTCAGTGCTCTCCTCTGAAACTGCCCTTTGAAACATTTTCTGCCCCCAGAACCGAACAGCTTAGCCATCCCCTCAAAGGCGGGTGTTCATTCAGGGCTCTGGGCCTGGGGAGTGTAATGCAGGAGCCCTTCCCAGGGCAGTTTTTATGTATCCAGCTGGGAAATTTTATAAAATCACTGTGTATGTCATATTAAAATTAACAACACTTAGATTCATAAGACTTGTTAGAATAATTGGATTCCAGGCTCAGTTCTGTTGCTAATTAACTGTGTGGCATGGGTGATTTATTTCACTTTCTCTATTTGCAATCTTTAAGGAGAACTGATAAAAATACATAAATATGTTTTCTGTACTATCTCTGAGCCAGGCATTCTTTCTTTTCATATGTTATACATTTTAGTATTTATAAAAAGTTTTTAAAAGTAAGTCTTCATATTCACATTTAATTGATGGGGAAGCTGAGGCTCAAATACGTTAAGTGACACACCAAAAACCCTTCCTCAGATTCTTCCAGTCCATTTGCAACAAAAAAGGCCAGGCATTGGAATGTTACTTTGTCTACAATGTTTCTCTGAGACACCTGGGCTTGCTAGTTGCCATTAGCCCTGCAGCAAATGTGCAGAGCATGGTGCAATCCATCCACAGCATCCTCCAGCCTTAGTTTCTGTCCCCAGCTCTCCCCTTCCACCTAAACATACCCTGGACCTCTCACTTCACCATCATTGAAGGCCATGTCACACCTTGCAGGCGGTCCTTAGACCAGAGTGCTGGGTTGTAACATGGTCTCCTGGGTAAGAAAGCACTTTTGTAATGTAATCTGTCTCAGCTTGAATAGCTTGTAACCATCCAAAAGCAAAGATCTAATTCTCTTTCCTGCAAGTGGAAGGACATACCTTTAAAAAAAAAAAAAAGAAAGAAAGAAAGAAAAAGAAAAAACAGGGGTCGGTCAGTGGGGCAGGGCATAACCCAGTGGTAGAGTGTGTGCTTGGTGTGCATGAGGTCCTGGGTTCAATCCTCTGAATTAAGGGAAAACAGTAAAATAAAATGAAATAAAATACTCTTTAAAAAAAGAAAAATACATAAGACAAGTATTCAAGAATTCCATTCATTTTCCTTCCTTCTTGTCTTACTCTCTACATTGCTTTAAAAACATAGATAAGATTAGAAATGTAAGAATGGAACATTAATAATATAAAATAAATATTGATTATTACTATATGTTTCTTACAAACAGAAAATAGGAAATTCAAGAGGGTGAGAAACTGGCTTAAATTCACAAAGCAGTGGTGAGGCCAGGACTCAAGTCTGCCACACATTTCATTTATCTGAGTCTTTAACTGGCTTCAAAGGCTTCCATGCCTCTAGAAGAGATGGGCTTAAGGAAATCCTACACAGAAGGGAGCATTTTCCTCATATCAAGTCACATGGGTTGGAGTTTAGCTAATTGCCCCAAAGTTTGCTTTTGCGCTTGGACTGTCTGAGCTAGGTAGCCCATGGAATATCCTTTGGGACTGGGCTGGGAGAAATAGTTTACTTGGAGCTCCTGAGGCTGAAGCCCTGCCTTAGGAAATGTAAACCTTTGTGGGAGTTACAATTAATGTCCAATGTAGTAAAAAGAAAACACTTAAACTTACGATTTTCCAAAAACAGGTATTGTGGGAAGAGAGATGGCTTGATAAACATTTCTTTCTCAGAACACAAATAGTTTTCTCCATAAAGTATGCAAGAACCAAATTAAGAAATTTGCTGCATTTTACATGACCCTCCTGTCTACTCCAGTACAGACACTGTTGTTCTCTGACCCAGGGCTTCTGGGGAGACACCTGAGAAGTATGGCCACGTGCAGAGTTTCTTTCCCCAAAACTCCCTACGTCCCATAACCTCTTGTGGTAGAAGGCATTGATAAATCTCAGTGAAGTGTAGTTTGTGTATTTTATTCAGACTTCATATAATTCACCATGTAAGTCAATTAAAGTTGAAGATACGAAAAATACACTTGATTGGAAGTCATGTATTTGGTCCTCAGAAAAGAAGTGAGTGATTCAGTCTGTCTGAAATTCTTCCAATTGTCTTCTTAAGATTTCTGCCTTAGAATCTTTGCTCAGGGTGCCTTCTAACAAACAGAGGAGCTCCTGGGCGGTATTTTCACCAGTGAAGGGTCACGGTGGTCTAGTGTTCCTAAGCCCCCCCGACCTCCGTGTAAAAGTACAGTTTCCCAAGCATCTCTGCTCACAAATGAGGCAATGACTGCACCATGGCATTGAGGCCAGCATGGCAGGAGTTTCTATCCTGGGAATCCTCCCATTTGAAGTTCTAGGTCAATGGTGATGTTTCTGGGACAAAGTCCATGATAGTACTGTACTTTCTACACACTTGGGTTTTCAGGACTCTTGACAACCTTTCTCTTATGACCACATTCCTGGCTTGGTTTTGGGGAAAGTGATGGTGTGGTGGGTCAGGGAGAAAGAAGCTGAACTTTGTGATGAAATCTTGGGTCAAATTTCTGGCCCTTCCATTTTTTGCTCACCTCCCCTCACTATGTCTTTCTGTATCCTGTCCCCTGACTCTTCTTTCCCTCGTGTCTGCTCACTCTCCTCTCTCTTGTTCTGACTTTATCTAGTCTTTGTTTCTTTCTTCCTCTTCAGTATGATTTATTTAGGTGTTTATTTTCTGCTTTGATATTAGCCCCAACATGCAGTTTAAAGAACTTGATTTTGAAGTCAGGACAGAAATTTAAGGTATCAATTATCATCCTTTTTTGAAGGCTCAGGATTTCTCTTTTCTAAGATGCAATCTATGTGATGATTTGTATTTAATATTTTACATGATATGTAGCATGAATGCTAGAGAGGGAGGCTATCTAGTCACATCCTTTTCTAGTTCTCACCTGTCTTAGGTAAAACTCCTGTAGCACAAATCAGACTTTGTACTTAGAAAAGGACAAACCAAATGGCCACACTTACCTTGCAAAAAAATTAAATGTGCAGGTCAAATGAAATAACACAAGGGAAAACTTGTTTAAATGATCAGATTACAGAGCAGGAATAATATATAATCCAGGATTGCCTTATTCAATTAATTACATGTATATGAAAATCCACATAGTAATATAGGAGCATAAGAGAGAGATGCAGATGTTTATTTATCCAGAGGAAAAAAATTGGAAAGCTTTTGGCACCAAATATATTTCCAAATGTATTTGAACTGGTTAAAATTTGAACAGGTGAAAGTAAAACTTAAGGATTTATAAAGGGAAATAGCTTCCTCTACTGTGATGTACCCCTTAATCAAAGAGGTAGGATGGTCCAGGAGGGTCTGGAAACAATGGATGAAAATGATAAACCTCCAAGGCAACGATCTGATCTAATGAATGTATCTTGTCAAGTGCTGCTTTCCTGTCTTTATGTCCCCAAATCTTTTCTCTCTCTCTCTCTCTCTCTCTTTTTTTTTCAAATCTTCTCTTTGCTTACTTAAAATGAAACAAAATAAAATTACACGACCTGGCTTTTATGGCTGTCCACCTGCCAACAAAACTATCTTTTGCTGCTTTTTGATTTATTTAAAGTGTGGTTTTTATGGAGAGGGTATCTATGTTACCTGAAGCAATTCATGCTCTTCCCCTTCAATTATTAAACTTGAATAAGAAATATGAAAAAGAAAAATCCAAAGCAAATTAATATAAAAATCAAAAAAGCAAACTATGGAGACAACAGGATCTGGTTCACAAGCTTCAAAAAAGCAGCACTATCGACGCAAACAGCAGACACGCAGGAAAGGGTTGTGCTTTCACAAATATGACTGCGTTTAACGGTCTGTCACGTTGGCTTTGTTCTGTGCTCAGTCTGCCTGCTCCCCCGAAGCTCCCACTGGAAGAGGATTCCATTGTCCACATCGGAGTGAGAACATTTTGTGTTTTCTATCAGTCCAATTTTATTTAAACTGTGACAGAACTAGCAATTGGCTTCTTCTGCTCTTTGCCACCTCAAGTCAGAGTTTGTTGCACCATAACTTTCTCATTGAAGTTTTGACTTCTGCTTTCCTCAGAGTATAAATCAGACGGTTGAGTTAGGGTGTCCCAGTAGTGTAAACACAGCCACCATCTTGTCCACTGGAAATACAGATAGAGGTCGAGTGTATGTGAATACACACGGTTCAAAGCACAAGATGATAACAATACTGTGGGAGGTGCAGGTGGAGAGGGCTTTCCTTCTTCCTTCTGCAGTCTGATTACTCAGAGAAGTAAGATGAAAACATAGGAGGTAAGCAGCACTGTGAAACTCACCATGCACATGGCCCCGCTGTTAAACACAATGAGTAGACTGATGACATAAGTGTTGGTGCAGGCAAGTTTCAACAAAGGCTGCATATCACAGAGATAGTGACTGATAACATTGGGCCCACAGAAGGGTAATTTCAGAGCCAAGAGGATCCGTGTTGAAGAATGGATACAAGACCCCACCCAGTGCACCACAGACACACTGGATCATGATGGTTGTGAATCTCAGGGACTTAAAATGACCACATAGTGATCAAAGGACATAAGAGTGAGCACCAAGATCTCCATACACCCAAAGACGTGACTTGCAAAGATCTGGGTCATGCATTCATTGTAGGAGATGAATTTCTTTTCAGGTATAGAATCTACAATCAATCTAGGAGCAGTGGTTGTTGACAAACAAGAATCAGCAAAGGAGAAACAGAAAAGGAGGAAGTACGTGGGGTTCCCAAGTGTCTGGCTATGTCTCAGGGTCATCACAATAAGGAAGCTCGCCAACAGAGTTGTGAGGTATACAAGCAAGATCACGAATACTACTTTCTCCCTTAATGCATCTCGTGCTAACTCATATAGAATGAAGTCATTCACACTGCTGTTCATCCCCATGGTTACACTGAATATAAGGCAGACACGGCTGAGAAATGGCTCATCTGCAAAGAAAACTGGGGATGTGGTGACTTGCAACAACAGTGTATTTGGACTCTGAATTACAACTTTCATATTTCTAATTCCATCAACACTGTAACTCTGTTTCTCAAAGTTTTTCATAATTACACTAATGTGGGAAACATTTTTTTTTAATGTTGACATTTATGCTTTAACCATGTGCATTGATTCAAGGTCTTCCTATGTGGACCAAGACATTTTTCAGCAAGAAAAAAAAAATAAAATAAAGCCCACCAGTGATTGTTCCCTCTGCAAAGGTCTGAGAACTAATGACTTGGCTTTACAATCTTGATCAGGTCACTTTAATGTCTTGAAGCTCTTTCCTCATATGACAATTAGAGATTCTAATAGATACTTTAGTAAGCATATACCTGTGTATAGGATATATATGTGCATATAATGTATATGCATCTCAATTATTGAAAAATAATATCTCTGTATAATTTAGAAATGACACTTTTGGAGATTCTCTCCTAAGCAAATACATTTCTTGATTTGGACACCAGTTTGCACTCATGATTCCTGACCTCTTCAGTATCTTAGTTGGATTATGCCTTAAGGAAAAAATATTTTTTCCATCTTTAGGCTTATTGTGGCTATAATTTTACCTCCATTGCCAGTTAGGGCACATAAGCTATTTGGGTAAATCACTGAGGCAGCAATATTGAGGAAAAGCGCTCTGTGTTTGAAACAACCCGTTACTTATAACAGGTGTGTGGTAGGGTTAAGTTTCACCTCCTATCGATCCAGCCTGTTGTGCTACTTCTTGCATTTCTATAACTTGTGTCATGTCCTCTCTCATAGCCGATTCTCCTACCACTTGCTTCAGAAGTTTGTGTTCTTCCAGTTTTTCTCTCTGAAACATATTTTAAAAGCATATTTCAGAATTTCAACCTACAAATAGTTCTCATTGTTTCACTTTATTCTCTGCTTATATACAAACATATCTATATAATTTCAATCATCCTATAATATTATTATATTTTCTGATTTTCCTTTTTAATTTTAAAGTCTTTTCTATGTAGTTAAAGAGCGTCCATAATGAAATTACCTATTTAGCAAGTATAAATAACAAATCAAAATTTCATAAGTTACTTAGAGTAACTTTATGCTATTGACTCTTGATCCAGAAAATATATAACACAGATTCAGTAAGGCCAGAACTGATTTATCATCAAAATGGATATCAGAAATCAGGGACAAATTATTAAATAAAATTAAAAATAAAATAAATTAAATCACCAGATTTCCCCTGACACCAGCATGATTGCATCAAAGAAGAAAATGAAGCTCTGGGTTTGCCCTGATTAGTACCAGGAGCACTGCTCCTTGGCCTTTTACTCTAACGCCCCCAACCACCTTCTCCAAATCGGGCTCACAGTCTTAAAGGCACTAGCCTACTGTCATCTCCTTTGCCTGGTACGGAAATAAAGCTGTTCTGCCTACTTTATCCAAACTCTGTCTCCGAGTTTCAATTTGCGAAATGGGGGCTCAGAGGCTAAAGTTGAGCAACAATCCCACCAAACGGCTTCCTTCACCACATCTCCACTCGTGTCGTCTCATTCTATAGGGTTCAGCTCTAACAATTGTTTGTGACACTTACACCATTGTTCTTGTAACTTTCTACTCGACATCAGGCATCCTCCTGCCTGAGAACCTTTGGAAGGTTGTTTTCTGTGTCTTAACTGTTCTTCCTCCTTAAATAGGCATGGCCACCTCCTCACTTACTTTGGCTTATTATTGAAATGTGTCTTCTCAATAACGACTTTTCTGACTTCCCAGAATTGCAGCTCCCACCCACCAGCATTTTGTGACTCCTATTCCTCCATCTCTGCTTAACTTTTACCCTTAGCACTTACCATTCTTTAACATGGTGCACAGTTGAATTACTCATTCTGTTTTCTGGTATAGGCACTAGAACACAATTTATAAAGACACGGGGACTTGTGTCTTTAAAAAAAAATCCCATTAAATCTCCAGGGCCTAGGATAGCATCAGGCATATTTTAAGTGGTTGATAAACATTTGTTGAATTAATAAATAAATAATTATAGAAATATATGAACCATATTTAGAACTTCAGAAGGAACCACATAATGATACCAAATAATAAAGAACAGAAGGTAAAAAAATAGAATATAAATATGAAGAGAATACACAAAAAAGCCAAAATCTGGTCCTCTGAGTAGAAGAATAAAGTTAGCAACCCCCTACCATGTGGTGGCATTTATATGAGTGTGTACCTCTGTCAAAAGTCATCTACTGTACGTTTTAAAATGGTGCATTCTACTGTATGTAAATTATACCTTAAGAAGTGGATTTAAAAATAAAAATACGTTAAAATGTTTTTCTTTTCATTTTCTCTCTTCTCTTCTTTACTGACTACTGACTTCAAAATATAGAAATTATAGAAATTTTAGTTAGTAGGCTTCATTGTAATTATTTATAGTGTATTTTATCAGAATCATTAGGACTTATAATAATTATTATATCTAACACTAACATTTTCTGGGATAGGAAACTAGGAGAACTTAAGAAACTTGCTCTAAAGTTACAGAAACATAAATCATGAAGCTAGACTTCAATTAGATCACGTCAGTTTGCACCTTTACCTGAGCTCAGAGCTTTGTGTGTCATTAGAAAAGATCTGACTTAAAAGACAGAAAAGTTGGTAAACTTCAGTAGTCCATACCTCAATGTGACCTTGAAAGTGTGCTTTTTCTCCTTGGAGTAGGGGGCAAGTGTGGAGCCCTTGGTAACTGAAGTGGGAGGTACCCGTTAGGATGAACTAGGAGGGGAAAAGGGCTCTGTGGGCAGAGCCTGCCTGTTGACGGTCTTGTCTGGGGTTAATTAGCCCCAGGGCTTGCTGTGAGCTGGATGAACTGAGCTCGCTGCCTCGTGCAGCAAGTCCCTCAGGGTTGGGCGGGAAGGGTGGAGTCCTCATCCCTCTGAAGGCTGGGCATTTATGAACTTTTATAAAGTTCCTATACATACCTGATGGAGGAGGAAGTGTTTAATTCAAATGATGCTTTTCCAGGGAACGTTTTAGGGGTAATAGAGCTGGCTGTTTAGACATGTTCTTATCACAGAATAGTACAGATAGTTCCTATTCACCCTAGAAATTTCTGAGAGCAGAAGTAAGAAGTTTTCTGCCCATACTATGGGCCCTTTCGAAGCCTCTAACTCAGGCCTCATAGAAAGGGCTGGCTGTATCTGGAGTGGCTTCTCTCCCCGTAGATTCTGCAACAGGAAGCAGAGTGGATCTTTTCTGAAGTAAAATTTGCATGTGGCAAACATAGCACATGATTCTTCAAAGTAAATCAGAATTAAAAGAGCAAAAGCTATGAATTCCTCTTTTTTTTTTTTTTACAAGAAAAAAGGTAAGTTTTCATGCCCACCTGAACAATTTCTTATTTCTTGCCCATTACTTGACACTGGGTTTTAGGGCCTTTATCCAGTTCTATCTCTTGAGAAAGCTGAAGTCGCAGGAACACGCTTCCCTCAGTGAGAAGACTCTGGTGTTTCCGGTTCCCCGGCTTTGACGAGCCTCTGCTCAGTGCAGTGCTGGCTCAGGCCTGACAGTTATTGAAAAAAGGGGTATATTGAAGGCAGCAGGGGTATAGTATCCTGTACCTGCAGATCTCTTATTGGCAAGACTCGGGGGCAGGAAAAGGGCAGGTGTGCATACTGACGACATGCGGTGGTCCTGGGGGCACTACGACTCTACGACACTGTGGTGCTGCTTGTCCTCATATCATTATACTAGTCTTTGTCATCCAGGACCCACTGGAATTGCTGTTCGCAGCCCTAAACCATGTTTTCTTTCTGGAACTGGAGTAAGAGGTAATATGAGGCGTGAAGAAGAGAGAAACAACCCTGCAGTGAAATCCCAGGACAGACTGCTCTGTCCCTTCCGTGGGTCTGTGGTCCCCCTCGCGTTGTCTTTCCCCGTCTCATCCCCGGATTCTCCTTCCTTCTCTGGTTCTTTCTCCCACTCACACTTTCCCCTTTTGCTCTGACCCCTGCCATCATTCTCAACCTCTCTATCCCCTCCTGCTCACTGTTATTTTTCAAATACACATGTAAACTGCGGATCTTTTTTCTTTGAGCCCTCCTGATGCCTGCATCTGTCTGACAGCCAGGACTCGCGCCGCACACGTCAGGGTGTTCTCCTTCGCCTGCTTACGCCTCCTCGGCTCTGCGCCGGCTCCACCCCGACGGCTGGAGATGGGTACTTCGCATGGCAGTGTGGAGTGCAGGGTTAGAGAGAGGTCGCCGTGGGGCACACAGGCTTGAGTTCTAGTCCTGGTTCCTCTCTGACTACTCCCTGCCAGTCTCCACCTCCCAGTTTAGTCTGAGGTGCACAAAGTGGAGTAACATGAACTTGCCTTACAAGATGGTAAAATCTAATGAGCAAAAGACATTAAAGCAAAAATGAAAGGCGGCTCTAATTGGTGATTGTATAATTCAATACACACACAGCCTTTAACAGTGGATGGCCAGTAGCAAGGAAGTTATTTAGAAAAACCCAGGAAGGCTTCCCTGAGATGGCATTTGAACAGGACTCCTTGTACACAGGTAGAAATGAGTATAAGGACGGTCATGTTGCTGCTATGAGATACGGAACCTTCAGACAATCAGATGTTAGGGGTCTGTGTGGGAGGGACAGCAGGCGTCAGGTCTGGCTGGAGCACGCATAAGCAGGAGCACTGGGAGGAAAAGTGGAAAGGAGATGCTGGCACCAAGTTAGAGGACTTTGAAAGCCACAGTGAGTACTTCAGCCATTGTGTCTGAAAGCCAGAGCGACAACTGCACTATATTTATGACTCAGCATATTTTTTAAATGCCCACTTTTCATTTTCAAGACATGGAAAGGAGGTAGATTGAGGGAGAGGATGGAAAGACAGAGTATCTGAAACTGTGTCCTCTCTATTTAGAAACACAGTCTAGGCCTGTGAGGATCTAGGATTGGCCACTTGTAAGTTGTAAGAGTGACATTTATGAAGCATCAGTCTGGTTTTGCGGTACGTATGAGCTAATGAACCTCACGGTGAAAGCCACAGGGAGCTCTCACTCAGTGTTACTTTCCTTCCACTAAATTGTGCGAGACACTTTATTTAGAACTTAATGAGGATTAAATATTGTGTGAAAGGAAATATTATGTTCTGTGTTTGGGGAGTACAGAAATGCTCCTATTTCTAGGGTAGTGAAAATACTGTCTATGATACCATGATAACAGATACACGTCGTTGCACATTTATCCAGCCCCATGGAATGCACAGCCCCAAGGTAAACTGCAGCCTTTGGGTGATGGTGATGTGGCAGTGCAGGTGCGTCACTGTCACAGGTGCACCGCTTTGGTGGGAGACACTGATAATGAGGTGGGGCTACACGCGTGTGAGGGACGGACTATAACGGACATCTCTGTATCTTTCTCTTAATTTTGCCATGAACCTAAAACTGCTCTAAAAAGTAAAACCTTAGAAATGACAATCGCAACAACTCTCTTAAAGCCGAAGGGAGATACTTAAGTTTGCTATTCTGCATAGAGACAAATTGAGAATGAACACTTAAGATCCTTCTCTAAGAAAGGAAGTAAGGAGTCTGAAGCCACTAGTGAACCCTATTTGGGATGGCTTCAGGCACGGGCTTTACTTTTGAGGGGACACAGTGAATCACCTGGCACGCTTTCCGTGGAGTTTCTAAGTGCAAGGGATGGAAAGACTGATGCCTTCAGAGAAAGCCTGACATCTTGAAGGAGGCAGACATTTCATTATGGATGAGCTCAAAGTCCAATTAGATTAAATTCAGTAAAAAAAAAAAAAAAAAAAAAGCAATTTTATTAAACAACTTTGAGTGATTTTTGTTCCTAAGTACTGAGTACACCTTAGTAAAAACTGTTTTCATGATTTTCATGCCTCTAAATTTTGTATTTTAATAATGAAAATATGTTCAAACATCATACCCTCATTCATGTCCTTCAGCTAATGAGAAAACCTACTTTCCCAAGCTTCTCTACTATAACTTCAGAATCTGACTAAACTAGAGGCTTCGTATTGATCTTCTCTTTGTTTGCCTGACAAAGCATTTGCTTTATCATCTCCATTAAAATTTTGCTTTCATTTCTCATTCCAAATGCCCTCACTCTTCTGATTTTCATATCTTTAGATCTCACACTTTTTCACAACCAATGGCCTATTTAACTTTTTATATGCCTGTCATTATGGGCTGCATATATTAAAGCTGGTTTGCACTTTTAATTCATTTTTAAATATTACTTGAAACAGTCATTCCTGGTTTCTGATCATCATGAGAAGAAAACGGGTGTGTGATCTGCAGTGCTGACGTGACTTCAGCCACTCAGCAACAGAACTAACGCTTAATACAGCTGTGCAGCTGTGTTTCAGGTAAACGAACAATTTGGATTAAGGTTTTTGAACAATAGAAGGTATTTTTTGGAAAGCCAACATTAATAAAGGACATAATGAAAGTAACCACTAAAATTGTAGTGTTGCACACCTGTGTCTTCCATATGCTTTGCACATACTGAATTATCCAACCTTCATATCAACCTTAAGAGGTGGTTATTTTATTACCTGTGTTTACAGGTGAATAAAATAGGTGAAGATAACAGGGATTTGTTAAATATCACACCATAATGGGCAACGGGTGGGGTGGGAATCCAGGCAGTGTGGCTGTGCTAACCCATCTCTCAGTTCTGCTTCTGAATATTTGCACCTCAGAGAAACCTCAGGTTTAAAACATGACTCTCTCCAGTTAAAGTTATAGTATATCTCTTAACATGATTCTGAACTCTTCACTGACCAGTGTATCCTCTAGGAATTTGTACTTTTTGCTCTTAAGATAGTTTCCATTCTTCTGATACCAATCATAAACTTAATTACATAATTAATGATCTTATCTACATTATCTACATTTACGTTATCTCCATTATTTACGTTATCTTTTTTTAACATTTTTAATTGAGTGATAGTCATTTTACAATGTTGTGTCAAATTCTGGTGTACAGCACAATTTTTCAGTTATACATGAACATACATATATTCATTGTCACATTTTTTTTCACTGTGAGCCACCACAATATAGTTATCTTAAAATTCATATTGTCAAACTATTAAGAAGATGGGACTATTTTGCCCATTCCTCAAAATAACTCCAGATAATTTTGATTCAGTATTTGAAATGAATGAAAATGATCGAATTATGGAAGAGAAGTCACTAACTACTATATAAATTTAAAATATTTTGAAATAATTGCCTAAACTAAAAATGGGATAATTGACAACTTGGACTATATAAAAAGGGAAGAAAAGTCACAGAAAAAGAGAAGAAACAAAAATCATAATAGTGGGAATAGAAGAGGCAGAGATTTACATAAGTCTGTCTTACTATGAGCCAGATATTTTTCTATTTTATCTGCATAGTGACCATAATGATGTCTAAAGTGATTTCCCCAAGATTGTGCGGCTAGTAAATAGTAGAGCTGGGATTTGAACTCAGGCCATCTGTTTCCACCAACTGTATCCTTAAGCAAGAAATATACTTATTTTGCTAGATTAATGTCCATCTTGGCAAAATATCAATATTGCAAAATATGACCTGACAAAAGATGAAAGATTCTCAGAAGGATATTTTCAAAAATGTAGTAAAAATATAAAATTGGAAATATACATGTGTATATGTGTCTAGATATGTGTGTTTGAAATCTTTTCTTAATTCTTAGGAAAATTCAGAATGAGATAGGCCAAGAATTTACAGTCAAATTTTCATTATGAAGGCAAAATTTCAAAATAGTTAAGTAATTTGTTCCAAAAAAGTGCAAGTTCTGCAATCTCAGTTTGGTTGAGATCAAAAAATTTTTAAAGGATATTTATTTTTTTATCCCCAAAATGCAAACTGTGGTCCAAGGCAGCCAGTTTCCAAATCAACTGATAGATCTGGGAGAGGCTTGAGCATCGGCAGATTTATAAAGGTTCACAGGGGATTAAAGACAGTTGGAGGTAACAGAGCAGGGAACAGAAACAAGGAATTCAGAGCTCTTCCCAAGATGTCACTTTTTTTCTTCTCTCTTCAGATTAAATCTTTGCCAACTGCATCTACCTACAGCCACTAGCATGGTGATGAATAAAATTGTGACTGAACTCATTCTTTTCGGGTTGACACAGAATGCAGGGAAGCAGACAGCAATATTTGGGATCTTCTTGATTCTGTACCTTGTGACACTGTTGGGGAACTTTCTTATTTTAGTGACTATTAAAACAAGCTGGACCCTGAGGAGTCCCGTGTACTTCTTCCTGGTCTATCTGTCCTTTGCTGATGCCTGCTTCTCTGCAACCACAGCCCCCAGGCTGATTGTCGATGCCCTTTCTCAGAAGAAGACCATTTCCTACAATGAATGCACGACCCAGGTCTTTGCAGCCCATTTCTTCGGCTGCATGGAGATCTTTGTGCTCATCCTCATGGCCTTGGATCGCTACATAGGCATTTGTAAGCGCTTGCGATACACAGCCATCATGAGTCAGCAAGTCTGTGGTGTACTGGTGATTTTGGCCTGGATAGGATCTTGTATCCACTCTTCAGCACAGATTTTCCTGGCTTTGAGATTGCCCTTCTGTGGCCCCAGTGAGATTGACCACTGTTTCTGTGACTTGCAGCCCTTGTTGAAACTTGCTTGCATGGACGCTTACGTGATCAATTTGCTAGTGGTTTCTGATAGTGGGGCCATAAGCATGGTGAGTTTCATAATCCTTCTTATCGCTTATGTTGTCATCTTATGCTCATTGGGAAATCACAGTGCAGAAGGAAGGCAAAAAGCCCTTTCCATGTGCAGCTCCCACTTTATTGTAGCTGTCATATTTTTTGGCCCATGTATATTCATATACACACGCCCACCAACCACATTTCCAATAGACAAGATGGTGGCTGTATTTTATACAATTGGGACACCCTTGCTCAACCCCCTGATCTATACACTAAGAAATGCAGAAGTGAAAGTTGCCATGAAAAAATTATGGTGTAGCAAAGTATGACTTCAGTTGATAAATCATATACAGGGATTCTAACATATGATTCCTTAACAGCATAGTTTTGTTTTATGAACAGGAAAGATAACATATTTCTGATGGGAAACAAAGAATTAAGAAATACGTGTATATTGATATAGAAATATAGATATACAGTATCCTTATTCTTGAGAGGATTGTATTAGAATATATATATAATTAAAGTCCATAATCTTTTTGAACAGCCTTTTTGAACATGACTTTTACTTAAATTCTATCAACATCTGGCCATATTCACATGATAATTTAGTTTTCTATACAAAACTTTCTTCACAAAGAATCATGACAAATGACAAAATGATTGTGTGTGTATGTGTGTGCGTGTGTGTGTGTCTACACATTGATTCTTTTTCTAGATTTTATTTTAGATCTTACAAACGTGAATCTAGTTCTTAGCTCCCTTATAGAGGTCTACAAGGGACTGGAATTTTACAGAATCAAAGTTGCTGTCTTGATGACGTGAGGATTAGAGAAGATGCTCTGAGGAAATGCTGCTCTGGAACTCTGCACCTGGGCCTGTCTCACTGAGGCATCTACATTGGGGGACCCTCAGACTCCTATAAAAGCTGGAAATATCAGTGAGAACCTAGACTGTCCCTGGAAAACCTCTCAAGATTCTGTGCCTGGTTAAGTGGGGAGGAGCCATATTTGGCTGCAATAAGCAATATCAAGTAGTCAGTCAATTGTGCTCCGGATTCTTTCACACGGCTCTTCATGAAGGAGAGGGAAGTGGAAGTAAGGGAATTTGGCAGCAGGAGTATGCAGAAGGGAGAGTCAAGGGAGGAAGGGAGGACATAGAACAATGCACTATGAAGAGAGAAAAGGTGAAAAGAATGGTAATTGTATTCAAGTAGGAGAGAAGGAGCTTTATCTTTCTCACATTTTGAAAATCACTTTTGGGTATATGAACATTTGCAGGAAATGATGAAGTCTCAGGATATTCCTGTATCATTAAGCTTCCTTGTCTTTTATGTTTATATTGATGTCAGAAAAGACGTTTTTTTTTTTCGTTTCTCGATAACATCAGAAAACTCAGAGTTAAGATTCCTTGGGAGAACATGAAATTGAAGTCAGTCCTAGTGTTTCTCAAACTTGGTCTTTAAGTTTGATATGAGATTGTTTACAAATGTGTATTCTCATTTTTTGAAGATAATCTAATCCATATGTACAATACACACTTACCACCACCCACCACCACCACCACCACCTTATGATCTCATCATCAAGTACTGGCACGCTGTTTTAGTGCCCGAGTTTATAATTCCTACCAAATTGACACCAGGAAGTATTACTTTAAGTGATACACGCTCTTGAGAAAAAGAACACAATGAACTTCACGAATATGTGAAGTCCGGGAAGCATTCCCATCAAGTGAAGACAAAATGTCACCATGTTGTGCCAAAGACCCTTAAAAGTTCTGAAATAGAAAGTGGTAGCAGTGCGGGCGCTCCGAAATCATCAAGTTGATGGAGGAGGCTTCTGGGGACAAGGACATGGGGACGGCCAAGCGGAGCCCCGCCCCGCCGAGGCCCGCAGGGGCAGCTGCTCGCAGGCTTGCCCCTGGTGCCAGGCTACACCGCCTCGCTGCGCACCACTCAGCCTTCTCCCAGGTGGTCATCAGCTTCCACTACAGGGGCAAGCTGGTGGGCCAGACCCCCACCGCCTGCCCTGAGCCGCCAGAGGGCCGCCGCCTGTCCCTGAGCCGCCCGGCCTGCCCGGAGGCAAGCTGCACTGGTGCGCTGCCCGCCTGCCGCCGCCACCCCCAGCGAGCGGCAGAGGCAGGTGGCGGGAGCGCGACCGGGTGGCCGAGGTCTTCCACACCAGCCAGATCTTCCGAGAGCTGCAGCAGCTCTGCAGCCACCAGGGCCGGCTCCCCGACAAATAAAATTACAAAATTATTTGTAATTTTAATTGATTATTTTAAATTAATTGTCCTGTTGTAATCTGCTTTTTTCAAAGAAATTTTTTGATAAAGTGGGCCAGATATAAATCACAAGTTCAAAAACTAATCACAGATTGTACAAGCATTTTGATTGTGACTTAGATTCAGTCAACCCCTTCCCGGGCTGGTTGTGCACACCTTGGGCGGAGCCCCAGCGTACTGGGGAGCACAGGCTGAGCTGTGCCATCCTCTCCCTGCTCACTGGCCCCCCGGCCCTAGCACACCCTGGGGCACACCAGCTCCTTCCCTTCAGCAGAGTGAGGCGGTGGGATTCCAATGGGGATGTCCCAGTTTCAGCCCTGGAAGAACTTACCCTATTTAGTAGCAAGTAAGACGCAACTACTACCCAGAACTGTGTACAGATGTTTGCCCTAAATCATGGAACTAATCAAAACCTGGGCAGAAGCCTGAAAACAGCGGCTTAGCTAACTGGTTCACGTCACCCCACTGGCCTTCCAACGTCCGGTATAACACACGTTATAACTTGCATGGTTGAAAAGCACTAGGACATTTTTTTCTAAAAAACGATTAAGTCTTACCTGCTAGAACAGGGGACTCTTGTTGGTCTGTGTGACACCCCAGGGCAGGCAAGGACTGGACACACACGGCGGTCAAGGGCCTGCAGGCTCCCTTCCCCTTGTAGTCTGTGGAATTGGCCAAGTCAGTGCCACGGTCGGTGTAGACTCCAAGCGTGTTTGGCAAGGGTCTGTCTGCTTCCCTCCCTCTCTGGGGAGGAGAGATTTTTTTTCCCTACTCTTTCTCCCAGCCTGGGCCAATGCCACCCCTGGCCCAGAATCTCTCAGTCAGCCCTCATTTTGAGAAGTGGGAGAAGCTGGGGTTTGGGGGACAGGGTTGCCCCAGCTCAGCCAACCTGGTGGCCCTGTAGCTGTAAGAGTCCCTGATTTAAAATCTGAAAAACCAAAGAATAAAGAATGTCCATTTATCCTTCCTACTGCCACTCCTACAGAGATGATGGATGTGTCGGCTCAGCATTGTCCGTTCTTTAGCTGTGGTGGAATTCACATGAGAATATAGGCTAATCCCAGTAAAAGTGACTTTTCCTGTTGAGTCAACAAAGCCAGCATTACATTTTTAAGAATAACGTACCTGTTTTCTGCAGTTTTGTCT
This sequence comes from Camelus bactrianus, assembly GCF_048773025.1. Taxonomy (NCBI): domain Eukaryota; kingdom Metazoa; phylum Chordata; class Mammalia; order Artiodactyla; family Camelidae; genus Camelus; species Camelus bactrianus. The sequence goes on along the minus strand of NC_133567.1, from coordinate 27,173,352 downwards.
GATAACGATGGGCTTTAGTGTCTAGCTCAAATCCATGTTAAGTGCACATCTTTAATATGCTAAGTGAATATTTATTTTTTACCCATTATAGATGTTTATTGATCTCTTTTATTCTTTATTAAAATAAAATGCTTTTTTAAAGCTGAAAAAAATGGTAGCAGGAAAAGACACAAAAGGACATTCATCAAAACTCTCAATACCATATATTTTGTTCACACTTCCTTCAGATCAACACTCCCAGTTTTCCTAACTTTATATCTAACACTTCTGTTTTTAAAGCCTTGAATCTTGTCCTATAATGATGACATTCAAGTGTGATTCGTTCTTAAGTAACCAAGACATAATCTAAATCAGACTTCAGTTCTTACCTATGATCTTAGCTGGGATCTTTCCCGTATTTTAGGTTCTGCTGGCCATATTAGTCTGACCTAATATGATCTTGTTTGGGACAGTGGCACTCTCTTCCTGGTGAGCTGTCACCCAGCTGGTTAATCTGGGCTTGTTCTCATAGCAGAGGTTTCTACAGCAAATGGAAGTGCCCAAGGCCTCTCGGGACACAGGCTCGGAACTGGCCTTCTGTTATGTCTACCATGAATAAGTAAGTCACAAGGATGCCCAGGGTCAGAATGGGAAGGGACTGCAAAGGTATAGGGGAACCTAATAAATGTATTTACAGCATGATCAGTTTACCCCAAACGCTCATTGTGGGCCAGGAGCTTTTCACGGTGTTTTGTATAATTTACTTTATCTGACCCTTACCAGTGCGTATAGCACACTGCTTCATGTTGAGCCCATCGCCTGGAATGTCTTAGACTTCATCTGGCTTGGAAATGTCTTGCTCGTATTTTCATACCCAATTTCAGTGTCACCTCTCCCAGGAAGCTTTCTGCTGACCCAAAAGGCTTGGCCAAAGGCTTTGTTTATCCTCCTTTAATGCTTATAAATTCCTTTGTCACTATATGTATCACATTATATTAAATTTAATTAATCTGTGCACTTCTTTCATTGATTTTACATTTTTTGTCCACAGGGAGTTTCTGTAAAGGAATTTACAAGCCTAGAGACAGACTGCGTTTGGAACTAGGCTTGGCAATTTGTCTTGAACAAGTTACTTTATCTCTATCACTAGTATGTGTATTTGTGCCAGCACAATACACACAATTGATACTGTTTAAATAAACTAAGATATTTAAAAGCTTTGAGAGACTTTAAAATGTTAAAAAGCAGGGATCATCTTTATCAAAGAGCTAAGGTGATGTTCTGAAATTAAACTGCTCAGAAGAATTAGTTTGAAAGAGTTCAAGACTGGGAATAAGAAAGATACACATTTAGCAGTTCACTGACATGTTATGCCAGAGACAGTAATTCACAGGAAATGTTCCACTTGCTCCACTACGTTTCCCAACTTGCTTTCAGTTCAGTGCGACTATTTTGGAATGTACATGCCCGGCCTCTGTATCTGTTTGAGCTGTATCTTAGAATTTGAGGCCCAAGAAATGTTGAGTGTAGGATGAGTGCCTCTTTGGGGCTGATGCATGAGAGAAAATGCCCTTAAATCTCCAGTTTCTCTCCTGTTCTGCAGTGACAACTAAAGTTGCCATCTATTCAGTTATAAAATGATAGTTTTGTCAGCCTGCCCCGAGTGACTGTGTGAGCAGAGGCTCAAATTGCAAGGAGTAAGTAGAGTTAGTGAGGATTTTCTTTTTTAATTTCTATTCTTAGTTTGTGGAGTTTCACTCCACACAGACACAACGTCGTACTCTTAGCATCAAGCAACTGACTTAGATTGCCCTGGACCCTTTGCAGACTTCTCGATTTTTCCCTCTGCACAGCTCCTTCTGCTCCAGCACTCTGCTTCACAGACTGCAGTCTCTTCAGCCACCCTGAACTCTGATCTCTGTATCCTCATCACAGAGAAGTGTGATGCTCTGCTGGGCTTCTCCCTTTCTACACCGTGATGCACAACGTGCTCTAGCAGAAGGCTGCAGATGCCCTAGTGTTTCCTTTCCCTGGGGGATCCCAGGGTTATACTGACTGCTGTCCCATATAGTAAGTGATTGTTTCACATATTTTGTCCGGACATTAGTAGTAAAGTCCAAATACTCTGTTGTGTTCAGAATTTTTAAGTACTATTTTCTTAAAATATATACACAAATAAAATAAAACAAATCTATGTATCATTTGTTTCATCTTATTTAAAAAGATAATCATTGGTTACAGAAATGAAAACTGTTACACTTTCCTTTTAAAAAAGAAGAAAAATTATCACTTCTACTTCCTTCGTCTCCAGTGCCTCTACTCGCATTGTAACTGGATTTTTAAAAATATTTTTGGCTTATTCTGCATCCTTTCTTTCTTTGCTTTTAATGTATCCTACACATAAAATTCCATCAGAAATGTTTTTCTAGTGACTTTGTAAAATAAGTTCTAATTATTTTTTCAAATTGATAATCACTTATCTTAATCCAATGGATTTGGACTGATTAAAACTCCCATCCTCACCATATATAAATTACTAAGTATGGTATGTATTGTTGAATTTCTGGGCTCAGTACTCTGTTCTATTAACATAGCTGTCTATTTTGTGGATATACTCTATTTTTAAAATCTCTACAGGTTTATGATATATTTGCTCTAAATTCTTCCTATCCCCACCAAAAATCTTTTACTTTTTCATACATATATTCAACCATGTTAAGTTTAGAATCATTTTCTATTTCCATGAACATGATCTTCCTGAGATTTTGACTGGGATTTCACTCACTTTAATAATTAATTGAGAAAATCAGCAATCTTAAAATATGGTATCTTCCCATCATGATTTCTATAACTCATTTTGTTCAGTTGTATGTCTTTTGTGAAGATGCATTGTGTTCTTCATAAACACTATACATTTATGTTCTTTATAGTCTAATTGTGAAGGAGACTTAGTTTATAACTGTTTATATGTGAAAGTAATATCATGCTGATTTTTAACTAAACTCTTCTAATAAACATTGAAATTTGTCAACTGACTGCCTTGGTTTTTCTAAGTTAATGAGAAACTCAGTCAATAATGAATTTGGTTGTTTCAATTTCCATTTTGATTATTCTATTTCTTTTTACTGGTATTTTGTTGGTTGACACAGAGTTATTGAAGTGACAGTCTGTGGACTGAATTCACCAGATTTGTAAATTAGTTTGATCCAAAAACTGTTGATTAGCATAAAGTGTTACAAACATAATTAGTTATCAACATATTCAAATCATTTAAATTCATATAAAGTATGGATGCCTATTTCTCTTGAAAATCTGAGTGTGCAACAAACTTGGGCACATACTCCCCCAAAGGCAAGACAGGAGCTGAGCTGTAGTAGGCCCTTGCCAGGTAGGGTTTACTCCCTCTGAAGAAATAAAAGTCTTAAGTTATCTTTGCACAGTTTGGCTTTACTCATTTGTTTTATTTTTCTGGCCTTTGTAGGTATATGAAGTTGAGAACTCTGCATGAGAAACTTTACTTTAAAAAACATACAACAACAGCAGTTACCAAAGTGGCCCTGTCTTATCCCTGAATTTAATGAATTTCTTTTATAATTAACTGTGATGTTTCCTTCAGTTTTTTGAAACATATCCTTTCATCAAGTTAAAGAATTTCATTTTACTTTCAGTTTGCTGTGTTTTTCAGACTATGTTTTATCAAATCCCATTTTGGCATCTCGAAAATGATTTTTTAAAATAGTATAATTTTAGTAACAGAAAGCCTTGGTAACAAAAATCAGTAAATCAAAGGTTGTATCAGAAAGCAGAGTTTATTAAAGAAAATTTCCAGACCTTACCTGCTAAAATGTATTCAATGAGAAATAGAGGTAACCTGTTATATGACAACAAATTTTAGTCATCTTTAAAAATGATGTGAGCAAATGGGCAGGTGACCCTTAATTACAGGATGGCATAGCCATAAAAGCACTTAACAATACAATAAAAATATAGCACTAAGCTTGCATTACTTTATTTCATTGATTAATCTTTACCAACTTATTACTTCACATATTAAACAAATATAAAGTCAAGGACTTCATTCCAAGGTTCTTCTTTATATTTTCATTACATAATTATAATAAAGTAAAGATCACCCTAAGAGTTTTCTAAAGACTCAAGTGATTATGCTAATATGGATTTAGTCTTTGTTTATATGTGGAAAAGAAATAAATTTAGGGTTAAAAAGAATCTTTACTTTGAAGCATTTTTAAATGGAATTGTGAAGTTTCTTCTATGAGTGAAAGTGAAAGGGCAATTAAAAGCCAACTATAAAAGCTTTTCACATCATGTTTCCCATACCCTCTATAGCATAAGAGTTAGAGTTACTCTGTGTTCCTAAAGCATTTTTGGCTTTGGGTCATTTTTAAGAGACAACAACCTCCATGCTCCTTGGGGGCTCAGGGAGGGCTAGAAATACCAGTATTACAGGATCCGGGCCCTGTGTACATTTCTGATCTTGTTCCTTGCCGCTCTCTGCCTGGATCATTATGTCCCAACCATTCTGCTATTTTATATTTCCTTGGAAATGCCATGGCATTTCTTGAATTAGAGTCTTCTCTCTCTAGAATTTTCATCCCACTGATTCTCAGGTGACTGTTTCCTTTTCATTTTTTTTTCAATTATTGGTGCTCATCAGTATTAAGCTTATTGATTAATATATTTCAAAACTTTTCCTAAGAAAACCTCAACAGCATTCAAAGTCAGCTGAAATGTTACCTGCTAACAATCTTTCTCTGACTATCCAATATGAAGTACCTTCCATGAAACAATCATAGCCCTCCATTTCCAAGACTCTGTTCTCATGGCCACATTCTGCTTTTTTTTATTATTTTATTTTATTTTTATTGATTGCCTTCTTTTTTCCCCATAACCATTTGAATTTGGCTATTTGAATTGGATTGTTTGGCTCTTGCATTCTATAACCGTTCAACAGACATTTATTGAAAACCTAACAAATGCCATGCATAAATAAAATTTCTTCTTTTGCAGATGTCCAATCTAGAGAGAGGTGGAAAGTAAAAAGAGCCAAATGATAATTATACACAAATAATTTTGGTCATTGTTACTAAGAAGATAAAGAAGATGTAGACATAGGGAATAATGGTAGAAGAAGAATCTTGACTTGACTCATGGGGGGAGGCTGTCTGAATGCCAATCTCTTTATCTAGGACTAGAAGCTGGAGACAAGCAACCACTTGAGTAGATGAGGGCTTGTTTTCAGAGAGAGAGAAGCAACAGCACTAGGGTGAGAAAAGGCTTTATCAGCTCTAAGGGCTGATGAAAAAAAACCCAGCATGTCTGGTGCCTGGTGAGGGACAGGGGAGGCACTCAAGATGTGGTTGGAGAGTTAGAGGTAGCAGAGAGATTCACCAGCAGATTCTGGGACAAGGCAAGGAGGTTCTAGATGCAACGGGGAGCCACGGAAGGATATGAAGCAGTAGAGCACCATAATCCTTCCACTGTGAATACCCGAAATCATAAAGCAGATTTATATTTTCAAGAGATCACTCTGGCTGTTGGTGAAGAATAGAGTTTTTCTTTTTACTCTTTTCTTAAAGAACAACTTCTCCTTATGGGAAACACATGATGTGCTCAGCATACAATCACTTGCCAAACAAAGGATTTCCTTGTTTCACCCAGTTTTCTCATGGCATTTTTCACCTCTGCATTCCTCAAGGTGCAGATCAAGGGATTTAACATGGGTGTGATGATGGAACTGGACACAACCATTGCCTTGTCTATGGGGTAGGTGGCCACAGGCCTCACATACAAGAAAATGCATGGCACGAAGAACATGAGGACCACAACGAGGTGGGAACCACAGGTGGAGAGAGCTTTACGCCAAACTTCAGAGCCGCAGGACTTCAGGGAGCAGGGAACGACCACATAGAGGTGATGAGGATAAGGAAGATGGCTACACACATCACCCCACTGTTGAGGCTGACCAAGAGGCCCAGGATGTGGGAGTCCATGCAGGCAAGTTTCAACAGTGGAAACAAATCACACATAAAGTGGTCAGTGATGTTGGGGCCACAAAAGAGTATCTGATACATGAAGCGACGCTGTACAAGGGCGTGGAAAAATCCCCCCCGCCAGGCCCCTCCCAGAAACAGTCAGCACTGCTAAGGCCTCATGACAGTCATGCAGCCCAGGGGCTCACAGGTGGCCACATAGCGGCCATAGGCCGTCACAGTGAGAAGGATGACCCCGCTCCACCAAATAAGTGCCCCACAAAGAGCTGAGCCATGCGGCCTTTGAGGGCGATGGCAGCACTCTCAGAGGGGGGAGTCCACAGTCATCTCGGGGGCAATGCCAGAAGAGAAGGTGGCATCCAGAAGGGACAAGGAGGTAAGGAAAAAATACACAGGTGACCTCAGACTCTGATCTGTGACCATGGTTACCACAGTGAGGAGGTTTCCCAAGACAGTGGACACATACGTGATTAGAAACACAGCAGAGTGTTTTCCTCAGCTCTGGATTCTTCATGATGCCCAAAAGGATGAATTCAGTCACATTGTTTTGATTTCCTCTGTATCAGATGATGATATAAGCTCCAGCTGAGAGTTATATACCTGGAAGAGCAGCATACAATTTATAATTAGTGATTATTTGGCTTCATGTATTTCCAGGAACTCAGGGAACTTATGTTTCTTTTTTTTTTTTTTTTCCACTTATTCACCATCTAAGCATTTGGCCTTTAATAACAGGCTAAATAAACAGCTTAAAAGAGAGCTAGTTCATAAAGCTATGTTCTCCCCAGGTCTTTTCTTCTCTCTCTTTAAATGGTGCTTCCATGTGAAATACATTTTTCCTCCTTTTATTGCTATCATTTATAGCCAGCATTTTAAAGCACCTACCTTTCTCCAGGCACTGGAATAGCCCTATGACTGACTCCTTTACAGATGAGGGGACTGCTTCTCAGAGAGTTTGGGAAACTTAGCCAGAGTTGCACAGCTAGTCAGTAGTGAGGCTAGAAAGTGAACCATATTTTCTGACTCCAGAATCAGTGCCTTCAAGCGTCAGTATTGCTTCTCTAATAATTATGCTGCGAGTTTGTCATTTACCAATCTCTGTGCTAGGTATGTTACAATATATTATCCTGTCGTAACTTCAACAAACATGAAGTGGATGATTCTTCTGGGTTCTTTTTCAAGCAGTGTGACACTTTTTTGATAATTTTGTGCTTTACTCCTAAATATTAAATGATCAAGATACATCAAAAACTAGTGATAACATCACCCCTGACTAACAGAGTGTCCGTTGATGAAAATTACAAAGTATGGTGATTCAGCAAAGACCCAGGTCACAACATAATTGACTCAAGCCTGAGTCAGTCCAGGTCCTTCCTTTCAGTTCCTCTGTTCCTTACATGGAGCAAAGGATGCTGGAACACAGTAGTGACAATTCAATAATCAGGTTCATTGAATGTGTTGCCAGGCAGTGTCAAAGATGATATACGCATTACCGCATTTAAACCTCATGATACCAGATGAAACAGGCACCATTACTTTTCTCATTTTAAAAAAGAGAAATTGAGGTCTTGGGAAGTTAACTCTCTTGCATAAGATTATACAGCTAGTGTGCTACCAAGCTGGCATTTTGATCACAAAGCTCAAATGTTTAACTGCTATGTTCTACCACTGGAAAAGAGAAGAGATTATGTATTTCAGGAAAGTTACTACTGCAACCTACAAAAAAGTTACAATGAAAGCATGCTTCTTATTACTGGGACTTTTAAGCAGAGGCGGGCTGCCTCATTTTAGGACTTTTGCAAATAGCATAGCTTCAAATTGATATTCGGACGATAATACTCATTGAATGATGAGAGGTCAGCCTTGTTATTCAACAACCCCACCACCACCTCCACTCCTTACACAAAATGCAGAGTGTCCACAGGAGACTTTGGGCATGCCATTTTATTCACACTACTTATCCTCCTCTTCTCCCTCCCAGCCCAAGAACTGAGATTTTTCTTAGAAGAGCCCTTGCCAATCACAAGGAGCACTGGCTCAGGAGTCAGGAAAAAAGTGGGTCTTATCCCGAGTCACGTGACTAACCTAGTGTGTTACTCAGTTTGCTCACTTGCGTGTAAGGACGGTTCACTAACTGAGTAGCAGCAGAAAGAACTCTGTCCTCTTCATACACAAACATTCAACTCTTAACTGTATTCAGTGTTTATGTTTCTGGTAAAGATTTCCTTAGAGAGGTGGTTCATTTCATGCTAAAAAAGAAAAAATTGACAGCCACTGCTCTAAGTACTAAGACCCCATTTGTCCTATGGCTTGGAACGCAGAGTGACCCCTACCTGACGTTCAGAGTTTGTCTCCAGATTCCCCTCTTTTACTTAGTCAACTTTATTTCTGCTTTCCTCACTTCATTTCACTGTCACCCCACTGACTTCCTGCGAGACTCATCATTTCTTTTCACATCTGCCTTTCTGTTTGCAGGAAACATCATTGGATCCAGATAGAGCAAACACACCCCTAAGTCACAGCCAGGCCACTGGCAGGCTTAGTACATAATTTCAGCCTCCCCAAGCCTCAATTCCTGCAGCAGTGCAATTAGTGATAGAGAAATCATAAATACCATGTATGCATTGCTTATTATTTGAGTAGAATCTGCACAGGTTTTTTTCCCCCTCATTTAATCATCACAAACAGCCAAATGATGTAAGTATTATGTCTGTAAATTCCAGGCTTGCTTACTGCCTCTGTCCACTCCCTTTTAGCAACTGATCCATCACCTTGTAATAGAGGAAAACAAACTGACTCTATATTGGATCTGCTCCTTTAATTTTCACCGCTGTGCCCCGCTTTCCAGGCTTAGCCTTGCCAGCTCTGCACCTTTTGGGAAACAATGTTGCCTTTAGCATGAAACATACAAGAGAGCCTGTTCTTGGGGGCTCTGACCTTTCAGGATGTCAGCACTTCAGCACTTATGTTGAGATCGCAAGTTGCAAAACAGAGAATAGTGTTTGTTTTGTTGGAGGTTTACAGGGACACCATGACCTGGCCCACATGGACAGCTGCAAGAAGAAACAACCAGGCCTCCCCGGATGCCTGCACCCTCACCAGCTTGAATGTTTGTTCCACTTACTCATAAAACATTCTTTTCTGTGTATGATTGCTTCGTGTTGATTTCATGTTTCTCTTTATTTCCACAGGTACGTGTTTCAGGATTGCTACCTCCTTCACATTTCTCAGAGTTCTTAATAAGTGTGTAAGGATGCAATGGCATCAGTGCAATCTGATACATCTTATTGATTGGGAGGAAACTGCAAGGAGCTGTAGGGCACTGGTTATGCTCTCGCCAGCTCTTCTCCAGGTTTGAAAACACACCTGCTGTCATAGTCTAGTTGCTATTTCTCAGTCAAGCAGGCACTACGATGCCATTTACTGGCTGTTCCTAGATAATGTATGCTTTAGCCAAACCCAGGAATTACACAGTAACTTGAACTTCAGTCCAGTGTTGAATCCCACCATCAGCTGCACTCCTGATAAGTCCTTTCACAGTGGTCAGTAAAGGAGTTAATTTTTAAAAGGCTGTTCAAGTAAAGACAGAAACAATTATGACGGCTGCATTTCTTTTATTTGCTAATCTGCTTCCCTCACTTTTCTCTCATTACCTGAGTAGACAACAAATATTTTGAAAGTTTTTCAGAGGTAATCAGTTTCCTTAAATAAGGGCAGGGTTGGTAAATTAAAAATAATCACAATAAGAATCATTGTAAAGTGAATAAATGAAAGGAGAAGAAACTATTAAAGAAGTTATAAATCTCACAGCTAGACCATGGCTAAGAGAAAGGAAGACTAGGGCTGTCCCCAGCAGAGGGAACATGGGCGAAGGCCCAGCGGTGGGGGTGAGAGACACTGTGCAGTGAAAAATAGAGTGTAAGGGCCTTGGGTCACAGGCATCAGCTCTAGTTTTGATTCTGGACCACTTTCCAGCTATGTGGTTATTTTACCTCTGTAATTTATTCTTTCAGGCATACATTTGTATTTAGAAATACTGGATTTGAATTTTATATATGCAATTAAAAAATACAATTACACAGTAAGTATGCATATACACTGTACATTTTAACAAAGTTACCATGGATACCATTCCATGTCAGTGTATGAAGATGTATTTTATTTCAATTTTTGCTATTTTAACAATGCTGCAGTTAAAATAGTTTCATGTTAGTGTGTTTATCTATATGCATATGTTTCTGTAAGGTAAATTTTTTACAATGGAATTGCAGAATCAAAGACTATGAACATTTTAACCTGAATAGCTATTGACGTATTCTCCTTTCAAAATGTTATTCCCTACCAATATTGTATCAGAGAGTTTGTTCTTTCTATAACTTTTTGTCTTTCTTCCTTATATCCACTTATTTTTTTGCTATTAATTATTACTTTTTTAAATTTCAGAGTTATTTACTTTTTAGTTGAAGTATAGCATCTTATTTTTAGTTGTGGTATTTTGTAGTATTTTTCTTTTATCTTTATAATTTTATAAGTATATTTTATATTCAAAAGTAACTCAGAAAATTTTAACAAACATTTAAATTAGTTTCACAGATAAAAGACAGCAGTCTCTTTGTGGGTTTTTTGTTGTTGTTGTTTTAGATTTCATCAGTATACCCTTTACAAAATAACAACTGTGATAACCAGCAAATCAGAATGTGTCACATCCTTGAGGTCACAGGTTAAGTGAGTGGTATAACCTGGATTTGAATTCCAGGAACTCTGAACTTGAACTTTGTGGCTTATCTTTCTAATTTCTGTTTGAGATTTTATATATACATATACACATATATATAGATATAGATACACACACACACACACACACACACACACACACACACCACATACATAGATACATGCACAATTTCTCCCATGAGCACGTGAGCAGCTGCGTGGTCCTAGCATTTGCATCTGGATTGTCAATTTTATGTGCATACAGAACTCTGAGCACTCAACTCAATAACTAGATTTATCACTGAAATGCTTCAAAACAACTCCTTCATACAAATATCTTTCCAGTTCTTTTCATTTTTTTTTCAAAAAAACTAAGGACTTGTTAATAGAGTGCAACTAACTCAAATAGAATTTTGCAGAATGACAATGGCAGTAATTTTGTAATTTAAAAAATGAAGGTCTACAGAAACTTATTAGTGTTTGCCCAGGATGCTCCTAAGTTACCTCCCTGGTTAATATCACTAAACCAGCATTATCATCACCATAATCACCACTGCCACCATCATTGTCATTGTCATTGTCACTACCATCATTCCTATGGGTAGATCTACTTGCAACTAAATTTACTACTTATGTTTTGACATATAGAGAAATGGAAAATTTCTACCCATCCTTAAAAGCCATCAATCTAAAATTATTATTGACTAAATACAATACATTGTAGAAAAAATAGTACTTTAGTGCTTTTGTTTTGTTTTGTTTCTTAAGCAGAGATGAGAGGCCAATAGTAGGGAATAAATGAGAGAAAAGTCTTGAAGTGTTGGAAAAAGAAGAAAGAAAGAACAAATAGAAAGTGGGAGGCATGATGCAAACTCACAGGAAGAAAGCAGAGAAATAGAAAGGGAGCAGAGGAGGGAGGGAGAGAGGGAAAGGAGAAAGGGAAGGCTAGAAACAGACTGATAGATATATACATACATATAGATAGATAGATAGATAGATAGATAGATAGATAGATAGATAAATAGGGAAGTGAAATTGGAATAAAAATCATCAGATAATTAAATACTTAACCAAGTAATAAAATGACTCTTAAAGCTAAGTTTTAACAGTTGGTCAAAAATGACAAACTGTATGAACAAAGATTCTAAAGTCATCTCGTCTAACATAAGATCTTATCAAACTCAAGATTCATTTATGTAAAGTAACATTCGAGAGTCCAAGAGCCAGGAAAAATTGTTCCAGCCTGGTTTTGCTAATGATGGAGGCAAGCTGCCTCATATAATGGCATATCTAGTGTAAATGAGGTGAGGGTTATCCAATTATTACTTCTTGGTTAAATTTGTAGATCTAGAATTTTCATTGCTTCCAAAGACAGACTGAAAACAGAAATCTTAAATGTTTATAATCTTAATGAAGAAATAATCTTTGTGATTTATCAAAGGATTTCCATTCTCTCCAATTAAGGATAATTCTTAAAAAGGCATCCAGGTACAGTGCTTACCAAATTATCCGGGTCCCTTCTTGAATGCTAGTTGAGTGTATTCTTAGATTAAATAGAAGTTGTCTTCTTTCAGCTTCTAGAAGTCTCATTATAAATGTAATGTTCCCCTTTGGGTGATGAACCTGGGCTATAAGAGGTCAGAGTGACTGTTCGAGCAGCTGTGACAAGGCACAGAATGGCATCATTCTAATCGGCCCCCTTGTGGTTGATTCTCCACTGATGGAGGTGCTAATCCTTAGTCCAGTGAATTTCCACGCTCCTACTTTAATACTAGGGTGCTCTCAGGGAAAAGACCATCGCCAAGACCAGATCAGCATACTGCTCCACAAGCAGAAATCTAGATCACAGAATTAACCATTTAATAATTTGTTCCTGCACCATGATCTGTATTTTAATTACAGAATAACCACACATGGTCTCATCCAACAGAGCCATATGCTTCTTAACATGCATTGTTCTCTTTCAAGCTTCAGAAAAAAATTCTTTCGAAAACTTTAGTAAATATTGGATAGCGATTGGTATCCTTGAGCAATTCCATGACATAAGTAGAATTTCAAATCTATCAAGATTCTCTAGGCTGAGGTAGTCAAACTGACTTCTGTTATGTCCTCACATCCTATTACTTCCTGATTTGCTGTTGCCAGTTTTTTTATGTTTGTGTCTCATTCATGATTATTTTAGCACCTCCCCCACTGAGCTCTTGGTGCTTTTCCATTAGACTCCCATTTATGAGTTTGATATTATTTAAATATTTGCTTATGCCCTGGATTAAATGGTACTTTTTTAATATTTCTCCACTGATGACCCTTGGTTTGCCCTTGGCTATATTTCCATCTCCCAGGTAGGACATGACTATCAGATGATGCAAAGAAGTCAAGAATTCTGCATTTTTGTGGAGAAACACACTTGCCAAAAGTTACAGATGATGAAGTGCTACAATAATTTTGTCATAATTTTCTAGCTCCCTGGTCAAATTATTTTTAATATTGAAGATGTCTTTGAAGTTGGATTAACAAAATACCTACAAAAAGGTACACACCAAAAAAAAAAAAAAAGCTCTATTTTAGTCTGCAGGGCATTGAACTAAATAAAGTTAAAAGATATGAACTGAAACACTGTAATTGCTACTTACCAGCTGTCAATCACTGGGCATAAGTATATTACTTATTTTCTCCAAGTCTTGCTCATGTGTATGTTGCCAGAAGCTGAAAGAAGATGACCTCTGTAGTTATCACCTTCCAAATCTCTCAGGAGTGCATACAATGGGGAGAATCGAATTTACATCCAGAGATCAAGATCTAGGAAGTGTGGGGAGCATGACTTTCAGCGTTCCAACAACTTTCAAAGTGAAGGTAGGTGGAATGGAGCTCAAGAGAACCTGTATAAACTGCTAATTACGAGTTTAAAATGCGGACTATAGCTGTTCACAGGGGGGAAAGTTAGCTTTTCACACAGGGATATATATAAAGGCCAATTGCTTCAAGGTTTCTCAGAAGTAGAAAGTGAAGTCATTGGTTGGGACAGAGGAAAGAGAATAAAGTATCAGGATTTTTAAAGAGAGAGGAAAAGGTAGAAATACTCCTCTAGCACCATGGTCCCGTATCACTAACAGTCCTAACAGCCCTTTACTTACTTTAGAACAGTGAGAGGATGAACGGATGGTGGAGATGCAGTGTGATGGTCTAGGAGCATCAAAGTCTCACTGGAGGTCTAGGTCACGACTGTAAGGGGGATTGGTTAGTGTGGTCCCAAAGTAACACTCACAGGATGAAGCATGAGTCTAGGTTGAAAATTCACACAGTCCACTAGCATTTTCTGAAGACAAGTGTGAAGTTTGCAAGAGCTGGACTTAGTCTACTATTTGACTTGGGCTCCTCCTTGTGGGAAGAGAGCCTAGGGGCCAAGTTAGCCAGAAGGCTGTTGGAGCTGCAGAAATTATCATTAACTGGGTTGCCCTTAATCTGTGCAGGGGCAGGGTTGTGTGGCATGTTCCCCTACTTGTTTAGAAGATCCTCCTGGGAATCGATCTCTATTTGATAAAGGACTTAGTATTTGTCATTGCATCAGCTTAGCTTATTTGTCCACAGATGTGACAAATTCCCCACTTAAAAAAAATGTATTGTCAAATCTCTTTAGAAACAAACTTTTCCTTCTCCCTCCAGGTTAAAGTCTTTGTCTCTATTTTTCTCTGAAAGGTCTGAACAGTGTTGTGCCTCAGTTAAGAATTCCGTAAATGGTGTATCTGGCATCTTCTCCAAACAGATTTCAAAACATCTTAAATCTGACAGAAAGCTGCTACGACTGCCCTGGAACAGCATCTGTTCCTGATTTTATCCCAAACATTTGTTGCTAACTCTTCCTATAATAGGAAGTTTCTTCTACTTTGTGGTACTGATCATTGCAAATGTGGTTCAAAATAGTTTTTGTGGGATAGATTGTTAAAGTCACTTTTCCCTCACAGTTTCATTTTCCACCTAACGTGTGTTACAATTCCAGAACCACAGAGCTAGTTTCTTTAGCTTCTGCTTTTTGATGACGTTTCGATCTTCACAGGGCAGGACAGTTACAGAGTGATAGATACCCGATGATGTGGGATTATTGCAGTACAGAAACCCCCATTCTTTAAAGATGACGGTATTTGTGGATGTATTTCTCACAGTCCATGAGGCCTTAAAAATTACAATACACTCAAGGTTTAGCCCGATTTGGGGCTGTTTTATAGGGACCAGCACACTTAACTTTCAGGGGTTTTAGGAGGGTGATTGTGGCTATATTAAATGGCTATTTAAATTTGGGGTTTCAATATTGGGCACATGGATAGGATAGCATTAAGATGGAAATTTGAGACAAAAATTACATTTTATGGTAAGGAAAAATGAGTTTAATGTTGATTTTTTCTGACACAGAAATCTTATTTGTGTTTACACACATTTACCCCTTTGGGGGGCTTTCATTCCTTTCAGCGGATCCAGATTTCCATTTGGTGTCATCCTCTGACTGGAGGACTTCCTGAACCTTTCTTGTACTGAAACCTGCTGTTGATGGATTCCTTGACTTCTGAGTATCTGAAAGTCTTTACTTCATCTTCGCTTTGAAAGGTATTTTTGATGAGTATTGAATTTTAGGTGGACAAATTTTGTTTGAATACTTTAAAGATATTGCTCCACTGTCTTCTGGTTTATTTTATTTCTGGTGAGGAGTCTACTGTAAGTTTACTGATGGCAGATCACTTGGGGTACGCATGTGTCTATGTGAGGGATGTGATGTGTGCTTGAGTGACATCATGTACAAATGGCTTGAGGAGAAAAGTAAAGGAAAAATGTATTTACTGTGTTTCTTTATAAAGAACTTGACTCAAGAAATGGTTGAATTAGTCCACAATCTGTGTGGAATAGCAGTCAAAGCTGACAGAAAACTAGCTTCTTTTGAATCAGAATGAAGAGACGTCCATACGAGTAACTTTGGAAAAGTTCTGTCTGATGTAGAATTTAAAATGGTTTTTGAAGAGCAGATTTTTAAAAAACATTTTGCTGCCAGTGAATTAGGCTCTAAAAGCTGTCATTAATTTCAGTCTTATATCAAGAGCCAAATGGATTAATAATGAAATATCAGAGGAGAAGTGCCATCTCTCACTTATATGTTTTTAATGCTAATAATGACTTAAGACTTGATAAGAAAGCTGAGAACGAATATGATTTGCATCCTGCAGCTTTCCTAATAAATGAAATGTTCTCATGAAGAACACAGCCTCCTTTAAGACAGGCTCAGAGCAGAGCACGTCAGGAAGTGACTTGAACTTGATTAAAATTTCTTCTCATAGATTCAGTCAGCCCCTTATCTTGATCTTCAAGTAGAAGGAAAATGAGAATTTTAAGCCTTAGTAAAACATTATGGAAATGTCAAAATCAGTAAAGATTAAAAAATCAAACTGAAGCTATAAATCAGTAAGTGACCATAAGAACCTTCCAGATTTGAGGCAAATAATCGTACTGAATGATCGGACCTAAATGTGCCCAGCAAAGAACTGTCTTTGGTTTCTCTGTCTTTTCAAATGTAACTTTCCCAGGAATATACACACTGCTTCTGATTCACAAAGTGAATTTTATCTTTCAGTTACTTCTGAATTTAAAATAAAAGCGGCTGAAGTGGGTTTTGATGCCATGTTATATTTCAAACATGAAAATTCACCTGTATGTTTCTATAGCAGATTTTATACTGAGTTAGCAATATTCATTCACACACAGTCTTTATCTACTACTCGAACTATTTTGTATGGATAAAAATTAAACTTTATACAACAAAACAAATATATTAAGATACTTTGCATAGGAAATATGATGTCAAGATTTTGATATGAGTATTTGATGTTCACTTCTCACCAATAACATTCATTTTATTTGAGCTATAATTACTCTCTGGGAATATTTTAAATATAAGAAGTCTTTTATAATGAGCACATAAAGACTTTATTTTGATTTTGATACTGAAATGCATTTACTTTGTGCAGTTAACAGAGCTGTCACCCAGGGTCTTTTCAAGTTGTTCTTTTTAATCTTCTTTATTATATAGTTTTCCTGTTTTTAACATGTTAGTGATTTTTTTTGGAAACATACCTTGTCCTGATAACTCCAAGGGTATCCTTTGAGATGGCACAAAGAATGTTAACATTGAATATTAGTAAATTAGAAGCTTTATAGATCATGATATTATGGATTTAGAGACTTAAATATAACATCTCTTAGTGATAATCCTAAAAAAAACTCTTACTGATAAACTCTGTACTTCCAAAAATTATTTCATCTAATTGAGATATTTGAGATTGCATGTTAGGTCCCCAAAATCCTTTCTAAAATTATTTTATCATTATTATGTTAATTTTGATAACTATTGGAAAGTTTTAAAAAATTAGTTGGGATACAAAGAAAAAATTGAAGTCTACACACATTTTCATTGCTCTGCAATAGCCTTGTATGTGTGTAATTGGACATTCTGTAAAAGTACAGTCTTTAATGGTTGCATTAGATCCTAGCCTAATTAGGTCCCACTCGATGTTTGACCATTCTCCATTGTAATCTGGTAATTCCAGCTTGAATGACTGAGCAGATGATGAAGAAATTTTCCAAAGTTGGGAAAAGTGGGATGAGGGATGAAGGATTTAGTTGTGGTTCAGAGAGCTTGTGACACCCGTGTGTCCTGTGGCTGGAAGCACTGGGTTTGATATGGGATTCTGGCCTCTTTGGCGATGGCCAATGTCGAGGTCTAGGTGGGGTCACCGAGGAGGGTTACAGAAGGCAGGCGGCTTCCCCTTCAGGTGTCCAGCAATTTTATATGTCATCTCACTGCATTTCATCAGGTTATACTTGAAGTGTTCATTTCTTCCACGCTGTTTTAGGGAAGAAAGGTAAAAGTTTGTGTATCTCCACTGTGTAGTGTCTGAAACGGTCTCCAGTCACACTTGGTGGCCGCAGTTTGCCCGTGGAGGCTGGCGTGGACAACTGTTCGACTCAGCAGCTTTGCTGGGGTCACACCCGCCCGCTGTGCTAAGTGCGGCAGGCCCTGTGGGAAACCCCCTCTGGCGCTGCTTAGCTCCCCTTTGTCTCCCCGATGTTGGAGGTTAAAACTCCCCGGTGGCTCTCTGAAAATGAGCATCTTTTTTTCTGTTGACTTTGTATTGTCAGGGTTTGTTACTGTGAATAAAGGACACCATTAAGTGAACATTCAACTGTTAACTAACATTGAACATTCCCAGTGGAAAAAAGGGACAAATAGCTATGTTTACTTATTTTGATCCCTGCCTTCACTGTTTTTCTCTTGTGGTTTAAGGATATGTAAACAGACAAGAAAACAAACAAACCAGAATTGGAGGAGCCCGCATGTCTTCTGTCCTCCTGCTGTATTTCCCCCCATATTTCTCAGGATCTGGTTTAGACCTAATTGTTTCAGTTGAAGCAAGTGCCACATGAAAGTCTTAGCAGCTGGTCCCAGGAACGATCTGGACATGGTGCTGATGTGCCTGGCCCTGGGGGCCTCGTGGTGGAAGCTTGGTGGAGGTGCTGTGCCTGTTACAACCAAAGAACTCTTGTGGTCCTTGGAAAGTAGCAGAAGGAAATCCTGGAGCATAACGTGTGCCACTTCGTCTCCCATTAGAAAGCAGAAGACGAGGATACTGTTCTCACACCCGACAACACCAGGAGTTTCTCACCTTCAAAGTTCCGATCAATGACTCAGGATCCGCTGGCCTAGGCATCAATGTCAAAGGAAACCAGTCTAAAGAGAATCACACAGACCTGGGGATCTTCATCAAGTCCATTATTAACAGGAACGGCATCCAAAGTAAGCAGGTATCGACTTTATCGAGTACTCATGAACCAAGATGTTTAGTTACAACCCAGTGTTGGAAACACATAAGCTGTAGGGAAGAAACCTGGCCTCTACCCTCTTAGATGCAGTATCTGTGGCCTGTGAATTAAACTGACAAAAAGATTCACAGGAGAGAAAGTTCATAAATTTTATCTATGTTAATATTTCCAATTTTATGGGTACGGGGGCTCCACAAAGAAGCAGTGAAACCCTAGAGAAGTGCTTAGCCTCAGAAGCTTCTGGACCAATTTAGCAAATGATGATACAGGATGGAGTGGTGATTAGACAAAGAAAGGAGGTTTGGGCTTCCAGGGCACGCACTGTGGGACGGCAGGTATATGAGGGAAACAGGCAGTAGAGAAGGCTTCCCATGTAAGGTTTGTTTGCGTGGATGCATCTCAGTAACATCTCTGTCTCTGCTGGTGAGAGTTTTTCACCCCCCAGCTCCGGGAGAGTGGAGGGGACACCTCCACGAGGGGGACTTCAAGGGGGAGCAGAGGCTTCCTCCTGTGTTTGCCAGTTCTCAGTTACCTTCCACTCAAAATAACCCCAATGCCAACATGGTGTGTTTTGTGGCAGCGTGTTCTGACAGCCCCAACACTTACGTGTTTTCCACGATCAGACAGCCAGGGACATTACAGCACTCTCTCACTTGGGCGTGGCGCTCAGGGCTTCAGCTTACCATTTTTTAAATTATTTTTTAAAAATTGAAGTCCAGCTGATTTACCATGTTGTGTTACTTGTGCAGCGTGGTGAGTCAGTCAGACACATACATACATACTCTCCTTCGTATTCTGTTCCATTATTCATTTCCATTCCATTATTACAAGGTATTGAATATAGTTCCCCCTGCTATACAGTAGGACCTTGTTCATCTGTCTTATCTATAGTGTGTGTTTGTGTCTCACAAAACTCATAGCCCTTGGACATTCTAGGGCAATAGAGATTGTCTGTGCAGACTTAGCACAGGTCCAGGCACAGAGCTGCCCACAGGAAAGGTTCATCTCTTCCCTCCCCTTCCCTCCTGGGGGGTCACTCAGCCTGTTTTCCAGCCTGGGGAAAGTTTCCTGGCTGTCTGTGAAGGGGGCACTCCTCCCCAGCTGGCTAATAGCCTGGAGCTGTTGCACATCTTGGGTTGTAAATACCCTCTCTGGGTGTCTCTGGAAGGAAGAAAGTAATCACTTTGTGTCCTGTGAATCAGTCTGCTATTTTGGTAAACAGAGTATGATAATGACTTATTTACAAACGTGTGAATGACTGAAGTAGACACGGGCTGCTAACACAGTATCATGCTGCTGTTCAATTGGGGATAATCCATTCATATTAAAGCCCTCCCCTTCTTTTTCCTTTTTAACAATTTTTTTAACTAAAGAAAGCAACTTCTTTTATCACAGACTCTTTCACAGCACTGATTGTCCCGTCTTCTTCCCAGGATGGAGGCTGCGGGTGAATTGGATCAGCTGATCACGGTGAACGGGGAGTCCCTGCTGGGCAAGACCAACCAGGATGCCATGGAGACCCTCCTCAGGTCCATGTCCACCAAAGGGAACAAGTGGGGCACGATCCAGCTCATCGTGGCCTGGAGGATCAGCAAGGACAGTGAGGTAAGAGGGACAGGGACAGACGGCATCCCCAAGTGGGAGCAGGACCGAGCTCTGTCCTGACGTGGGCTCAGAGTGCCCAGTCCGGGGCTGTGTTGTGCACAGGCTGTCGTGCTGTCAGTGTGCTGTGTCTGGCGCTCTCGGTTCTGGGATGCACGCGTCCCCAGGTGTGCACTCGCAGGTGTGTTGCCTCCTCCGCAGACACTGGGGTCGGTCTGAAAGCACTGCAGCCGGGTCCCCATCTTGAAGACAGGGCCACCCCTTCCTGCTCGAGCTGACAGTTCTCTTCTGGTGGGCAGTGTTCCAGGAGGGAGGGACATGGACAGAGTGGCCGCTCAGTCCCCGGCTTTTCTAGAATGGGTGCCTCCTACAGAGTCCCTCTCGTGGCAGGGAGGGGTGGAGTTGGGAAGTTGTCAGAAGTGTAATCCTCCCCATCCTGGTCCTCCCTGCCCCCCTTTCTCCTCCACTACAGGCCTGAGCCTGCCTGTAGTGGTGTCTCCTGCCCGATTCTCCAGTGGGGACCCAATGTGCACTGCCATCTTGGATGTGGGAGGAGGGGAGAGACATTGCGTCTCCCAAGGGGATGAGCATCTGTGTCCTAGAGAGTAAAACCATACTAAGTAGAGGCATACTTTTTTGTATAGTGGGTGTTTGAAAATTGTGTATATATTTGTTAATTTATATTAGAACCTGAACAAGTTTTTTCAGAAATCCGCCATAAAGTCTGTGCCATTTAGAGGAACCAGGTGGGACCTGCTTGTTGAAAGTGTAAAGTTTGTAGCTTGTGTTTTTATTAATGCTCAACTCCCCACATTTCTAAATCAGCTCGGAGGAAAGATCAGCAAACCCTACAAATTGAAAATTGTATCTAAACTGCTTAGGTGTTTTCCTTAATTTTAAAATCTGTGTTTAGTAGCAAAAGCAAGCTTTTCTGGTTGTGCTGATGGCTCACCCATCCTAAGATAACAATCAGATTTGCAACAGAAACATGTGCTTGAACTTAAGGGTAATCAGTGGAGAGGCCACCAGTTTTTGAAAGCTTATTGTCCATTGACTTATTTTTCTATTGTTTTTATTTTTGAAATGGAGAATGAATTCATGGTAATTAACAAATTAATTTCCACAACAAGGGAGCAGTGTAACCTTAACTAACACCCTCAGAGTAGAAGACAAGGGAAAATGAAACACTCACTTTCACATGATAAATAAAAATGCTGATCTCTGAATAGACTACTGGATTGATTTCCTTGAGCCATGATTTTCACTGGTTTCCAGATCATTCACTAATGTTAATGTAAGTCCCACAAAGAGCTCTGTGACCAGTTCTCCCCAGGACATTACGAGACACAGTGTTCCTTACTAGGGCTTTTCCCAAAACAGTAATTTTTTTTACCAAGTCCAAACTCATTCTGCTCGTTGCATGACAGGTCAGTAAATCAGGAGATGAGATATTGGGGCAAGGAATAGTGACTTTATTTGGAAAGCCGGTAGACTGAGAGGATGGCAGACTAATGTCTTGGAGAACCATCCTGCTCCAGACAGAATACAGGCTCCTTTTATTTAAATAAAGAAAAAAAAGGAAGGTGGTGGGGTTCATTGTTGCAAACTTCTTGCTGTAGGAATGGTTTGTTCTTGCAGCCGTCCATGTGGCTCAGGCCATGGTGTCCCTGTAAACCCCCAACAAAGCAAAGGTTATTTTCTGTTTTGCAACTTGCCATCTCCACCTAAGTGCAGAAGTGCTGACATCCTTAAAGGCCAGAGCCCCGAGAACAGGCTCTCTTGTATATTTCAGGCTAAAGGCAACATTGTTTCCCAAAAGGTGCAGAGCTGGCAAGACTGAGCCTAGAAAGCGGGGCACAGTGGTTAAAACTAAAGGAACAGATCCAATATAGTCAGATTTGTTCTCTTTTATTACAATTTCATGTTCCACAAGACCGGAGTCATTCAGCAGATGTTCACTGAGCATCTACTACATTCAGGAAATGTATTAGATCCTGGAGATCTGTGGTGAATAAAGCAGACAGGGCTCCCTCTTTCAATGTTCTACTGGACAGCAGATCACATCCTTATCTCTAAAAGCCAACTAAAATTTCTAGCACCTTCTCAAAGTTTTCTTTCAAAAACCACTGAACGTGAGGGGGGTGGATCTTAAAATGTGAGGCATGGACTGGAGGTCAGCATCCTGACTTCAGACAAGCATCCTTGTCCCCAAACCTGCACCAGCTTGGAGTTGTAATAGAAAAGAGCAAATCTGACTCCGTGTTATATATGTTCTTTCGCTTTAAACCTGTGCCCTGTTTTCTAGGCTGTCTTGCTAACTCTGCCCCTTTTGTAAAACAATGTTGCCTTTAGCCTAAAATAGACAGGAGAGCCTGTTCTCAGGGCTCTGACCTTTAAGGATATTAACACTTTCGCACTCCTATAAAGATAACAAGTTGCGGAATAGAAAATAACCTTTGTTTTGTTGGAGGTTTTACAGGGGCACCATGACCTGACCCACACGGACAGGTACAAGAACAAAGGATTCCTACACCAAGAAGTTTGGGGCAACCAAGCACACTCCCGCTCCTTGAGCCTGAAGCCTGAGTTGAGGAGGGTAGTTCTCCAAGATGTTAGTCGGCCACCTTCTCAGTCTGCCGACTCTCCTAATAAAGTCACTGTTCCCTGCCCCAATACCTCATCTCCCGAGTTATTGGCCTGTCGTGCAGTGAGCAGAACAAGCTTGGACTTGGTAACACAGTGATCTGGTTCCCTGTCACCCTGGGAAACAGCTGGCATTGGGGTCCCCCTGCGTGTCTCTGGGACCGGTTCACGCCTGCGTGTGGGTTTATGTAGATGAAAGCGGTTTAAGTAAGGGAACAGCTGCAGCAGGCAGCAACGGACTTCAATGTTCAATATTTTTATGCTGTCATTTTCATAAATTGCTGGTTATTACTGTCCTTAGGGTGGGGAAAGCTTATAAAGCAATTACAGCAAAAAAATCTTACCACGAGTGCTGCGCTTTCTTAGTAATACTAGCAAAAAGCTTTTTACTGACAGGGTTTAACTAAAGAATTAGATGAAGACAGATGTGCTCAGCTCAGCTTCCCATAAGTTTTAAGACATGATTTTGTGGCTTTTCAACTTAAATATATTCCCTTTGGGGAACCGTCTCCCTGAATTACCGGGGGGTGTGTGTGAAGTATGTTACTGTAAATACTGACATAAGCACAGGACATCTTGTCATGAGTGAACCTCGATCCCAAATAACGTGCCGCCTTCTCCCCTCCGCCGGGTCTGTCCCTCAGCCGCACAGTCCAGCCTTTGACGGTATCACACAACTCTGTTTCACTAACTCATCTTCTTTATTTTCTTTAAAATTTTTTTTTCGGGGGAGGGAGGCAATTCAGTTTATTTTTATTTATTCATTTATCTAACGGCGGTACTGGGGATGGAACTCAGGACCCGTGCATGCTAAGCACGCGCTCCACCACTGAGCTACACCCTCTCCCCGTGCTGACTCAGCTTTAAATCAAGGGTCTGCATACTTAATTTCAAGCCAGAGAAGATGAAACTTTGCAAAGTGACGTCTTGTGCTCTGTCACACTTTGCCCCTCATCTGTGGGAAGTGCTGTGTTTCATCATACTATGTTTTTTAAAACCTGGCAGCTCTGTGCACCAGGCCTGCCCCCCCTACACTCCCCACCCCCATCCCGGTGGGCACATTTGGGATGTTTCCCTGGAAGGTGTTTCTTGGTGTCGTCCCCTCGACCTCAGGACCCTGTGAATGCCGCTGGTGCTCGCATCCTCTCTGGCCACGCTCTCTGTTTGTCTCCGCCTTCCCGCCGTCCTTCTTCTCCCCTGCAGTCACTCTTTCCTGCCTGTGCCTGTATTGGCTCATGTTCCTCAAGGCTGTGTCTTCTGCACACACTCCCGGGGAGATCTTCGTCCCTGGTCTTCAGGGACCACATGTGCTGTGCTGCACCCCAGGGTCCTGATTCTAGCCAGGGGCCCTGTTCTGCCTCCAGACCCCTCTGTCCAGCTGCCTGCAGAGATGACCACTGGTCTGGCTCTCAGGGACCTGTGCTTCCTCCTCCAAAACCTGTTCCTCCTGGAGTTTCATCCACCCATGGGCACTCCACCACTGTTTCTTCAGTTACAGAGATCAGACATTGGGGGTGGTTCTGACCTCTCAGGTGCCTTCACTGTCTCTGTAGCTGCCTCCTCCCTAACCTCTCTCCTCCATGCCCTGCCATCACTGGAATTCGGGCCCCGCCGTCTCCCTGGGCTCCCTGCCATGGCCCCTGAAGGACTTCTGTCTCCATCTGTCCTCCCCCTGCAGAAGGTGCATCTTCTCACGAGACACACTGACCACGTCACCCCTGCTGAAATCCGTCCCCTCCAGCATGGGTGCCAGTCCCCGCTGTGCAGCCACCAGCATGGGCCCAGCCCTGTGCCCGCTCTGACCTGGCTGCTCAGCCTGCCCTGCAGTTTCTCAGGTTCTGATGCAGCCTTTCACCTCCGGGTTTGCCATGAGTCTGTTCTGCTCCTTGGCCTAGAAAAGACAGCTCCAGATTTTGGTTTTCTCTCCCCAAAGTATGTCCCTGGGTACCCACCCTCATGCAGCAGCCGTCACGTCATCATGGTTTCTCTTTGGTTTTCTGTAAATTCTGAGCTGGCTGGGACCCCCTCCGGCTGCCGCATTCCTGGCTCTCCATCACCGGCGTCCAGCCCAGGGCTGACAGCTA
Source organism: Camelus bactrianus (assembly GCF_048773025.1). Lineage (NCBI taxonomy): Eukaryota > Metazoa > Chordata > Mammalia > Artiodactyla > Camelidae > Camelus > Camelus bactrianus. The sequence continues at coordinate 27,148,460 of NC_133567.1, read as the reverse complement.
CACGTGGACTGAAGGGTGAGGGAAATAGTCCCTAAGAGTTCAGAGTTGGGCATTTTTAGGGAAAAAAGCTGAACTTACTGTTAGACCCTGAAGTTCCAACAAGACAAAGTAACAAAATGAGTATTTTCTCAATGATTCTGGATTTCCTTTGCCTTCCGGTCCTCTACCTTGTGAGGGAAGAAACAAACGCAGAAAGGTCAAACGACTTGCTTCGTGGCTGCAAGGCCAAGGGAGCGTGGAGTCATCTAGGAGCCTGCTGTCATCCCTCTTGTGCAGAGAGAGGGTCTCAGTGACCACGCTGTTCAGGCCGTGCCTGCTCTGGCTGTGCTGGGATGTGTGCACAGTGCCCTGTGAGCCCTGGCACCCGGCAGGCTGTTACCTTCTGGGTCCGCCCCATCCAGGCTCACTTCCCCCCTGGTCCTTCTGTCGGCCCCATGGGGATGCGAAGGACACCAGCTGTGGTTCTGCATGAAAACAGAACCTGGAACTGGACCCTGGAAGTCCAGCCACTCTTCCCCAAAGCTCAGCCCCGTCCTTCTATTCCTTGTTTTGTGTTTCCTTGTCCTGTGGACTTCCTACCACGTGTGATTGTGATCTAGGTCAGATTTCTTTTCCTTTCAGCGAAGTGCTGTGTCTTCACCTGTAAAGGCCTCCTTCCACGCGGCCTCGTGTGTGTAACACTTCTAAATGGTTTTAAGGAACATCTGAGTCATTCACTCAAAAATGAATTTATTCATCCAATTGTTCACCCAGTGCCTGCTCTGTGCCAAGAACTGGGGATAAAATAGAGTAAGCTTATAAAGACTGAATTATTGAATAATAAGATCATGGCAGTTACTAACCAGGGCCCAGTGCCAGGCTTGCTGCAGAGGCTAGGGCCGTCCCTGTGCCCGCCTTTCCCCGTTCACAGTCGAGGCAGTGGATGCACTTCCTTTACATGAAACACATGGTTTGACCGACGAATGCGTACTCAAAACAACGTGAGATTTTCCTAAGCCCCACAGGTGCTGTATTCATTTTTTAAAAGAAACCAATATTTTACCATTTCCCAGGAAGACTAGGCCAAGCGTATAATCTAAAGCAGATTCACTGGACAATACCCAGTTTTTTGTTGTTAAATAGTGCTTATGATTTTCTGCTTATACAAGCAATATATGATTATTTGAATGTATATTTTTGAGAGCATGTGGTATTTACATTGTTTATAGGTTTGGGGTAATTTCCAATTTTTATATCTTTGTAAATGAAGTTCTGATAAATACTGATCAGCATGAATCTTTGTAATTCACTTAGCTTGTTGTTTCATGAGGCGGGTGACCGTGGAGAGAAGTGGCCGGGGCAGAGAGCAGGGGTATTGCTGGCCTGTGGTGCACACTCCACGTTGCTTTGGGAGGAGCCTTTGGCCGTGTGCTGCCCGCAGTGTGAGCCATCCTGCTCCAGCCTGGGCTGGTTCTTTCAAGCAGGTGGGAAGGCTTTCCTAGGGATAGAGCTGAGGGGCCCCAACACAGTTGCCCTGCTGGGGCCTGGGCTGCAGGGGTTTGAAGACCATTTTTGCAGTTGAAACAACAAAGTGAAAATTGCAGTTCCTTTATTTCAGTGCCTTCCTCGAATTAAGCTTATTTTGATAAGGTTTTTCTGTAAGGGCCTGGGAGCAGCCCAGGTTGCAGGAAGGCCTGGCCGCTCTTCCAGGACCACCCTCTTGGGAGCGACCACCGCCCCACTCCCAGGCTGTGCTGGCCTCTTTCTTAAACTCATCTGATTGATATAAAAACACCATCAAAAGATTTAAAACAAAACTGTGTACCCCAGTTTTTTTTTTTAAAGAAATTAAAAGGCATTGTGTCATCTGTTAAATGTTTATGTAGGAGGCCACTGATGTCTTCATTTAAATCTGTCTTTTGAGATGCAGATCAGACGTGGTTAGGGAGGTGGGGAGGTGCGGACTCCTCCCGTCACAGTGTCCCAGTGTCCCAGTGCCAGGGCCCTAATGAACAGGCCTCTTATTGTTTGGTTCCAGAAAGCCTGCATGTGCTATTTTTTAAATGGAATTTTTATTTGACTTTATAAAATTCTAAAGTAGCTTCTTGTGATGTTTAGAGATTTCTCATAAGGGGGCTTTATAAAGACTTTATCATCTAGAAAATTGTGGAGTTATAAGGTTCAATTAAGTATGTTTACTAAGACTAGAGGATGTGATGTCTGTCTTGTGATAAAATCACTTCTGTCAGGTCTCGCAGGTCTCTCTAATGTATGCATGTGCTCATTAAAACCTCCCACGTGCCTGTTCCTACAGGTGCAGGGCTTTTGCTGTGCTGGACTTGTTTTCACCTCCCCAAAGTTCCTTGGAACTCAGGCACAGTATTCTTCCAGAAAATGTTCTTGTATCTTTTTTTTGTTGTTAACATCAGAGACCTTGAATATCTAATTTGCAATGTCATTATAATTTGCAATTTAAAAAAGCTAGTAAAACAAATCCTCATTCCACAATTTAAAGCTGACTGAGTCTGACTCGCTCCCGCAGGCTGACGTGCCTGGAGCGGTGATTGTGCTGCCCCTTCCGTGCCATAAGCCTCCCAGGATCTGTCACCCTGGGTGCGGTAAGTCCACAATTTGGAACTGCATTAAATACCTCGTTTATATTAAACAGGTGGTAGCTTCTAAGAGAAATGATCATTTGTTCTGATGAAGGAGCCATAGTGCAGCTGCATCTGTCTGGAACATGCAGCCCCTCTCCTGCTGCGCCCCCTCCCTCCCCTGCACCCCACACCTCTGGCTGCAGGCCAGCTCCAGAGCCTCAGTGGGGTGGACCTCGGAGCCCACGTTTGGAGGCTGTGTGTGCTTTGTTCCTCCTTGAAGCAGATTTGTTTCAGGGCCTTAACTAGCACAGCGTTCTCCTGACTTGGAGTCGTTTTACAGTGTCAGTGACTTACAAGGTGCAGCTGTTTTGAGGAAGGCCACACACTGTTTTCATTCCAGAGACAGAAAGCGACCTGTATCTTGGCTCACCTAATAGGCTGTTTATGTTTGCGGAACAGGCACCTTTGCCGGCTTCACTGGGATATTTGGTCTTGACCTCTGTTGTCGGTTTGCTGAGTGGCTTCTGTTCTCACGTCCTCACTATCTCATGTGTAGGGTCAGTGAGAGGGTAGCAGGGGCCTTTTAATTTCAGCAGCAGGAATTGAGGTTCAGCATATTGTTCAAGCAGCTAAGCTGACAAATGGTCTTGGGCCTCAGAGGGCAGGTGGTCACTCTGCCAGTACAGCCCCGGGGTGTGCCAGCTGTCAGGTGCATTACACACCCTGAGTATAACACGTGGATTGTGTTCCTGGCTCGTTCTGATGGTGGTAAAGCCTGTGTTTCCCAGAGCAGCATCTCAGACAGGATTCCGAGTTAGGCTGTAACTTAAATTGACTTCAACAGATACTGACAATCAAGCTGATAAAATAAGCAAGAAGATACTGTTTGGGGAAAAAAAGCCTTTAATATACGTATTTTTCCTCCAGGGGTTGAAATCTGACAGAACTTCGTGGGAGGCAGTGTGAAGCGGTAAGGAAAGGTGGAGCTGTCATCACAAATTATTTCAGTGCAGGGTGGGAAGTTCTAGCTCAGTTGGTGTCCAGTTGGATGCAGGCCCTGGGCAAGTTGTTCTGATTCCCCCATGCCACTGATGTGCCTCCAGTTCTGACTGTCCCTTGCCCCCCTTCTCTCTAGCTGAAGCCACCCGGGAGCCCCTCTGGCCCTGAGCTGCCCACTGAGCGGGTGCTGGATGACTGGGGATGGAGGATTTCTCCCTCCTTCTTCAGTGGGACCGAGGGGCTGGATGAATCACCCACGAGAAATGCTGCCCTCAGCAGGATAACGGGTGAGTTGGCTGAGATCCTGGGTAGCACGTCTTAGTTTTATGCTTTTCCTGGGTCATGGAGACATTATTACCATAATATGTAAAGGAGGCCCGTGTTTCCAAGAGGAAAAGGAGCAGGTTCCTTATAATCACTGAGGAAGTGTTAATGTCAAGAGTAAATCAATACATTGATTTTGTCAAGTGAGTTTTAGATCTTGTACCATGTGGAAAGAAGAAGAAAAGGGGGGGTTCATATAGAAATGTTTTCCAGTGATCAAGATATTCTCAGTGTGTTTGAGATGATAGCGAAGTTGTGGTTTAACAACAAAAAAAATCAAAATTTAGTGGTTTATGACAAGGATTCAAAAGTTACGTATTCACCATAGCACCATTTGCAGGGAGAGGAAAAAAATCTGTGTACACGTATGTGCATGTATGAGAAATAGTCACACTTTGTGGTTTGTACTTAATAGGATGTGACCATTTTTAAATTGTATCTCTGCATTTTCAGAGCCTCTGTGTGTGACATCTGAGACCAGTTCCTTGCACCCTGTTTGGGTTCTGCCCCACTCTGCATGACCCCCGATGAGTGACAAGGCTGTCAGGGCTCGCCCTGCAGCCACTCAGCCTTCTGCCAGCAGATCCCGTGAGTAAAGATTTGCTTTGCCACCAGTGGTCGGGTTTACCGAGTTGCTCATCTTGGAATTAGCCTGTGAGTTTTTAAATTTAAAATGTAAGAAGCTGTTTTGATTGATGTAGTCCATGATGCAAAACACTTTCATTGCTGGCACATTTTGCAAGCCCCCTAAAGTACAACCCGATGTTTAACTCCATTTTGAGCATGTTTAATGGAGATGTAATACAATTCATGTCTGTATTACGAAGCCTCATTGGAGCAGCAGTGTGTTTCCTTCATCAGGGATGTTTATGGAAGCCTATTGTTGGCAAGATATTGTGTATGTACTCTGCTGTGGATAGAAAGAGGGGCAAGAAGTCTGCCTTCAAAGAACTTTCAACCAGAAAATAGGAAAAATACATGAATATGACTGGTAGAATTTTCTGTTGTTCTTCCTTTAATCCATCTAACTTTCTTACCTATAAAAATGCTAAATTCCCAGTTTCTTCTTTTGCCACACGTAGAACAAAGACATACCAGCTCTCTGGCTGAATTTTGTCAGCCTGCTTTGCTCTGCCTGCTTGGCATAGCTCCTCGTAGGGGAAGGATGCTGAAGGTGTGGTCCCGTCGGGTGACAGGTGTCGCTCATAGTTTGTCACATTAACCTTCACATGTGCTTGTCTCCGAAGTGTCACGTGAATGCATGGGGGGCTCTTCTCCATCGTGCATTTGACGGTGGTGTTGCTGATGTCTGAAATCAGTGTCACCATGTCTTCTAACAGCAGAGATCATTGTCACCAATTAAAACCCCTCTCTGCTGTTGACTTTTGTGAAGATTCCCAGCCCCCTCTGCCTCCAGCTTCCCAGGCAGTTACCCCTCTAGAGAAAGACTGGCATTTCTGACACATCGCCCGCCCACCGGTCAGTGGCCACTCTGCCTGTTTGTCTGTCTCCTGCCCTAGGGTGTGAGCTATTGAGGGGCAGAGGTTAAGTGTTAGAGACCTGCTATGGGGCAGGTGCCCCTCAAAGGGATAGGCAAATGATGGCTGTAATTCTGCAGGGCTTCCCTCTAAATTTCCTGGTAAAATTCTTCAAAGGGCTTTACCATCTCAGAATCTCTGTGGCGCTGTCACATTAGAAGTCATTCTGGAGATCGTCTCTGGCTTTGGGAAACTTAAAACCAGAGAAACTGAATACCACATCTAGAGCAACATGGCTGGAGTGTCAGGAGAATGAACAGATCAGTGGTCTCCATTTGACATTCATTTGTGGGAAACAGATTTTTTTGATTTCTATTTTGTTTGGCCAAGTTGAGCAGATTCTGGAAGTTTAGGCTTTTTCTAGAGTAGAAGGGATTTACATTCACACACATGCCCCTCAGATGAATGCCTAGAATTTCTTTTCCTTTTGTCCCCACTGCACAGGTAAATAGCAGCTGTCCCCCACAATGATATGCCGCAAGATGACTCTGTCATTATAGAGGACGACAGGTTGCCAGTGCTCCCCTCCACCTCTCTCAGGCCGGTCCTCTTCCAGCTCCCAGGATGACGCAGGGTTCGTGACGACAGACCCAGGCCAGCAGCGGCCAGTGACGGTCAGCGCCAGGGAGCTGGGGTGCCGGGGCTGTCGCTGCTACTGTGGGTTTTACTACGTGTTACTGTCACAGTTACTGTCAGTGCTAGCGTGTGCTACTGCCACTGATCCTGTCGCTGTTACCATCGGCACTGCTGTGACCGCTGCTGCTGGAACTGCTGTTAGCGTCACAGGTACTGTGCCGCTAGCGCTACTGCTCTGTTGCTGTCAGTGCTAGGATTACTGTTGCTACTACTGTGAGCAGTGCTATTACTGCTACTGTTCCCCCCGACTGGTGGCCACCCCCTTCCCCAAGGCGCACGCACACAAGGGCAGGGTCACCCACTATCACATGTTCATTCTGATTCTGCTCAGAAGTAAATAGCGCTGCCATCCCTGCTGGAAATGTGGGAAAGAAAATTCTCGCATGGCATTAGCCTCCTTATTTTCATTCCTTGGGTTCCCTGTGTTCCTTGTCTTCTCTGTTTGTTCATTTGTTTCCTTCCAAGTGGAAGGACGACATGGAGGAAAGTTCGAGATTGGGATGAGAGTCTATCGACGGCCAGCGACCAGCCTTCCCACCCTCTGGAGAGATGGACGGATGGCAGCCCAGAGAAGATGGCCAGGAGGAAGGAGAAAACACGCAAGGAGGAGACAGACAGGGACAAGGAGGAAGAGAAGATAAAGGCCGAGAAGGGGAAGCTGCGGGGCCCGGGAGAGATGTTCAGGTCGGTGCCATCCTCCTGCCCAGCGCCAGGCCTGGGGAGGGGCACAGGCCTGGGGCCTCCTCTGATTCCCCGGCTTCACCTGGCCTTTACTTTCTTGAGGATGTCACCCGTGCTATTCCAGACCCTCTCAAAGAGCCTGAAAGATGCCAACCATGTAAATAACGGTAGAGAGGAAGGAGGGGCAGTCTGAGCCGCGCTGGGGCATCGCCAGCCATGGAGATGCAGGGCTGGGTCTCCTTCGTGCCTTTGTGTGTGTGAACAGTGGCTCCGTGCTTAGTGGTAGTGTATAACAGTGCACGCCTAACAAGCCTAAAGGAGCTTCAGTGAAGCTGTGCATTCATTTAATACTTATGACTTCAGTTGGTAATGTCATTCTGCACAGCCACTGCCTGTTTCCTGACAGCTGTTTTGTGCCCCTAAATTATACTCCTGAATTACTTAGCTGATCATTTTTTTGCTGCACAATAAAAGTGACAAGTTGCTTAGAAGCTGCTTTGAAACTTCACCCATAAACATGCATCTGAGGTGATTGATAATATTCAGGTATTTAATGATAAGTATCAAGATCGCTTGATTTTTCCTAAATTCACCCCTTAAACATATCAAGATGATGGTTTAAAATGGAAAACATATGGCTCAGGCACTTGCGTCTTCAAAAAATACTTCTCCATAAAGCATTATGAGTCCACTGCTTGTAGCTTTTTTAATATTTTTAATTGCAAAATGTGCACAAGGGTTTTTATCTTAGTAGAATTTCCTGACTTACGGTCCTGAATTTGCACTCCATAACTCAGGGAGCTGTAGACAAGTCGAGGATGCAGGCCCAGCCCACAGGCTGCACACCCAGCAGATGTGTCTTGTGGGGGTCGGGCTAAGTCAAGGGCAGCAGCAGGAGTTGGCAGATGCGGGTAGCCCCTGCCCGGCCCCCTGACAGCATCCCCCGCAATCTCAGTACAAGTCCCTCCTCCGTGCTGCAGCACTCTGGGAATTTCATCTTTTCGCATCAGTTTCGCTGTTTGCATACTGCTCCTTCTGAGTGCATTTTCAGCCACATCATCCTCCCTCATTAGAGTCCGCGTCCAGATGGACTTGCCCTCAAGGTCTCTTTATCTCAGCTTCTGTGTTAGGCTTTTTATTCCATGGGTGCAAACTGATGGCTCATAACCAGGCACCGCTGTAAGGCACAGAAATAAGGAAGCTGCCCGTCCATCAAGACTGAGGGAATCTGCACCACCATCTTTAAATCAGGGAGTGTGAAGTGGGAGGAAAGCTGCCCCCGAGACTTACCCTGGAGCACAGTCTCATCTCCCAGACCCTCCCCTCCCGAGCTACATCTTCCTGATGGCCGAGGGCTTGGCAGTTTCCATTCATCAGCCAGTCCGTGTCTGCTGGGTGCAGCCACTGCTCCTCTCGTGGAATAGCAAATAAGCAAATGTCTAGCTGGCTTATAAATTATTTTATATTATTAATTACACAGTATTTTTCTTGTAACTTGCAGCTCCTGAATAAGAGAAGCTTTAGGGTACAGTTTCCTTTGGGGCCAGAGGAGTGGAGAGTGTGGGAGCCGTAGGGAACTTCATATTGTTTCCAGTGGACCCTGAGTGCAGCCTAACCCAACCCCCTTTCGTGAAAAGTCGTGTAAAACACTGAAGTTTTCTCTGGATCAAATGCTGTAGATTACACCTATGACCTGGAGTGAAAGCCAGTCTTGACCCATTTGCAACTTCAAAGGCCTGCGTATTTTTGAAAATCAGGCTTCCGTGTTTAAGTGCAGGGGCTGAAGGTTATTTTTTAAAAGTCAAGCCCACTGTCTCCGAGTCTTTAAGAATGGCTACTAAGAAAACCCCAGACATCCACACTTTTCTGGGAATGATTTGCTGGAGTTAGTCCATGCTGGCTTATGACAGCCAAAAGTTCTCTTCTTAGAAATTTTGCCAACTGGTTGTTAAACCCAGCCATTATTAAAAATCAGAGCCATTCTATAAAAAGCAAAGGTAATTAATACTGAAAACTCATGACTTATTATTACATTTTACTGCGATCCGTGCCTTTGAGGTTATTCACGCCTGCTGTATCGGCACGGTGTTAATATTAAATGCTGGGGGGGCTTAAAATCAGCGTTGCTGGCAGTATTTTATCCCAGAAAGTGTATGTATTCCTCAGAACAGAGCTGCTTCTCAAGGGAGAGTGACACACCGCCACATGGAGAACTCAGATTTATCGTGAGCGGGTTGCAGTATCTCGTCTAGTTCCCTTGAACGTGGCCGTTCTGTCTGGCTTCCCTTTGGGAAATGGCTGCAGCTTCCCAAATGCTGCTCCTTGAAAATGGGTTGAGAATACTCTATTGGACTCAAATAAGCTTTTTGTTTGATTGACTTTTGGCTCTTCATCCTGCACAGCATTATGTGTCCTTAGTATCTGAGAAGACGCTCAAAGCATCGTTAGATTTTTCAAAACATTTTTCACTACCTTCTGTACCTACTGGATCTAATTATTTGAGACTAATAGACTTTCAGGTTGATTGTTTTATGTTTTCCTTTTTTTTTTTTTAATAACAGGGAATAGAGTAAGATTTTAAATATAGTCTCTTCCTTTCTCTTTGTTCTTTTATGGAGAATAGGCTGTGATCTCCTTAGCAGTTTTGCTTTAAAATACCTAAATCAGAACGTGCATGGGCATGTAACTTCTCAGCATGCCTTGTAAGGAGACTGAAGTATAGTTGCCCAACATAAGCCTGAAGTTGTACAGAGCAGGGGTGTGTGGGGGTGAGTGTGTGCTTTGTCACCGTTTGTTTCTGTCTTTTGGTTCAGTTAGCAGAAGGGAAAGGCTGAGGCTACAGGTGGTGGCAATTGGGACTCTAGCTTTCTGGGTGGGAGCACTTTTTCTCTTCAGTTGCTTGAAGCAGTAATAAGTTTTCCATCAAAAACAGGCTCACAGGCTGTTCCCTACCTTGTTCCTCCCCGCAGCCCGCAAAACACACACACTCTGTCCCTGCCCCTGTAAGCTGTCTGACTTTGGGTTAAATTTGATGGGTGCCAAATAGATGCATCAGGCTTTTAAAACTGCGCAAGAAGGAACCATGGCACCTGAAGTAGGTGTTTTAGTGTCTGGTATAGACAGACAACGTGGCTTTCGACTTCACGCACTGAACGGTGGTTGCAGACGTGATTTAATTATTATTGGTGATTATTAATTATTGGTAAACAACTCTAAGAAAGGCGGCTGTGAGTCCGGAACCATGCCCCTGCTTCTCCATTACAGGGCGCGCGGCGTGTGCAGCCGCCTCAGTGCAGGTTCTCACTCACAAAGTGAAGCCTGTAAGGAACTGAGTCACAAGCGTCAGGCGTTTCACGTTTGTCCTCATTTCTCCTCACGTGTGGCTCCCTCCTCTCCACACCTAAGGCGCTGCCATCGCCCTAACTGCAGGGGCTTTGTGCCTGAGAAACCTCAGCTTCTCCACCAAACAGGTACCTCTGACTTGCTGATGTGAGGAGTGCGGGGCAGAGGGGAGCCGAAACGTTGAGCCCTCATAGGTGTCTGATCATGGGATGTGTGGCTATTCAGATTTAATACCATGAAACATGTCTTAGCATTCTGCAACTCCATGAAACTGTCACTAAACAGGGAACCAAGTCTGTATTTTAGAAGGAGAGAGATCTGCTTTTTCAAGTCTTAAATGTGTCTGTTTTTAAAGGAAGGGAGCAGTGATTTTAAGTACCATGTTTTTGCATTAGTTTCCATCTCCAAATTGAAATAATCAACAAAATAGTAAAGTCCCATACTTAGGGCAGTATTCTCAGATAGGAAGCATTTAAAATTATGCATTTCTTTTTTTTTAAGGCCTGGAATAAATGTCATTTGATACTACTTTGTCTGAAAGATTAAATTGGCCGCTTTCGAATGTCCCGGAATGGTCTGCCCTCTGAACCAGGAGGTTCCTGGACGTGCCCCTGCTCTCGCCTCCCGTACGTCATGTGATGTGCACGTGGCAGGACTGGGTGGGTGGGGACGGGGGCCAGGGCCGTCACCCCCCGGCTGCTAAATCAAAGCCCTGTAGCCCAGTTCCCATCACAGCTGAATCCTGCAGTTACACTGAAGCGATTGACTCCCTGGGTCCCTGCGCGTGGTTTTGATTTGGTCCACAGGTCATTTAGTTGGAAACCTTGTTTGGTGGAAATCAGATACACTGCTGTCTCTCCCTTTTTAGAAGATACGTGTTGTAAGAACCCAGTGACCAGGATCAGACCACAGAGCTCCACGCTGCAGTCTGGCTGTCCCACCGGGCTCTTGCCACTGCCTGTGCTCACTGACCATGCCTGTGTCCCGTGTCTCCCGTCTGGCCGGGCCAAACGGAGCCCAAGAAGAGATGGCCTCCAGAGGCACACCGTCTTGGGCAGCACACGCTGCACACTTGTTGGGTTTTTGTTGTTGTTTTTAAACAATAAATGTACTTTTAATGAATTGTACGTGGCTGTTGACAAATTTTGTTTACGACGTCAACAGTTTGGATGTTTCATAATTTCTGTCATCATAGATTTGCAACCTCTTTGCTCTGGATGGCAAGCTGAAGGTTAAAGTCCAGCCGGGCAAAGCAGAGACCTGTTTCTCCCCCTCTTTGCTTCCCTTTCTGTTTTCCGGGCCCCTTTTCATAGTGGGAGCCACAGTTCCCGCTCCTGGCATGTTCTGAGCTCAGGAGCACTGTGTCAGGCGTGAGGCTGGGGCCTTGGGAGCATGGAACATCCTGGTTCGGTTTCATCGTGTGACACGTGGCTGGGGACATGGGTGGGTGGAGGAGAGGGTCCCTGGACACTGAGGCATGTGGGTCGGGAGAGGCACCCATCAGGTGATGGACCTGGGGGCTGGCTCAGTGGCCTTTGTGGCCAGTGAGCTACACGGTTGAGAGAAACATGGGGGCGGGGCTGGGGAAATAATACCTGTGCTGGTGTTCAGCAGAACATCAAGCTCTTCCCGTGGGAGGAAGCAGAGACTTGGGCAGATGGTAATCTGAGGTTTGCTGGGACCCAGGGAGTGCGAGCACATGCTCTGTTATAAAAGGGTTTCTGGAAAGAGCTGCCTCTCCAGGTGTTGCAATCCCAGATGTGAAAGCTCCTGCCGGTGGACTTCAGACTGTCCTTCCTTTAGAGCGAAACCTTGGGCCACAAGCCTTTCCTCCTTCATGCCCCCCCCCAGGGATGTCAGAGAAAAACTACACAGTGAGCTCTACTTCCTCAGAATGCTACAACTGCACCCTGCTACAAGAGCAATGTGGTGATGGAAAAGAAAAGCACTTGGTAAGTGGTGCTGCGGTGCTGCAGAGGGGTCCAGGGAGAAGGACTCACCTCCGCTCTGCTCTGACCTGGTAGCAGTTGGTGGCCTCACCCTTGCCCCCTCCCCAGCCAGGTCAGCCCTCCTGAACTATCATTTCAGAGCCACTTTGCTCATGTTAGAAATACCAGGGCTTGTGGATTGGACTGGGGCCCAACTGCCCTGTGGATTAATGGGACGGATTCTCACTGGTAAAAATTAAACACCATCCATGGCAGCCCTGCTGGTGATTTACTGATGCAGTTAAAATAAATGTGTCAAAAATGATGCCCATTTGATGGGACACAGGAGCAGTATTTTGTACTGGGAAAGAACATGCTGGAAAAAAGCAGTTTTGCATCATTTTTTCTTATTTGTCATCTGGACAGAGAACAGGTCCATTGGATACGTACACACAATGGGAGGTTTCCTTGGAATAAGCTGCAAATTTGTAAATCCTGTACTTCATAGATGGTTCTTTTAATGTGAATGGAAATAGCATAAAATGAATGTGCGACTGATCTGTTGGCAGAGACAGTTCCAGGGCAGCTGAGAGCATCCTCCATGAAGATTCCTCTTGTCCTTGTTAAGAGTCTGAAGCAGAGGGCCCCTGACACCTCCAGCGCGGAAGCTGACTGCAGCTGGAGTGGAGGGGCTCCAAGCGAGATGGCCGGGCCTCACCAAGACCTTTTCTGATGTTTTTTCACGCTGCTTTTCCAGAGACCCACGGCCTGAATACAGAAAGCAGATGTCAAGGATGACACCTACTTACTAGTCTCTGTAAAGCAAACCTTTTCATAAAATAAATTTTTGAAAGTTCTGAGATGCTAAGTCAGTTTCAAGTCCAGACTGTGTAGAAAATGGAATTCTTTTTCCTACAGTTGATGTGAAAATTGAAGGCTGGTGACTGTTCATTCCTTGCTAACCCAGGGTAAATAAATACCATCACACCACTGAAAAGTGCCCTAGAAGACCAGCTTGGCTAATGACATTGACCATAACATATAGGGGAAGTCATCTTTCTGAATGTTTTTATTTCTTACCATTAAAGGCTCTGTATTTTTTACAACAAACGTAATGGATTAAGTACATGTTATTCCCAAGTGTATTTTTATCAAGCCACAGATTATTATATAAAAGACTGATTCTTTGGGACAGTCTTTTAAAGAATTCATGGGAGAGGTGATCTCTTACGTAATTGAATGTTGGATGATTTTCTTCTGACATGTTTAATAATAGCCAGTTCAGAAACAAAAAAAAAAAAATTGGGTTAAATTTCATATCAGAATGAAATAACCAGGTATCCTCTTAACATTTCTACTTTTTTTTTTTTAGGATGAATGAGCTTTAGGCCCATCCTTTAAGCCCAGGCCAGGTTCCCCAGAGCCATGTGATGCTCTCTTGCTCCTGCCGGGATGTCCCGCCAGCAGTTCTCTTTCTCCTGCCCCACCCCAGGACGCTGGCCCTTCCCCACTGGTCACCCCTGTCCTGCATCCTGCTGTTTGTCCTCCATCTGAGAGCAAAGCCTTTCTCAGCTCCCTCCCCTTCCACCCACCGTCCTGGTTTCCCTTGTACCCATCAGAGCCACCGCGGTGATGTGTGTGTCCTGGCTGCCTCCGTTTTCCTATTTTCTCTTAAACGTCCTTCAATGATGCCTCCGTCCTTCTTGGCTCCTCAAGACCTGTTATCCTCCAGCCCTCAATGGCCTCCCCATCGCTGTGCCCCTCCGTGGTCAGCGGGACCCTTGGCACATCAACTCTTGCTCCTCTCTGAGCCCGCCCTGCCGAGCTGTCCCTCCTCCCTTCCAGTTCCAGTGCCCCATCCTTTGCCAGTTCCGCTCAGGCCCAGTCCTCCTGAGGTGGCGGTGCCTAAGCTCAGGCCTCACTTCCTTCTCCTTTTCTCTTTTCTGTAACAGGGAATTTTTTGCATCTTAGGACACAGCCTCAGGGCTCCAAAGACAGTCTCTAGGCAGATGACCCCCAAGTTCACATCCCCTGCCTGGGCAGCCTTTTTGAACTCCACATGTTCACATAAGTGACGACCGGGGCCCGGACCCTGACGCACTCCCCACACGGGTCAGGGGTCTCCCTGGACCGTCCTCTCCAGCTTCCTTTCTCACATCGGGGCGGTCCTGGTTCTTCATTGGTTACATCCAAGAGCTCTGAGTAACCCTTGATTCTGATTTTTCCTTACACCCCAGGTTTAATCTCTGATGTGCAAGCTAAAAGCCCATTTGATCCGTTTTGACACAAGCTGCTAATGCTCGTACATTGAGCACCCCGTCCCCTCCTGGACAGGGGCACTAGCCCCCCAGCTCCGCTCCCTGCTCCCTCCTGTGCCCCTAACTCCACAGCTGGAAATCACCATCTGTCCCTCCTCTCAACCCCCAGAAGCCTTCCAAGTCCCCGAGTGAAAGCTGAAACTCTCAGAGTCTCCCAGTGGGTCTGCAGGGTCTGCCCCTCCCCAGCCTCCCCTCCTCACCCCTCCCCCTTTCCTCTGTTGATGTCACTGTCACTCTGACTCCCCGCCTCTTTGCTGAGCTGCCACTGGTCCAGCCTCTGACCCTGCTCTGCCCTCCACCTGAACAATCTTTTCTCAGATGATCAAGGGGTCACTCTTGGACCTCTGACATCTTTACTCAACTGTCAGCTTCTCAGGGGCCTGCCCAGCACTGCAAACCGCCCCCTCCCACGGGACACGGCCTGCCCCACTTTCTGGCATTATTTTTCTCCTCTGCACTTAGCACGCCCTGACATGCTGTATCTCCCACTTACTTGGCTTAATAAGAAATTAACTGTGGCAGGGACCATCAGCCCTTTCTCCTGGCCATATCCCTCATGGGGTGCCTGGTACATCACTGGTGCCCAGTGAGTGTGAGGGGTGCTGGGGCGTGGTCCCCCTTCAGTGCAGCCTCCAGCTTTGCTGTGCGATGCCCCAAGAGCCGGCATGAATGTGCTCCAGGCCCCAGGGGTTAGGATGCTCAGGTGTGAGTCTGTGCCCTGAGAGTGCAGAGCAGGTCCTGGGGGCCTGTGGGAAATGCACAGGCCCCACCCAGCCCTAGGGACATGAGACTCAGCAGCAGATCAGGTCTGCAGAGCTCCAAGCCCGGTGCAGATGGGAGGCCGCTGTCCCTCCTCCCTGCCCCCAGGGTTTGCCCGTGACATCACGTGCACCCAGCCCACAGCAGGACAGTCTTGGGGATGTCCCTTTGGCTACCTGTCCTGCCCTCATCGCTGCCACTGAACAGAGTCCCTCCAGACAACCACCCTGAACCCACATCTCTTCTGGTGGCGTCCAGACCAAGACAATGTGTTTTCTGGGTGAACAGACAGATGAGTGAATAGAATTGCCGGGGTCAGTGGAGACTGTGACGTGCGGAGTCTCTCGGTGCAGTGACCACCCAGGGCAGGGAGGCTGCTTGTTCCCGTCTTGGGGAGGTGATGTGACTTCCTGAGCCGGCCTGTGACTGAGGAGCCGGTCCCAGATGGCAGCCTTTCACACTCAGAGCTACACCGTGTTCTCTGCTGGGGAAGTGCTGCTTGCTCTTAAGAGCCCTAAATGATTGAAGTATTTTCTGTTACATCAGACTTGCAGAAAAGATGAGGTGATTTCAGATGGAATGCTTCATGTCAGGCGGGGCCCAACTTTCTGGCTGGGGGTTGTGTGGTCCAGGGGTCATGGATTCAAGCAAGGAGTAAATGTTAAAATTGCCTTCTTAACGTGTTGGTAAGCCGCAGACTTCAGGCTCCAGGAAGTGGTGCAAGATCCCACCCCTAAAGGGGCCAGAAGCTTGGTTTTACTCCTCACAAGCTCTGCGAACAGCTTCCCGTAGACAGTGGCCTGGTGTCTGGCCACCCCCTTGTGTTGGCCACCATCTCAGTGTGTACTGTAGCCTGCCTCCCCTATAGGGGGCACCCTGGAGCTCCCATTCCCCTCCCAGCCCCTGGGCAGGGCAGAGGGGTCCTGACTGTGAAGTGAGGTGGGGCTTGACAGGGGTGGGAGGATGCGGCTCAGCCCTTGAGTCTCCTACAACATGTGTCATGTGTATAAGAACTTGACTTTTCTTCTGCATGGA
Organism: Camelus bactrianus; assembly: GCF_048773025.1. NCBI lineage: Eukaryota > Metazoa > Chordata > Mammalia > Artiodactyla > Camelidae > Camelus > Camelus bactrianus. The sequence continues at coordinate 27,132,324 of NC_133567.1, read as the reverse complement.
AAATATCTCTTTCACTCACAATATTCTGGTTTATGTGACAATTCTAGTCCCTGAAGAAAGAACAGGACTTCGCAGTGAATGGAACAGACACAGACTGAACGCAGAACACTCCCTGTCTGTGCTGGGGTCTCTCTGTCCCTGCTCTTCCAGTTAATTCAGAGGCTGATCTGCGGTCACCTCCTGGCCCTCAGTTCTGAATCCTGGGGTGCTGGGCTGGCTGTTACAACTTCCTTTAGGAGACAAGCCCCCTCGGGTGGCACGCACCCACTGCTGTGTGCGGTCACTGAGCGCTTGTGCCCAGAGCGTTACTCTCCCCCCTAATCCTCCCATCACCCTGCAGGTGGGTGCTCCTTCTAACCCATTCGATGGATGAAGAAATAAAACCCACAGGTGAGAAGAGGAACCAGTCACTGAGGCCATGTGGTGGGTGAAGGCAGAGCCGCTGGGTTAGAACGCCGGCCTCCTCCAGGGTCACGTTCCTACCCCTCTGCCGGGACCCCTAGGCCCCCTGAGCCTCTTCCCGTGTTCTGCTGCCCAAGCCTGTGTTGGGGCCGAGGCTGCTGTGATCATCCTATGAAGTGGCTGCGGCTCTGAAAATGCAGGCCCTGCCACTGGTGGGGGGATGCGGGACCGATCACCTTGGGACCTGGCTTTCGTTCCTCCTTGATTTCTGCACCTTCCTCTGTTTTGATCCCTTCTCTTCTCAAAATAATTCTTAAGGATCCAGGACTTTTATTATTCATTTAAAAATGACCAGCTGCCACATTCCCTTGTCCACAAGTGCACCTCACACCTGTCTGTGCGGCATCTGGAACACTGGTGATGCTGACAAACACCCCAGCTTCCCTCCTGCTCTGCTCTCTCAGGATGGCCCTACAGGCCTAGAGACACCCTGCCCACTTCCCGTCCTCACACTGTTTTCCTTTCCTGTCCCCACACCGTCTCGGACCTCAGATCTCACTGCACCACCGTTTCGTTTATTTCCCTCTCTGTTTTCTCCTTGGCTATTTCAGTTACTTGCTTTTTTACTGAGGTATAGTCAGTCCAGATGTGTCCTTTTCTGGTGGACAGAAATGGAATTGACCTTAATCTACTAACAAAGAATGTCAAACAGTTTGTGTTAAATGTTCATGTTTACTTGTATTGACCAAAGTTTTGCAGCTGAGCTGTATTCTGTGCTCAGGACTAAAAAGCTGTTAAATTGTTTCATTAGTGCTGTGCATACGCTCTGATGGGAAATTTTTTTGATGTCCTAACAAATATATTATGATCTATTTTCCTAGGGAGTTGTTTCTATTATCACCTTTTATTTTCAGGTTTATTTAATAGTAGTACCTCTTTTCCTTTTAATCCAATTTTTATATACTGCTAAATATATTTTAAGTATACTGTGTTTGCAAACCTTGGTAGCCATGATGAGAACTTTATCATCTGTAGTAGGAAAGCTATGTAAATAGGTAGATTGTAAACAAAATGTTATGTTGTAACTGTATGAATTTTTAACTGCTGTAGACTGGATTCTGGAAAAGAATGTATAATTTATCTGCTCAGAATAATTAATTTGTAAATTCTGGAAGTTTAATTTTTACGTGGATGGTATGACACTTGAAAATACTGTTGTGATTTTTCCCTAAAAATACCCAGATGTGGAACCAGTGGCAGCAGGGGCACCAGTGGCAGCAGGGGCACCAGAGGCGGCGGAGGGAGGAAGAGCAGGACCCAAGTGGCGGCGGCGGGAGGAGGAGGACAAGGACCCGGAGTGGCGGCGGCGGCGGGAGGAAGAGCAGGAACCGGGGCGGCGCGGTGGCAAGAAGGGAGGCGGCGGCCCAGCAGGAGGAGAAGGCCCGGGAGGCATTCGCACTCCGCGGGGCTGAGCCATCTTCTTACACACACATTGTCACTGCCCGGGCTTGATCGTGAGTGTGGTGTGATGGAGGGAGATGTCCTGTGAGCGCATTATTTCATATTTATGTTAGTTGTGTGTGTCCAGAGTGAAGATATAAAATCCATAATTTAGTACAGGTTGTGGATAAAAAATAGTGAAAATCCTGAGCTAAAGGATCACACTCAGAGAATGTCATCAATGTACCACTGTCTGCTTGAGGTGGAGACCCAGGGGAGAGTCCACTGGGGTCAGCTCTGGGTGCCAGGGGTGTTTCAGCATCCTGTCTATGTCCCAGTTTATGAAAAGTAGAGCGCTGATGATGTCCAATAGAGAGATGGCGAAGTACCAGAACCTGCAAATAGAGAACTGAGGTTTCATATTGCCTTTCAACACTGATAACCTGATCCAAGTACAGTATTTTTTTCAAGTTTTGGCTACATATTCAGAAAGATATGAGCCTTATACTTTTTGCTTATCTAAAAATAAGGCAGGATTTCATAGGATTTGCAACTGGGTTAAGACAAACTTTAGGGATATTAAAAATGGTGTCTAGTTTACTTATGTTTTCATGGGAAAATGGTAAGTGTATACAGACTTTCACATTAAATTTTTTTTCTAGAACATGTACTTGGAATAATAAGCAATTACATTCTGATCTCAATACCATGTACTATTTATAGGTAGAGCTCTGGGAATTTAAAAAATCATAACAAAATCCCAACAGATACTCATTTTATATGACATTGGGGTTGTAACATGGGAATGATTGCATAGAAGAAAGAAACCTTCCAACAACCTTTCCTGAAGTGTGGGTGATGGAACAGAAAAAATAATAAATACAGAAAAAAAGTGAAAATACAGCTCTTAAAATATATTTAGGGAAGATGAAGTTTAATCATATAAAAGCTTCTGGAAGAGTGTGTGTGTGTGTGTGTGTGTAATATATAATGGTGTTAAGAAAGCACATTTGTGAGAGGTAGGATTACAGGTACTTCTATAAAATGTGGTTTAGTAGCGGTTAAGAGCATGGATTCGAAAATAAGACTGATCCGGGTCCAAGTCCTGTCCCCTGGAAACCTGGTTAAATTCTGTGGCTGAGCTAAGTTACACAGCTCCTGGGGCTACACTTTTCACTGTATTTGATATGAGTGGCTCTTGATAGAATAGTGTGCTGTGACAGTCATGATACACCTATCACATAAGAATGTTACGAGGGTTACATAAGAAATGAGTATAAAAGTACCAGACTTACGCTCAGTAATTTCTCACAAATGATTATATTATTGTTTATTTTTGCCTATTTTTCTTGCAGAACTTCTAAAAAATCTCATACATTGTTTCTGTAAAGAAAAATAAAAACAAAATAGACCTACAAAAATATTGGGCATGGAAGTTTACTTTTATAATACATAAGGCAGGGTAGGGAGACATTTCTATTATGAAAAGCTAAAATTTTCCCCCCAAATTTTTCCTACACTGATTTTTTTTTCCCATTATTTCATCAGAAAATGCCAAGTGAGGGTAAGGTTGATTTGGCCTATCAGCACTATCTGTGTGAGGTTTACGTTGAACGTAAAAAGCAGTACATTGCTTATTTGTAATCATATAGTATGGAGTGGATCTATGTAAATTGAACATTAAATTAAAAAATATTTATTCCAGTCATACCTCTCGTTATACTAAAAACCATAATTAATTATAGCTATAATTATTGCATCCCATTTGAAAAAATTAATTCCAGCCATAACTAACCCTTTGTATTTGAAAAGAAATGACATTTCGGAAGATGGTAAATTAAGAACAGCTACACATTCCTTGATGCCCCTCCCACTGAGAAGTGAAGGTTACTTCCCCTACCTTGAAACTGGGCTAAATTTAGTGACTATGTAGGAGAAATAACTTTCTGGGACTTCCAAGGCTATGGCATAAAGGACCCTGCAGTTTCTGCCCCAGCCTTTTAGAATACTCACTGTGGGGGAAGTTGGCTGCTGTGTAAGAAACCTGACTACTTGGGACCACTGCACCATGATGAAACCCGTGGTGACCATATGGACAGGCTGTATGTATAAAAAGGGAAGGTGTGTAGGCAGCCCAGCTATGTCAGCCATCCTTAGGTGTCAGACACAGCAAATGAGCCACCTTAACAGACATACTAGCTCAGGAGATGTGACATGGAGAGGAACTGAAGAATCTAACCAACAGCCAGAGTGAAATCTAGACATATGGCTGCAGTAGAGGAATTCCAGCTATCTCCAGCCAGTCAAACCATCCAAGGTGAGGCCCTGTACATCTTAAAGAAACGCACCACCCCCATTGTATTCTGCCCAATTCCTGACCCACAAATGATGACTACAACGGAAGGTATTGGTTTATGCCTCTAAGTTTTAGGGAGGTTTGATATGCAGAAATAGATAACCAGAATAGAACCCATATTTATAAATCAGAGACACTTCAGTTAGATTTACTACTAATCTATGTAACTGTCCTTCTTTCCCATGAATCACACACTCCTAAACCAGTCATTTACCAAAACTGAGCCAAGTGTATAGTCACAAAAACTTGCTACATGGGTGATCACAACATTAGCAGCAAACTAAAGAAAAGATCCAACATACTTTTTTTTTTCAGAGTATCAGTCCTTGCCACGTGTTCTTAACCAAGCAAACTCATGAGCTACCCTTCCATCTGGAGGCAGTTTTGCACCAAAACCTGCAGCTGGGAACATTCTATCACTGTCACAATCATGAACGGTCTCCCCCACTGCTGTCAGCGCCGCACCGCAGGCATGCAGTTGACAAGGATTCGTGTAGTGGAGAGAAGTGGGCTGGGAAGGTTGCCTGACGCAGAAAAAATATTTCAAACGTAAGTGATCAGGCCAAAGATGTAATTTTTGGACACTTTTCTTGATGTCTATTTCAGATTGAAGTACTAAAAATTATGTTTTTTTGCCTACATTCATAGTATGTTAAATAGTTTCTCTTGGATACAGATTGACAGTGGTATTTACTATATTAGACCAGACATGTAGAAAGTTTCTCAAATATATGCTAAGCATATGCAGCTTTTTCTCAAAACATTTCTCCTCATTGTCAATGCCATAGGCTATTCTTGTTTCAGCCTCAGAAGAAGGATAAGAGGACTTTCGTTAATCTTGTTTTATTGTAATCTTTGTTTAAAACTTTGGGTGCCTTTGGCTTGACTATGCCTGTAGTCGAGGGCCCCAACTGATTTAATGGGCTTCAGTTATTCTGAAGCCTTCTTAAAGTTGTATCACAAATAGAAACTTACTAGCTGATAAACCATATCTTAATTTAATCACTTAAAAGAGAAGAGCATAATGACTTTGAAATTCTTGCTAATTAAATACCAAGATCTGAAAAAAATTACTCAGTTTCTAACTAGATATTAAGCTAGGAGCCCAAAGCCTCGACGTCAAATCTTGCCATTTCCAGGACAACAACTACAAAAGCCTGTAATAAACCCTACCACAGTGTTTGCTGGAAAGACAAAATAAGATTATGTATGAGGAAGTGATTAAAAATTATAGAGCACCATAGAAATATAAAGTTTAGCTACTACTGCTATTATTGTCTGGGTCATCCACAAGGCTCTGAATTTTCAGTATGCTCTGTTGTGGGATATTGCATTTGAATAAAGATGAATTTGAGAGAGAAACTAATACATGTGCTACCACTTAAACACACAGATTCACATTCACTTGCCTTAATTACCAGCACAAAGGTGGCCTTAAAGTCCACTTCATTTCTTAAGTGAAGATGGAAATTAAATGGGACTTGTCACAGCTCATTAAGTTCAATTCTACATTAAAATACTGCCTGAAGAAGGAAAGCCTCAAGGCATAGTTCTTTTTTGACAGGGAAAAAAATTATTTTGATTCTCCCCAGAACTTTCCCACTTAGGGCCTCCCCTTTTATATTCTCTCATACTGTCTTGCTGTTACTATGTGAGGAAAATAAGCAGTTCGTGCTTCTAATCTTGAAATCTTGATCTTGCCTTTCCAACGAATCACTAAAAACCAGATACAGAGTTGAGATCATTTCTGGCAGAGGCAACAAAAAAGCATTTTTTTTTTTAAATCCCAGAAAGCCTGGTGCATCTGTTTTGTTTGGTGACTGTGGTATAAGGCATGGAAAGAGAGGGGTCACAAAATGATAAAATCAGAGCTAGACAGATGTGGGGGGTTGTAATCCAGTTAACTAAACTGACACACTCTTTGCTTAAAATTCCTATTTGTTTATAATGTTTCACTATGCCAAGAGATTTGGGGAAAAAGAGTGGAAAGTCAGGCTTAAAATGGTTTTCTAATTAATCTGTATTTAGTGACTACTCTATGTTCAGCTCTATAAAAATATTTTTGGATTTCCAGTCTCTTTGAAGAGACAGGTCATGCAAATGAGCAACTAAAAATGACCCCAGGGAACCTAGCAGCTATTGTGTGTCAGTGGCAGGGAGCTGCGAGTGGATGAGGCCTGGGGCTTTCTTCACAGGAGGAAAATGACAGTCTGTAGGCAGCAAGTGTCTAACACGCTCCATTTCCTAATAGAGCTGTAGACGAGGGTTTCAGGATGACATGACATTCTGGTTGCTTAAGGGTCCTCACTGTGCATGAGAATTTGGAATCTGTTTTCCCCATTCATCTGCCAGTCAGAGGAATGTGAAAAAGTTTTATAGATATTTGGTCATGTTAGTGGTGGAGTGAAGAGTTTCATGAAGACTTGAGAAACACAGAGGATGAAAAAGCAGACAAAACCAAATTGAAATGCATGATTCTGCCCTCAGACACTTACAGTGTGAGCTGTTGTGGATGCAGAATTATGCATTTTCCAAATCTGCAGACGTCAATAAGCCCATTTCACAAATAATAATAATTATAAAAACAATGATGTTACCCTAAAAGAGTACTCAGATTTCAGAACAGTCTCTAATTTTAAATGAATCTGACATTGCCCTCATCAATAATACTCACTTATTCAATGTTTCACATTAAGGATCACTGAATAAACATTTTTGATTGCCAATTGTATCAGACTTTTTTTTCTTTACTCTACAGTTAAGTCCTCCTTTGTGGATATTATTCTATTTAGAAAATGGAACTCTTCACTACCTCAAGTCATAAAATGTATTTTATGCTCCAGGAAAAGCATGGTGCTGCTTAACAAAAAGAAGAAAAAAAGAAAAAAAAAAAGTCTGAAAATTAGATTTTTAGTTCACAGAGTATTTGCATAAAAATTGGACCTTGGCTTGAGAATGCATCTCTCTCACTCGCTCACTGTGCACCTCAATCCATAAACCTGTCTCCTGCAGTTTAAACACAGTGTGTTAAAAGTTGAGATAATGAATGAAAAGTTAACAAGCTAACAACATGGTTTTGCAATCAAGGTTATATTTTCAGGTAAATATCTACATCTACAATGACCAACGTAATGGGAGCCTACAGTATCCAATGCTAAGAATTAGACCTATAAAGAAGTCCCTTTGATGGGGAAGATGTAAACGAATTGTGAAAATAAATTTGTTTAATACTTAAATGTGTTCATTCTTAACTCTGTATAATTTTTACTTGGATTCATGAGAGAAGAAATACTATTTTCAGAATTTTTTATTGTTACTTTTTGTGAGATGAAACAAAGATTAAAATTTCAAATGCAATTCAAGAATTTCCTTCTATGAGTTTCATCACAATCTGTTAGTCCCACATATTCCACACCAGTCACCTGTTTCACACCCTTTGTCTATTCTTATTCTCCCACATCATGTTGTACAGCACAAGGAAAACAGTTTATAGAATTAATGTAGAGAGCAAAATTAATATAGGAAAGCCTCAACTAACTTTATTTTGGATGGCCCACAGCTAGCCAGAGGGCCAATTTAATTGCTGTTACTCAAGTTTTATGTCGGAGATACAATAATTCTTTCCCCTAAACCTGAAAATGAAACACTAATAAAATAAAAGTTTCTGTGGTTTCAGAAAAAGGTACTATGAAGAGTAGTACTGAATAGTACTGAGTTGTTTAACAGTTTCCAGATTTTATTTTAGTTGCAAGAGACTAGAAGTTCCAACTGATGTTATTCACAAGAGATTCAACAGCCATTATTGAAACTATAATAATTGTCAATTGTTATAATTAATTCTAATTTGAAATGAGTGTAGTCCATTATATTCAATTTGACTATTATTCAGAAATTCTGTGTAATTATGTGTCTTCTTTTAATATGATTTTCCATCATTGCAGTGCATTTATCTACTTGGAAAGTTGGGATTTCTTAATAGTAAGGGATGAAAACTTACAATCTCTAAAAATATCAATAAGAAATCTATCAAGAAAAACAAAGTAATTTACTGAAATGTCTGGAATAGATGCAGCTACATTTCCACATTGGGTTTCATGTTTTCCATTTCAAATTGCTACAATTTCTTACTGTCGTACCTATATGAGATTTTTAAGAAAGGTAAGAACATAACACTCTGTTCCTCATCTCTTACAGAGTCCAACAGGAATTCTAGGAAGTAAATATCCTAATCAATCCCCATAACTCACAGTTAAAGTTTAAATCTTCACAAATATCTAATAGTAAAATTCTGAAAAGTTCTACATGGCAAAGCATCGCTTTCCCTTAGGCTGAGTAAATTAAACTGTATTCTTGACTAGCAGCAATACCACTCATACAAAGACTCAAAGTTAACAGTACAACAAGGAATAAACTTCATTAGTTTTAGAAAGAAAGTAAATTATCCATGTGAATGTCACTCATGAGAAAAAGAGGGAGAAGGAGACAGGGGTGAGCAGAAGGGAAAAGGGGCCAATGGAGAGATGGGTAGAGTTAGTTCCCATGAAGCACTTAGCTGTCAGCAGATGTTAGCTATTATTATATGCAAATTACACTGTATAGTAAGTTAATAGGTGGGAGTAAGTTTTCTGAGGGAATATAAACAGTAACATCAGAGTGAAGGAAAATAAATACCATTAAGGTCATAAAAGAACCTAAGGAGACTCATGTAAACTATAGGAAACTGAAGTGATTAGGAGTGTCGTGATAGAGTCAGATATCCTCATGGTATTAATAAAAATCAGAATTTAAATTTTGTGCCCAATTGCTTATAACAAGTCCTTAAGAGCAAAGACACATAAATACCCATAAAGACACATAATACAGTAATTAGTTTGCTTCTTGACTTGGATTCCATTATCAAAAAGGGTAATATATTAATAACCTTATAAAATTCATATTATAAACAGGAATGAATAATAGGTAAAAGTGTAGTTGCAATTTATTTAAAAGATACATTTATTGTTTACATCTTCATGTAAAATGAATTATATGCAGATATTTTCATGTCTTTTTCAGATAATATGTTTATATATAAATTAACATAAGTCCAGTTAATTACATTTCAAACTCTTTCTCCAGATCCCATTTGTAGATAAAAAATAGGTTCTTATAAAAAGTCTTGGGACACCAGGATTGAAACAAAGTGTACCTCATTGGTTGCGACTCAATTTATACACTGACTTCTGACACAAAAAGGTCACTAGCATTTCTTCCAGCACAGGCAGTGCTAAAAGTAGGACACGTGCAAGCCAAAAACAAAACAACAACAACAACAAAACTTGGAGGTTGCAAGTAAATAGAAAAGAACAAATCTCACTCCATATTAGATCTATTCCTTTGGCTTTAACCCAGTGCCCTGTTTTCTAGGCTCAGTCTTGCCAGCTCTGCACCTTTTGTAAAACAATGTTGCCTTTAGCCTGAAATAGACAAGGGAGCCTGTTCTCAAAGCTCTGACCTTTAGGGATATTTACACTTTTCCATTAGCATAAAGATAACAAGTTACAGAACACAAAATAACACTTGTTTTGTTAGAGGTTCTATGGGGGCACCACGGCAAGACCTACCTGGACAGCTGCAAGAACAAAGAATTCCTGCAGCAAGAAGTTTGCAACAACCAACAAGTGTGGGAACCCCTCTCCTTTTTAGTATAAAAGGAGCCCGAATCCTGACCTGGAGAAGATGCTTCTCCAGGACATTAGTCTCCCATCTGCTCAGTCTGCCGGCTTTCTGAATAAAGTCGCTATTCCTTGCCCCAACACCCTGTCTCCTGACTTATGATGGAGCAGGAAATCTTACGGGACTAGGACATGATATTTTTCCAAGTGAAGATACACAGGACTTAGTATTACTATTACTATTATCAGCCAACATTCATGCACCATGTTACTTAATTTACTAGTAAAAACAGGCATCTGTGCACGTGATAGCATTATCATCCTCATAACGATTAGGCAAGATGCAAGAAAAACAATGTCCATGGAGCTCTGAAAACCCATCTGAGTGATTTTAGCCTGTAGGGGACATTCATCATGTCATCATAAGGTTCCTGATGTTCTGTTCCTTCCAGGACAGTGTGCAGGCTCCTGAATGACCACCATTTGCTAGGTGAGGACGAGAGTGACCTTTCCCACCTGCTCTGGTGTAAAACACAAGTTCTGCTTCCTCCGATAGAAGCGGTGCCCCAGGCCCTAAATCTCCACCCCCTCGAGATTAAACGACTGCAGCCCGACTGTATTTCCCATCATGCTACAGGATGCTGGGAGTCTGAGCCATCAGTCAACTTAATGTATTTCCCTTTAAAGAGGACAGGAACAAACACATTGGAAGCAAGTTATAGCTACAACTGTTGAGCCAAAGAGATGCGTATATGGGTCAGTGTCTCACAACATGACTAAATGCAAAAGAATCCAAATGACCTCCACTGTTATTTGTATTCTAATTCTGGCAGCCTCTGTGCTTGTACCCAGGGAGGCCTGCAGTAGGGGCCAGAGAGCATGGGGAGCAAGAGACCCAGTGAGTCCTTAAGATTGTGTTTTTTTTTAAGACATCCTTATACAAATGAAAAGAGCCCTGTACTTGTCAACATGTCTGGAACTGTTATTTGATTTCTTCCACTCTACAAGCTGCTTCTGAACCAGATCCGATAGGTGTTTCACTCATTCATCCCATTTGCACATTTATCAAGCATCTTTGATACTATAGCAGGCCATGTATATATATATATATACACACACACATCTCCATATATACTATACAGCCTATTTCCCATGAGGAACTTAAAGCCCATTGGGAGGAAAGAGAAGGAAAGACCAGTGACAGTGTGAAGAGATAAAGCAGTAGACTCCAGGACAGTGTGTGCAAGGGAAGCAGGCAGATGCACCTCCTAGCTCAGTCTTACGGCTCAGGGAACCTTCAAGGAGTCATCATATCCATGCTGAGAGCCGAAGAATGAGCACCGAGTAGCTGGATTGAGAGAAGAAGTGTTTAAGCAGAGAAAACAGCATATGCAGAGGCTCAGAGCCATGGCTCCCAAACTGTGCGCCCAGGTGCCCCAGTAAACCCATGGGGGCACCACCATTTAAAAAGTTCCAGAGAAGCCCAGCCGTTCTCAGTATCTGCTGGGCACCATCACCATGACCAGCCCAATGCCTCCTGTATTTTTTTGCAAAGCTGGGTTTTCAGAATTTTCTATGACAAAAAGCAGCAACAGCGTGATCATCCAGGTGTAACGGGCATCCTGTCTGATCCCAAGGCTTGAGAAACTGTGCAGCCCAGCAGGTAAACATCCCATAAGTAAACAGCTGTGGTTATTTAAGAGAGAAATAAAAACATGTTTCCCTTCAGTTTCTGTGTGTTCTTTCTTCAAACAGTAACAAAGCTGTTAGGACATAAACACTTAATACGTGAAATAGTGAGGTCTTTCATTTGGCCTGTGGGCAGAGTAAAAAGTTGCCAAGACACCGAGGGCCTCAAGAAATGAGAAAGTGTGAGAAGCTGTGGTTCAGAGACCAGAGGCACAATACTTACAGCAGACATAAAGTCCTTTCATACGACTAGGACACTGAGGGCAAGGTGAGGACCGGTTGAAAGAAGATAACAGAAAGGCAGATGGGTCAAATCCCAGAGGGCCGCATAAGCACAAGAATTAACTCGGCCTTAATACTGAGGCCTTTGGGGGGACACCAAGGAATTTTAAAGTTCTCCATTGCACAAAATCCAATGCCACCTACATTTTATTGAACTTTCCCCCAGTTCTCAGAATGGCTGCATTTCCCACCCATCATGTGGATGCCACATGGTTGACTGAGTCCAGCTGAGGAATGGGGATGGAGGTCTGGTGAGAACCAGAACCATTCTGATGAAAACCATTATGCAGTTTTGGTAGGATGACTGGCAACTTCACCTAATTCACTGAACCCAAGTAAAAACAATGTCAAGTGTAGAATGATTTACAAATCAAATTTATCATCATCTAGCATTTATTTATGTGTGCCTCATGTTCTAAAAGTAGTCAAACTACAGTGAATTTAAGTCCTGCCTCTACCCCTCCCATGGCAGGCTGTTAACGTCTCCTGTCTTCACTTCGTATCACTGCCAAGCCTCACACTCGGTTATTCTTTTAATCCCTAAAACAACTGTTGGATACAAAGAGAAGGAGCTCTATGGTGAACTCTGACCTGCTTAACTTCAAGCAGCGTTTGATACGTTTGGGACGCTGAAACAACGCATGTTTCCCTAATTTCTTACACGCATTATCTCAATTAATCCTCCCAACACATTTCTGAAGTAGGTACTCTCTCTGTCTAGAGGACAGTACACTGAAGCTAAGACAAGTTAAAGCAATTGGGCCAAGGTCACTCAGCTGCCAAGTGACAGAGCCTGAGGTTTGTACAAAGATCTGTCTCCAACATCCATGATACTTTCACCAAGTTATGTCTCTCGTGAAGCCTGGAGTTTATAGGGGTTTTTTTTTAATACCTATTTAAATTCTTATTCCAAAAGACAGTTCTGTTTTTATGCATTGCAGACATCAGCAGCCTAAGTTGTAGGTGTTATTTTGGTAACAAAGGTTTTGTTTTGTTAATACAAAACATCAAAAAGTGGCTCATGTGGATCCCATGCTCAGTCTACCTGCTGGGAGACTCGGGTCATTGCTCTGAGGTTCCCCCAAAGAAGCCAGATCCTGGAGATGAGACCAGAGGAACATGAGCCATTAAGTTACAGGTGGGAGAATCCTCTGAGCGATGTCACTGGCCACATGCAGTTCTCTGCATGTGACAGTGTGTCCAGTGGGCTCAACCTACCCATCATACAGTTACACAGTCAAAGGAAGGCAAAAAAAACCAGCTAGCTAAAAATGGTTTATAAAAGCAGTGAAAGAAGTGAGAATTAAAATGTATAGACAAGTAACTGAAAAGCCAAAACACATGATCAAAGACCAACAGAATTAGACAATAAAATTAAAAAGCAAAGTCTACAATACAGCAAGAAGAGTAGAAGGATATTTCATTAATTCCCATCAAGAATCTGAGATCCTTGAATAGGGGTTGGAAAACTTTTCCTATAAAGGTCCAGATAATAAATATTTTAGGCTTTCTGGGCCACATGGTTCCTGTTGCTATCACTCAGCTGTGCCATTTGTAGCTCAAAAGTAGCGGCAGACAGCATATAAATTGTTTTCTAAGAAAACTTTATTTACAGAAACATACAGCAAGCATGATTTGACCTCCTGGCCATAATTTACCAAGCCCTGTCCTTGAAGGTCAAGAACAAATCTCCAGACTCAGAGATACAGAAAACTAGTGGTTACCAGCGGGGAGAGGGAAGGGGGAAGGGGCAACATAGGGGTAGGGGACTGAGAGGTACAAACCATTAGGTATAAAATAAGCTACAAGAACATACTGTACAACCCGAGGAATATGGCCAATATTTTATAACAACTATAAATGGAGTATAACCTTTAAATATTGTCAATCACTCTATTGTACACCTGGAATGTATGTAACATTGTATAGAAACTACACCTCAGTAAAAATAATAAAAAAAACAAGTCTTACATTCTTCAAAGTGATAATACGGAGCTTGGATATTATACTAGAAGGGAAATTAAAATGTTTCCCAAAGTTTTATATAATTTTCATAAAAGCCTACTCTGTGAGGCAACCATTATTTGCCCCCATTTTACAGAAGAAGGATCTGTGGCTCAGAGACCTTAGACAATCTGCAAAGCTTGGAAAGGGCGGGGCCGGGAGCAGAAGCCAGGCATGCGGGGCTTTTAGCAATCAGGTGCTTTTCACCACGCCAGGAGGAAACGGTCCTCAAGATGCAAGGGGATTCTGTCTGCAATCTGTCAGGGGGCAAGGAACAGAAACTCACTTACACTGGCCCGCCTGGAGAAAGGACCATTTACCATACACACGGAAACTGCACAGGAACAAAGCGCCCCGAGTCTTGTAGGAACTGGGAACCCACTGGAAGTCAAGGTAGCTGTCTTTCTACGTCCATCTCCATCCCCACCTCCCTGCCTCCTTCCCACCATCCCTTCCTCCCTCCCTCCCTTTCTCACTGACCCTCCTTCCCTCATTCTCTCATCTGTGTTTTCCTCAAGGGTCTGCCACAGTCTCCCTGCTCTACCAGCTGATGTCCTCTGCTGGCTCTCAGGTGCCCACCTTCACATCCCCAGCTAACACATGAACAGGTACACCTGCCAGCATGGCACCACTGCCCTGATGCCATCCTCTCTTTCTGCTCCAGACCCACTGCTTATGCCTCGTGTCTCTGCTCCAGGTCTTGGGATGGAGCACCCCCTGGTCACAGCCAAGCACAGGGATTAGCCAGGTGTCAGTCAAAGACACATTCTTAGTCCAATCAGCCAAGGGCAAGGATGGAGCCAGGCTGTGATTCCCAACACCTTGACAAACACCGGCCGGAGCCACGGGTGAGAGCCAATTCTCTGAGACACTGGTATTCACTGCAAACACACTGACCATCAGAAAGAAAGGATGGATGGTTGAGTCTACCATCCAAGAGAAAGAGCACACAGACTGCAGGAGCACAAAGCCAAGCTGGAATCAGAAAATTACTTAAAAGGAGTGGGATGTGTTTATTCAGTTCGGGAGGAATCTGGAGGACTTGGCAAGGGACCAAATGAGAGCAATCAAAATAATCATACGGATCAAAAACTCCAATATGCAAAACCATAAAAATACAACTGTGGGGAGGGCTGTTATCTTATGTGAAGGGATACTATTCAACAGTTGCAGAAAGCTGCCTTTTAACCCCATAAAGGGCAGACTCCGGGGGAACAGGAACGAAAGCAAGGGCAAGGGCACCCGTTTGACCCAAAGAAGCTGATAGTAAATTCCAACATAGGCTGTGAATGGGTGCAGCAAAGTGTCCAAACTGACAATAAATAAATAGTATAATAGTCACCTGTACAAATAGTCACCTGAACGAGAACACAAGACATGTGGGGTGGGGAGCGGGGGGAGCTGGCACAGCCGGGAATTCGTCACTTCATACAGGGTTTCAGTATGGAGATGCTAGACCAGGAAGCCTCATTATTTTCTCTGGTTTCTCTGTCCAAATGGTCCTTAGGAAATGGGAAGATAAATCTCAGCACAAGTTCTGCTTTTAGCACGAGCTTCCTCTCTTCTTCTGCTTCTCCAAGCCGACCCACACCTCTCTGCGTTTCTTAATGGCGTGCTGAGACCTGAGGAGCGAGTGTGGTCTATGAGGTGGCGTCTCCCCTACAAACCCGAGCAGGGCACATGAGGAACAGAGCCCTTCATGGTTACTGGGAGGAAGAGGTGCACCGAAGATGGCCTGGCATCATGGTGGCCAAGACGTCACGGTGGGAGTAGAGGGGACATCCCCATCTAGTCTCGTTTCTTGATGTCCTCCTAGTAGAGGAGCTGACCACTGGGGGAAATCTCAATGCTTTAGGCAGTGAGTCTTAACAGCAGAAATATTTTCAGAGCTTTATAAAGACATATCCACCAGCCCCCTACCCACAAAAGTCCAATTCAGCACATACGGGTTGGGATCTGGGAACCGCCCATCTGTAGAGTCCTCTGGATGACTCTGTCATTGACTCAGCCTTGAAAACCACTGGTTTAGGGACACAGGCACTTTGGGCCAGGAGAAGCATCAGAAGAGTAACGATCTCCGCAGGCTAGCATGCTAGATTTGGAGCTTCTGGTCCAGGGGGCTGTCTTAAACAGAGCAGCTGGGTTACACATCCAAGAGGTGGCTCAGGAGAGGGCTGAAGGCAGAGCCCCACTGCAGACATCAGAAGAGGAAGCTGATTTCTGCACCAGGTGGGAGGAAGGTCTGCACGGATGTGGAGTTTCTCTGAAACCCTATGAGTCCAAGATTCAAACAGGGGTAGAATGCCCTGAGAACTCTAAAATGTTTTTCCAGGCCAACGTTCAGAAAGTGTGACAGAAGGTTCCGGCAGTTCTACTAAACGTTTACCCTAACGCGCTCTCCCATCTCTTGTGCACCAGCATTCGCTCCCAGACGCTCCCAGAGCATTTTGAAGAATCACCTCCCTCCCCAAATGCCTTCTCGAAGTGATTTTACAGACATGAGCTGCTTAACACACGCGCAACGGGGCGTTCATCTCTGTCTGAACACCCCTTCTCCAGATCTCCCTGCAGCTCACGCCTGACTCAATAAAGTTTGGGCCCAAATGCCACCAGGTCTGAGACACCTGCCTTGACCACTCTATCTCAAACAGCCTCCTATGCCACCTCCCACGGGTTACCTGCTTCCCATTCGTCTTCATAGCACATCCCACCACTTTATGACATATTTTTTTAATTTAGTATCCATCTCTTCTATTAAGATAGAGCTTTCTGAGATCATGGAGTTGGCTTTGCTCCCTGGTCATCTCCGATGTCTAGAACAGTGCCTGGCACATGTAAGTCACCCACATCTTCACTGAATGAACAAGGAATGTAGATATCTCTCTCTGTGCCAGTGGCTCGCTGGCTACAGGCTGTTATGGGTTGAATTATGTTTCCCCTACATTTGTATGTTGATGCCCTAACCCCCCGTACCTCAGAAGGTGACCGTATTTGGAAACAGGGCAGCTGCAAATGTAACCGGTGAAGATGACATCATACTCCAGCAGAGTGAGCCCCTAATACACCAAGACTGGCGTCCTTAGAAAATGGGAAATTTGAAAAAGACATGCACACAAGAGAAGGCCATGGAAAGACTGGAGTTATGTTGCCACAAGCCAGAGAACTAGCAGGGGCTGGGAGAGAGGCAGGGACAGATCCTCCCTGGCCCCTTCAGAGGAAGCATGGCCCCGCCAACATCTCAACATCTTGACTTTGGACTTCTGGCCTCCTGGAGTGTTAAGACAATGAATTTCTTTTGTTTAAGCCACCCGGTTTGTGGCACTCTATTAGGGACTCCAAACTGAGGAAGTTACTCTCCAGGCTGAAGCTATTCACAGTCCCCAGTTGGGCCACTGAAAACCACGTGCTCCAGGCCATGCATCCTGTTTCAAAAAATGGGATTTCTGTGGAGTCTCTGAACACTGAGAAAGGGCAGCGAGCACCGGGAGTGAGGAGACAGGGGAGTGAGATGGCCACGCCGGGGGAAAGGCTCAGGCGAACTCACAGGTACAGGCATGTTTATAACAAAACCAGTCAGTCGTGTCTTGCCTGGACCTTTCTAACTCCAGGACTGAGGGGGAGGCCAAAGGAGCTCTTTGATCAACAAACACGTAATGGGGGCAGGTACAGCTCCGTGGAAGAGCACATGCACAGCACACACAAGGTCCCGGGTTCAGTCCACAGCGCCTCCATTAAAAATACATAAGTAAATACATAAATAAACAGACAAACCTAATTCCCCCCCCCAAAAAGGACTTCAGAAAAAAAAGTACCAATCGGATTTTACAGTAACTATCAGCCGAGAGTAGCTCTCCCCCCCATCCATCAAGCCTCTGGGAGCAACATGAAAAGCAGTCTGAACAGCTGTGCCCTCCTCCTGGGTCCCAATGAACAGACTCGTGCCTTTTGCAAAGGGCGAAGGCCACCCATCAGTGTGAAAGACGTGGATTCTTCTAGCATCTCACGAAGAGAACCCAGACTTTCAGATGGCTCATAGAGATACCACCCAGAAGGCAACTCATTATTTCAACTCAGATGTCTTCTCAGAGTACTCTCTTGTCATCTGCTTTCAAAACAATCCTGAAAAGATGATGTCGTTGGAAAAGTTGCCTGCCTGTTACACAGAAGCAAAATCAAAGTGCTCTTCCTGCTCACTGTGACTGTCCTCACACTTGAAACCCAGAGCGGCAACGTTCTTAACGCCCTCTGCAGCCACCAGCCCAGTTACCAGCTGGAGACGGCTGCAAAGACAGCTTCAGATTTCTTGTTTTTTTTCCATTTTTTCCTTATTAATTAAAAAATATTACAGTGTTTTAATTGCACTCAATTTAATGTAATATACCTGCAGTTCCAACACACTTCATTGTCTATATTGCTGGAAAAGCACTTAAAAATATCAAATTGCATAATTTGTACTTGTACATCTTTAAGGTAGACTTATATGTGAAACTGTCAAAGAGTGGTAGCAGCATTGCTCTGAATATTGAACTTTAAACAAGTCGTCAACCCCTAGACACATACAGAGAATAATGGAAGTGGGCCATTAGTTACTTGAGTAGGTAGCTATTGAAAGAGGGGTTGGAAAGTTAATTCATATCTGTAGTTTTCAGGAGCAAGGGGTCTAGGGCCAGACTGCCCAGGGTCACATCCCAGATCTGCTGTTTCTTAGCCTTGTGTCCTTAGGACCTTGACTTAAACTAAACTGTGCTTCATGGTTTCCCTGTTACACAGGAAGACTACTAGCACCAGCGTCAAAGGAGTGTGGTGAGCATGAAATCAGGCACCGCACAGAAAGCTTTCAGAGCGGGGCCTGGAGGCAACACTTAGGCACTGGCTACCATAAGCCTTTCCCACAATATTAGTAACGACCACCACATGTATGACAGTAAAAAATTAATATCCCTTCACGCTACGTTAGAGTGTGTCTATCAGCTAGATTCCCACCACACAATCCCTTCGGCATTTCTATTTCTCAAATGTAATGGTGGGTGGGGCTCCATGTGTTCACTAGAACTGTTGGCTAATCTGGAATTATCACTTTGAGAATAATTTAAAAAAAATTTTTTGTCCAACTATTTTGTTTTATTTGGGGGGGGGTGGATGGAGAGTAATTAGGTTTCTTTGTTTGTTTCTTTATTTAATGGAAGTACTGGAGAATGAACCCAGGACCTCATGCATACTGAGCACTCACTCTACCACCAAGCTATCCCCCGACACCTCGTGAATAATTTTTCAAAACTTTATCAAAGCACACTTGAGATCACGAGGACAGCCACCTTAGAGTGGAGCCCCACGTCACTGCCCACTTCTGTACCTGTGGTTACAGGCATGCCAGTCCCAGGCTGTTACCCACGACTCAACTCCCCTGGGCTAATGAGACGGGAATGAAGAAAGCCTGGATACACAGCTGATGCAGTTACACCACACAAAGGCCAAGAATGCACAGCGCTTTGGGGCTCTCTGGAAAGAGGACAGTCACCAGGGACAACAAGACATCATGTGACACCCGGGCATTCCAGAGTCTGTGCCCAGTGGTCCACCCAGGATTCCTGCTGGGGGCATCACACAGCATCACCCAGCATAGCAAAATCATGCTGACAATTTGAACGTTAGCAGTTCTGTTAGAAATATTATCTAAATCTATGTATTGGACTATTAGTTTGAGCTATCTCTTCACAGAGGCTGCACGTGTAAGTAATATTATAGTGAAAATTACACACATCTGTGAAAATTGTGGGAAATTGTGTGGCTTGCGAAAGGGGTGGTGAGATGTTAAAGCGGAAGACACTTAGCCCCCAGAGATCACACAGAGCAAGTGGCCTGCGGTCTGGCTGCGCCCCCTCCCCTCCCCCTCCTCCACTGCATCCTTCCCCCAAAGCGCCCCGTGCTAGTCCCTGTGACCAGGCTCTACCATTTCCCCCAAGTGGGAAGTCCTTACACAACTCTCAACCCCCTAACACCCATGCACGGAAGACCTCTGACTCCTGCAGGCAGAAGTTAGCGCTGCCGTCTTCCATTTCAGCAACTTTCTCTTCATGTGAAACCCTCTCTGGTCACATCTGTGTTCTCAGGGAACAGAAGGCTGCTAGGAACCAGAGCCCATCCACCTTTGCATCGCTGGATCCACACTAACGCACAGCCTGGCACCGAGCAGGGGCTCAGGGAAACGTACCTATGAGTGCATCACCGGCAGTGGGTCAGTCCCTCCACTGTGTGCTCGCCTCCATGCTGCCTGAACCCAGGGGAGCACCAGAGACGCGTGGCTTGCTTTCGCTGGGACTCAGGAGGCCAATCCTTGGCCCAGGGTGACAATGGCAGCAGAAGTAGATCAGGCCATTCACCCCAGCTTTTCTGGCTCCAGCTCACCACGTAAGAGGAACAATAGAGATGGAATTATACTGGGTAACGTATTCTAACCTCCCATGGAACAAGTAGTATGCTAGGCACTTTGCATTCTTGACTATCCTTATGCCATGAGACACCTGCGGTTACTACCTGCACTTTTGGAGGAGAGGAAACTGAGGAACAGAATGGCATGGCACCCAAAAGCCCCACAGCTCTTCAATGGCGGGGATGGTACGTGAGCCATCCACCAGGCCTGCCTCTCCCCAGCAGGCTGACTGTGCACCACCGGGACAGCGGGGACCCTCTCTGCAGCCCTTGGTGAAAAGCCCAGGCACGGGTCCAGAAATTCTAGAACAGAACCGATGTTTCCCTGTGGGGGAAGCCCCAACAGAGTCTAGGACAGGGCAGCCGTCTCCACATTCCTCACAGTGGCAGTGACGGTCATAACAGCACCAAGAC
This sequence comes from Camelus bactrianus, assembly GCF_048773025.1. Taxonomy (NCBI): domain Eukaryota; kingdom Metazoa; phylum Chordata; class Mammalia; order Artiodactyla; family Camelidae; genus Camelus; species Camelus bactrianus. Next base: position 27,111,654 of record NC_133567.1, on the reverse strand, counting down.
TGCTCTGACCTGAAGGCTGCCCTCGGCACGGATGCCAGGGGGGTGGGGAAGTGCTGTGGGTAAACCATTCCAAGATACTCACATAACACTTGGATAGTGAGAAGCTCTTTAACAAGACATAAAGCAAGATTTAGAACCGAAGCGCTTGCCTTGAAGTCTGCAGCATCAGAAACCGTCACGGGCGGCTCCCACAGGGAATACAGAATGAGTCTACAGAAGGAGTATCGTGTGCCCCTCTGCGGAATCCCTTCTCTCCCGTGTCTGCTTCGTTTCTCTCCCCAAGCTCCCCACCACCGACACATTGACAACAGAATTACAGGAGGTGTAAGAGAAACATGACACAATGACGGAGGCCGAAGAGAGCAGGCAAACTGGCCCCGGGCTGTCCACGTGCTTTACAGCCTTACATCCCTGGCACCCGCAGGGCATAACTTACCCTCAAGAAGCAAGACCGATGCAGGAGAAAACCCCAGCGAGGACCCCTTGAGAACCTTTCCTTGGAGGACTAACCTCGTGTTTCACCGCCTTCCGAAGTAGCCTATTCGTAAGGGGGTGGCTCATGTAGGGACAGTTATGGCCACACAGAACCACACGAGGGTCTGTGGAATTTCAGGACCTAGATCACTGGGGGTCACTGTGGGTGTGATGACAGATTTCTCATCAGTGTGCCCGGGGATGACAAAAAACATAGCCAAGCCAGCTAAAGTGTAGCCAAGAAGCAGAGGACCCATCACACAACATCCCCACTCCTCCGTGTGACCACTGCACACACTACGACTTTCCATCCCGTTGGCCTTCCCACAGCCCCGTCCCCTTTTCCCCTCCCCTCCTGCTTTACCAGTCAAGGCTCTGCGCTTTTCCCTTAGCTTCCTTAAGGTGCGGTCTGACCTCTGCTGAGGTGCCCCTCGTGCCATCATTTCAAGTCTCCACTTCCAGGCACCTGGGATGGAACCACCGTACTTCCCCAAACCCCTAACAGCAGAGGTTCCCCTTGGAGTGAGCACGCAATGGAAAAACAGAACCAACCACAATCCCTCCTTAAGCTGTGTGCACAGGGAGGGAGGGAGGGAGAGGACATCTGGCTCAGGAGAGCATTGGGGGGTAGCTGGCACAGGTCCCAGAGACAAGAAGAAGGGTGAAGGCAGCATGATGGGGACCTGGAAACCCCTGGAAGTTGGGGGTGCTGCGCAAACATGAGACATCGATATGCAAAAGAAACCCAAAGCGCTTCTGCCTGAAATGCTGACGGCAGAGCCTCCCGGAAGCATCTATTAAGTCATGCAGAAATTCCTGAAAATCTGAATACAAGTAACAAACGCCATCTAACTTCATTCAAAACTGCATCCCTAATACCCAAATGATGGAATCCAAGTGTGCTCCCACTGGGACATCTGGGGGAACGGGGGTTTTCTATGTCTGGCATTACACAGAAACAGTGGCATCAGAATCCACCGTGTGGTTTGTCCAAATGCGTGTCCCTCAGCCACAACCCAGGTCTGATTGAACCAGAATCCCAGGTGAGGGTCTCAGGAATGTGTGCTTTTTTCCCCCCACAATCCCCCTAGGTGGCTTCTATTCCCACTAGAGACTGAGAACTCTGTTCGAGAAGCTTGTGGAATCAGAACCGGGTTCTAAGTCTGGCCTGGATGTGAGGACAGCTTTGGAAGATGGCCCTCATCAAAGCGACAACCCAGGGTCTGGTCCTCACAGCCCACAACCCTGTAGAGAACAAAGAAACAGACCCGACACCTATAAAGCAAATACCCAGCTCCTCAGGCTGTAAAATGCGGATGATCCCAGCACGACGCCACCTGGTTGTACGAGACCCCAACAGGAGGAGACAGGCATGGAGGGCAATTAGCGGAGAGTCTGCAACAGGACAGGTGCTCAAAAGATGCTGCATTCATCCATGACAGTATCCTGAGCCATCTGTCCTGACAGGACGCATACACATTTACCACGTGCACGAACAGACACAGCAAACCATGGCGAATGGCCTCTGTTCTGTGGGACCCTGAATCTTTCACCCATCAGCTCAGGGATACAGCAGGCAAGTTGGCCTACAGCTGCCCAGGCCCTGAGACTCAATGTTCCCTCTCATGAACTAGGACCAGTCAGGCGCGCCTGACCCCCTTTTCCTGGCATATCCAATCCATTACCAAGTCCCATAGGCGTCACAATATATCCCGAACCCAAATACTTCTTAGCACCTCCACCTGGGACCGCCATGGCCCAGACCAGTCCCAGCGCAGTCTTGGGAGAGGACAGCCTCGTTCCTTCCTGGTCCCCTGACTGCAAAATCCCCTCCAGCCAACACTCGCCCTGCACAGCAGGCCCCGCTCTGAGCCCTCTGACGGAGAGCTGCCAGGATTTAGCAAATAAAAATACAGAATGCCCAGGTGTGTCCAAACCACATATTTACTTGTGGTTTATCTGCAAATGATTTAACTGACCACCCTGTATTTCATCTGGAAACCTTATATCCATGCCTTCCTTCCGCCCTTGGAATCAGAACCTATCTCCTTACTAGCATCTGCGAGCCTCACACCATTGGCATCGGCCTAACCCTGTGTTCGCACCTCCTCCTCCTGGCTGTCCCATGAGCACGTCAGTCTCGCGCGGTCTCAGAATGGCTACGCTTGTGTTTCCCTCCATCTGGGACATTCTTCCCTCAGATCTTTGCTTGGTTCCTACCCCTGTCTCCACTCAGGCCTCTGCTCCAAGACAGCCTCTTCCAAGAAGTCCTCCCTGATCTAACAGCCGTCTCTCCACTCTGCTCCTCAGCTTCCATCTCTTTACCAGGGTGATTTTTTATAATATTCATTGCCAGTGGACAGAATTTCTTATCCATTGCCCTTACTGGAAAATGAGTCTTATGAGCAGAAACACTATCTTAGTCATGAATGTCCCCCAGAGCCAAGAGCCACACAGCAGGTGCACAGCAAACAGGGGCAGAGGGAGTGCACATGGGAGGAGGCGTCACAGTCTGTTCCGTGTAAGAGCCACACAGAAGCCGCAGCAGCCCGAAACCCCAGGGAGGTGGCGTTCTGTCGCAGTGACAGCTTGTGCTGGGACAATGTGTCAGGATGGGAGGTGGGGGAGCCCGTGGGGCTGATGGCCTCTCCCCCAGACACGACAGAGGAGATGGCAGGGAGGAAGAAGACCTGTTTGCCAGGTAGGCCTGATGCCAACCTGGCTGCTGCTCACTTAAAAAGTAAAAATACTCCAATACTAATTCTTGTCCTATTTGTCCTCAAAAAGGGCCCTCAATCTGATTCCCTCTGGATGGATGATAAACAAGAAAATGTCATGCCTGCAGAGAACTTCCATGAGCTCATTCTTTCCTAAGATGTACCGCAACCACGTGCAGGAGGCATGACTGTCCTCATTTTACTGGGGAGGAAATCAAGGCTCAGAAATGTTAGGTCACTTACCCAAGATCACACAGCTAGTAAGGAACCAAGGTAGGATTTGAATGCAGTGAAACATAGCGAGTTAAGTGGATGGATTTGAGAGCCAGAATGCCGGGGACAAAACCTAGGCCTGCTGCCCTCTCTAACGTCATGTCCGTCTGTAAAGCAGCGACCAGGAGAGGAGCACTCGCCTCATGGAGATGCGCTGAAGATGAAATGAGGGAGTCTTAATGGTGGAGAACAGCGCTCGGCACATGGAAGCACTGCCTGAGTGGTCGTCACCTCTTCAGCTCAGGTTTCTGGAGTCCGCATCCCTGGCACATCGCATTGTTTTGAACCTGACCTCTGGCTGCTCCCCCTTCTTCCCCGGCCACGTCCTCTCTGGACCTGGGTCTCCTCATCAGTAAGTTGACAGAAGTGGACTTGCTGGTCATTAAGCCTCCCAGGCTGATGAGCTGGCCCCCCAAGATTGTCTACGTCTTCCCTTCTGATTGTTACAGGCACACTTACTGGCCTCATCCACATCCTTAATTTTTCAACCCCTCCTCCATCCCCAGCCTGAACCACCCTCAGTGATTCTTCCTAACACTGGCCCTCGCTTTGCAAGGCTTTATGCCCTTCCTGAGCACACATCCAAATGTAAAAACACTACATTAAGCACCAGGTCCTTGTTTAGAGCTCTAAGCCAGTAAATTAAAAATTATAGTTCCTGCAGTAACCACCTCTCTTCCTACTGTGCCCATATTTAGAACTGTGTGTTACTGTACAGGTTGACAAATTTACTGCCTTAATATACATACGTGTGTGCGCACGAATGTGTGAGTGCAGAAGTTCCATCTCAGAAATTTCCTGACTTTGGGGAGATTAAATTCTCAGCCACAGTCATGCAGTCATGATCCCTCTCTGCCTGGGGCCCATTTCCTTGAACAGGAGAAAATACAGAATGCATCCTTGGGGCAGTGGTAGAGTGAGGGCTCAGCATGCACAAGGTCCTGGGTTCAATCCCCAGCACCTCCATTAAAATATACATATAGAGAAAGAGCACCCGGATGGATGCTCAAGGAGCCGCACTCCATCCTCCGTCCCTGTGTGTCCTGGGATGGGAGGCCCCAAGTGAGCATGACTCCCAGGGCTCATGTCCCCACTGTGTGTCAGGGGCTGACTTCAAACCCTGCTAGGGTCTGGGGATTTGATTTGGCAAGTACCAAGACAGATCCAAAAGAGAGAGATGAGACAGATGGGGCAGAAGAAAGGAGGAGGAAACAGAAACCAGGTGTGGAACAGAGGGCTGGGAGGAGAGATTTATTAGGAAGACAAAAAGGGAAGGGAGGATACACTGGGGGGGTCCAAAAAGTCAAAATGACCAAAGGAAGAGGAAGGAGGGCTGCACAAACCCCCCAAGAGAAGGGAATAAGCCGAAGTATGAAGAGAAGGGAAAGAAAAAAAGGAAAGAGAATTAGAGTGGAGAGAAAAATGATATGAATAATTTTTGAAATGCTTATGTGTATCTTTTACAATGCATGTCAACAAACTTTCACCCACAGATGGTCAATAAATGTCAGTCCCTCATTTCCCCTCACACTAGAGGCTTCCACAGGTGGTCCTGTCATGGTGTGAGGGTGAAGCCAGGCAGGCTGGGGGCAAACACGTACTTTGTCCTCTATGACCCATGTGACCTTCAGCAAGTTGGTTGATCTCTCTGGGCCTCAGTTTCCTCATCTAAACTGAGGATAATAGGCTTGCCCTGGGGTGGTCCTGAGGCTTGAGTGTGCACAAGGAGACCCAGGAAGTGTGCTATAAACGTACGAGCTTGATTGGTTTCAGTGATTGTTCTTGTTATTCGGTCATCCCAGCAACCCCAGACGTAGGTTTCTGCATCCCCAGGTTAACCCTTGAAGACACTGGTACTCAGGTCAATACCCCCGACAATCAAAAGGAGGTGAAATTCAAACACACTCCACACTCCTTTGACTAAAGACCACAGGGGAGAGAAAGGAGGGAAGGAGAACATGGAAAAAAGAAAAAGGAGGGAGAAGCATCTTTGCCTCCTTACGGGGGACAGAAGACAGTGGGAAGGCAAAGACACCAGAGAATGGAGAAGAGGAAAAAGCAGCTGGGGTATAGCCAAGACAAGGAAGCAACCTAAATGGCCATTGACAGATGACTGGATAAAGAAGTTGTGGTATATTTATACAATGGAATACTATTCAGCCATAAAAAAGAATAAAATAATGCCACTTGCAGCAACATGGGTGGACTTGGAGACTGTATACTAAGCAAAGTCAGTCAGAAAGAGAAAGAAAAATACCGTATGATATCATTTATATGTGGAATCTAGAAAAATGACACAAATGAACTTATTTACAAAACAGAAACAGACTCACAGACATAGAACTCAAACTTACGGTTACCAGCAGGAAAGGGGAGGGTGGAGGGATAAATTGGGAGTTTGGAGTTTGCAGATACTAACTAAGATATTTAAAATAGATAAACAACAAGCTCCTAGTGGATAGCATAGGGAACTATATTCAACATCTTGTAATGGCCTATAATGAAAAAAATATGAAAAGGAATATATACATATAACTGAATCACTAAGCTATGCTATACCAGAAATTAACATTGTAAGCTGACTGTACTTCAATAAAAAATTTTTTAAAAAATTTTTAAAGGAGGTGGGAGGATGGTGGATAGAGAGATCCTGAGACCTCGACAAAGGCAGTGAAGTTGAAGGTTAGCTTTTGGACCATCTCCCTCTGGCCTAGAAGGTCCCTCTAGCCAGTGAGGCCAGCACGGGGAGGGCGTCCTATCAGGCTGGTCCTCCCACACAACCATCCCTCCATCCCTCTCCCAGACTCATTCAGCAAAGCCACTGCTGCTGCACAGAACAGGGGCTCCTGTGCACCCTGCCTTGGAATGAGGCAACAGACCCAGAAGCCCTCACCTCGGGAGGGCCCCAGTTCACTGCACAGCCCTGGCAGTTGCATGAAGCACCCTTTGGCTGGAGAGCAGAGTAAATTTGCTGTGGACATTATCAAAAGAAAATAAATAGGGAAACCCCACAAGGGTTCCATGCAATTGCTTTGCACAGTCTCGCCACGCGGTGTGAGCAGATGCGGAGCAGCTGCCACTGCAAGATGTTAATCCAACTGACATTCTGAGGGAGGAAAAGGAGGAGGAGAGGTTGCCGGTCAGGAAGAGTGGCTTCACCCTTGTCTAAAAGATGGGAGGAAGCAGGGGGAATTAAAAATAGATTCGTTGTCACCCTAACACGACAAGCCACGCACACGTCATCAATCAGAGAGAACCGGCGTGGCTGAGTACCAGACGCAGTGGTACCAGTGGACTCATTTCTCACCAGCAAACAGCGACTGTGCGGGGAGAAGCCCGCGTGCCCAAGGCTGGACAAAGGCTCTTCACAGGCCAGGAGGAGGCAAGTCAGCAAGCAAAAGGCATGTCCACACATCTCTGTGCACACTCAGATTCAAGAACTGGCCAAGCCCCATTAATCTCTCCTAAGTTTCCCGGCAGCTTCTGGCCCAACCCAGCTGATTCTAACAAGCATTTGCAAAGGCCATGACTCTTGTAGGCAATTAGCCCCCAACCCAGGCCAGTCCCTTCGATGGTTCTGACACAGATACAGTGGGAGACCCCTAAGAAATCATAGAGAGCCATGGCCTGGGATGGGGGGACCTGCTCTTCTCCAGGCAGCTCCAGGAACTCTGGGGGAAAGCAAGCCTATTCCTCCCCCTGCACCCAGATTCCTTCTGCCCTTCAGAGTGAGGCATGACATACGTTTCCGTAATAGACCTTCGGAGGCCAGCTTCACCCTTGTTATTTCAATAATTCATTCCTGAAAAGAAAATGCTCTGTGCCAGAAAGTGAACAGGGAACCCATTCCCCATGTTTTTTTAGTGGGAAAAGTTACAATTAAAATTATAAATTAAAATCATAATTAAAACTTACCAGTGCATTCTGTGTGAAGCCAACTCCCCGCACCCAGTTTCCTGAAATTAAAGAAAGACATCATAAACATAAAACACCCGCACGGAAGTGAGAAATTCTCTTGTGAGGATGTAAACTGCTTAAAATGTGGCTTCCTGACCAGAACACTTGTCACACGGCTGTCGGCATCCAGGCACTGTGCGTGAGGCCGCGTGGCCGTTCTCAGTGCTGGTGACACCCCAGTGCCACATTCTTGTCCCGTTGAGGCTGGGAAGCTCCTCAAAATGTCTATAGATGATTCTGATCTTCTATCAATTGTATGTGGTCTGTAACTTAATACTTATTGTAATACATTATTTTATTTAAAATATTACCTCACTTTTTGCAAAAAAAATTTTCGCTATGTCAACATCACCCCTGGAATGTGCTGTTGAGATAGGTACTTTCTATAAAGTTTGGGTATTAAAAAAAAAAAAAAAAAAAGAGGCAGCAGCATTATCCACAATCCTCCAAAGGTGGAAAAGCCCAAATAGTCAACCAAAGGTGAGCAGATAAACAAAAATGCGGTGCATTCTTACAGTGGAGTATTAGCCTTCACAGGGAAGGGAATTCTGACACACACTACAACGTGGGTTAGCCTTAAAGATGTCTGTCACGTGAAGTAAGCTGCCCACAAAGGCACAGATATCATAAGTCCACATATGCGAGGTACTTAAAATAGGCAGATTTGTGGAAATAAAGTGGAACTGAGGTTACCAGGGGCTGGGGGAAGGGAAATGAGAAGTTATCGGCTAATGGATACAGAGCTCTATTTGAGGTGATGAGACAGTTCTGGAAATGAATAGTGGTCACGGTTACACAACACTGTGAATGCACTTAATGTCATGGAAGCGGACACTTCAAAACGGTCAGGGTGGTAAATTTCATGCTATGTGTATTTGAAGACAGTTAAACAAAAGGCACTCTGCTAGGACGGCCTCAACCAGGAGGCATGCTGTAGGTTGTGTGTGACCCACGTCTGGGCCTAGTGAATTTCGGAATGGGGTTTCCTAGGTGACATAGAAGCTTGTTCAATGGTGCATGGAATCATAGAAAAGAGCGCTCACTGGTGAGATAAAGTTTTCAAGAAATATGGACCTGCTCAGGTATTTTAAAGATTCTCTCCTCCTTTTCTTAAACAGACTGGAAATCTAGAGCAATCGGAACTGCTCTCCTTAGTGATCCCATCCCAGGGGTGAGCCCTGAGCAGTCTTGTTCCCAGCCTGTTTAGAAAGACCTTTCTGTTTGCCTGGTGCCAACTGCTAGGCTGAGACCCATGATCCCTGTAGTATCACCATGCTTGCCTCTTGGGGGTCTGTCTGCAAGGTGGTGGCCAGAGCATAAGAAAGGACAGAGGGCAAAGACACTAATATTTTTTAAGGTTGCTTGAATCACTTGATGCCTGCTGACTAATGCATGTAGTGAGGGTGTAGTGGGAAAGCTAACCCTCTTTCACTTCAGATTTTTTGGCCACTATTGTTAATTTTTGCATGACCAAATTGACTTAGGTAAATTCATACACAAAAAGATACAGGATTAGGTAGTCCCCTTGGTCCCTTCCAACGATAAAAGTTTATACTTGATGTTCTCTCTGAAATCGCTAGTTGTGGTCTCTGCATGGCTGGCACTGACTCTGGGGTGGAGGCAGGGATGGGGACTCAAAGACATCAGAGTTGTCATTCAAGAGTAAGAAAAGTAGATTAAGTCCTTATTGGGCATCCTCTGTGGATGAATGCTATATCCAGACTTTCTCTCTAATCCCAGCTATTTGAGTCACCTAAGTTTTTGAGTCCTTTGTGCTCAATATCCAGTCTAGAAAAAAAATCACCTTGTCCCATAGAACAGTGCCAGGCAGCTGGAGTGACTTTCTTTACAACCAACAGTCACCTGGTGCCGGAGAGAAAGGAACCACACATTCTATAGTGTTGTAGGTTTTTTTTTTAAGATTTTTTTCCTAGCATTTTCTTATGAAAGTTTTCAAACATACCATAAAGGTAAAAGAATCTTATGGCGAATATGTACATCCCCACACCCACTTTCTACCATTACCATCTTACCATACTCGCCATGTCATACCTACCTATCCTTCTGTCTTTCAACCCATTTTTTTCTAATTCATTTCAAAATAGTAAGTCAGTCATTAGCACGTTATACTCCAGCCACCTTGGTATGCAGTGCATTAACTAGGGTTCAACAGAGTTACATAAAATGAAACGCACAGACCAACCATGGGTGAGTTTTGACCAAAGTACACACCTACATAACCCAAACCAGTTTTGACGATTCAGGACAGTTGAGGTGATGATGCAATTTAGCCAGGCCCCTTCCACCCAATCTCTGCCCACACTCCCCATACACAACCACGTTTTAAATGTATTTCCATTAATAAGTTGGATCTTCCTGTCCCAGAACTTCATTCGTTAGGAATCAGAGTGTATCGTCCTTTGGGTATGCCTTCTTTCGCAGTGTAACGTGTGTGACCCACCCACGTCGGTGCATGTTTCAGCTGTCTGTTTCTATGCATGGCTCAGTGAGTGATACACTCATGGTATTTCTATACCACAATTTATTTATCTGTCCTCTTACTGATGAGCACCTGTGCTGGTTGCAGTTTTGCACCGACTCCCATTGGAACTGAAGAGTCAGAAGTTAGGGGTTTGTTTCTGTAAGAAGCTATCAGACTTCTTTTCAAAGACGATGAACCACTTTTTACTCCCACCAATAAAGTGTGAGAGTTGCAGCTGCACTGCATCCTTGCCAACATTTGATGTCAGTCCTTTTCATTTCAGCCATTCTGGTGGGTTTGTGGTGACATCTCATTGTGGTTTTACCTGCCTTTCTGTGGGGTCATCAAACTTTTTTTTTTTTTTTAAAGAATCCCATTGATTTGCTTATGGTGCTTTTCAAGCTATCTCTTTGTATGTTTTGAGTAGTTGCTTTGAATATTGTATTACACCTGCATAACTTATCAGTGCCTACAGGGATGATATTTTACCAGTTTGAGTAAAGTGCAGAGATCTTTACTTCCCTTTACATCCCTTTATCCTTTCCTATTTACAATAGGATTGTTTTAACATTTCCTCTATGTACATGAAAGCCACATCAGCTGTCTTTCGAATGCCTTTACATCTTGGACACCTACTGTGGAGCTGAGTTCCCACCAAGCAGACACCCCTGCAGCTGCAGACCACCAGCAGATGCAAAAGCATTAGCACCGTGAAGGAGGGCAGCTCTTTTGCTACCTTGACTCTCTTCTGACAAGCGTAAGAGATGTTTGGGTTTTGGGGGCGAGGGGCATCTGTAGTTAGATCCCTGAGTCCAGGCCTGAACTTCCTGAGCATGAAAAAATATGGAGCCCATCCTGCCCTGACAGATCCCAGCAGACAAGGTGTGGTCCTCTTGGGAAGGGCTGTCCCAGTGGCTTCTTCACCGCAGTTTCCCTGGAGGTCTGGTTCTGGGTGGTTCCGAGAACCGCTCCTCGCAGCTTAGTTGAGCACCTGTCCGTCTAGCTTCTCCTAGAATTCTGCAAGGCACCTAATAATGGCCATAAGTCCTTTTCTGTGTAAACTCATGTATTCTCTTGTCTGTGACTGAACTAACAGGGAGAGTCCCACGGCTAATCACTGGCAGACTGGGCTTCAAAGCCCTGATCTCTGTTCTTTCTTCCACAGCGCACTGCTGGAGTCTCTCTCTTGACCATGTTCTTCAAAGGAGAGTTGAAAGTCCCATGTTCTATTTTGAAATGTCTCTTTCAATGTCATTTTCTTTGCCTGCTTTCCCACACCTGCTGTCATCCTTACCTGGGTTGGTTTAACCACCGCTTAGGAACCAGACACTGTGGGGACTTCCTAGAATGGTGATGGCAGTGAGCACCTTTTACTGCTGTGCTTCGTGACTGGAGCTGTATTAATCAAGACATATGTTTCCTAAGATTAAACTCACTCCAGTAAGGAGAGAAGGATGTAATCTGAAGTGGCTTCTCACACTTAGTGGCCTGTGGGCAAACCCTGAACCTGGAGCCCCAAGATCTGTAAATCACGGCTACATCCCAGCTCGGGCCATCGACCAAGACTTTTTGGAGTTTCCACTGCTCCAGCCCCACTGGCTTCCTTGCTGTTATAAATATGTATTTGGTCTTTGTCCCCAGTTCCTGACACACAGCTCCTAAAACCCTTGGAATTATGGAATGATGAATGTCTTGTGTATGTTAATGAGATAAGTGGTGGCAGGGGACCCCTTGGAAGCTTCAGAATGGGTATCAGTCACCAGAAAGACCAATGCATGATTAGAGGGCTGCAACTTTCAGCTCTGCCCTACCCCTGACCTCCAGGGAGGGGAGGGGGGTTGGAGACTGACTTAAGCACCAGTGGCCAATGATTAAATCAGTCATGCCTGTGCAGTGAGACCTCCATAAAACTCCTTAAGTGACAGGGTTAAGTCAGCTTCCAGGCTGGTGAACACACCAAGGTCCTGGGAGGAGCAGGTGTAGTGAGGGTGCATATGTAACCCCTGCCCCTCCATCCCTCACCCCACACGTCTCTTCCATCCGGCTGCTCCTGAGTTGTGTCCCTCACAGTAAACCAGGGGCAGAGAGTAAAGCACCTGCCCAAGTTCCAGAGAAGGGGGCTGGGCAGACTCTCTGAAGTTACCCCTAGTTGGTCCGGAGCACAGGTGACAACCTGGGACACGTGCCTAGAATCTGAAGTGACAACAGTCTTGTGGAACTGAGCCCTTAACTTGTGGGGTCTGAGCTAACTCTGGGGAGTTAGTGCCAGTACAGAGCTGAATTGTAAGATACTCAGTTGGATTCCAGAGAGCAGGAAAACTGGTGTGGGAAGAAACCCGCATGCATTTGGTGTTGCAGGTAAAAGTTGTCTAGGCTTGCTCTTCCTCAAATAAGACAAGCATATTCCTGCCACAGGACCTTTGCACCTGCAATTCCTCTGCTTGGAACCTGTATCCTTTTGTTATCTGTATGGTGTGTACTCTCATTTCACTCTAGTGTTTACTCAAGAAGACTTCCCTAATAACTGGCACATCCTGACTTACTTTTCTTCTTATAGCATTTGTATGATTCAATCTTATATCCATCCGTCTTGGTATCCATGGGGGATTGGCTCTAGAACCTCTGTGAATATCCAAATCCATTGATGCTCAAGTCCTTTATATAAGATGGCACAGTGCTTACATATACCCTATACATATCCTCCTGTATACCTTAAATCACCTCTAGAGTACTTGCAGTAACCAGTACTATGTAAATAGTTACTGGCATGTGGCAAAATTCAAGTTTTGTTTTTTTAAACTTTCTGGAATTTGTTTCCCTAGAATATTTTTGATCCACAGTCATTTGAATCCATAGATGTGAAACCTGCAGATATGGGTGGCTGACCATACCTGTTTCTTCACTGATTATCTCCCCAGGGATACTGCCAGCACCTAGAATGATGACGCACCTTAGGAGCTCAATAAATTTGAGGAGTGAACAAATGCCACCTGCTGGCACGGTCCTCATCTGTAAAACCGAGTTCACGATGCTGGCTTCAGACAACCACCATGAACATTAACTGAGATGTGTTATACGTAAAGCCATGACAGTGAAACATGTGCCTAGTCCTTGGTGGGCATTTTAAAATTTTTTACTGATTCCAGGACAAACTGTTTTTCACCTTCTAACATCTCTAAAATCAAGTAGCCTTTAATAATTACGGAGACCACAGAGCAGTGATAACATGGCTACGCCGCCAGCACACTCAGAACAGGTGCACAACAGGCGTCAGCGGCTTCCATGAAAATCCTGGAGACAACTGCAGGGGGATGGGGGTCACTCTTTCAACCCCATGCACCAAATGGTCGTGGGAAGGGGCAGGCGGACAGTCAGATGTGTTGGCAGCATTCTCAAAAGAGGACCCAGGAGTAGGCTAGCAACACAGAGCTGCAACGTGGACATAAGTGCCTTCTTTGCAGAATTCTTACAAGAAATCTGGCGCTCTCAGTGGTGTGGAGGACAGGACAGTATAGAACACACAGATGGCAGTGACACTGAGAAGAAAGGGGAGTCCAGAGGCAGACCCGGCGTGAAGAAGTTCTAGAACTACCTGAACCAACGTGTCTGCCCACATTCCCCTTCATGTGTAGGCATAGCAGTAAAATACGATAAAACCCATCCAATTAGGTCTAAAAAGGCTCTTTCAATAAGCATAAAAGATTCAAAGGGATGAGAAAGCTCTGTGTCACAGCTTAATTAAAAGCGCTTTTAATTTCTTGGCTTTATAGAAAATAATGGAGCATCTTGTAAGTGGCAGCATCTAAGATTAGGTGATACAGGAAATTTGTTTGAGAAAAAAACTGGGACCAAAATGCTAAGGCACATTTGAATCCAAATATTTCTCCACTGGTTCATCCATTCACTTAATTTCCCTGTATTTAATTCCCAAGTCTATTTCAGACCTAATTTACATTGCAGATTCCCCTGGGGGAAAGAAAAAAATCTGGGTGTTTCTCAAGGACCACGATCTCTTGAAGGGTTGTCCTGGGACCAGGAGGATCAGTATCATTTGGAAACTTGTTAGAAATTCACATCCTTGGGCTCCCCAAATGCTAAGTCAGAAGTTGAGGGGAGAAGGAATTGTAACAAGCCCTCTGCCGATTCTGATGGACACGAGTTTAAGGAGCTCTGTTACAGGAAAAACACTTCCGCCACATGCCGTTGTCTGGATCGGTCAAGTTTTACTAAAACATCCTGGGAATTCATCTTGTGGCAGGCACCTGCTGGGGGCCAAATGCTGCCCTGCAATCTAAGGAAGAGGTACAGGTGTAAATGACTAAATAAAATACAAACTGGAATAAAATGCAGGCCGATGGAGGTGCCAGTACCATGCCCCATTCAGGGGACAGAAGCCTGATTCTGATCCAGGAGTCTTGGTGGGCCTCTCAGAGGAGGTAGCAATGGTGCTGGAACATGTTGAGTGAGAAGGTTTTGCACAAACTTTCTAAGATAGAGAGAGATACTCACACCCAGGAACTAGGTCAAGCAAAGGGTACGAGGAGGTTCAGAGCCTGTCAGTCTAAGAGGCCATCACTCAGGTGTACTCTAAAATCTGATTCATTCAACATCCCCTCCCCACTTAAGCCCTCACCAGAGTCCACCTGTGGCACGGCCAGCCACCTTGCCACCCCACATCCACCTCCCGGCTTCCATTCAGGGGAGCAAAGCAGCCAGAGGAAAGGCTCCACCTTACAGCCTCTGGGCGGCTAAGCGCAGCCGGGGGACTTCAGGAAGGCCACTTAGAGGCAGGCTGCCCGGTGAGATGTGAGCCCACTCTGGCCTTCTCCCTGCTTCTTGTTGGCTGCTGGCCTACAACAAAGATGTTGACACCCTAGCATCATATTGGATATCGAGAGCCTGGCTAAGACCTGAGGAAGGCAAGGCTGGAAGACAATATCCTGGGATCTCATGACATCATTAAACTACTGTTCCACCGCACAGTGCCAACACAAGTTCATGGACATGAGAGAGAAACTTCCATCTGGTTAAATCACTGTTACTGGGGACCTGCTGTCATACACTGTCCAGCCTGTCACTGATACACCACTCTCTTTCCGTCAGCCTCCTTTGCATCTTCAGAACTCCGGGTTCTTCCTCCTCTTGCTGAACACCTTTGCCCCCAACCCCCATTTTCCTCTCCATTGACTGCCCTTCTTCTTGAGAACACCATAGACCCACCCAACCCTTTCCCCTGACAGTAAAATGAGGGCACCATTTCCAAGTGTCTTCACCCACACCCCCAGAGTCTCTTTTTGCCTCCATTTCTTCATCTGTAAAACTCAGATAATGGGGCTTATATTTCACAGGGCCGTTTCATGAAGTCAAGGAGGTGAGAGAATTAAACTGCTTGGAACAACGGTTGCCATATAATACCCACTTAATAAACAGTAGACATTAATCCTGGGACACCAAGACCTAGCACGCGCACAGACACACAGTGGGTACTCCACAAATGTTTACTGATTCGAACTTGCAGTTTTTGGATTGACTGCTGTGCCTTAATTGTTCCCGGGCTCATAAGTCCACCACATCCTCTCTTCTCCACAGCCCAGCAAAAAGGCTAAATCTAGCCCCCAACAGGGACATAATTTAGATGAAAGAACGTTTTCTGCAGCCATCCCCGTCCTCAGAGCCTCGCCAAGAAATAGAAAAGCAAAGCAATATAAATATTAATAGGAAATTGTCTATTTGCTTTCACTTAGGCTAATCGACTACAGCCCAATGAAGAGGGAATTAAACAGCTGAAGGGACAGGAAAACATGGGACCGTGACAGGCTGAAGCCCAGAGGACTTCAGTTCCTAGGAGGAAATGCAATCCCAGGCCAACAAGGGTGCGTGGAAACCAGGACACAGGGCTTCTCCTTGGGGTGTCTTCAAGATGGGAGGCATGCTCCCTGACATCCACCCACCAGTGCCTACAAAGTGCAGTCTTGGGTCCCTGTGGCAGGGGTAAGAAAGCAATGATGATGCGGTCCCTGTCTGCAAGGACCACTGGGACAGGCAGACAGATAAACTGTATTATAATACAGTGGGTGACGACACTACTCACAGCACAGGGGCAAGATGCTAGGTAGGCACGGAGGAGAGGCCTATGGCCTTGGAGCAATGGGATAGGAGAAGGAGAATGTCCAAGAATGTCTTCTGACAGAGAAGACCCTGAGGCTGGGTTATGAAGGGTAAATAGGAGTCAGCCTGGCAAAGAAGGCATGAAAAGGCATCTCAGGGAGCAAGAACACAAGGTAGAGATACAGGGGACCCACTGGGACAGGCTGAACAACAGTCCTCAAAGATGCCCAAGTGTTAATTCCTGGAATTTGCAAATTGTTGTATTACATGACAAAAGGGACTTTGTAGGTATGATTACAGATCTTGAGATGGGGACATTATCCCGGATTATCTGGCTGGACCTGTTGGAATCACAAAATCCCTGTAAGAGAGATCCAGAGAGAGTCAGCATCAGGGAATGAGCCACTGTGGTATTGAAAGCAGAGACTGGAGCAAGGCTCTTCCCAAGTGGAGGAAGAAGCTACAAGTAGAGGAATGCAGGAAACCACTTGTAGCTTAAAAGAAAAACCAAAAAAGGAAGGACATGGATTTTTCTCCTCCCAGAGCTTCCAGAAGGAACCAGCCCTGCCAACACCTTGATGTTAGCCTAAAGAGACTGATGTCGGACTTCCGACCTCCAGAAGTGGAAAACAATAAATCTGTATTATTTTAAACCACGAAGTTTATGGTAATTTGTTATAGCAGCAACAGGAAACTAATGCACATACACTGAGGTACACCTTCAGGGATGTTAAAGAAAAATGTCAGAAAGATGAAATCAGCTGAGGAGGGAAGCCATGGGCTAAATCAGCAAAGGATCTGGGTACCAGGCTGAATTTCCATGTTGCCCTCCAAGTTGGAGCTTGCTAAAGGATATCAAGCAGAGAGACGGTATCTCAAGACTGCCCGTGTTGAAGCACTGAATCGTCAATTTTTTCGATCTTCAATGTAAGGAATCACCACATGTCTAATTCTCCATTTTATTGACGCTCATCTCTTTTATCAGAGACTGTAATGACTTTATGAAAACAAGGAATAACCAACTGGTAGATGTAACTATTTCCAGCCTTCCTAATTCTATTCAGATGTTTCCCAAGATGCAGACCTGTCTTTGCAGGGCTGCCATCAGGGATGCGCACACACGAGTGGACAGCAGACTGTACCGGAAACTGGGAGTTTTCCCCCAAGTCCTAGCCAGGTGATTATCATATGTCCAAAAAGCCCAAGTGCTCAAACAATCTTCCCACCCCCCGACCCCAGCCTCTAGGAAAGGGGAAGGCAACCAACACACTGAGTGCTCACGGGGGGCCAAAGGCTTTGTGAACCCTGCCTTGTTGAGTTTTCTGAGGAAGGACACTAGGTGCCAGTGGGCCCATGAGACTCAGGTGACTGAGCTGCATTCTCTGAGCACAAGGCCCATCGGAGAAAGCAGGCAGAGGAGACCATCCACCTGCTCTGTGTCACACAAGTCTCTGCGCAGCGTCTGCACACAGGGTGGCTCTTACACACACAACCGCAGCCACCCCCACTCCCTGGCCTCCTGACCCTTGATGTGCATCACATCCTCCCCCACCCCGACACCTACCTGTTTGGGGCTCCTGTCAGCCATGCCCTTTGCCAAATGTCACTTGCTGCCAAAGGAATCACGTAGGTGGTCTCTAAGCATCCCCAGACCTGGACAAGCTAGCTTCGCTCTGGCGCCGCCACCTGACCCCTGAGGCCATGGGGCAGGCGCTGCAGAGGTTCCAAGGCAGTGCCTTGGCTGTGGTCAAAGCAGGGGTACCCACAGGGAGCGGTGCCCAGCGAAATGAAGAACGGGTTCCGAAACTCACTCGCCCTCTCAGGACCGCAGGTAAAACAGCGGGTCGTCGTTTCACACTGCCCCTCAACTCCCTCCCCGACGGGGCATCCCGCAAATCCCAAGCCGTGTGCTCCCCACGTATCTGACATCCTGCACGGCCGGCCACAGGGGGCTCTGTGCTATCAAAACACCCCAAATGCTTGACAGCGCGCGGGGGGCGGGGGGGCGCGCAGCGTCATCCTGGGCTGTTCTAAACGGCGCTGCCATGAAGCTCTGACCTGCTCTGCGCTCCCCGGCTCCGCCTTCTCTTTCAGAATCTGTCTGGGGACAGTGCACTCCTACAAACAGAGAATGGCAGAGCTAAGGGGGAAGCACAAGTTCTAGCTCTCGTGATGGGCTGGCAGTTTGGTCTCCAGGGAGAGCAACGACGGTGTGACCAGCAATTCAGAGCGGACAGTCCCGATGCAGCGCCGCCCCTTCTGGCACCGCGCTGGGCACCTCCCTCCCACCCTCTCTTTGCAGTGTCACCCAACGCTCTGCAGGCCCCACTGGATTGATGGGGGACATGAAGTTCCAGAAAGTAAAATGACTGGCCCCAGGCAATATAGTTCTTTTGAGACAGAGCTGGGAGAATGATGTAAGTCCCTGCTTCCTTCAGTTCTGTTGCATCTGCTGAAGTACTCAAATCTCTGCGCTCTCCCACACGTCTGCAACGGCTTTCGCTTACGAACAGTAACCACGGGCCAGGTTCTAGGCTGGGTCCTTTATCACAGACACTCCCACGTCCATCCAGGTCAACGAGGCAGTTATAACGGTGATGCGGACCACTGATGAGGACCGCACCGACCTCCTGAATGCTAACGCATGTGAGGCACCGAGCGGAGAGAGCCCTTTACCTTCATCTGTTATTTTAGCTCCAAAAATCCATGAGCGAGGCCCTAATCGGCCCAGTTTACAGACGAAAGGAGTGAAGCTCAGAAAAATGACTTCCCTCAAGATTTCCACAGATTAGAAAAGGGAAAATATACCTCTCAGTAAATGGATCTGAACACAGGGCGGTACCCCAAACCAGAGCATTTATGTCACAATGCTAGAGGGTCCCAACAGTGAGCCACCTTTGGGGGGCGGCAAGGAAGAAGCATTTGAGAGAAGACGGTGAGAAAAATCAGCGATTCCATTTTGCTTCGTCTCTCCGGCGATGTGCTGGCTGTGTGTAGTTTGATCAGTGCTGCGTTTATTTCAACATCGTCCCACTGGCTGCAAACAAATGCACGTCTTTCTCTTCTGGGAGCCGCTTCCCATTACAGCAAATGAGAATCACAAAGATGAGCTCACATCCCAGCACAGACCTCCGCCGGCTAAGAGGGGCCTTCTCATCAGAGCCCTGGAGAGAATGGAAGGCTCCTGCTCAGGGGCACCCTCTGCAGTGCAGGGGTTGGAGCAGAAAGGTAAGGACACCAGGAAAGCAGCAGAAGTAGCTCCGTACATGGGGAAGAGCATCAGGCTGAGAAGGAAGTCACAAGTTCAAGTCCCAGCTCTGCCAGCAACCCAGTGTGTGACCTGTGACAAGTCAGTCTTGGCCTCATGAACACGAATACAATTATTAAACAGCATGATGTGATTCTGCACTCCCCTCTAGAGGGAGTAGGGGAGACTCGGTAAAGAATGGCCAATTTTTTTAAAGAAAGGAAGTGATTCAGCAAATTGTCAGATACCTGGGTCCTAGATCATTTTGCACAACAAACTTAACCATCTTAGAAGTGTTTCTCAGAATGCACAGGTATAAACCCATGGCTTGCCCCTTCTCTGCCCTAAGGCACCACCATCACAAGCACTTCAAGATCCTACACCCGCTCACATCCTTCTAGTACGGCAAGTAAAAGCAGACTGAAAAAGAAATTGTGACCTCCATCCTCAAGTAAGAATTTGAGCATCTCCAGGAGACCCAGAATTAGCACACGAGGCCAGTCCCAGCTGAATGATGTTATGACTAGTAAAGACATGGGAGGGAGAAGGGGGAAAACCAGCCACTCCCGGCTTCCTTTCCTCATTGTCCTGACATGACTGGGGTGTTCCTTTCTCCTTGTCACCCTCCTGCCAGTTGCTACAGGATCTCCCGGGACCACCCCTGCCCTCTGGCACAGGCAGCCTGATTGTTTTACTGTGTGTCCATCAGTCAAGTACAGGGAATGCCGAAGTGAGTAGGAAAAGCATTCAAGCTAATGTAACAAAATTCATAAAGTCAAGTTTGGCTTGCCGGAGATGCTCTTTTCAATGTAACTTAGGAAGTCTCCAGGTGTTAACAGCTGGAAATGGCTATCAGGTTCCTCTTGCTGAGGTTTACGGCCACACTGTCAGTGTCATGCAGCGAGCAGAACAAGTTTGGACTCGGTGACACAAGCAGCATAAAAGTGATGGCTGTCAAGACTTTTTTTTTTTTTATTGATTTATAATCATTTTACAATGTGTCAAATTCCAGAGTAGAGCACAATTTTTTAGTCCCACATGAACATATATATATTCATTGAGACATTTTTTTCTCTGAGCTACTGTAAGATCTTGTGTATATTTCCCTGTGCTATACAGTAGAATCTTCTTTATCTATTCCACAATTTTGAAATCCCGTCTAATCCTTCCCACCCTCCGCCCCCTTGGCAACCACAAGTTTGTATTCTATGTCTATGAGTCTATTTCTGTTTTGTATTTATGCTTTGTTTCTGTTGTTTTTGTTTTTGGGGTTTTTTTAGATTCCACATATGAGTGAGCTCATATGGTATTTTTCTTTCTCTTTCTGGCTTACTTCACTTACAATCATCCATGTTGCTGCAAATGGCGTTGTCGGTTTTTATGGCTGAGTAGTATTCCATTGTATAAATATACCACTTCTTCTTCATCCAGTCATCTGTTGATGGACATTTAGGCTGTCTCCATGTCTTGGCTATTGTAAATAGTGCTGCTGTGAACATTGGGGTGCACATATCATCCTGAAGTAGGGTTCCTTCTGGATATAAGCCCAGGAGCAGGATTCCTGGGTCATATGGTAAGTCTATTCCTAGTCTTTTGAGGAATCTCCATACTGTTTTCCACAGTGGCTGCACCAAACTGCATTCCCCCCAGCAGTGTAGGAGGGTTCCCCTTTCTCCACAGCCTCTCCAGCATTTGTCATTTGTGCATTTTTGAATGACGGCCATTCTCACTGGTGTGAGGTGACACCTCATTGTCTTTAGGTCTTATAGAAACCTATTCGCTCTTAGTAGTCCTAAGAATCCTCAGAAGGAAAATGTGAGCAACCAGTGAAAGTGATTTCTTGGCAATAGATCCTGAAAATGTCTTTTACTGATTGACTCACATCAAAATATTACTAGATTTTTACTGTTGACAATAAATATTGGGTATTTCTTTCATACATGCACACACACACACACACACACACGACACCCACTTCACATGCTCACAAAGCAAAACCAAAAGACATTTTTAATATTTTTAATATTTT
Source organism: Camelus bactrianus (assembly GCF_048773025.1). Lineage (NCBI taxonomy): Eukaryota > Metazoa > Chordata > Mammalia > Artiodactyla > Camelidae > Camelus > Camelus bactrianus. Next base: position 27,090,367 of record NC_133567.1, on the reverse strand, counting down.
AAAACTTCTAATCATCACCTCAACATGCAAATTATAGCCTGACGGATCAAGCAGTTTTTAAAAGCACCTTATAAAGAGCAGATTAAGAGATGTCCATGTCTTACTGCCTTTCTTTATCAACTATTATCTACAACTACTAAGGAGTTTATTTCTACAGGAATCTATTTGTTATGACAAATTCAGCTTTCTACTGTCCCACCTTTTAAAATAAAAATATGCACAGACATTGGAATACTAAAGGGGCTGGCAAATATTTTTTCCTACTTTGTACATTTTCCTTTAACTTTATTGAAACAAGCGCCCTGTAGCTTCTGAGTCACTGAGTCCAGGTGGCAGGTTTCAGTGTGCTCATTTGTAGCAAAGAGTCTCCGCTTGGGCAAGTGTAGCTTTTGTTTGTTTTATTTCCTGAATGAAGAGCAAAAAGGGCAATTTCTCTGCTTTGCCACAAACTGCCTTTGTTCCTTTGGCCCCTCATTCTCTCCTCCTTTCTCTGGCCTGACAACACTAGCAATGAGCCAGTCCTGGCAAAAAACCCTGCTTACTCACAATTAGAAAGAGGTTTTATATGTGTGCTCTCTCTGAATGCTGTCGTTGTAAAGTCACTAGACACATCCAAACTTGCCCCTCAACCATTGCTTACGTAATGAAACTATTTCAGGGGATTACCCTCCCTTAACAGAGTCAAGGAGTGAAACTTCTGTTTCTACCAAGAAAGAAAGTAAGGTGACCTGAAAGAAAGAAAAGAAAAACAAGGCAGAATCACCTGCTAGTACTAATTGCAATCCCAAACAGACTTTTTTCTGTTAGAAGAAAAAGCATATTTCTTAGCATTTTGAAAATCAATAAAAATATTACTCTTTATTAAAATTTGTTAGGACTTTTTTTCTTCACATGGAAGGTGGTCTCTTGAAAGGATTTATTTGATATATCAAAGACTACAGGATCACTTCCAAATATACTGAAAATAATTCAAATGTCACTGCTGTGTACAGGATTTGAAAAACTCACATCCTCAAGGTGTTCTAGGACAGGTTCATTAATTGGGTCTCACCTTAGAACTTATTAAATGTTAAATTCAGTGTCGCCCAAAATAAAAATGAAATAACCCAAAGCTTATAGCAGAAATCACAAACAACTGGCACAACTGGAAATGTGACCTCTGTTCTTGGGGTAAACTGAACAACAGAAACCTCTTGTGGGTTTCCTGATAACTCACTGTGAAAGTACATCATCGTGGGAACCTGCATCTCCGGGATTTCCACAGTCTTTGTCATGACTTTCACCTTCTTCATCTTTTTCAGAAGGACTTCCACTCTCCTTTTTCTCCACGGGATTATTCGGTGTTTTTCTGGCTGAGGCTCCGAACTGTCGGTACCACCGTCTCTCTCTGTGTTTCCTGGCCCGGCAGCCTCACTGCCCGGCTCTGCGCTCGGCCCATCTGTCTCTTCTCCTGGCTCTCCAGGTCTCCCCTTTTTTTCTTCAGCTGTTTTGCTACTTACATGCACCACGAGGAGGAGGAATTTTTGGAGTCCTTGGATATTTTATGCAGAGACGTTTGACTGCTATGACCAGAGGTGGTGGGGCCAGGCATTTTCTGAGCTTTGCTCACCTCTGACTGTCTTTCCTAGGTCGTCCCCAGATAAAATTCTCTGAAGGCATGTAATGTTTCTGGGCGAACCAGAGGAGCTTTCTCATCTCTCTTCTGTCTCGAATGGTATAAACAAAATACTCCAGGGCGCTCTTTTAATATGGGGGATGGTATTTTCCACCAGCGCCTCCTGGAGAATAAATTTTACAAGGGGAGATTTAAAACTTTCACATCCAAGCTCGCCCAAGCTTTTCGGAATACGAGTGATTCTTAAATAGTTGTGCTGGGACTCATTCAGATGCTAAAACCTTTCTTGCCAGTTAACAGCCCGAGCAACATTTCCAGTTTTATCGGTCCGTTTTATTCCAAAAAACTCTAACATCATTTTATAAGCCAGTAGGAATCTTCGAATTGCTTCTTCTACTTTTTTGAATTCCTCAATTTCATACATAGTTCTGCGTAAAAGTTCAAGCCTTGTTCTCTCAGGGGGAAGAGCCATGGGATTAAGTGTGGTTGTGCTCCAGAGTCTCATAATCCCCTTTCCACTTGTTGAGGCTTAAAGGGAAATTTATTCTTATAAAAACGAAGATTGCTTAAGTCATTCTGATACCGGGTATCTTTGAAGTTCTGTGGGTACTGGTGTCGGTATTTGTACAAATACCTCGCAGCATAAAAACTTCTCTTTGGTTTGGCAGTTGCTTCAGTGGAATCACCACCCCGCTCGGCGCCCGCAGCCTGGGCGTCCGGGTCCGGCGCGGGGCTGGCGCGGGGCCGCCCGCCGGCTCGCTCCGGAGGCTGCGCGGGCTGCTCCGGCTCGCGCTCCGGGGCCTCGTCGCCGCCTGGCCCCGGCTCTGCGGGCTGGGGCTCTGAGTCGGTCTGCCAGGAGGAGTCGCAGTCCTCCACGGTGGTGGGCTCGCGGAAGCTGACCCCGCCAAGCAGGGTGCACAGCGGAGAGGCGGGGCGGGCTGCGGCGGCGCTGGGGCCCGGGCCTGGCCGCGGCCGGGGCGCGAGGAGGCACCTTGGCGCGCCCGGGCCACACTCTAGGGATCATTGTTCTTAACATTTAAAATTATCAGAACAAAAGAGGCCTAAAAATCAACTGACTTACATGACCAGTTAACTTCCTTTGAAGAACAACATAAAAATTATCTACAAGGAAGGACACTATGTTACTTCCGATTTTAGATAAAAAGGAAACTGAGAGGAAGTTGGAAAATGGTTAAAACTAAAAATTCAGAATCAGCGCGCTAAACTATATAAAAAGAAATGTGTGTTTTTGTCATGGTATTGTAATGAGGCCATCCAATATTGTTAATATCTTGCTTTAAAAAAACTTAAAAAAAAAAACAAAAAGCTTGGATGGAACTTATATTTGCTTCTCCCAAGGAGAATTAAATCTTAGGATTAAAATTTTCAGTATATTTTTTTATCAAAATGGGATGGTTTTGATTTTTCACAATTTGAACATAAACTTTCACCTTTGCACCTTCCTGTACTGATTTAGTCCAGCATGTCCACAGAGTTGTAAATTTTAAAGCACTATAAACAAATCCTTTCACATTTCATAAAACAAATCTGAGTGAAGTGTATAAAAAATGTAGTATTTCTTATTATAACTTAAACTTTTTCAGGTCCGTTTGATTCTCTCTAGGGTGATTTCACTGAATGAAGAATTCATAACAAAAATCATCTTCCCTCAAAGGCCATTCAGCCCCTAGGACAACGCATAGGCTGCTAGGTCGCTGCCTCCTATAAGGTATGCTCCAGTTCAACCATTCCCATAGCAGGTTATTATTTTTTTTTTTTATTATATACCTTCATATTAAAAACCCTAAGTGAAACAGTTCAGTTTTTAGTTGCTTCTATTTAATAGAAAACATGTTTTTATTCATTTATTTGAATCTTTAATGAATAGCATAAAATTTGACTTAACTGTTCCTGAATTAATGTATTTCTTCCTTTTTCCTCTCTTTTTGGGATTTATCACCTTAAAAAGTAGATAAAACAATTATAATAGCAGGTTTTATACTGAAACATTTTAAAAATGTGTAGTCCAGCCTGGTGCCTTCACTTCTTATGTATTCATTCACTTACAAATACCTTTAATATGACTCCTAAATAGTCAATAAACCAAAACTTCTCTGCAAAAATTGGAAACAACCTAAATGTCCATTGACAGATGACTGGATAAAGCAGCAGTGTTATATTTATACAATGGAATACTACTCAGCCATAAAAAAATAGTAAAATAATGTCATTTGCAGCAGCATGGATGGATCTGGAGATTGTCATTCTAAGTGAAGATAGAAAGAGAAAGAAAAATGCCATATTATATCACTCATAGGTGGAATCTAAGAAAAAGACAAATGAACTTATTTACAAAACAGAAACAGACTCACAGACATTGAAAACAAACTTACGGTTACCACGGGGGGAAGGGGGTAGGAAGGGATAAATTGGGAGTTCAAGATTTGCAGATACTAATCACTATATATAAAATAGATAAACAGTAAGTTTATGCTGTATAGAACAGGGAATTCTATTCAATATCTTATAGTTACTTACGATGAAAAAGAATATAAAAATGAATATATTGCATGTATTTATATGACTGAAACATTGTACTGTACACCAGTAATTGACACAATATTATAAACTGACTATACTTCAATTGAAAAAAAGAAAAAAGTTACTAGTGATAATCTTCTTTTTAAAAAGTCTCTTTTCAGTAATATTCTTCTCAATCACTTTATGCATTGATTACTCTACCATATACATCTTCTTAATGTGAGAAAGACTTTTAATAGCCAAGGTCCCATATAATAGTGATTGCTTTGTAGAAAAATTATAGTTTTTCTAATAAATAAAGTATGCCCAAGACACAACAGTTTTCATTAGATTAAATACACTAACAGAGCAAATCACCCAAATATGTGAATATTTAAGGCCTCTACTTATTGCTTTATGATGGCAGTAATTTCCATTAGACACGTAATAATGTGTAAAAGTTTGGAGTCCTTCCAGGGACTAGTGGGAGCCACACTAGTCCACAAACCTAGTAATATGCAGATAGACTGAGGACCCAATTGTGCACTCTGAAAAGGAATCTTGGCCCAGGACCACTCTACCAAAGAAGGTACTGGAGCCAGTCTCATCCACGCAGCAACCAGACCTAATCCACACTCACCTGAGCCCCTAGCATCAAGCACACCTACTGTAGACCCCACTGTAGTCCTAGCAACAGCCTCAAAACTAGCTCCAAACCAGCACAATTAAAAGTTTGGAGGTAGTCCTGTCATCCCAGGAGCTACCAAGAGAAGGTCTTTACCTGCCAAACCAGTCTGTAAAGCAGCAGGAGGCTTTGAAAAGATCAGGCACATTGCTGGAGAGCCAGAAGGCCAGGTGCTTGTGCAGGACTGTGTGCACGGCCAGGGAAGACCTTGAGGAAGCCCTCATCATTCATCTGTGGCTGACTCTGAGTCTTTGTTTAAACAGCAAGGGAAAGCCAGGGTAGAATTTTACACTTGGAGCATATAAGAAGTGTACCAATGTACACAAACCTCTGTCAGTCATGTGTTGACCACTAGCTAACCAAGCACAGACTGCAAAGACCCACACAGCAAAGAAAACAGACTTTCCAGAATTACTCCAGGAAAGCCATAAGTCAACAGCAACAACAAACCCCGGAAAAGCAGGGAATCTGGTCTCCCATGTTACCATATTTTTAAAAATTTCCAGCATTCAAGAACCACCAAAAATACACAGCATGCATGAAAACAGGAAAGCATGGCCTATTCACAGGGGGGGAAACTGTCCTTGGGAACTTGTAGACATGGGATTTATTTAATAAATTCTTTAAATCAGCTATTATAATTATGTTTAAAGAAATAAGAAAGCTAGGTATAAAGAAATAAGGCATGAAACAATGTCTTACCAAATAGAAAAATCAGTAAGTAGATCAAAATTTTTAAAAAGAACCAAATAGAAATTACCAACTTAAAAAGCACAGTAACAAATGAAAAATTTGCTAGAGGGGTTTAATAGAACATTTGAGCTGGAAGAAGAAAAAATCAGTGATCTTGAAGATTGATCAATTAAGATTTTCTAGTTTAAGAGAGAAAAAGAAAAAGAAAGGGAAAAAAATGAACAAAGCCTAAGAGACCTGTGGCACATAATCCAGCATTACAACATATGAATACCGAGAGCACCAAAAGGAGATGGGAGAGAGAAAGAGGCAGAAAGAATATTTGAAGAAATAATGGCTGACAATTTCCAAGCCTGCCTCAACAAAACTGAATCCCTTACATGTGTGCAGAAAATGATGTTTCTAATGTACTGGACCAAGAGCTAGCTGTCCACTGAAATTCTACAACTACTTACACATAATCGTAATGGTCTCCCAGATTTTCTTCAGAATGATCTCTTCTATTGAGAATATGAATAATAAGAACACATTTATATTTGAAGTCATGGCATAAATATCCAGGCAGGTATTTAATAAGGAATAATTGTTACTAAGTTTCCTTGTCATCTCATCAGATGTGATACTGATCCCCTCATTAAGCAAGCGTTGTTGGATAAGAGAGATCCATAGAGAAGAAAACATTATAAGAGCTAAGGAAACTCAAAGTAATTGATCTCTAGAGGGTTATGTGGTGACTTAGCAGTAAATGAGTTCTAAGTACAAGGAAGACTAGTATGCATGTCTTATTCCTCCTCAGCCTTGAGAATGTGGAGAGAAAACCAGCATCTATATGAGCACAACCTGTCATGTTACTTTCAGTATCTGTTCCGAGCTTTAATATTCTGCCCTGGAAAGACTCAGAAAAACTGATCCATTGTTCTTTAACTTTGTCTTTGCCTGGGAAGCTTTCTTGGGATGAGTTTGCCCACCTCCCGCCCCCAATAATATCTCATACTCCACTAAGTATACTCTTACATACAGCACCTATTGAGATACTTTAAAGATATTTTGTGCATTTGTCTCTCCCATTAGACAGTGAAATTATCATTCACCTCTGTGTCTCCGGAGCCTAATACAATGTATGGAGTATAGAAGTCATGTTATAAATGTTTTACTTATAAACTAATAAATAAATAAATAAATGCATGGATTACAACTGCTTTAGCCTAGTGAGAAGGTGATTGATAGAAGGAGATTCCTCCACTCTTAAAAGAGGTCAATTTTGGTGTTAGTGTCATCTGGCAGGAAAAAATTATCTTATCTTTATTGATTAAATACTGAGATATTCTCCTTGACTATCGATGTGCATCAAATTTAAAAATCACAGACAATGTACAGATAATACAGCTCAAGGATTAACAGTGCTAAAACATACCATATGCTTAATATGTACCTGGTAGTTAACTGGCAAAGGCAGGTTTAAGGCAGAAATAACTGCTGTGTTTGCTTTAATAACTTGGGTTTCTCTAGTGACTGACTTATACTTTCTCATTCCCTTCAGTCTTCATCTAAACGACAGTTAAGATGCTCAAACACACTAAGCAGAAAGAGCTTGTTACATAATACCATGCTGCCACACCTAAAATGCATACATTTCTCTTTTCATTAAAAAGGGATTGTTTGAGGAGGAGGTTGGTAGGAAGGCAAAACATAAAGGTTAAAGCTCAAGAAAAACAAATTTGCATCCACATGGAATATTTTTAAAATAAAATGTTTCATAAGCAAGAATTTTTAAATCACTCCAAATAGATTCAAAAGACCATGTGACTTCAAGAGAAATACTATCATTTAACCTCAAAAAACAATCTGTTCAATAAGTTTAAGATTCTTACATATACTAACAGTTAACTTTTGGCAATTATCCTTTACAAAAATCTATACTTTAAAAGCATAAATTTACTTATTTCAGAGGAAAATAATAAAATTCCTCTTATCCCATATCTGTTGAATGGTGATAGCCCTCTAGAAAGTTCCCTATAGCTTGTTGTAAATTTTCCAATGAAATCATGAATAAAATTATGGGGGAATAATAGATACAGAGTATTAGCTTTCATATACTTGTTAATTACATTTAAAAACTTTTTAGAAATGTAGTTTAATCATGAAAAAATTTTTGATATTATTAAAAACATAGTAACATAATTTAAGAGGATGACACATAATTTCATTGTTCTTTAATCCAAAATTATGTATATCCAAAACCACATTCTGTTAATATTCAAATAATATTGTTATCCCACAAATGTTAATATTTCAAATAAGTGTATATATTTTAATAACTCATATCTCAAATGTATTTTATCATCTATGCTTTCCAAATTATTATTAATTAGGATAAAAGTTTGACACTCCAAAATTAATTATTATCCATATCGATAATCACAAATATAATATACAAAATCTTCTAATTTTCCTATACCAGGATATAATAGGACACTATTTTTAAAAGAGTACAGCACGTTCCCATGGATGATGGTCACCAAGCCTTATAATAATCATTTAAAAGTACATTGCTAATAACAAACATGGTTATTCTGAATTTCTTCACCTTAAAGCAATCATCACTGTCTTCTCAGAAAGCAGAACTTCTCAATTTAGGTGGGGAAGGGTAAGGATTGAGAGTACATGTTTAGTTGTCACTATGAAATCCTCGTCATTGTGATTACTGAGGCTGACTCATGCAACTGTAAAGCACACGGTATGCACTCAGCAGTTTAGAGGGACCTGTAGTCTATTACTCTGCACTAATTCAATGGCCAACACTAGGCTGAACACACATTGCTGAGAAATAAAAATAAAATGCTGGTATTTGGTGCAATGGTGAAATGTGATGTATCAGGGGAGGAAGATAAAGCTTGTAGGAACTGAAGTATTATAACCAACATAGGGAATGTCACTGCTGCTATTTGCATCATAGAATTTCAGTTTGGCCCATTTGCTTTGCAAGTGTGAGGTGTTCATTACAATAAAAATGGATATTTTCCCCAGACTCCAGGTGGGTTTATGCTTAACTGTGAGTCCCTAAAATCCACACACCTTCCATAGACCTGGTGACCAGTAACGAGCAATGAACTGTGGCTTGCAATCAAACTACTGATGTCCAAAGTTGGGATTTCAAAGAAAAAACTGGCTGCCATCAATTTTAGTAGAGTTTTTGCAATAATTTTTTTTAATTAAGATAAAACTCCTTTAGGTTTTCAGCCTCCCAGTTCTCCCTTAGCTTAAAGACCTTGCGCATATATGACAGTATCACCTTGACCTCTTTGAGATTTAACTTTCAGAAGCAGATCTACACACATGAAAATGGGAGAAGTAAAGAGGGGGGAACACTGTGATAAATATATTTGTATTTGTGAATCCAACCCCAGTACTCACTCACTCAAGTTACACAGGGAAAATTACAAAACAATACTTTAGCACTACTTATTTTTTTTTTTATAAATAAAACAATTCTCTTTGATCTTAAGAAGTAATAGCTTATAACCATGGTATCTTTCACAGAAATCTTAAGAACTGTGAGTTATGGAGATTCTATTTAGAATCTGTCCTGCACTGCTATATAGGTTTCAGATATCATAACAGTCACTGAGAAAACGTTCTATGAAAGCACTTCAAACACAACTTCGATGTTGATGAGTGTGGACACGCCTTGTGTAACCAGAGCTCACCAAACTAGTGGTGGGGACCTAATGTAGAAGCCTTGGGAAGTGACTGGATCATTTAAGCCCTCGTGGCAGTTTTCTAACTGTGTAAATCCTACCCCTGTTGGTTAATTTAAAAAAAATTTAAATTCAATGTTTAGCTCTTATTTTTAACACTAAATTCCTGCCACCCAATACTAATTAAAAACGTGGTCTAGAGAAGTAATACTTACTGGTTTCAATTACACAACTGAGTAATTGCTCAATTACTCAATCACATCTCAAGAACATGTGATACATCCATCTGGATAAAGCCTGCCCAGTGGAGTGACAAATCTGGATCTAAGTGCAATGGTCAGGTTTACTAAACTGCAAACTAACGTGCCCATGCTGAAGTCATGGTGGAACTTTCTAAGAAGCCGTTCTTGGATAGTTAGTTCTGTTTTGTTCCTGTTGAGTTTGTTGCTCTGCAGAGTTGAGTGGTAACAGCGGCATACAATTCTCTCCGGTTTCCATGCTAGGAACCTGTGCTGCTCATCTGTATTTCCTATTCTGAAAAGACCCTGTTTATCATGAAATGGAGATTTTTCCCTTCTGAGGCTGGTTGTTAGTGAGCTTAAGCCAAGCCTGTGACCCATCTCCGGCAGGATATGTCTTCATGATGTGTTGTCCTCTGCAGACTTTTAGGATATCTTCCTCTTATTTCCCCTTTGCTTCAATTTCCTAGCACAGCTTAGTTCACTATGCCTTGTTATATGCTTTCCTATAGGCTCCCTTGGATCCTTTTCAGGATAGGACAAAACATAAATAAGGAAAAGAATGAAATACTTGCCCCCCTTCTGAATCTTGTTCAAGATGATTATTTTGAATAAAACAGTTTGCATATTATACAAATGCAATGCTATCCTTGTGTGGTAGGGGAGAAAGTGTATTGAGTCATAAATTACATTGTAGGCTCCAAGGCAACATTTTTGGGAGATAAAGAAAACACATCATTGTATGTATTCTGATCCAGAGAAATGAATCAAGAAGTGAGCATGTGTCTAAAAAATAGTAACAATAATAATGACATAAATGAACTACTTATTATTCATAACTAAGGTGGCTGATTTCTTGAATATGTGTAAGCACATTTGACTGTGCTTTATGATTGGATTACTGCACTATGTTGATTCTTATTTTGCAGTTGGCTTTATTCCTTTGATAACTAAGTTTAAAAAGCTAAAGCTCTACTCTGTTCTTAGAAACAATAATCAGTACATATGTGTAAACTAAAAACTGTGCAGTATACTGTACATAAGTACTTACACGCAACATAATGTGTATGTGCAGTCAAACTGTAAGAATTCTACCTAATAAAACTGAAAAAGGAAAAAAATTAGTAGAAAGCTTAAAAAAAAAATGAAGATTTGTCAAAAGATCATAAACACAAGGCAGTAAGTGGCAATAGCAATAAAATAGCCAAAGCTAGATATACATTGCTTTGTCTCAAGAATACATCTCAAGAATTTGGGTGGACAAGTGAATAAATTCTCAGGTCAGTTTTGTTACAGATCCCTTGAAATGCACGGACATTTTTGTAGTTTCTTTTGTAACCTGCTCTTCTTCAAATAATATATATTAAATTATAGACAAGAACTTGAAAGTATTGAAGGTGGTTTTCACCGATTTATTTTTATAATTATCTTTTTTCTCTATCATTAACTATTACTGGATTCTACTAAGATTAAAAGAAAATTAATCCACTTTACCATTTTTAATCTGCTCACAATTGTCGGTACTATAATACTGAAACAATTCTCACTATACAGAGAAATATGATGGAAACTACCTTGATAATAAATCACAACCGACAATTTCCTTGTGAATCAATGATACTGCTTTAGCATTTCATGTTAGTTAAATTGTAACTAAAATAATTTATTCTATGTTATAAGTGTCAATCTCCTTGACTGCATTTACAAAATAAAGTTTTATTCTAGGATGGTTGATCTGATTTGTGTCTGTTTACATCTCTATTTTTTTCCAAAAATGTTTAAATAATTGATATATGCTATTTAAAATCAGAAGAAACAAACAGATATTGAGAACAAATTTATTAATATTATAGATAGTAATTTGGGTCTAAAATGCCTTGTTTGAGTAAAGTGACTTTTTGAATAAAATCTGAATATTATAATCATTTCTATCCTCTATTAATAGTGGAAAATGGGTATTATGTATATTCACATTTATATCTGAAACCTGCAGAATAGCCCCTACTTGACAATCATGTCCATCCTCCCCTACTTTTGACATCTTTCCCTACATCTCTTCTCTTTCACTCTACTGTTTAGCTATTTTCTCCTCTGAGAAGTCTTTCCTGCTGTATGCCCTTCCGTTTAGCTTTCAAAATAACCCAACTGCATCATCATACTTCCTATATTGTATAATAGTTGTTGTTTATAAATCTCCCACCTTAGCTTTTATAATGTAGTTGAAGGCGAGGAAAATGGTCAATTCATTTCAGTATTCTCAGCAGCTACTCCGGTGCCTGGGAACCAATGGGCATTACTGAATGGTTAACATCCTAGTCATGCTGTGATTTTACCTTGCCAGTAATGTTAACAATTTTGCCTTGTATGGATTATATTTAGGCCAAAGGAATGGAACAAGTGCCAAATATATTAGCCATTGCTACTCTGTTTCCTTGAAACAATTCTAAGTGTAATGCCAACAGCTGCTATTTTCCCACAGACATGCACCCACATAATTACACCAAAGACACAGAGAAAAGAGACAGAGACTTTTGCTTTTTCTCGGCATTTCCAATGATTTTCCTAAAGGCCACCCTGCCTTGGGCACAATAGATGATGCTTATTTTCCTTGCAGTCATTACACTAATTTTGCACCTGTGTAGAAATGACAACTATATACTGAGTCCATCTCATCACGTTCTCTATCATCACACTGTCTTAATTAAGTAAGCCAATTTGAGGTCCTTATGTCTTCACCTAAAGATTGGAGGCAATGCCTATTTACTGTTTTGAAAATAAACCCAGATAAATCATTTGAATTCTTTCTGTGAAAGGTGTTTAATTCCTTATAAAAGACATGACTAAAATACATTTTTTTCTGATTATTAAGAACATGACTCTAGACACCTATCTATGTAGTTTTAAAGAAGCTTTAAGCAAAATAACCTGTGAAGATGTGATAGGCTTATGAATTGATATTTTGGAGTTACACACACATCTGTGGCTCGCACCAGTCTGGTGTAAGAATGCTTAATTCATTAGGCATACCAGTCGTGTGGAGTATACCAGAGTGTTGTATGTTTCCAGTGTGCATTAAAGGATGTATCAAATGATGATCTGTGAACAAAACTGTACATTAAAGATAATGTCTCTAATTGGGATGCTGAAAAGATATCAGCACAAAAATTGGCATGATTTATCCTATGGGAACAAGAGCCCCAGATATTGTCTCCTCCATCTGTATTTCAACCTAATGATTTCCACATTCCTCTGTCTTGTCTAATGCATTTCAGTCCTAGCAAGCAGGGTAAGATTTTGAAAATAGCAGAAACTGAGCAGTCACAGAAATGATAAATGCTTTTAATTGAAATGTAGTTATGGTGACCTTAATTCAATGGATAGGCTGCGGACAGTTTTACTTTTTAAACTTGTATTTGTAGAAGAACAGCAGTGTTTCTCCAGATGTGACTGGGACCAAGCCATCATTCCATAATCCAAGTAAAATATACTAAGTACTTGTGACCTCCCATGATCGCCACGGTAAGTCCAGAAAACAACATACCAGCTGTCCCTGATTTTGCTTTTTTTCCCTGCTTTTCTTCTAGTCAAACTTCTTGACTTGGACACAACTTTTCAGCACCTAGGAATGTTTTCACTAATGAGATTACACCAGCCTTCACTGATTCTTGAAGAAAGTAGCTGTTACTTTTAAATTTCAACAAATCAAGTCTTTTTTTCCTTGTAACTTCCTCAAATCCTGACAGAGAACTTAGTTTCCTTTAAAAAGTCCAGAAATGTGACTTTCAAATATTCCTAGATTATGAGTTGGTCTGTATTTAAATCTACAGAACTATCGTGATTCTTAAATAAGTGCCCCAGTAAACACAGATTATAAGCACATTCTGACAAAAGTATTTTTTCTTCATTAAGTTTTAATTTATGTTTTTACTGGTAGAAATTATTATATGTATCATATATATATAAATGTATTTAATTAGAAGTGATCATTTATCTCCAGTTTTGTTGAAATTTTCAAAAGGTTCACAGTTTCTTTGCTCCCTCTGTAGATTACAACACTTCTGAGTCTCCAAGAAGCAGACAGACAGAATCACTCTTAAATATGAACTCAGCAGGTGAAGCAGGCTCCTTTGATCAGTCTTACTTATACCTGCTCCTTGATCCGTTTCTAATATAGACAGAATTTTTAAAGGATATAAATACCATATATATTAAGTCTTATTTTCCTTTTGGGTGTAAATATATATAAAGTTCTATATAATAATCCATAACATTATACCTACATAATCATACATTTCAATACATTTGTATTTCACCTATTATTACTTAATACTTTATTAACTTAATTTTCACTTATTTTTTAATCTACACAAAGACTGACAAACCACATTTTCTAAGATAAAGACAATCTTTTTAATGTGGTTAAGATATAGCAAATGATATATACTACAATAAAGGAAATATTCTAGGTGATGATTTATCATATTTAAGCCAAAACTGTATGCCTAAACAGCTATTCCAATTTAAAAACTACATGGTACACACACATTTTAAGTGTATTTATAATGTTAAATTATTTAAATTGCATGTGTATCTATTAGACATAATATAAATTTTAACTATACATAAAGTCTAACTTTTTAAATATAATTACCAACTAAAGTTAATTTCTTTTCTATTGCCTATAATAAGCTTAATGCACCAAAATATTGTCAAGCAAAAGCTCATTCAAATTAAAATTTGCCTAATCAAACAAAAAATGTATCATATCTAAAGCCAAAAGTTCTTAATACAAAATAACTTTCATCTAGCAATAGTTTCACAAATGCAATTCAATCCATTATAAGGTAGGATGGAGTTTCTTTAGCTATACAGAACCTTTGGGTATTTTTCTAGGATTATATGAATTAGAAAGTTAACTGTAATAGTGTCTAAAGTTACAATCTCCAATTTCTGGATTTTTAAACATTTATGTTTATTCATACCACATACTTTCCTCTGTAATTTCAAAGTGATTGAATTCTAATTTTTAGCTTGAACACTGATCTCTAGAAATGAAGGTTTGTGTGATTCAGTATCCTGTTTCTAAAATTTAAATCGCCAATGAGTTTTATTATTTTCAGACTAATAAGAATTAATAAGAATAATCAGTATTACTATAATAAAGCAAAACAAAAGAAGAAACAGGCAGCATTAACATAAAATAATAACAAATTTAATATTGGCCAAAGGATCAAAATTAAAAAGAAATGGGATATTAAATCTCTATTCTTTTTTTTTTTTTTTTTTTCAGGGACATGCCAGGTGTTTAATGGGTGCCTGGCGCTGCCTGCCAGGGCTGTCCATCCCCACAACGCTGGGGTTCTGGGCCCCAGCACCCCTCACCCAGACATTTCGCAGACAATCCAGCCACACACCCAGCTAGAGGAACCGGAAGAAACCGGCTGCACCTTCCCCAGGTGAGGGGAGGGCAAAGTTCCATTTTAAAAGAGAAAAGGCCTTGCATAAAAAAAGGTCTCAAGAGAAAATCACCACAAAAGGGGAAAAGAGCCTCCGTAAAACCCACACGTTCTACACTGAAAACAAAGTAATAGGTTAAAATACTGCATTTAAAAAAAACCTTGAGAAAGGGTGCAGACTTCAAGTTGCTTCCATGTCGTGGTCTTCGGGGTCTCCCTCTTGGCCTGCAGCGCTTTGGGGGGCCCGTGCGGCGGAGCGGTGGGTACCGACCCCCACCATTGGGTTGAAGTGCATCAGACTGCCATGTAGCAGACTCTCCCCGAATCCAGCGGCAGCTCTCGGCCAGGAGCCGTTCTCCCCCAGCTCTGGCCAGTGAGGCCCTCAGGGTGGCCGGGGCCGTCCCTCAGCCCATCGGGGGGCACACAGGAGGCCTCGCCGAGGCTTTGTGCCTCCCCTCCCATGTCCCTGCTCCCTGCCTGTTGGCTCGCCTGGGATTTAGCCTCCCTCCCCCGCTCCGAGCACCAGCTGGACCCCGGGAACTGGGGCCTCGCCGTGGCCCAGCGGGGGCAGCGGCGGCTCCCCCCGCGGGCCTGGTCGGAGCCCGGGGGAGGCGGGGGCTGCTCCTCCCCCGCCCGGAGGCGGCGTGGCTGCGGCTGCGGCTGCGGCTGCGCCTGTCCTCCGGTGCACCGCTCCGGCAGGACCTTGGTGGGCTTCTTGTCCGCCCACTCCCTGGGCGCGCCGTGGCTCAGCAGCCAGCCCGTGAGGTCCTAGTGTGTCGGGTCGGGGCCCAGCATGAGCTTGGCGCGGCCAGGCTGGCTCTGGCGCCAGAGCAGGCCGACGTCGGCCATGGTCTGGATCTCCATCACGGCCCCCAGCACCGCATGCCCTTGACCAGCAGGCTGACCAGCAGAGCCGCAGCTCGGAGGGAGCCGCCGTCAGCAGGCGCCGCTGCAGCCCCTGCGTGAAGCGCACGTCCTCGGGCGCCGGGCGCTCGGGCTCGCCGGGCAGGGTTGACTCTCGGTAGATCCAGTCCAGGAGGCGCGGCCCCCGCACCAGCTGGATGCCCTCCTCCATGGCGGTCCAGGGCCTGAAGGGCAGCCTGGAGGCCTCGAAGTGCAGGAAGGACTCCCAGTGCTGGCCCCAGGCCAGCAGCGTCCGGCAGCCGCCCCGCAGGGCCTGGCAGCGGTGGTTGAAGACGGCATCGCCGGTCAGGTCGCCCAGCACCACCAGCCCCCCCGGAATTCAGGGACAGCGCCAGGACAGCCCCCTGGTCATACACCCGCAGGAGAGATAAAAACAACATCTTAACTTGTCTTGCTTTCTCACAATGATTAAGACTGGAATATAGGGAAGGGGAGGGTATAGCTCAAGTGGCAGAGGGCGTGCTTAGCATGCATGAGGTCCTGGGTGCAACTCCCAGCACCTCCTCTAAAAATAAGTAAGTAAATAAACCTAATTACCTCCCCCCTCCCCTGCCAAAAAAGCAAAAAAGACTGGAACACAGGGACTCAAACACTTCCCTAACCAAGGTCCGTATTTTGATAGGAAAGCACAAAGGAAAAAAAATCTGACAGGAGTAATTCTCATTCTTTCTTTCTTTCTTTCTTTCTTTCTTTTTCTTTCTTTCTTTCTTTCTTTCTCTCTCTCTCTCCCTCTCTCTCTCTCTCTCTCTCTCTCTCTCCCTCCTCTCTCTCTCTCTCTCTCTCTCTCTCTCTCTCTCTCTCTCTCACCAGCACATACATACAATTGCAATTAGTGCATGCCATTTGTATTATAAATATACATATAATTAACTTGAAAACTTAAAATTAACAATCTGGATTATTTGGCTTCTTTAGAAACATTATATAATAAATATTAACTATAAGAGAAATTGTAATACAAAAAAACTAGTTCTTTTTAAGGACCTTATTTGCTAGTCAGAATATAGTTACTGAACCTTAATGCCAAACAGTTACGTTAAATCTGTTTAAATACACACACAGGAAAAATAAAGAGAAATCCGTAAGAATGGCTTATTCACAGATATTCTTTGTGTCAAATTCAGTGCAATGCCAAAGATGTAAATTTTATGTGGTGTTATGCGTAATATTAAAATGTTGCTAATTTTTAGTAACAGTAAATCTTAACGTGAACTATAATATCTGGTTTAAACTATAATGCAGAAATAATTTCAAATACTATGAAATACATACAAAAGGAAGTTGTGCAGTCCACTTCTAATGAAATGGATAACTGAAGCAATTACTCAGATAATACAAATATATAATTACCTGTATATTTTAAATAAAAACTATTTTGAAATCTTTCTTTTTCATCTTCAACTTGCATCTATAGATGCAAATTAGAAATTATGAGACCAAAACTATGCACTCAAGCAGGTTGAAACTACGAATATCATAACTGAACATCAGAGTTTAAATTCGAAAATAGAGTAGAAGTGCTTGATAGAGGAGAGCAGCAAATCAAACTTCAGGATATAAAACACCATTTAGGGAGCTCAACTCAGTCGCCTGGTTAAAACATTTTTAAATAAATAAATAATACTAAGCTCTCAAATATACTTGAGTCTTTACCAAAGCTAAATCTTCACTGGTTGTGGCAACATTCTGTCTTCATTTTCCTTCATATCAGTGATTGTAAAATTTTCCTTTAATGTGATTTGACTGTAAAGCTGTAAATGCCTAAAATATTATTTTTGTCTTATTTAACTCTCTCAGGTTATGTCTGCTCCAGTGACCATCAAATGCTAAAAGAACTTGTGTTTCAAAGGACAGATTCTGGACTTCTGAATGTCATGATCCATTTTTCCTGTATTAAGATGATGGGAGATAAGAGCGGTGATTAGAAAGGCAGTTGTTGGAGGAATAAAGAGTAGTTTGTTTTGAAAGCTATGACTGCTCAATAGTTGTATAAAATGGGCAAGTCTTTTCTACATTGTGAGCCTTAATTTTCATATTCTAAAAAGGGCAAAGAACAATAATATTCCTCATTGGTTTTTTCTATCTATTTGTTTTTAGAATTGAGAGGGAATGTGTACAACTGCTTGGAGTATCAAATTAAATTTGACACTCATAATGAATAATCATGAAGTTGGATTATCAAGCTACTCTATAACAGTAACTTATGTAGTAAAAAACACACCACAGTACCCTTTCTTTCCCATTCATATTGTCTCTCTCTTCTCTATCTCTTTCCGACTAGCCAGTTTCAATGGAATATTAAAATTATTATGAAGTAAATGTATCTGGCAAATTCATGTCTGTTGTGAACTTCTCACTTGCTAAATTTTAATAAACTATTTTCCCAGGACTTGTTTATTGCTAAGCTTAGTTTTATGTGCATTTGAAACACTCACAGGTGACTGACAAACATTACAGAGCTACAGAGGACATGTTGTTAACACTCTATCTCAAAGCATCTTGGTGTTTGGAATCACAGAGGAAATAGTGGGTGACCATCACGTACCAAAAATCATCCTACTGTACAAAGGACAGGCATCATCACTCACAGAAGGTAACGCATCACTCACAGCCAGAAGTTTCACTTAACTGGAAGAGACCTTTATGGTCCAGCTCCACAGAAGTTTCTCCCAAAACTCTAATGAAGCAATCACATATACTTGTATTGTTTCAAATAAATTTTTTTAAGTAGAAGAGTCTCCAGTTTATACTTTTAATTTATATTCAAATATCTAATTCCCTAGTCTCATGTTTCCAGTAGCCTAATATGCATCTCCACTGTGATACATAATTTTAAAGAGAGGGATTGAGGATGGGAAAGAGAAAAGGAAGTACAGTGAACGGCAAAATCTTAAGCAACACATTCTTGGAGAGAGAAAGAGAAGCGGGGTAAAGTCTAGGCGGGACTTGGAAATACCTGAATCTGTTAAGAGGAGAGAGCTGAGCCATGTGTAGTAAGAAAGCACAGCAGAATTAGGCTGATGTCATCTGAAATGTTTTCATTCCTCTGGCATGAGGTCACAAGAGGTTTTAGTATTATCTGATTAATCAGGTAATACTAAAGTAGGTTTACATTTGGTGTTTCTTCATCACAACTAAGGAAAAGCTAACAGAATTTTAAATTCACTACTTGGTTCCAAAACCAAGTCCATCATATCCACCTCTATCTCCACCAACTGACAAGTTAGCAACTCCTTATTTCCATCAATGATACATGTTCTTTGTCACTACATTA
The DNA here is from genome assembly GCF_048773025.1 of Camelus bactrianus. NCBI lineage: Eukaryota > Metazoa > Chordata > Mammalia > Artiodactyla > Camelidae > Camelus > Camelus bactrianus. The sequence goes on along the minus strand of NC_133567.1, from coordinate 27,071,263 downwards.
AGAATCTGAGAACTGTGTTTCTTTTTTGGGGGGGACTTATACTAAAAACCATTTATTATTTATCTTAAATTCAAACTTCTAAAATTGATGTACAGTCAGTTTACAATGTTAGGTCAATTTCTGGTGTACAACACAATGCTTCAGTCATACATGAACATACATATTTTCATGTTCTTTTTCACTATAAACTACAAGATATTGACTATATTTCCCTGTGCTACACAGTATAAAGCTGTTTATCTATTCTATATATACCAGTCAGTATCTGCAAATCTCCAACTCCCAGTTTACCCCTTCCCACCCACCCCTTGCAAGCACAAGTCTGTATTCTATGTCTGTGAGTCTGTTTGAGAACTGTGTTTTACTTCAGTCCTCAACAAAAACTATTCAGCTGCTACAAACTCATAGATTCCACTTAGTTCCTGGCCCTAGTATCTCTAGCCTCGCTTGATGTGGAGAACTGAAAAGCCCACAAACCATGTAGATGATCTTGGGCTAGAAACGTAACCTCAGTACATTTATCAACAAAATCAGGATAGTAAATCATGGATTCTTTGGAGATTCTTGCAAGGATCAAATGAGAAAATGTGTGAAAAAAGCACATACTACAGTGCTCTAAACGTATTCAAAATGTAATTTAGTTGTCTCTCATGGAAGTGTTGTTCTAAACAAAACACTGCATTTACTGGGTTCACAATATCCCTTCTTTTAAAATTCCTCCCCTCCTTTCAGGATGAATCATGTGTTATACTGCGTCCTGAACACACCTAGGATACTTCCACCCGGCTCTAAACTTACCCTTCTCTGAAGCAGTATTATACTATCTCTGCCTAGTATTTTTCTCCTAGGATTGTACCATTCACTCTAAAGGACCATGTTCTTCTTCAATCCATGGGCTAATGGATTTTTTAATACCCCTGCAGTAACTAATATGGTGACCTGTACTTAATAGATGCTCAGAAATATTTGTTTGGCTTAACTGTATTGACCTGTTCCAAACTTCAGAAAAAAATAAGTTTCACAACCCGAGGGTTTTGTTTGTTTGTTTGTTTTAATTTTCCTATTCCAGAGTGAGTTTCTAAAATGATTCTCAACCTAAATCTGCATCAGCATGACCTGGAGAGTATTTTCAAACAACAAACAAATATTTAGACTGCACCCCAAGCTTCTTGAAACAGAATGTGGAGAGGTAATATTTTGAGAAAAGATCTCCAGGGGATTCTCATGTAAGCTTTCAGTTGAGACCACTGCTGTAAATGGTCCACAGTGTGTCTGGCAATAAGAAAATTTCAATACATTTTGATCTTGAGCACAGGACATGATCAAGATTTTCTATTTCATAGAATGGATATGTCATTTATGGTCGTCACAGAGATATGGAAAGTGTTCTTGAATATAAGCACAAAGAAAAACCTTTTAAATAAGGCTTGAAAATCTTTGCAGATATAGGTGGTAAAAGTACCTGAAGTCATGAATATATAAATCAATGTAGTATTTTATCCAGTAGATTGATGGTCAAAAAGATTACCGTGAATGAGGAAAAGAGGTGAGGCTTTCTTGTCTTTTCTTCCTTGGAAACCTCAACATATTTCTCACACATATTATAATATAAATAAGCTGTATTTTACATTTTTCTTTTTGTTACAAAATTACAAACTGTAAGATAGGTCACAGTATACCATGAAATAACAAAAATAACAAAAACAATGCTGAGTTGCTTCAGAGTTGAATAACTGAATCTATTCTGTATACAACTGTCAGTCTCTCAAAATGCTGTTGAAAACTCTTTCTTTCATCATTCTTTGGCCAAAAGAATCCTTAGAGAAACCATTCTTCAATGTTTTGAATATAACAGAAGCAGGAATTTGTTCACTTTAAGGACAAACACTAAGGATACTTAGAGATCCTAAGATTCATAGGAACTTAAATCAAAATGATCAGCAATAAAATAGGTATTACCTCATGTTTTATGAGGAATAAAGTGCTGGTAAGTTTCCTCTTTCTTGTTGCTCAACTTTAAAACAAGACCTAGAATCCTACATATGGAAATCACAGATTGACTTTAAATATGCTTTAGATGCTTTTGTCTCTTGAACTAGTAAGATGAAAGGACAAAACATATTCATTAAATTAGTGAGAAAAAATTTAATATGTAGTTTCTATAAAGTAGAATTGGAATTTTGGAACAAATGGGTAATCTGGGAGCCAATCTAACTTTTGCCAGCTCATTCACACTTAACTCTAAGCATCTATTCTTGGAATATAAGCATTTCACTTATCTGATCTTCCCAAGATTCTCTGGAGCAACCACAATTCCTGGATTTAATTTAGAAAATACTAGATTCTAACTCAGTAAAAAGACACCACATTTTCCATCGACAGCTAATCAAATTACTATTAGTAATATTTGTAGCTACTGCCAAAGATTTTCTAGATATAATCCTTTGTTATGTATCCTCCATTGTGCATCTGTCTCAGAGGTAAATTCTCTGCTTGTTGACTTAATCACCTCTCAACCCCACAGATAAAGAGGGATGAATTGGATTAGGAATTGAGCTGTCTAGGAATATTGTAGAAGTAGAGTTGGCATGTCAAATTTACTTTTTATAATGTTGCTATTTCTAGACATTTGGTTGCTATCTTAAGAGTTCATGGTAAAATTTTGAGAATACAGAAATGCACAAAAAATTAAAAGGGTAATTAATCACACTATCCATAGATAACCTTGCTGATGGTTAGTGTATATTTTCTGTTTACATATTTTAAGAACATTTTCCAGATACAGTATATAAAGCTGCAGTGTCCAATAAGGGAGACATTAATAAAATGCAGGCATTGATCACTTGAAAATGTGGCTACCAGAAGCTGGAGTAGCCCACCAGCAGACTGGCACCAGCCTTGGGCCCTCTAGGCCTTGCAGGCACTGGCTTCAAACCCACCCTGCCTACTAGTGGGGTCAGGCACAAGCTCCAGCCCCTCTCCATAGGGCCCTGCAGCTGGATGCCCTGGGACTGGGCCTTGCCAGTTAGTGGGCCCAAACTGGCCATGGGCCTTCCAAGGTCCCTCATCCAGTGGACCAGAATCCAGCCCCCACCACCAGCAGCTAGAACAAGCCCTGGGAACTCACAGGCCACAAAGCCTCCAGTATTAGAACCCAACCCCATCCAGCAGCAGGCTACTTACTAGTCATGACACAAGGCAAGGCCTGACAGCCAACCAGGAGAGCAGCCAGCCATGCCTACCAGACTTCCCACAATAGCTGGCACTGATACAACAGGGGGGTCCACACTGCTCATATAGGGGGCACCCCCAGAGCATAGATCTCTGGTGACCAGAGGGGTGTATGCCCCTGGGCTGCATAGGCTATCTCCAACATAAGCCACCTCTCCAAGACTGAGAAACATAACCAACCTACCTAAACATAGAAATTAACATAGAGAATTAGGCAAAAGGAAGAGACAGAAGAATATATTCCAAATGAAAGAATAAGATAAAGAGTCAGAAGAAGAAATAAATGAACTGGAAAAAAGAAACATATCCCGAAAGCATTCAAGGTAATGATCATAGAGATCCTCAAAAATTTGGGAGAAGAAAGTATGAACACAGTGAGAAGATCAATAAAGAATTGGAAAATATAATGAAGAACCAAACAGAGCTGAAGAATACAATAACTGAAATAAAAAAATCACTAGAAGGATTCGGTGGTAGATTAGATGATAAAGAGGGACACATCAGCAAACTGGAAGAAAGAACAGCGAAAATCGCCCAAGCTGAACAGAAAAAAAGAAAAAAAAGATTTTCATAAAATGAGAACAATTTAAGGTGTTATCGGAATACCACTAAGTGTACTAACAGTCACATTCTATATAGGGGTTCCAGAGGAACAAGACAGAAATAAAGGCAGAGAACTTAACTGAAGAAATGATAGCCAAAAACTTCCCTAACTTAGAAAAGTAAATAGATATCCAGGACCTAGAAGCACAGAGAGTCCCAAACAAGATGAACCCAAAGAGGTCCGCACCAAGAAACACTAATTAAAGTGGCAAAAAATGATGATAAGGAGACTCTTAAAAGCAGCAAGAGGAAAGTGATGAGTTGCATACAGGGGAGCTCCATAAAGACTATCAACAGACTTTTTAGAAGAAACTTGGCAGGAAGGGAGTGGAAGGATATATTTAAAGTGATAAAAGGAAGAAATGTACAACCAAGTATACTCTACTTGACAAGGATATCGTTCAAATTTGAAAGAGAGATAAAGAGTTTCATAGGCAAGCAAAGCCAAAAAAGAGTTCAGCACAACTAAACTGATTTTATAAGGAATATTAAAGGAACCTACTTAAGTTCAAAAGAAAAGACCACAACAAGAAATACGAAAACTAGGAAAGGAAAAATCACATTGGTAAAGGCATACATATGGTAAAGGTAGTAGATCAAGCATTTATAAAGTCAGTAGGAAGGCTAAAGGACAGAAGTAGAGAAATCACCTATACTGAAAACAAGCAGTGAAGAGATACGCAAACAAAAAGATGTGAAGCATGGTTTCAAAAATATTAAACGTGGCAGAGGGAGGAATAAAATGAAGTTAAGAGATTATCAATTTGAGATAATCATAAATATATAATCAGAAACAAAAAACTTATAATAAATGCATACATGCAAAAGAAATCCAAATACAACATTAAAGATAGTCATGAAATCACAACAGAAGAGACCAAAAGAAAAAGGAAGAAGCAAAAAAGAACAAAAACATCCAGAAAACAATGAACAAAGTGGAAATAAGTACATCCCAACCAATAATTACTTTAAATATAAGCAAACTAAATGCTCCAATCAAAGGATACAGAGTATGTTAACTCTAAGCCCACTTTGGGGAGAGTTTTTAATCATAAATCAAGGCTGAAGTATGTCAAAAGTTTTTTTGCATCTATTGAGATGATTATATTGTATTTATTCTTCAGTTTGTTCATGTGATGTATCACATGGATTGTCTTGCATATATTGAAAAATCCTTGTAATAAGTCCCACATGATCGTGGTGTATGATCCTTTTAATGTATTGATGGATTTGTCTTGCTAATATTTGCTGAGGGTTTTTTTTCATCTATGTTCATCAGTGACATTAGCCTGTAATTTCATTTGTTGTGGTATCTTTGACTGGTTTTGGTATCAGGGTGAAATGCTTCACAGATGAGTTTGGAAGCGTTCTTTCCTCTGAAAGTTTTCCAAATAGTTTGAGTAGGGTGGGTGTTGACGTTTCTCTAAATGTTTGGTAGAATTCAGCTGTGAAGCCACTGGGTCCTGGACTTTTGTTTGTTGGCAGTTTTTTAATTGCTAATCCAATTTCAAACTAATCATTGGTTTGTTCATATTTTCTATTTCCTCCTGGTTCTGTTTAGGGAGAAAGTACATTTCTAAGAATTTGTTCATTTCTTCTTAGTTGTTCACTTTATTGGCATACAATTGGTTCATAGTAGGTGCCATATATGGCAAGCCCACAGCTAACATCATACTCAGTGGTGAAAAGCTGAAAGCATTTCTCTAAGATCAGGAACAAGGTCCACTCTCTCCACTTTTATTCAACATAGTATTGGCAGTCTTAGCTGCAGCAATCAGACAAGAAAAAGAAATAAAATGAATTCAAATCGGAAAGGAAAAAGTAAAACTGTCACTGTTTGCAGATGACATGATATTATACATGGAAAATCCTAAATACATCACCAGAAAACTACTAAAGCTCACTACTAAAGCTCATCAATAAATTTGGTAAAGTTGCAGGATACCAAATTAATATCCAGAAATCTGTGCATTTCTATATACTAACAACAAACTATAAGAAAGAACAATTAAGGAAATGATCTCATTTACCATGGCATCAAAAAGAATAAAATACCTAGGAATAAACCTACCTAAGGTGGTAAAAGACCTGTACCTGGAAAGCTGTAAGACACTGATGAAAGTAACTGAAGATGATACAAACAGACGGAAAGATACACTGCATTCATGGATTGGAAGAACTAATATAGTTTAAATGACAATACTGCCCATGGCAATCTACAGATTCAGTGCAATCCCTATCAAAATACCAATGATATTTTTCACAGAACAAGACAAATAATTTTAAAATATGTATGGAAACACAAAAGACCCTGAATATCCAAAAGGTCTTGAGAAGAACAGAGCAGGAGAAATCATGCTCCTTGACTTCAGACTGTACTAAAAAGCTACAGTAATTGAAGCAGTATGGTACTGTACAAAAGCCGACACATAGATCAACAGAAGAGAAAAGAGATCCAAGAAATAAACCCATACACTTATGGTCAATTATTGTACGACAAAGAGGGCAAGAATATAACACAGAGAAGACAACCTCTTCAATAAGTGCTGTTGGGAAAACTGGACAGTTTCATGTAAAATAAGGAAACTGGAACATCTCCTCACACCATACAAAATAAATTCAAAAAGCAATAAAGAATTAAATGTAAGACTGGAGACCATAAAACTCCCAAAAGAAAACATGGGCAGAACACTCTTTGATATAAATTGTAGCAATATTTTTCTTTTTGGTTTTGTCCCCTAAAGCAAAGGAAATAAAAGCAAAAATAAACAAATGGAACCTAGTTAGACCTAAAAAGTTCTGCACAGCAAAGAAAACCATCCAAAAAATTAAAAGACAACCTACTTAATGAGAAAAAATATTTGCTAATGATATGATCGATAAAGGGTTAATATCCAACATGTATAAACAGCTCATACAACTCAACATCCAAAAAAAAAAAAAAATACACACACAAACAACCCAATTAAAAGATGAGCAGAAGACCTGAATAGACATTTTTCCAAAGAAGATATACAGACGGCCATCAGGCACATGAAAAGATACTCAACATCATTATTCATGACAGAAATGCAAATTAAAACCACAGTGAGACATCACCTCACATCAGAATGGCTGTCATTAAAAAGAACACAAATAACAAATGTTAGTGAGGATGGGGAGGAAAAGGAACCTTCATGTACTGTTGGTGGGGATGTACACTGGTGCCACCACTGTGGAAAAAACACTATGGGGGTTTCTCAAAAAACTAAAAATAGTTACCATATGATCTAGCAATTCCACTTCTGGGTGTATATCTGGAAAAAACAAAATCATCAATCCAAAAAGATACATGTACCCCAATATTCTTAGCAGCTTTATTTACAATTGTCAAGATATGGAAGCAACCTGTGTCCATCAACAGGTGAATGGACAAAAATGATGTGGTATATGTGTACATGGAATACCACTCAGTGGTATAAAAGAATAAAAATTTTGCCATTTGTAGCAACATGGACTCAGAATATATTATGCTATATGTCAGGCAGATATAAGTCAGGAAGATAAAAACAAATAGTGCATTATATCATTTAAATACAATCTTAGAAAATAAAACAAAGTAGGGAATTCAACAAAAAGAAAATAGACTCACAGATACAGAAAACTAGTGATTACCAGTGGGACGAGGGAAGGGGGAAGGGCAATATGGAGGTAGGGGATTAAGAGTTACAAACTATCATGTATAAAATAAGAAGTAAGCTAAAAGGATATATTGTATACCACGGGGAACGTAGTCAGTATTTTATAATAACTGTAAGTGAAGTATAACCTTAAAAGTTGTGCCTAACTATGTTGTACACCTGTAATTTACAGAATACTGTACATCAACTATATCTCAAAAAAAAAAAAAAAAACCCCAAAAAGATTTCATACCTGATACCCCCACCAAAGAAAATGACTCAGAGTAGATTAATGGATTAGTAACAATACCCACACATATGCTGCCTAAAAAGAGCCTCACTTTAGTTCTAAGGACACACCCATACTGAAAGCTGAAGGGACAGAAAATGGTATTCAATGGGAATGGAAACGAAAAGAAAGCTAGGGTAGCAATACTTGCATCAAAGGAGACTTTTAGAATAAAACTAAGATTATAACAAGAGACAAAGAAGGACAATCTCTATAACTAGGGATTGATTTGGCAAGAAGATATAATAATTGTAAATAAGTATGTACCCAATCTAGAAATATCTAATAGATAAAGCAAACATTAACAAGAATAATGGGAGAAATTGGCAGTAACATAATAATAGTTATTATTAGGTACTTCATTAGCAGGGTACTTTTTACCACATTTACATCAATGGACAGATTATCCAGGCAGAATATCAATGAGGAAACCCTGGCTTTAGGACACATTAGAGCAGATGGATTAATAGCTGTATGTAGGACATTCTATCTAAAAGCAGTAGAATACACATTCTTTTCAAGTGCTCATGGGATGTACTTCAGGACTGATATGCTAGGCCACAAAACAAGTCTCAATAAATTTAAGACAACAGAAATTGTATACAGCATCTTTTCCAACTACAACTGTATGAGAAAGAAGGAAGAGAGGAAAAGAACAGAGGGAGGAAGAAAGGAAGGAAAGGAAGAAAGAAAAAAGAGAAAGGAAAGGAAGACGGGAAAAACACAACATGCGGCATCTAGAAAACAAGCTAGAAACATTTTGGACAAATACAGCAGTGGTCTCAGCTGGAGGCATGTGCGAACAAATCTCACAATGTTGAAGACAGCCAGAAACAAAATTACTACGTAATTTCATCTATAAAAAATTCAAAAACACTCAACACTAGTTTTTTTCCCCTTCCTTCCTTTAATCTTAAGCAAAAGAGACACAGGGGTTCAAAAGTAAAAATTTATTTTTCCCCCTCTCCCAAACCTTTGCCCCAGCTCCGCCACTGTAACCACCCCCTTCCTCCCCAGCAGGGATGGGAGGAGGGAGGATGCAGGCATCCCCAGCTGGGGAGGGGGAAGGCGGGGGGGGGGTTGTGCTGAGCTCGGTGCTGGTCTCTTTCCAAATATAAATACACATCTCAGAACTCCTGGAAAATCCTTCCCCACCCACCATGCTCTGGAGAGGAGGGATGGGGGTGGGGAGTGCCAGGCACCTGCTGGCTGTGATTTACTGCATCCGCTGGGTGTGGACCCTAGGAGACCCTGCTGCTCATTGTGGAAGAGATGACACTCGGGTCCCCGCGGATGGTGGGGCTCCCTGGATCAGCTTCCCGGTGCTGGGGTTCACACACCAGCACTCCCCACGCTGCCCGTTCAGAGACGTCTTGCGCTGTCTGGGGTTGTGCAGGCCGTGCTTGTCACACTTGGGGATGTGCAAGGAGCAGAGGTGCTCCAGGGGGCCCCACTCATCAGGAAGACGCGTGGAGGAGATCCGCTCCAGGACCTGGTCCAAATCCTGCTGGCAGGGGGTCCTGGCAGGTGGTGGCTGCAGCTTCGTGGGCTCCTCCAGGCCGAGGTGACGTTTGCCACCCTTGCCCATCTGCTGGTGCTGCTCGGTGACCTCCCGGAACATGGCTGGCTCCTTCATGCCTGACTTCAGGGGCTTCCGGCCGGCACCGCCTCCGCCTCCCAAATTCATGTTCCCGTCCACGTGGTTCTCAGTCAGGCTTCCCTCAGGGTGGTCATCGCCTTTGGCTGCGACCTGCTCGGGGCTGGCACGGTACTCGGCATTGCGGGGCTTTCTGCAAGTGCCCTCGCCCAGGACCAGCGCCTGCAGGGGCCGCCAGGAGCCCGGATGGGAACAGCAGCGCAGCCCCCGGGCGCAGCGTGGGGTGTACACGCCGCACCGCGCGTCTCCAGCCGGGCGCCCACGGCGCCGCAGCCGCAGCCCGGTGCCCGGACCAGCTCGCGGGGCGCGCGGGCGCAGCCGGCGGCCCGGCCCCGGCGGCGGGAGGCGCGGCGGCGGGGGCTCGCAGGCGGCCAGGCTCTCAGGCCTGCAGGGCGGGCGGCGGGACAGCACCTCCGCGCGCCACCCATGGCCGCCACCGCCCGCGCCCGGTGACAGCAGCGACAGCAGCAACGGGCAGCAAGGGGCCGCACCGTGTTGGTGGCAGCCAGCGGACGGCAGCGAGTTTCGGGTTCTTTCCAACACTAAACTAGTTTTATAGTAACAGATGTCAGAAAAGTGGTTACTTTGCAGGAGGGGAATAGTAAACAAGAAAGGGAAGAGAGTGGCTTCTCCAGTGCTGGTAACGCTGCTTCTTGATGGAGATGCTGTTTACACAGTACACTAAACTGCACCCGCTGTATTTACTGCCTATTTATGCCTGTACACTGACTTACAAAGCTTACTGTAAAAACAGACCCTTTAGTTCCATCTCTTACTATGCTTAGAAAGTCCTTCCAAATTCAGGGATCATTTCATAGTTACCTATTTTCTTAATGTTTTTATCTTTCCCCTTATGTGGAAATTAATTTGGTCCCTACTATAAATTTTGATTAATTCTTAAGTTAGTTTGAATCTTACACATAAATTATTTCAAGTCACATGAAAGTATCTTTTGATTATTTCTCATCTTATTCTTCCTATTCTTATTCAAAAGTAGAAATTACGGTTTTTACTTGTACAGTCTACCTCTTTCATGGGTGCCAATATGAGTTAGTATATAATGTTGAATTCTGAGAGGATTCATTACTAAATCATGTCTACAGACCAAATTAAAAATAACATACTTAGATAACTTGTGTTATTTTCTATGCCAAGAAGTTAATCCTACTCAGCAATGGTGACATTAGAGGTACAAGATGATTTATTTTGGAAAGTGGACTTACAACCCCCATCTTTTTTGACACACATTTATACAATCCCACTCCTGTTCCTTTGCCCTGATTCCTGAGCTTGCCAGAATTTTTTGTCCTATTCTCAAGTTTTTCCCTGTAAGTTCCTTTCCCTCTGTCTCTATGCATACACAAATCTATGACTATAAATCCTCTTTCTTCTATTTCTATGATTCAAACTGATTTCTTTCCCTAAGCTACATTATATGAAATATTTTCTACTGCTGTTATCTTTTTTCTATTCTTTCAGTATGTTTACTTTCTAAAAACATATACCTATTATACTGCCATATAAATTATGATACTGTTGCAAAACAAATACCACTTTCAGCCCAGTAACAAATACATAAACTTTTTTTCATAAGTACCATATTTATTCCATCTTTAACCTAGTGGACACTGCAAGTAAGTACAGAATTAACCTTAGAAAATTCAGTCTACTGACAATAATGGCACATTTTCATCGTTTATTTCTTATGGATACAGGAGTTGGCAATTAACTGGATGACAGCAAGGGAGGGGTCAGTATGATATGATCTCTGACCCTGATAAGTGTGGAAGCCTGGGATTGTGATAATGCCTGGAGATGATACTCAAGGGAGTGAAATCAGTGGAGTCAAAGTAAATACTAGAACACAAAAGCATTTGTCTAATTAGCCACTGTGCAGAGTCTCTTGTGTCCCTTCCTACCATCGCAGTTTCTGAAAAACTTCCCCTAAACAATCTAGGCCACCCCACAATCCAGCAGTTAAAAGGCTGACCCTGGTGAAGACAAAAACTTCCAGGATCCTATTTTCATTGCACAGCTCTCATTTATTTTATCTTTTGCGTTTGTTTTAAATTGAAGTACAGTCTATTTACGATGCTGTTTTAGTGTCTGGTGTACAGCGTGGTGACTCAGTTATACACACACACGTATATATATTCTTTTTCATAGTAGGCTCCTACAAGATACTGAATATAGTTCCCTAGACTAGACAGTAGGACCTTGTCAATTATTTAATTTATACACAGTAGTTAGTATCTGCAAATTTCAAACTCCCCTTTCCCTCTGGTAACACTAAGTTTGTTTTTTATGTCTGTGATTCTGTTTCCATTTTGTAAGTAAGTTCATTTCTGTCTTTTTTTTTTTTTTTAAGATTCCACATAGAAGTGATATCATACAGTATTTGTCTTTTTCTGGCTTACTTCACTTAGTATGATCATCTCTAGATCCATCCTTGTTGCTGCAAATGGCATTATTTCATACATTTTTATGGCTAAGTAGTAGTTCTCATTTATTTTGATAGGTGAGAAACATTTTGAATACCACCCTTGGTAATCTTACAGTGGAATAAAATAAGGGAGGAATTGCTACTTAATTTTAAATGGAACATAATCAAATATTAAAGCTCAGTCTCCTATTTGTAAAATAAAATGTTGACTCTAAAGGTCCCTACATCTCTGATTCTAATATTACCTTATACTAAAATTAGAAATTAACTTATATCCCAAATTTGATTGATAACATCCTAAAGGAGGTAAATAAATTAAATAGTAAGGTGATCAACAATAAAAATTTACACATTAAATGTATTATTTGAATTTGATGATTCTTACATTAAGTTAGTGAAAGTCATCAGAATTTGAACATGGAATAAAGCAGAAATATTGATTAAGCTGTATGACAAGAAGATTATAGATACATGAATATAAAATCTCAGATATCTATAAATGGTAAAAAAACAAAAAGAGAGAGAAAGCAAATGATGGCTGAATTAATGACTAAGTGGCTGAAGTTTCCCTAGAGATAGAAAAGCTCTAACATTATCCAAAATAATTTAACAATTTCAAGTAAAGGGTAGAAGTGAGATACGTAACACACACTGATGGAGGGCTGAGTGTCCATTAGAAAGACAACAGGGTTATCTCATTATCATAGAAGACTATTTGAAATAACACAGCAGGAAGCTACTACATTAAAGGCACTATAATCTTCACTGTGATGAACAGTAAGACAAAATACAGTACTTAAGCTCAAGGAGTTTTACAATTTAATGTGAAAGATAAACCAGAAACAAATAATTTCAGTATAACACACACTATGTTAGATATGCTAATAAATATTCCTAACCGGCAAACACAACACACAGGACAGAAAGAGTAAATAAGTGTAGATGTGTAAGAGAATCTTTTGGACAACAGCATTTAAATTGGGCTTGAATAGAAAACCAACAGGTGAAAATAAACACAGAAGCAGCTTTCTGGGAGTCAAAGCTTTCTAAGCAAATACATTGTAACAGAAGAGTGCAGGGCAAACTCTGAAACTGAATATGAAACTGGCTAGAGTAGCACTTCTCAAAACCTATCCTGCAAATACCTTCTAGTAAAGAGCCAGTGTGAAATGTTTATATCATTTTCTTTAAAATCTTATTAAAAATAAGAAAAGATTTTTTTCTTGAAATACAGATCTGAGAGAATCCAAAATCATTCACAGTGAGTGGAAGAATATTTTAAAAATTAAGAAAAACTAAAATATTGTTTTATAAAAATTGGAGTTTTTTGTTAAGTCACATCATCTGGCAAAGTGTTTAGCACATAAAAAATGTTCAATGACAGTTTCTTCCAAAATTAATTAATAGAATTTCTATTGTATCATAAATAAATTAAAACATACAGAAGTAATATTTGGATTACCACTTCAGGTTTTGAATATAAACTAATTAAATCATTCTTTCATGAGGGAAAAAATAATAGATTGAAGGGAAGAGAGGCACAAAACCCCACAAGCTACATGTGAGAAAAATCATTACTTAAATTTTAGTAGATGAAAGAATAAATAGTATATAGGTAAGTAAAGTGTACATTATGAAATTCCGTTTATTAGCATTTTTAAAAAGTTTCAAAGAAGTGGTAGGTAATGGAATATGGAAAGATAATGATTCCCTATTAATACATGTTTAGGACATTGAAGATGAATTGCAAGCAAACAGAGGGCTATTGTTATGGAAAGATTAATTAGAGTAAGTGAGGAAATTAAATCAGAAAAAATATAAAAGGTTTACATGTGCTCCTCCTAAATGAGTTATAATGCCTTAGACAAATTTAAGTTCCTAGTGAAGGACTGGACCAAGAATCACTGTTATTTCATCTCACGGTGATGCATCATCACAGAAACATCAAATGTATTTATCCAAAATTATTGTCAAAAATGACATACTAGAAAATATTAGCATTCATAGAATGTCACAGATTATTTACTTATGATAAGTATCACTATTTAAAACGACTACATTTGAAAAAAAATACAGAGTGGCAATAATGAAACTTTTACTCTGTTCAGAGGACTTCACAAGCCAGGGTTTTATGACTGGTAGTTTACTAGCTCAGCTGCTTCATCAAATCATTTTCTGGGAGTCACTGATCTACTTGCTGGCCCCTTTACAATCAGTCCCACATTAGAACCACATGGTTTGAATGCAGAGCTGTTCCATTAATGCTCCTTGAATTTTAAATTAAGCTACTAAGTCAGCTGCAGTAGCATGAAGAATTGAAGCTTTTCAAGGACACTACCACTGGTTGCTCTGTAGGGCACACAAGCCAGTTTCTTAGCTTTTCAATTGATAAAATGAGGTTTAAATGTTCTTCCTTCACAACACTTGAAGAAATGGTAGGACTTATAGGAATGATCTTAATACAGTGGTAAAATTTGTTAAAAATTAAATACATAAGTACATTTAAACCAATTATTCATACGAAGGTGAATCAATGTCTCTGCACCCACAGATCATTAATGTGTTTAAGTAAGAAAAAGGAAATGGAACTACATTTCTTTTATTTTAAAGTAGCTTAGGGTACCTTTTTTTTTTAAGTAATTGCCTTTATTTTTGTTTGTTTTGTTTTTGGAGGGAGGGTAATTAGGTGTATGTATGTATTTACTTTAGAAGAGGTACTGGGGATTGAACCCAGGACCTCATGCATGCTAATAAACACACATTCTACCACTTGAGCTATAATACCTATATTAATGTCAGCTGGTTACTTGCTCAACAGCATTACCGCACTTTTGTATCTCATAGATGCACAAGATGTTTGTTACAAAATTATTTTCAAGTTAATGAACTGAGACATACCATGAGATTTCTAATCTAAGATCACACCAATTCTTGAAGTTTTTAATCTATGAATATTATTGTCACCTCAATTATCTGAAGTACCCTAGCAAATAAAACAAAATATAAGCATGTAACACTGTCAAGCATTTTTTCACTTGAGATCAATCCAAGAAGATAAAGAAATTGTAAACATATATGCATCCAACACAGGAGCATCTCAGTTTACAAGGGAAATGTTAACAGACGTAAAGGAGGAAATTAACAGTAACACAATAATAGTGGGGACTTTAATACCCACTGACATCAATGGAGAGATCATCCAGACAGAAAATCAGTAAGAAAACACTGGCCTTAAATGACACATTAGACCAGATGAACTTAATTGGTATTTATAGGGCACTCCATCTGAAAGCAATAGAACACACATTCTTTTCAACTGTTGCACATGGAATATTCTCCAGGATAAATTACATGGTAGGCCACAAAGCAAGCCTTGGTAAATTTAAGAAATTTGAAATCATATCAAGCATCTTGTATGACCACGACACTGAGATCAGAAATCAACTATGAGAAAAAAACTGAAAAAAACAAACACCTGGAGGCTAAACAATATGCTACTAAGCAACCAATGGATCACAAAATAGTTCAAAGAATAAATCAAAAAATACCTAAAGATAAATCAAAATGAAAACATGACAATCCAAAACATGTAGGATGCAGCAAAGGCAGTTCTAACAGTAAAATTTACAGCAATACAAGCTTATGTCAGGAAATAAGAGAAAGTCTCAAACAAACAACCGGAGAAAGTAGAATGAACAAAACCAAAAGTTAGGAGGAAAGAAATCTTAAAGATAAGAGTAGAAATCATACACCAATAAAATGGACAACCTAGAAGAGATGGACAACTTCTTAACAAGGCACAATCTCCCGAGACTGGACCAGGAAGGAATAGAAAATTAGAAGAGACCAACACCAGTACTGACATTTAAAATGTCATTAAAAAACTCCCAACAAACAAAAGTCCAGGACCAAGTGGCTTCACGGGCAAATTCTACCAACCATTTAGAGAAGAGTAAACACCTATCCTTCTGAAACTATTTCAAAACACAGCAGAGGTAGGAACACCTCCAAAGTCATTCTATGGGACAACCATCACCCAGAACCAGACAAAGATATAACCCAAACCAGAAAACATGACAAAAAAGTAAAATTAAAGGCCACTATCACTGATGCATATAGATGAAAAAATCCTCAACAAATATACTAGCTCTAATGGTACCTTAAAAGGATCACATACCATGATCAAGTGGGATTTACCCCAGGGATGCAAGGATTTCTCAATATCTGGAAATCAATCAATGTGAAACATTACATTAACAAATTGAAGAATAAAAACCATATGATCATCTCAATAGATACAGAAAAAGCTTTTCATAAAATTCAATATCCATTTATGATAAAAAAAATCCCAGAAAATGGGCACAGAGGGAATGTACCTCAACATAATAAAGGCCATATATGACAAACCTACAGCTAACATCATACTCAATGGCAAATGTAAAAAGCATTACCTCTAAGATCAGGAATAAGACAAGGATGCCCACTCTCACCTCTTTCATTCAACATAGTTTTGGAAGTACTAGCCAAAGCAATCAGAAAAGAAAAGAAATAAAAGGAATCCAAGTGGGAAAAGAAGTAAAGCAGTCATTGTTTGCAAATGACATAATACTATACATAGAAAATCCTGAAGACACTACCAGAAAGCTAACAGAGCAAATCACTGAATTCAGTAAAGTTGCAGGATACAAAATTAATGCACAGAAATCTGTTGCATTTCTATACACTAACAATGAAATATCAAAAAAGAAATGAAGGAAACAATCCCATTTACTATTGCATAAAAAGGATAAAACACCTAGGAATAAACCTGCCTAAGGAGGCAAAATATCTGTACTCTGAAAACTGTGATAAGACACTGATACAGAAACTGAAGCCAACACAAACAGATGGAAAGATTTACCACATTCATGAATTGGAAGAATCAATATTGTTAAAATGGCCACACCACCTACGGCAATATACAGATTCAATGCAACTCCTATCAAATTACCAATGGCATTTTTCACAGAACTGGACAAATAATTTTAATATTTTAATGGAAACACAAAAGACCTACAATAGCCAAAGCACTCTTGACAAAGAACAGAGCTGGAGGAATCAAGCTTCCTGACTTCAGACTATACTGCAGTGTGGCAGTAGTCAAAAAAATATGGTATTGACACAAAACAGACACATAGATCAATGGGACAGGGTAGGAAGGCCACAGACCAACCCACACACCCTTCTACACTGTTGGTGAGATTATAAATTGATGCAGCCACCATGGAGAACATTTTAAATAATGGCTCTCTTTAACAACTGGTTCGTAAAATTCCTGAAAGTTTACCAGTCAGATCTTGTGAACTAGCTGGCTCTCGCCCACCTGCATTCCAACACCTTTGTTCTCTAGCCACGTTTTACACAGGGGTGCCCCTGTTGTACAGTTCTGGTCCAAGAGACACAGATGTAAGTGTCTCCTGGGAGAGCTTTTGCTTCCTGGTGATGGGATCTGCCTTTTCTTTCCTTTCCCACCCTGCTGGGAAAGGAATACAAGTGCTGTAGCTGCAATGGCCTTAGTACCCTGAGGGGAACGCAAGCACTTTGCAAACACGGTGCCTGGCTGTGTGGCACCGCTCAGCTGGCACCAGTAACCCCCAACTCTGAGCTTCTCACTATGAAGAAAAAACATGTTCAATTACCATGATTGGCTCTTTGTCCTTTGAAAGAAAAAGCATTCCTAAGTGATACAGAACTAACACACTCCAGGGCTTTTGGCCAGTCTTGACTTACTGCTCATCCTGAGTCTGATTAGTGCATATTAATTCACAGAGGCAAAGATTGGGTTTATTTTTTTTAAAAAGCCTAATCCAAATTTTGAATAACTGGACTGACATAGGTTTGTTTTGGCCTATCTGACCATTTGATCTGGATTCACATTGTCTTCTGATATATGTTGAAGTTGTATGCAAAGAAGCCTCTCCCCCTTCCCTCTCAGTTGATTTGTGGAATACAGGAACCACAGGCTATGTAAGAAACAGAACATCGATTGGTACTTTCCAGGGGTTGGAGGTGGAGGGTGGCACAATGGATGAAGGTAGGCAATAGGTGCAAAGTTCCACTTATAAGATAAGTAAGTTCTGGAGAGGTAATCTACAGCAAGGTGAATATAACTAACAATCCTGTATTGTATATTTGAAGGCTGCTAAGAGAATAGATTTTAAAAGTTCTCACCACACCCATACACACAAATTGTAACTATGTGAGGTGACAGATTTTTAACTAATCTTATTATGGTAATCATTTTGAAATACATACATATATAAAATCACTATATTGCATACCTTAATATATGTAATGTTATATGTCAATTAGATGTCAAAAAAAGCTGGAAAAATACTCAAAATATGCTCGGGTAGACACTTGTATAATTTCTATTGTTAGGACATAATACAGAATTGGGATTTACTCCTGGGGAAGAAATAAGCTACTGAGTAATTTTTAGTAGCGAGTGGTCATTCTGACAGCAGTAGGGAGAGTAAACTCTAGTTTGGTCAGAGAGAGCAGGCAGGGGCAGCTGGTGATAATCACGGGGGCTTTAGACACAGGAGTGGTGAGACTGAAGGTTTGCCTTGAAGGAAGCGCCTCAAGTTATCAGCTAGGAAGGAAAGAGAAGAACCAAGAATGGCTCCTCATGATTTTGGGTTTGTTTTTTTGTTTTTTATATTATCCTGAGAAACCATGAGCCTTTTCAGTAAGATATTAATATAAAGAATGCTAATATTTATGAAGCATTATATATATGTATATATGTATTTTTTGACTCATTTCAATCTCACTTAACCCTGTAGGTTAGCATTTTTATTACTCCTAGTTCCTAGATAAAAAAACTTAGAAACAGAGCGGTTAAATAGCTAGTCACTAAATCAAAGAACATTCTTATACTTTATATCATTTTGGTTTAAATCCTCACATCAACTCTACAATGTCTTTAATGCAGATATTATTACTCTTATTTCAGAATGAATCTAACTTGTCCTCAAATTGATTAGGACAACTAACCTGAAAATCAGTTGCAAAGATGAGATCGTAATTAAGAGTTTTTTCAGTTCATATTGTTGTCTTTTCCAAGGGCTTTCGATACAACATTAGAATCGGGAGTTCTTTTTGAGTCTTATACGTCCAGGTGGCAGCATCATGACTCAATGTAGCTTAAATGTGCACTAGAGTATCTTAACACATAATTCCTGATAGCTTAAGGGGATACCTGACAATACTGGTTGAGTTTATGGTTGGTTTTCATGCATATGGAAGAGACAGGGCTAGCCAAACTCGATCCCCAATCACGTCTACGACATCCACAGGTTCTCAGTAGGAAGGAGTGCCTGACTGTGGAGTCTAGGCGCAAGTAGCTTGTTTAATTCCAAATTCTCAGCCTTGGCAAGTAGCCTGGGCTATGGACAAGCATTGACCTTATTTTTCCTTTTTTTAAACTTGAGAAAATAGATCACACAATACCTTCCTAGCAATGCATCCCATCCTAATTGAGGGAGAAGATCATGGCTCTTTTGAAGTTTTTCTTCTAGGCAGGTTTCCTTTCCTGTTAGAAATTTAGTATTAAAGAAGATGTGTCCAAAATTCTCCTTTAGGAATGAGGAAGTCCTATGTTACAGTCCCACGGCCGTGCAGTCCAATTCTTGAGAATGGGAGCTTTCACTGCAGACCTGGATTTTAGTCCCAGCTTTGTCACTTGGCCAACTGGTTAACCTTTCAGAGGCTCAATTCCCTCGTGTTTAAAATGGGAAAACTAAAATTCAGCTATATTTTATAGCTGAATCTGCAATTAATGTCTTCTTTGTTTTGTAGCAATGAGCAAAACAAAGGGAAAGGGGAGAAGGGAGCCCAGACAGCAACTGAATGGAAACCTGCGCACCTACTAGGCGAGCAGGAGGTGCTATCAGGAACCTATACAGGGTCAGTAAGTTCTAGTTAATGCTAATAAGCACATCTTGTTGGATTGATTTCTTGTTTATTAGCCAAAGATAATTATTGCATTTTAAACTAAAAGTGTATTACAACTGTCATTAGCCTTGTCAAACTGCTAAATTTGAAAAATGCTAATACAATTTTCACTTCAAAAATCACATTATTTCCTTGATCCTTCCGCACATCCTTTCTCTTTATTGCTGCTTGCTGAACGGCATATTACCTTTTAAATTCTGTATCTTTGTTTCATAGCACTCTCATTTGTATTCCTAAAATCAGATGTTCCTTTCATAGAACACACTATCCTAATTAAAATATTAAAAGATGCTTTTTGAATGAAGAGAATTTACACTGCCATAAAAAATGCTCAGAGTGATGCAGGATTTTTCCTTTTTATATTTCAATGATTCTTTGTCTCTAAATTATTTCTACTTATGGAATTAACCCTCTTAGCCTTCAGGGTGCATTAAAACTGTGGAAGAGGAACAGGCAGCAAAAAGAATTCAAGCAAAAAGAAAGTGCTGAAGTCATAGTAAAATTCTGAAAAAAATATTTAACGTATTTATTTTCTAATTAACTCCCACCAAGGTGTCTTATTGTCTTGATTGACTGTTTCATTTGGCCTCCTTCAATTTGCAGGGCAGGGCTAAGCACATTTGGGGTTCACAGCTCATTGTTTTTCTGTTTGTGGAAATCCAGTCCCTTGTTTCATTTGACTTTCTTTCCTTTCTTGATCTCCATTCTCATCCCACTCACTTTTACTGAGGTGTCTGAAATCCTTACAATTTTCTCTTAAACATCTTTTGTAATAATACATACTTTAAGTTAGCTAAATGATGCCTTATTCTGTTTCCTATTCTCGACTCAACACAATGACTTTGAGGTCTGGATATTATTGCTGAATGTATCTGTATACTCTAGATATATTTGTGAAACATTTGTAGACTTTTTTTTTTATTCTGTATTTTACAATTACCTCTATTGTGTCATTTTATAAAAAGAAATTTGGTGGGTTTTTTTAAGTCCAAGTTATCCTTTGTCTTCCTTATTTGGTTAGTACTTCCTTATATGGTTAGACATCTGGGTATTCTCACCCTAAGTTGACTGTGTGGCCTCAGCCAATCAAATATTTTCTATTTTCCTCTTCCTTGCTCTTTATTCTTTATCCTATAAAAGTTTCTTGCCTTCTGCCCATTTTGCAGTTCTCTGCAATAAGACAGTCCACTTCATGAAATGTGAAATAAAATTTGTTTATATCATCTAAATTGTCTTCGTTAATGATTTTAACAGCTCAATGAAGTAAAAAAATAAATTTAGTTTAACGTGAATCTACTGTATATTATAGACATTACATAGAACATTTAAATGATTTCACCAAGTATTATCTTGTTAAATTTGAAAGAAATTTCAAGTCTGAATAGAATAAATAAAACTTTTTCTGAGGTCTAAAATCTGATAATGCCAATTAAAATAAAGTAAGATGAGCGAGCAAATCAAAAGTACCTTTGGGAAAAATATCTTTCTTGATAGATTCTTCAATTTATTTGGACAAGGGTCAGGCAAAATATTAACCTGTAGTATGTGGGTTTTAATTTTGAGGTTTCAGATTCATTCAAAACCACAGTAATTTACAAGTAAGAGAAGGAGGAAAATACATAATTCCTTGGATAATTAAAAATTTATGAAACAAAGTCAAGAAAAATACATAATTAGGCCTTTTAAACCAACTGAATAAGTTTAATTCATTATACTTCCTCAGATATTGAGCAAGTTGTTATAAATCTGATATTAAATCAAAGAAAAACTAATAATATATTCCTTTATAATCTTAATCTCCTTCTTATATTCCCCTTTTTGGTTAATGTTACCACATCTATTTGTGAGCCAGACCAGAAATAAGGAAGCACTTCCATTTCCCATATCATAAGTATCTTCTAAAATGCACACTTTGAAATAGGTCCTCACTAAATCACACTTGTTAAATGAATGAATAAATAAATAGAAGGCCATCTAACTCTACTATTCGAACTAGAGAAAGACTCTAGAGAAGTAGTCTGTCATTTTTTTTAAATTGCCCTAAGAATTTGAGAATACATAGACCCACAAGAAAATTCTTTCTTCCTCAGTTGAGTAATTAAATCAGGTAATGTATGTAAACCAACGGCTTACCTTGTCTGTGCTGCATTCGAGCTCCGTTTTCCCGCTGAATTTGGCGCCGAAAGCTCCGGGTGGCAGCCGCGGCGGGGGAAGCAGCGGCAGCGGGGGGAGCGGCGGGGGAAGCGGCAGCGGCGGCGGCGGCCGCGGGGGGGGAAGCAGCGGCGGCGGCGGCCGCGGGGGGGGGGAAGCAGCGGCGGGGGAAGCAGTGTGGGGGGGAAGCAGCGGGGGAAGCAGCGGCAGCGGGGGGGAGCGGCGGGGAAAGCGGCGGCGGCGGCGGCCGCGGCGGGGGAAATGGCGGCGGCGGCCTCAGCGCATGCGCGCAGACTCCCTCCCCCCCACCATCGCGCCTGCGCAGTCGCGCCGCCACAGCTTCTGGCAAGTTTCCTCTCACCTGCCGAGGGAGCGACTCCGGGCGGAATTGAGGAGAACCCGCCGCCGCAGTGCGGAGGGCCGGAGCGGACAGGGTCCGCTTCCCTTTTAAAAATGTCTCAGCAGAGACCTGTGACCCCAGTATGGCTTTAATGAAATGTGAAGGACTGGGGAGAAAATGTACTTTCTTTCCGTGAGGAAACAGCACGCAGGAGGAGCGCGGAGGGGAAGGCGCCGACGTTTCAAAGGAGAAGAAACTCAGACGGCCCGTCGGGGAGGACGCGCTGAGCCTGCGGAGGTAAGAAGCTGCTTTTCTGCTCTGGGTTCCTTTCTACTTTACTAGAACTACCGTCACTTAGTTATATACGTTCTCAGATAACGCTTTGGAAAGCAAAATCTTAAATCTTAACAAAGTTCATTTTGCTACAAACTCTAATTTTTTGCTGTTTAACTAGAAGGTACTTCTGACATATTTGATCCAAAGCTCTCATTAAATACCAGCAGGAAAAGCTTTAATACCAATCATGCAGAAACCCCGTGGTTTGACATTCTTTTTAATGATCTCGTAAACATATTAAAAGCAGTATCATGGCCAAGAAATGTAAATAAGATGAACCAATTTATACTTATGTAAACATATCATAAGAATTACATTAAAAATTACACACCATTAAAATTATTTTTGTTACTAAAGTTATGCCCCTTGCACATTGAACTAAAAGAATTATATGTATTTTTTCCTACCAAATGTTTATCACTGTTCACAGATACAAATTAGTTAAATTCCTGTGGTTTAAAACACTTAAACTTTAGGATATTTTCTTATTTTAAAGTTTAATATAAAGTGGTAAAAATGTACATATATACAAAGAAAAATGAAATTAGCTATAATTTTGAAATTATAATGCATTTTCTTGGCTCTTATCTGAAAAATACCATGGAATGAAATATTTATATCAAAATAGCAACACTTTCCTCCATCATTTATTTCGTCAGTTATATTTGTGGCCCAGTAATCCAACCTTGAGACATTTTTCTAATTTATGTATGTAATTTAAGGAGTTTAAAATTTGCCTAGTGCCTATTTCAGTACTTGTCACTTTATGAATTCTGAGGTGATATATTTACATGGAAAGAAAGTTGGTGAGTCATTATATTATAAAAGCCATAATTATAAACCATTAACTTAAAAGTAGTAAGTATAACTTACTCTTTTGAAAAACTTTAAGAATCCCTAATGTAATTCAGATGAAAAGATTTTCTATAGGTGTAACTCTTCTGTTCCCTTCTATACTTACCTTCTATGCTTGATTTTAGATTTCTTCTCTCTGTAACACCATACTATCATTTTAATAGAACAACAGATGAAACCTATTATTTTTAATGATTTAGATTGGCTTAGTTTAGAAACTATTCCTCAGAATTCAGTTACATGCTTTGAGAATTTATTTTAACTCCTTGTTTTCAGAGCCGTATTAAAATACAAGATTACTTCCCCCCAGCAAAGGTGTAAATTTTTGGTAAATAGAGATCAGGACTCAATTCTGGTTCTTTCCTAAGAAAGGCATATGTTGGATTTTCATTTGAGATTGAGAATAATTTTAAGTAGAGAATAACTTCAAACACTGAACTGTGACGTGGAACTAGCCACACAGATGCCAACGTGTATATACAGAACACTCCAGAACCTATATTCTGTTTCTAAGTATTTTGACTCTCTGTATTCTACTGGTATGGAAATGCTGCACAATTTTCTAAGATCGGGGAGTAGTTTAGGCGCTGATAACATTACTTTCTCAGAGTCATTACTTGATATAATCATCTGTTTTCTGTATGAAATGAGTAAATAAATATAAAATAAAAATCAAGCCTAACTAAAAAAATGTATTACAGTATTTTTCATAGAAGTGCAGGTGGCCATGGAATCAGCACTAGAATTCATGTTGCTATTTATTTTTTCAAAATACTGACCTGTGCAGTCAAACTCCTAATTCAATGGAGAAACAGAAACTTCAGGCAACTTAGTTTCCCCAGGATATTGCTCCTAGCTGCCATTTGGCTTCACTGTATTCTACATGCTAGAAGCAAGGCTTTTATGATAATTGTTCCATTTTCCTGTATGTTGGTTTCTTGATCACTTACAAAATCTGCATCAAAGACTGGTAAAAATTTGGTGGTGACGGTTTGTCAAGAGGTATTGTGGATTGCTTGACTGAACACAATCATTCATCATCTTAAAATTTGTGAGTCATGGGGATTGATATTAAGGTATATGACATTTAACATTTTTTGGTCCACAGCAGAGCCTAAGAGAGAGCCCTTACTTGAAAACATGTATTACTAATTTTAAAGTGGCTTGTGTAAGAAAGCAGAGATAGAATTGAGCAAATCAGTAGGTATTACTAAGGGGGAAAAAAGCAAACAAACACGACCACCAGGATGTCGTACCCTGCAGTTCTGGATTATTATCAAATGCTAAAGTTTTCTATTAGTTGGGTTCCCAGTAGGGAATAGATTGCATTGGCAAGTTGGGGATTTGAAGAGAGTTTAATAAAAGTAACTACAAAGGGGGTAGCAAGTTATAGCAAAATTTAAGGGGATGACATAGTAATGTGGGACACAGTTACTACCCTTAAACTAGAAAAGTAAGGGAAAGATGAAGTTACAGGAATCAGGAGAGAGAGCACCTTGACAAGCTCTGTGATCATCTTCAACTGAAGCACGTAGTCGGGTGGTGAAAGAGCTGTGGGGATGGGCTCCACAACTTCCTTCCTCTCTCTAAGCTTCTGCTGGTGATCTTCTTGGCTGGGTCCAACTGGTAGCCAGACAACAAGGAGTCTGTTACACAAGCAGGGCTTGGAAGGTTAGGAAAGCAGAGAGGCATGGGGAAACATTGAACAAAGTCTGTACACAGTCATTTTTGATGGACTGGTTAAAATTCTTTTTATATTTTTAAAGCAACTCTCATAGTCTGCAATGCAAATATAACATGTCTTGATTTACAAGACAACTTAGAATATATTATTATGTTAATTCCTTAAACTTCCTGTGGAATAGAAAGAAGGTAATGCTGATCTCATGTTACAAATGATTAAATGGACTAGCAAAAAACATATAGGTAGGAAGTGTTAGACTTGGATTCAAAGTGACCTTCTACTTTTAAGCCTAGTGTATTATTTTTATTAGGTTCCAATTATTAAAAATATTTGAGAGTATTTATTTTCTTCCCATAAAGCAGTAAATGATTTTTTTTTTAACAGCCTTAAACATGTGCCCTCAGTCAGTCAGCTGAGGGGTACATGAAGTCAAGTAACCATTTTGGTTTAACTATTTGAACATAGTTGGCTATTAATCAGTTAAGCTTATGGCTTATAGACTCAGTTTTAATAGTGTTAAACTAAAAGACAAAAGCAGTCTGGAATCCAAAAGAATCTCCTTCATCTTCTTGTATAATACTAGAGAATTTATTTCTGAAATATAGCCTAACTTAGTCATTAAGTTATAGTTAGGATTACATTTTGAGGGAATTATTTAATTATATATTTGTTTATTCAGTTCTCCATAATACCTAAGTGATCTGTGTGAAGTAAGGTGGAATCCTTGACTGGGCTGCATTAAAAGTTTGATGGCAGAGAGCTGGTGTACCATTTTGGGCTGTCCTTGGTTAAGGCTACAATTTATAGGCATCATCACAAGTGTTCTGCAGTCCCACAGTATAATGACTCAGTGTGACCTGGTGGACAGATTCCTTGGTTACAAGTAAGAGCTGGATCCAGTCTGAACTCTGATACTAGCAAGTTGTGAGAGAGTGTTAGCTTCTCAATCTGTAAAGCACAGTTTTTGAAAAATATGGAGTGGAGTTTTGCGGTCTAAAGTACATTTTTTGCCTCAACTGTTCTTTCATTTTAGAATTGTTTACTTGAGTACAAAATACTGAATTAGTGTAAACATGGCAAGTGCTTCCTGTATGTTGTTTAAAAAGAAGTAAAACAAACATTAGTTCCAATCCCCGCAATGTGAATTTGGGTCCGATAGTAATTAGTTCCTTTGTTTTGTGTTAATTCAGATGTACACTTTCATTGGTAGCAGTAGTATAAAGGACTGCTAATTTGGTTTCTTTTCTCTTTGTTTCACCAACTTTAACGTATTTCCTTGCAAGAGTAACTATACAGTGGCAAAGTAATGGCCTAATATTTCAACTTGGGTGTGTAAATAAGTATATGCAACTTTTGATATATCTTGATAACTTAGAATAAATGTATTATATTAGGTTTCAATTAATCAAAAAGCAAAGTAATGTTGAAAGGTTAATTCAAGTACTAACTTATATATTGTGTTAGTTTTAGTAAGGCATAGAAACAGCACTAATAATTTAAAAAGTATATTGCTCATGAAACTAAGCACTTTTAAACTGAACTGGATTTCGAGTAGAGCACTGCCCAAGAAGGCATCCTCTTAACACTTCTTCTTAGTTTCTAATACATCTTAGTGTTAAAACATTTTCCAAAAATATTTACTGATTTTGTTAATAGGTAAAGTTTAGTTGCACGTAAATATCAAAAGTGTTTAATTTAGTTTGCAGGATTATTTGTAATTATTTCTAACGGGGTCACTCTTCAGAGAGCTATTATCCATGTAGCTATGATAGAGATTGGGAAGCATTTCAAATCAAAAAGGAAAGTGAATGGAGTTCTATTTCTCCTTCAGCCAGTGGAACATCCTCTCTGAAGGGGAATGGATCTGTCCTAGCTGTCTGTGCTCAGCATTTCTTATTTGGTTGGTTTTCTTTATGGAGAAATCTCATCCTAAATCTTGAATTTATTTTCAAAGTCGTGTGTGGGAGACTCTTACCCCAGGGATCCCGAATGCACGACTCAGGACTCTGACGGCTCTTCTTCATCTCCCTTCAGCTGCTCTTTTCAGGATCCCTCAACCGCACGCTTCTTCAAGCACATGCTTTTCTTTCATGGCTTGCCTTTTGCTCAGAGCATATTTCTCCCCTCTAGTCACATGTAAAACAATTTAATGTTACTTTCTTTTGAAAGTTTTCCTGCAATATCCTGACCCCACCTGTCCCTTCCATTTTCTAGCCTACCCTCCATCCCAAGAGATAACTATTAGATAATTGTCATATTTGTGTTGGAGTCATCCTTAAAGTTAAGCTCCATGAGGGTATGGATTTTGTTAACTTTGCCATCATTCAGAATAGTGCTTGATACTGATTGAATTTTTTAAGTAAGTGTTTGTCTCTTTTCCTTGAGGCTGTGCTGTATTCTCTGTGGAGATATTTTCTTTTATATCCTATAGAGTTGTTAGGCTTGGAGGTTTTAGACAAATACTAGGTAGTTTAACCCCAGAAATAAATTTTCCTGGGGGTGTTTAAGATTATGAAATATGTGAACTAGTTGTAAACCTGTATCATGCTCCTATTAAAAAAAGAGAGCAAGAAAAGAAAAAAAAAAAAACCTCACAATTATTATGGGTCCAGAAACACCACAAATTACATTGCAGTTCTGAGGAGACAGATGTCTTATTTCTAATTATTGTTTTGAAATTCAGCAAAGTGAAAATGCATGCTTAATACACCCATATAATACTTTGAGTTTACGGATGAAATACTTGCTACAGCATTTATTCATTTTTTCTCATAGATTTCACACCCTTGCCAAAAAATCTAGGGACAAGTGCTAAGTCATTTGATTTATTTAACTCTGAATTTCTTTGCTTTAGGATTATAAATCAGACTCTTATTGTCACTTTAAGGCAGAAAGGGTTCTTTTGTGTTCATAATATAGATCAGGATGTGATTTAAGTCAAATCTTGTCAAGGTAACTCCTTTTTAAACCATGAGAAGAGACTTGGCTGTAGCCCAAAACTAATGGGTGTCATAATAAAAATAAATATGTTAGTAAGAGACCTTGCTCCCCCTTGCAGTCTCCACAAGCACAAATTCTGGTCACTGTTCACAGCTAATGCATTTTTTTGTCAAGTCATAAGCACTTTTAAAAAACCTCTACTTAATATTGTGGAAGACAGACATTCTGATTTTCCAAGGAAGCAGCAAAAATAGAGATCTTAGCCTGGAGGAATAAGATGCCTGACTATCAAAGGAATCCCATTTTCAAAGAGACCATCAGAGAGTAGAGTAGTGTGAATATAAAAATTGAACAAACTTTCAAACTGAACATAAAGGGTGTCACGTTGCCAGTGCTTTTCCTCTTCCCCACATTTTATAAAGGGATCCTTCAACTGATCAATTGGAAAAATAGGACAAGAAGTAATTCACATTGTTCACATCTACTGTTTACTGACTTGGGAGAAATGAGAGTTAATTTCACCTGTGTTTGCATGTACTGCAGACACTTGTCACACATTGCTCATAGCTCTTGTAAGGCTACTTGTCTGTAATGTAGAGTAGATACTGATGTGAAACTATACCAGAAGTTTCAGGAAAGCTGGTCACTTAAACTTTCCACTTCTGTGCCTGCCAGTGTGAGAAAGCCTAAGATATAAATGTAAAATAAAGACCAGTGTGAGCATAAGTCAAATGGGGGGAAAGTCACTTTAAAAGTACAGATTATGTTAAGTCATCTTCCTAGGAAAGCAAGTCAGTTTTATTTACTACATTTATAAATTTAATGAAAAGAAAAGGCTAATTCAATGTACAACTTTTACTTAAGGAAACTCACTTTGTTCTTCCATTTTTATATAGGATGTGAGATTTCCAAAGCTCTTATTTCCCTATAAACTTCCCAGGTTTTCAAAGAATTTCAGCTTTTCAAGGACATTCATGCAGCTTTTTAATCTTTAGTTTTGGATTATGCAGCTCCATTATGTTCACATTGTTACTCCTGTCTTCATGTGTTCCTCCTTCATGGAGGTGTCATAGATGGCGGTGAATAGTATTCTTTGATGTCATTGTGGCTTTCTGCATGAAGTATCATCAGTGGATTCATAGACGTGATCTTTTTCCTTTGCTCTTATGTGCTCTGGAAAAAATGTTATGATACAGATGTCTTTCTTTTTGCTTTCTCCTTGATTTATGTGATAATAAGGTTCTTTTTTTATATGACCAAATTCCAAATGGCACTTAAGCTGCCTAAGACCTTGTAATAAAATCCATCACTTACCTTGTCTCATTTTGTTCTTCACAAATTGGTTTGTAAGGTGATCAAAGTGTTTTTAATCTGTTTTCTGGGTGAGAATCCTGAGGTTCAGAAAATTTAAGTAAATGGTAAAATCAGGATATTAATATAGGTCTTGTAACTCTAGTGGGCTTTTCCACCTCACAAAGTTAGCTCAAATTACTTTAAAGAGAAAGTCGGCAACTTTTCTTAGGATCATGAACTTACTAACTAAAGTATCCCTAAGTATTAATGAGAGTAATAAGGATGAGTCCTCAAGAGAGAAAGTTATAAATTCCTACAAAAATGTGCACATGTGCATTGTTATTTTTTCTTGTTATAAGAGCCATTGTTCCCAATAAAACATTATGGTAGAACCTGAAACTTTATCTTAACTTTTCACTTTACCTTTTCTTGAGCACAACTAGAAAATTGAAGGAAATGTTTCTTATATTGAAGAAAACGTTGCTTTAGAGAAAGAGCCTTTTATTTGTAATCTGATAAGAGACTCTAAGAGACACAAAGTTTCATTCATTGACCGTCTGTTACTGGGACACATAATGTCACTGTCCTAGTCCTAGGCTGTTATAGTCAATGTCTTATTTAGGTCATTTCTGTTGGAGTTAGTTGCTTATATTAGTAATTTAAAATTATTTAATTTTTATATTCTATAATTCTTTAGACTGTTTTAAATTGACCATTTCTGTTCTTCAAATCAGCACCTATTATTAAAAATTATTGTGTTTTTTTGGAAAAGAATGTTGCTCTTTTTGTTCCTAGGTATTTGATAGTTTTGTGAACCACTTCATTTAGATCAATTAGTAAAGTGAAAGAATATAATTCATTTCAATCCTGTGTCTTGATTTAACCTGTCTTAACATGTATTTGTTGTCTTTTAATATCCTCTGTAAATAATCTCATCCACTCTCAAGGATTCCTCTACCAGAAACAGGCTGAGAACTGTTGAATTTCCATCTCCAACCTAGAAACTGATCTGCAGATTATGTAGCCAGTTCCCCACTAGATCTCCCTACTTAGATGTCTGAAAGACAGCTTAGACTAATAGACTCATTACCCCTCTCTACACTCTCGAACGAGCCCCTCCTTCAGTGTTTTCTGTGTCACTCAGTGATAAAGCAGTGTATCCAGTTTCTGAAGGCAATAGTTTCAGAATCATCCTTCACTTTTCTCTCTTTCTCACTCCTCTTTTGGCTCTATCACCAAATATTATTGATCTAACCCCTTCTTCAATCTGTCACACTTTTACCACCACTGCTGTTGCTGTAGACCAGAGAACCACTGCCCTTTATTCCTGAGACTAGAGATAGAGCATTGGCTATCCTTCCTTATTCCTG
The DNA here is from genome assembly GCF_048773025.1 of Camelus bactrianus. Classification (NCBI taxonomy): domain Eukaryota; kingdom Metazoa; phylum Chordata; class Mammalia; order Artiodactyla; family Camelidae; genus Camelus; species Camelus bactrianus. The sequence goes on along the minus strand of NC_133567.1, from coordinate 27,040,414 downwards.
TTGCCATTTACAATATGTTCCAAATGCTTCATACAGATAACAAGTATTGTTAAGGTATTGTCTCTGCCTACCTCTTGAAGTTCATCTCCCATCCCCCTCTGCGTCTACATCTGTGAATGCTTCATCAGTTGGTTCTACACATGCTTGCTTTTTTCACATCCAGACGTTACAACAGGAAATTGCTTCTTCTAGAAGAGAAGCTCCTCTTCTTCACCACTACATCTTCCTTTATGTATTAACTAAGTTGATATCATCCTTTATGTATTAACTAAGATGTCACTTCCTTTGCTAATCTCATCAGAGCTCATTAGGTGCCTCAGTAAATGATCTCTCTGTATCTCCTTTTATGACACTCATAAAAATTGTAATTATACGTTTATTGCCTATCTTTCCCTTTAGAATTTAAGTTTCATTAGGGCATAGACCATTTTATTCCCTCTGTTGAATTCCTTATATCTGTCATAGGACAATGACTGACAAAGACTGAATGCAATGAGCATATGAGTATTTATTGAGGAAATGAATATCATTTTGATTCTTGAGTATTTGCCCACAGTGCTGTCCATTTCTGAAACCATCATGCCATCTACTTTGTAGACAAATATATTTTTTACCCATTTATATTCAGGTCCTAGTGAAATACAGAATCTAGCCAAGGTCAAAAACTTTCCTTTACCTTGGGTCAGTTAGGAGCCTTCTTTTGATCCTGCCATTCAGTTAGTGATAAATTTGACTTTCAAGAATTGGGACTTTTCTAAAAAGTGAATTTTATTTCCTCAGTAGTAAGCTTAGACTTTAAAAATTGTTTGCCAAATATTAAAATTCATGAAATTAAATTGGACAGAAAATATATATCTAAAACCTAAAGATTTCAGAAATCAAATCAGAATTTTTAAACCTCATAAGTTGAGGTCACATCTACATAGCCTACACTGATTCCACTTAGTGTTTTTATTTCTTTAATAAATGACAGTAGATATATAAGAGTTTTAAATCCAGAACAAGTCAGAAATTACTACATTTGAAAGATTTAATTACATTCCTTGGGAGATTTTCATCTTGTGTGAATTAAATAAAGATGTACAGTTTCATATTATGAAACTATGGTATGTTACTTTCTGTGATTCTATCAAGTATACCCTGAATTCTAATCTTCATTCTGTCATAAAGTTACATTTTATGAATCTACTAGTTATAAATCATCTTGAGTTCTTTCGTTGCCACATAATGTTCAGAAAGGAGTGTGCCATTGACCATTTCCTTTCAAAAATGAGTGTGCCATTGCATCATAAACTGCAGAGCACACACAGTGAGCTGTAACTCACAACCACTCTGACAAAGCTGGTGGCCTTGGGAGAGGGAAATTCTTCACCAAATTCATGTTTATTCCATGAGTAAACATGGAATTTTTAAAAGAGCAACAGTGACTAGGGAACTCTCAGTTTCAAAATACTAATGGGTTTTCTTAGATGCTGAATATTTTTAAATTATTAAATTTTCAAAATAGAAATGAATCAATATGACAGAGCTTACTAACTCCCCAGTATCTGTTCTCACACCACTCTCCTTCCACATTTGTTTTGTAGGGTCCGTGGAAGTCCAGGTGGAGGGTACCCTTCTCAGCTTTCTTGTCTGTTTCCACATGACTGAGTTCTCACTAATGCAAAATAAGCAGCAGTCATAAAGTCACGTCTCATGCCAGTTTCTTAAAGCAACACCACTTCCTCTCTGTTTCTTCATTTCTTTCTTGGGGTTGATAGAGTGAGTTAGCTTCAAACTTGTAGATGGGACAATAGGATGGCAAAGTAAAATGTCAGAAGAAACCTGGGTCCTTAGAACATCTATGGAGAAGATGACCCACCTAAATTGGGACTGAAACATGCAGAGAAATACAATTTGAAGGGAAACCTATATTTTGTATCTTTTTCATAATCATTTTTGATTTACTAAATAATAAAATATAAATGCATAAGGATATGTACATATGCATACCTGTGTATATATACAATACATTTTTAAAATATGCTGGCTCATAGCTTAGATAATGGGTTTTGTGTTAAATTAAGTGTAGAAGAAATCCTTGTATTTATAAAAAAAAAGTGGTACAATTAAACAAGGGATTATCAAAGAGGGTAGACTTGATTCTTTTTCAGACTAGTTATTTCCTTTTTTAATGGAAAGTGCTTGAATATAGACCACTCTGCTGTAGGAAACATAAATAGATTAAAAATGACTAACTCTAGAAGTTTGTTGACTGTTCTCTTTTTGTGTAGTGTTATGCAGCCCTCAGATAGAAAAATGATGCCTTTCTCTAAATGCCTAGGCTTGATGAAGTTACGGTTAATTGCCTTCTAGATTCTGAATAGAATTTCATTTAAAAGCATGAAGATGATATACATGTCTAAGAATGGCTTAACAACATTAACTTGAGTTTTAGCTCTAACTTTAGATCTCCAAATAAGCATGAGTAGGAAATATTAACCATCATAATGACTTGTTTAAGTTTCTTTTTCTTTATATTTTTGAAAAAACTTTTTGTAGTTGGTGTATGTAAACTTTTGCATAGAACTAACATCAGTGACGTTCATAGTAATAGTTACTCAGTTAAACTGTCTTTATCCCAAAATGTCATATAGTATGTTGGGCTTCCTCCCTTTTAATCCTGCTATTGATTATTAATATGTAACTTAAGAGTCTGTGGGTGAGCCACTCATTAGTTATTCCCAGAGCATCACAATGTCATATACAAAAATAAATGTTATGTTTAGTGGCTTGCTAACTCAGCACTCTTTCTGAGATGCCTTATCTTTACAACTTTAAAAGGCAGAATTTAAATTCTGATTTTATATAGGCCAGTGTGAGTGCAGTGATCTAAATTTGGCTTTCCAAATTAGTATCATTAACCAGGAAGCCTGAATGCCCACAAGATGGGCTGATGATGGCTTAATTGTGTTCAAATGTTTCCCATATTAGTTGCTGTGTTTGAAAACTTGGCCAGGTGAAATTGAAACAAGCTTTTCAGGGAACAGTGAGAAAAACAGAAGGCAGATCAAGTTTGGGCCTGCCAATCTTTGACAGACTTGCTTTAACTTTCTCTCCCTGAAGTTCTTTGTCTTATATTCTCTCTGCCCTGAAATTGTGATGCAAAGGTTATGAGAAGCATGTGAAAATAGCCAGTGAGTTATTAATGTCTGCTATGACTTGAGCATCACAGAACAGCACAGGGTGGCTCCAGTGATCGCCTTTCTTTCCATATGTTACATCCAGTCTCTTGAGCTGTCCAGAAGTGTCGTATTCCTTCAATGAAATCAGATCAGTGCATTAATATGCTCCTCTACTTTGAAGCTCATAGTTACTTGTCGAAGTAATATTTTGCTTAAACCAACTTTCCCTGAAATATAAGAAAGCAAATTACTCGATTCTTGAAATTCTGTTGCAGGCTCTTTGCCAACACCCAATTTTCACACGTATTGATGTGATGGACACTTTTAACAAATAGGAGTTTTCATTTGTTTATATTCATCTGGATAGAATTGAAAAGACAATATTGAAACAGGTTTTTTTTTTATGAAGTGGATCTAATAGTTAACAACCTCTTTACAATACTAAATTTTGAGTCTTAAAAAAAAACTCTTTATATTCCATTTTGGGACGTGATTGCCTTTTTCTTCTACCCTTTGTTGCTTTGTTTTTTCATAAGAGTGTCAATTTTGTTGGCTCATATTTGACATATTATCTTTTTTTAAAGATTTATTTATTTATTTATTTATTTATTTATTTATTTATTTATTTATATTTTGGGGGGGTAATTAAGTTTTTTTATTTACTGCTTTTTTTAGAGGAGTTACTGGGGAATGAACCCATGACCTCGTGCATGCAAAGCATGCGCTCTACCAGTTTGAGCTATACCCTCCCCACTGTTGGCTCATATTTGAGCACATACCCAAAGGCTGCCCTTGTAGAGCTATAGCTTATTGTTTTCTGTTCCTTCAGAAATTGAGAGCAAGGCATTATCAAAACCAATAGTAATACATTGATATCCCTCCTTGGTAGTACATCAACTCTTTTGGCTCATTAGCATCATATATTTTCAATGGTGAAAGTTGCCAGAGGAGACCAGAGTTCTATGGAAAGTTTCAGTATCTAGGAATTGGTGGAGAAGGAATTCCATGGTACCAGGAAGAAGGCAAACCAATTAATTCATGAATTTTTAGCAAGAGTTCCTTTCTTCCACTGATAAATTAAAAAATAAATGACACTATAATATTTCTTTAAAAATGATTTGGTCATCTTCTGATACCATTTGTAAATGTCCTTGATAGCAGAAGGTGAAGGAGAAACTAAATAGAAATTGCCCAGGTTGGGTGAGTATATTGAAAACAGTCACATTTGTTTTGATCGAAAATGACTGCTATCCTATCAAGATATCCAAAGTGATGTTCTGTGGTTATCATATCACCCTTCCTTCAAAAGTAAAATTGATTTCCTCATAGTCTAGATGTTGGCTTCTAGGGCCATTTCAGGGAAGCCACGATGAGCTGTTGGATGTCTGCCAACATGCACTTAACAATTTTGGGATGAGCATAAAGCGCTTTGAGGATCCAAAAGGAAATAGAAATGAATTAGTCAGTATGCCTGCTATAAAAGGAAATGCTTCAATAAAGAGAAAGCTGTTTTATTTTACATAACAGATTTATCTATTCCATAGAGTTTGATATATATTTCTTAAATATCTGTTTATTGAATCTTATTTGTCCTATAATCATGATAAAAGTTTCTATGCATTCTCCACTTATGTAACTTAATAAAATGCCAATCTGATAGAACAGTGTTCAAATAAAACATGTTATATATAAAATGTTGAAAAAATTGCTTTCAGTTGGTACTAGTCTTGGATTTTCTTTAAAGCAAAACTGACCTCACAGAGCAGAACATCCTGAATTGAAGCCTTTCAGCTGCTAGTAAAACATCTTCCTACTCTTCTACTATTCCAAACTGTTCAGATTTGCACCATAGTGAAAGTGATACTTTTAGATATGAATGAATCAAATCTGACTAAATGCAGGAGATGATAATATCATACCATTTTTCCAAATGAAAATGCCCAAGCAAATGTGAAACTGTTCTTCACATTTATAAAAATTAACTATTAAAGAACCTCAGGTTCTTTTGTTGTTGTTGTTGTTGTTGACATAACAGGCATTTTCACATACATACACATACAGGTCATATTTTCAGTAGCATGAGAAAGCCTATGTGCTTTTTGGATGGTGTCTCTGGATTCTAGACCAGAATGTCAGAGCTAGAATAGATCTTAGGTATCATGAAGTTAACCTTCTCATTTTACAGGGAGAAAAGTGAGTCTGACAGAGATATGCCTGCATCTGAGGTGACTCCTATTTGTACAGGATACAACCCACAAACAAAGAATACATTGTAGGAATTTCATATTCAGATATGCCATTTTAAAAATGTCTATACTCCTCTCTTGCTTTTCTGGAAACACATGATACAAAGTATTTAATAGATTTTAAATTTTATTTCTAAATCTCATCTCTTCTCCCCCTTTTAGACAATGGTCACATTGAAATGGTTATGAATGCTAAATCATATTGAATACTTAACAAACTGTTGAAAATTATGGAACTATAATTCCACAAAAGGTTGTTATAAAAAAAAAAAAGCAAGTGGCTCATGTGGACAACAGAACCCTTGTATATAATACTGTAGTCTCATAATTCAAAATATGCTTGTTATTTGATGTAACATAAGAGTTCAAGAATAAAAATCTTTGTATTATTTATTCTGCAGTTTTAGGTTCATAAAATTTCTTTAAAGAGGAGATTTTCCTTTTACCAAGCCAGCATGACTACATGTTAGACGCTTGGAATGTTCAAGCTCACCTTTTCAGCACATGTATCAGCAGTTTCCCTAGCAGTGAGAGTTCATAGTTTTCTTTACAAAAATTTGTTGCTTACTACCTTGAGAACACTATTAAATAGGTGAATGTAAGTAATACAAACTCTTCAATGAATTTAGAGTTGTATTTAAGAGCACTCACAGCAAAGATACTGCTAAGAATACTAAAAAGATCACGTGTACATATATATGTGCTGTAGGCACATAGATGTACATTTTATTTGGTGACCAGAGCTGGAATCTGAGAAAGACTGTTCTTTCTCCATGACTTCTAAGGACTGAGTTTAAAGTTCTCATTCATAAATAGGAAATATTTTATCAAGTGTGTGTTAAGCTTATTTTTCTGTTATTTATGAGTTTGGTTGGTTATTTATTTGTTTTACTGAAGAAAGCTTTGGTCTAGTGGAAAGAAAATACTGGTAAGATTTCTAGTATTCTCTTCATTCATTCTCTTTATGTCCAAAATCTGAAAATCTAGGGTTGTCACCAGTTAGGCCAGAGTGCAGTTACTCCAGCTTGCTCACTGCTCCATGGAACAGTGGAATAGAAGGAAAGCCATGGGCATGTGGCTCAGCGGTCCCTCCATCAGTCAGGAGCCTTGTAACCTGAGGGCCTGGCAGTGAGCATTCCAGCATCCATGCTGACTGATAGAAACAGAGCATAGAAGCTGCGCCATGCCCACGTCATGACTATATATAGCACATTCTAGAAAATTGCATTTATGTTCAGTAGTGTATCACATGTGCATGTACAGCTGTCTTCATTATTTTTGGAGAAATTATATTTGAGAATACTATATTGGGATTTAAAAAGAAAAGGATCTATTTGGTTTCTTTTTTTCTTGTATTTGTGTTCTATATAAATTACAAATCATGTAGTGTTACTATTAATTTAATCAAGTTAGTAATTTATGTACATATATTTAACGTTTGTGTCACCATGATCAAAGCAAAAAGCACTTTAATCTGTCTTCTGCAGATAGGAAATGAAGTCATTAAGATAGTACATTTTTGATACATTGCTATACATAGTAGGAGAGCCCAGTTGGAAATATAACAAGTGTTTAATGTTCTTTTGATTTTTAGTATAAAGAAATACAGTCTAAAATAAGAACTAGGCACCAAATGCCATATTCATTATTCTCCTCTGAAAAATTGCATATTCTAGACAATCATTCATAACCTTGTTCCTTAAGTAAGAAACGATGATAGTCTACGAGACATATGTTCTAAATGCTTCAGTTTCTTTTATCTCATTGTTTTAAAGAAGGTATCAGTGTAACACAGGCAACAAAGTTTCTTTATTTATATATATTCAAATATAGTTTTAATATTAAAAGTTTAGTATGGAAACAGAAAGATTGGCAGTTAATGAAAGGCACAGTATTTACTACTCAAAAAAATAATCTGATATATGGACAAGATTCCAGTAATTAGAAAGAAAAGCGCTAATGACAGGAAAACCAGAATAAAAAGATACAGCATGTTTCTCATGCCGGTGGAGGAGTGGGATTTCTTTCATAGCAAATTTGGAGAAATGTGTCAACTCCAGAGATGTTTTTGATTGTCACAACTAAGAGAGGGGCACTAGTTGCTTCTAGTAGGGAGAGACCTGAGAAACTGTTAACATCCTATAAGGCACAGAGCAGCCCCTGGATAATAAACAAAGAATTATTTGGCCCAAAATATCATAGTGCCAAGGTTGAGAAACCTGTTCTAGGCTAAAGCATCTCTCTCCCACCAGTGGAAAATTATGGCCAAAGAAAATTATTATATTCAGAAAAATAAGTCTTTAGTATTTGCTTTCTGTTTTTATTAATTAATTTAGCTACACACCAAGTTAGATCCTGAACTATGGGGCATTCACATATGGGATCCTCAAAGTTGGCCAACTTACTCCAAAAAAGGTATCAACTTGATTGTACATTTGGCCCATATCTGCACCTGTTTATCAGAGTATTGCTATTTTCCCAGTGTGGGTCGACTTGCTTCTTTATTTCTGTACCGGGGGAAGCGTTTTTGAGCAGGCAACTGTAGAGCTGTAAAAGCCTCAGGGTGGCCCCTGGGAGGATGGCCCTGTGTCTTCACCAGTACGTTTCCTCCCAGGTCAGCTTTGCCTCTGTGCTTTTTATTATTGTTCTGTCTCCTGTACGGTGGGTATGTGTACATTTGTTTAGGATCCCCCAGAAGAGGAATATTGGATGGCAATTTCTCTCATTTATTTCCTAAATTCTTCTTAATGGTGGTCCTGGTAAGCCCAGCAAATTTTCTAACAGCTGTAAGCAAGTAGCTGTCAGTTTGAGTAGAGAAACTCCCATGAAGACAGCAGTTAGATTTCCCGGCGCGATCAAAGTAGTTTTTCCTAAGAATTGTCTTTGCTATAACACCCAAGAGCTGTGGTGGTTTACTGTAGGCAGACAGTGTTGCTGTTGTAGGGCCTGCTTGCTTTCGGGGTTAAGTAAAGATTTCAGTTAGTATTGTGAGAAGGTTAGATAAGGGAAGAATTCCCAAGATGGCTGTAGTCCCTGATGTTTAGACATGCCCTGGCCCAGGTAATACTATGTTGTAGACATTGCCTTCCTTGTATTTACTGATTAGTGGCCAGGGAGGAGGGCCACGGTAGGATGCCTGTGGCCGCTTGGTTAGTGCACTATCTTTCCACCTCAGTAAATGAGGCTTATACTGGCGGGGGAGAGAGATTATTATAATTAATAGAAAAAGAGGTTAATATTTGTAACATTGTTGGTGGGGTTTATATTTATCACCATCCCAGGGATCAGAAGGAGCTACAGTTTTTATCTCTATAACCTTGTGTTGTTTGTTGGTACAGACTCTGGCTTACAGAGTTTTTAATTTGATTGCACCATTTGTGAGTATCTGCTCACATATAATATTGGTTGCATACTATCTCAGGGCATTCCTTAACAGCGACTTGGTATGTAGTGGCCATTGTTCTGTTCCTTTGATGGCACTAGTTAATAATAGTGGGTATATCTGATATGAAGGAAAAGTTGGCCTTTTGGGTTTAGAAGGCATTTAAGAAACACATACTGTGTCTCAGTCTGGCTTTGTGGGAATAGGTGTTGCTAGTACTAGTAAACATAGAGGGGAGTGTGTTAGCCTCGGTGTTGATGTAGGTGGTCATGCTAGTGGGATTGACCAACCCAGTTAGCCAACAGCATGGCTCCCATTGTCCCCAGGGACAACAGCACATAGTATGTTGTTTCTAGGCGTACCTAGTCAGCAGTAAGATGTAAGTTACCAGGGCATTACAGCAATGAATGTATGGAAGACACTGGTGAGAGTGAGAGCTTCACAGGGAAGGAGGGGGCACAGTGACAGAGTGGGAGTTAACAGCGGAGATCATCCGTGGCCAGTGGTGGAAGGTCTCGTTGTCCTCTGGGTGTTGCCAGAATGCTGTTACACAGTCCAGGGGTGATGAGTTCCACTTCCTAGGTGTTGGGAGTGGGTCCCAGTTTGTCCCATACTGCTTTTAGTTGAGCAGAGTATGTGGGCAGCAGGTGAGAATGCCTCTCTCCAGATGATTAGGGGTGGTTTTTTCAGCTTATGCTGGATGATGGGAGGATGCAGCTAAGGGTGGTCTCAGATGGTTCAGGATCAAGGGATAAGTGGCTAGGCTTTGGATTTTCTGTGAGAAAAAAGGGAAAGGTGAAAGTACCAGATGATTGTTTCTTTGCTGTGAGCAGCAATCAGCAATGTCAAGTTTCCCATGTCTGTGAAAATTGGTCAGTGGATGTATCTGGTGTGTATATAAATACCACCCTTTATACTCTCATTTATTGTCCATTTAAATATGGTGTAGCTGGCTATCACTGTGTGTGTGTGTGTGAGAGAGAGAGAGAGAGAATTTAATGGAATCAGAATTATGAGTAGTATTTTTTACCATTTTGGGGAGGCTGTCTCTCAGTAGCCCTTGTTTTAAAAGCTCCTTATATCTTTCTTTCATACTTACTACTGTAACATGATAGGATAGGTTTTTTTTAAAGCTTTGTATTTTATAATGTCCCTTATTGTATTTATTCAGTGGTGAAATGGAAGCCTTGATCTGACTGTATGCCTTGTGGCATGCCCAAAGTCTGTAAAGCTGTGTTGGTAACCCCTCAGTAATATTAGCAGAGGTTTGCACCTTACACATATAAACTCATAGAAGAGCTTTGTAGGTATCCACCATTGTTGAAATACATTTAATGGCTCCTTCCTGGGAGATGCCCAGTGAAATCAGTTTGCCAGGACTGATGTGGTCCTTTTCCTTTGTCAGTTTCTCCTCCCATGAAGTAATTTTATTCTGTATTTCTGGCATGTGGGTTCTAATGATGTATAAATCTCTCTCTGCTATGTTGGCTCTTCCAGTGACAACCCATCTTCATAACCTAATGATGTCCTAAAGCCTTGACCTCTCATGTACCCACCAATAGAAAGGGTATGATGATCCATCTCAAAGTTTGAAAAAAGTCTCCCTCCTTCAAGAGGCTTACCTGCTTTGGTGGTTTGGTTACTTTGTCAGCTTTGGCTTTGTGTCATGCCTCCTGTGTGTCTTGTGTGGTGTGAGCCATGATATAGGCAGAGTGAAAGCCAATACAGCAATTCTTTCTCACATCAATTGACCCAAATGTCTGCCCCTTGTATTTTCCAGCCCTGATTTTGCCAAAATCTCAACCGAGTAGTTAGCTCGTTAGGCACTAACCAGATGTCCGTAAAGATACGGGTCTTAGAGTACCCCTGACAAACGTTTTCTTATTTCTAGGAAGACTGTACAGTCCACGGGCACTTCAACCCAGTCCCTGAAATGGAAATTGGAGGGTTTGAAAAGGGGTGATGGGCTACGGGTTGTCCACGGTCTGGCTCCCTTGTATCCCATATTCTCTCCCTTGTTGAAGAAAGACCATTGCTTTATTTATTTTGAGAGTGCCGAGTATCCTCCCTCCAGTCCCCACTGAACAAGAGTCAGAGGCGTTTGTCAAGTTAACCTCAATGGCAGGGCATGTGGCTACTTCCTCAAGAAGTTGTGAAACTCCAGGAGAGCCCGGTTTAGCTAAAACCTGTGATATCATTTCCATTTTAATAAAGAGGCTTCTGTTGCTGATCCAGTTGTACAGGTACCTTTTCCCATTATCTAGTACATAATGGGAATCTCAGTCCATCGCATAATTGGCTCTGTCCAGTAAGGGCTTCGTCTTTGAGAGTGCCCAGTACACCACCACATGTTGCTTCTCTAGTGGTAAAAATACCTTTGGGCTGAGTTTGGGAGCCACCGTCATGAAAAGCCCATAAGTAGGCATTTTCCTGTCTTTCTGACTCTTGCAAGCAAATTTTGGGGTATTCATAACCTCTGATTGTAAATCCTGTTCTCAAGGTACAAGCTGGAGGGTGAAGAAACAGCCTCCTTCAGTTTATCTAGGGTATGTTGTCGTTCAGGTTCCACTGAGAAGTGGAAGACTTGTGGGTGACTTGCTCGATGAGGGCTGTCAAGTTTTAGAGGTGAAGGGTGGGTTGGTAGTGGAATCCAAATATTCCTGCCAAATGTTGTGAGAGGCTCATCAGTTAGGATTTTGTCTTTTACTTGATTGGGGATAGTTTGCCTTTCTGAATTCCAGATGTATCCCCTGCATTTAACAGACTGGGAAGGACGTATACCTTATGCAGGTGTCCATTCCCTCTCAGTGAGGTGTTTATTCACAGCTGTGATGGTCTGGGAGACAGAGTATTGGTCAGGTCCAGTGAGAAGGGTGTCATCAGTAGAATGCCAACACCAATGTTTTGGTGGGTGTGTGGGACAGGTGTCTTAAGTCTCATCAGCAAATCCCATGTGCAATTTCACAGTTATTTAAGTAGTCAGAAAAGGGTGTGCTATTGACCCTCAAAGGTGAAGACAAGTTGTGATTGACTCTCCTGTGAATTTTTTACTGAATAGAACATGTTAGTTTCTTAAGACACTTCTGATTTCAAAGTCCACCAGGCATCAGAAGTAAAATTTCAGAATTTAGTCAGAAAAATCACAACTCTATTCTTGTTTTCATTTCTTTGAAGTTACTACTTTGATATCAAGGGTGAAATTCACTGAGGGGAGTTCGGGGAGGTGTGTTTTCCTTTTCATCTTGTAGGTGTCATCGCCTAAATCCTAAATGTTTAGTGCTTTCATTTTCTAAGAATTCTGAGATGGGTTTTATATCAAAATCTGATATTTTGAATGGTACTTTTAAAATTTTGCTGATTTGCCATATGCCATTAAGTAAAATTGAGGCCCTGTATTGAGGTCTCCTGAAAGGCAGTGTAGAAGCTCATGAAAATTTTGAAGTAGGTGCTCATGCTTCACATCTGTGGAAATTGTATTTAAATTTAGCATTAAAGATCATTTTATCTTTGTCTTTCATTCCAGGAACTTGTGTCCCTGAAGCCTGGTAAAGCTGCAGAGCTGGTTTCCACTCACTTTTCTGAACAGATTGAAACAGTCAGTAAAAAACTTCAGGTAAGTTTTGCAGAATATATTGGGAAGAAACATCTAATGGAGAGACAGTTATTGAACCTGCACTTAAGAACTTTTGATTGTGATTATTTCTTCAGTTGATAGTTCCTTTTAATAGCAGTTTCTACACATTGTGTGTGTGTGTGTATTTGGGAGCAGTTGTGGATCTCTGAGTCTGGACATGAGGGTGTTCATCTTTGTGCATAAGAAACACTAACATCACAGAGACATTTATGGAGCTGTAACCTGCACTCACCCTGGACATCGTCACCACAGAGGGCCGCCCCCCCCTTTCTGTAGTAGCTGTAATGGTGTTCTCTTTGGGTTTCATGTTATTTGTTCAGACTTCTGTCATCCTCAGAAAGGGTTAATGATGAGTAGAATTTTTCTTGGGAAATCTTCCCTAGAATACAGCTGTATTAATGTTGAGTAGTGAGATGCCCAGTTGGAAGTACTGTGTCATGGAGCTAGCGTTCCCCTCGTCACCACCACAGCACTGCTGGGCAGGTGCTTTGCTCACTACCATTATGGCCACGAGTGACAGAGATGGGGAACAGGACAGTGACAGGGACACGTAGCACAACCCAGGGTCCCCATGTAGCAATAATAGTTGTAGGAGACACGTACACAGGATGGAAACCAGAGCGTGAGTGGGGGGCAGCTGGCATAAGAGACAGAGATACGGAGTTCATTCATTCACACATTTCATTTTGCACGACTGTGGCCCCCCATGCACCACAGTACGGTAGGCTCTGGGGGCACAGGTAAGTGTACAGTGTTTTCTTTAATTTTTTCATATGAAGCAGAGAAGCACTTGTATAAACATAGTATAGTGTTAAAAGCTCTCCACCAGACATATGGGAAAAAGTGTTGCAGGAACAAGAGGAGAGAGGGATAGACTGTGAGAGAGCCAGACAGGAGTTCCCAGATACGCGTGAACTGGGCTTAAATAGTTGGTGTCAGTTTTCTAGGCAGAGAATTAAGAAGGGAGTTGTAGATAAAGGGTCCTGGGTGTGTAGAGAGTTAAAGGGACAAAGCAGCACGCATATTCAGAGGGTGACGTGGTGGGGACGATAGCAGAAGGTTAAGCTATAAATGGTGTGTCGAGGGGAAGAATTAGAAGTATAGAGACTGGAAAATAGGGTTTCGGGGCTTACAGTGAACAACTTAATATGTAAAGCTAAGAAATAATATACTGAGTCTTCTGTGTACTGGAGAATGACTAAAGGCTTTTAGGCAAGGGAACTATACCGTTAGATTCATTTTATAGAAGATTAACCGTGTAGTGTGAGTATGACTTAGAGGCACCACCACTGAATATTGTTACTGAACATTGTTTTTCCATTTAAAGTGAGAAATACCATGATTTAGAAGGTCTCTGATGTAATTCGCACTGTTACCTGGCCAATAAGTGGTCTTGGTTTCAAAGTAACACTTTTTACCTGTAGCCTTAATTATAGATGTGATTACATAATGCTGCTCTCTTGCCTTTTTTGTTTTCAGAGAAGATCTCCATGTAAATCAACAATTGCTGCAAATGTCTCCCCTTGTCACAGAGCCGTTCTCTGAGCTGCTGTGTCCATTCAGCACCAGCCAAGTTGTAGAGATGCTGCCAGGCCTGGGGTGCTGCCGCCTGGAAGAAAGCATTCCGGTAAGACCAATGGTGTAGAGGAGGCAAGAGTCGGCTTTCTTTAATCATCCACTGTTGTATAAATGAGCAAAGGGAGACTCGTATTAAATTACCTGCCTGCGTTCGTACCTGGTAAGTGCTAGCAGCTGAGATTAAACCCAGATACTCCGTGGTGCATGGGCTCCATTGCTGTGATAAATTTCATCTCCATTTATTCCAGTAAAATCAGAAGCAGCACATGCCCATCGTTGTTATTAATCAAGGTTCACAGCTATTCAAGTCAACTTGATAAATGTAGAAAAAGGAATAGCATAAAAATATTAAAGGAGAAAACAAGCTGTTACTTGTAGGTGCTGATGTTAGTCCTGTTGTGCCAGGACTTACAAGCTGAATGGCAGCTCAGGAGCCTTAGCACAGGCATTGCCTGGATACTCTTTCCTCTTTTTCTCCTGTTTCCAAATGAAAGTGAATGTGTGTGTAAATGAATCTGGGAACAGGTAGAAGGGAGGGAAGCTTCCTGGCAGGAGCTCAGGTGGGCAGCTGAAGGGAGCACTTGAGGGGCCCTGTGACTGGCAGCAGGGTGGGTGGGGACAGAGAGGAGGCAGTTGGATGTCAAAAGTCACAGACAGAGACTGAGGTCTGACCCCACCCTCATCCCCCAAAGAACCAGTCACTCCTGCTGTGAGGAGGTAGAGATGGGAGGGGTCTCTGCACCTGCATGGGCTTAGTTGAGAGGGTGGGGCTGCAGGGAGGCTGGGGGATGGCTGGAATGACCTTTCTCCTCTGCTTCCCTGTCCTGCATCCCCTCTGGCTGGGTTTGCAGATCCTTCCCTGAAAGATGGGGTTGGGGAGGGGTGAGGTCAGAGAGGCCCAGAGTGGGAATGATCTCTATGGCCACCATGGGGCGTGCAGGCGGGCCCAGAGCCCGGGGGCCCATGGCGGTCTGTCGAGCTGGGCACAACCGAGAACCCTGTGGCCTACGATCCTGGACGGGGCTGCCCACTGCTCCCACCCACGCATAGATTGGGAAGAATGTGCCCAGACCCCTGGCTCCCTGCTCCCTTGGACACACTGGCAGGTGGCAGACAGACAGGTACAGAGAGCAGTTGCCTGAGAGCAAGGCCGAGGCCTGTTTCAGGGCCCAAAGCCCGGGGTTGTCACTGCCCCCAGCAGCCCGAGTCCGAGACTCCCCACCACAGTCCGCTTTTCTGCTTTCTCTTCCAGCTGCTGCTGGCAGCCACAGGCCGGGGTCAGGGCCCCGGATGTTAGAAGCCACTGCTGCCCCTTCAGTCTCCTGAAGCCGTCTCCTCCTCCTGCCTCCGCTCAGAGCCCCTGCGCCCTGACCCCAGCCCGGCCTGGCCCCGCTCACCGCCGGACCCTGGCATGTCAGGGCCTGGCCCGCGCATGCCTATTCAGCCCGTGGAACCCTGGCGGCCCCACCAGCTAGGATGAGGGGCCAGGCCGCTGCCCTGGGTGCCCTATGGGTTTTCCATCCGCTAATGCTGCTGCTGCTTGGGCACCAGCCAAGTGTGGCCTCAGGATGGATGTGCATCCTGGGGTGTTCCGTGCCCCATGCTGGTGCAGGGCAAGTTCTTCAGGTACTTCTTGGGTGGCCACTGAGTTCTCTGCCAGTGCTTCACGCTGCTCCTGGACCCTGTGCAACCCGAACCTGCCCCGCTACAAGCTCTGCATGAAAGTGGCCACGGTGCCCGCCTGCAGCAGCCCCGCCTGTGTTGGAATCTACCAGTTGGAATCCTTCCTGGAGTCCACACCCAGCTACCTGGGCCTGGAGGGCTGTGATGAGGTGCTGAGGCTCTGCGATTCCTCGGGGCCGCTGGCCTTCCTGCAGGCCGGCAAGCAGTTCCTGCAGATGAAGGGACAGCTGCTGCCACAGAACGATGATCCTGGGCTCCAGGGCGGGGCCCTCCCACCCCAGCAACAGCTTCTCCGTGGAACAGCTGGTCATGGGCAACCACAACCCCCGTGACGTGGCTGGTGGTCCTGAGAACTGCCTCAGCAGCCTGACCCAGGATGGGGCAGGGATGCGCTCAGGTGAGTGACCATTGGGGAGAGGCCCAGAGAGCAGCATTCTGGGCAGAGGGAATGAGGAGAGGGTCTCCTCTGCAGGGCTGCCCCAGCCACCCATCCCTGAGGGCTCCCTTGGGAAGCCAGTTGCACTGAGAAATGTTCTCTGCAGGCTCACTGAGAGGATAGGGACCTGGGGTGCCTGCCTGTGGCCCCCAGGGCCAGGCGTGGTGCCGGCACACTAGGAGGTGCTTGCTGAGTGTGCAGGGCAGGATGGGTCTGGTTTCTCCCACGATGAGGGAGTGTTTCATTTCTGGCTGGAGGAAGGCCCCTCCTCTTCTGCAGGTAGGATGGTTCTAATGGGCCAGCAGGCTGCCGCGGCCTGTGGCAGGGTCTGCAGGGGCCTCCTGGACATGGGAGGAAAATGAGAGTGGGCTGTCGGGAAGTGTGGTCAGGAGGTGCAGTTTGGGGGTTGCGCTTGTTGTGGCCTCACAAATCCTTACCCCGCGGCTTGTTAGTTACCCAGCTCCTGGGAGGTGTTCTGGTGCCAGGGTCGAGGTGCAGTAAGAGGCACAAGGAAAATCCTTTGTGTCCTGAGCTGCTTTTCGGGTCAGGGGAGGGAGGAGGCAATAACACCCAAACACAAGAAGCAAGTGTTAGGTGTGGGGTGAGGGGGTTGCCTGGTGTCGGGCTGTGTGTCACCCAGAGTTGGGGGCTCATTTGGTCAGGGGGCCATGTTCAAGATTCCAGGAGATATGCAGGCAAGCCTTGTGAGCTTCGGTGACAAAGGCGGGGGATGCATCTGTGCTGGGTGGGAACCCGGTGGGAGGGGTTGGGGCATGGTTCACCTTCTTACCAGTTTGGTTTCCTTGGTGAGCAGGCCACCCGCACAGGAGGGCACGACTAGTGTGCTGGGACACTGGGCCGGGCTCCGTGGCAGCAGGGCAGGCAAGGGGCCTTGCAGACCCTTGGAGGGGAGCCCTCCTTGCAGGAAGCCCAGGGAGTCACGGGAGGCTGGGGCTGCAGCCAGGGCAGGGAGGGTGGCAGGGGCCAGGCTGGGCTGGGCTTTCATGCCAGTGGGTCATCGCAGGGCCAGGTGACGAGGTCCAGGGCTCTTGGCCTCTCCTGAGCTAGTGGGGCTCATGGATTCCACAAAATAGCCTCTGGAGAGGCACCAAGCAAGCTACGTGGGGTTACAAAGGAAGCCGGTTATCCTGGACCTGATTTTGTTCATAGCCCCAAAGCCGAGGCTCAGGAGAGGAGGGAATAAGTGGCCAGAGCCCTGGGAAGGGGGGGCAGGTGTGGTGTCCAGGAAACCAACAAAATAAAACCATTTTTCAGGGCCCCCAGTGCTGGAGTGGGAGACCAGGAGGGCAGATCTTCGGGCTGGGCAAGGTGAAGGTCAGCTCCCCCCACCTCCCCGGGCAGCGTGCTGGTAGTACTTGTCCTTGGCAGGTGAGGAGGAGGTGAATGGAGCAGCGTATAGAGGGTTCTTCTGAGGAGCAGAGATGCAGGGCATTGGCAGGTCTGGGAGGTGGGAGGGTGCAGGAGCTGTCCATGCTGGCAGCCTAGGCCCCTGCCCAGCTCTGCCCCGAGATCCAGCCAGAAGACAGAGCGGGCCAGTTCCGTGGTGCTCAGACTCATAGCGGGACTGCCTTCTGGCCAGCAGAGCCTACCCCCAAAGCCCAGGGTGTGGAGCGGTTCAAGTTCTAGAGGACGGTCCCCGCTGTGGAGTCCCAGGGCTCCAAGGAACCCTTTTGAGAGCTTCATGGGTGGGCTCTTCTGGGCTGTCTTCTGGCCCCAAGAGCAGCTGAAGTCTCACTCCAGAGCCTCAGGGTGTGGCTGCCTGATGGGGCTTTGCCCTGACCTGCCCCTAAACTCCCTCCGCGCTGGTACCTCCCCTCCTCAGGGTCCAGGCCAGAATCGCCCTCCCCAGGCCCCACAGCCCAGCTGGGGCTGAGGTTCTCTCTCCTGTATCCCGAGCATCTTTCCCCTGCTTCCTTCCTCCCTGAAGGCCTGCCCCCCTGTGCAGCCAGGGTGGGCTCTCCGAGGGGCAGTTCTGATTGGGGTGCTGTCCTGCTTCTAATGCTCACTGCCCCCTCTTGCCCTCTGTGTAGGACATGGGGTGGGCCTGGCTCCCCCAACATGCGCTGAAGAGAGGCATGAGCTGGTGCAGACGAGGCCGGCCCACAGGGATGCTGGGAGGGCCTTAACTCAGTCCGGCTCCCGTGGGCCCTGGGACAGGGGCAGGATTTAGATCGGTTCTGCCTGTCCTGGGGCAGTGCCAGGCCGTGCAGAGGGCAGGGACTTTGTCCGACAGACCTGGGCTTGGATCCAGTCTTGGGCGCCCAGGACCTGGGAGTTCCCCCCAGGGTTGCTCTTCTGTGGCCCCAAGTGCCTGTCTGCAAAGTGGAGCTGCAGCAGGTGCCCCCAGGACTGCTGCTGCAGGGACCCAGCGCCCAGCACAGGATGGAGCCCAGTGGTGGTCCCCTCCCACTGTGAGCCCTGCTCTTCCCTCCAGGCCCACGAGTGCACAGTGTGGTGGAGGCAGCCCTGCCATCATCTGCCTCCACCACCTTGTCACCCCCAGCACACAATCTGAGCGTCCACTCTGGGCCATACTTGCTTTCCAGATATGAGGGCTGTGGTGTGGGCTGCCAGGGGCTGGAATGAGGAGGGGAGGGTATGGGCCCAGCCTGGACCATCTCAGTCTGTACACTGAGGGGGAAGGTGCTTTGTTTTGAAATAGCCTTGACCCCTAGTCAGTGGGGACAGGACAGAGTGAAGCGGCTGTCACATAGGGTGGTGTTGGGGGAGGCACTGGACTGTGGTCAGACTTTCTGCTGGGGTTCTCCAGGACATCAGAGAGGGTCCGTTCCGGGGCTGGGGCCCTGGGTTGGGGGCTGGTGGCTGGTGGCTGCATTAGGTCCCAAGTTGGGTGCAGGGGAGGGCGTGCTGCAGCTGGGGCTGAGGCTCAGGAGAGATTTCAGGTCCCACTGCCACCCTGCCACCAGGCCGGGTGGGCACCTTCCCAGGTGTGGGATTGGCCGTGGGACCTTGGCCCCGGTCTGTGTCCCCAGATGTTGATTAGGAGGCCAGGGCAGGTGGCTCTGCCCACCACCAAGACTGTCCCCAGAGTGGTCCAGAGGCAGGGCAGGAGAACGGGCTTCCCAGTGATAGGGGCCAAGTGCAGGTGTGCCCAGTACTGCTCGGAGGGGCAGCATGAGGAGTTGGCAAGTTGCCTCCTCAGAGGACATGAACATTTGCCACTGAAGAGCCCCCACAGGGCCGCCCCTGGTGAGCCAGCATCCCCAACCAGCCTTTCTCCCCCTGAGGTCCCCTCCTGCTCCATCTCTGGACCAGCAGGTCCAGCTCTTAACGCTTATGCTGAGTGCGTGAAGCCTCACTCCCACCTTACATATGGGGACACTGAGGCTGAGAGGTGAGGGACGGGCCTGAGCCCACACAGCCGTGAGAGGGGCAGCTCAAGTCCAGCCGTCCTGGCCCGGCTGGCCCAGAGCCGGAGGCCGCCCACTTCCAGCTCTTGCCGTGCCTACAGACCTGTCAGGACAGACGCTAGGAGGGGACTGCAGAGCAGTGACCAACCTTACGTCGCTGGCCAGCTGGGCCCAGGCAGCAAGAAGCAAGGAGTCCCTGTGGGCAGGCGGCCAGTGCGTGCATGGTCTGCAGAGCAGAGGTGCCAACACCACCAGCTGTGGGCCAGCTCTGGGGCACAGACTGCAGTCTCCCTCCTCTGCCCACTGGCCTTGCTGCTGTGTGGGGTGGTGGCCAGCCAGGGGCTTTGGGAAGGGTAGGAAAACTGAGGCTCGTAGGCAGAAGGAACTTCCCAGGGTTCACGTGGGGGCGAATCGAGGAAGGGCGGTGCTGGCTTCCTGAGGCCAGGACAGCTCTACTGCGTCCCCGCTCACTTGGGCCAAGAGCTGCCCCCTCCCCTGGGTGTGAGTGGGTGTCACACAGCCGGCACCCTCTCCTCGAGCAGGGCAGGTGACCCCAGGGGCACGAGATGGGGGTCAGTCTGTGGGGTTCAGGTGTGGGTACTCAAGCCTCCTTACTGTGACTTTGTCAGCCTCGGTTTCCTCACCATGAAATGGGGGAGTGCAGCCTTGCTGACCTTGCCAAGGGAGTATGCAGGGGTCAGTCCAGGCAGAAGCCTGGACCCAGTGGCTGCTGGAGAATCTGGGTGGGGGATAAAGGAGGAAGGGAGCTTTCTGGCAGGATTGCAGATGGGAGGCTGATGTGGGCACCTGTGTGGCCCTGTGACAGGGGGCAGGGTTGGGGGGCACTGAGAGGAGGCAGTTGGATGTCAAAGTCACAGCCAGAGACCTGGGTATGACCCTACCTTCATCCCCCAATGAATAGGTCATTTTTTTATGTGAGGAGGCAGAGATGGGAGGGGAGTTTGCACCCACATGGGCTGAGGTTCAGAGAGTGGAGCTGCAGGGAGGCTGTGGGATGGCTGGAATGACATTTCTCCTCTGCTCCTCTGTCCTGCATCCTCTCTGGCTGGGTTTACAGATCCTTCCCTGAAAGATGGGGTTGGGGAGGGGTGAGGTCAGAGAGGCCACAGAGGCCCAGAATGGGAATGACCCCCATGGTTACCATGGGGCTTGCAGGCAGGCCCAGAGCAGAGGGGCCATGCCAGTCTGTCCAGATGGGCACAGCCGAGGCCTATGTGGCCCGCGGCCCTGGCCGGGGCTGCCCACTTCTCCCACCCAGGCCTATGTGGGAGAGGTTGTGCCTGGGCCCCTGGCTTCCTGCCCCTCCAGCCCTTGCAGGTGAACATACTGGCAGGTGACAGGTGCATAGAGCAGGTGTTCGAGAGCAGGCCTGTGTCCTATGTGAGGGCCCCAAGCTCGGGGTTGTCACTGCCCCCAGCATGCTCGAGTCCCAGCCTCCCCACGGGGCTGATAGTGCTCTTTTCTGCTTTCTCTTCCAGCCGCTGCTGGCAGCCCCAGGCTGGCGTCCAGGCCCCGGATGTTAGGAGCCACTGCTGCCCCTTGGTCGCCTGAAGCCCTCTTTCTTCCTGCCTCCGCTCAGAGCTCTACAACCTGGCCCGAGCCCAGCCTGGCCCTACTCGCTGCCAGACCCTGGCATGTCAAGGCCTGGCCCACGCCTGCCTGCTCAGCCCGTGGAACCCTGGCGGCCCCACCAGCTAGGATGAGGGGCCAGGCCACTGCCCTGGGCGCCCTGTGGGTTTTCCATCCGCTGCTGCTGCTGCTTGGGTGCCAGCCAAGTGTGGCCTCAGAGACAGATGTGCGTCCTGGGGTGGGCCGTACCCCATGCTGGTGCAAGGCAAGTTCTTCAGGTACTTCTTGGGTGGCCACTGAGTTCTCTGCCAGTGCTTCACGCTGCTCCTGGACCCTGTGCAACCCGAACCTGCCCCGCTACAAGCTCTGCATGAAAGTGGCCACGGTGCCCGCCTGCAGCAGCCCCGCCTGTGTTGGAATCTACCAGTTGGAATCCTTCCTGGAGTCCACACCCAGCTACCTGGGCCTGGAGGGCTGTGATGAGGTGCTGAGGCTCTGCGATTCCTCGGGGCCGCTGGCCTTCCTGCAGGCCGGCAAGCAGTTCCTGCAGATCAAGAGACATCAGCTGCCACTGGATGATGACACCAGGCCCTCCCACCCCAGCGACAACTTCTCCGTGGAACAGCTGGTCATGGGCAACCACAACCCCCGTGACGTGACTGGTGGCCCTGAGAACTGCCTCAGCAGCCTGACCCAGGATGGGGCGGGGATGCGCTCAGGTAAGTGACTGTTGGGGAGAGGGCACGGGGGAGAGGGTCTTCTCTTCAGGCCTGCCCTGGCCACCCGTCCCTGAGGGCTCCCTCGGAGAAGCCAATTGCACTATGAGAATAGGGACCTGGGGTGCCTGCCTGTGGTCCCCAGGGCCGGCCATGGTGCTGCACACTGGGAGGTGCTTGCTGAGTGTGCAGGGCAGCATGGGTCTGGTTTCTCCCAGGATGAGGGAGTTTTGCATTTCCGGCTGGGGAAGGTCCTTTCACTTCTGCAGGTAGGACGATTCTGCCAGACCAGCAGGCTGCCGCGGCCTGTGGCCAGGGTCTGCAGGGGCCTCCTGGGACATGGGGGCAAAATGAGGAGAGTCGGCCTTCGGGATGTGTGGTCAGGAGATGCAGTTTGGGGGTTGCATGTGTTGTGGCCGCACAAATTCTCATCCTACAGCTAGTTCCCCAGCTCCTGGGAGGTGTTCTGCTCCAGGGACGAGGTGCAGTGAAGAGGCACAAGGAAGGTCCTTTGTGTCCTGGAGCTGCTTTCCAGGTTGGGGGAGGGAGGAGGTGCTAACACCCAAACACAAGAAGTAGGTGTCAGGTGTGGGGTGAGGGGGTCCCTGGTGTCGGGGCTGCGTGTCATCTGGAGTCGGGCTGACTTGCTCAGGTGTTTAAGATTCTGGAAGATGTGCGGGGAAGCCTTGTGGCCGTCAGAGGGAAAGGCGGGTGTCCCAGTGTGCTGGGCGGGTCCCAGCAAGGAGGGGCTGGGGCACAGTCCACTTTTCTTAGCCGTTTGGTTTCCTTGGTGAGCGGGGTACCTGTCCAGGAGGGCATGATCTGTGGACTGGGACCCCCGGTGGGCCTCCATGGCAGCAGGGCAGGTAGGGAGCCCTGCAGACACTTGGAGGGGAGCCCCCCTTTGCAGGAAGCCCAGGATGTTGCGGGAGGCTGGCGCCTTAGCCAGGGCAGGGAGGGCAGCAGGGGCCAGTCTGGGCTGGGCTTTCCTGCCAGCAGGTCATCATGGGACCAGGTGATGTGATCCAGGGCCCTTGGCCTCTCCTGAGCCAGTGGCACTCATGGATCCCACAGAATAGCATCTGTAGAGGCACAGAATAAGCTAAGGGAAGTTACAAAGGAGGCTGGTTATCCTGGACCTGTTTCTATTCATGGCCCCCGTCCGAGTACCCAGATGAGAAATGGGTTGAAGCAGCGAGGTGCCAGAGAGAATCAGAAAAGGAGGAAAGAGGTGGCCAGAACCCTGGGAGGAAGTTGTAGGTGTGGCATCCAGGAAACATCAGAAAATCTCGATTGTGCATCTGTGTATCACGGCCCCCAACACTGGGGTGGGAGGCCTGAGGGCAGATCTTCGGGCTGGGCAAGGTGGAGGTCAGCTTTCCTTCTTCCTTCAGGGTGGAGTGTGCACAAGGGGTGTGTGTGCATGTGTTCAGTGCATGGGGCAAGTGTGTGCACATGGTCCCGCCTGCCCCCTTCTAGCATGTCAGTATGTGCGTGTGTGCATTGCGTTCTTCTGTGCTTGTGTGTGAGGGTGGGACGTACTCACATCCACTGTGTGTGAGTGCGTGTGTAGGCCGATTTCAGCAGTTGTGACAAAGCACATGTCGAGGCTGTGTGGCAGGGCTGTGGGCCTTGGGGGAAGATGGCTTGCAGGGACGGAGGGCTGGGGCTGCCATGATGTGAAGCTGGAAGCTGAGCTACAAGACAGGACACGGTCCCTCAGGCCCAGGGGTAGCTCAGACCCCCATGTGCGTGCCTGTGACTCCAAAGGCCTTGATGCTCTGGGAGTGAAAATCATCGTGAGGGTGGCGACAGCAGCCACGTCTGAGTGTCTTCTTTTTGCAGGAAGCACCAGCTGTCAACCAGTTTACTTCTCCCAGCAGCCCAAGGTTGGCTCCTCAGCGAGGCAGCCACCTGCGCAGGGCCTTTGCACAGGCTATTCCTTGGGCTGGAACACCCTTCCCCACATGCCCAGAGGGCTCCCTCCCTCAGCTTGCTTGTGCCCTGGCCATCCTGACCCCCGACCATGCTGCTTCAAGTGGCAGCAGCCCCAGCCTCACTCTCACCACACCCTGTCTCTTTTTCTCTTCCCACATGGCATCGCCTGTTAACACTGGATAATTCCTGTGTCTTTATTCTCTGTCCTGTCACGGTGTACCCGCCAACAGGCAGAGGAGTTTGCCCTGCTGGCTGATGAAACCTGGCACACAGGAGGCCCTGGATTAATATTTATGTAGCGGAACAAGGCACAAAGAGGTTAAGGCAGCAGCCAGGATCACACAGCTTGTAAAGGGGAGACAGAGGGCAGAGCCTGCTCTTGTCACCTGGTGGTCCTGCCTGGGGTGTCTCCTGCACTGCACTCTACTGGGAGGGGGTGTGTGTGTATGGTTGTGTGTCAGGGTGGGGTGGCATGCAGACCAGAGAGGTCCAGCAGTCATTCAGAAGACACACAGCTGAGCTAGGCAGGTGCCCGGCCCCAGTTCTTCCCGCTGAGCATGTGCCAGGGATCTTCGCCCCTCACCCTGGTTAGGAGAGGCTTTGTTACGTGTCCCTCCATCCGTAGCCCAGCTGGGAGCCAGCGGGAGGCCAAGGCCAACCCATGGCCCATTTTCAGCCCTGCCCCCTCCTGGCCTGTCCAAACGCCACATGGCCCCGTCACGCATCTGGTTGGGAAGTGTTTCATGGGCCAGAACAACTGTACCCTCTCCTCCACCTCCGCCACTGGCTGATGGCCCCTCTGCAACTACCCTCCCGCTCCCCCAGCCTCTCAGCTTCATCTCCCTCTCCCTCTCCTGGTAGTCTCTCTGTGTTTTCCTACCCCTGGCCAGATGGGCCAGGTCAGGACCCATGGGTGCTGGGGGTAGGGGGTTCTGGGAACTGTGGGGGGGAATTCAGAGAGCTGTCCTGTCCCCTGTGGTCCTCATTTGCACATCCATGCAGGGATCTGAGGAGGAGTCCCTGTACCCCAGGACAAGCCCTAACTTCAGAGGCTCTGGAGCACACCCTGGATGCCTGGGCAACAGGCCTGGTGGGCGAGGGCAGGGCAGGAATGGACAGGGGCTGACCCACTGCCTCTGCCGCCCCACCTGCTGGGCTGGGGAGAGTTCTGCCCAGGGAGCAGGAAGGCCTAGCAGGATGCGGGCCTCTCCCAGCACCCTCATCCCGGCTACCTGGGGCGCCAGGGTGGGAAGGAGGCTGGGAGCCCCCTCACCATGTGCCCTCTCTCCTTGGTAGACAAGGCTGCCTGGCCACCATTATTTGGCTCCATTCATCCAGTGAGGTGGAAATGAGGCTTCCAGACAGTGAGGGCATTGAGCCAGGGAAGAATGGCTGCTTCCATCTGGGCCTAGAGAGGCAGCCCACACCCCAGCCTTGCCCATTCCTCTGCTGCTCCCTCAAACCCCATCCAGCCCAGGAGCCCTGTGGCCACCCAGCAAAGGGGGTCCTGAGAGCCTCTGCCCAGCACCGTGGGGCCCAGGAGTTCTTGCGGACAGTCCTCCATTGTGAATGCAGTAGTCTGAATACCATTTGTCAGGTGTGACCTGTGAGTGGGACACACGTTAAAGATACAACAACGATAGCAGAAATAGCAGCCACCACTTACTGAGTGTCCCTCCATGGTGGGAGCACGGCCAAGGTCTGGGGGCAGTGTGTGTCTGGGATCAGGCCTCAGTACGTGATGCAGAGCAGCCACCAGTAGCTGAGTGTCCCTCCATGGTGGGAGCGTGCCCAAGGTCTGGGGGTGGTGTGTGACCAGGATCAGGGCTCGTCTGTGATGGGGGCCCAGCACCCTGTTTCCACAATCAGAGATCAGTCTGTGATGAGATCAAGGCTCAGTGTGTGACTAGGGTCATGTCTAGGCCTGGGGGGCAGTCTGTCCTCTGAGCCGGTGGCCCCCTGCCTGGCCTCTCCTGATCTGACGCCTCTCCGCCCCCTCCTCCCACCACATCCTAACCACCTGGCTCACCAAGGTAACCAGCGTTGAAATAATGGGTGTTTTAGCAGCTGAGGCCTTACCTGAGTCTGTCCTGAAAGACTGAGCTCTGCAGCAGTTGCCTTGGAACCAAGTGGCATCCTCCCTCCCACCCACTGCCAGTTTGATCCCAGCTCCTCTCCTTGTCAGCCTGGGGGATAACTTGGCCTCTCTGGCTGCATCTGCCAAATGGGCATGGTCATGGGGCTGTTGAGGTCACCCGAGCGAAGTGGCAGTGATGAAGGCCCCTTATCTGGGCAGCCTCGGCTTTCATACCTTCAGAGTCGCTCACCTGCCCTGTCCTGAGGGCATGGAGGCAGTCCTGGGGCTCCCCGCCTTCCCCCGAGCCCTGGTCTGCTCCCCTACTCCTGCACCCCAGCCCCCAGGGTTCTTCCATGACATTCCCAGTTCAAAGTGAAGTCCTATTTGTGCAGTATCCTTGAGACCCTGGCTTCACCTGTCTTCTGAGACTTGGGCCTCCACGCCGTCTCCAGGGCAGACCCTCCTGGCTGTCTGGACCACCCCTCTTTGAGCCTCAGTTGTCTCTGCTGTACCTGTGGTGAGCATTTGGTTCCTGGGTGGACTGAGACTCAAGGCTTCTGTGTACTGAGGTGACCAGCACAGAGCAGGAGTAGGGGGTAGTCAGGACTCTCTTGCCCAGGATGCTCCCCAGAGAGCCACCCTTGAGGGGAGCAATCTTCTTTGAAGAGTGTGGGGCCCAGTCCCACTTGGCCCCCTCCTCAATGGGGGAAGCAGGGCATCACTTCCCGTGGGCAGGCTCGCGTCTTCCCATCTGAACAATGAGAGCAGAGAGGCCTCCCTTGTGGGATCACAAGGCATCACGCCCAGACCCAGGACGGGGCTCAGAACTAGCCCCTCGGCCCCCCAGAGTCAGGGTCCATGCAGAGCTCAGCCCTGTCCCTGCCCTGTGGCCTTCCCAGGCAAGTCCTCCCTGGGCCTCTGCTGCACAGCTCGGAGCTCAGGGGGTCAAGCACAGTGCACGCCCACCGCAGTAAGGTTGGAGCCACCCTTCCTACCCGTCCCTTGTCTGGCAGAGTGACTCTGCCTCTGGGTTCAGGGGAAAGTGGGACCGTGGGAAGGCGGGCTCTGTGAGAGGAGAGGAGAAGTTTCTACAAGGGTGTGGGGGGTGTAGAGTTCTCGGTTTCTACATAACTCCACAGGGAGAAGGAGCCCCGCCTTCCAAATTGAGGGAGTTAGGGGTGTCCCTTCCTAGCCTCCAGTTCATTCTTCAGGCCATCACAGGCACGGGGACCGCTGGGAGGGGATTCTGCACCTCTCCAGCCACCCTCCCCAGAACAGAGCACCTGGACACTGCACCTGCTGGCCATCAAAGTGGGTTCCCTGGGATCAACTCTGATCCCAGCAATGTGCCCACACCTGTCATCTCCCACCATTTCAGGCATCAGTCCATCCTCAGATGATGGGTGTGAGGCCAGGGTGGGATGTACTTGACGGGCCCACGGCGGTGGGTGGCAGGGCCACCATGTGAACCGGGCCCTTCTGTTCCAGAGCCCACCCTCTGGGATCTGCGCAGTCCTCATTCTCACCCCAGGAGGTGGGTCTGCTCCCTGGGGCCACAGAGAAGCTGGGCTCCAAGAGGCATAGGGGACCCTGTTGCCCGGCCAGGTGTGACCTCCCCTCAGACAGCGTAGCTCCCCTGCTCCAGCCCCTGGGGAGTAGGTGGCATGGGGCTGTGGCCCAGGTCTAGCGTGGGTCCCAGAGCTGGGCCTTGGCAGTGCCATCTCCTTGGTTCCTGGTACATGGGTGCCGTGTCAGCACATGCAGGGTGCCTGGCCCGGCCTGAACCTGGCCCACAGTAGGTGCTTGGTGAGGCTGCGTGCCCTTGTTCAGTTCTCCCTGACCCTGCTTTGCTGGGAGGGCAGGGGCCTCAGGGCGACCCTGAGAATAAATAGGATGGTGGCACCAGGGTCCCTTGCAGAGGGAGTGATCTGGGAACCTTAAGTGTGGCCTTTGGACAAAAAGCCTGGGTGAAGCAGCCTCTTCCCGAGACCGTCAGCATGACCTGGAGTGCAGGCCCCAGATGTGAGGCCTCTCCATCCCTAACTCCTCAGTGGCTCCCCAGTGTTTAGAGGCTGTCCCTCATCGTGTCCCCCATGGCACTGGGGCTACTGAGGGGCTCAGGTCTTCGGGGGCATGAAGTCATGACTGCTGAGGGGAGAGGACCAGGATGGAGAAAACCCAGGAGAGGGCTGAAGGAGGGTGGCTGGAGGGGCCTGGAGGCCCTCAGCAGCCAGTCTCTGCTGGGTGTCGGGGAGGCTCAGCCTGGTGCTCAGCCAGCAGCTGTGAGAGCTTGATCACTCGTGCTGTCCCTGGGGGGCGTGGGAGAACAAGCACACAGGTCATGCCTGGGGCAGGAGCGGGATGAGGAGACAAATGAACAGTGTGAGTGCTCTCCATGTGCACGTCTGGGTGCGTGTCTCCTCTGCCTGACCCCATGTGTGGTGAGTGTGCTCACTGTCTCGGCCTTAGGTCAGCCTTTTGAGAGAGCTGCTTCTCCCCCCAGGTGATGGGTAGGGGGACACTGAGGCTGGCAGAGGACTTGCCCAGGGTCACACAGCAGGGCCATGTAGGGGCCAACACTCAACCCACATCCGACACCACTGCACCCCTGGCCCTGTCAGCCTGGTGGTTCCCTTGGGGAGGAGAGAACTATCCTCTGCTGAGAAACAAGTCTGCCGCCAGCTCCTGGGCCCTCCATGCCCTGCTCCTCAGAGCAGCAGAAGCCATGGTACCCTTTGGAACAGCTGAGAGCCAGGAGCTGCCCACTTACCCAGCCAGAACAGGGCAGCGCCAGGCCTCGAGCCCCAGGACAGGGTCGTGGGAAGAGCCAGGCCTGCCCTTACCCGCCGTGTGGCCTTGGGCCTTGCTCAGCCTCCCTGTGCCCTGGCTCCCTCCCTTACAAAGTGGGAACCCCTGCTGTTGTCACACCGCAGCCTGGGGGACAGGGGCATTTGCTGAGGCCCTACGTGTGACCCCTGCCCCAGGGTCTCCCTGTGACCCCAATTTGCATTAAGCTGGACTGGCCACCAGGGCATCTAGAACTGGGCTTCAGCCCCTGCTCCCCATCCCGGCTCACAGACGGGACAGGAGCTGCCCAAGGCCACACAGCGGGGCTTGGGGGCCTGAGCCAGCCTCCTCCCTGCACTGGGTCTCAGTTCCTCCTCCTCCAACTCTGTCTCTGCGGGAACAGGGTAGGCAGAGTAACCAGCACAGGGTGGGCCCTGCAGGGACAGTTGGGTGGGGCTTGTGGGGCAGGCATGTGGCCTGACAGCTTCCCCTCCCTCCCAGGGCACCACCAACCAGACTTGTAGTCTGTGGGCCGAGACTGACCTGTAAGTTCATCTGCGCTTTGTGTCCTTGGGGCTTGGGCCTGGGGGGAGGCCGACCCAGCAGGGGAGGGGCACAGCCTTCAGGTTCAGGGGCCACTGACTCCCCAACTCCGTCTTTTCTACACAGTCTCCCTGCCCAGGTCAGGCTCTGAGGCAGCAGGGTCCCACCCAGCTGGCTTCCCACCCCTCCCAGGGAAGTCCAAGGTTGGGGGCCCAGAGGGGTGTGGCGGACCCCCCACAGTGACCAGGTTACAGGCAGATAGTGTAGCTTTGCAAGAGCACCGGCAAGGACTGGCACAGCAGGGTGAGGCCCCGAGTGATCAGATGGGAAGCAGATGAGGGAGCTCCTGGGGCCCTGGGCTAGGTCCTTGTCAGGCGGTAGCACCAGCCCAGGCCAGGTGCTGCAGCAGCAGGAACCAGGGGCACAGGGCACCAGGCTGGACTGACCAGGCTGCAATTTAGAGTCACACAGCCCTGCGTGGGTGCCTAGAGCCAGGTGTCCTCCCAGATACAGGGAAGCAAAAGAGAGGTGGGGGGCTATGTAGTAACAGGGAAGAGTTTGTACAAAAGCCCCATAACGGGGGCGGCATCCAGAGGCTAGCAGGGTCAGAATTTGTGGTGACAGGGTGGAGAGAACTTAGTGACTGGGGTCCCGATGGGCCAGATGGGCCTGGTGGTGGCTGGGCCTCCCCCCTAGAGGTTTGGTGTCCATTGGGGTGGGTGTGGTAGGAGCGGCATGTCATTGTCACCACCCACCTCTCTCATCCCTGGTTCCACCAGTCCCAGGCCAGCCTGTGGGCCGGGGGGTACGTGTGGCAAGTCCCTACTGCTGGGCGCGGTGCAGTGACGGAGGTGTGTCAGGGATGTCAGGGAAGCTCCCGCAGTGGCTGACCCTAGAGAAGGATGTTTTTCTGGCAGAGAACAGGAGGAAGCTCTCTAGGCAGAAACACACTTTGAGCAAAGGTGTGGAAGTTAGAGGGTGCAGGAGGAATGTGAGGCCAGGATGAGTAGGCGACCAGAGAGGTGGATGGATGGGTGCTGGGGGGAAGCTGCAAGGGGCGTGGGGCCAGTCTGTAGTGCTGTGTGTCAGCAACTGTGGAAGTTGTCAGGGAGGATTGGGACTATCATCCATCCATCCTCCATCCACCTGTCCACCTGCTCAGGTACCCACCCACCCACCTTCTATCCATCCACTCACTTGGCTATCCACCCACCTACCTGTCCCCCCATTCACTCACTCATCCACCCATCCTGCCCCCTAGTCCATCCACTTATCCACCCATCCACCCACCCATCCGGCCTTCAGTGATTACTGTCTATTGACAAGGCAGTTCTCTAATAGGATTGCCTTGTCGATGGTCAGTAATCACTCAAGACCTCAGCCTCCTCTGATCCCCGCTGGGGAGGGACAGGGAAGTGGGAACGTATGGATCCCTGTGAAACTGTCAGGTCATGGCGCAGGCCAGGAAGTGGAGCCAGTGTACCGAGTGGCCGGTGGCGTGAGGTGCCTTCAGGGCAGGTACACGGAAGCCTCTCTGGGGTGGTGCTTGAGCAGAGGCCTGACAGCACTGTGCACGTGGCTGTCTGGGGACAAGCATTTTGGCAGAAGGAAGAGACAGTGAAGGTGGTATTGAGGGTGGCCTCAGCAATTCAGGGGATATGAAGCCCCCTCCTCATGGGAACCAGGACACACCCGGGGCAGTTAATGAGGCCAAGTAGGTGAGGGGGCTGGGTGAGAGGGGAGAGCTCATGGGGCCACGCACGCAGTCCGGGAAGGTGTCTTGGAGGAGACAGAGCTGGGCTGGTGGGTGTGAGGAGGTTTGGGATCTACTGGCGCCCGTGCAGGTGCCCAGCACCCAGCACGCAGCCTGACCAGGCCGGCCAGGAACGCACTTGCTGAGTGAGTGACCTGTCGGCTTGAGGTCCAGCTGTGCCAGTGGTTGGTGCATGATGGGGTGTGGGTGTCTAGGCCCCACGGCTGGCATGAGTAGGTGGCAGGCCGGACAGAGGTGGGTCAGAGCTGCACCAGGTGAAGGTCTGAGTGAGGGGTAAAGGGCTCAGGCAGGGGTGCAGGCCTCTGAGCTGGGCGGAGTCGGCAGGTGGCCTGGGGTTGGCGGGATTCTGGCACTCCCAGTGCAGACCACTTGCTTGCAGGGCTGGGGAGCTGTCAGGGGCCCCCCAGGGCAGGTGTTTGTGAGGCCCAGTTGTCCCAGAGAAATGCCAGTGATTTCAGGACATGAGAGAGCGCCCTCCACCGTCTGCTGTCCCTGCTCCCGGCCCAAGCCCTGACTGTCCTGGTCCCCCCTCACTGGGGTCACCTTTAGAAAGGTTTTCTCTCAGCAGCAGCAGATGCACACGCACACACACTCTCACACACACTCAAATACACCCTGCGACTCACTCTGCTGCCTGTGCACACCCTCCCATACCTACACGCGCACATGCAGGTGGGCACCAATTGGCTTACGCCTGTGCCCCGTTCCTGGCCTGTCCCAGCCAAGTGCCCCGCAGCCCTGATCCTGGCTGCAGGGCTGGCCGTCTCCCCAGAGCTCAGCCCTGTCTCCAGCCCACCAGGCCCGGCACTTGAGATGCAACTAGCTGGTGGTGGCCCTGAACCCTGCCCAGCCCACACTCTCTGTCAACCTTCCTCACCCTAGCTGTCCCGGGGAGAGGGGAGAGGGCACCCCACAGGTTTTGGAGAGTCCCAGATTGGGGAGCCTTGTTGCCTCTGGGTACCAGGGACTGGGGCCTTCCCTGACTTTAGACAGGTGACCTTGGATGAGCCCCTCTTCTTGGGGACCTCAGGAACAGACCCAGTTGTGAGGTGTGGCATCACTCAGGCCAGGAGCTGGGCAGGCATGGAAGCTGCATCTTTCTCAGGGCTCAAGGGCTTGACCTGGGAGCAGGAGAACATGCAGAGGAGAGGGCGGTGACCTATGTCACACCCAGAATTTCAGAAGCCTCCCGTCCTCATGAGAGCTCCCTGCACCCACGGGATTCCCCAGCTGATGGGACAGATACTCTCACTGTCCTCACCTGGGACTCTTTCCAGAGAGTGTGTTTGTGTGTACACAGGTGCATGTGTGCAAGGATGTATGTGCATGCTTGGGGGCATAGGACGCCGTGGGAGCTTGGAGGAGGGCACGTCTGCTCTTGGAAGGCCCCAGCAGGCTCA
Source organism: Camelus bactrianus (assembly GCF_048773025.1). Taxonomy (NCBI): domain Eukaryota; kingdom Metazoa; phylum Chordata; class Mammalia; order Artiodactyla; family Camelidae; genus Camelus; species Camelus bactrianus. The sequence goes on along the minus strand of NC_133567.1, from coordinate 27,008,074 downwards.
GATAGAACTTTCTAGGGCAGCCCCGTGTCCTGAAGGATAGGTGGGTGTTTGCAAGGCAGAGGTTGGGGCAGCCCAGGACAGGGCGCGGCCTGAGCAAAAACCTGAGCACACAAGTATCTTCAAGGCCTGCAGGTGTTTGGGGTTACAGGACCCTCAGCAAACAGAGGTGTAATGAGAGTGAGGGTCTGAATGGGGCAGTCTGGCACAGAACCAGTACAGACGAGGCCCCTCCCTCCACCCCTCCAGCAGTTGACCTTCTGGGGTCCTTTCTCTCTCTTCCTGGGCAGTTCAGGTGACTTCCCGCCGCATTCCCCTTGGGGTCCCTGTGCCCAGGCATGCAGGCAGGGGAAGACCTCCCTGGGGGCTGGGCCTGGCAGGCATGGTGGGTGTGGTGGGCTTCCAGGGGGGGGCGGCCATGCTGGCACCCCAGCCCCGCCGGCACCCCAGCCCCACCAGGTACCCTCTCCCTGCCCAGTGGGGATGCCTCGCTGGTCTGCCCCCACCTCTCTGCTGTGAGTGGAATAGGGGCAGGGGCCTTCTTAGGGCAGGCCTGGGACGCCCCACAGTCAGCCGGGGGTTGGGGGCCTGGTTGGCTGGCATGGGCTGGGATTGGGGGCAGATGGCGGCTGTGGGGCTGGGGGGAAGGCTGGTCTAGCACCCCACCCGGCTCTGTGCTCATGAAGGGAGGCCTGCCTGGGCTCCCCAGCCCCTCCTTGCTGCCTTGAGCTCTTTAAATCAGACAGGCTGTCCTGGGCCTGTGATGGGGGTCTCCTGCCAAAGCTGCCTCTGCCTCCAGATCACTAGCCGCCTCATCTGCTATGGACCAGGGGGATCTGTGGGGGCCCATGGGACACCCCAAGCAGGGAGGGCAGGCTGCAGTGGGCAGAGTGAGCAGGGACCCCTGGGCAGCCTCTCCTGCTGGCTCTCCCAGCCCTGCGCACGCGCCAGCCCCGCAGGCCGCCCTCAGTGCCGCGGGTGCCTGGCCACCCCTCCCTCCCCAGTGCAGCCTTCCCCAGACACACAGGTGGGCACTGTTCAGAGGGCCGGGCAGGACAACAGAGTGCCTTTTGTGACTGGTGTCTGGGGATGCCACTGGCATCCTGGAGTGGGTGGGGAGGGGATGGAGACAGGCCCTGGGTCCCGTCTGTGTGCTGGGCCAGGCTGGGGGATGTTCTAACAGACTGAGGTGAGGCTGGAAGATCCTGGAGCCTGAGAGGCCAGTGTCCAGCCCATGCCCTTGTTATCCAGTGGAGAAACTGAGGCACTGGGGCTGCTGATTGTGAGCAGGGAGCACGGGTGGTTCACACATTTGCGGATGTATCTGGGATGGTGGTGGGAGGTGGGTGTGGCATCCCTCCACAGATGGGGACCTTGCCAGCTACAGCATGGGGCCCATATGGCTCCTACCCCATGGGAGTCCCATGAGACCGGTTCTGGTGTGTGGTCAGCACTCAGTAAACCACTCATCATCTCCCTCCCTTGTCGCTGTGGCTCCTTGTCCTTACCGGGCGTGGCCATCTCTCTGAGGTCCCCCACTCCTCACCCCAAGGGTACCCTGCAAACTCTAGGAGGCCATGTGGCAGGTTCCGGGCAGAGGCTGACCAAAGAGATGGGGGCTGGACATCTGGAGAGCCTCCTGCCAGCAGGGCATTTTGGTCCTGAGGATGTGATGGGAGAGGCAAGGACCTGGGCAGGGGAACTTGGGTGCTCATTGGTCACTGTCCTTTGGAACACAAGAGGGGCAGTGGGTGATGGGCACTTCAGTGACCCAGGTTGGCATATTGGAAACCAAGGGCCAGATAGGGGGCCTGAAGCTTGGGAGAGACAGTCACCCAGTGAACACCTCTGGAGAGGAGTGCCCAGTGACCACGCTGCGCCCTGGCCCTGGGTCAGCAGGCTGGCAGAGTTTTGACCCCAGCAGAGGCCTGGGTGCTTGGTGTGGCTGAGGGAAGAGGGCGAACCAGCTTGGGGGAGCCCAGCACGGAGAGAGCCACAGTGCAGGTGCTGCGGGAGCTGCCGGAGGTCCCCTACTCCAGGTGTGGAGCCAGCCATCCACTGGCCTGGCCCTCCTTCTCTGAGGCCCTGCCTTGGGCTCCTTGGGGCTCCGTCCTCACCCCTGGGCTCTCCCTAAATGGTCCTCTGCAGGAAAGCCCTCTTCTCCCGGTCCTGGTCCCTGTCCCACTGCCCCGTACGTCCCAGTGAGCACACGCTGAGCCCAGCTCTCCTCTTGCCATGAGCCTTGTACAGGTGTGCCACACGTGCATGTGTGCAGACACAGCACATGTGCACACAGACACGTGCGTCTACACATACGTGCTTACACACACACGTGCACACGTCTGCTCCCCACAGCTCAGCAAGTGTCCCTGAACCCATCACCCACTTGCCCAAAGCCTGGTGACCTCCATGACCCTGTCTCTCATAAGATAATTATGTAGTTATCTCGTAAGATAATTCACAGGTTGAAACATGCATGGCTCAGGGATTTCCCTGTTTTCCTTGAAGAAATTTTGCTGTTTTTTATTCCTTTGACATTTGAATAAAATTCTCAAACCTAAGAACGGCTTATCAGCAGAACCTGGAAAATGGTGTGAAACGTGTATTCTGGCTGCTTGGAGTGATTTCATGGAAAATTTTAAAACAAGACTTTTTTCAACATTGATTTTTATTTAGTGTGTTTCTATATTATTTTTCAGCACAAATGAAAGTACTATCATGCTTTCTCTTTTCTTTGAGGTAATTGACAACACTTTCAGCTTGCATTTTGTATTTTAAAGCTTACTTTATACAAACATTTCAGATGCTTTTTAAATTGAAGTATAGTAAGTTTACAATGCTGTGTCAATTTCTAGTGTACAGCATAATAGTTCAGTCATAACATATACATACATATATTCCTTTTAATATTCTTTTTTATTATAAGTTATTACAAGATATTGCATATAGTTCCCTGTGCTATATGGTATGAACTTGTTGTCTATCTACTTGATATATATTAGTATCTGCAAATCTTGAACTCCCAACTTATCCCTTCCCACCCCCTTCCCTCCTAGTAATCATAAGTTTGTTTTCTATGTCTGTGAGTCTTTCTGTTTTGTAAATAAGTTCATTTGTCTTCTTTTTAGGTTCTACATATGAGTGATGTGATATGGCATTTTTCTTTCTCTTTCTGGCTTACTTAGAATGACAGTCTCCAGGTTCATCCATGTTGCTGCAAATGGCGTTATTTTGTTCTTTTTTATGGCTGAGTAGTATTCCATTGTATAAATACACTGCAACTTTATCCAGTCATCTGTTGATGGACATTTCGGTTGTTTCCATGTCTTGGCTATTGTATACAGTGCTGCTGTGAACATTGGGGTGCATGTATCTTTTCAAATTAAAGTTCCTAGAGACTTTTAAAAGTTAAACCTTTTAAAGGTGTTCATTATTGCAAGTAGTATTGATGAGAAAAATAATATTCACAAAATACAGTTAATCTAAGATTTTTTTGAGGGCTTGGAAAAAGCATAACTTTGTAACAGGCTTGACAATTTTATTATTTCTAGCCACTTTTCAGGTCTTACAGTATAGTCGTATCCATTCTTTCTAAACTATTCCATTTCATTTGAAAACAGGTTTGATTTGGAATCCTGAGGAAAGGGTGTCATTTTGAGCGGCTTTTCCTCATCACACAGCACGTCCCCTCCGTGGGTTTCTCCTACACACCCCGGGGTGGCTTCTCTCTGTTGGGGCCCATGCCAGGTAATTCGGATTATTCAAACAGCACCTTTAAATGGACTTCTCTTTAAGAAAATGTAAACTTCTTCAAATGTAAAGGAAGACCAAATTCAAGGGTCCAAATTCTATTCTGATGCTCCTTTTAAAATGTAAAACACTGTATTTCTTTGCTTTGAATGAGAAGAAAAAAAGATACTGAAAAAGTAAGCATGTAACTAAAGGTAAGACAGTCAGTCATTTAAGATAGTAAACCGCACGTCTATAGCCAACAGAATGTCAGCTCCGCTTGTGTTTGTGAGTAGATTTTCATTTTTTAACTTAATTCTGATTTCCACATTGTTTTTACTATGCTTGTATTACTTTCATGATGAAAAACACGCATAAAGCTTTCAAATAAACATTAACCTAATGAGTGAACCATTAAACTTCCTTAAGTTTTTGCTATAATCTTTTGTTCATAATTAAGATGCAGTAAAACACACCCAGGTTATACAAACAAATATGAAAAACCCTTCTCTAAAGGATTTTTTTGGAGGGAGGGTATTTTATTATTCAATTTAGCTAAGATTTTTAAAGATGAAAACTTTATTTTGCATATACAGGAATGCTAGCTTCTTGAAATCACTGAGGAAAGGAAGAGCTATGCTTGGAAGAAAATGGTATCTGAAGCACAGAGCTGGACTCCGGAAATGCTCCCGTTTCCGTGGAAACAGTATCCCAAGAACACAGGCTGGACACGGCGGGGGAGGGGGCTGTAGGTCATCCTGTCTGCCTTCTAACCTCCTATCACTGTGGGCAATACCAGAAGGAGCCCAGGCGTTCCCTCCATCTTCCCCAGTGGTCTGGCAGGAGGGTTACAGCACCCATCACCCATGAGGAGATGAGCTTGCGGACTGCTGTCTCTGATGACCAGAATAGAGCCTGGCATCAGTGAAAGCTTTATAAACGTGTGTTGAACGAATAAAGGACATTGAAGGAGCATGCAGTGTTTCATTCAGTGTTTTCGATTTTTGTCTTGTTCATTTGTTTTGGTCTTTGTTTTGGTCTTTGTCTATTTGTGTACATCACTAGGGGCAAGAACATGACCGTCTCCGTATCTAGTTCGGTATTCGTACATAACTAATTTGAAGGAGTGTCCAAAGTTCTTAAATTACAGGATAACACTGTGGAAATAGGCAATACAGTATATTGGTTAAAAGTCTAGACCCAGGGACACAGCTGGTTTCAGATCAGCTCCACGGTCACGACCTGCATAACTCTTGGGCAGGCAACGTAACTTCTCTTTTAAAATAGAAATAGTAACAGCAGCTACCGTCCACGGTGGTGCAAGAATTAAAGAAGCTGAAACACAAAAATGTTTTGAACAAACCAAGCACATAGTAAGTCTGATATGACTTGTTTTTTTATTATTTTTTTAATTGAGTTACAGTCAGTTTACAATGTGTCAATTTCTGGTGTAGAGCACAATTTTTCAGTTACACATGAACACACATATATTCACTGTCACATTCTTTTTTTCCACTGTGAGCTACCACAAGATACATTTCCCTGTGCTATAATCTTGTTTATTCTATATATACCTGTCAGTATCTACAAATCTCGAACTCCCAGTCTGTCCCTTCCCTTCCCACTCCCCCATCTTTTGTTTTATTATTAATTTTAACATTTAGCCTAGGTTTGAAGTCTTTTAACTAACTCTAGCCTCTAGGATTTTTGAGTTTGTTTACTCAGAAAAACACTACTTCCTATTTCTAAGGAGGGAGAAAAACTTATAAAAGTTATAAAAAGACTCAAATACTTGATGTCCTCTTGGACATCAAATAGCTCTTACAAAACAACATTTTGATAAGTTAAGTGTAAAGGAATCAAAAACATACAGGTGAAATTTCCTTTATAACACATGGGCTTAAAACAGAAAGTGCTTAGCAAAACACACTTTGGGTTTGCCAAAACCGAAACACTGAAAAAAACTTCAAGACACTCTGTAGACCCACAAGAGAATGAGATCCCCCCTACCCACAGTTAAAATCCCCGCTCCTCTGGACCCAAGCTTCAGACTGGCCCACAGCTTGTCATCTTTTGCTCCATCTTAAAAGGTAAACTTCCCTGATTTATAAGGAAGTACACTGCACTTCAGAGGCAGTACATAAGCAATTTATAAATTAGAAGGCACAAGTAGGTTATCATTTACATTTGAGTTTAATGTTTTATTGAAGATCTAGAATCATGGCATATGAATGCAGTAATACGTGCTGCATATACTAAAACTAAGGTGTAGACAAACATCAAAAATTCTTCTATTTGCAGCATAAGCAGGAGTAAGAGGTAACTTGGGCATTGGAAAGTATTATTCAGGATCAAATAATACTCTAAAAAATATTTTCTGCATGAAAATAAGTTTTTCTAAAATGATGTTCACTTTGAGAGATTTTTTTTTTAAGGTGGGGGGGTAATTTGATTTTTTTTTAATGGTGGTACTAGGGATTGAACCCAGGATCTCATGCATGCTAAGCAAATGCTCTACCACTGAGCCATACCCTCCCCCCTCACTTTAAGGGTCTTGATACCGCTCTGTCTGTATGTTACCAGGATTGGAAAACATGTGATTGCTTCATCTGGGTGTTCTTTTCCTCACGTATTAAGCCTATGAGGTGTTCGTAGCTCTAATTTGAGAAAAATAAAAAGTTTTCATTTTTAGATTTCTTCTGAAATAAATCATTCTCTACACTGAATCTCTTTACATGCTTTCATAGAGGAGCAAAGAAAAGCAGCCTGAAAAACTAATATCCTAGAAAACAGACAATAAAAAATGAATGTTAATGACTTGCTCACATCTAAAGAAGCAATTTTTTAGTAACACAGGCAGATATGATAATCTATTATTTTTTCCTGCTATTTTTGGAGTTTATCCTCTAGTAACCTAGATCCAGTATCATAACACTGAATGCATCAGTTAGTAAGTCTCCTTGAAATCTTGATACTAGGATAAAACAGAAAAGAAGCTGGTGTTTCTGAATATATCTTAAGTTGAGATTGGAGGTTGGTGAAAGTAACTTAAAACGTATTTCTCTATTTTGAAATAGATTAATTTTTTTTTTCTTAATGACTTAACTAAAAAGATACTAGCCTTCAAAGTATGTTTCCCCATTTAAAAGCAATGTGGGTGGCCGCTTCCTTTCAGGACTGTCAGATTCTCTTTGAATAGAAAGTTTGCCGCAGAAAGAACTATCTTCAACACAGAATGTTAACCTGATATGCACATACATTGTCTCGTTTTTAGAACTAATAAAAGTTTGATGAATGGAGACACTAGTTTGCATTTCACTAGTTTTGTAGAAACTATCATGGAAGGAATCACAGAGGACCTATTATAATCTCCTCCAGTTCTCTGCCCACTGTCCCGTTTGCCTTAGAATCTTTTTGGTGAATTCATAATCAGACTATCTACAGGCAGTTTACCTTGGCTCACTACAGACTGGAAAGGCCTTGAGCAGTCATGGAAAGGGTTTCAGTTACAAAATACAAATAACCACTCTGAAAGTAAAATTGTATGATGATCATTGCACTGTATTTTCATTTTGACCTCTTAATGGTCAAAAAAGATAACCTATCTCAATTTTTTGTTATCTATAACTTTTGCCATAGTAAAATATGTCAAAATGTCCAAAATTTCATCTTTAGACAGGAAGACCAGTCAAAATTAGTGAAAAGACTATACTGTGGATTATTTTCAAGAATATGCATTTGAATTACTTTAAAAATTTTTTAAATGACTCAGAATAATCTAATACAGTTACCTATACTTCAGTAATTGGTTTCTCTGTGTTTATGATTATTCATATATAAATAAGAATTTCTGGAATAACATGTATAATGCAAAGTGAATAATTAATAATGTAAAGTATTCTTTAGTAGTGTAAACATTTCTCAGAAATCTGGATTATGACATTAAAATCACTGAAGAAGTAAAAAATAATTCAGCCTGGCCAAGGCTATCAAACCATCAAAAACATCAAATAAATGAAAATCAAATTAGTGAAGCATCAGTATGACTAATACAAATTATACAGAGGAAATGGCCACAGCCTCTCGCCACTTGACCTATTTCACATCTTGTGAACTGGATTGACCTTGAAAATAACCATCAGAACAACTGTGGTCTCTGACTACTCATTGTCACTCAAACATGCAAGTATAATGATTCTCTGATCACACTGAGATACTTTAAAAGCCTAACAGCACTCATCAGAATGGAATCTGTAGGTTCAAGCATGTCTGTGGACAAAGACTCTTAATTAACCTCCTTTCTCTCATGGGAGTTAATGAAAAGGTAGGTTCACTCACTCATCAAACAGGTGCTGAGGATCCAGTAGACACTGGCCACTGAGGAATGAAGAGACATAAGATGGCATAGTTTAGCTATAGGTTATCATTTATTTTAAATTAAAACTTAAATCCTGACCAATTTTGGAGCTGAAGGAGACCTCAGAGATCATCTCATTCAAACCTCTCATTTTAATCTCCAGAGCAGTCAAAAAATGTGCCAAATTAAGTGCCATTTGGTGTGTTTAAAAGTTAGAAAAAAATGATGTATAATTTATGCTCTTTTGACGTGTAGGTCAGTTCTAGTGCATTCATTCACATAGCGACCATTTATCATTTTATTGCCTCATGACTGTGCCATTCTTTGACTCAGAATAGGTTTGTTTGCTGTTTCCTTGAAGTAGAATCTCTGGCTGAACATCCACTTTGGAATAGTGCTAATTAAATCAAGGCTGTGTGTTGATTCTTCCCTGGAAAAGCTAATCTGGTTATGTGTCACAGCCTTAAATCTGAGTAGATATCTCATAAATACAGGGGAGGTAATCTAGGCAAGACATCACATCTAAATCAAACAAAATCCATTAATTTTGCTAGAAAAGCTACTCAGCCTGAATATCCTACTGAAAACCAGTCTGTAGGTAGAACACGGACCTTGCTGAGAGGCAAAATTATTCCACGATCATTCAAGGATCATTCAATTTCTTTTTCTCTCTGTCTCTTATTATCTCCGTATCAGCCTGCCATGCAGCAGTAGCTGAAGTCCATTCTCTGCTCATGTTCAGCTGAGCGTAACTAGTTTGAAAAAGACGTTCGCTATGGTGACTAGAAGATCCTATCAACTGGCCTCCCCCTTTTGCAGAAACCCAGTTTCATTCAGATACTCATTACTCAGGCAGGGCAATCCCATAAGCAGCTGAGAGAGAGATCTGCATTTAGGCCAATCGTGGTTTCCCCATTCTCCTCACCAGTGATTAGTGTGGCCATGGCTCTGTGGCAGGAAGTCCACAGGCATCTCTCTGGGAAGGTTTTCTGTAGCTAGATGGCTAGCTGACGCCCAAAGTTTAATTTTCGCCTTTCATAGCAGGTTTCTAGGAAACAGCTGCCCATCCAGATACATATTTCCAATCTTATTTCATACATAGACTTATGTGATTGGTTCTAGCCGATGGAATGTGATCAGAAGGCAAGACACTCACATCCACAGCCTGTCTCCTCTGTTCTCATCCCCGTTCTGCTGCAACCTTGGATGTCACGTACGAAGATGACAGCATCAGTGTTGAGATTTGCTGGAAATACCTGCACTGGACTCTGCATGAGTGAGAAATACTTGTCTGAAGATACTTCTCTAAGTCCTACCTCCTATTCAGGGGCCAGAGACAAGGTGCGGTACAGAAGAAAGAGTAAGGCGTCCGGTCCCACATCTCTGTGCAAGCGCTGGAGGTGCTTCACTCTGGGCTTGGGTTTCATCATCAGTAGAATGACAGGGTAAGGACCAATGGCCTTTAAGCTCCCTACAGGCATCACGTCCCATGATCTAGGATGCAGTGTATCCATTATCCCTCGCCACGACACGGGCAAGAGAAGCCAGTCCTGGTGATCTCCACATAAACCCACAACCGAGAGTTCTGGAGAGGACGGTTTCTGGGCACAGTGAGGATATATCTGGGGGACTAGTTCTGCATATGTTACCTGGAAAGTGTGACATTGGGAGCCTGAGCCCTTTTGGCATGGGACTCCTATACCCAAGCTTAAGCGGGCACAAGGAGCATCCTCCTTGTGTGAATCCCAAAGAATCATCGCAGGGTGAATAGCTCTAGCAAATGTGGCCTTGCAAATGGCTTCCTAGCGACATTGATGTCCCCGTCCACATCAGTGCTCCATTGGAGAAAACGCAAAACCAGTACTAAGGACAAACTAAGCCAACAGCAGGGCTGCCATGAGGTGGGAGATCGGAGGCCCTGGCTTTGAAGGCTGAGCCTACTCTCTCTAGAGGAAGCCACCAGGGCCGAAGAGCACCACATGGGCCAGTGTAACCAGTCAAGGGTTCCTAGGGACTGTCTGAGTTGGAAAAGCCCAGGGAAAAAATTGAGTTTCCTTCTAGTCTGGGTACATGGGGGTTCAACAGTCATTATAATTTAACCTAAAAATAAATGTGATCTTATTTTGTAAGCTAAGCTTGTGAAGTAGAGTATGTCAAGTATATTATTTCATTTTTTGAAATTTATAATAGTGGACCTTTTCTCTAGCACAGGAAGTTATTTGAGTACAAAATATCTTTTCAAATCAGGTGTAGTTACATAGGTTGAATAAAATTAGGCCCATTATACACCTATTATAAAATGATTTGGTTAGTGATAAAGAACAAATTAAACAGGACACTGACAAATGAAAACATAACCATTTGTAGTAATATTGAACACTTTTAGAATTTTAATGAGTGTCTTAAAACACAAAAAGTACCTAGGTGCTGTCAGATAAAATGAAATAAAATATGTCTAATTTACCTAGGGTTACGGTTCTGTCTGCTCTATAGTTGTAGTCATACAGTATTTTTTGTCTGTCATACATGTAGACCATATAAATATCGGTCGGCTTCCAAGATGTTTAAATTTTAAATGACGTCCCTTAGTTTTTACTAACTGTATCCTGGAACATGAGGGTTAACAGTGACCTAGGGAAAAGTAGTTTCATGGAATCGGGGCAGAAGCCTGGCTGCAGTGTGTGGAGAGGTGAAGATGCGATTATCCTGAGCTGATTGGCTGTGAGAGCTCAGGAAAGCATCTCCAGCCACAGCCCTGGTACCCCTGCCCTTTCTAAAGTCTGAATAAAATGACATGTTTGAACAGAATATCTGTATATGAACGTAGACACACACACACACACACACACACACTCTACACGTACATACACGCGTGTTTTCTTTGATTATACATTGCACTAGCTCCTGTGGCTCACCATAGCAGAGAGTCACACTAACTTTCCATGTGTTTTCCTCAAAGATAGCTCTAGGGACTTAAGTCAACAAAGACATGGGAATACTTCAAAATATCATTAGATGAGCAGGGCTGATTGCATTAGGTTTATTTAAAATTTGTTTCATTACCTGAAATCTACTCCCAGGTGCCTTAAACATCTCCTCTGAAATTTGCTTAGACTATTAATTTAGAAAACATTTTTAGATGCTTTACTAAGCTTTCACCCAACCTTTATTAACACCTCCCGAGACACTTTCAATCCCCTCATGCTCCCACTGTTTACTCCATGCACTGCTACACCAGCTGGTTCCACACAGGTTTTGACCAGCTTCATGAGATGCTGTAATCAAATGGCATCCTGCATTGTCAACAGGATCCACCTCTTCCTACCTGACGTTTCTCTGAGCCTGGCTTGTGATGCCCAAGGGAACCCACTCTGCCCGTGCCCGTGCACAACACAGAAGGGTGGGGACCTACACTGTGGGCCAGCCCTGCTCAATGGAGGATAGGACAGGTGTATAAACACTTTGTTCTTATACTGTCCAGGTGTTTCTGAGTTCTGAGACACATTCCATGAAGCTCTGTGAGAGGTCCCAGCCTCAAGCAGTTGTCTGCAAGGTAACACATGCACAGGTCGGTTTCCTCTCTTCCTCTGCACGGCCCCTGCCCCGCACCCTTGCTCTCTGGGATCACTTTCAGACCGACTACCTGCGTGCTTAAGGTTCTGCCTTCAGAACTCTATTTTTATTAATTGGGATGTATTTCTTTTTATTTTTTATATTTTTAATTTTATCTCAAATGAAGATATGGTAATAACAGACTAGTGAAATATGTGAGGATACTGGGAAGTTGGTGCCAGGGTTGGCAACAAAGTTTGTGGACCTCCCCTAACCTCCGGATAAAAACAGAGAAAGCAATTATGTAATAAGTCAAAAGTCTCATGAACAACATTTCCCAACAAAACTAAGCAAGATGTCTCCACAAACCCCAAGATCATGCAGGTGGAGACAAGCCACTAATAGGCATAAAATCCTGTTATCATCGTCTTTGTGAGAGAAGCCAGAGGGATGCAGCAAAGCACCTGACAACCCTGAGAAAATAAGCAGCCGGCATCTCCTGGAAAGAACATCAGGGCAAGTTGAGACGAGCAGCTGCAATCAGGCGCAACCTTGCCCATCCCAGCGGTACTGAGTGCAGTCCCCCCCTGCACTCGTGGACTCTCCAGTGTGACCAGGCAGATCATTCTCAGGACAGGGCTTCACAGTGAGCGGACACTTCTGGGAGTGGAACAAAAACCAAGCAGAATGGGACAATGGAGACAAAGGAAAGGAAAAATTCAGATAAAGTGCAGGAGAGGAAAGGAGCCAAGAAAGCTCAAAAATCAAGCCACCATATTTTTTAATACCATGTGAAGACAACAGAACGGGGAGTTCTGTAAAGTTAGAAAATGCACCTGGGCCAAGCCTCCTTCTGAAGTTCTGGAAAACTAAATTCACACAAAAACAAGCAATGGAGAACTATGAAGGTCAAATCCCACAGTAAATTACTGTAAGAAAAAAAGAGAAGAAACAGAATCACAGCCCCGTAAATAGTTACAGCAGCCCAGAGACATGCTCGGAGACACAGATCAAAACTGTAATACAGTGTTTCAAAATGAATGAAAAGGCATTAAGAAAATGATGGCACTAGACACGAAAGACTGACTGAAGTCAGAATTAGGGAAATTCAGAGAAATTCAGAAATGAGGTGACCGATTTAAAGGAAAGATGAAAATAAAAGAAAATGATCACTTTAGAAATGAAGACTCACAAAACAGAAGGATCACAAAAGTAAATAGATACAGCAAAAAAAAAAAATAAGTCTCAAAAGAACTGGATGAAAAGGATGGAAGATTTGAAAATCAAAAGTAAAAAAAAAGTCAGTGAAGGGGGGGATACAGCTCAGTGGTAAAGTGGGTGCTTAGCAGGCACGAGGTCCTGGGTTCAATCTCCATCACCTCCATTAAAAATAATTATAAACAAAGAAATGATCAAACCTAATTACCCGCCCCCAAATATACATGTTTTTAAAAAGTAAATGAAGAGGGAAGAAGGAATGGAGAGTTATTGCCGAAGGGGCAGAGAGTCTCAGTCTGGGGAGATGAAACAGTGGCCCGTGATGTGGTGATGGCTGCACAACAATATGGATGTGCTTATGCCACTGGGTTGTCCACTTAAAAATGGCTGAATGGTATTTACATTCTGAAAGAGATTAAAAAGCAAAATGGAAAAAGTGACAAATATTATTGATAGTCAAAAAGTTCCTGAAAAAGAAAAAAAAGACAAGAAAATGAATAAACATAAACACTATGATTCAAGAAAACATTCCTGAAATTAAAAAAAAAATTGAAACAACATATTAGAAGAACACATGCACCTGAGAATGCTGACTCAGAACGGCCATTATCCACACATAATTTAGCAAAACCAACGAACTTTTGAAAACACACACACAAAATATCTTTTTCACATCTATGTTAAAATAGCACATGGTTTACAAGGGGAAAAAAGGGGTGATCGTAGACTTTTTGACTGCAGCACATAATAACAGAAAAAAAATAAATGAAGTAACACATTGAAGACACTCAAGGGAAAGAATGTAAAATGTATAAGGGCCTTTCACAAACGGGTGCCAACATGTAGGAACTCAGGGAATATTATTCCATAGGTCTTTCCTTTGGAATTGATTAGAGAATGATCTTCAGGCAGCTAAAATGACTAGAAAGACATGGTCATAAAGACTGGCGTTGAGCCCTAAATATGTTGTTACTTACGGAACTAAGATTTAATGAGAAAAGGTGTTCGAGACGGTAAAGAGTATGTGATCTGAAGATATAGATATAATACAGTCTTGAAAAAGGGGGGAAATAGTGAGGGTAGATGGAAACAAACCTAACTGCTTTCAGTAATCATGATGGTAAATCTCAGCAGAAGCTCTGTCACTCTGAGACTGTCCATGTAACATGGGGTAAAGGAAATGAGTGGTGTGGGGACATTCCAAGTCTATCAGCCCCTAAGGCCTTGAGAACCAAGATTTTCAGGATGGACAGGAGAAATCCAGATGTAACAAAGACAAAGTAAAGGACAAAGCCTGTAGTCCTCTATTTAAATTGGAAATATTAGAATGAATTCTCTGAGAAAACCTCCGAACAATGACAAGCCCAGTTCCAATGAGTGATTCTAAAGCCTCAATTGTGGTCCTGATGTGTCATTTCCTAGTAAAAGACACTGGGGCTTCTTGTAGAAATGGCTGATTTCAGGTCAGGAGCAAGCAATATCCAGATAACCTGAAACATCCTGACACACCAAAGAGCAAGGAAAGATCATTCTGATATCAGGAGACTTTGGAGCCAAATTGAAAGAAGCCCCCATTAGCCAAAGATGGACAAGGAGCAGTGAGAAGGTTAAAAGTAACAATCAACAGAAACCCATCAAATGTATTTATATTCTGCAATGATATTTAAGATGAACTAATTGGTCACCTCCTTGGAATAATAGAGAACCACTTCCTTATCTGGAAAATTGGGTAAATAAACAAAGAATCAAATCCTTATACTGCCACGCCTATCTGAACTCTACCATTGGGTAACCAATTAGGAGGTGACACTGAGCATCTCCTTATAAAATTATGCCAACTAATTATAAAATACAGTTAGCATTTTATTAACTGTAAATATTTATTATGTTTCAAAGGGAACTATTGATTCTAAATTATTAAACCCTTGAGAAGGGAGATTTAAATAAAGTTTACAGTTAAGTGCAATTAAATCTACATTGTGGCTAGTTTGTTTTCAGATTCTGCACCCTTTTATTTATTTATTTTTTGAGTTTGACAAATTTATTGGTTATTTTAGTAAAGACATCCATCTCAGTCATTTCTCTTGGACTTGTTTTGAATTTTCTACTCGCCCCCGAAACCCTTTTATCCCCGTCCAGAATAGCAACTCACCCCACACACACTGAAGAAAGGAATAAAGACTAAGTTTTTCATTTCTGGAGAGAGAACAGGGAAGAGGTCAAAGGCTTCAGCTGCCAGAAAACTCACTTTAAAGCTCACGTGAATAGGCACCTTAACCACCACAGTAATCTGTGGGAGAAGGCCACTCAAAATGCCACTGTCGGGAATTGGGCAAGGACTCTGTTAAAGAAGCCACTACCCGAAATTTAGCACTCCAGCGTCGCTCCATAAAAAGGCCCTGAGCCACTGTGTGAAGGGAACGGTCTAGACAGCCACCCTCCAGGAATGTGCCCTTGTGTGTGTAGCCGACTGACTCCACACCCTACTCCTGACCCACAAAGGGGAGCCACTGTGCCGGGGGCCCGCCAGGACGCGGGTGGTGGAGCTGCCCCCTCTCGGAGGGAACAGTGTGCTTCTGGGAACCGCATAAGCACACCAGCTAGGCAACAAATGCAGAATGAAGTGAGACGAGCAGATAAAATGGACGTGCTTTTTCCAATGTGTACAGGGTGGGCATTCACCAAATTCCAAAATTCTCCCAGACTGTCAAACTTGCAGGCAATTCTGTGTAAGTGATCAGTGTTCCCCTGTGAGAGTCACATGAGGAAGACTTGTGTGTGCCAGTAACAGGTGGGACTCTGTGAGGAGACCTACACGCCTGTATTTTTGACACTACTTGTGAGATTTGATTGCGCTGTGTAACTACAACTACATTCCATTTAGATGCAGATGGGAGGGTGGAAAGTTGGGACAGGGATCAATGTAGTGCTTCTAAGTGGATTTGCAATACATAGAAAAAAGAGCCTCCTGCCAAAACCAATTTTTTCTTAATTTTTACAAAAGAACCTCAACTTCTTGAAGAATTCCATTTCTTAATAAAAAAAAAAGTTGGTGAATGCACCCAGATCCTAAGCTGTTCAAATTCATTTCCCGTGGTTATATGTTTACTTAATACTCAAGGGGATATATTATTTGCCTCTGACTAATAGACTAATATAAATACTTTTACATTCAAAGTATTTAATCTAAGGGATAGTTTTCTCATACTTTTCAAATTGATGCCTGGATTTTAAAGAAGAAAATCATGAAAAAGTGTTTATAATAAAAATTTCCCCACCATTCACGTTTTTCCCATTTTGACAGAAATAACACTGCTCGCGAGATTCACTGATATAAAGTTCTTTTTCCCCATCAGAACAAACATGGGATTGAATAAAAGACCTTGATTTTATTCCTGTGAGATGCATGTCTGGTGTCTAACTTGCGAAGCTGGAAGAGAAGAAACTGCTTTAAGTTACTGTGTTTGGGGTAATTTGTTCCAGCAACAATGAACAGTAACACTTGCAGAAACCTGGGCCCTTGTCACAGAGCTAAACAGAGACTCCAGGGCCAAGAGTCAGAGAAACTAGGGAAGTCCCAGGGGGAAAGAAGGCAGTGTGGCCCCAGCTGCTGCTTCATGTAGGAGGAGTCAGTAGGTCAGCAGTCTAGTGTGTGTGAGTGTGTGTGTGTGTGTGTGTGTGTGAGTGTGTGTGTGTGCACGCTACAAAAGAGCTGCTCCGGCCCTGCGCTTCCAAATCTCCCAAGACTCTCCCTTATGGCCCAGGTCATTAGAAAGAGGATTCTGGGGAATTTAGCTCAACCTAGCCAAAACAACACATCACAAAGCCATTTCCTAGGTTTCTCATGCCATCGACCTCTCTGATTTTCCTTCCTTCCTTCCCTTTGAGAAAATTAATATCAAATTGATTGATTTTGAAATTTTTATCTTAAAATGTTTAAATGCATGCAAGGTGTTTTATTTACTTACTTATTCATTCATTTATAACTTTTTTAAAAAGTGGAGGTGCTGGTAATTGAACCCAGGACCTGCACGTGCTAAGCACTGTGCTACCACTGAGCTCTACCTTCCCCATGAGGGTTCTATTTAGAAATAGACACTACTCCCCCAAGCCTAGAGCACTATGCATTCACAGTATCACATGTTTTACATACAAATTTACTTACTTAAGGGCTTACAAATTACAAAAGGCGAGATTTGCCTAAACTAACAACAGGTTCCTAACTGAGATCTAGGCTGTTTCAAAATGAGTATTTTACAAACATGCATGGTTTCCTGAAAATTGTCATGAACATAAAAAAAATTTATTCAAAGATGCAATGCATAGAACATGGAAAGATGAATAAAGTTACAAAAGGCAGAATGAATATTCAGTTTCTAGCTCCCCCTCTGTTTCTGAGCCGGGCAGGCTTGTTGAAAACAAACAAACCAGCCTATTTCTCTGAAATTTAATTGCCTCATCTGCAAAACAAGAATGATCTCAGCTACCTTCAATTCCAGGAAACTTATAACTTGGAATTATTTATGATTTTCTGAAGTTGAACGGTATGTGATGTAAAGAATTGTTACTAGGAAGTGGTCATTCTGAACAGGTTTCTTACTGCTTGACCTAACCAGCCTGCACCCATCACGGAAACAGCCAGAAAGTGACTAGATCAATAGCAGCCTTTGAGACCTGTTTTTTGAAAAACGTAACTGAATAGAACAGTAAAATCCCTGGACATGCAAAAGTTGTAGCCCCTCTCTTTGGGGGCGACCACAAGCTTTTGAAACATGTGGAGAGGAAACTGACATGGCCTTACCCTGATAAAGAGCACAGCAGCGTTGAAAGAAGCACAACTACGCAGCAGATCGAGAGAGTGAACTCTCTGAACCTATCGTTCCACAATGAGCTGTAGAGGTCTCAGTCAGCTATGTGCTTTTCTGATCCACAACTCTAAAAAAGCAAATTTTGACCGTCAAATGTATTAAGAATTTAACTTATTTGCCATATGTCTTATCTGAAAGACAGGGGGAGATAAAAAAACCTGCTGGGAAACGTTTTAAAAAAAAGTTTGATCACATTAAGAGTGAGACACAAAAGGACAGAAGGATAATGATTGTTTCCCCCTAAATTCCCGGGCTGAACAGAAGTCCTCCAGAAGTCCCCCTTACCAGACGGCTAACCCAGTGAGGAAGACAGCTCACTTGATTTCAAATGTGAGAGTGATTTTTTTTAAATTTAAATGACAAGAGAGAAACTATCTCAACTTCATTATATCTAAGAGGAGAGCTCAAGTGTTCAGCATGTGGGTCTGGTTTGAGGGTTTGAGTAAAATTGTGCCTTTTTTTTTTTTTAATAGAAATTGTATGTAATCTGGGCAGTGGCTTGAACCATTTGCTAATAGTAATTGTTGTTTGAGAGTGGAGTAGGAGATTGTTAAAGAAGTCTTCCCTGGCAGATGGACTCCACAGGAACTGCCACGCAGTTTGCAGCTGGCAGGAGAGGACCACAGTGTGGACAGTGGTGTGGGCGCCAGAGCCCCCATCTTCCCCTTGGCAGTGGAATGGAGACACGGGAAACATCTCTGGGAGTTTGCCAGGGGCCTGAACGCACGTCTGACATCCTTTCCCTCCCCAGCCCCTCCTCAGCCCTGGATCTGACAACAAAACCTGAAGCAGGCATATTTCTAAGAACATATGTTTTCAAAAAAATGATGATTTAATGAAGTGGCTAATCTGAACTATGATTAGTAGAAGTTCATTTAAGATTCAACATAGGCAGTTGTGCCCTGGGAGCCTGCTGGCGGGGTGGCAGGTGAGGGCGGGCTGAGCGCCTGGAGCGATGCTAACCCCCCCCCGCCCCCTGCCCCGGGGGGCGAGGCGAGGGCCTGGCCAGGCCTTGCGGAGCCAGTGAAACTGAGTCTCATGTAAGCACCGGTGAGGGATGCTTCCTTCAGCCCGCAGACCTGGCCTTCAGGCTGCTCCCAAGGCGATGAGCCCCAGGAACCCCATGAAACCTGCCCTGCCCCTGTGCCACACGGTTATGGGTCCCTTTCCTTATAAGGCGGTGCCTTGGCTACAAATTGCCACTCAGCCATCAAGATCTCTGTCTGTGGTCACAACCGTGAAGGGAGTCGCAGTGCGGCGCAGAACCAGGTTTTGGGGACCCCCTGGGCCCTGCACGGAAGCCTCCCACATCATGGAGCTGCCCAGCGTGACAGGAGGCAGCTCCGCCCTGAACTCCCCGCAGTGCCTCAGGCAGCAGGTCTTTGGGGAGGGTGGCGCCAACAAGGGCTACGGGCAGCAAGGGCTGTAGGGCTAGGGGGCCCACCCTCGGCCCCCCACCCCCAATGCTTCACCATCCGGTATGCAGGCAGCCTGGGGGCAGGGCGGAGGGCCTGGGCCTGCCCTCACATGTCACATGGCCCTCCACCGACGTCATGCAAGCCCAGGCTGCTGCTGCTGCCACCACCACCACTGCCAAGGTCACGGCTACTGTGGCTGCTCTCCAGGAGGAGCAGAGCCAGGAGCTGGGCCGTACAGAGGAATCAGGGCTGGACAGTCTTTTAACAGTTGGTTCCTGCAGCACAGAGGTCCCTCGAGACCCAGCTTCCCCAGTAGCAGGAACCCTGCCAGCGTGGGAGGCCTGATGCGCCCCTCTGGCATGAACCCCACCCAGGCAGCGGGCATGGTGCCCCTGAATGCAGGGCAGCGCCTGCCCCAGCCTGGGTACCCTGGGCCTCGCCAGGTCCAGGCACTACCCCGACAAGGGGTCAAGAGAGCCTACTCCAGTGAGGGGTATCCTGGGCAGCAATGCCCGCAAGGAGGCCAGTATGGGCCCAGCGCCACCCAGTATGCGCCTGGCCCTGGCCAGCTCTGTCTCCTCCTACCCTGGGCACAGGCTGTCCCTGCAGCAGGGCGGGGGCCAGTCCCTGCCCACCTCCACCCTGCAGGGCTGCACTACAAGCCTGCATGTTCCGACCCCAGCAACGCCAGCTCCCCACTGCCAGGGAGCCCCACGCAGCCCATGACTCCCGGCAGCAGCGTCCCCTACACGTCCACCAGCCAGGAGGTCAAATCCCCCTTCCTGCCTGACCTCAAGCCCAGCAACTCGCACCTGTCACCCTCTGGCAGCCCCTGTGACGAGCTGCAGCTGACCTTCCCCGAGCGGGACGGTGTGGTCCTTGAGCCCTTCCACGCGCAGCACAACCTGGCCGTGAGCAACCACGCCTT
Organism: Camelus bactrianus; assembly: GCF_048773025.1. NCBI lineage: Eukaryota > Metazoa > Chordata > Mammalia > Artiodactyla > Camelidae > Camelus > Camelus bactrianus. The sequence goes on along the minus strand of NC_133567.1, from coordinate 26,988,007 downwards.
CCAGCTCCGAGACTCTGTCCACAAGACCCTGATGCTGAGGCCTGACCTGGAGCTGCAATCAAGTGCTGCCACCACGAGGACCGGCAGATGAACACCAACTGGCCGGCCTCTGCGCAGGTCAGCATCAACACCACCCCACCCACCATCGAGCGTGGTGACAGCAAGACCCCACAAGCCCGTATACCTGAAGCATGTGTGCCAGCTGGGCCGCAACACCGTCCAGATCGCCGTCACGGCCTGCTGCTGCTCCCACCTCTTCGTGCCGCAGCTGGTGTGCCGGCCCCCCCGTCCGCTCCGTGCTGCGGGGCCTCCTCCTGCCCTTGAGCGCTGCATCACTGAGATAAAGCGGAACTTCAGCAGCGGCACCATCCCTGGCACCCCTGGACCCAGTGGAGAGGACAAGGTGGAATGACAGCCATCAAGGTGTCACTCAAGTGCCCCATCACCTTCCGCAGAATCCAGCTCCCTGTCCAAGGTCACGACTGTCACCACATACACTGCTTCAACCTAGAGTCAAATCTACAGCTCAGCTGTGAGCAAGGGACCGGGAGGTGCCCCGTGTGCAGTAAGACAGCATTGCTGGAGGTGGACCCATACATGCCGAGCATCCTCATTTACATTCAGAACTCCGACTAGGAGATCATCATCGGCCCCATGTGCAGCGGGAAGCCGGCGCCTGTGAAGCCGGTGCCTGTGAAGCCTGACGTGCACGTCAAGGAGGAGCCAGATGGGCCAGTGCTGCAGCGCTGCTGCACCGTGAGCCCCGCCCTGTGCTCATGCCCAGCGTGATGGAGATGATCGCCACCAGCCCTGGGCTTGGTGCCACCCTTTTCATCTTCTTGCAGCCCCCCTCAGCTCCTGCCCCTGGCGATTACCCCAGCCAGAGTTCCAGCTTCCTGGGACCAGGGACCTTCCCCAACTCCTTCCTGCCCACCACCTCCATCCTTACTGAGTTCACCCCAGGGCCCCCTCCTGTCCCTTATCAATCCGACATTCCTAGAAGCCCCAGACACCAGAGAGGTCTGCTGCCTGCCTCCCAAGTCAGATGGCACCAGCAGGTCACCTCGACCTGGACCATAACCTCAGGCCACCAGGGCTGCATGCTCCCAACCTTGGAGGCCCCCCAGGGCCCCAGCTGTACCACCCAAACCTCCCCCTGGGTCCTGGCAGCCCCTGGGCCCAGTGAACTTGGGTCTCATTGGCAAGTTGGCCTTCAGTGCTACCACAGGCATGATGGGCAACCCCCGTCTGGGGCAGGGGAGGCCCCAGAACCAGCCCTGGATCTGCCCCCAGAACTGACCAACCCCAATGAGCTGCCATCTTACCTGGGCCCACCTGACCTCCCAACAAACAGCAACGATGACCTGCTTTCTTTTCGAGAACAACTGATCTTGTTGACCACCACCTGCGGGGATGTGCCCACAGATGTCACACACCTGCCCCCCCCAGCCCAGCCCACCTGACACCAGCGGCCCTCCCGACGTGCACACCTGGAGCCTGGGCCCCTGATGCCTGGCCCCCCTGGGGCTGGAGGCAGCCCTGCACAGGGTGGGAGGGGACCCCAGGCAGTGGTACTCACTGGCCCAGTTAGCCAGCAGAGCTGTTTGTGCTGAGTTGCCCGACCCTGCCCCCATCTACACATGGCCCATGCCTGTCCAGCCCCACCTGGTCCATGACACACCTGCCACCCCTGACCTCTCAGCCTCACCCCAGGTTCCCCCACCCCTGCCTGCTCCCACCGGCCTGCATCTTGTCCAGTGTTGGCCTTTCTATTTCAATGGCCCCTTGGTCCTGGCCAGTGAGAGGCAGGCTTACTCTGTCCTGGGGCCTGATCTCACCCAGCCCATTGGGTGCACTGGGGGTTGGGGTCTATCTGCCCACCTGAGCCTTCAGGCTGAGGCTGGAGGTGGGGGCTGTAAAGCACAACAGTGTACACAGTGTAGAAACACGGATAGATATAGGGTGGCTGGTCCCTCTGTGCAGCCAGGGTCTCTGTTGGCTGGGCCTCCTGCCGGCACCCAAGTGCAGACAGGGAGGGGGTGTCAGTGGGGGAAGCAAGCCCCCGCCTGCTGGGGGTGGGGCTCAGACTCAGCTCCACGTACAGCCTCTCCAGGGGGCTGCTCCCCCAAGTTCCCCTTTTCTGGGAAAGTGAAGAATTGGTCCTGCTGTGTTTTTTTAAATCATCTCCCCTGTGTCCACCCTGGGGCCGTGCCAGGTGGGGGAGGGGGAGATGCTGCTCTCATGAGCGCAAGGCCTAGTCGTGTCCCCTGTCTGCCTGTCTCTGTCAAAGGACTCCCTCGTGGTGGGGGAAAAAATATAACACTGGCAAGTTGGAAAACCACCAAGTAAGGCCAGGCGTCTAGACTGCCTTGATGCTTTCACGTAAAACTCCAGCATCAAGTTGAAAGGTCTGCTGTTGTTATTTCATTTAAATTATTTAACTTCAAGGCTGGGTAATCAAAAAATAGTTTCAGAGCTAGGAATATACTGGTTAACAAGTTATGACCCTAGGGCAGTGAAATAATTAAATACAAACGGCTTAAATCTTGCAGATGCATTAATCTAGATTTGATACTGGTTCAGAAATGTATTTACAAAATTAAAAAATATAATCCGTCTTGGTATTTGTTTTCTTTCCATGTTCATGAAATGAAGAGCTTTTCCTGATCAGTTTTTCATACGATAGACAAGAAAATCTCGTGGCACTAGTCAGAAATGTTTATACCTTGGGAACTTCATGGCAAACCGGCCTCTTTCAATAGACAGACAGCAACCCCTCACTTACCTTAAAATTAAGCTGCTCTTCAGTGACGGTATTCATCAACCCCAGGACGCTGGTAAGATTGTCAGGTTCTAACCAAGTAATTTTCCAGCAAACATTCTCCCATATGTTCTGGAATTTTCCTGCGCATCTTAGCATCTCTACATAACAGCTCCATCACAGCCAGGGTCACAGCCGCGGGGCAACTCCCAAGTCCTGCGTAAAAGCCAAAGGTCTATCATTATCTGAGTCAAGCCACAGAGAACTCACACACAAAATGCTAGTTCACTCTATACATGGGCAAGACAAGTGGACTTCGTCAGTGAACACTGGATCATAAAAATGAACTTTTGATTTTGCGCTCGTTGTGACAATATCTGAGAAGCTCATTGTAAGCTAGAATATAAATTATCTTATGTTTTAAACTGTTGTGGGACGTGTAAAATTTTTGCTAAACTGCTCTTATATTCTTTTCTGATTTAGCTTTGGTTCACTAATACCTAGAAGTTTCTCCCCCCTCCCCAATTGACAATGCAGGGACTCTGGATGAATCTGCTGATTCAGTGTTATTGGACACTGCATGGCTTCCTCCAAATAGTAGAGAAGGGTGCCCGAGCACAGCTGATTCGGGAAACACGTGGTAACATCAAGCAGATGTTCTAAACGGACTTTAGAGAATCAAGAGTGACACCTATCCCCGCTACTCATACAGTTATCAGCTTTTGTAAGTGTAAAAACCTGCATATGGCTCTTTCCCATGTGTTAAAGGTAATACTCCAGCTTTTCAGCCCAGTGTTTACTGTCACCATTTTACAGACAAGGACACGTAGTCCCAGGGCCCTGAGCAGAGCTGGGACTCGACACTCCTACCCTTCATGACACTCGTCTAAAAAAGTGGAAAGAAAGAGCAAATGCGGATCCTACTCCGGGAAGAGCGTAGAGTGGGCCACTCCGTGGGGGGGGAAAAAAAGAAAGTAAAATAAAGAAACAAGAATCAGTGTGGTTTATCATTTATCAGATTTTGGTTAAAAAAAAAAAGTCTTAATATCTTTGTAATATTACAGATTATAACCTTAAGCGAATGCTGCCTTTGGCTTATAAAATAAAATCTTGTCCTGCTGCCTGGCAGGGCCCTTTAGTTCTCAACATTTAAGAGAAAAACCCTTTTTTTTCAAGTTAGTGCTGTTTTTAGAATATATTTTAAACACATTATATTATGCAAATTTTATCTAGAAATACATTGCTGTCTTTAGGCAATTAAAAAAAAAAAAGCCTTCTTGATTTCTTTTGGATTTTGTTTTGCTTTAAAATCCTTAGTGGAGGCTGGAGCCTAGAGGCAAAAGTAACAGTGTACCATCCGCAGGGAAGAAGCCAATTTCCTGGCTTCTCATCCTGATCTGAGATAAAATGTTTCCCCTAGTGAGTTCTTCTAGACTTATGTTTCAGTTTTTCCAGCTACAAAACAGGACAGTTATCAAATATTTACCAGGATGCTCCCCTCCCTCTTCCTTTCACTGGTGCAGACTGGAACTGGGGTTCCACACACAGTCTGTGGCTCTTTGCCATCCCTCACCTCCAGGTTCTGCCTAGACTGTGACATACTTGAAGGCAAGGCCTGTGTCCCAGCCCCCAGGACCAAGTCTGGCACATGATCGAAATGAACTGAGTTGATTAACTGGAACTTGCTGTTACCATATAACAGGTAATCCTATCTAATAGACCAGTGCTTCTCAAACTTGGCTGTGAATTGAAATCACTTGGGAAACTAATACATTTTTTAAGAAAAATTAAAATTAAAAATTAAAAAAACCCAAAAGGCAAAAATATAAAAAGAAAAGGGTGGACTCAGCCTTATGTTTAATAAAGTAAGAGGACATTTTAAAAAATGCTGGAGCATGGGTCCCACTTCCTGAGAGTCTGATTTAATTTGTCCGGAGTGTGACCTGAACATCACATGGTTCTAAGGAGAAGCCCAGAGTTAGACTCGCTCTAATGCTTCCCGAATTGATGAATACTCCGAGTGAGGCCATGTTTATTTGGTAACTAAGATGTCTTAGATTATACTGGACAGTTACTTTCCTTCCCTCTATTACCTCATTCCCAGCTCTTTTGGAATAAGCAAAGTGACTGTTAAAATTAGATATTGGCTGCTAAATCAGTATTTAAATCCATGTGACATGAAATGCTCCCCCAGCTTCCAGTGGAATGCATTTAAATTGTATTTGGAGTTGGTTTTGAGCAACTTTCTTCTGGGAAAAAAAACAAACTCATTTTACAAGCCCAGGCCCAGGGGACACAAGGACTCTCATTGCCTATGATATATAGAGATCTTCCATGCTAGTAATCTGAAAAATGTCATCTCTAGAAGACACACACACATTATGCTAGTATAATTTTATAGAGTAAGACCACACAGAGATGCTTTGGGAAGTCATTTTTACAAATAAGTTGGCACAATTCTTGCATTATAACCAAATCCAAACTCATTCTACTCCCTGCAAGACAGGCCAATAAACTGGGAGACGAGGTGTTGGGGCAAGGAATAGCAACTTTATTCAGAAAGTTGGCAGACTGAGAGGATGGCAGACTAATGTCTTGAAGAACCATTCTCCTCCAGTCAGGATACAAGCTCCTTTTACACAAAAAACAAAAACAAACAGGGGAGGGGGTGTGGTTGGTTGTTGCAAACTTCTTGCTGCAAGAATTCTTTGTTCCTACAGCCGTCCTTGTGGGTCAGGTCATGGTGCCCCTGTAAACCTCCAACAAAACAAAGGTTATTCTGTTTTGCAACTTGCCATCTCCACCTAAGTGCAGAAGTGCTGACACTGGTAAAGGTCAGAGCCTCTAGAAGAGGCTCTCCTGTCTATTTCAGGCTAAAGGCAACATTGTTTCCTAAAAGGTGCAGAGCTGGCAAGGCTAAGGAAAACAGAGCACAGTGGTCAAAACTAAAGGAGCAGATCCAATGTGGAGGCAGATTTGTTCTCCTCTGTTACAATATGAATGTTGGGGGGCACACAATTCAACCTGTAACAGCCTCTAACCAGACCTTATACTTTAGCCCAAAACTCAGCATTCCCATTACCTAAATAAAACGTATTCGTATTTCCCCATCACCTCATCGGGAACTGACTATGTGTGAGATTAGAGATAGGGATTACATATGTCTGGTCAACTCATTAATGGAAAAGAAAACGGGGGCTTTCTAAAAAGAAAATTGAACTGACCCACCTAAGCACTGAGGGCTGGCCAGTCAGCAGCGCTGTTAGAATTGGATAAAGCCTTGTAGACAGGTCAGGGGGTTTCTACCAATGATGTTTCCCCTCAGCTGTTTCTCTGGCTGGAGTGAGATTCCCAGTCATTTTTACCAACTGAAAAATTACTTGCTCTAAAAAGATTCCTTACTTGGAATTTCTCAAATGAAGACCTTCTTGATTCCCCTCACTAAAGCTAACTTTCTCTCTTCAGAAACAGTAAGTCTTCGTCATACAGTATTTCCCATGTTATAGCTATTGGTGCATTTGTTTCAGCTCCCCTATCTGATGTTACAAATTTCTTAAGCAGTGAAGGGGAGTGAAAAAAGGAGTCATGTGTTTTCCACGGTAGCACCTAATATCTTGGTTTGCACATATACAATCACATGCTCAAGAACTATGTATTGCATTAGACTAATTTTTAAACATTAACCCTCCTATTATAAAATTGACTCCAGTTTTTTTTTTTTTTTAAATATGATACTAGGGGGAGGTAAAAGCAGTTGAAAAATACTTCATATGCTCTTAAAGTCAGGAGATTTCAGAGATTCTTTTCATCATAATACTTAATATTTTGTTTTAGTTAGCAGTTTACATTTTTGTCAGTCCTCACCAGGAGGATGTGAGAACATTTAAGACAACTGAATCTTAATTAATATTTGTATCCCTAACATTCAGGCTTGAGTGTAGTAGATGCTCTGAAAGTACTGAATGGGAAAATGAGTGAGTGAAGAGGTCCCCCTACTCACAGGAGTCCAGGGTTCAGGTCTGCAACATTAAATTGGAAATCCTTTGTGGTTGAAAACATTGAATAGGTATAGATTGCCATCTAGTGGAACGTGTTTAGCAATGCTATTGGAAAACGGAACTCGCCTAGGACATTACATCAAATTTTTACTGGGCTGCATATGCCCTTATAAATCTCTAACAGTTGAAGAAATAATATAATTACCATTGGCTAACAATTACCACAGCAATACACAAAGATTTGCCATCATACCATAAAATATTTTTAAAACATTTCTTTGATGAGAAACATTAGTGAAAAATTCTCTGGACTTAGTGAAAACAGAACACACCCTCCAGTGTGCTTGAAGACATAAATGTATATTCATCTTTCCAAATATTGTCCCTCTTGCTAATATCATTCCTCTGCTCTGCCTTTTATGTCAGTTACTCTAGTTAATGCTCTACCAGTGGATACAGACACTCAGCTACAGGCAGTTTCATCTAGGCAAGCATAGTCTCTCTCATTATCTTTACATTTTCTACATTTTAAAAATGTTTTAGAACACCGATACATTTTTATTTGAAAAGACTTGAAACAAGAATCTGTGTCTGTTTGTATACTCTTTGGACCGTCTGTGTATCTGAAATTGAAAATAGGGCAGTAGGGTCTTAAAAGCACATTTGCCAATAACTGAATGCTTTTAATAATCTTGAAAGTCATGTCCTATCTTTGGTCATTTATTTTATATTTATACAAACATTTTAAAACATCATATTATTAAGATTTATTTATTTATAATGTTATTAAATTGAAATAGTATACTTAATTTACACAAAAGTTTAATAGATGGCTCTGGATTCCAGAAAGCTTTCAATCTATTAAGGGAGCTTGTGTTTTTATTCAAAAATCTATGTTAGGAATAATTCTGGTTTCAGCCATGGTAATTTCAGCTATTGAACTTACACCAAACACACACACACTTCCCCCATACAAATCAGACAAGACAAAAACCTATCAAGCAATTATTTTTAGGTATTAGACTCTAGGTATCACAGAGTTGTGATCCTTGAAAAAAGGAAAAACACGTGAGATGAGTTTCACATGCACCCTGACTTTCTGCCTAAGACACTTACCAAACTGGAATAGAAATAGAAACTACTCAAAATGAGACACAGAAAGTAAAAAGATTGAAAAAAGTGAGCAGAGCATCAGTAAGTTTAGGAAAAACTCCAAACACTTTAATACATGTGTATTTGGAGCCCCCAGGGAGAAAGAAGAAAAAAAAATGTAAGAAATATGGCCAAGAAATTGTCATATTTGGTGAAAATTTTAAATTCACAGATCCAAAAAGCTTAATGAAGCCCAAACAGGGAAAACATGAGCAAAACTACAGAAAGGCATATCATAATAAAATTGTTCAAAGCTGATAATAAAAAATTTAGACAACACATTAGAAAAAAATGCATACTTCACTAAAGAACAATGATAAAGGTTGTAGCAGACTTCTCATTGAAAGCAATGCAAACAAAAAGATAATGATGCAAAGTCTGTAAAGTACTGAAAAGAAAAGAATTTAGAATTCTTTATTCATCATAAATTATACTATAGACTGTTTTTATGTATCCTCCTCAAATTCGTATTTTGAAATCTTACCCGCCCAGTGCAGTAGAATTAAGAGAGGGAACTTTGGGAGGTGATTAGGTCGTTAGAGTGCAGCCCTTATGAATGGAATTAGCGCTTTTACAAAAGAAACCCCAGAGAGTTCTCTCAGTCTTCCCACTGTGAGGACACAGCAAAAGGATGGCTGTCTGTGAACCAGGAAGTGAGCTTTTACTAGACACAGAATCTGTTGGACGCTTGATCTTGGACTTTCCAGCTTGCAGAAGTGTGAAAAACACATTTCTATTGTTTATAAGTTGCCCCAGTCTACAATGTTCTGTTATAGCAGCCTGAATGGACCAAGAGTAATGTGACATGGGGAGGATGATTCCAAAGGTAATTTATAGATCATAAAGGCTTTCTCTTTGGTTTCAAAAAAGGAAACCCCCACCTCACTTTGAACAGGCCAGGTGACTTCTTCCCAAAGCTCTGGGAACCCAACCCCTGCCCAGTAAAGCTGTGGGGCAGGACCACCATCCCACTGGTATTTCTGCCCCAGTGGACCTGGAGGGCAGAAGGCTGAGCCAAAGCAGAGTATTCTTGAGGCTTATTACTCATAGAGTTTGGTTTGTAGTTTTGAGTTACTGAGGACCCATTACTCTTTCTGCTTTCCTATTTCTCCCTTTTGTAATGGAAATGTTGATCCTATGTCTGTCTGATCACTATATTTTGGAAGGACATAACTTGATTTGTTTCACAAATTCATAGCTGAAGAGCCATTTGCCTCAGAAGGAGTTATACCTTGAGTCTCACCCATATATGATCTAAGTGATATTTAGATGAGATTTTGAATTTTAGACTTTAGAGTTGATGCTGAAACAAGTTAAGACATTTTGAGCTGTTGGGATGGAATGAACATATATTCCATATGAGAAGAACATATATTTTGAGGGACCAGAGTGGAATTCTATAGACTGAATGTTTGTGTCCCCCTAAAACTCACGTATTGAAGCCTAATGCCTTATATGATGGTTTGGGAAGGTGATTAGATCATGAGGGTGGAGCCGTCGATGGATTTAGTACCCTTATAAAAGAGACACCAGAGTTGTCCCTTTCTACTATGTGGCCATGCACCTAGATGGTTTTTTTGTAAACCTGGAATTAGGTTCTCACCAGACAACAAATCTGCCATTACTATGATCTTAGATTTTTCCAGCCTCTGAAGCTAAGAAATAAATTTCTCCTGTTTATAAGTCAACCAGTCTATGTTATTCTGTGATAGCAATTTAAACAAACTAAGGCAAATTACAATAAATAGAGACATTAAAAAAAAAACCAAAGCTGAGGGGAGAAGGGATCGCTCAGCAGTAGAGCGTGTGCTTAGCATGAAAAAGGTCCTTAGTTCAATCCTCAGTACCTCCATAAATAAATAAATAAACTTATTTACAACCCCCCAATAAATTAATTAAATAAAATAAAAGATTTGAAACATTTAAAAAATACCAAAGCTGAAAGAAACGATCATTGGTGGACCCACACTACAAGATATACTTCAGGCAGAAGGAAAATGGTACAGCGTGTGAATCTGATTATACACAAAGGAATGATGATCACCAGAAATAATAACTATGTAGGTAAATATATAAAACTTTAAATTGTTACTTAAATTTATTTAAAAGACAAGTGAATATTTAAAAATAGTAAAAATAAATTGTGGGACCTACAACATATAAGGGATTAGAATGTTTGGCAGGGAGTGGAATTGGAGTTGCAATATTGTTGCAAGTTGCTTTTATTATAGAGGAAGGGGTGAAATGCCACTTGAAGGTAGATTGTAACAAGCTAAAGATATATACTATAAACCTAAAGCATCCACTAGAATAACAAAATGAAGAGTTATGGTTGATAAACTGACAAGATGCTAAAAGGGACTCATAAAAATTGCACAATTATTCCAAAAAAGTGCAGAAAAGAAGGGTGAGAGAGCAAAGAAAAATTGAAACAAATAGAAAACAAAATGAAATAAACGATCATATTGAATATGAATGGTATAATCATCCAATTAAAAGGCAGAGATTGTTAGATTGGACAAAAGTCCATGACACAAATCCATGCTGCCTGTAAGAAACAGTTTAAAGATGAAACTAAGTTAGAAGTAACAGGATGGAAAATGATGCACCATGATAACACTATGAAAAGAAGCTTCAAATGGTTATACTAACATCAGTCAAAGTAAATTCAGAGCTAAAAATATTGCCAGAGATATATATGGTCATTTCATAATACAAAGAGGTCGATTCACCAAGAAAAAGAAAATATGTTTGTACCTAAAACAGATATTAAAAATACATGAAGCAAAAACCAGCATAGCTGCAGAGAAATTTTAAAATACCCAAGTTGGAGGCTTGCATACTCCTCTCTAAATAATTGACAGAACAAGTGGATGGAAAAACAGTAAGGACATAAAAGCCACTAACAATACTGCCAACCAATTTGTCTAATTAGCATTTATAGATCAAACTACCCAACAACAATAGAATACACTGTTACCACATTAGACCATGTTCTGGGCTATAAAACAGATCTCAGTAAGTTTAAATAATTTGTTATAAAAGCATCTTCTCAGACTACAATGGAGTTTAGTTAAAAAAAATCAATTAAAAAATCCCAAACTGAAAGGATATTTCCCTCAAAAAATGGTTCTGGGAAAACTGAAAAAATACACACAGAACAATAAAATTGAAATCCATCTTACAATGCGATAATCTTTTTGGATATGATGCCTATAGCACAAACAGCAAAAGCAAAAATCAACAAGTAGAACTATATAAAACTTAAAAGCATCCGTAAAAAAAAAAAGAAACAAAATAATGAAAAGACAACTTACAGAATAAAATAAAAGTTTTGTAAGCTATATAACAAATAAGGTATTAATATCCAAAATATATAAAGAACTCACACAATTTAATAAAAAATACAATCTAATTATTGTATTGGCAGAAGAATTAAATATACATTTTTCTGAAGAGGACATCAAAATGGCTAACAGGCACATAAAAAGATGCTCAACAATCATCAGGAAAACGCAAATCAAAACCAAAATGTAGTACACTTTCACACCTGTTACAATGTCTGTCATCAGGAAGACTAGAGACAACAGGTGCTGGCGAGGATGCAGTGACAAAAGAACTCTTGTACATTGTTGGTAGAAATGAAAATTGACCTAACCATTATGGGAAAGAAAATACAGTTTCCTCAAAAAATTGAAAATAGATCTACCATGTGACCAGTAATTCCACTTTTGGGCATATATCCAAAGAAAATGAAAACAGAATTTCAGAGATATATGCACTCCTATGTTTACTGCAGCATTATTCACAATAGCCAAGACATATAAACAATCTAAATACCCATCAAAGGATGGATTAAAAGGAGATGTGGTACATACACAGTGAAATATTATCCAGCTATGAGGAAAAAGGGCATCCTGCCATTTGTGAAACATGAATAAACCTTGAGCACATTATGCTAAGTGACATAAGTCAGAGACGGGCAAGTACTGTGTGATATCATTTACAAGTAGAATCTAAAAAAGTCAAACCCATAAAATACAGAGAGTAGGATTACAGCTACGAGGGGATAGGGTTGGGGTAGGGAAATAAGACTGATGGTGTTTAAGTGTACAAACTTCTAACAAGTAGTAAATAAGCCACAGAGATCTAATGCACAGTATAATGAACATAGGCAACTGTATTCTATTCCAATCAACAAACTTGTTAAGAAACTAAAACTTAATTATCCCAACCATTAAAGAGAAAGGATAATTATGTAATATGACACAGGTGCTAAGTATTGCTATAATAGCTATCATATCACAATATACAAATGTATAAGATTAACATAATGTGCATGTTAAATTTACACACTATGTCAAATACATTCAATAAAAAATACAAATATGTAAATAGAATGAAATACCTCCCTCCCCAGATTCCCAAACAATGCTGGTGCAATCACTTTGGGAATCCTTTTGACACTATCTGATAAAGTTGGGCATACATATATATAGGTTCAGACCCTAAAATTTGACTCTGAAGTATGTATCTAACAGATTTGTATAATACACATATTTACTAAAGCATATGGACAAAGATGTCCATAAAAATCATTCTAAAGAGCCCCAAACAGAAGACAGTAAGTAAGCAATACAGTAGATAAACATAGCATATGACTCTGCAGTAGAAGGGATAAACAATGTAGTGTATTCATACAAAGGAATACTATTCAGTAATGAGAATGAGCTGTCTACAGTTACATGCAACAACATGGAAGAATCTCACAAGCGTGATTTAGACAAATAACACAATATAGAAATGAGTTCATACCGTATGATTCCAATAATGTGAATTTCCAAAGCAGGCAAAACTAATGTGTCACGGTAGAGTCAGTCTAGCGGTTAGCTTAGGCAGCCAGCGGGCAGGCTGTGAAAGAACACAAAGGATTTGGGTTATTTTGCTGTTTGATCAGGGTGGTGGTTACATAGGTGTGTTTACTGTATGAATACTCATTAAGCTGTAGGCTTATAACGTTTCTTTAGGGATGTAATACTTCAGTAAAATTTTCTCTAAAAATGTAGATCAGATTCAGCACCCCCTGCTTAATCTCCACTCCAGTGATTTTCCACTATAATTAAAATAACACTTGAAATTATGAAATCATAATATTATGCATAATTTTATACCAAAATATTAAAAAACTAGAATATTTGTTTTCTGGAAAATATATTAGCTCCAGATAAACTGGGGAATCTGAAGAGGCCAATCATTACAGAGGAAATTGAAAATGTAAAGAACGATATACTCTAAAAAAGGTATGTCTCTGAGAATATGATGGAAAAAATTATACCAATTGTTTAAGGAACAAATGATATACACAATAAACAAACTGTTGCAAATCATAAAGAAAATAAAAATTTTAAGCTTCTGTAAGTTTGTAGTAGTCTTGACATCAAAACAAAGTAACATATTTAAGGGCACAAACATTTTTAGCACACAATTATAAACACTAGCATCATTTAAACACACAGATTAAAAACTAGGCCAATCTCATCTGTACACATAGAAACACAAATTTGTAACAAAATATTATAAATCTATTCTAGACAAATAATAAAAAATAACACCATAGTGAAATATATATTATTCTAGATATGGAAATAACAGTTTGATATTATAAATTAAATTTATGTCATTAGTGGATTAAAAAAGAAAAAGAAATGTGATCCTTTCGGTGTATACTGAAAACTATCACTTGATAAAATTAAGTAACCCTTTTTCACAGTGCTCTCTTTGCTTGATAAACTTGTCTACCAGAAACTCATGGCATACTAACTTGATAAACAGTGACATAAAAATAATTAAGCTTGCTTTCTTTTTGTACATTTTTTATTGAGTTATAGTCATTTTACAATGTTGTATCAAATTCCAGTGTAGAGCACAATTTTTCAGTTACATGAACATACATATATTCATTGTCACTTTTTTTTTTTTTGCTGTGAGCTAATAATGAAGCTTTCTTGAAGGAAGAAGTTAAGAATGCCCATATTCAGAGAATAAGCTTACCATCTGTTATAACTACAACTGAGTTCAACCAAGAGTGGAGAAACTTTATCAATATACAAAAATCTCTAATTTCCTGTACATCAGCTATAATTGACTAGAAAATTATATTAATAAATCTAATAAAGTATAAATTATTGTAGCCCTTTATTAAAGGTTTATGGCCAGAGAGAGCATTTTTTTTTTAAACATGATAAGAACACAGCATTTGGATGATCAAGCAGGAGACAGAAAGTGGAACATCCTAAATTTAAGAGTGACACAGAATAAAATGCGTTCCTATGATAAGGAGCGCCAGCTTGGCTTGTGCCTTTGTCTGGCCCCTCAGGTTCCATTACAGCTCCTAATGGTTGGTGGTCTGATGCTGCTTGACAGATACCAGAGTCCCTTCCTCCCAGACTCCCAGATCTCCCGTAGAGATCCATGAAGTGCTGCCCCTTGGGGGCTATGTTCTCTGATTACTTACCTGCTCCTTTCTCCAAACTGTTTTATCCATAATTCTCAGGAGTCAGAGCCCTGATATTGCTTTTCCAAGAAACAGAATAGTTAATTTAGAAACTCCTTCATAGTAAGTGTTAGTGACTTATGTAACTCTTCATTATGTTTCCACAGGGTAATTGCTTGTTTTGGTAAAGCAGAAACTTTACTTCAAAGGATTGAGTCTTTAATGAGGGTGATATTAAAAAAAAAAAAAAAAACAGCAGAAAGAAGTAACTAAAGCTAACACTACTAGAAGCTGAAGGAATGAATTCTGGTTTCATCTTACCCCACTTTAAAAAAATTAAATTTGAATAAATAAGAGTAAAATTAGTATATTTATTGAAGGTGTGTATCAGTGAATGAACCCAGCAAAAACAAAAAACAGAATGTAACAAAAAACAAACTGATGTTTAAAAATTGTGCTTTTCCATCCAATGTGGGGCGTGGGAGTGGGGAGTTGTCTGCTAGTGGTGACGGCTCAAAGGAAAATAAAAGCTCCTAGTTAAGAAGAGTTCTATGACAGTACTTTCAGTTAAAAAGCAGGAGACACCACCTCTCCTTAGCATAGACCTTTGAACACACTGAGTATGGATATGTACATTAAATTCTATGCCAACTATTTTATTCCCTGCCCATTAGCTTGTTGAAAATACAGGACCACAAGTTCCAAATCAACAGACATGGAGGACCCCAGGAGTTAGCACTTTCCTTAAACAGGTGACCTGAAATCACACTTTGAAAAATAATAGGAATATGGTAACTTCTTTGAACAACAGATGGCAGTAAAGTCAAAAGAAAGATGAAATTATTTTCCTGTTCTCAGCAATTGTCAGGAAGCATTTTGACCCTTGACCTCTGATATACTTTTGAATATAAAGAGCTTCCTTGAAAGTTTGCTGGCTCTAGACATAATTCTTATTACATAGTTAAAATAATATCTTATTATTCTTTTAGCTGATGATTCTGATGTTTGTTTAGTAAGTCAAAATGTTAAGAACTCTTTTTGAAAATATGTATTATTGTATGGCCTCCTCTTCCACAAGGACTTTATTTACTCTCCCTACTGACCTCTCAAAACCGATAATTTGATCTAGGCTGGTGTATTAAAATAGTAATGATTTGGGTAAATATATGCTTTGTTATTCTATCTATCCAACATGTAGCTCTTAAACTCAAAATGTATTCAAAGACAGACTGAGGGAACAATATTTTTGGGGGATTTAACTAATTACAGAGATTAATCAGGGCAGAGTCACTTAATAAATGTTGTAAATGGGAGTAATAACATGATATCAATCTATCTTTTGAGAATTAAAGATGGTTTCCTGCATGAGGTGACATGAGGACTGAGGCCAAAATGTTAAAAAAAAAAAATAAAAGAAAGCCTAAAAAACTCTGGTGAGAGATAGGAGGAACCCCATATAGAAAAACTTCTAAGACAAGAGATAATGTGGTGACTTCAGGGAACCCCAGGTAATTTACTGTGGATGGAGCAAAGAATTAAGGTGAAATATAAAAGAAATTTAGTCAAAATGTTAAGAAGAGGCCAAACAATGAAAGGTCTCCAATGCCAAGCTTAAGAATTTGGAAGTATTACAAAGGAAGTTATTGTAAGATGTTAAGGAAACAATTAAAAACTCAGTCACATTCCAGTATATCCATAAAATCATATAAGATAGTCAGAAAATAATTCTTAAATAAAGTTCTTAGAGGGAGAAGAAAACCAAGAAAAACATTAAGTGACTTGCTCCAAGATCATGCAGTTTTGTCAGGTACAGACCTACAAAGAGAACCAGAACCTTTATATTATGCCCAGTGCTCTCTCCAAGATGTGGAACAGCCTTGCATCAT
The DNA here is from genome assembly GCF_048773025.1 of Camelus bactrianus. Classification (NCBI taxonomy): domain Eukaryota; kingdom Metazoa; phylum Chordata; class Mammalia; order Artiodactyla; family Camelidae; genus Camelus; species Camelus bactrianus. Next base: position 26,971,717 of record NC_133567.1, on the reverse strand, counting down.
AACTGTACCTGGATCTGAAGCCATAAACACCTCCACAATCAACTGAGCACCTTCTTTCTGTCAAAGACTATTTTACATAAAGTAAAATCATGTAAACATTACATGAACGTCTCACATCCTTACCAAAACCCAAGACAACAATTAAACCATCAAACAGATAAGGATTTGTTGAGGCTCTGGAAGTCTGGAAAGTAGAAAAAAATCAGAGAATAGAAGGCTTGGAAATATTATTGTCTTTAAGCTTAGATGTATTACCTGTTAAGCTGAGTCAAGAGAAATAAAATAGTCTCTGCTCTGTCTTGGCGTTTGGGTGTTTGTGATTGAGGAAGCATTATGTTTAGAAGGAATATATAAAAATGATAGAAAACTGTGTTTCCGTGGATTTAAAGTTTCCCCCACACTTTGAATTGACCTTGTATTCAGACTGAAATCATCTCATTTCATACTCCTAACAGCTTATGTGAAATTCATATTAATATTCATTTACAGAGGAGGACACTGAGATCCAAGGAGGGTAAGTGACTTGTACAAACACAGCTATTAAATGCCAGGCAGACAGACAAAACAAATTGCAGGACAAATAGAATAAAATGTCATTAAGCTTATTTATATGGATAGTGTATAAAAATAACAAAGGAAGATTCCTTATCTTTGTAATATTTTATTTTCTGGTTATAAAAGTAATTATGTTCATTATTGAAAGGAGAAAAGGTAATGGATTTTTATAGTCCCAAAAACTAAATACCAAAAAATATAACATAAAAGGAAAATGTTCTAAAGAGAGTGGTGATGGCAACTTAAACAAAATTTAATTCCCTCAATGCTTCTCATAAAAATGTCCCAATCAATAGAGAGTAATAGTAGCTAGTTAACAACATATCTTACAGATTTATAATAAAATCTTCCTTACACAACTAGAAAATTTACCTTTTAAAAAAATCCATAGAAAATTTAAAAGCATTAAAAATTTCTTAGAGTCATGTTGTCCAAGTTGCAATAAAACTTCAAACTAAAATTTAAATGAAACAAGAGAAATCCCAGCATTGGGGTGGAGAATAATGAAAATGTGAGCAGTCTTTATGAGGTAGATCAAACCTGTTCTGGGAGGGAAATTCATTGCTTCAAGTGTTATTTAAAATTTATTATTATAAAAATAGAAAAGGTAAGACACACTCCTTTTGAATTAGTGACATTCTAAATATCTCATGCCTGGGAAAGATAAGAGAATGACCTTAGGAAACTACTGAATTATAATAAATACACTGGGATGACAGCCAACAAACATGGAAAAAAGGCCTAGCAAATATCCATGCTAAAACCAGACCTCATGACAAAATTATTAGAGGTGCACAGTCTACACAGGAACGCATTCTCTATTTTTTAATGTTATTTTATATATTTTATGTTTAAATTTTTTTTCTTTTTAAAATTTTAAAATAATTTTATTTGTTTTTGTTTTATTAAAAAAATTTTCCATCTTTTTAATTTTTAAAAAATTTAAAAAAATTTTTTTGTTTTGCTCTGTTTTGTTTTGTTGTTTGTGTTTTTTGTTTTATTTCCACATCATCTTTTAAAAAATTCCCTTCAAGACCACTGTAGATAACTGACACTCCATAATCCATAGTGCCAAAGAGATATAAGTAAAATAAAGATGCAGAGGAACCACTCACAATTAAAAGCACAAGAGACATCCCCTGAAAGAATGATTAATGAAATAGATCTCCATAGTCTAATAGATCATGACTTCAAAAAGGGTGTGATCAAAGCACTGAAGGAACTAAAAGAGATTATGAAAAGAGACAGAGACCACTTTAAAAAGGAAATTGAAACTATATAAATGAGCCAATTAAAACCAGGAAACTGAATGGCTGAGATAAGAACAGAGCTAAAGGCTGTAAAAAGCAGACTAGACAATGCAAATGAATGAATAAATGACTTAGAAGACAGGACAACAGAAGTCACCCAGACAGAACAGCAGACAGAAAAGCGAATAAAAACCAGTGAAAGTAATATAAGGGGCCTATTGGATAATACAAAGTGTGTCAACCTACAAAGAAAAGGGAACCCTCCTACACTGCTTCTGGGAATGTAGTTTGGTGCAGCCATTATAGAAAACAGTATTGAGATTCCTAAAAAAACTATAAATAGACCTACCTTATGATCCAGCAATCCCATTTCTGGGCATATATCCAGAGGGAAATTTAACTCCAAAGTTCACAGCAGCACTATACACAATAGCCAAGACATGGAAGTAACCGAAATATCCATCAACAGATGACTGGGTCAAGAAGTTGTGGTATATTTATACAATGGAATACTACTCAGCCATAAAAAGAATAAAATAATGCCATTTGCAGTAACATGGATGGACCTGGAGATCATCATTTGAAGTAAAGTAAGCCTGAAAGAGAGAAAAAAAAAAATACCATATGATAACAGTCGTATATGGAATCTAAAAAAAAAAAAAAAAAAAAGCCACTGTGAATTCACCTGCAAAACAGAAACTCTCAGATATAGTAAGCATTCTTATGGTTACTGGGGAAATGGGGTGAGAAGGCATAAATTTGGGAGTCTGTGATTTACAAATGTTAGTCACTATATATAAAAATAGATTTTAAAAAGTTTATTCTGTATAGCCCAGGGAACTATGTTCAATATATCATAATAACCTTTAATGGAAAAAATATATGAAGACAAATATATGTATGTATACACATGACTGGGACATTGTGCTGTACACCAGAAATTGACACATTGTAATTGACTATACATCAATTTAAAAAAAGATTTAAAAATTAAAACTAACTAAATACATCAATCAGATCTGAGTGATGTATTAACAGAATTCTTTGATAATAAGTGACAAAATCTCAGCTCAAAGAAGATTAAAACTAGGGTTTTTTTTTTTTTTTTAAATTCAGTGAATTTTGGAGCAGCTAGTAGACATGACAAGAAACTAAGTAATCAGGGATATTGGGGACCACAAAGACAGAAATCCTGTACTTTATGTTTCCAGCTTGCTCTCTTGTACTCAGTCCCTCTTTTTGTCTTTGATTTCTTCTTGGTTTCATTTCTTCGTGTGACTGCAAAATGGCCAGAGAAAGCTCTAGATTCTAGATGTGTAGTTTTGTGACCTGAGGACTCATGTACTTTTCTCACAAAGTATAGTTACAAGAAGTCTATGGAAGAATTTTTAAAAGTCTCAGTTTAGTCATTTACCTATTCAAAAATAATGTATTTTTATCTTCTTTAGACAAGTGTAAGTCTTCATAAAAATGATGGTGAAACCATTCTGGAAAGCACAAGCTAAAGACAATACCAACTTCCTTGAACATGAACCTACATGGTAGAAAATGCAAGATTTTGGATTGAAAGCCAAGTTACAATTCCCAGCTTGAACTGAAAAGTTGTTGTGTTATGACAAAGAGAAAGTACCAAAAACTTCTAATGAAAATAGGAGGAAGGCGATTAAAATATACATACATACATACTGAAAAAAAGGAAACTATGCTTATTAAGTAATGTAATATGGTCCTTTGTAGTGGCTTTTTATTAAATGTATTTAAGAAGATTAGAAAATATACTCAATATTTGAAAGAAGTAAATACTCCCAGAGGCAGGAGAAGAGATCAAAAAAATTACTTTAAAAAAACTTAGAAAAGTTCAAGAAAATGGATAATTATCAATGTTGATGCCATACTCATGCAGAATTGCTCTAGGCTTCATTTATGGATCTGGGGCTTCAGATAATAACCCAGTTTCACTCTCTCCTTTCATCTACCTCTCCTCTTTCCTCAAACTCATTAAAAAATGCCTCCACTTCAATTCACCTAAGAATCCTCCAGAGGTACCTCCTATGTGTTTGTGTTTAACCACAGGTCTAGGTAGCTGTTTAGTTAGTTACTGCATGACATTGGCTATTTCTTTCCTTTTTCAGTCTTCTGCTTTTGTTAGGTACTGAGGGGTCCACTGCACTTCACATTGTGATCTATCAGGGACTGGAGTCTTTTGCTGGACATCTTCCAAATGCTTCTGTGTCATCTAGAAATTACCTTATCCTGCCAGTGCCCACAGTAGCTAGGAATCTGGGAGAGATGAAAAGCTGATGTTTTCTGTTTCAAAAGGAACACTCAATCAAAGGTTCAAAAGTAGTATGCTCATATTCTCATGTGTTACAGACTTTATGAAACAAAAGGATTTTTTTCATTTTTACTTAACAGCTTCCTTATTAAACACAGTACTCAGAAATAAATCCAGATGGAATCTGGACACTGAAATAAATCTGAATGACAGATAATTTTTTTTTTTTGAAGTGATTCTCCTCTTTGTCAACCAAAAGAAGACAATTTATGTCAATGGAGGTAAATTCCCTATTACGCGCTCCCATTTCCCTTGGAATGATTGTTCTTTCAGATGCAAGCTAAGTGCAAATTTTATGCGTAGCAGAAACCTGGACTTGAGTCCATGTGTTCTAATCCTCGGTGTATTTCTCTATGCACTGATAACAATCATAGACAGTCTATTTTTAAAAGGAAAAACAAATCAAAGACAGACAAACAAAACTACATACAACTAGAGAAAACTGGATTTCCATGAATTGGACTAGCTTCTTTCCTGCGCTTCTCAGTTTCAGTAATGGTTCATGTTACTATCTTACTCTCATTGAAATTTTCTTGGTCCAATATTCTTCCAAGTCTTCACATGATGGTATCGCTTGCAGTCTAAGACAAAGCAATATAGCACTAATTTAATTCATGTTGTCCCATGTTGCTCTGTAACTAGTTCATGTATGTCAGTCATGTCTCTGAACAGACCATGAATCTTGAACAGGCAGGAATCACATCTTATACTATTGTGACCCCCAAATGTTAAATGTAGGGTTGCACATGAAACAAGAGCTCAATAAAGGCTTATTTCCATTCATATCTCACTTACATACTGAACCACTCGTTCTCCTTTTGAAAACTGGATAATCGTTAATGTAAAAATCAATTTGTATTATAAATTTCTCAAGTCATATTCCTATTTTAATAGCATGTAATTGCCTAAATATGGTAGAAAAATCTCTGTCTGTTAATGAATTCTGTTTCAAATGCTCTTATTACAAAACTTTCAAATCTTATTACCCAAACCAGGATTTAAAAATAGAAGGATAATGGAGTGAAATGGGAAACTGTTGATACGATTAGATTTCAATAACTTTCCTTTTTTATTGAGGGAAAGATATACGGCCTCAGTAAATAATAACTGAAGCATAGGAAGCATACTTTACAAAGTAGAAGGAATACATGTCTCTAAATGTTCTAGTAGAATAAATAATTTTCTCAGCCGGCTGTATCGTAGCTAGAGTTATGGACAGAAGTATGAAAATGTGGTATATCTTGAGGGCATGTTGATACTAGCATTTTATGACATGCACTTTCTGCAGTGATGTAGAATGAAAACATACACTGCATAAAGGTACCCTGTGCTAATTCCAGTTCTCATGTATGGTGGTCCAAGACTTAATTCAACTGTGCTTATTGGAAATTTAAACTCAAGCTTACTGACTGCTATTTACTCTAGATAACTTTAACTGACTTTTCTGGGAAAATAATCTAATTACCACTTCTCCCTTCATGTAGTCATGGCTTTGAGGGGGACCTTTTCCCCTACTTTAGTGATGTTTATGCCTGTATAATGAAGTGCCACTTTCTGCAAGCTTTACCTACATGACCTCATCCAGCTGGGAGATCCTACTGGCAGGCCAGCAAAATACCAATCACATCATCCGTTTCTTGGACAGCACCTTGTGGAGGTAAGTAACTGGGCAATGGTCGCCTGGCAAATGGTCAGTGGAAATGAACATTGAGGGAGATGACTCACCACCTGGTGATGTCTTGAGCCCATTAGAGCACTTTGTGTATAATGCTGCCCTCATCTGTATTGTCTTTCATGCACATTTCCTGCTCTGCAGCCACTGTAATTACAGACTTATATTCAGCTACTTTGAGAATGCTGATGGTTGTAAAAGAGTTTACTCACTACAGTGGATGGGGAAGGTGGGGCAAATTGCAAATCTCCTATTGTGTAAGACTGGAAGTCTGGGATTTTGGCTGACTCTCCTTCACTAAGAATAATTTTATACGGACCCTGTGTCCCCCTAAACTTTTATTTGGATAATATTGTCATAGAAATGTTAAGCAGAAATGAGCAGGCAGGAGATGTTGCAGATACAAGTGGAAAGCAAGAAGAAAACCATTTCTGGATTAAGAATAACAGACTGCATTAATTGGTCAAGACTAATTTTAGATTAAGCCTAAAATTAGATAGATGTTACTTTACATGATTTAATGTGAAACATATTTTTAAGGAGGCTCTTCCCTCAACACTACTATGACTCTACCTGAAATTAGACCATAAACAATACATTCTTGTGAATCAAGGGATTGTTGTTTAAGGATTTTTTTGGAACTGATTTTTGTTTGATGCATGTTTTTCTTCTAAGAGGAAACACATTAATTCCCAATATAGGAAGGCAAATAAATGGCCTAAAGGACAAGGCACTCCCTCTTCCATAGCATCAGAAGAGCTCTTATTAGCCAATCAGTGTCCTTCTTCCCACTGGGCCTGCACAAAGATCTAGATACAGAATCTTTCTCAACACAGTAAAACAGACAGCATGAGCCACGGGCAGAGTGGGGGCAACGTGATAAGACTTAGAACTCATTCTTGATTAGAGGAAACATTAGGCTTTCAAAAGTTAGAGTTTCTAAACATGAGTAATGACACTCACCCAACCTTTTGTTATTCTATAGCTGATTTTAAAAAAATAGAAAGAAAAATATGGATGTTAACTGTTACTACATTAACACCTTGGAAGAAAGATTTTTTGTTGTTGTTTGCTTTTTTGTTTGTTTTTAAGATAAAATTCAAGTGATATAAAATGATTTGGCCACCTTGGAAAAGAGTTGGCAATTTCTTACAAAGTTTAACATAAATTTACCATGCACTCCAGCAATTCCATTCCTATATATCTACCCAAATGAATACATATGTCCAAACAAAAACTTTCATGTTAATGTTCATAGAACATAATAACTAAAAGATCCAAACAAAAACTTTCATGTTAATGTTCATAGAACATAATAACTAAAAGATGGGAATGATTAGAAAAAGTGTCATACATCCTCCGCACCACAGGACGCTATTTAGCAACAATACATGCTACCACAAGGGTGAACCTTAAAAACATTATGGTAAATGAAACAAATCAGGCACAAAAGCCATACCCTGTACCATTTCATTTACCTGAAATGTACAGAAAAGGTAAATCTATAGAAACAAAGTAAATTAGTGGTTGCCCAGGCTGGGAATGGGAATGGGGATTAACTTTATATGAGCATAAAGGATCTTATCAGCATGATGCAAATGTTCTAAAATCAATTATAGTGATGGCTTCACATCTTGGTAAATTTACTAAAATTCAAATGGATGACTTTATGATATGAAAATTATATCTTAATAGAATAGTTCAAAACATTTCAACAGACAAAGATAGGGAAGCAATACCATTAAATGAGAAGGGAGAAGTTAAAGGGTGAAAAGAGTTAGAAAATTGTAGTGACAACCATCATGAACAGGGGACTAAAATTACTGTATTCCTGATGGAAATAGTAAGTCAATAGTGCTGGCCTTATTTTAGAAAATGGAGTGTACATGTGACAGTGCTAAGATCTAAAGTAGGGAAGTGATGCAACAGGAATATCCTCTGTTGATCTCTCAGAGCTGCCAGTCATGCAGCCATTAAACACACACACACAAACACACACAAACACACTCCCAGCAGACTTAAATCAGGTTCTTTTTTCTCATTGATTCTCAAATATGGAATGAAATTTCTTAAAAATTCTTTGCTCCATAATGCTCTCCCTTTTCTTTTCTATCAATCTATTACATCAATATCATAGATTTCTTACCCAGAGGAAATTTTTATTGGAAGAAATTAAAAATTGGGACACAGATTGGGGAAAAACTTGCTCAGAGTCTGAACTCTTGCAGGTTAAGTCAAGATCTTACCCTGTTAACCATTATCTATATTTTCTCACTAACTTAAAATCCATATTCGTGATTTTGGATTTAAATCTAGACGCAATGAATTTTGGGAGTCTTCAATGGAAAAATAAGTCTTCAGTAGCATGAGACATTGTAGCTATGTGAAGAATGGGTTGGAGAAGGTAGATGCCATCTTGATGACTTGAATGAGGATTTCTGGTCACTTGTCTTATTGTTGTGAAATAGAGAAAAGTGTAGGTATTCAAGTTGCACTGAGATGTTTAAATAAATGTGATTAAAATTCATCAGATATGATGGAAACTTGTGTAACTGATTAGAATGCTTGTACTATTAGCTGGGATAGAAAAAACATACATAAGACCAAGTTGTTAGTGAAAAAGATTATGAGCTCAAATTTTAAAAGGTTGATGGTGAGACAACCATCCAAGGAGAAATTGTTGAAAGGCAGTTTGCTAAATACACCTAGAAATACAAGAAGAGTTACTGCACTAGAGATTTAAATTTGAGAATTAACATTACAGAAAAGGATAATTAAAGGCATGTGATATCACAGAATATATGAGAGAGTCAGGAAAGAGAATATTGTGAGAAGAGATGAGATGTTCTGATTAAAGTTTGTGTCAGTCTAAGGAAAAACATTGAGAGAAAATGTCCAAAGAAGTAGGAGAAAAATTGGAGGGCATAGTAACGTCTTCATGGTCAAAGGATGAGAGCGTGTCAAAGAAGGAGTGGTTTACACTGTTGAACACTACTGATAGTTAATGTAAGAGAAAGGTTGAAAAAACGGGCAATGCCTCCAGTACCAAGAAGATTTTGGAGATATTAAAACAATTTTTCTCAGAGTATGGGTAGAATACAGATTGGAGAAGTATAAGGACTGCATGATGAATGTGCAAATTGAGAAACATGAGTGAAAACCCCTGAGAGAAGATTGACTACAAAGAGAAATCCATAAATAATGACATGGCTAGAGGAAAAAGTGGGGTCAACTTAAGACTTTTTTCTAATGAAACTGATGTTTGTATTTTTTTTTCATTTTTCAGTTTTAATTAGGTAGAATTATTACAATTTCACTGCACATATACAAAATATTGCATGTAAATATATATACACAATATACTGCATGTATTTTAAAATTTTACATATATGTGCTGTTGTTTCTAAGAATATTTAGAGCTGTAGCTTTTTAAATTTACATAGTTTTCAAAGGAATAAAGCCAACCACAAAATAAGAATTAATTCAAAAAGACACATGCAGTCCGCTATTAGGAGCAACATTATTTATAATTGCCAATATACGGAAGCATCCTAAGTGCATGCCAATAGATGAATGGATAAAGAAGATGCAGCATATATACGTAAGGGAACACAACTCACCCATAAGAAAGAAGGATATTTTGCATTGTGGCCCTTCATTCACTTTTTTTCACTTCAAGAACCAGAATTTTACAACTGGCATAAACATTTCCGTTGCATTAAAAACAACACAATACCTAGAAATAAACTTAACCAAAGAGGTTACCTATGCTGTGAAAACTCTAAAATACTGATGAAGGAAACTGAAGATAATACAAAGAAATGGAAAGATATCTTGTGCTCTTGGATTGGAAGAATCAACATTATCAGAATGGCTGTACAACCCCAAGCAATCTACAGATCTAATGCAAACCTTGTCAAAACCCCCGTGACATTCTTCACAGAACTAGAGCAAACAATTCCAAAATTTTATGGAACCATAAAAGACCCTGAACTGCAAAAGCAATCTTTTCTAGGTATTGTTTTCCCTCTGTCTTCTTTTTGTTCTCTTTTCTTATGGCTTGAAAACTTAAGAGAAGCTCTGTTTGGGTATTCTTTATATTTTCCAACTCTTTGCTAAAAACTTTGCTCTGTGTGTCTATATTCCTCTTGAGTTCTCCCAACATCTTTGGCCATCATTACTTTAAACTCTTTCTCAGATAAATTACCTATCTCTTTGTTGCTTATTTCTTCTTCTGGGGTTTTATCTTGTACCTTGACATGGGAGATACTCCTCTGCTGCCTCATATTGTCTGTCTTTCTATTTGTATTGTTAGATAGGTTAGTTACATTCCTCAACCTTGGAGAAATGGCCCTCTGTGAGAGACGTCCTGTGCATCCCAGCAGTGCACTCCTCTCTTGTCACCCAGGGGCCAGGGGCCAGCCAGTCCCAGTGAAGTCTAGCCTGTGTTTGTGGATTCCTTCCACAGACTTTGGGGTTGTTGTTTTCTTATTTCTGGTATCTGCCCCTTGGTGGATGAGGCTGGACTAGAGGCTCATGCAGGTTTCATGCAGGAGGAGCTGGTACCTGCCCACTGCTGGGTGAAGCTAGGTCCTGGACATTTGGTGGGTAGGGCCATATCTAGAGGCATTTGTGGCTCAGGAAGTCTGCTGATGGGTGGGGCTGTGTTCCCACCATGTATGTTGTTTGGACTGAGGCTTCCCTACAGGCGGTTGGGTGGGGTTAGGTCTTGGTGCTAAAGATCCAAACAAAATGTCAGCCTCCAGGAAAGCTCAGGTAGATGAACACTCCTGGAATGTCTACCACCAGCCAGTACGTCCCCTGTGTGAGCCACAGCCATCTCCTGTGTTCCCAGGAGATCTTCCAAAACCAGTAGGCAGGCCTGGCCCTGGTTCCTATGAAATTACTCCCTCTGCCCTTGGACCTGGTGCATGCAAGATTCTGTGTACACTTCCCAAGGGAATGAAGTCTGTTCCCCCCAGTCCTGTGGGGCTCCTGAAGTTAAGCCCCACTGGCCTTGAAAACTAGGTGTCCTGGGGTCTCCTCCTCCCAGTGCTGGAATCCCAGGCTGGGGAGCCTGACACGGTGCTTAGAACTCTCACTCCTGTGTGAGGGGCTCTGTGATTTACTTATTCTTCAGATTGTGGGTCACCTACCTGGGGGGTATAGGGCCCAACTATATTGCAAGCACACCCCTCCTACTGTCCTGCTGTGGTTCCCTCTTTATGTTTCCAGTTGAAGATCTTTTTTCACTAGGTTCTAGTCTTTTCTCCAATGTTGTTGAGCAGTCAGTTGTGGTTTCATTGTAGTCTCAGGGGGAAGTGAGCTCAAGGTCCTACCACTCCGCCATCTTGTCTGGAAATTGATATTTGTATATTCTTAATAACTATTGGGCAGATCTACTAAGGAAGAGGGAGAAAGATAAAGGAGATAATTAACAGTGCGTGGTAAGATGTGATAAGTTCTATAGTGTAGGTGAAAATTACTTAATTTTGATATGAGGATGGTCACCTTTATTGACACAAGTGAGTAGGAAAAAGTGGGCTTGGAAATACGGTTTTCAGAAAATTGCTGGAGCTCTTATTTAATGGTATCTGCTTTCTCTGTGAAGGAGAGTGGTAAGGTTTGAAATAGGCACTAGATAAAAAAGGAGAGTGAACTGACAACGAATTGGCAAATATTTGTGGAGCATTGTTGACAACAAACTTGAGGTTGGTAATCATGATTTATTGGCAGTACACATCTGTCTCATCGTGTGGTTGTTTTCTCTGGCATCACTAAACTGCAGTGGTACACATCAGAGAAAGTGAAGAGCTAGAATCCTCTGGAGTTAGGGTTTTGCTGCTTGATTCTAATGTAAGATCACCTGGGTCCAAAATTTGAGTTCTCTGAAACAATGATTATTTTTCTATAATAATCAGCCTCAGGTTAAGATTAACTTCTCTTGTTGTTTAGTATGGGACTTAATTCACTTTGAAGATGCACTCTTTACTTCCTGATTTCCCACTGCTGTGCCCAACCACACTGCTCCAGGCAAAGCCCTTCCTGATCCAGGTATTTTATCCACACTGATGTCTTCTGTGGCCCTGCTTTCTGCAAGTGATAGGTTGTACACATCCGTTTAAACTAAGGCCTCACAATATGACTGGCTTTTCATATAAATTGTGTTGGAATGGGACTCCTTAATGCCTTTGTTGAAAGGGGTCAATGATGGAAAAACCAGATGCCAGAGTGGGGACTTCACTATGTCATGGAGACTAACACCCAGACCACTTCAGGGAGCCACATGTCAGTGCTGCATATAGCATCCATCTGTCAAGCTGCCTGTGTGTCATCCTACAGTTGTTTCATAAAGTGACATAGAAGACAGGTTCCCAAATATTTAGATGAATAACTTTTTTGCAAAATTGCTGATTTACTGTGTGAGGAGAAGAAAGTGATTCAGTAATAGCTAGCTTGATCACTTTTTACTTCACACTTCTGGCCCTGAAATGTTTTCAATCCACCATTTTGCATACGTTGAGAAGAGAAAATAGTGTGGCAAAACAATTGATCAAAGTGGCGATAGATGTCAGATTTCGCAGTACCCAGCCTTTCTCCTAATGCAGGTATCTCTTGCACTTCTGGCAGGAAGCCTTATAGAAGCTACTTCAGTATTTCTCTTATTTTTAAGACTGTAAGAAGAAACGTAAGACTTCGTAATAAACAAACAGATTACTGGAGATCCTTTCAGTTGAATGATGGGGCCCCTTGACTATAATTTTATAGAAATGAGAATCGTTGTCTTTCACAGCCACGTGGAGATAAATAATGTACAAAAACTGAGAGACAAGCAAATCAGTTTTGTCCAGTGCAGTTCAGTTGTTTCCCCTACCCACTGTGGAGGGAGCCACTTTTGCATCCATTTGCAAATTTATCACAATATTCCTCATCTACAAATGTCTCTGTTCTTTGGAGTCTCCTTTGAGTTGGTCGTAATACTATCTTTTTTTCTGGTTCTCTCCTTTAATTAATAAGTTAAATAAAAATTTTGAAGTGTCATTTTATATATGTATGAAAGTCATAACTTTACTGTTTTGAAAATTGTCCTTTAATAAGAGTCAGAACATTCCATTTTGTAGCATCTCAACAACTACTAAAATCAAAAGGAAATGGAATTTTCCCTTCCAAAGTCTTGGGTTTATTACTTTTAAAAACATGTATCACCAATCGCCAAGCAACCCAACCTTTAGTTTTTACTTTTTTTTTATAACTCTGTTGTCCTTACTTTCATATTCAATTCTAATTACTAAAGTCTAGTGCCTATGTCTCTAACATTATAACTCCTTCAAAGTGATATTTGCATACATCTGAGAAGAGCAGATACTATAAAATTGTTTGAATGTGTGAAGCAGAGTGATATCCATCTTTCATAGCACAGCTTTCAGGATCTCTGTGGACTGTAATAGTCCGTGGGTTGGTTATAAACAATGTATGGATAATTTTATTTAAAAGGTAATTCAGTTCATCAAGATAAAAGCTAGCCACAGAAGGAACAGTCTATGGGAAACCCAACTTTGAAAATAGTATTAAACTAAGTAAGAGTCAGGACTCAACCATCAGTTTGTACACTACTTAAGTCCTTTGTCACTCTGCTCAAGATTCAAAGATCTTGAGGGAATAAACTTAACCAACTTGGATTAAGTAGCCGTACTTTGGCTAGGGGAATAATATCCCTTGGTTTTCATACAGCACCATTAATTTATATACAATGGGTAATTCTCTGAAGGAAATCAGTATGTGGCTGGAAAAGGTCAAGAGATACTGGGTAACCAAAAAGAAAAAACGAAGTTCATTAGCATGATCGTGCTGTATCTAGCCTTCAGTCTTCTTCACCACACTTTCAATAATTTTAAACTGCATCCAGATTATTTCTGATACACGATGTTGTCAGATCTGTATATTTTTGCCCAAAATATCCATGTCTTTGGTGTTGACATTTTCCAGTGATTTTATGTCTAAATTCTATTCATTCTTTAACATTTACCTGAAGTTCCATCTCTTCAGTGACAATTTCCTTTTTCTCAGGTGTTCTTCTAAGCATCATACTGTAAATATTTGCATACATGTACCATCTCCTTTTTTGAGTATAGTCTCCTGGTGCACAGGGGTTGGGTCTTATTCAACTCTGTGTCCCCTACACAGTTTAAAATGGAACTGGTTATATAGCAAATATACAACAAACGATTGTCAAATACATGAGTATAGATATAAGCAAATACATGTAATTCTACTAACTAGCAAAAGAATTAATGAAACGTGTCATCTTTTTTTGGTCTTATATTTAAAGTGGTGTTGTGTTTTTATTTAATCCATTCTGTCTTCCCTTTTAGTGCAAGACATTATGTCCAGGACTTAAGCAGTTGGAGACAATGAGTGAGATGTTTTGCTGTGCCATTCAGAAGTAACTGCAAATAATAGAAGTCAACATTTTCCTTCCATTGGAGTTCTCAGTAGCTGCAAAGGGTGACTCACTGAATGGCATGTGACATTGATTACATTATCTGGTGATTAAAAACCTTTGCCAATATGTATGCTGCAACTCCAACCCAGATGAAAAATCATCCCCTTTCCCGCTGAACTCATGCAGTTCTTGGAATAATGGAAGACAGAGACTTCTGCCACCCTCAATCTCTCCAGCAAAATTTTGCACTATAGGTTATAGTAATTTAGTTCTAATTAAACCAGATCTGATGTACTATATCCTAATACCTCAAGTGATGTCATAAGGCATGAGCCTTGAAAATCACTTGGTTGGAGGAGTGATGAGAAGACAGAGAGCACACAGGGAGACACTGATGACCCAGAGTGAGAGGCAGGTAGGCAAAAACTGAATGGAACGTCCTCTGTCTCTCTTGCCATCTGCTCCCAAGTCACCTGGGTGCAAGCACTGATGAAGAACAAATTAAACTGAAGCTAGAACAGGAAGCTTGAAGCCCTCAGTCACCAGCCCAGAAATTTAAATCAAACTTTATGTGTATGGGTTCTTTGCATAACTATTCTTCTGCTTTATTTCTCAGATTTTTAAAATTTCCACTATTTTGCTGAGTTCCTGGGAAACCCAAGGGGGGTGGAACAGTTAGCTGTGAGTTCCCTGTCTTATGCACGAAGAGCGAGAGTCCAGACCTCAGTATCGGAAGGCTGCAGGAGTCACAGCTGCCCACAGCTGAGCCCTGCCACCAAGTCCTCTCCAAAGCTGTATTGACTGCATTTTACTTCCTGCAATACCAACCAGTAGAAATCCTCTTCATGTGCCCTTTGTAAATTCTTAGGCGAGGAAAAAGCTGTTGGCTTTCCTTACCTCCCTAAAGTTAATCTGTCAGAGTAGACAAACAAAATGTCCAGTCCTCCATCTGTTTTGTGATGTATGTGGAAACTAGGAACTGTCTTGCACCTTTCTGATTGTGGATTCTACAGGAGCTGTGTTACCACTCTAGGTTACAAGTGAGAGCGAAGTGAACGTAATTTATGTCTATAGACAAGCAAGTGCATTCGATACAGATGAAGGCTCAACTCTTCTTCCCTCCTGTGGGGAAGCCGGTTTTCCCTCCATTTGCACATTCATTTTAATATTTTTGATTTATAATTATGTCTATTCTTTGACTTCTTCTTTGAGTTAGTTGGAATATCTGTCTGGTTTCCTCATATGAGTTAAAAAAATCTTTAACTCGTGTTTATTTGTATCCACATAAGAATCATTATTTTGTGCTTTTAAAAATTATTTTAATAATAAAGTTTATTGGTTTACATATTATTTATGGTTTGTTTCACACTACAACAACAGAGTTGAATAGTTGCAATAAAAACCATATGGTCCACAAAGGAAAAATTTTTATACTCTGACCCTTTACATAAAAAGTTTACAAATCATCATCTAAAACACAGATATATGGCCAAGACTCATGCATTTGAAGGAGTCATTTTTTAGGATTTTTCCTACATTTTCAGGCATGAGGAGGTTGGCATAAATGAGAACCAATATAATGTTTCCTCACTTCTACCTAAAATGCTAAAAGAGCTATTTTGAAATATGAGATAGGATTTTGGACTGGATGTTAGGAGCCTTGCTATGATCAGCTGTGAAACATTTAGCAAAGTTTCATATTTCTGGGCTGAGCTCTTTCATATGTAAAATGGTTGTGTAATTTTGGGTCTCATTTTAATATTCTTTGCATGTTTTTCTTTTAGAGATCACTGAGACTGAAAAGTATTTTTCCTTTTTGAAGCTGTTTTTGAAGGCAAATCAGAATAAATCAGATCAGATCATTCTGTCCTGAAAGAGATAAATCTGTGTTTAGAACCTACTATAAAATGATCACATTGAGTTACAAAACCACACACTTCCACCTGCTTCCACCTCAGAATGACTGTGACGTCAAGTAGAAAGATGTCAGTGATGCTGCTGGAAATGTAGCAGCGAAGGCCCTGGACTGGGCTTCAGAGATCCTGACAAGAAAGTAAAATCTGAGTTTTATTCGGCAAAGCATGGTCAAAAAGGTGTCACAATCCATCATTGTAACTGATCCATGTATAGTAAACAGTGTAAATGTTATGTATATACCCATCATGTAAATAATTGAGCAAAAAATTAAAATTGCAACTGTGGGGAACTCCATGTAGAAGAAATATAAGTTTCTACAAAAAGTAGGAGGGATAAGTTTCCCTTAGTGAAAGTTCAGTGAAGGCTTTTCGGAGGGATTTTTGAGCTTCTGGGTTCTGAACATTCAGTAGAAGATCATCATGTAATTAAGGGAGAGAAGAACACTTCTGGGCAGAACAAAGAACACGCATAAAGCAGCACTAAAGACTTAAAGAACAACCGAGGGACTGAGATGGAATAAATGAAGGGTGGGTGATACAAAGATGAGTCAAAAATTTAGATTGATCCTGACCATAACGAAGTAGAGCTTTACAGAACATTGAGAGGGATTTCTACCTTACCCTGTCACCAAAACAGAAGTTGTTTGTTTGTTTCCTTGCTTGTTTTCAGTATAGAGAGGTGATTGAAGAAGACCATAGTGAGGTTGAATAAATGAGTTGGTTGTCTGTTGCAGTTGAGCATGCAAGAGAACGAGCAAACACTCCACAGTGCTTGGTATATGGCAGGCACTGTTCCATCTTCACTCCTATTCCTCCATTTAACAGATGAGCAAACTAAACATGGAGAGAAGCTAAGGAATTTCCCAGGTCACATTTTTCAATAAGCACCAGAGGAGAGGTTCACACGCTGAAGCTATGCTCCAAAGTTCACACTCTTAACGACTATGCTTTGCTTCCTCTGGAAAATTTGGCAGAACTATGAAAGTTGATATTGGACAGATTTCCCCTTGTCTTTCTTTTTTCTTTTTTTACATTTTTTAAAACTTTTTTTTATTGATTTATAGTCATTTTACAATGTTGTGTCAAATTTCAGTGAACACAATTTTTCAGTTATACATGAACATATACATATACTTATTGTCACATTTTTTTTGCTGTGAGCTAAGATTTCCCCTTTTCAGCAATACACACACACATGCACAATATATGTATACATAAATGCCTATTCATATATATTCATACACACTGATGTGTCACACTTAACTGTTCCATCAGTTTGAAATTACAGGTAGAAACTTACGGGGCAGACAAATATGGAAATCAGAGTGTATTTTAAAATGTATATTGAAGAGAGTAGAACAACACCAAAAACGCGTTATGCACCAGAGCTCCGCTTACTGCCTGTTCATCCCAGAGGCGCGGGTCCACAAAGCACTAGCAGAGCAAATCCATCTTCTGCCTGGGGCTGTAGACAAATCTCAGTCCCACCTGTGGAGCTGCAGGGCCCCTGGGTGTGGGTCAGCTTCCAGCCCTGTCTCCGCACAGCAGCAATGCTATGACTGAGCCTCACCTCTCTTCTCTTGGGCTCACACCAGTGAGGGAGCCAAGCAGAGACGGGCTATGGCGCGGCGGCTGTGCACCCCTCCCCCCATGCCCACCAGCAGTGCTGCTTTTTTATGGGGCTCCCAGGCTATTCTATTCTGCATACATCTCCAGTCAGAGCTCACACCGCCCTCCAGTTTCCTGAGGCTGCCTCTGTGCAGCGGGACCCAGTCCTCTCCCCTGGCTTGTCCCCAGTCTCCAGCAGCCAGTCCCAGCTCATCCCTGCTGGCTCGTGTCTAGGGCTGGGGACTGCAGGGACTCTCTATACCAGTTTTTCCTGGTTCTGCCTGCCAAGCAGCTGCCACTTTCTCCTCCAAGCCTTGGAAGCTATCCTGCTCCCATCGACCTCCCGGCTGGAGAGATGGCATCCCAGCATAGGTGGCCTTTCTTCCTTTGCTGCTGCCTCCCCCACAGCACTGGTTCTGTGCTGATCTCCTTTTTCTTTTCTTTTTTTAATAGACTATTTTTAAGAGCAGTTTCAGGTTCACAGCAGAATTGAGCAGAAAATACAAAGTTTGCACATAGCCCTCCCCACCCACACATACACACTCCCCTACCCTCACATCCCTCATCAGTGCGGCATATTTGGTGCAATCAGTGAACCAACATCGACACATGATTATCAGCCAAAGTCCATAGTTCACATTAGGGCTCACTCTTGCTGTTGTACATACTGTGGGTTTTGACAAACGCATAATGACATGTAGCCACCATTGTAGTATCATACGGAATAATTTCATTGCCCTAAAAATCCCCTGTGCTCCATCTATTCATCCCTCCCTCCCTCCCTCTCCCAAACCCCTGGAAACCACCATCTTTTTATTGTTTCTGTAGCTGTGCCTTTTCCAGAAGGTTATTTGTTTGGAATCGTACAGTTTGTTGCATTTTCAGTCTGGCTTCTTTCATTTAGTAATAATGTCTTTTAAGTTTCTTCCATGTCTTTCATGGCTTGATAGCTCATTTCTTTTTTTATTTACTGCACATATATTTTTTATTTTATATATTTGTACTGTTCATTGTTTCTAAGAATGCTTAGCGCTTCAGCTTTTTAAACTTACATAGTTATCAAAGCAACACAGCCAACCACAAAATAAAAATTAATTCAAAAAGATACATAAACCCTGCTATTAATAGCAACATTATGTGTAATTGCCAACATATGGAAGCATCCTAAGTGCACATCAATAGTCGAATAGATAATGGAGACGCAGTATATATATATGAATACAACTCACCCATAAGAAAGAAGGATATTTTGCCGTTTATGGCCCGTTATTCACTTTCTTTTCACTTTAAAAACCAGTATTTTATAATCAGGATAAACAGTTCCACTATATCAAAAACAGCAAAACACCCAGATATAAACCTAACCAAGGAGGGTACCTATACTTCAAAAACCAAAGTGACACAAAGAAATGGAAAGATTTCTTGTGCTCCAGGATTGGAAGAATCAACACTATCAAAATGGCCACACTACCCCAAGCAATCCACAGATCCAATGCAACCCCTGTCGAAATACCCACAACATTCCTCACAGAGCTAGAACAAACAATTCCAAAATTCACAAGGAACCACAAAAAACTCTAAACAGGCAAAGCAATCTTTTGTAAGTCTCTCTCTCTCTTTTTTTTTTTCTTTCTTCTTTTTGTTCTCTTTTCTTGTGGTTTGATGACTAGAGAAGATCCTTTAACATTTCTTGTAAAGCTGGTTTGGTGGTGCTGAAATCTTTTAGCTTTTGTTCATCTGTGAAGCTTTTGATTTCTGCATCAAGTCTGAATGAGAGCTTCGCTGGATAGAGCATTCTTGGTTGTAAGTTTTCCCTTTTCATCACTTTAAATGTATCTTGCCTCTCCCTTCTGGCCTGTAGAGTTTCTGCTGAAAAATCAGCTGATAACCTCTGGGAATTCTCTTGTATGTTATTTGTTGCTTTTCTCTTGCTAATTTTAATATTTTCTCCTTATTCTCAAATTTGTCAATTTGATGAATATGTGCCTTGGTGTGTCCCTCTTTGGGTTGACCCTGTGTGGAAATCTCTGTGCTTCCTGAACATGGGTGACTGTTTCCCTTCCCAAGTTGGAGAAGTTTTCAGTGATTATCTTTTCAAAAATTTTCTCAGGTCCTTTCTGTCTCTCTTCTCTTTCTGGGACCCTGTAATGCAAATATTAATGTGCTTCATGTTTTCCCAGAGTTCTCTTAAACTATCCTCATTTCTTTTCATTCTTTTTTTTCTGTTCTGAAGTAGTGATTTCCACTTATCTGTCTTTTAGATCACTGATCCATTCTTCTGCCTCAGTTAGCCTATTCTTGGTTCCTTCTAATGTGTTATTCATTTCAGTGATTTATTCTTCAACTCTGTTTGGGTATTCTTTATATTTTCCAACTCTTTGCTTAAAAACTTTGCTCTGTGTGTCTACCCTCCTCTTGAGTTCTCTGAACATCTTCACCATCATTACTTTAAACTCTCAGATAAATTAGCTATCTCCTCAACACTTATTTCTTCTTCTGGGATTTTATCTTGTGCCTTGGCCTGGGAGATACTCCTGTGCTGCCTCATATCGTCTGTCTTCCTATGTGTTTGTGGATTCCTTCCACAGGCTTTGGGATTGTTGTTTTCTTATTTCTGGTATCTCTCCCCTGGTGGATGAGGCTGGACTAGAGGCTCATGCAGGTTTCCTGGCAGGAGGAGCGGGTGCCTGCCCACTGCTGGGTGAAACTTGGTCTTGGACCTCTGGTGGGTAGAGCTGTGCCTAGAGGCCTTTGTGGCTTAGGAAGTCTGCTGACGGTTGGGGCTGTATTCCTACCCTGTATGATGTTTGGCCTGAGGCTTCCTTCAGGCTGTTGGGTTGGGCTGGCTCTTGGTGCTGATGATCCAATCAAGATGTCAGCCTCCAGGAAAGCTCATGTAGATGAACACTCCTAGAATGCCCACTACCAGCTTTAATGCCCCCTGAGTGAGATACAGCCATCCCCTATGTCGCCAGGAGACCCTCTAAATCCAGCAGGCAGTTCTGGCTCAGGTTCCTATGAAATCACTGCCTCTGTCCTTGGACCTGACACACAAGAGTTTCTGTGTACACTTCCCAAGCAAATGAAGTCTCTGTTTCCCCCAGTCCTGTTGGGCTCCCAGAGCCAGGCCCTGCTGGCCTTCAAAACCTGATGTCCTGGGGTCTCCTCCTCCTCCCAGTGCCAGAACCTGGGCTGGGGAGCCTGATGTGGGGCTTAGAGCTCTCACTCCTGTGGGAGGACCTCTGCAACTTAACTAATCTTCAGCTTGTGTGTCGCTCACCTGGGGGGTGTGGGGCCCAATTGTATCATGAGCACACCTCTCCATCCATCCTGCTGTGGATCCCTCTTTATATTTCCAGTTGCAGAAGATCTTTTTTGCTAGGTTCCAGTCTTTTTTTCAATGGTTGTTTAGCATTCAGTTATGGTTTCTTTGTAGTCACGAGGAATGGCAAGCTCATGGTCCTACCACTCCGCCATCTCGACCGGAAATCTTGATTTCCTTTTTCCTTTTCTCTTATCTAATTTTGTGAGGAGTCCTCCTGTACTTTGAAGTGAGAGGCTCTCTGTCAGTGTTCGGTAGGTGTTCTTTGTGATTTCATGGGTCTGTGTGTGTAATTCTTGGCGTATTTGTGGAAGAGGGTGAGCTGTGAGTCTCCCTGCTCTGCTGCTGTGGCATCTCTTCCTCTTTTCTCTTTCTTCCTGAAGAGGAGAAAGAAGGCCTCTATTCCTTCATTTCTGTGAATTCACTTCTTTTTTCAATCATATTTTGGTATTTTACTAAAGCTATAATATTTTTAAAAAGTCTTTTTTTTTCCCCCAACAAGACGTATATTTCTTACTGCTGAATTTATGCTTTAGAACCATGATATTCCAAATATGACCTTCTAAGAACAGAATCATAGGTTTACAAGTGCACCAATGCTAAGCAGATAGTGCTGTTTGTTAAGGATTTTGGTTTATTTAAATAATCTCTGGCTTTCACTCCCTCCTTACTGGTTTTAGCATTGGCTGGGGATTGCTGCTGGGAAGCCTCATATCTTCCTGGAGCTTCACCCTTTTGCCATGCATTATAAATAATTGAATTAATTATTCATGACTGGATTTATGTTTTTCATCAAGGCAAACATGCTGACCTCTTCACTAATCATCAGGCCATATTTAAGAAAGCCTTGGCTGCTGATCCAGCCAAATAACAAACCTTCGGATTTGAGTTTATTTCAGGGATAAGTCAAGATTCATAAGGTCAATTCTGAATTGAGGTGAGCTGAGCTGACCTTGATCCTTGAATCTCCAGCCCTAGGAAATATATAGAGACTTCCCATAATGTAATACAAGTTCAAGCATTTACTCAAAAAGGAAAAACATAAACCATGGTTAACTTTACTGAAAAGTGTTAGTTTGTGCAATTCTTTTAGATTACTTTCAACAGGATATTAAACTGCCAAAATCCTAAAATAATGTATTTAGTGAAAAGTTACTGACACATTACCCTTGAATTTGGAACATGGGAAGAGATTTTTACTTCCTTTATGCAGCCTCACAAGTTACATCACAAGTCAATTCTTAGAAATTATTTTCAAATCACATATCTTATAAAGAACTCTTACTACTCAGTAAGAAAAACTCAAACAACCCAACTAAAAATGGATAAGGGATCTGAATACACATTTCTACAAAAAAGATAGATAAATGACCAATAAGCATATAAAAAGATGCTCAATATCTTTAGCCATGAGGTAAATGTGAATCAAAACAACAATGAAATACTACTTCTCACCCACCTAGGATGGCTATGAAAAAAAAAAGGCAGATTAAAACAAGTGTTGATGAGGATGTGGAAAAATTTGAACACTCATACACTGCTGATTGGAATATAAAATGATGATGTCATTTTGGAAAAACTTTTTTTTAAAAGATTAAACACAGTTACCATGTGACCCAGTAATTTCACTCTTAGATAGATACACAAGAGAATTTAAAGCATGGGTATACATAAAAACTTGTACATGAATATTTACAGGATAATTATTTATTATAGCCAAAAAGTAGAAAGAACTCAAATGTCCATCAACTTATTAAAGGATGGATAAATAGAATGTGATATAATCACACAATAGATAATATGCAGCAATGAAAAGGAATAAAGTACTGATAAATGTTACATCAATAATCTTTGGAAACCATATGCTAAGTTAAAGAAACTAAAGACTACGTATTGTGTAACCCTATTTATATAAAATATCCAACAAAGGAAAATCCTAGAGACAGAAATAGGTTAGTGGTTGTCTAGGGCTAGGTGTTTTTGAGGAAAATGGGCAATGACTGTCAGTGTGTATGAGAAATCTTTATTGTATGATAACATTTTAAAATTGATTGTGGTGGTGTTTTGCACAACTCTAAATACACTAAAACCATTTAGTATACACTTTGAATGGGTGGATCACCTAATACGTGAATTTGATCTCAATTTTATCTCTCTCTCTATTTCTATGGCACAAGGGATTTTTACAAGCATTTTTACATGCAACATGTTAGATTCTTCTAATACTTACTTCATTGGTGAGGCTTTTCCTGGACTCCCTATCTGAAATAGTACCCCATATACCCTGTGCCTTACCTTGCTTTATTTTATTTTTCTTCCAACACTTATAGTTTATCGTATCTGAGAGATTAATCATTGTAAAGATATCCTGACATATGAGAACTTAGATATGTCTTAGATTTGTCAAATACAGTGTGTGTACACATACATGCATACACATATACATGTATAATGCATATACATTTATATATAAATTGAATATTTATTGCTAGTATAGTTGTTAAAATCATTTATTTTTGTCTGTCTCTTCCAACGTCTCCAGGAATGTTGTTAAATTCACCACTGTAAACTCTCTGCCAAGAATAGTGTCTAGCATCTAGTAAGTTCTCAATGAATCTTTGTAAAATGAGTGATTTAATGGCCTAGGTAAGGAAAGCTTACCACCCTCACTATACTACACTTACTACCCTCTCGGAGCAACTGAGAATGGATTACAAGTGGAGGGCAGTGACTTAGCAGTATTTAGGCTAGAATCCTCTGATAAATTATCTCCCAGTATCCATAGCTGCTGGATAAAGAAGTCAGGACACAAACATAGATCTCTTCTAAAAAGTCATATGAACTTTCCTTTACACAATAGTCAGTGTGGTGAGTAAACCTTCAGCAAAACTGAGCTGTTAACTTTGAAGTTCAAGGTCTCCCAGGTAAGTGACATTTTGGACTCCAGGAATCTTATTCTTATTCACTCAGGATGCTTTGGATATGTTGAAGGGGATAATGTGTGTGTGTGTGTGTGTGTGTGTGTGTGTGTGTGTGTGATGGAGAGATGTTGAAGGGGATAATGTGTGTGTGTGTGTGTGTGTGTGTGATGGAGAGTAAGTCAGGCTTTGTGATACATAACTTGTCTTTACAGGCACCACTACAGAGAAACTCATTACCACTGTGATGTTAGAAACGCAGTTGCTTCTATTCTCATCTCACTCTTTTCTTCCTCAACTATGTCCCATGTTAAAAGCAAGCATTGACAAGGGCAAGATTTTAAATTAAAACATTTAGTGCCAACATGGAAAAGACACTTAATGAGGAGATTTTGGTGACATTTCTGATTTTCCTGAAATTACACCACACAAGCAAAAACTAGTGCAGAATATCAGTGTTTAGATTGTTTTGATATGTAAACTTAACTCCTAGTTTTTTCCTCTCTTTGCTGCTTTTTCCATTCTTAGAAAAATGGAATCCAAATAATTCCTTCTATATCCTTTGAAGTAGTTTCAAAGAGCACTTGGTCCTTTCTGTCCTTGAGCTATTTGGTTTCTAATGATTAGGGCCCCGGATTCAGTGAGTTTAATAAAATCTACTGAAATAGTGTACAGGGAAAGCAGTTTTTCAGGAAAAGGTGAAAGGAAGCAAAGAGTTTAGGGAGGAGAAAAATGAAAAGTCAGTCCAGGTGGAATGCATTGTAAAAGAAATTGTGTAGAATTGGGAAGAGGAAAAGGAAATATTCTGTCTGAGGAAGAGAGTCTGGGAAGAGTCCAATGGTTGATTCTGGGAAAGGGGTATTTGCCTCTACCCTCCACTCTGTGAACATCCCATTCCTTTGTCCTAAACTACATAGTCATTTCTCCACTGATGCTCGGGGGAACTTTCCCTTTGTTAAGATCCTTGAGATTTATCTGCTGACTGCCCATCAGGGGTGTGCATGTGCACACGTGTGTGTGTGTGAGCATTTCATGCGATAAAACTTTCCTTAAACCTTGCTAGTTATCCAATACGGACAAACATATATTTCATTATAGATACTTACCTAGGATGCTTACAAACTCAAGAAAAGGAAATACGGCCCTGGATATCTAGACGAGTGAGGTAAGGGTGAGAGGGGGAAAACTATCTGCACTTATATTTCGTATTGTTAAACTGAAAAAAAAAAATGGTATCCTCAGAAATTTGCAGTTAATGACATACTTCTTACAGAACCCATGCTTCTTTAGTACAAGGATGATCTTGAAATAGAGAGAAAAATGGAACCAATACCTGACCAGCATTTGACATTTCAACAAAGTTATCTGAATTTTATAAAAAGTAGGTGTTTTAATTTCCTAGGGCTGGTATAACAAAACACCACAGACTCAGTGGCTTAAACAGTGGAAATTCATGTTTTCATAGTTCTAGAGGCTGGAAGTTCAATATCAAAGGGTAGGTAGGTTTGATTCTTCTGAGACCTCTATCCTTGGCTTGTAGATTGATCTCTTCCTATGTCCTCACATGAATTTCTCTTTCTTTTTATGTCCTTACGTGAGAATTCCTGGTATCTCTTTGTGTGTCTGAGTTTCCTCTTTTATAAGGATACCATCAGGTTGTGTTAGGGCCCACTCAAACAACCTCATTACATAACAACCTCTTTCATAGTCATTTCTCCATTGTCACTTTCTGAGGTACTAAGGATTAGGACTTCAGCGTACGGATTTTGGAGGAACACAATTCAACCTGTGACAGTAGGACTCATAGTTACCGGTTCATGATATGCTCCAAATACAAAGTTATGAGGTTTGTTTAAAATTCTTCACAAACATTTTTTGAAATATCTCAGGTATTTTGTAATTCTGTCTTACAAATCCACTGTACTATGAATGTAACTAATCAGCTTTAATGAATTTATATTTATATTACTTAGTTTGACTTAACCTATCTTTTATGTAAGTAAAAGCCAATGTTTTATTTATAAAGATTTGCATTATCTAAGGTTAAAACTCTAGAATCTATTGAATAACGCTAGAAATTTCAGACTCACTAATCTGGGCTCTGTTAAGCCTGTCAGTCTTTTTAATTGTTTTTATCATTTCAGCATGTCAAGAGTTGTGTTATTCAAGTTTCAATGAGCCTGTAGCAGAAAACAACTCAGTGAAGAGACATCAGTGTATTTATGGTTCTTCTTGCTTTAAAAAATAGATTTATTTAAAGAAAAACATGTCCTTTAACTTTAACTTTCTTTTAATAATAATAATATTTTCCATGATTAAAAACAAATATTTATGTGTTGGTTTTTGAAGTAGTATTTGTTTAACAAATATGGTTTAGGATGGCAGAAGTATTATTAAAATCTACTATCTGTTAATGCTCTCTGCATTTATTAGTGCCCAAAATAAGACACAGGACTTACCCTTGAGTAGGTTAAAGTAATTACAGAACAAACAAAAAATTACATAAAGTTAAATACAGTCAATGTTATATGTCCAGATTTAGCAAATAATGAAAAAAATAATTCAGGAAAGAGAAAATGTGGACTTAATTAAGAAAAACTCCATGAACAAAGTAGAGATTAAACTCTCATTAGCTACATTTAACTGAAGAATACTTTTGGGACACAGAGTCAGAAAACATGAATTCAAAACTCTGCTCTTTCATTTATTAACTATAAAACTTTCAGCAAATTTCCCCAAATCTCAGATGCTCATTTACTCTTCAAAAATGAGGGCAATGATAATGTCTGCCCAATATACTCGGTCTCTTCTTGAATTGTGCCCCAAGATTTAAATACCCAGAGTGCTGTATGTTTTGAGAATATAAGCACATATTTTGGAGAAATTCTAAGCACATTTAAATATATTTTCCACTATCCTTTAAAAGGAAGAAAATAAAACTGCTTTGATTTTTTTTGGTATCCCCCCAATACATTAAAACACCTTATGGTATAGCAGTATGTTGACAATTGTTAAAACTAAGTGTTGGGTACAGTAGGGTTCATTATACTATTTTATCTATTTTTGCATGCTTAAATATACTCATAATAAAAAACATCTTTAGAAAAGAACCCTAATATCCCCACTTAAGTACTTAATATTATAAAAGTCCATTTTTACTATAAAATTTTATTCAAGTAATAAAATTATGGTATCCTCTATGTGTTTTTTCCTATAACCCTGTCTTTGTAAAAGAGATTTATAACTCAATACATTAACACATAATTTCTTCTCTATCTTCAGATCTCAGGAGTATATACTAAAATTATAGTCTTTATTATATATAGATGACTTATCTAGTTCAACATTGATCCTTACTTTTTAAAGTGTCTGTGCTCCATTTAAAGTAGATTGAAAACCAGAACACTTAATTTCTCAAGACAATTACTGTGAGAAGAGTCTATTTTTAAAAAGACTTTCTTCCTTTTGAGTGGGAAGAAATTATGTTCTATTATTAAGTTCTAATTCTTTAAAGCAGCAAATTAGGGGAATAAAAATGTAGTGCTTTGTATGTATGCTTATGTGTGTGTGTGTGTGTGTGTGTGTATGTGTGTGCATGTGTATGTTTGAAGTTGAGAGGAATCTTGGGATAAGTTCTACTCTTCACCATTTATTTATTTGTTTATTCATTTAACAGCTCTATGTTGACAAACACTGTCCTAGGCACTGGATATTCAATGGTGAATAAAACACAAAATTCTCTGCCCAAGTATAATATTTTGGGAGGGAAGGAGGAAGATAAAATAGAGAAAGAAATTAAAAAATAAATAAGTAAAATAAATGGCATGTCAGATGGTAACAGCACTAAGGAAAAAGAATAAAACAGAAGGGAAAAAGTGTGATTGAGGTATAAAGACTATTTTAAGTATGATAGTGTAAAAAGTGTCACTACTGAGGTGACATTTGAACAGAGACCTGAAAGATGTGAGGCTGTGAATCATGTAGACACTAGCCAGATGTCTGTTCTAGGCAGTGACACAAACACAAACACGTTTCTAAAAGGGAAGTGGCCTGATCAAGAAACAGGATCTGATCATAACTGGAGCAGAGTGAGGTGGAGGAGAATTGTAGGGCTCAGGATTTGATTTTTTTTCTCCAAATCAGATGGATGCCTTTGGCCACTTTTGAGCAAATGGATGTCTTACTCAGTTCTAGAGAACAAGTATATTTTAAGGCTGGGATGCAAAAGGAAGTAGTAGACAGATTATCAACACTTACCTAAAAAGATTTCACTAAAGCATTTGAGATGACTAACTTGGCTGAACAATCGGAGTGATTTGTATGATTTGTACATACGTGTGGCTGAAAGTATCTTGCAATATACTGTGTGGCAGGTATCACTTTTATTAAACGTTCTCTAACATATTTTGCCTTCAGTTAATTCAGAAAAGATTTCCTTAAGGATTTTCTATGTGTAGTATCACATAATCTGCGAAGAGTGACAGTTCCAACTTGGACTCCTTGTATTTCTTTTTCTTCTCTAATTGCTGTGGCTAGAACTTCCAAAACTATGTCAAATAGAAGTGGTGAGAGTGAGCATCCTTGTTTTAGTCCTGACCTTAGAGGAAATGATTTTAGTCTTTCACTGTTGTGTATGATGTTAGCTGTGGGTTTGTCAAATATGGCCTATATTATGTTGAGGTATATTCCCTCTATGCCCACTTTCTAAAGAGTTTTTATCATGAATAGATAAACATAAATCTCTTGCATTTATATACATTAACAACAAGTAAAATACCTGGTAATAAACCTAACTAAGAAGGCAAAAGACCTATACACTGAAGACTATAAGGTGCTGATGAAGGAAACTGAAGACAACACAAAAGGATAGGAAGATATTACCGTGTTTTTGGATTTGAAGAATCAATGTTGTTAAAGTGACCATAATACCCCAGGTCACACAGAGATTCAATGTGATCCCTATCAAATTGCCAATAACATTTTTTCACAGAGCTGGAACAAAAAATGTTAAAATTTATATGGAAACACAATAAATCATGAATAGCCAAAACAATCTTGGAAAAGAAGTACAAAGCTGGAGAAATCATGTTCCCT
Organism: Camelus bactrianus; assembly: GCF_048773025.1. Taxonomy (NCBI): domain Eukaryota; kingdom Metazoa; phylum Chordata; class Mammalia; order Artiodactyla; family Camelidae; genus Camelus; species Camelus bactrianus. The sequence continues at coordinate 26,942,604 of NC_133567.1, read as the reverse complement.
GACTTTACACTATACTACAAAGCTCCTACAAAGTAATCAAAACAGTATTATGGTGCTGGCACGAAAACAGACACACAGACGGAATAGGATAGAAAGTGTAGAAATAAACCCATGCACTATATGGTCAATTAATCTACAACAAAGGAGGCAAGAACATAAAATGGTGAAAAGACAGTCTCTTCAATAAGGGTTCCTGGGAAAACTGGACAGCTACCTATAAAAGAATGAAATTCAAACATTCCCTTGCACCATGCACAAAAATAAAGAAAATGGAGTAAAGACCTAAATGTCAGAGCTAAAAATCATAAAACACATAGAAGAACACACAGGCAGAATACTCTTTGATTTGAATCCTAGCAATATTTGGGGAGTGGGGATCTACTCCCTAAGGCAAAAGAAATAAAAGCAAAAATAAACAAATGGGACCTAATTAAACTTAAAGGCTTTTGCACAGCAAAGGAAACCATTGACAAAGCAAAAAGACAACTGAATGGGTGAAAACGTTTGCAAACAATGTGACTAACAGACAAGGGATTAATTTCCAAAATATATAAAACAGCTCCTACAGCTTAATATTAAAAAAACCTAACAACCCAATCAAAAAATGGGCAGAGGACCTAAATACACATTTCTTCAAAGAAGACATACAGATGGCCAACAGACACATGCAAAGGTGATCAACATCACTAATTACTAGAGAAATGCAAATCAAAACTACAAAGAGGTATATCACACCATTCAATTAAATTACCATCATTAAAAATTCTACAAATAAATGCTGGAGAGGGTGTGGAGAAAAAGGAACTCTCCTACACTACTGGTGGGAATGTAAATTGGTGTAGCCATTATGGAGGTTCCTTAGAAAGCTAAAAATAGACTTATCATATGATCCAGCAATCCCACTCATGGGTATGTATTTGGAAAAGATGAACACTCTATTTCAAAAAGATACATGCACCTCAGTGTTTATAGAAGCACTAGTTACAATAGCCAAGGCATGGAAACAACCTAGGTGTCCATCAACAGATGAATGAGTGGAAATGATGTGGTATATATATGTGGAATATTACTCAGCTATAAAAAATAATGAAATAATGCCATTTGCAGCAACATGGACAGACCTAGAGATTATTATACTAAGTGAAATATATATATATCTGAATCACTTTTCTGTACAACTGAAACTAACACAGCATTGTAAGTCAACTATACTTCAATAAAAAAGGAAGAGAAACAGCCAAGATTTCATTTTCTAGCTAACTCATTCTTATTCTTCAGGTGTCAGCATAACTCTTACTTAGATCTTTTCTACCTAAAACAGGAACATAGAGTTCCCAGTTACACTCTCTCAATACACCTTATATATTTTCATTTATATAGCCTACTATAATTTGTAGTTATTTATTAAAGGGGACTAGTATTTTGATATGATCTTTTGGTTATCTGAGTACTAGATCTTTGCCAGAACCTAACTGGGGCATCCGTTTGTCAGAGATTTAATATGTAACACATGAGATGTAAAGGAAGTATCAAGGTAATATTCAACTTCTTATATAAAAATATCAAAGCAGACGAGAGTATATTAAGAGGAAATTGTCCAGTTGTTCTGCCCTTAATATGCTAGGTTCATCATGTAAAGGGCTAGATCTGGGAGTTAAGCTTACAACAGAGAGAAGGCCTCCCCGCAGAGGAAGCTCTGGCCCCTGGGCCAACTGTGTGCGTTTGGAAGGTATCTCAGAGAAAAGGTACAGGAAAAGCTTGCTTCTTCTCAGCTTTAGGGGTTGGGGATAGGCCAGTAAAGGGTCACTGATGAGTGGCTGGATGGCTGCCTGTTTGTGCCTGTGGGAGTAGCCTGTCACGTGTAGGCCTGGAGAGATACCACATCCAGGCAAATCTGACAGCCTGTCATAGCCAAGTAGAAGGAGGGCGTGAGGAAATAAAAACCACAGAAGTTTTTATTTCCTCTGTGGCATGAACGTAGGATTGAAAGACAGCTGGTTTCTCATAGGGCCTGGCATGCTAGGATAAAGTATCTACAGCAGAGGCCAGAGGACCAAATGAAGGAAAGAAGCAAAAGCTGGTGGGTTATAGTGAGAATTGAGGAAAGGTGGAAGGAGACTGATCTGGAGACTGACCTGGGCACAAGGATGGACCATGGGTTCACCAGTCATGGATTTCAACATCAACACCCAGAAGGCTACAGAGTATCCGGGCAGACAGGAGACCAGGGCACGTCCAAGCCAGCACTTGCCCTGGGATTCCTTTTACCCCACCCTAATGGACATGAGGCTGCCTGATCACACATACTTTCCTTCATTCCTGTAGATTCCACCTTGGAGAGGGCATCAGGAGGAAACGGTGATGATGAATAATTTTATCCCATGGAAGATACTACTTAAGTTAGTGGATCAAATACATTGTTTTCTCCCAAGACATTGGGTTGGGGGATGCAGGTGAAAAATCAGAATATTTATAGACAAACTCAAGTAGTTACTCTGTCTTTGCACATCCACATTGTAGATGACAGAACTTCAGTGTGATTATCTAATTTAATATCTGTCATCCTAGATAAATTTCATGAGGAATATTATGTTTACAACAGTATCCTCAGTACATAAAATGCCCTCAGTTGGGCACTGAATTATTTTGGAATTGATAAATAAATAGACGAATAATGAAAGAATCCATTAATTAGTGAAAACTTGTGAAAAGATCTTTATATTATGTTTCTGATACACAAATCCAGATATTCCTAGACTACAATGGTGGCTAAGAACATGGAGAAGATTGTGGCAACACTGCTGGAGTGTAAGGAAGCGTTTAGATACCAGACACCAGAGAGTAGCCACTTAATTGTCAAAACCACCCTGCCCTCATGGGGCATATTTTCAGACTGAGGTAGCTGAGACAGAGGAGTGAAAAAAAGTCATAAAAGTCACTATAATTTTCAGCTTTTATTTCTCCACATTATTATTTAAAATTTTTATTTACTAAGAGGAGTCAATTACAAAATAATGCACAACATTCCTTCCATCAGGACAATGAGCAAAGGGGCTGGTTAAACATCTTCACAATTCATCTGAAACCTTATCATATCAGGGGGAGTTTTTAAAAGTACCAGTTCTCCAAAGAATAGTCTTAGTAATGAATTCATACTTTCTAAATTTAAAGCATGCTAATTAGACAGCTGTCAGGGGAGCCACATTTGTTTTTGAATTCCATCATCTACTTGGCCAGATGTGTATGAAACGTGTTCCTTCTAAATATGGATTCTCTTTAATGCACATTTGCTTGTATCTATTAGCAAGTATTAGCAAGTATTCACATAGAAATTATTCTAGGCCTATACATTATGCTATGTATTATGAAAGATACAGTATGACATAAATCTATTGCCTCTATTATCCAGGGATCTGAATTCTTCTGGAGGAGATGTGGTCACATGCATTCAACAAGCTAGAACATAATCAAATGCTAAAACTGAGCTGTTTCCACAGAAGTGGGAGAGGAATTTCATGTAGGTGGGACTAAAGTTAAATCTTGAAGGACAGATTGCTTTAGATGACGAGGGAAGAGGGGCAGACAATTCTGATTATAATCAACCACAATTTAGTTAAAAAATTTTTTAAGGACAGAGAGAGTAGCACATTATATTGGAATGGCAAAGCACCGGCATCCAGGAGGTCTAGTTTGTAGTCTTGAGTTGGTGGCTATCAGGTCACTGTGCAGCATCACAAGATCTCTCCCGGAATTAAACAAGAAAAAATGATCATGAAAACACTTTCCAGCTGATACAGTAAAAATGATTCAATTTGATTCTAAAAGCATGAACATTATGCTCTCAGGTTGCTTAATAAAAATTATAGCTAGAATTTTAGGTTTCCAAAGCAAAAATATCAAAATCTCCTTCCTCTTTGAGAAAGCAAACAGACACCCAACTCCAATACATGTGGAGAAACAAAAGAATTTATCAAATGACAATACATCAAATGTCATTAAAATTCCTGTAGACCACTAGAGTTTAGAGAATTTAAATGAAGTAAGATGGTGCCAAAGGCAAGAGTTAGTGATGCCTCTGAAGTCTGAATATACTTTGTTGATGTTCAAAACCTTGAGTTACTAATAATATCTCACATGTATAGCACATCTTTTTAGAATAATCATTTAGCTTTTAACAAGAAAATACAGATTTTTTTTTTCTCTTTTTTCCTTCATTCTTTTTAGGATGCATTTGAGCCTACATGACCAGTCTAAAGCAAACAGATATAGTAATGGGTTAACATATTTGAGAAGGAGGTTACCAATCAAAATCAAAAGCATACAACAGAGTCACAAAAGCCAAAAAGAAACCAAGTTAATACAAAAGAAAATTATCAAGCCAGAAAAAAGGCATATGATATCACTTATATGTGGAATCTAAAAAACAAACAAACAAAAAATGAACTTATTTATAAAACAGAAATAAACACACAGACATAGAAAACAAGCTTACGGTTTCCAGGCAGGGGAAGGAGGTAGGAAGGGATAAATTGGGAGTTCAAGATTTGCAGATACTAATATATAAAATAGATAAACAACAAATTCATACTGTATAGCACAGGGAAATATATTCAATATCTTGTAGTAACTTATGGTGAAAAAATTATGAAAATGAATATATGTATGTTCATGTATGACTGAAGCATTATGCTCTACACCAGAAATTCACACATTGTTAACGGACTATACTTCAATAAAAATACATATAAAAGTAAATAAATTCTGCATTTGTTTTTACAATAGCCTGATTATTATCAAAGAATAATTCACAAAGTAAGGCAGATTTAGTTAGATGTTGAAGGATGATATGATATTAAGAAATGGAAAGAGAATGGAGGACATTTTAGGTAATTCCAAGAGGCATGGCTGGAAAATGCAGAGAAGCCAGTATATCTACAGCAAAATACAAAATGAACAGTAGAACAACAACAACAGAAGAATAGCAGGATCACACTGTTGGGAGCTCTATATCTCTCCTGTCCTTAACTGTGATACTGGGATATATTGCTCTTTATCTACCATATCATGCTGGATGCTTAAGTCATTTATTTTCTTACATTGACTATAAAAATGCTTAACATTAAATTTTCTTTCCAGTATCATTTGAATCTAGATGCATTTGTTATAATATATGGTACTTTCACTTAATAGCGGTGTTAACTGTTTTTTTTTTTTAAATCCAAGATATGTTTAGAAGTATGGTATAAAATTCTCAAAAAAGTTTTAGAAATTTTTGTCATTGTCATTGTTGTTGTTTCTATTTGCTTTTAGTTAATAAGTTTATACATGGGGTCCAGAGACCATACTACACTTTGTTATTTCTATTGTTTGGAATTTTTTGAATTTTCTTTTGTGATCTAATTCTGTTTTTGTTTTTGTTTATTTTAAGAATGCCATGGACACTTGAAAAGAGGGAAAATTTTTTCTTTGCTGATTAAATAATATTATTCTTAATGTTATTTGTACTGTTTTCCTACTATTGCTTATCTACTTGAACTTTTTTTAATCTGAGGGAAATATGTTTGTCTGTCCCTACTGTCAGTGTTTCCTTTATTGTCAAGAAGTTAGTGCTTTATATGTTTGATTCAGTAAGTTGGTATATAAAAGTTCAAGAACTCAGTATCATTATTTTAGATTATAGGCTTTATTTTTATATTACTTACATATAACCTTTCATATTCAAATCTATAATTAATTTTCATATGAGGATATATATATGTATATAACCCAAATAACTGAAACTCTCATTTTAGCCATTATTTGAAATATCTTTTGGTCATACAATAATGTCTTACATATACTAATAACATTTCAGGGCTCTCTTTTCTATTCTATTGATTCTATTGATTCAACTAGCTATTCTAGAACAATGCCCTGACATTTGAATTATTGTAACTTTCAAAATTAAATTTATTATTTGGTAAGGCATGCCTCCTTTTTAAATTATCTTTTTTTTTGCATAATGTTTCTGCATTTTCTTTCAAGTTTATGTTTAAAGTTAGGATAACTTTATTAAGTTGCAAAGAAAAATCCAACGAATTTATGGACAAAAGTATACTGATTTGGTCTTTCATCAAGGAGCAAACTTTTTCTCAGACTTTGGGTTCAACCTGAGTTTGAATTCAGCATGGAAATAAATGAAGACCACCCAAATGAGGGAAAACAAAAGGCTTCAGAACTTGTTATAACAAGGTAAACAGCTACCATGACTTGCATCTGGCAGAGATTCAAAGCCAAAGTCAAGCAGAGGAGTGGGAAAGCTGCATATTGGAGGAAAACCTTCAGCTATGCCCTAACTAGAAGTTGCTGGTATGCTTGTTAGTGGGAATATAGAGCGGTGTGGCCATTATGGAAACCAGTATAGAGGTTTGTTAAAAATAAACCTGCATACATATCTAAAAATAATTCAAGGCAGGATCTTGAAGATACATCTTGAAGATGCAGCATTATTCACAATATCTAAGAGTGGAAGCAACCCAAATATCTGTCAAAAGATGAATTGATATTAAGAATGTGGTACATACATGCAATGGAAATTTCTTTCCTTGAAAGAAGTTCTGTCACATGTTACAGCATGGATGAACACTGAGGACATTATGCTGGTTGAAATAAGCCAGTCACAAAAGGGTAAATACTATATGATTCCACTAATGCAAAGCATCTTAAGTAGTCCAGATCATTGAAACAGCAAGTAAAAAAGGTGACTGCTAATGGCCGCAGGAAAAGGAGAATGGGAATTAATATTTAGAGTATAGGGTTTCAGTGTTGTAAGATTGAAAAGTTCTAGTGTTACCGAATTCAAGCTCTTTACTGCTTGCCACATGACGGGCCAATAAATTGACAGATAAGGGGTTGGGGCAAAGAATAGCGATTTTATTCAGAAAGCCAACAAACTGAACTGAGAAGATGGTGGACTAATGTTCTGAAGGGCCATCTTAGTTCAGAACAGAATTTAGGTCTCTTTTATGCTCGGAGGAGAAGGGAGACAGGGTTAACCATCTCCTTGTGGCTTTTTCCCAGGAGGCAAGAGGTCTGTGATACATGTGCAGTTAGTCTGGTGGTCCGAGTTACAAGCTCCTAAATCACACTAATCTGCAGATACCATTTAGTCCTGGAAAACAGCTATGATGCAAGTGGTGTTATCATGGGTCACGTTCTTGGGGCTCATGTTTTGGTTAATGGTTATCATGCTTCATGCTTCAGGGGATGAAGATAAGAAAGACAAAGTGAAATACTTTAATGCATTATATGAACTTAGTACAGCTTAATCAGATGAGTTAATAAAATAAAGCATTTTGTGGTGAGGCAAGAGAGCAAATAGTCTCTTTTACATTAGAATCTATTGCACAACAATATATATATATATTCACACACACACACACATACTATATATATAGACCAGCAGACAGACAGGATGGCAGACTGTCTTGGAGAACCATCCTACTCAAGTCAGAATTCAGGCTCCTTTCATAATAAAAAGGGGGAGGGGGTGTGGTTGGTTGTTGCAAACTTCTTGCTGTAGGAATTCCTTGTTCTTGCAGCTGTGCCTGTGGGTCAGGTCATGATGCCCTTGTAAAACCTCCAACAAAACAAATGTTATTTTCCATTCTGCAACTTGTTATCTTTATATAAGTGCTAAAGTGTTAATATCCTTAAAGGTCAGAGCCTTGAGAATAGGCTCTCTTGTATATTTCAGTCTAAAGGCAACATTCTTTTGCAAAAGGTGCAGAGCTAGCAAGACTAAGCCTAGAAAACAGGGCACAGGTTTAAAGCCAAAGAAACAGATCTAATAGGGAGTCTGATTTGTTCTTTTCTATTACAAAACTAGATTTGTCACATACCAAATGTCAAAACATTACTTAGTGAGGAAATGTTAGAAGGATGGCTGTGAAAGTAAGAAACAATTCTAGGATATCCAATGTTACCGATTATGGGACACTTTGTGAAGGGTTAAAAAATTTAACTAAAACAAAAATAAATGGAAGGTATAATAATTGGAATGAGAAAGTATTATAGACTACATATTTGAAGATACAATGTAATAAAATTTGTAAATAACAAGAATGTCTATTCCTATACATTTATTAAATAATACACTGTGAATCTTTAATTAGGGTAATAGTAGTAGAGTTAAATTGACATTTAAAGATCCCCAAGACATATATTGCAAATGAAAATGTAAGGTGTGTAACAGTGTAACTGTTATATATTTTGTGGAAAAAAATGTATATACACTGAGAAGACTGAGAGAATCTTATGATGGTTCTTATAAAAGCCTTGAAATAGACTAAATGCTAGCACAATCCATAGAAAAAGGGAGACAAGACACAAATTAACAATATTAGAAATGAGGAGGGGGAAATGCAGACATAAGGACAAAAAGAAATGCTTTTGAAAACTGTGAAAATACTATGCACAATTTTATGTCAACATATTTGAAAATTGAGATAAAATAATATTTTCTAGGGAAAATGATAAACTAAAAAATTGTTTACAAGAAGAAGAGGATTATGACCTTTAAATAAATTGAAGTGGTATTCAAAAAAGTCCATTGACAATCTCAAGGCATGTTTACCCTGAGCATTTATTTCTAAGAAGCAGGAACCATGGTGGAAATGGCAATATAAGAAAAGTATAGACAAGTTTCACTTGCAAACATACATGCAAAAATTTAAAAACAATGCTTGCATGTATATGTATAAAGACAAAGAAATTTTGCAGTATATTTTTTAAAACCCTTGAACATATTTATCATAAGAATGCAAAGGAAGTTTAAATATAGAAAATGTGTAAAGTATGAACAAATAACAAGAGAATGTAGTATAAGTTCAACAGATGAAAAAAATGAGTTGATAATAATAAACATATATAAAATATTTTACCAAACCAATACTGTATGGAAACTTTCTTTACTTTTTGATGAGTATGAACCAAAAATCTGTAGCAAATATACTGGATAATAAAACATGATTAGAAGCATCAAAATAAATAGAAGGATGTCTGCCGTAATCAGTCTACATTCTATTCTTACTACAGGCCCTAAACAATTTATTGTCATAAACAAATAAACAAGTGTAATTTTTATTTTTTAACTTTTTTTACTGAGTTATAGTCATTTTACAATGTGTCAAATTCCAGTGTAGAGCACAATTTTTCAGCTATACATATATTCATTGTCACAATTTTTTTCACTGTGAGCTACCACAAGATCTTGTATATATTATATTTCCCTGTGCTATACAGTATAATCTTGTTTATCTATCCTGCATATGCCTGTCAGTATCTACAAATTTTGAAATCCCAGTCTGTCCCTTCTCACCCTGCCCTCCTTAGTAACCACAAGTTTGTATTCTGTCTATGAGTCTGTTTCTGTTTTGTATTTATGTTCTTTTTTTTTTTTTTAAGATTCCACATATGAGTGATCACATATGGTATTTTTCTTTCTCTTTCTGGCTTACTTCACTTAGAATGACATTCTCCAGGAACATCCATGTTGCTGCAAATGGTGTTATGTTGTCAGTTTTTATGGCTGAATAGTATTCCATTGTATAATTATACCACATCTTCTTTATCCAGTCATCTGTTGAGGAACATTTAGGCTGTCTCCATGTCTTGGCTATTGTAAAGACAATAGCCTTGGCTGCTATGAACACTGGGGTGCAGGTGTCTTTTGAAGTAGGGTTCCTTCTGGATATATGCCCAGGAGCAGGATTCCTAGGTCATATGGTAAGTCTATTCCTAGTCTTTTGAGGAATCTCCATACTGTTTTCCACAGTGGCTGCATTCTACTAAACATTTCCACTAAACTGCATTCTCACCAGCAGTGTAGGATGTCTGCCATAATCAGTCTACATTCTATTCTTACCACAGGCCCTAAACAACTTATTGCCATAAACAAACAAATGTAATTTTTATTAATTAAAGATGATATATCTTTCTCAATAAGAAATCAAAAATAAACTACTAACTGAACTGTTAAGAAAGTTTAGCTATGTAGACAAAAAATTCTTGCTTGCCATTCTGGTAAACAATGAATGTTGCCCACTGTTAAGCCATCAGCCACTGCAGTGGCCCCCAATGTCACCCTAAGGAGAATTCAGGATGGAGAAAAACAGGATACTGGCCCTACACAGCTAAGATGCATATCAAAGGACTGACTTCAATAAACCCAGACTCTTGCATCTTCCCATACACAGAAAAGTACTAAAATTATTAACTTGAGATGTTTATTTTTTGCAATTAGCAGTAATCTTTTGATGTTCAGCTATATATGTATTTTTTCTTTCCCAGCAAAAACTCATGTGTTGGCTCTTCCCTTACCTCTTTGGAACAATCTTTCACAGAGTTATCTTGAGAGGCTGCTATCTGGGGCAAGAGTCCTCATTAAGGCTGCCAAGTAAGACATAACTCTCTGCACACTTTTTTTCAGTCCATAGCTAGATTACTGAATTCTAGATGGATATATATTTTAAAAGTAACTATGAAATCAGTTCAACTGTTTAATTTTAAGAAAAATACTATTCACAATAGCAAAATCCACTATGATACCTGTAAATAAATTTATGATAATTGTTCAAAATTGTATACAAAATTATAAGCAGTATTAAAAGATGTAATAGAAATCAAAATAAATGAAGATGTGTACCATATTCATGATTGGGGATACTCTATATAAGTACTATTCAATAAAAATATGAGCATCACATATATAATTTTAAATCTGGAAATAACCGTTTTATAAAAGCAAAAGAAGCAGGTAAATTTTAATATTTTACTGAATTTAATACACTCATGATATTATAATTTCAACCTGTAGTTAATGTAAAACGTATGTGACATATTTTAGAAAACTTTTAAAACTATTTCTTTGAAATCTGAAACTGGTTTTTTTTTACATGTGCAGCGTATTTCAATTCAGACTCGCTGCATTTCAAGTGCTTAACAGCCACATATGCCTAGTGGCTACCATGTTGGATAAATGCCCCTCCATGTTAGAAGGACGGCAACATTATACAAATTAATCTATAAACAGAAGGTAAATTTAGCCTGCCTGGGTTTATGATTCAGCTTCTGTATTATCACGTTTATTATCTGTGTGACTTTGGGAATATGGGTTAATATTTTTTTCTCTTTTTTTTTTTGTTTCTTATGATTGCTTCAAACATTATATAAGTTAATATTGGAAAACACTTAGAACCCAGAACAATGCCTAGAACATGGTAGTTACTATGGAGTGTTTAAAAAATGTGTAAACAAAATAAAAATAAAGTTTTTTTTCCTAGAAATTGAAAAACTTATCCTAAAATGTGTATGAAAATTTGATGGGCACTAAGGAGTAAAACAGTTTTCAAGGAAAAGCGAAAGGGGGATATAGAAAGATTTGCCTTACAAAGTTCAAGACTTTATAAAATACCACCAATTAACTATTGTGTTAATTTAGGTAGGGACACAATACATATATCAATGGGCTGAAATAGAGACTCCAGACAGTTCTATGCACACACACGAATATGGTTAAATGACACACAGAGTATTACAAATCAGAGAGAAAGAAGGAACTGAGCAAAGAATGGTACAGGGATTTGGGGCCATCAGTATGGAAAAACACTGAACTCTTGACTTCAAAAATATACAAAAAATAAAGACAAAATTTCTAGAAAATATAATTAATAACTTTGAAAGAAAAACACTTAAAATTAATTAGGTAATCTTTTTATGTTACTATGGTAGGAAAAGATTTCACACATCAAAGAGAAGTTGTAAAGGAAAAATTCAACTGTAAGGAAAAGTATGGGCAAGTTTGAAAGATTTGAAGTTAATTTTTGTTGTTGTTGTTAGTAAACAACATCAGAGTGAAGAGATGAGCCACAAACTGGGAGAATCACTGCACTGCTTTTAACTAGGATATAAATAAGATGATAAAGACAAATGTCACAAAGGGGAAATTAAGAATTATAAATAGACAATTTACTTATTAGAATATCAACACGACCCATTGGAAAATGTGGCTTATTTCAATAGGAAGAATGGAAGTGCAAATGAAATCTATATATACCATTTCAGATCCCTCCAACCCTCCAGAGTGAAAACATCTGCCACTCATTGTCAGAAAACGTCAAGATGAATGGGTTCTCTCATTCACTACTGGTAGGCATGTGAATCAGGAAGATGTCCAGAGATACCTTTGACAATCTGTGGTGAATAGAAAGATTTCAACCCTTCACAGCAGCTTTGTTTGTACTGGCATGAAGATTGGGAAATATTATCATTGAGGATTTAGTAAATGTAGTATGTTGATTTCCTGGGAGTGCTTTAAAATGGCTAAAATAAGTCATTGTATCTACATGACTCAGTAGTAACACACTTTTAAGTGCTGGGTAAAATATTGCAGGAACTGTGTTATGTTTGAATCATTACCTTTTAGGGATCATGGTGAAATATTTAGAGATTAAATGATCTGATGTTGGGAATTGACTTCAAAATAATCCATTTGGAGATAGGAAGTGGATGGAAGTAGAGTTGAAACGAAGTGATGAATATGATATTTGGGTATTAGCTATATGGGAGATTGTTTTCTCAATTTTTATTTATTTTTAAAATTTCCCATAAGTAAAAAGCTAGAAAAAGTGAATTATTTGTATAAGATATATCAGATTTACATAAAATTTATAATAAAGAAAAATGATTTATTCTACAAAGATTCAGAACACTAAAATATGAACTAAATTAGTTCATATGAATATGAACTCAATTACATATGGATTTCTAAAAATGATTACCTAACCTTTTTAAAAATGAAAATTCATATAATATAAATTGCATATAATATGTTGTGAAAAATTTCCTATGAAAACACTACGTAACAGACATATGCACATACCAAAGACAGAGAAAAACCAGGTTTCTTACAGTAATGGTTCCACTCTAGCCAGATGAGATCATTTTTATGTACAGAAATTTCAAAATTTTGTCATCTTTAAATTAATAATATAAATGAGATTTTCCATGCTTCCATAATCATCCAAATGTGATAATCTGAAAAATGCTTCAGAAAGAATATGTTGAAATTATTTTTATAATTGATATCAATTTATCTTCCTTACTCTGGTATCTTTACAATTGTCTTCAAACAGCCATACAGAATCTTTTTAATATTACTTAAGTATCATCACTTCATGTTGATACACACCTTATTAAAGGCATTTTCACTCACTTAACCAGGGACTTAGTGAGAAAGACATTTATTCATCACTGGATGAAGGGACACCTCTTCATTGGCTTCATATCTAATAAATATGTTCTCCCCTTCAAATGATGCCATGATTGGTGCATTTATGCGCATGGAAGTTAGGAAGAGAAGAAGAAAGGAGAGAGAGAGGGAGAGACAGAGACAGAGAGAGAACGGAAGAGACGTCATAGACGTCAGTATCATAGACGCCTTAGTGCTGCTGAGCCTAACTTTTTATTTGCTGTGATCATTGAATCTAGCTGTAAAGTGTCCAGTGAGAGCCTGGGAGGGGCTGGATTGACCCAGAAAAGGTAACGTAAAGACGATTTCAGGATTTCAGGGCGCGAGTCTCTGAGTCATTACCATCTTTAAGGGCAGCATTTCCTTAGGCTTAGCTATATAAAAAGAAAATTAAGCCCTTAGAGGGTTTTTTTTTTTAAAGTTTTTATTTCAGCTGAAAGCAACAATGGGAAATGATTGAAGAGCAAAGACCCCGAGACTCTTAAATTTTCCAAATTGCCTTAATTTGATGGAGAAGCAACGCTACATTTTGTTAAATTATACTATGATAAAGAGAAGCTGGTTGCTTCTCAGCATGAATCCGAAAGCAAATTATCTCCACAAAAAAGGACGATGTATTTAACTAGACAAGTAATTACATTGTGGCGCTACTATCTCCCCTGCCACAGATTATAAAAGAAAAATTCAATTATCACTTCATTTTATCAAAAAATAGCTTTAGTGATATATTCAAGTGAATTAATTTATTTCTAGGCAGCTTCCAATGATTTTTGAATTAAACTTAATGCATTTTTCTGATTAAAATCTTTAATCAATACTTTTACTTAAAAATCAAACTTGTGCTCATTTTTGGTTCGGTTAACATTTTCTTTAATATTAATTTTTTCTTAAATTACATTGTATATTATATTTAATTTACAGCATGGTATAATTGGGTTTCTTGTAAAATTTAACCAATTTACTATAATGTATTACTGTATTTCTAGATAATTTCCTTATTTTGCAGTAAGCAATAGAAACAAATACATAGTGTGTATGTATATATAAATTAGAATATTAGAAGCATAACTATATAGTGAGGGAAAGAGAGAGGGAGAGACAAATTGATATGAGTGAAGGGTTTAATGGTCATAATTATTCTTCTTAGGGTTAAAATTGTTCATGTTTTGTCATTTATTTTGAGCCTTCTATTAAAGAAATTACAAGAACAGCTGATGTCTCCTCTTTTTTATAGACTCTGCTTAGGAATAACTGACATGTAATAAACTATGTACTTAGACATTCAATTTTACATATATAAATTTTAGATATATATGAAATAGATATGATCTATACTATATAAATAATTCTTCCATCAAAATCCCTTCCATGCTACAAAAAAAAAAAAGAGAAAACACAGCTTATTAGTAATGTTTACAGATTGTATACATTCAGGGAGTGTTTTACATATTCTAGATACAAATTTTTTATCATATATTTGAAAATACTACGTGTGATCTAACAGTGTTTTCTGAAAGACCAGAAGTTTTGTTTGTTTCCCTTTTACTTTTAATGAGGTTTGATATATTGTTTATTTTATAAATCATAGCTTTAGTATATTTTAAAATCTTTGCCTAATCCAAGGTTGCAAAGACTGTCTTCCATATTCTCTTCCAGAAGTTTTATAGCTTTATACTTAGGCTTACAACACAGTTTGAGTTGATTTTTATATATTGTGTGATGTGTGGGATCAAAATTTTATCTTTTTGCTTATGGCTATTCAATGGTGACATCAAATTTGTTGAAAAGATTATCCTTTCTTTAGTGAAATGCCTTTGTGTTTTTGTTGAAAGCTAGCTGCCCTTATTTGTGGTGTGTGTGAGATTATTTCTAGAGTTTATTCTGTATTCTGTATTTATTTGTTTACCTTGAGCCCAACCCATAGGTCTTGATTATTGTGGCTTTAGAGTAAGTGTGAAAATTAGGGAGTGTTAGTTTTTCAAATTTGCTCTTTCCTCCCCCAGATTTATGTTGGTATTCTAGGTCTTTGCATTTACATATGAATTTTAGAATTGGTTTGCAAATTTATACCCTCCTCAAAAAAGTTAGGCCAATATTTTAATTGGGATTGTACTGAATCTATAGATTAATTTAGGAGAAATTAGCATCTAACAAAATTGAGCCTTTACACCCATGGGCATAGCATATCTCTCCATTTATCTTCTTTAATTTTTCTCAGATATATTTGGTAGTACTCAGTGTGCAGTCTTGCACATATCTTTGCAAATGGTATTTTTTA
The DNA here is from genome assembly GCF_048773025.1 of Camelus bactrianus. NCBI lineage: Eukaryota > Metazoa > Chordata > Mammalia > Artiodactyla > Camelidae > Camelus > Camelus bactrianus. Next base: position 26,927,038 of record NC_133567.1, on the reverse strand, counting down.
TTTCAATTTCTCATGAGTAGAATTACTATATAGAAATACAGTTGATTTTTGTATGTTGGTATTTTATCATGGTTACCTCAGACTTGCTAAATTTATCAGTTGTAGTACCTGTTTGTAGAATTCATCAAATATTTTACATAGATGTTCATGTTATCTTCAAGTAAAGACAATTTACTTCTTCATTTTTTTTTTTTTACTTTTTTTTTGAAGTGTAGTAAGTTCACTGTGTTGTGTCAATTTCTGGTGTACGGCACGGTGCTTCAGTCATACATAGATATACATATATTCATTTTCTTATTCTTTTACACCATAAGCTACTACAAGATATTGAATATAGTTCCTTGTGCTACACAGTATAAACTTGTGTATCTACTTATATATACCAGTCAGTATCTGCAAATCTCAAACTTCCAATTTATCCCTTTCCACCCTCTTCCCCCCTGGTAACCATAAGTTTGTTGCCTATGGCTGTGAGTCTGTTTCTGTTTTATAAATAAGTTCATTTGTCTTTTTAAAATTTATTTTCAATTTGGATGATTTTATTCACTTGGCTTACTTATTGCCCACACCACGAAAATGTTGAGTAGAAAAGGGAAGAAAGAAAGCATCCTTGACTTGTTCCTAATTTGATAAGTAAAGCATTTAGTCTTTCACCGTTAACTATAATGTTAACCTTATGTTTTTACTGATGCCCTTTATCAGGTTGAGATTTTTTTTTTTACTTCTAGTTTGCTACAGTTTTCATTGGGACTAGATGTTGAATTTACCAAATGCTTTCTTTATCTATATCTAATGAGAAAATAATGTAGTTTCTAGTTTTAAGTTTGATATTATGGTGAATAACATTTATTGATTTTCAAATAACCATCTTGCATCCCTGACATAAACCCCACTTGTTACTTACTAGCCTCCTTATGTACTTTTTGGATTCAATTTGCTAAAATTAAGCTTAGAATTTTTGCATCAAGTTCATACATGGTATTTGTCTGTAATGTATTTTTATTATAATGTCTTTGTGCAATTCTGGCCTTCAGAATACATTGGGAAGTATTACCTCTCCATCAATTTTCTGGAAGAATTTGGGAATGCTATTATATCCTTCTTCAATGTTTTGGGCAATTTATCAATGAAGATGTCTGAGCCTGGAATTTCTTTGTGGAAAAGTTTTTAAAACTACGAATTCAATTGCACAAAGAGCCTTAGTATATTCAGGCTATTTTTTTTGAATAAGCTTTAGTAGCTTGTGTCTTTCTAGAAATTTCTTCATTTAATCTAAATGGCCTCATTTATTTGCCTTGTGTTACATGTGTTTTTTATAAATATTTTTAATTTCTGTATAATCTATAGTGGTATCACCTCTCTCATTCCTGATTTTAGTGTTTTGTGTCTTCCCTCTCTTTTTGTTTTTCCTTATTGGTCAGGCTAAAAATTTATTAATTTCATTTATCATTTCAAAGAAGCAGTCTTTGCTTTTATTCAGTGTCTCTACTTGAATGTCCCTTTTGAGATTTGTCAGGCAGGACCAAAGCAGTGTTTAGCCTTGGTCTAATTATTTCTCCTCTAACGAGGCAGGCCTTCGGGTACTCTTGCCAACCCCTCATGAATTATGAGGTTTTCCTTTCTGGCTACTGGGAAACTATTCTTCACTCTGTGCATGTCAGACACTGTTCCTTCTAATTCCTTCAGGTTGCTCTTCCCTCAGCCTTGGGTAGTTTCCTCACAGCCGGGTGCCGATCAGTATTGTGCCAGATACTCAATGGATCCCTCTGAATACCCCTGGATTTCTGTCTCTTTTCAGGTCTACTTTCTGATACTCTGCCCTGTAAACGCTTATCTTTGTCTCCCAGGACTCTTGGCTTTTTCTCTGCAATTCAGAGAGTCCTGTGTGTTCCTCTGGTCTTGCCCTCATGCTGAAGGCCTGAAATTCTCTTAACAAAGTGAGCTGGAGCAATTACAAGGTTCACATGGTTTGCTTCCATTCTGTGAGTGATCATTCTACTTCACTGCCTGGTGTCCCAGTGTCTTAAAAACCATTGTTTCGTATGTTTTGTCCACTGTTTTTTTAAGGCCTGAGAATAAATCTGTTATTGTTTATGTTATTGTTACGCCATCTTGGACATCAGCAAAACACCTGGTTGTTCAGTCCTTTTCTTTTAATCCTTGAAGTTGAACCCATGTCTAGAGTATTGTGCCTTTTTTGACTCCTGATTTTATAAACCTTGTGTTTTTTCAATTCTTTAGTATTCATTGCTTCAAATGATCTCTTATGCTGGACTTTTATGTATAGAATAGGACACAGAGCCTTAGCAACAATCGCCCTCTCATGCTTCCTCAACACTGTCAAGGGAGCTCTGAGGCATTTCCATGAGCCTTGGTGGTTTTGCAAATCGCCGATTCAGAATAAGGTCCCAAGAACCCAGTATGTGAAAACACTCAGCCTCGTATCACTCCACCAGAAGTAAGTTTATGTCACCCTGGCCAAATAACTTGCTCTTCAGACAGACCATGTTGTCTCACATTTCTTTGTCAGAGAATATACTGTTCTTCTATTCTGAATCCTTCTTCCTTTTCCTCACTCCTTTCACCTAATCTATTGGATTTATTCTCAAGTGACCCGTTGGGAAGTCACTGAGAAAATAATCCTTTCTATTACCTCCGAAGGTTTTGTGGCTCTCAAAACTAAATTTTAAATTTTAATTAAGTTCTTACGTATCTATCTTACCATCAAATCTGATTGCTCTGATGGCACATAGCCTGTCTTGGTGGTGTCCCTAGACCCATTATCTGACACAGTCTAAACAGGTGGCTTTTCAATGGTATGCTGCCTTTTAAAAAAAACAAACTTAAACTTCATGAGTGCTGACCTCCTATCAAAAAGTTAAGACAAGAGAAGTTGATTTTTATTCATAGTTTCATATTTTAACTGAAATAATAATTGGACAGAGACTCTGGGTCTGAGATGCTATGATTTTTGTGGTTGTGTAAGAGGTCTTTGTAATACACATTCCCATTCCTCACATTATCAGCGTTCCATGAAGTTTCTTCAACAACGAATAATTTTTATGCCAAGTAATGAAAATTATGAGGTTGTAAATAATATAAATTTAAAGTGCTTTTAGGGAATCTATGTGAATCCTTTATGGTTCAAATATGCCATTGCTTTGTGGCTTAGAGATTTATTTTCAGTCGACTAAGACTTAAGTTTATCTTTTTCCTGAAGCCCACTAAAAGTGAGATACTTACCTCCTTATGGAGTTGATAAATTAAATTTTTTAACATTTTAACAATAACTAAATGTGTTAAAAATATACCATATGATCTCACTTACATAGTCAGATCTAAAAAATACCAAACTCACAGATACAGACAACAGATTTGTGATTGCCAGAGGTTGGGGGGTGGAGGTTAAGTCAAATGGGTGAAGGAGGTCAAAAGGTACAAACTTCCAGTTATAATATAAATAAATCATAGGGATGTAATATACAGCATGGTGACTATAGTGAGTAACACCATGCTATATACTGATGCTGTTGAAAGAGTAGATCAAAAATTCTCCTCACAAGAGAAAAATGTGTAACTGTGCTGTGATGGATGTTAACTAGAGTTATTGTGGTGGTCATTTCCCAGTACATACAAATGTTGAGTCATTATGTTGCACACCTGTAACATAATGTTGTATTGCAACTATATATCAAGAAAAATTGTGACAAATAATAAATATATATTATATAATGTGTAAGTAATTAAACAGTATATTTTTTAAAACTTACCACAATCTGTATATCTAAAAGAATATTGCCTTGCAAAACATTCACTTGGAGTGGCTTGGACTTTTTCCAATGAAGCATTTCAAACAATTTTGGAATTTCATCATCCAAACTGCTGTTATAGCCAGTTTCTGAAGCACAACAATTATTTGTTCTTACTATTTTAAAAATACACATATAACCCAGGAATCCCACTCCTGGGCTTGTATCCAGAAGGAACCCTACTTCAGGATGATACCTGCATCCCAATGTTCAGAGCAGCACTGTTTACAATAGCCAAGACATGGAAGCAGCCTAAATGTCCATCAACGGATGACTGGATAAAGAAGATGTGGTATATTTATACAATGGAATACTACTCAGCCATAAAAACTGAGAACATAACACCATTTGCAGCAACATGGATGTTCCTGGAGCATGTCATTCTAAGTGAAGTAAGCCAGGAAGAGAAAGAAAAATACCATATGAGATAGCTCATATGTGAAATCTAAAAAAGAAAAAAACAAAAACAAAAAATACGAAGCATAAATACAAAACAGAAATAGACTCATAGACATAGAATACAAACTTATGGTTGCCAAGGGGGCAGAGGGTGGGAAGGGATAGATGGGATTTCAAAATTGTAGAAAAGATAAACAGGATTATACTGTACAGCACAGGAAAATACACAAAAGATCTTATGGTAGCTCACAGAGAAAAAAATGTGACAATAAATATACATATGTTCATGTATGACTGAAAAGTTGTGCTCTACACTGGAATTTGACACAACATTGTAAAATGATTATAAATCAATAAAAAATTAAAAAAAACACATATAAAGAATTTATAACATTGAAATGAAAGAACTTATTTCTGTGGTAAAAGATACATAAAGAAGTGGTCACATAAGAACCAAATGGCTACCATAAATATAGAAAGAGCCCACAAATAAGAAATATAATCAACCTGGTAGAAAAATGAGGAAAGCAATTCGCATATGAAAAAAAACAAATGGCTAATAGTTACATGCAAAAATGATCAATTTCAGTAAATAAACCAAAAAGACCCCTTTCCCCACAAAACACAGTAGACTGAGACATTGAGACATATTATGTTATATTATATTATATAGTAATAATAATAATTATTATTATTATATGATGACTATAAATAGGCACAAAGTTTGGAAGGGCATTTAGGCAGTATCTATAAAATATAAAACCATACATACACTTTACCTAGCAATCTAGTTTTTGAGGAATCTGTCTTACCAAAACTTCAGGAAGAGAATGTAAATCAATGTTTACTAGTATTTTAATGATAGCATTGTCTATTATAAGAAAAACAAACACAGACATACCTAAATACCTAAATGTCCATTATTAGGGAATGAATGAATAAGCATTTCATCTATGTTACAAAATGTTAATACAGTCCTTAAAAAGAATGAACTCAATCTACATTCTAACCTGTAAAGATACGGTAGTAAACAAACAATCCAGAAAGATACATATTAAAGAGGTAAGAATAGTTATTTCTGGCAGAGTCTCCTTGGGTGTACAGAAAGGAGGGTACCACGGAAGGGCAAACGTGGCAACTTTCACGTCATAAATCAGTATTTTGTGCCGAATTTTGAGTGATTATAAATTTTACAAAGTTATCCTACATTATTGAAAATAAAAGAAGATAGTGGGAGAGGGAAGAAAAGAAGATAAAAATATATACCACTTGGAAGCAAAGTAGACAGTAGTAAGGAACAGTGACATCTATTAGCAAAACAACGGAATTGTAGGTATTTGACTTGGATGCATAAAGATTCCCTAAACATATTTTCTGTGGCTAGGTAAAAATATTTCCTAACCCTAGATGAACATCAAAAGTGCTCAAAGAGAGTGTTAAAAACACAGTTGACTGGGCATTACTATTACTTGGGGATTCTAATTCAGCATACAGCATATTATAATGGATCTCCACATACCCATCACCCAACTTTAATGGTGAACAATATTTTGCCAATCTTATTTTATCTTCCCTAAGTAGCTTTTTTTCAATAATTCTGCAGCACTTTAAAGTAAGCCTCAGACATCATATCATGTTATTTTACTTGTAAATAGTTTATTATATAATTCTATTGTGCATATCCATGAATGTTTAAAAAAATAACCACTAAGGCATATCACACTTGACAAAACAATAAAAAATTCTTTGATGTCATAGAATACCCTGTCTATATTTAAATTTTTCCAGCTGTTGCAAAGATAAATTTTTGGAGCTGGTTTAGGCAAATCGGCATCTGAACAACATCCCTTAAATATCTTTAATTCAGTAATAATCCTTCCTCCTTTTTCCCCCCAATGTCATTTGATATATCAGTAAAGTCACATTGTTTACCCTGTGAATGGCAGAACACAGCATTCAGTTTTATCTAAATTTTCTGGCTGCTACTTTGTGATGTTACTTACCCTGTTTCTCTGTCCCTTGCAGTTCCTGTAAACGGGTGCCTGCATTTAGGACTTGATCACAGTTTGGATGTCTTCCTTTTAACTTGGGTTAGAGTAATTTCCTATTAAGGGAAACATAGTGTAAATCCTCTGTTTAAAGTCAGTTGAAGTAATGAGCTTCTCTCGAGGGTTATACCACTCCCTTGGTATATGACATATAATCAAGTCTATTGGTTTTAGTTTATTTTCAGTATCTAAGTATTGTTCCTTTTGATTGAATTTTTATGATTTCAAAATCAAGATTGTAAAAGCAGGTATATTCATTGAAATTTCATTACTATTCCCATCTCCTCCCTTATTTCCCTCTTTCCTTGTATAAAGTAATCATTTGATTAGTGTTTTATTTTGCTTTATTGTTCCACATTACATCTTGAAAATATAAGTGAAAATGTATGTTCACATTATTAACACCAATATTTTATAGGAAAAGAGTGGCTTACTATAAACATATTTCTTTATCTTCCTTTTCAAAAATTTACTTAAAAAATACTATACCTGTTTCTTATCCTTTTTATTTTTTTTGTTTTTGACGTATAACCAATTTACAATGTGGTGTCAGTTTCTGGTGTACAGCATAATGTTTCAGCCATACATGTACATGACATACATTTCATATTCTTTTTCATTATAGATTATTGCAAGGTATTGAATATAGTTCCCTGTGCTCTACAATGGAAACTTGCCACTTATCTGTTTTATACGTAGTAGTCAGTATCTGCAAATCTTGAACTCTCAGTTTATCCTTTCCCACCCATTTTCCCCCTGGTAACTGTAAGTTTGTTTTCTATGTCTATGAGTCTGTTTTTGTTTTGTAAATAAGTTAATCTGAGTCCTTTTTATAGATTCCACAAATAAGTGATATTATATGGTATTTTTCTTTCTCTTTATAGCTTACTTCACTAAGTATGATGATCTCCAGGTCCATCCATGTTGCTGCAAATGGCGTTATTTCATTATTTTAAGACTGAGTATTATTCCATTGTATACACATACCGCAACTTCTTTACCTAGTCATCTGTTGATGGACATTTAGGTTGTTTCCATGTGTTGGCTATTGTTAAACAGTGCTGCTGTAAACACTGGAGTGCATGTATCTTTCTGAATTAGAGCTTCATCCAGGTATATGCCCAGGAGTGGCATTGTTGGATGGTAAATCTATTTTCAGTTTTTTGAGGAATCTACATACTGTCCTCCATAGTGGCTGCACCAAACCACATTTGCACCAGTGGTGTAGGAGGGTTCCCTTTCCTCCAACAGTTATCGTGCATGAACTTTTTAATGATGCCCATTCTAACTGGTTTGAGGCGATACCTCATTGTAGTTTTGATTTGCATTTATCTGAAAATTAATGATATTGAGCATTTTTGTGTGCCTATTGGCCATTTGTATGTCTTTATTGGATAAATGTTTGTTTTAAACCTTTAAGTAATAAATCCTGGAGATATTGAATCTTTATTTCTTATTAATTTATCAGGTAGTTTTCCCATAGTTTATTCACCTAATGCCTTATAATGGGCAAGAGACTTGTTTTCAGTTTCTTACACTTAATGACATGCTACAATGAATACTCTCATGAACAGCTTACTTATTGTTTTGCATTTTTGCCATTGACTGATAGACTCCTAGAATTAATATTTCTGAGGTAAAGGGCAAATGTTTATCTATTTCAGAGAGATATGATAGATATTTCTAAGTTTTCTTACATTGCAGTTTTATCATTTTTTTCCCCACTAGCTGCAGTATCAGAGTCCCTGTATCTCCCACAGTTGTACCAATGAGGAATGTAGCTAAGTGTTCACATTTCTGTTAATTATATAGATGATTAATAGTATTACTGTGTAGTTTAGTCAATATTTACATTATTTAACAACACTTATGTTAAACCAGACTTGAGCCATTTTTTCATAAGATTAAAGACCATTTGCAGTTCCTTTTCTGTGTACTGTCTGTTTCTCTCTTTTCAGGCATTTGTATAATAAATTTCACAAACTAGTCTGAGTTTCAATCTGGATTGTTTCCCAAATGTTCATACAAGAATACTGAGGATATTAAATCAATTATAAAACACAACATCCAGAATAATTAGAATCCATGATGTTTATGAAAGCAATTTTTACTGTTGTAATCTCACTTAGTCATGGTTTGAACTATAATCATAAGAATTCACAAGTCATAATAATATTTGCTGAGAAAAATTGAGAAGAAAATAAACAGGCAGCAGAAGTGCTTTCAATATGTCCAATAACTAGAAACAGTATTTCCCCTTGTTACAAAAATTATAATAGTAAGAGAGAAGTTTTGATAACATTTATAGATACAGAGTGGAATTTGTGTGGTCCATAACAAGACTGAAAATGTTACAGATGGAAACTGAAAAAAATGAATAAATATGAAAAACCCATGCAGAAAGAGAGGACAAGAAAGATTGCCTGTTTCAATCTGAGATCTAAGGAAGGAAAAAAAATGTCCTACCTTGAGAATTCATAATGACAAGCTTGCTCCCTATAAGTTTAAGGCTTAATTTATATTACTTACAGGTCTACTTACAAACTGGTAAATGTATGTAAAAACTGCTGCTGGGACAATAATATCGCATACATTATAACCCTAAAATCCTGAATTATAAAACCTACTAGGAAGACTCTGCCACGTCTGAGAATCTGTAGACTAAATAAAGAGCAATGCCAGACCCTCGATCATTCCAGGTGGATAATCAGCAGATATTGACAATAACTCATATGTGCTTAAAGTTATCAAAGAAGGAACTGAAGACACTAACAACTGCAACCAACAATGCAAGCAGCTGGATTTGAACAAGCATCAAATAGAGCTTCTAGAAATGATCAATCTTGTTTCTAAAACTGAAAACTCAGTTGGTGGCTAGGCAGTAAATCAGATAGAGATAAATTAATAACAAGAGTTTGCAAGATATATTAGAAGAAATTACCCATAATACAAGACAGAGAGATTTAAATAAAGTAATAAAGTTGTGGAACCCGAAGTTGCTGGGCTCTTAAAAACAATCAGTGAGAAACGACACTTGACATTGACAGCCTACTTTTCAACAGGACTGAGAGAAGGCAAGAAGCTGTGGACGATTATCCTAGAACGTGTATCCTGTGAGAAACTACAGGAAGTGGTCTAAGAAAGGATGCAGGAATGGTCAGCAAGCATCAGGTTTGATCCCAATTTGCCTAGCCTTCCCAGATGGATTACTATAAGCAAAGGCAGCCTCCTTGCATTCATCCTAGCTCAGTATCAGTTATTCCCCTAGGTTTTCTCAATTTGACCGCCAGCTCTTTGAGGTGATGCGCAAGTATTATGTACGTACTTCTGGCTTCCACAATGTCTATTCATAGAGCAAATGTAATAACTTAATACAATTTACTTTTAACATTCTGGAATCATCACCAGAAATATATCTATATTATAGCTACACTCAGTATTGGTTTGCAGAGGTTTTGAATTCCAGACTGAAGTTTTCACTTGATTCATTTGGCGATAGGCAGCATTGTGTGTGTTTGAGTAAAGCAGTTTTGAACCTTTTTGTTTATAAAATGTAACACTGTATAAATAATGCATAATACCTTCTGTTTCTCTTTATATTCTGGAGTTTACAGTAATATGTTGAAATTATAAAATTTTAATAAGTATTTAGTGAATTCTGTCCAATTTGCTAGTCATTTTTTGGGGAAAGAAATTGTATTTTCAGTTTTATATCAAATGATATTAAAATGTGAATTTCTTTTAGCTGCTTTTAATAACCCAAGAAATCAATGCTGATTTTTAAGAAGTCAAAAGATGAAGCCAAGCAAAATAAAACCATCCATAAGCATGGAATTAAAGATAACCACTATTAACAATTTATGATATAAATTTCTAAATATTTTCTATGTATACCATACACATGAATATATAAATATAAACACATTATGATATATGTATATATGTGTAAATATATAAAATATTACTTATATAGTGCTTGTCTATATAGAAACATATAATTTTATAACCTGTTTTTAGTTCACAAGATATACTAACATTTACATATTAGTAATAATACTCTTATTTTTAAAGCTTGTATTTTTAAAAATTTAATAGGCATGTTGTAAGTATTGAATTGCATTTATTCAATTTAAGTTCTAATTTTCTCCACTCTTATGGAAATTTAAAGAAATTTTTATTTTACTTACATTCTTTTTGAAGTTATCACATTGTTTTCTTAGACTATATTTCTAAATTGGAATTTCCAATTGAAATGATATAACCATTTCTAAGCACTGACAGAAATTTGAACCAATTTTCACTTTTACCAAGAGGTATAAGATTCCAAAGATGTAGGATTTCACCCCGGCAGGTGGAAATTCTGAATTTTCTTTTCTCTATCAAGTTCTTCCTAAAATATATTCATATTTTGAAAGCTGTTCCTTCCAAAGAACATTTGCAAATTTCTCACATTTGTAATTTTTCACTGATTGAATAAAAATGGTATTAATTTCTTTTCAAAGCTTGATAAGATTATTTTCCAGCTACCATGTTCTGTGATATGTGTATACATGTATGTGTAAACTATTTATGTATATTTATATACCTGTTCTGTTTTATATCTATATATATCTGTATCTTTGCATCTATCTATCTATCCATCTGGGAGTCTGATGTGTTTCTATTTTATTTCTGTAAGTGATCTTGGAAATGTTATAAATTTTAAAACTGCTTCAAGGAAATCAAACAAAAATGATCTTGGTATTTGTTGACTTAGCATGGCTTTATCATTTTTGAAAATTAATAAAATCCTTAATGTTGGCTTCTTTTAGTTTAAATACTGAATACTATCTTAATCAACTGAGAATGTGAACTGCTGCACTCCATTTAAAAAGGGCAAAGGAAATTGCATCCTCAAAGTTGGATTTATATAAAAGAAAAAAAAGACAAATTTTATACTGATTCAGTTAACCGGTTTCTGCAGTATGTTGTTTTATTTGAATCTAATACTCTTTGACTTCTTTCTCTTTTCTCCTGGGAGAGACAATTATATCCCCAGATTGCTATGTAGTCTGGGAGCACTAGGAAGACTGTTAACACCTCCCCTCTCTGGTACGACTTCTCACTCAACAGCATATTAAGATTCTGGCATTAGCACCCATGACTAACATGCAGCAAAACTCTGAGATTTACTTCCAGCACATTTAATTACAGAAGTCAATGAACTCCTGGAGCTCTACCAGGTCAGAGAAAATGAACCTAGCCCAACTGATACTGATTTGTGCTATCAAGATAGGTCAAGCAACCCTGCCTCAAGAAACGATTACCATCTTCCAGACCCCTAAGTAGCAAAGTAATGAGAATTAAAAGGTTTGAAATATTTGCCTCTGGATAAAAATATATGACCTAGATTTGCAATTATGTTGTCACAATGATGTCAAAATTTTTTTTACCATGACCACTCATGATAAGAAATATATTTTATATTACAATCCATTACACACATACACACACACAACATAATAGCTATCAATAAAAGTTTTTTTTGAAAAAGATGTAAGAAAAAATGCATGATGAAGTATAGTGTCTCTGACATGTAATAGATTATCTCAATAAGTGCTGAAAATACTAAATTATTAATTATTTAAAATGTAAATCCAGATGTGTTTTCTTTTTTTCACCTGTAGGTGACAATTAAAAAAAATTGAATTATAGTCAGTTTACAACATTGTGTTCATTTTTGGTGTATAGCATAGTGATTTGGATTTTCATTATAGGCTATAACAAGATATTAAATATAGTTCCCTGTGCTATACAATAAGACCTTGTTGTTTATCTATTTTATATGTAGTAGTTTGTATCTGCTAATCTCAAACTCTTAATTTGTCCATTTGCTTACTTTTCCCCTTTGGTAACCATAAGTTTGTTTTCTGTCTGTGAGTCCATTTTTGTTTGGTAAATAAGTTCATTTGTGTCTTTTTTTTTTTTTTAAGATTCCACATGTAAGTGATATCATATGGTATTTTTCTTTCTCTTTCTAGCTTACTTCACTTAATATGATGATCTCCAGGTCCACTCATGTTGCTTCAACTAGCATTATTTTGTTCTTTTTTATGGCTGAGTAATATTCCATTATGTATATATACCACACTTCTTTATCCAGTCTTCTGTTGATGGACATTTAGATTGTTTCAATGTGTTGGTTATTGTAAACAGTACTGCTGTGAACATTGGGGTGCATGTATCTTTTTGAATTAGGGCTTCCTCCAGATATGTGCCCAGGACTGGGTTTGCTGGTAAGTCTGTTTTTAGGTTTTTTTAAAAAGGAAACTCCATACTGTTTTCCATAATGCCCGCATCAAACTCCATTCTCACCAACAGTATAGGGGGATTCTCTTTATTCTATACTCTCTCCAACAGTTATCATTTGTGGATTTTTTTAATGATGGTCATTCTGACTGGTGTGAGATGATACTTCACTGTAGTTTTGATTTGCATTTCTCTGATAATTAGCAATAATGAGCATTTTTTATGTGCCTATTGGCCATTTGTATGTCTTCATTGAAGAAATGTTTGTTTAGGTCTTCTGCTCATTTTTTCTTTGGGCTATTTGTTTGTTTGTTATTGAGTTAAGTGGGCTGTTTGTGTATTCTGAAAATTAAGTCCCTGTCAGTCATATCATTTGTAAATATTTTCTCTCATTTTATAGGTTGTCTTTTTGCTTGTTGATGGTTTCCTTTGCTGTGCAAAATTTTACAAGTTTAGTTAGGTCCCATTTGTTTATTTTTGCTTTTATTTCTATTTCTTTGGTAGAGCATCCTAGGAGAAGTTTGCTACAACTTATATGAGATAGTGTTTTGCCTATGTTCTCCTCTAGGAGGTCTATGCTGTCTTGTCTTATGTTTAGGTCTTTAAGCCATTTTGAGTTTATTTTTGTGTACGGTGTGGGAGAATGTTCTAATCTTACTGATTTATATGCAACTGTCCAGCTTTCCCAACACCACTTGTCAAAGATACTGTCTTTTCTCCATCCCAGAGACACAAAAATGGTTCAACATATGCAAATCAACCAATGTGATACAGGACATCAACAAAAGAAGAGGACAAAATTTACATGGTCATCTCAATAGATGCAGAAAAAGCATTTGAAAAAATTCAACATTGATTCATGATAAGAACTCTTACTGAAGTGGGTATAAGGGGAACATATCTCAACATAATAGAAGCTTTTTATGACAAACTCACAGCCAACATAATACTCAATAATAAAAAAGTTGAAAGCCTTCCTGCAAAAGCCTGGAATAAGACAGGAATGCCCATCTCACAACTTCTAATCAATATAGTATTGGATGTCTTAGCCATAAGCAATCAGACAAGGAAAAGAAATAAAAGGGATCCAAATTGGAAGAGAAGAGGTAAAATTGTCACTATATGCCAATGAAATGATACTATATATAGAAAACCCTAAAGACTCCACACAAAAACTACTGGAGCTGATAAATAAATTCAGCAAGGCAGCAGGATGCCAGAGCAATGTACAGAAATCTGTTGCATTGCTTTACATTAACAATGAGATATGAGAGCAGGAAAGTAAAGAAATAATCCCTTTTAAAATTTCATCCAAAAAAAAAAAAAAAAAAAAAAACACCTTAAGAATAAACTTGACCAAGATAGTGAAAGATTTATACATGGAGAACTACAAAGCATTGATTAAGAAAATTAAAGATGACCTAAAGAAATAGAAAGATACCACATGCTCTTGGATTAGAAGAATTAATATTGTCAAAATGGCCATATTACCCAAAGCAATCTACAGATTTAATGAGATACCTATCAAATTACCCAGGACATTTTTGACAAAACAGGAGAAGATAATCTTAAAATTTATGTGGAATCACAAAAGATCCAGACTTGCCAAAGCAATACGGAAGAAAAAGAATGAAGTGGAAGGAATAACTCTCCCAGCCAATACTACAAATTTGCAGTACTCAAAACAGTGTGGTATTGACACAAAAAACAGATATACGGATCAATAGACCAGAATAGAGAGCCAAGAAATAAACCCACACACCTATGGTCAATTAATCTTCAACAAACGAGGCAAGAATATACAACAAAAATATGTTCTTATGTGTGATTTCACTATAGAGAACAAAGGGAATAAATATTTTAAGCAGTTAAAATATCTGAATAAAATGAACTTACAAACTGACTGAGTGTACAACAGCTGACAAATTAATAGTACAATTTACTCTCCTTATTGCAGATTCTGCATCCTGGGATTCAACCAATGGTGGATTGATTGGGTTGGTTGAATCTCCAGGTGTGGGACCCAAAGATACAGAGGCCTGGCTATACTTTGCCATTTTATGTACCTTAAGTACCTTGAGTATGGAAGATTTTGGTATCCTTGGGGGTACAGAGGGCTGACTGTAAAGAAATTAAAACTCAGATATTTAGAAGCAACAGTGACAGTGAGCTAGGGTGGGATCATAAGAAGCAGTGCTTGCACTGAGTAGAAAAACAGAAGGTGAATAGAAAAGAGAAGAGCTTTGAGGATTTTGCCAAAGCAATAGCATTTCTGTAGAAAGTTACACTTATCATTCAACATGAGCTAATTTCCTTATAGATAAAGGGAAATTGCCTTCCAATAGATGGTGAATGTCCAAAAACTACCCTTTAGAGCCGTATTGATTTATATAGTAAATCTTTACTTACAATTTTTCTCTAGATTTCCACTTTTTTTCTTACTTTCCTTCATTCTTACTCCTTTTCTTTCTTGATTTCTTCCTTCCTTCCTTTTCTTTCTTTCTTCCTTCCTTCCTTTTCTTTCTTTTCTTTTCTTTCTTTTCCTTCCTCCCTCCCTCCTTCCTTCTTTCTTTCTTTTTCTTTCTTTCTTTCTCTTTCTTTCTTAGTACCACATTCTCTCTGTCACCCATACTACATGTCTTGGATGACAGTTTATTAAACATAGCACAGAGGAATGTTGGCAGGGCAGGAATCTCAAATGAAGCAGATGTAATAATCTGAATCATGGACAGTGGCACATATGTGGTGTCCCAACATCATAGTAACAAAAGTGTATTGCTTTTTGGTTTCCTTATTAAACACATTAAACATTCTTCTGATTCTACACCAATGATGTTTTTTAACATGCAAGTTACTTAGCAATGAATTCAGAATGTACAGAGTTACAAATGTCATACTCAACGTTTTTGGTACATGTTAAAAAAGGGCAATATTGATCTAAAACTTTCATTACCTATACCAAATAGGGAAGGTATAAGTTCTTATGACTTTGTTTGGTAAATGTTACAATGAAAGTGATCCTGGAATCGAGTGAGGCCACGGGGTGGAGTGAGAATTGAAATGCCAATCCTGGGTAAGGGTTAGGGATTCAAGTAAAGAATGGATTTCTGAACTCAGTCTTGGAGAATATATTGATTTTAGCCAAGGTAGCTGTTTTAGGTATTAGGGCTTCCATAGCAAAATGCCACAGATAGGGTAGCTTAAACAACAGAAATTCATTTTCTGATAGTTCTAGATGCTAAAAGTCCAGGATCAAGTTGTTAGCAAGTTTGGCTTCTTCTGAAGCCTCTCTTCTTGCCTTGAAGATGTCACCATTCCCTCTGTACCTTACATGTTCTTTCTCTGTCAAAAAGGGCCACATCTCAGGTGTCCCTTTGTGTGCCCAAATTATTTCTTCTTATAGGGGCATCAGTCAGATTGAATTAGAGCCTGCAACAATGGCCTCATTTTAACTTAATCACCTCTTCAAAAACCTTATCTCCTAATAGAGTCACATTCTGAAGTATTGAGGGTTAATTAGGGCTTCAACATATAAGTTTTGGGAGGATGCAGTTTGATCCATAACAGTAATCCTGTGATGTTCAGCTTTTCTTTAATTAATTCAAGTACAGTCAGTTCTGTATGAGACATGCATGTTCTGAAGCATCACTACACTTTGCTGAACAGGCACAGTGAAAACCATAGGGCTTATGGGGGTTAAGGTTGGGACATGAGAGTCAAAACCTTTATAAGTAACATATAAAGGAGAGAAAGGACCCTAATAAAAATGGTAAAACAGTTTAATATATTTTAAATATTTTGGAAATACATAAATACTATGATAAATACTTTATCTTGAGAAAGACTTGAATGTGTTTGTAGAAATGGGCATTGGAAGAGTTTCAGCTTGTGACGTTGTGGAAGAAAAGTTAACTGAAATAGGATGAAAAGCTGTAACATCAGATGTGGTTGTGTACAGAAAATAACACACAGGGAATTAAAGGAGCTGGTGGATGTGTGAGATGTGTGTGTTTTGTGACTTCAGTGTCACTTGCTTCTTTTAGGTGTAGTTTTCTGTTTGCCTAGTGTTTTTCAAGGACAAAATTGTGCATGAGCAAGCATGAAATTTGTGATGCTTGAATTGTCCCCCTGATATATCAATCACACTGAAGCATATTTCTTTTAAATCAAATATTATAGCAGAACTGAGTGTGCATCAAAAAACTGTACTAAGCACCCATAGTGTGTTAGGCGTTCTGCTGAGCTTAGAGGCTAGAAGGAAATGTAAAACACAGCCTCTGCCCTCAAGTGCTCACAGTCTAGTAAAAGCAGTGGGCCAGTAGGAAACAGACTTATCAGACCATATAACATAATGCTTTATGAACAGCTAGTATTCCTATATAGCTGGAACAAAGTGTAAATGTGAGTGGGGGATATGAACTGAGGAAAGGCTTCTGAGGATATAATCAGGAGACATCTACTATCTAGAATTATATTTTAGCTCTGCCACTTTCTTGCTTTGTGATCTTGAACATGTTATAATGGTGCCTTACTTTCTTTATCTATCATATTATACAATAACGGTATCACTTACGAAAAGGCTAGAAGGAAGGCTAACACGAACTATTCTGTGTAGAATGCTTAGAACAATGCCTGGCACATACTGACTAAGCATTCAATTAGTTCCATGTAATTACTACCTATATTACTATTATTATGACAGCTGGATATTATTGTTATTACTACTATGGATGAACTGGAAAGTCACATGAGAGAATTTGACATCCTTCCTGGACATGATGAGAAGAAAGTACAGGAATTTAAGCAGGGATATCACAACATTACGTTTTATAAAAAATAGAGCTTTGACTGCAATCAGAAATATGAGTTGAGGGCAAGTAAAATGAGAGGCAAGCATATCTCCTAACTAATTCATGTGGGAGTTTAGAAAGGACGGTTACAGGGGATGAAGAGGGAGAACGTATTAAAAAGACATGAACTGGAACCTGTAGAACTTTGTAATTGATTGATTGTATCCTGAGCTACAGGAAGAAGAAGGAATCTACAGTGAATCCAGGTTTCTGTTTGACTCACTGAACAAGCTGTGAAGTCATTCCAAGACTAGGGATACAGCTGCAAAAATAGATTTGCAGAAGAAAATTGTAAATTTAGTTCTGGAGTTATGAAAATTTAAGTGCTTGTATGACAACACAATGAATAATTAAAAATAAAGATCTTTATTATATGAGAGCGCTCTGGGCTGTAGATTTGGACATTGATTTGTCAACTGAAATAATATGCACAACCTAACAGTTGGGAGTTATGTTTTCTTTGGCAGACATTTTTGAGGACTTAAGCCCAGGGTGACAGCCTCTCAGATCTCTCTGAGGGACTGCTGCAAAGTGGCACAGTAGAAGCCAGGATATATAGGAGTTTTTGCAACGAAGACCAGATAGTCAGGACATCAAAAAGTTACTGTTAACTAAAGAAAATCAGATGTTTCAAGTTACAAAATTTAGCACTTTTCTATGCATGGGAAGGTGCCAAGGTCTGGGCTCACTGAAACCTTTCCTTTGATATGCACCTGGCTACCTGGGGCTAGTATCCTGTTCTTTCACTTCCTGATTTCCCTCAGGGTGCATGGTTAGGGGTGGTTGCAAAGCCTGGGTCACCTGCTTGTCTGCATCCCGAGTCCCTCCATTCACTGCCAGTGTGTGCCAATGGTGGCTGATGGTTGATGGCCACAGCATTTTATGGTTACTAATATGACTGGCAGTATTTTTCACTCAAAGTACTCCCCCTTGATCCTAAATTCAACCAATATCATGACCAGTTTTGTCCTATGGTGCTAGGAAAGCTCATTCAGATCAGGTGAAGATTCTGTTGACATGTCATTCAAGTTGCTAATTTTTAGATCAGACCCAGCTGGTAAATTACAATTCTCTGGATCACCTGTCTTACTAGTGTATTATAATCCAGGAAATGTTTTCCCTTGTTGCTTCTTCTTATACCTAGAATCACACTATCACAATTATTTTATGCAAAATTGTAAGTGTGATCTATTTTCTCAAGGTGTCTAGCCATCAATTTTGTTGAAAACCTGATTATGTAATGTAAGAGACAACAATCTTACAAATAAAGTTATACAAAGCATAACAATTCAGAAACAAGTAATAAATTAAAACAATGATTAATATAGCTAGTTGTAATATGTTTGTAATAACCGTCAAGTCTACAGGAGAGCCAGCTGGAGAAGTCAAATTCTGGAAGGATTTGTTTACAAAGGCAAACTTTATCAACTTATTGTAGGTCATAGAATAAGATGAAAGGTTTTCTGGAAAATAAAGAATAAAGGCCAATATGTTTCTTAAAAAATTATAAGGTTATAAATCATACTTATCAGTTTATTTAGTTCCATGTAAATAATTCCTATTCATCTGGATGAGGTCATCAGGTTTTCCATTAGTTTCATAATTTACCTAGGTCAGTAGTATGATCTAAATGTTATCAGAAACATCTGATTACAATGCAACTGACAAACAACTTTGATATTTCTGACATACAAAATTTTAAGATAATAATTAGAATTATGATTGATACCAGGACATGTCAGATTTTTAGAAATTCCATACAAATTTTGGAATATGTATTAATGACCTTAATCTCTACAATATAATCTAAGGTTCATCTCCAATTGCTTGACAATTTCTAAACTAATTTAACATACCAAATACATCTAATTAGTTTAATATCTCTCTTTGGGGTGTTTCAGGGACCCTCTGAAGCACTCCAAAGTTAGCTGAAAGTCAAAAGAACTTAAATCAAAATTTGATATTTGGGAAGCTTGTTAAAAAGTTTCAAAACACTTGGTCAGGTAAAATCATAGGCCACTGTGGAATACAACTTATTTACTCAGCCAAAGTGACAATGGTTTTTAAAAAGATACAAATCACTTAAAGGCACAGAAACTCACACAATCTGTTATCAACAGTAACACCCTAAGAAACTGTTTTCTTAACATAGAGAATCAAAATCCAGTCTTGTACTAGCCTGCTTCTAACAACAGAAATCCATTTACTTAGACTAAGTTTAGGCAATCCTGACCATACACAAAACTCTTTTCTTAGTATTCCTTCTCCACAAACCTTCCATCACTTTCCATATCTATATTATTTTATCCCTTAATTGTCCAATCTGGAAATAATCAACTCTAGGTAACAAAACTCAATTTCATCCTTTATACCCTTTTTTAATGTGCTGAAAATACAGACCTATTTTTCTACTATATACTGAAATGTTTCCTTCATTATTTGTAGTAGCTTTAATTACATATTTAAATTAGAATCCTTTGCTCTTAAAATCCTTATTTGCTAGTGAAAACTAGGATATAAACAAATATGAACTGTCTTCTGCATTAGCATTCTGTAGATTGGCAAATGTTAATACCAGTAATATTTTCTAAAAACACGTGCTTTTTTTTATAGAAAATATCTTAAGGTGGCACTAAACATATTCATCAATAGTCCCAAAGGGAACTCTGCAAAGGGAAGCCAATGTTTAGTAATTAATTTGGAGGGATGACATCACTATTTAATAAACTCCCATCATTTAGCTCAATTTAACACAACTCTAGAATTTCAAGATAGAAATATTTGCAGAGATTATTTCAAGCAGACATTCCTAAAACATAATTATTTTTGAAGAGTTCACCCCAAAGCTCTTATCTCATTGGTATTTAATTTACTTATAAGGATTTTTATAACACCAATTTTTTTTTTGTTTTTGACAAAATTGCAAGAGTTGATTTTTATTAAACCGAAGTATAGTAAATGTATTATACTTGATGTTAATGACTCTAAAGACATGTTTATATGAATTAGATCAATAAACTTAAACTAACCTTAATATCAGGTATAAACTTAAATTGAATATTTCCTTGAAAATCCCTTTGTCCAGCTTTTATTTTAGAACTATTTATATTGTAAGTGCTTACTTCTATGTCAATTAAAGAGAGCTATCTTATAAATTTAATTTTGATAATATTTTCTAGAGATAGAAACTGTCAATGAGATAAATGCACAACCTAAAAGTTGAGAGTTATATTTTATTCAGTGGACAATTCTGAGGACTCAGCCCGGGATGACAGCCTCTCAGATCGCTCTGAAGGACTGTTCCCAAGAAGTAGGGGAGGAGATGAGATATATAGGAGCTTTACAACAAAGACCAGGTAGTTGGAACAATAAAAAATTGCTTGTTATCTAAAGAAAGCCAGGCATCTCAAGTTAAAGAATTTATTGCTTTTCTATGTATGGGAGGAAGCAAACATTTGGGCTCATTGAATTCATTCCTTAGGGTTAAGAGTATACAACCCTTCCCTCATTCTTTGTGTGACGCTCATTGTTGTGTAGTTGCTCTTATTTGCAATCCATGTATTCTCTTTTCACAGACACCTCTCTGCTTCACACACTTTTGTTCTACACCCAGATGATTCTCATTGACAATTCTTGTTTTCAGCTTTTTCTTTCTTAAAATTATTCTGTAAACTAGGGACATTTTTTTCCTGTTATTTTAAAACAACTTTATTTATAAAAATATTTGTTATTTAGTTGAAAAAAGGGCATTTTATTTATATATAATTCTTGTGGACAAGCAGCTGATAGCGTCCAGAAACTGGCTACTAAATTCCTGAAAGATAAAACATTCTCTCCTTAGTCAGTCTTTTACAGACCCTGTAATCGAATCTAAGCTAATAGTTGCCTCATAGGATGTGCGTATTATGCTCCAAGTCAAATGTCTACAAGGACACTGCAGACATAGCTCATGCTGTCCCTTTTGTATGCCTTTCCTCTTGTTGTTTTTCTGGAAAATGATGCCTTTCTTTCTTTCTCTAAATCCATCTGACTTTCAATTCCCAAGTTAATCACCTCTCCAGTGAGGTTTCTCTGACTCCAGAACAAATTCAAGCCACTGTATCCTCTTTGGTTGTTTGCATTTCAGTACATTTAAGTTACTCTTTTATTCCTTCATCTATTCACCACATCTCTTGCGTTCCTACTCTGTGTGTTGTAGGGATGTCGTAGTGAATGAGTCCTTGATGTCATGAAAATTATACTCTTGTATCTGTAGCGGTCTTATTCTTCAAAGTCTTATAAGTTTTTGGTGTCTGGGGTCTTATTCCATGCCTGCATCATGTAATAGATATAATTCATGTTTACAATATATAGCTAAAGAAAAAGGCAGCTAATATTAGTTATCATTTGTTCTATTTTTTAATACTTAAGTTTGCATCTATTTATCTGGTCTGCTATAAATGAAGAAAACTACCTGAAGGCTATGTGTGAAAATTTAAATAGTGGTTTTCACTGGATGTTAGGGTCATAAGAGCCCAGAAATATTTAGTACTCATGTAATTCAAAAGGACGAAGGACAAAGGAAAAATATTATATTACTTGAAATCTTTATATCATGCTTTTTGAGTTCTCTTGAACTTAGGTAAAGGCCTCTCCTCTAAAGGAAAATTTAATCTATTTAATAGCATAGGCGTTGTCACTTGCCCTATTATTCAGTTTTCCTTACCATGAAGTCATGGGGCTAAGATAATAACTTTACTGTTTCTACCACATGAAGATAGCTTAGTGATTAATAAAATGCCATGACTTAATATTCAGTAAAATGACATTGGGCAGGGGACATGGCTATAAAGGATATGTGATTAACCTACTTGTTATTTGTGAATGAATGAATTGTATATAAATCATCTGACGTATAAAATGATACAATTTGTTGATCTTTAAAAATTGTTTCTATATGACTCAAATTTCATTTTGACAAAGGAAAAAATAGCTTTTAGGCTTTATTCTACATGTAATATGACAAATAGGTATGGGTTTTGACAGAGATGCATCATTGTCATCAGTTATGAAGTCCACAGTGAAATAATATTGTTGCAGAAATGATGATGCTCGGTTATGATGAAATGCTGTCATATTCATAAAAGTATAAAGTACATTATGATCATCATTACTATTAATTGCAGGTACTACTAATTAGTAATTTGTTTATTATTAAACAGGTTGACATACAGAAAACTTATGGGGACCATTTCACCAGTGTGCTTTGCAACCCGGACCTCCTTAAGGGATTTTAGCCTTTCAGTACCTGGGGGGTGAACTGGACAGAGCAGCAGACCAGAGAACACAGCCACGCTGGGTAGGTGTGGAGGGATGAGGGAGCGGCAGGAGTGAGGCAGAAGACAAAGTCTGGAATCTAGGAAGCCTCCTAAATGAGGATTTAAGAACTAGATGAAGATTCGCAGCCACTTCTTTAAGTGCTTTTTCTGTATTATCTACTTTCTGGTTTTCCCTTTTGTTAAACCAACTCAATACTTCCCAGTGAAATCATTCTGTATTGTAGGCTTATTCCTTATGGCTGGAATATCCACTGGAAGATCAGGTCACATTAAAGCGACTATATTTATGCAAAAACACAACATCTTGCATAAAGCCTTTTCTGAATAGTTTAACTAAGTAATGTTGCTCACACTTGGGACCAAGCATGGGCCATTTAAGCAGTCAGCAGTCAAATCAGGTGATTACAGCCAGTGGAATATTTGATAGTGAGAGTATTAAGGCAATTAATTTCTAGGTAATGACAGAGTATACTATTTTGAAAGTAAAGCCATGATTTTTCACCTTAAATATAACTAAATACTCTAGAAATTATCAACAGACAGTGACAGCAGGACTGAAAATGGGAAGGAAGAAGTCCCCTGGGTTTTCTTTTTATTTTCTGTCTACTCCCTGACCAGGTACAGAAGAGGCCTGCAACTCAGGACTGACAATGGGTTTAAACAAGAGAAGAATCCAAGGAAGTTCTGTGTTTTCCAGCCAAAGGACTGGAAAAAGGGAAGTCCAAAAGAGACCCAGACTGAAGTCTCAGTTCCTTCTCCACAAATGAGGTTCCTGCAGGCATTCTAATCCATTGGCAGCATCACAGCCTTAGCCATATCAGCCTTGCCAGACACCTGGCCTGATGGGCAAAATGATCTACCGGCAGCAATGGCAGTGGCAACAACAGCAGCAAAGCCCCGGGCTTTCCAGGCCACTGGTCCACAAGCAGAGCACCACTAGATGGTTTTACTTGCCTGTAGCAATGGCAGTAGCAAAGATGAGAAGGACAATGTATTTTATTTACCTATAACTTTATCTTTTTATTTTCCTTTTTTTCTTTTTAATGTTTCAAGATTCCCTCTTTTATCAATTCCTTTCTAATGAGAGAATTATCTTTAATCATTTATTTATAATAAACCTGCTCGTGAAAAATTATCTTTTTCTTCATGGCAAATGTCTTTATTTCTGTTTTATTACCAAAGGATATTTCCACTGGTTTTGCAGTTTAAGTTTGGCAAGTTTGGAGCTTGTTTTAACAATGAAAAATGTTGGTCACTTTTTTTTTGGCATCTATGGTTTCCGGTAAGAAACTCATTATCATTCAAATTGTTAATTTCCCTATAAGTAAAGTATTATTTCTCTTTGCTTTCTATATTTTTCTTTGTCTTTGGTTTTCAAGAAGCTTATCTGTGTGTCTTGGCATGAGTTTTTTTTTTTTTTTTTAAACTTGTTGTGATCATTCAACCACTTTAATCTGTATGTTTACATCTTTTGCTAAATTTAGGAATTTTCTAGTGTTATGTCTTCATTTAATTTTAATCCCTGCTCTCTTTTGCTCCCCTTCTGAGACTGATCACATTATTGGTAGAACTTACACAGACTGGGTAATTTCTGTTGTTCTGTTTTCAAGTTTATCAACACGTCCCTCTATTACACTCACTCTGCTACTGAGTCTATGTAGTAAGGTTTTTATTTTGGTCATGGTACTTTTATGCTCTAAAATTTCCACTGGGTTCTTCTTTATGTGTTCTATTTGTTTGATGAGACTTGTTTTTTTTATTTGCTACAAGTGTGTGAGTTTTTAAAAATCTTCATCAGATAATTCTAACATTACGGGCATCTAAATATTGCCTACTTATGTTTTAAATTCATACTGAGGTTTTTCTGAACCTCAGTGTGAAGAACAATTTTTGACTGAAAGCTGTACATGCGAGTGTTGTGCTGTGAGGCTCGGAATCTTATCTAAACTTCTGTTTTAGCCAGTGAGCTCTGAAACCACTTACGTGGGGAAAGGGATGGAGAAGGGCTGCTTCTCTGCGACCAGCTGAGGGTGAAGAGAGAGGACCTCCTAGTTACTGAAGGGTAAGAGCCCGCAGTAGGCGTCTGCTGACTCATCCCTGACTTGGAGGGTATCAGTGCCTTGCTACTTCTCTCTGCATGGTCTCCACTGGCACCACAGGAGCAGGACAGGGGGCTCATCACCTCTAAATGGGGGAAAGAGTCTCACCATCCCATTGTTGGTATACTAATCTGAAACAACCTAATAAAGTGGGGATTAGGGCACCTCTTTACAGCCTTGTGAGTGAGTGTGGAAGTCTAGGTTTCTCTCTTGGCTTTACTAAAGTGGGTGGGGCGGGGGACAGCGAAGGAAGCCACAAAGAGAAAGAAAAATACCCTATGAGATCGCTCATATGTGGAATCTAAAAAACAAACAAACAAAAACAAAGCATAAATACAGGACAGAAATAGACTCATAGAGAATACGACTTGTGGTTGCCAGGGGGGCGGAGGGTGGGAAGGGACAGACTGGGGTTTCAAAATTGTAGACTAGATAAACAAGATTATACTGTATAGCACAGGGAAATATACACAAGATCTTATGGTAGCTCACAGAGAAAAAAATGTGACAATGAATATAAATATGTTCATGTATAACTGAAAAACTGTGCTCTACACTGGAATTTGACACAACATTGTAAAGTGATTATAAATCAACAAAAAATGTTAAAAAAAATCTGGTAGAAAAAATTAAAAAGAAAATATTTTGTCTTATGAGTCTGCCTCTTTCCTGATTGTTAGCCCAGAGTGAGCTGGCATTTGTTGGAGTTTTAAATATTTTAATCTGCATAATTTGGTGTTTCCAAGTTGCTAGTTCCAACTCTGGAATATGTGAAACAAAAAGAAAATCCAGCAGAAAATTAATACAGAAACATGGACCTTAACACAAATTTACCAGTCAGCTTAATAGATACATATGGAACATTCCATACACTATCAATAGAATTATTTTTGTAAGTGCACATGGAATATTCTTCAGGATTGATCACAGGCTAGGCCAAAACACAAATTTTGTAAATTTAAGATTAAAATTGTATTAAACATCTTTTCCAATCACAATTGTATGAAACTAGAAATCAACTAAAAGAAAAAACAATCTGCCAAAACCCACAAACATGTGGAGGCTAAATAATATGCTACTTAACAACCAGTGTGTCACTAGAGAAATCAAAGAAGAAGTAAAAAAATATCTGGAGACACATGAAAATGGAAACAAAATGATCCAAAATCTGTGGGACACACCAAAAAAAGTTCTAAGAGGAAAGTTTATAGTAATACATGCCCACCTCAGGAAAAAAAACTCAGATAAACAACCTAACTTACACCAAAAGGAACTAGAAAAAGAAAAAAACAAAACCCAGAATTAGTGGAAGGAAATAAATAGTAAATGTCAGACCAAAACTGATTTAAATAGAAGCTAAAAATAGAAATATTAATACAACTAAGAGCAAGTTCTTTGAAATGATAAACAAAATTGATAAATCTTTAGCCAGACTCATCAAGAAAAAAAATACTGAGGGCTCAGATAAACAATATCATAATCAAAAAGGAGAAGTCACAATGGACACCAGAGAAATGTAAAGGATCATAAGAGATTACTACGAATAATTATACTCCAATAACATGGACAACCTAGAAAATGGGCATTCTAGAAATGTACAGTCTCCTAAGACTGAATCAGGATAAAATAGAAAATATGAACAGACCAACTACCAGTAAAGAAATAAAATCAGTTAAAAAAATTCCCAACCAAAAATGTCTGGGACCAGACAGCTTCAAAGGTGAATTCTACCAAATATTTAAAGAATAGTTAACATCTACTCTTTTCAAATTATTCCAAATATTGAAGAGGAGAAAACACTTTCAAACTCATTCTACAAGGCCAGTATTACCCTGATACCAAAACCAGACAAATACACCACAAGATGTACACACAGGCCAATATCACTGATGAACATGAATTCAAAACTCTCCAACAAATTCAGGTCAAATTCAACTATAATAAAAGAATCATATATTATGATAAAATGCAATTTATCCCAAGGATGCAAAGATGGTTTAATATCCATATACCAATTAATGTAATTGATTAACAATAATTAAGAAATGAAGAATAAAATACATGTGGTCATCTCAACAGATATAAAAAACTTTCGACAAAATTAAACATCCATTTATGATAAAAACTCTCAAAGAATTGCATGTAGAGAGAACATACCTCAGCAATAAAAACAAAAAGTCCGACTATGACAAACTTACAGACAATATCATACTCAACGGTGGAAAGTTGAAAACATTTCCTCCAAGATCAGGAACAAGACAATGACGCCCATTTTCACCACTTGTATTCAACACAGAATTGGAAGTCTGAGCCACAGTAATTAGACACAAAAAATAAACAAAAGGAATCCAAATTGTAATAGAAGAAGCAAAACTGCCACTGCTTGTAGATGGCATAATATATAGAAAATCCTCAAAATGGCACCCAAAACTACCTGAGCTCATCAATGGATTTGGTTAAGTTGCACTCTACAAAATTAATATACAGAAATTTGTTGTGTTTCTATATAATAGCAATGAACTATCAGGAAGAGAAATTAAGTAAAACAATCCCAGTTAAAATTGCATAAAATATAAAATACCTAGGAATAAATCTGCTTAAGGAGGTAAAGGACCTGTAGTTGGAAAACTATAAGACACTGATGAAAGAAATTGAAGACAATGAAAACAAATGAAAAAACATACTGTCCTCATAGATTGGAAGAGTTAATAGTTAAAACGAACATTTACCATGGTGATTTACCCAAGGCAATTGACAGATTCAGTGCAATCTCTATCCAAATACCAGTGGCATTTTTCACACAACTGGAACAAAAAATTATAAAATTTGTGTAGAAGCACAAAAGACCCTAAATAGACAAAACAATCTAGAGAAAGGAGAGCAAAGCTGCAGATGTCATGCTTCTTGATTTCAATCTGTAGTACAAAGCTATAGTAATCAAAATAGTATGGCAGTGGCACAAAATCAGACACGTAGAACAATGTAACAGAACAGAGAGTCAAGAAGGAGTTGCCAGAAGAAAACATAGGCATTACACTCTTTGATGTTGATCTTAGCAATATTTTTCATTTATCTCCACACTCAAGGGAAATAAAAATCAAAAATAAGTAAATGGGATCAAATCACACCAGAAATTTTGCACAGTGAAGGAAACTATCAACAAAAGGAGAACACTGCCTGCTGACTGAGAAAGATATTTACAAATGACATATCAGATAAGGAGTTAATATGTAAAACACATAAAGAACTACAACTCAACATAAAAAAAAATACACAACCCAAGTAAAAATGAATAGATGACTTGAATAGACTTTTTTTCAAAGAAGACATATAGGTGGCCAACAGGTACATGAAAAGATGCTCAACATCACTAATTATCAGAGAAATGAAAGTCAAAACCACAATGTCATAGTACTGCACGCCTGTCAGAATGGCTACTGCCAAAAAGATAACAAATAAAAAATGTCGGCAAGGATGTGGAAAAAAGAGAATTCTCATGCATTGTTGGTGGAAATGTTAATTGGTGCTGCCACTTATGGAAAAAAATATGAGGTTTCTTAAATAATTAAAAATAAAAATATCATATGATCCAGCCATTCTACATCTGGGTATTTATCTGTAGAAAATGACAGCAATAATTGGAAAAGATATATACACCCCTGTGTTCATTGCAGCATTATTTATCATAGCCAGGATATGGAAGCAACCTAAGTGCCCATCAACAGATAAATGGATAAAGATGTGGTATATAAATATAAATATATACACACACAATGGAATATTACTCAGCAATATAAAGTTAAAATATTGCCATTTGTGACAATATGGATAGACCTAGATGCTATTATGCTAAGTGAAATAAGTCAGAGAAAGACAAATACCTTATCATTTCACTTACATGAGGAATTAAAAAAAAAGCAAATAAATAAGCATAACAAAACAGAAACAGAGTCATAGATATAGAGAAGAAACAGGTGCTTGCCAAAAGGGATGGGGAGTAGGAGAATGAGAGAGATAAATAAGAGACACTAAGAGGAACAAACTTCTGCTTCCAAAATAAATGAGTCAGAGGAGTGAAATGTATAGTGTGGGAAATATATTCCATAATTATATAATATCTTTGCATGGTGACAAATGGCAACTAGAATTATCGTGGTGATCATTTTAGAATCTACTGGAATGTTGAATAACTATGTTGTGCACAATAACATAGAGTTGTAGGTTAGTTATATTTAAAAACAAACAAGCTAACTAAACGAAAAAAAGATCAGATTTGTGGTTACCAGAAGCAGGAGGTGGGAGGAGGAGGAGGAATTGGATGAAGGTGGTCAAAAGGTACAAACGTTCAGTGATAAGTACTAAGGATGTAATATACAACATAATAAATATAATAAACACTGCTGTATGTTTTATAATAAAAATTGTTAAGAGAGTGGATCCTGAGAATTCTCATCACAAGGAAAAAATGTTTTTCTTCTTTTATTTTGCATCTATAAGAAATGATGGATGTTCACTAAACTTACTGGAGCAATCAGTTCATTAAGCACGTAAGACAAATCATTGTGCTGTGCACCTTGAACCTACACAGTGCTGTATGTTCATTATATCTCAATATGTCAACTATATCTCAATACAAAAGGGGAAAAAAGACAATGTGTCCCCTAAAAAGTAGCCAGCAACAACAAAACATCAGTGAATACTTTCCAAAGGAATAAGCAGCAATTGGTGGCCAGTAAGGACATTAAAAAATAGCTTAAAATAATCATTAAGGGAATGCAAATTAAAATGATAATGATGTAACACTATATAAATATATATAACTGCTAGCATGAGTAAAATTTTAAAATTGTCAGCCACTAAAAATTAGTGAGGATTTGAATAAATTGGAAATCTCATACATTGCTTGTAGGCGAATACATGGTAGTTTATCTATGAATTTTAATAAAAAATTGAAAACAGATATACATACCCCAATGCCCAAAGATTCATTTTTATATACTTCAGAAACATTATACCTATCCAGAAAGTTTTGTATATAATTTATTATTTAACTTTAATTTGATATGTTCTTTGTCAGTGAGATGTTTCCCACTTTTCTCTTAATATTTTTTTCAGAGATTGAATTAAAATTAGGTGTAAGTATGCATTAAAATTTAGAATTGAAAATTAATTCATTTTAAATAAATTCTGGCTGTACACCAGAAATTGACACAACATTATAAACTGACTATAACTCAATAAAAAATAAATTCTGATATAAATTTGCATTTATCTTGTAATTTTAAAATTGAATTACATAGATATGTTCTACTGAATTCAGATTTTCATCTCTGTGCGTAAATACATACATACACATGCATGCAATGTATTTCTGAATTTTTTCTATAATTTAAATAATTTTTATATATTTTTGTTATTTTTACAATATTAACTGCTGTTACATAGCAGGCATGTTTTAGTGTGAGAACCCATTTATTCAACTGTACTGTCTAAATACTTATTTTAACCATATGTCCTTTTAGTCCCTCCTTTTTTTTTTTTTTTTTTTTGCTTTTATTTGATTAAGTTACATAGTGATTATTTTATAGGTCAAAGGTTTATATATGCTTAGGAAAATTATTGTATACTGCTAGTTATGCACTAGTTTCTCCATGACATTTTTGGAATTTTAAGTGTTCAACTAACAGAATGTAGTAACATGATTTTTGCAGATTACCATGATAATTTTTAGAGAAAGGATTTGTATTTTTAAGTGAGCTTAGTTGCTACACTGAAAGTTACATGGAAAGATTTGTAATAACTTGCTACTTTATTATTAAAAGGAATGTTACTAAAAAAGAGAGAGAGAGAGAAAAAAAAAACCCAGCGAGTTCATCACCATGTTGATACTTGTGTCCCAAGGTCATTCTCTGTTCTTCCTTCTTCTTTCCACCTTTCAAAGTAATCTTATGTTTGTTTTATATATAAAGGACAAGGTTTTTTGTTTGTACTTAGTGGAAGAAATAAGAAAAAAATACATCCACTCCGTCTTCCCTGAAAGCTTTGTTCACCCACATGTACCATCTTAAATTTAACGTTCATTCAATTATCTGAAAGGATTTAAACAAAAACAAACTTACTCTGATAATATTTTAAATGTACATTTTTAAAAAAGCGATCATTATATTGTATTGAAACATGTGGAATGGTGGATATTCAAAAGTTTTGACCTATAAAAATGTCATTTTCATAGGAAAATCATTTGTTACATTGCATTTAAAAATGTAATGCACTCAGATGTCGCTAGTAATGTCATAGCAACACAAGTCAGAGAAAGAAGGGTTGGGGAATATAATCATAGATAACTTCAGTGATGTCCTAAAAATCTTGCAAACAACTCACAAATTAAGATCCTTGGCTATTTTTAGGTTTTAATGGGTTAAAACTACTTAAGAGGTTTAAGTGGTGAATGTTAGGTATTTTTGCCAAAGATAGTTATGCTGACCATGATTTGTGAACACCTAGGGGGCATTCTGGAAAAAGAGACATCGAAGTATTGTTTATTATTAAAAACAGTTTCTGGTAAATGACAATAAATAATCCTCTTCTAACAAAATTAATTTGTTACAATAGCTTTTCAAAGCTTGAAAATAAAATGTTTTAAATAGGGGCCACCTTTTTCTCATTAAAAAAAATCTATGGTCTAGTAATTATATTTGCTTCTTTAAATCAGCTGGGCTCTTGAAGTGCTAAGATAACTAAACATTGAAGATGTTTTTGTTTAGTATAAGTGAGATTCTCAGTAATTTTTAAAGCAGCATCTATACAGAGGCAGAGAATGGAGCTTGTTCAGTTAACTGGCTTCCATAGATTGTGTCCCTAAGCCAGAGAATAGTCTGAGAGCCAGGGATAAACCAGCGTGCAGCCTTCTTCCTCCGAGAAAGGATGACAACCTTTGCATAAGGAGAAGCATTGTTTCTAATAATCCATATCCATCAGGCTCATAATAAATTTAGTATTTCCCAGATTCTGGAAAAAAATGTTTAGAGAGCATTTTTACCCATTTTGAGTTTTTAACCTTTCTATATTTTCAAGGATATTTTAAATAAACTATTAAGGGGCTGCATCAGTGACCATATGTCATTTTAAACAAATAGTTACAAACTCACACAATTTTATTCAAAAAAACAAATAAGTAAATTATCTGGCCAATATCTCAAAGGTCAGTAAGTGCTTTCTGGAGTTCTCACTTAAGAAAACTGCCAAGGTCAAGAGCTAAATAGTATTAAAGTCAGGGAGGAGGCTAATGGATGAGTTCTGGACACATACACACTTTAAACTGGCACTTTTCCTAGCATGGGACAAATTGTTCCTAAGTCTTGCCTGGTGGCTCCTACTAGCAATACAAATCCATTAAATTCAATAGTGATCTCAGCACCAAATCTCACTCAAATAGCTTCCAGTTTCACAGCTTGAGTCTCCAATTGCATTAATTCATCTCCATTCCCTGCCTAGAATCTCTCCATGATGAGAGATTTTTCCCCATGGACTATACTTGGTTTTGTCAGTTCTACTCTTGGTAATCACAGTGCTTTGTACTCATTTCCCAGGCATGAGTTTCCACTGACTATTGTCAGTCAAACTGTTCACTTCCAGCCGTTAAAAGTTCAGAATCATTGGACACAGTTAAGAAGTAAAGAATCTTCCATCATATAAATGGTGATGATGTAATTGGAAAAAAATCACTCATCTGATTACACAAAGTTCTTCAGTTTCATTTGTAAAAGTCTGTCCCTCCAACTACTTTATAAAAGATACAAGGGGAGCAAGGATGTGTTTTTCTTATGTAAATTTCATAGAGCCTATGCATTTGGCTGAGGGTAGTGTTAACAGTTGATGCTTATTGGCTTGACTTAATAAAGCCTTAGTCATTTGGAGTTTTTTGAGATTAATTATAAAGAAACATTTTTGATTAGCCACATACGGGTCAATATCCTCACTGTGTCCCTACTATAAGAAAAACTGTGTCAGGCACAAGGAACACAAGAAAGAAGAAAGAAAAGAAACTTTGTTTCTGAGCATCTTACAGACAAGAAGAAGTAATCAGATGTAAGATATAATGAGATGTATCATGGAAGAGTTATAGACACAGAGCTTGAATAATTCAGAGAAAAAATAAAAAAGGTTTTTTTTGCAATTGCATGTTCTCAGAAAGATTCATGGAAGGAATACCTTTGAAATCAATTTTTAAAAGTTAGGTAGGAATTGGATATGCAGAAATGGAAGAAAGAAAAATACTTATTGCTTTAATAATGCATTCATGTATGCACTTATCCAGTTTCTACCTTGTTATTTATATAGTAATTTATCTAAACAAGTGCTTATCTCTATTTAATGACTTCATACATGGCAGAAATTTTGGGGAGGGGCAATGTTCAGAGGTCATAGTGATATGTTCCAGAGGTCTTGATTAGCTATAGACAACAGCTAGAAATGAATAAGGACCACGAGCCAATTCTAAAATTGTTATTTTTAAAGAGTAATTTTGGAAAAGTATTCATTCAGGGAAGTATTACTGAGGCCAAACTATGTGCAAGGCATATTGATTTCTATCTTATGTAAAAAGACAACCATAAACTAATGTATCTTACCATTTATTTATTTTCTAAAAGTGGCAAGCAAACTACAATACTATGTGTTAAGCATTATAATGGAGATATATTCAGTGAATTTTTTTTATAGCATCAGGTGTGGGTACAATTAATTTTGCAAATAAAAGTCAGGAGAAGCTGGAAATAAGAGAACATATTTGATTTAGATCTTAAAGAATGAAGAGATGCTTAAGAGTATGCACTGTAGGCAACGTATACAGATTAGGGCATTCTTTGGCAGAGAGTAAAGCAGGAGCAAGGCAATGAGTTGTGATCATCATGATTTGGCCAAAGCCCTGTGTGGCCAAAGATAAGTTAAGAAAGTTGGATGGGACTCAGGATTTAAAAGGCATGTAGAAAAACAGGGGTATAGACAAGGTTAGGTTTGGAGATATGGATCTTAGAGTCAGGAACATAAAGGCAATAATTAACATCACTGAAATGGATAAAATTACCTGTGAAAAACTTATGAACAGGCTGGCGAATCAGCATGCTTAGACACTAGCACCACATCTGCGGTTTATTAGCTCTGTGAACAAGTTATGTACCTTAATTTCAGGATTTACTTTAACAAATGAGCAAGAGAGAATTACCAGTTTCTTTAATTAATTGTGCTGTCTACCTGTGAGATAATCTTTAACCCATACAACAGGCATAGACTGGAACTCAAAAATCTCAATTATTATCAATATTATTGAAGAAGGCTTAAGATGGAACCCTAGGGTTTCTGGTCAAGGTGACAAAGTAGTAGGACCATGTGCTCACCTTCTTTCATAATCCCAACAAAACTGCAACTGACTGCTAAACAACCATCAATTAAAAAAAGATTAGACCTTACGATTTTTTTTTTCTTTGACTGGAAATACAAAGAGGGAATCACCATGGGATGCTAAGAGAATACTCACGATATGTGATATAATCAGGTCCCATATTCCCAGGGTGGGAAGCCCACAAGCTGGAGAAAAATTACATTGCAGAGTCTCCCCCACAGGTGTGAGAGTTCTGAGTCCCATATTAGGCTCCCCAGCCTAGGGTTCCAGCATCAGGAGGAGGAGTCCCCAGAGCCTTTGGTTTTGAAAGCTAGTGAGGCTGAATTGCAGGAGCTCCATGAGACAGTGGAAACAGAAACTTCACTCTCTTGGGAAGCACATGCAGAATTTCACAAGACCAAGGGCAGAGGCAGTGATTTTATAGGAATCTAGACCAGACGTGCCTGCTGGTTTTGGAAGGACTCCTGGGGAGGTGGGGAGAGGCAGCTGTGGCTCACCCTGGAGACATGAAAGCTGATGGAAGACATGCAGTTTATATTCATCCACATGAGCTTTCCGGGAGGCTGACACCTTGCTTGGGTCATTAGTGACAAGACCTGGTCCTACCCAACAGCCTGTAGTCTTAAGTGCTAGGATAACTCAGGCCAAACAGCATACTGGGAGGGAACACATCTCCAATCATCAGCAGGCTTCCTGAGGCCACAGTCACCTCTAGACATGCTCCTGAATATGGTCCTGCCTGCCACAGGGCCAGAACTCAGCGCCATCTGCCAGTGGGCAGGCACTGACCTCTCCCTCCAAGAAACCTGCACAAGCCTATAGTCCAGCCTACCAAGGGAAGACACTTAAAGTAAGAAAAAAAAAAAAACCAAACAAACCAAAAAAAGAATCTCACAGCCTGTGGAAGGAGTCCACAAATGCAGGCCAAACTCTACTCTGAGACCAGCTGGACACTGGCCCTTGGGTGATGAGAGGGCAGTGTACTGCTGGGACACATAGGATGTCTCACACAGAGGACCACTTCTCCAAGGTTGAGAAACATAACTAAACTACATACAAATACAAATAGAAATTTATACAAAATGAGACAGCAGAGGAATATGCTCCAGGCAAAGGCACAAGATAAAATTCCAGAAGAAGAATAAGTGATGAGGAGATAGGCAATCTACTCATGAAAGAGTCTGAGTAATAATTGTGAAGATGATCAGAGAACTCAGGAAGGGAAGAAATGCGCAAAGCAAAGTTTTTGGTGAAGAGTTAGAAAATATAAAGAACATGTAAACAGAGTTGAATAATATAATTACTGAAAACAATGATAAACAAGAAGGAATCAAATATAAACTAAATGAGACAGAAGAACCGATCTGTGAACTAGAAGACAGAGTAGTGGAAATCACTAATGCAGAAAAGAAAAAAGAAAAACATGAAAGAGAATGAGGATAGTTTAAGAAACCTCTGGAACAGCATGAAACACACTAATATTTGCACTTCAGGGATCCCAGAAAGAGAAGAGAGTGACAAAGGACCTGAAAATATTTGAAGAGATAATAGTTAAAAACTTTCTTAATTTGGGAAAGGAAACAGTCACCTAACTCCAGGAAGTACAGAGGGTCCCGTATAGGTTTAACCAAAAGAGTAACATGTCAAGGTATATGGTAATCAAACTGATAAAAATTAAAGATAAGGAGAAAATATTAAAAGCAGGGAGAGGAAAGCAACAAATAACAAACAAAGGAACTCCCATAAGGTTATCAGCTGATTTTTTAGCATCAACTCTGCAGGCCTGAAGGAAGTGGCTCAATATATTTGAAGTGATGAAAGGGAAAAAACCTACAACCAATAATACTCTACCCAGCAAGGCTCTTGTTCATATTTGATGGAGAAATCAAAAGCTGCACAGATGAGCAAACACTAGAAGAATTCAGCACCATCAAACCAGCTTAAAAAAGAATGCTAAAGGAACTTCTTTAGGTAGAAAAGAAGAGGCCACAAATAGAAACAAGAAAATTACAAAATGGGAAAGCTCACCATTCAAGGCAAACATACAGTAAAGGTAGGAAATCATCCACACACAAACTAATAGGGAAGATAACAGACAAAAGTAGTAAAATTGGCCGTAACAACAATAAGCAGTTAAAGGACACACAAAACAATTAGATGTAAAATATGGTATCAAAACCAGCAATTATGATGGGAGGAGAGTACAAATGCAGAGTATTTAAAATGCAGTTTAAATTAAGAGATCCACAATTAAAAAACAATCATGTATATGCATATAGATGTCTATACCAAAATCTCATGGTAACCACAAATGTAACACTAAAGTCATCAGATCACAAGAGAAGAGAACAAAAAGAAGAAAGGTGAAAAAGGAACCACTAAAACAAATCCAAAACAGTTAACAAAATGGCAATAAGAACATATGTATGAATAATTACCTTAAATGTAAATGGATTAAATGCTCCAACCAAAAGACGTAGACTGGCTGAATGGATACAAAAGCAAGACCTGTATGTATGCTGTCTACAAGAGCCCCACTTCACACCTAGAGAGACATATAGGCTGAAAGTGAGAGGATGGAAAAAGGTATTCCAAATGGAAACCAAAAGAAAACTGGAATAGCAATACTTATACCAGACATAACAGATTTTAAAAAACAAAGACTGCTACAAAAGACAAAGAAGGACACTACATAATGTTCAAGGGATCAATCAACAAAGGATATGTAACAATTGTAAACATATATGCACCCAACACAGGCACACCTCAACATATAAGGCAAATGTTAACAGACATAAAAAGAGAAATCAACAATAACACAGTAATAGTGGGGGAATGTAACATCTTACTTACATCAATTGAAAGATCATCCAGACAGAAAATCAATAAGGAAATACAGACCTTAAAAGACACATTAGAAAAGATAGACTTAACTGATATGTAAGGAACATTCCATCCCAAAGCAGCAGAATATACATTCTTCTCAAGTGCACATGGAACATTTTCCGGGATAGATAACATGCTGGTCCACAAAGCAAGCCTCAGTAAATTTAAGAATATTGAAATTATTTCTAGCATCTTTTCCAACCACAATGCTATTAGATTAGAAATCAAATACAAGAAAAAAACCTGCAAAAAATACAAACACGTGGAGGCTCAACAATATGTGAATAATCCACCAATGGATCACTGAAGAAATCAAAGAGGGATTAATACTTAGAGACAAATAAAAACCAGTGTTGAAATTGAATCAGTAACTGAAAAGCTGCCTCCCCTCCAAAAAAAAGTTCAGGGCTAGATGACTTCATAGGTGAATTCTGCCAAACATTTAGAGAAGAGTTAGCACCTATCCTTCTGAAAATATTCTAAACAATTGCAGAGCAAGGAACACTACCAAATTGATTCCATGGGGCCAACATCATACTGATACCAAAACCAGACAAAGATAGCACACACACAAAAATTATAAGCCAATGTCTTTTATGAATATAGATACATAAACCCTCAGCAAAATACAAGCAAATTGCCTCCAACAATGCATGAAAAGGATCATACACCACAGTCAAGTGAGATTTACCCCAGGAGTGCAAGGATTTTCCAATATATCTGCAAATCAATGTGATACACCACACTAACAAACTGAAGACTAAAAATCATATAATTATCTCAATAGATGCAGAAAAAGCTTTTGATAAAATTCAACATCCATTTATGATAAAAAAAAAACTCTTCAGAAAGTGGGCATAGTGGGAGCATATCTCAACATAATGAAGTCCATATATGACAGACCCACAGCTAACATCATACTCAATGATGAGAAGTTGGAAACATTTTCTCTAAGGTCAGGAACAAGGCAAGGATTCCCACTCTAGCCACTTTTATTAACATAGTCTTGGGAGTCCTAGCCATAGTAATCAGATGAGAAAAATAAATATAAAAGGAATCCATATTGGAAAAGAAGAAGTAAAACTGTCACTGCAGATGACAAAAAATACATAACAAATCCTAAAGGCACTACCAAAAATCTACTAGAGTTCATCATTGATTTTGGTTATGTTGCAGGATACAAAATTAGTATACAGAAATCAGTTGTATTTCTATATGCTAGCAACAAAATATCAGAAAAAAATTAAGGAAGCAATCCCATTTACCTCACATCAAAAAGAATAAAATACCTAGGAATAAACCGACCTAAAGATGCCAAGGACCTGTACTCCACTGATGAGACTGTAAGACTATAAGACACTGATAAAAGAAACTGAAGGCAACACAAACAGGTGAAAAGATACACCACATTCTTAGATTGGAAGAATCAATGTTGCTAAAACGGCCATACTACCCAAGTCAATATATAGAGTCAATGCAATCCGTATCAAATTGCCCATGAGATTTTTCACAGAACTGAACCAAAAATGGTAAAATATATATGGAAACAAAAAAGACCCTGAATAGACAAAACAGTCTGGAGAAAGAAAAATGAAGCTGAAGGAATCATGCTCCCTGACTTTAGACTATACCACAAAGCTACAGTAATCAAAACAGTATGGTACTGGCACAAAAACAGATACATAGATCAATGGAACAGGATAGAAATTCCAGAAATAAACCCATGCACTTATGGTCAATTAAACTATGACAAAGAGATAAGAATATACAATGGAGAAAAGGCAGTCTCTTCAATAAGTGGTACTGGAAAAACAGCTACTTCAAAAGAAGAAATTAGAACATTCTCTAACACCATGTGCAAAAAGAAATTCAAAATGGATTAAATATTGAAATGTAAGACTGGATACTATAAAACTCCTATAGGAAAACATAAGCATAATGCTCTTTGACATAAATCACAGCAGTATTTTTGTTGAACCAGCCCCTAGAGTAATGGAAATGAAAGTTAAAATAAACAAATGGGACTTAATTAAATTTAAAAGCTTTTGCACAGCAAAGGAAACCATAAACAAAAAAAGACAACCTACCGCATGGGAGAAAATAATTACAAATGATGCAACTGACAAAAGATTAATTTCCAAAATAAACAAACAGCTCATGTAGGTCAATATCAAAAAAATTTGGTGAACATTTAAGAAGGTTGAAGAGAACAATCATTCTTTTGCTATTGACTAAAAGAGTGTCTTGTTATTTTAAATTTATACCATTTGTCTATTCTTGACCTATATTAGTATTGTTTAGAATGGGAAATTTCCATACAGTCAGGTGCCCAAATAATTCTCTAGAGAGAACCTGATTTTTAAGCTGCATGATGAATCCTTCAGAGAGTAATCAGTCACAGGCCTTGAGCAGTGTAGCTCTGTTCCAATAAAAACTGAAAGCCAGGATCAACCTTGAGACTGGAAACAAGCATTCGAATGTTAGTGATTCAATAAGATCAGAGGTTTGAAATAGAAATGGAAGATGATCAATTCTTGAGTACCAGAGAATAACAGAATATAGGCAAGATGCCAGGAAAATATCACCTTCCCTCAAAGCCACATGGCCTTCAACAAAACTAACATTTTTTTAAGCTAACTTTTTACAGTAAGCCTTCATAACAGGACATGCATTATAGGTAAAAGCCAAAGTAAATGGAAAGAAATGAGTAAGAGCAAAAAAGACAATTTTCAGGAGTCAGGGACAGAGCATTATGTAGCATAAGAAGAAACCGGAGGTCGGTGTGGGATAGTAAGAAGCCAAAGGGAGGAAGAAACGTGCCTTATTTCACTCATGAATTAAGGGAACCAAAGTAAGACTGACAAATATTAGGGTGATCATAGAAGAAAAGTAATGAACAATCCAGAGACAGAGGAATTGACCTGAGATGTCCAAATCAGAAATAGTCTTTTTTTTTTTTTTTAAATGAAGTATAGTCCATTTACAATGTTGTGTTAGTTTCTGGTGTACAACACAGTGATTCAGTCATATTTACATAACTACACTTTTCACCAAGTGGAAGCTTCCTTCTCTTCTAACTTATCTGTATCTCATTAGTCCTTCAACGTACAGTTAAAATTCCACTTTTCCCATTTATTTCACTACTTACTATATTTACACTATTGTAAGTATATTACACATTTTATAAATCTACATAATTTAAACATCTGATAATATGCTGTTATCCATAAATTGTTTCA
This sequence comes from Camelus bactrianus, assembly GCF_048773025.1. Classification (NCBI taxonomy): domain Eukaryota; kingdom Metazoa; phylum Chordata; class Mammalia; order Artiodactyla; family Camelidae; genus Camelus; species Camelus bactrianus. Next base: position 26,886,702 of record NC_133567.1, on the reverse strand, counting down.
CTAAAAATACTATTTTCCTCTAACCAGATAGCTACTTAATTTCAGGCAATGCTTATGACTTTGCATTATATATATCTGGATTCTTCTTGCAATTTGCCAAGATTAAGGGGCATCATAACAATTTAATAAATACTGAATATATTATTTCATCTATAAAGTTGTTATTATTCTCCACAGGCACTGCTAAGAATAATGAATTAAAAAGGTCTTTTTATCAACTCTCATATATTCAGAATACATCAGAATATTGTCCTGTTGAAATTACTGAAAAGTTTGTTGTTTCATTTTTAAGAAATATAATTCTCTTATTTTAATAGACCATAGACTTCAATATATTATGGCAACATTAACAAAGGTAACTAAATCATCATTGTTCTTATAATTTTCATGGAATTAAGCAGAAAAATGTGAAAAATGAGAAAAAAAAATCCTATACCTGCTCTGGGAGATAATGCTATTCATGTGCAAAAACTTTTGAGGAATTTCTGCTTGATAAAGTGCCAAAGATATCCATATGTCTCCTTTATTAAAGAGTAATATACTTGCAAATTAATTACAGAATTAAACAGAATTCAACCAAGCAAAATTTGAAGTTCTAATTGGCTTTATTGAATGGTCCGTGCATCAGGCAGCATCCCACCCAGCAAGCTGAGAGGTGCTCCGGAGGCTACGAAAGGAGAAAGCTTTCTGAAGGAAAAACAAAAAGTCATAAACATAAAAAAAAAAAAAAGAGGAGTATTTCAAATTAGTTCATCTCCTTTTGGGGAGAAAAAGTGTCTTATTCAGTGGGTTACCTCATCTTCCTTTGGGGAATGGGAAGGGTCTGTGTGAGAGATTACCCCATTGGTGTTGGCCAGAAAATTCTTGATGGATCGATTAAGATCATCACGTTTTTGGGGGAGTGTGAGGCTTCAATTAGGTTGGGTATTGAGACCATTTTTGGCGGCATGGCATAGCATAAGTGAGTCCATTTTGGGCTGGTGGTTTTCTTTTTGAGAAGAGGAAGTTATATCAAAACCTCACTAGCACGTCTAGTTTAGAAAGGAGAAAGCAGGCAATAGGGTTATCCCAAACAACTGGCAGAGAACTAGTGAGGATACTTGCATTGCTTTGAAATGGTGCTTGTAATAAACAGAAAGTTATAACTTTTCAGAGCTTCTTTCCAGAGGGAATAATCATCAAAGGGATGACAGAGGGAAAACCAGATCAGCAGGACAAGCTCTTTTCTGCCATTAGCTGATGTCTGCACCGGCTAGGAAACGGGGCTGGAGTGTTAAGCCCTAGTTATTCAGTAAGCATTAAGTAACAATGCTCACAGTTGGCAAAGAGACAGTAAATAAACAAGCACGTTTTCACTATATGGGAATAAAAATTGGTGTGATATTTTAGATGTTAGCTGTAAATGTGTATTGAAAGACTTATCTGAATACTCAGTGACTGTATTTGTAAGAACAATTCTGAAGGAACTAATTATGATAATATTTTGAGATATTATTTTTAAGATGTTTATATTATCACAGGATTGTTTTAATGAAGAAAGAGTAAAAATAATTTTAAATGTTCGGTCTTAGGTTATTGGTTATTATTATACTCTGTTATTATTATAACAGAATATTCAGCTTTCAATATGAGTTTGTACAAGAATATTTAATGACATACAATGTTTTTCATGTTTTTTTAAAAAAATGTGAATGATGCATAAAATGGGTCAAACCTTATTATCCAACAGAAATGCATAAGGAATAACTTTAATGTAATGATGAAAATGTCTGTAAACTGCCTATTGTGATGACAAAAGTGAAGTACAAAAGACACCGAGGCCCTAAATTGAAATGAATGGTGCTGACTTGGCATGTCATCTGTGTTGGTTTGTTTTGTTTTTTTAAATCATGTTTTATATCCTTTAGGACCGTTTCTCTTAGGTAAGTTGAGCATTCCTCTTGCATTTTTAGTTCGAACAATTGATTTAGTTTGGAGGACAAAGCAGCTCATGTTTAAATAATGAGTTCTGGGTAAATCTTTCCCAAGAAGAGGCAGTTTGCTAGGCCAGGGCTGGAAAGTGGTTTATTTTTCAGTTGATGGGCAAGGAGTGTTCCAGGATGTTTGGCTTGGAGATCCGGCATTTACAAGGCTTAAGTTCCCCCTAAGAGAAATGCTTACAGAAAGTCCAGTGAGAGGGAAGAATGATTTATTTACTTACTTACAGCCATCAATACTTTTGTTTGTGGTTTCTAGGCATTGATCTAGTTTTTGTTGTTTTTCAAGTGACAGAGTCTTGTTCTTTAGCAAAGATATGAGGAAGTAACTTGCATCATTATTTGTTAAAATGCATAGACTTTCTCAACATGTGCCCTTCCTCCTCTCTTGGCTGTTCCCATCTACCACCACTCAATAAAATTATCTTTCAAAGCTTGTGTTTGTTATTTTCTTCTTTTAAACACACATATCAGAAAAAAAAACCACTGGACACTCACATTGCTCTAAACAATTTATGAGAAAATCTGTCTGGCTGTGTCTTCTAATGGAAAAGATTGGGCCATTTTTATAAATAATTTATTATTGCTTTCTTTTGTAGACACCAAAAGAAGAGACAGAAAAAAAGCTAATTAAGTAAAAGGTAATCAAGATTTTTTTTCTTTAAAGCACACATATATATATTTTTTATATAAAATTCTATTTTATAAGTGTGTTTTTAAGTTGTTGTACTCTATATACATATGTATGACTAGGAATGGGTGACATTCACCTTAAAAACTTTATTTTCACTCATCTTATATTTGAGGATTTAACTATAAAAGGTACTAAGTGGAAAACAGGAAAGTATGCCAACAATTAAGCTGATGAGAGACATTTGAAAAAAATTAGACACATGTTCAGAAGTACTTTTCCATTCCATCCCTGTGCCCCTGGCTACCATGTTATTTTTACACTGGATTCCAGCTTCAGAGAAGCTGCCAAACACACAGGCCAAGTGCATGGGCTTCATGCCTCCTTCCTTGATTGGATACAGCTGGGGAAAGGCTTGGGCCAAATCCCCTGCCATGACTGTGTGTGCCACTGATTCTAGTGAGTGTGTATGTATGCAGCACCCCCACTTCATTTGCCTGCTTTTGGTAAGGGGAAGCTGGGGTAGGCAGAAAGGTTTTTAAGATTTTCCAGAGATAAGTGCACTTGAATCAATTACAGGATGTACGCACAGGACTTGCTCAGTAAATGCTTGTTGATTCAAAGTCTGTCTTGGGAAGGGGAGGGTATAACTGTAGTGGTAGAGCACATGCCTAGCATGCAGAAGGTCCTGGGTTCAATCCCCAGTACCTCCTAAATAAATAAATAGAGCTCTCCCCCAAAAAAGTTTGTCTTGGGGAAGACAATATGTCCTGTTTCAGTATCCACTACTGTCTTCTTCAACTCCCCACCTCCAACAGTCACTCCTGCCACTATGCAAGTCCATCTAATCTGACTTCCATCAAAACCAGACATTGCTCACCTAAGAAATACTTTAAAAACTTAGTTCTTTGAGGTGAACCTAGAAAAGAGCTGTCCCTGCTGTTTGCTACATGCTCTCAGATCTTGGATTCCTAACTTTGCTCTGCACAGCAGAGCACAGACTCTAGCAAATTCTGTGTCTTAGACATTCTCGTCACCTTCTTCACATCAGCTTTGGCCCTGGAAAGCACTGATGAGAGACTGTAGAACAGGAAGATGAGGAAATCAAAGGTGTTTATTCCCCTCTTTTGACTTCTGGTAGCTTCTCAGAGTGCTGCTGTGTCTCCTTTGTGACCCCAGCCTTCTCAGGGTTGTGCTTTCTTTCTAGATTCTACCTCTTGCAGGTGGCTCCAAATTCTAGAGTCTGGTAAACCTCCTGCTTCCATTGTCTCATGAGACTATGGGTGGTAGTGTTATCTTCCTCTTGCTGGTCTCTGGGTCACTTTATCATCTCCTATTTGCCCTTTGAGCTATTATAATATCCTTATAGCTAATTTCCCATGTGGTTTTCCTCTATTTAACTACCTGGGATAGGTTCTGTTTTCCTTGCTTGGTCTTGATTGACACAAAGATAAGAAGGCCAAGTGTAACTCCTGCGAAGGAGTCAGGACAAATGGACATCCTGAAAAGGAGTCAGATTGCACTGGAGGAATTCAGAATGCCTCCTTTACTTAATAATTGTGTTCCCTAACAACACCAAGATTTGTCACTGCTTGTTCTAGAACATATTCTTTTTTCACATGGCTTCCTTGTTTAGTATCTCAAATTTGATGAGATATTTGGGAAAGTATATGAGATTTGAAGCAGGTCATTTCCTAGCTTCATGACCTGAGAAAATTTCTCCAGGTCTCAGTTTCCTGCCCTCAGAATGGTATCATACAATCTGTCTTGATGAACTAAACTAAACTAATAAATATAAAGTCACTTCATCAATTGTCCAAGTCTATTTAATAATGAGGCACAGAAGGTACTTTACAAGTCTGACCAAAATGCAATTAGAATGCTTTACAGAGGAGCGGCCAAGATGGTGGAGTAGAAGGACACTCCTAGCTCACCCTCTCCTGTGAATACATCAAGAGAGACTTCCACGGACCCACCCGTTTACTCAGAGCACCTGCTGAACTTTGGCAGAACATTACCTTCTTCAAAAGACAAAATTCACCACAAATATGGTAGAAGGGAAAAAAAGAAGAGAAAGGAAAATAGTGTGGGACCGGTTCCACAGACAGGGATTGGCAAAGGAGGAATAGTGCTCGTATGCTGGGTCTCCCACTCTCCAGCAGAGGTCAGTGGGGATGGAGGAAAAACCTCTGAGGCTCAGATCTGTACAGAACAGCACGTGACTGACAGAACTAAGTGAAACAGGCACAAAGGGTCCTTGTGATCCCCAAACCTAGATGTAAAACTGCAGGGGTGGGGTGGGGTGGTACAGGTTGCCCAAGCCTGGAAAAGGACTGGGAATAAAGGAACAGAGGCAACATCAGAGGACTGGAGTGTGCTCTGCACCATGGCTGGGAGGGCAGACAGAACAGAAGAGCCTAGGTCCCCCATAAAAGAAAAAGAAAAGAAAAGCAACACTACTGGTGTTCGCTGGGGGGAAGGGTGCCGCAGGCTTTGTCTCCGCAGACCTGCAGCACCATTGCGGCGTGTTCCTTGGAGAAGAGAGGCGGGGCTTGGCCACAGCCACCATATTCACCAGTGCGTAGCTCCCAGGTGGCCTCAGGGTTGAAAGCTGAATCTGTACCCACGGGCTCTCGAACCTCTTAGGCTGAACTCAGGTTTGTTTAAAGCCCCAGGAAGAGGGGACAGTTCTGCTCCCTGGGTGCCTTTGTGGACTTGTGCCTCTAAGACAAACGAGCAAGGAGCAGAGCTCTGGCACAAAGCAGGGGCGAGGGCTGGTGCAGCCATTTTCTGTGAGCTGGCCTGTCCTGTACCGACACAGCGCTGGGAGCAGCACTGACCAGGGTGAGATGCACGGGCCTCTGGAACAAGCAACAGAGTTCAAGCAGGAGGGCGACGGCAGGAGCTGCATTTGGTGCTGGGAAACCTCCATTCCAACAAAAGGAGAACAGACTTGGCTCCTGTCAGGACCGTGATAACCACAGAACAAAAAGGAGGACCCACTCAATAGTGAGGGCAGGCTCTGGCCACCACAACACCGACCACACACCCCCAATCAAAGGGACAGTAGCCAAAAGAGACAGAAGGAAGACTTGGCAACAATCCATACTTAAAACAGACCTCATAACAAAATTATTAGGATCAAAGAGTCTACATGGAAACAAAGTCTCCTTTTTCTTCATTTTTCTTTTCTTTTTTAAATTTTTAGTATTTTTGTTATTTTTATTTTTTAAATCTTTTTAATACTATCTTTTCTTCTATTTAAATTTATCTTTTTAATTTAAAAAATTTTATTTTTTGTTCTCTTATTTATTTTATTCTGTTTTTAAAATCTTTTCTTATTTTAAAATTTCATTTCAATTAAAAAATTTAAATTTGTTTTATTCTTTGTTATTTATTTCATTCTATTTTTAAATCTCTTCTTTTTTAATTTTTAAATTTTAAAAACTATTTTAATTTTTTTATTTTTGTTTTTTATTTTGTTGTTTTAAAATCTTTATTCTTCTTTTAAAATTAAAAAAATTAAAAAAACTATTTCTATGTTTTGTTGCTGTTTTGTTTTGTTTTGTTTTTCTTTTGTTTTATTTTTTTCTAGTTTTATTTCCACATCCTCTTTAAAGAAAAAAACAAACCCTTCAAGATCACAGGAGAAAACTAATACTCCATAATCCATGGGGCCAGACAGATATAAGTAAAATGAAGAAGCAGAGGAAAGACTCCCAATTAAAATAACAAAAGAAATCCCCTGAAAGAATGATCAATGAAGTAGACCTCAATATTCTACTAGAGTATGATTTCAAAAAGGAAGTAATCAAAATACTGAAATAACTAAAAGAGATTATGAATAGAGACAGAGAATACTTTAAAAAGGAAATTGAAACTATACAGAGGATCCAATTAAAAACAGAAAACTCAATGGCAGAGATAAGAGCCAAGCTAAAGGCTGCCAAAAGCAATGCAGAAGAACAAAAAAGTGATGTAGAAGACAGGATAACAAAAGTTACCCAATCAGAACAGCACACAGAAAAATAAATTAAAACCAGTGAAAACAATATAAGGGACCTATGGGATAACATAAAGTGTGCCAACCTTTGCATAATAGGGGTCCCAGAAGGGGAAGAAAGAGCAAAGGGAATTGAAAAGGTATCTGAAGAGATCATGACTGAAAACTTCCTAATCCTAAAGAAGAAATCGTATATCCAAATACAGGAAATACAGAGGGTTCCCAACAAAAAGAATCCAAATAGACCTACACCAAGACATATTATAATCAACATGGCTAAGGTTAAAGATAAAGAAATGATTCTAAAGGCAGCAAGAGAAAAACAAAGATTTAGTTACAAGGGAACCCCCATAAGGCTTTCAGCTGATTTCTCTACATGAACACTGCAGGCCAGAAGGGAGTGGCAAGATATATTCAAAGTCCTGAATGACAAAAAGCTGCAAACTAGGAAACTATCAAACAAAGCTATTCTTTAGAATAGAAAGAGAGATAAAAATTTCACAGAAAAACAGAACCTAAAAGAATTCAGCAATTCTAAACCTATGCTAAAGGAAATATTGAAAGGTCTACTCTAAATAAAAAAGCAGCAGGATGCTATGGAAAGGAGAAGACCACAATTGAAAAAGCAGTAACTACAATGAGTTACAATGGAATAAACATAAAGATGTAAAAGAGGACATCAAAATCATTAAAGGTGGGAGAGGGGAGCAAGAAAATATATATTTTTTTCTTTTTTATGATTTTTTAGTATGGGTTTGAGCTTATATGACTATCAATTTATAGCAAACAGATATAGTAATGGGTTAATATACTTAAAAAACAGAGTAACCACAAGTCAAAAGCATACAATAGAGTCACAAAAACCAAAAAGAAGCCAAGATAATGCAAAAGAAAATTATCAAACCACACACACATAAAGGAAAGGAACAAGGAGGAAATACCAAATCAACTGGAAAACTAAGTACAAAATAACAATAAACACACATCTATCAATAATTACTATAGATATCAATGGACTAAATGCTCCAATCAAACAACAGAATGGCAGACTGGGTAATAAAACAAGAACTTACAATATGCTGCATATAAGAGACCCACTTTAGGGAGAAGGACAAACATAGATTAAAAGTGAGAGGATGTAAAAAGATACTTAATGCAAATGCAAATGACAAGAAAGCAGGAGTAGCAATACTGATCTCAGGTAAAATAGACTTTAAAACAAAGTCCATAAAGAAAGATAAAGAAGAAAACTATATAGTGATTAAAGTAGCAATACAAGAGGAGGATATTACACTCATTAATGTATATGCACTCAATATAGGAGCACCTAAATACATAAAGCAAATACTAACAGATATAAAGGGAGAAATTGATGGGAAGGCAATCATAGTAGGAGAATTTAACACCCCACTAATACCATTGGACAGATCTTTCAGACAGGAAATTAATAAGGCAATGGAGAAACTAAATGACACAATAGAACAATTGGTCTTGGTTGATTTTTCAGGCCATTACACCCCCAAAATAGATTACACATTGTTTTCAAGTGCACGTGGAACATTTTTTAGGATAGATCATGTACTCAGACACAAAAAAAGCTTCAACAAATTTAAGAGAAAGGAAATTATTTCAAGCCTCTTTTCTGACCACCATACCATGAAACTAGTAATCAATGAGAGAAAAACAAAGGAGAAAAAAATGACAGCATGCTACTGAAAAACCAATGGGTCAATGATGCAATCCAAGATGAAATTAAAAAATACTTAGAGACAAATGACAATGAAAACACAACTACACAAAACCTATGGGATGCAGCAAAAGCAGCCCTAAGAGGGAAGTTCATAGCAATGTAGGCCTTCCTCAAAAAAGAGTAGCAATCTCAAATAAACAACCTAACCTACCATCTAAAAGAATTAGGAAAAAATAAAGAGCAAACAAAACCAAAAGTCAGCAGATGGAAGGGAATAATAAAGATCAGGGAGGAAATAAATAAAATAAAGATTAAAGAAATAGAAAAAAATCAATAAAACAACAAGCTAGTTTTTTGAAAGAGTAAGCAAAATTGACAAACCTCTGGTGAGCCTCACCAAGAAGAAAACAGAGAGAACACAAATAAAGAAAAGAAAATGGGGCAATTACAACTAATAGCACAGAAATACAAAATATAAAAAAAGACAGAATACATCTCCTAGAAGAAAGCATAGAAAAAACATTCTCTGACATAAATCTTAGCAATGTTCTAGAGCAGTCTACCCAGGCAATGGAAAAAGAGCAAAAATAAATAAATGGGACCTAATTAAACTCATAAGCTTTGCACAGCAAAGGAGACCATAAGCAAAACAAAATGACAGCTTACAAAGTGGGAGAAAATATTTGCAAATGATGAGACTGACAAATGCTTAATTTCCAGAATATATAAACAGCTCATACAACTTAAGAAAAAAACAAACAACTCAATCCAAAAATGGGCAGAAGACCTAAACAAGCATTTCTCCAAAGAAATACAAATGATCAATAGGCACATGAAAAAATGCTCAATATCACTAATTATCAGAGAAATGCAAATCAAAACTACAATGAGGTATCACCTCACACCAGTCAGAATGGCCATAATTCAAAGCCCATGAATGATAAATGCTGGAGAGTCTGTGGAGAAAAAGGAACCCTCCTATGCTGCTGGGAGGAATGTAGTTTGGTGCAGCCATTATGGAAAGCAGTATGGAGATTCCTCAAAAAACTAAAAATACACTTACCATATGATCCAGCAACTCCACTTCTGGGTATATATCTGGAGGAAACTCTAATGAAAAAAGATACATGCACCCCAATGTTCACAGCAGCACTATATACACTAGCCAAAACAGAAGCAACCCAAATGTCCATCCACAGATAAAGAAGTTGTGGTATATTTACACAATGGAATACTACTCTGCCATAAAAAGAAAAATGCCATTTGCAGCTATATGGATGGACCTGGAGATTGTCATTCAAAGTGATGTAAGTCAGAAAGAGAAAGAAAAATACCACATGATATCACTCATATGTGGAGTCGAAATAAAAAAAGGATACTGTGAACTTATCTACAAAACAGAAACAAACTGACAAACATAGTAAACAATTTTGTGGTTACCAGAGAAAGGGAATGGGAAGGGATAAGGGAGTTTGAGATTTATAAATGTTAGCCACTATATATAAAAACAGATTTTAAAAAAGTTTCCTTTGCATAGAACAGGGAACTATGTTCAATATCTTGTAATAATCTCTAATGGTAAAAAATATGTAAATGAATATATGCATGTATATGTATGACTGGGACATTATGCTGTACACCAGAGACTGACACATTGTAACTGACTGTACTTCAATTAAAAAAAAAGAAACAATGTCATTTAAAATAGCTTCAAAAATTATGAAATACTTGGGAATGAATTTAACCAAGGAGGTGAATATTCTATACATGGAAAAGTATATGACATTGATGAAAGAAATTGAAGATGATGCAAAAAATGGAAAGATATCTAAAAAAAAAAGAATGCTTTATATATTTATCAGGGATGTTTTAGTGGGCACTATTTAAGGGGACTGAATCATCAAGTATACTAGAGGTGAGGGCTATAATTAGGTTACCAAAATAGTAAATAAACCCATACAACATATTTGAAGAATAATTTGGGGGAGGTTTAGTGCCTAACTTAGATCTCAAGTAATTGGAAACAGATTGTAATCTGCTCAAACTATTAATGGGCTGATTTTGACTAAATGGATTAAAAAATATTTACTTTTAGTCCAACATAAGATTCTGGATTATTTTGAATCCGTATACTTTATACTTTCACTGGTATGCCTTGTTCGCTTGGATAGTATATCAACAACCCTAAAATAAAGTAAACAAGATCACATTTTTCTGAGGGACCTCTTTAAAAAACATTATATACAGTTAAACCAAATTTATAAAACTTATGTGCAATCAAACGAATCTTGGAGTGAAAGAAAAATGATGGCCTAGTGCATAAGTCAGCTAATGTTGCAACAATGCCTTCTAATAAATCACCCCAAAATTCAGCGACACCCCAATAAGTGTTTATTTTTTCTTTCTCAGGTCTGCAGGTTGCCTGGAGCCCTGCTTGGTTTGGCTTCAGACTAGGCCAGCTTCAGATCTCTTTCATAGGTCTTCTCATTGTTCTTCTTAGGCCATGCTTACTCCTGGTGTGTATTCTTGGCAAATGACAGGAGTCAAAGAGGGCAAGCATGAACATGTGACACAGTTTGATATTATGGCCCAGAATAGTCATACTGACACTTCAGCTTGACATGGTCAAGCTTAGCACAAGTGAAGCAAGGGACTACCCTTTGCTCACTCCAATGGATGGCATCATGGAGTCTCGTGACAGAGAACATAGAAAGAAGTATAATTCTAACAAAAAGTGAGCAAGAAAACTTATGAAAAAAGGTTCGAACTTCCACATCTTGTTTGAAATCTATCACCAACTGGACAATGGGATTTTAGTAAAGTTTGGCCTTCTTTTTTACGTAAAATTAAAAATAAATTTGATTCGTATCTAATTTCTTGTCCAATTCTTTACTAATTTAGAATGAATGACAAAATCGTTCCTATAACTTTTAAAATTTCATACTACATAACAATAAAGGTTTTACTCATTAAATGAATAGTATTAATAGGGTTGCACTGCAAGGACTTAAATATTTCAGAAAAGAAGGATTTTAAAGGATTTTTTATCATAAGTTTATATGCTTAGATGATATTAATTACACATGAATTATTCCATGTGAATACTAAGAGTATTTTTTTTACTTTACATATATGTATTGATCATAGTTTCTAAGAACAGATTAGAGCTTTAGCTTTTTAAACTTACATAGTTATCAAAGGAGTAAAGTCAAGCACAAAATAATCAACAGAATACAGTAATCCAATCATAAAGGACAGTCAAATGTGCTTACACATATTCAAGAAATCAATAATCTAAGTTATAAATAATAAGTAGTTCATGTATGTCATTATTATTACTATTTTTAGATTTCACATATAAGTGGTATCATTTGGCATTTTTCTTTCTCTTTCTGGCCCACTTCACTTAGAATAACAATCTTCAGGTCCATCCATATTGCTGCAAATGGCAGTCTTTTATTCTTTTTTATGGCTGAGTAGTGTTCCATTGTATACATGTACCACATCTTCTTTATCCAGTCATGTGTTGATGGACATTTGGGTTGTTTCCATGTCTTGGCTACTGTATATAATGCTTCTATGAACATTGGGGTGCATGTGTCTTTTTGAGTTTTATTTTTCTCTGGATGTATGCCCAGGAGTGGGATTGCTGGATCACATGGTATTTCTATTTTCAATTTTTTAAGGAACCTTCATACTGTCCTCCATAATGACTGCACCAGTCTACCCTCCCATCAACAGTGTAGGAGGGTTCCCTTTTCTTCACACCCTCTCCAGCATCTATCATTTGTAGACTTTTCAATGATGGCCATTCTGGGTGGTTTTAGGTGATAACTCATTTTGTTAATATGTGAGAAAATAACTCATAGACTAATAATTTGTAACTATATAATTATAGGAGTAAGTGGCTAATTTAAAAACACTTTTAAAAACAAATTTTGACAAGGGAGGCAGAGACACCTGAATACTCATCAGGTGCCATTCTAGGACCAAGAACTTCGCTTTCAATGCTTGAACTTTGCTGTTGAATGAGAATATACTCAATGGGAAAATCTTGCCATCAGTTTTTCTTCTTCTCATTGCTAACTCCTACCACCTCCCTGTTGTCTTCAACAGTGTCCACGGCAACCCTTCACTCCCCTTAAGTCCCCACAGCTATGGCATGTGCAATCCACTGTGTGGGGCCTTCAGGACAGGATGGGTGGTGAGGGCATGGCAGAATAAGAAAGAATGAAGAAAAAACATGTTATCAAATATAAATCTAGCAAAAGTTACAGTATTTTTAAGACTGTTCTTTTGGTCACCTCAAATTTCAAGACAGAAAAAAAGAGATGGCACATTTCTGTTTTTCTTCTTTTCATCACATCAGGGCATTAACCTACTTTGAACTCAGTCTATCAGATGAGTTGGTTCCACATCCAAGATGCATCACTATCACCCAGTTCAAAAGTGCTCAAAATGTGGACACCATCAAAACCCAAACTGACTTTATGTTTATCATTTCTAGTAAATGAAAGAAACTGAATCAAGATGCATCCCTGTGTCAGGGACTAGGCATTGCACCATTATATGTACCATGGAACTGTGGACAGAGCTTGCAAGACTCCACAAACTCATTTTAACTTTATACAAATTGAAAGATCCAGCATCTTCAATAGAGTGCAGCTCTCTCTTAAAACAACAACCCATAAGTCACGATGGAAAACAGAAGCTACGTTTTCAAATCACATCCATCCATATTGGCATTTCACAAATGTAGCCTGATTATATTATTAATTAAATCTTGAAATGCTCACAGTGAGCCAGAAGGATAATTTTAGAAGAGTACTTGCCATTTGTTAGTAAATTAAATTTTTTTTTTATTTTAAATGTTTCTCTATTTAATTAGTGTGTAATGTAGACAAAAATCTCACACCAGCTGGTTATTTTTAGGATAAATGAGTTTGCTTTTTTTTTTCTTCATTTAACAAACCAGTAACTTTTCAGAAAGAGGTTGCACTTGGGTGGTAGGAAGGTGAGGGAATAAGATCAGACAGAGTACTTGTTGCGGAGAATCATATATTTCAAGGAAGAATGAGGAGGACATTTTTACTTTGAGATGGCACTCTGACATCTATGGCACAGAATAACACAATTTGAGGAGTCTTAGGGCTCATGTAGTCCAGTGTCTCTTTCCTTAGAATGAAGTTTGGGGCTTAGAGAAGTCGTGACACAGTGAAATTCACACACCTAGTTAAGTAGAGTAGCCTGAGCCAGTCCCTGACTATAAGGTTTTTGAGACGTCCATGTGTTCATGAGAAAGTGTGCAAAGTGTAGTTGTAAAGGTGCATAGCAAATGTATGGAATACCTGTCAAGAGGACTTTATAATTTCAACTACTACTTTAAAGTCTTAGAATATCGGGATTTAACTGGATTAAATTCGGCCTTACTGCATTACCAGTTAATAATTCATATCTCTAAATGAACAATTTAGCCAGGTTGTTTCATTTCACATTTTCAGAGCAGTTTTTTTTTTTCCCCCATTTTGGAGCAAGGTTCCATGAATGGTTCTTAATATAATACCAGGACATGTTATCTCAATCTTAACCCATAAGTGCAGTGTCCCTAATTTTCTTCTTAATTTTTAAATACAGAAACTGCTGATTTGTGGATAAAAATAGAATCTGATAAAGTCTCATATAGAGGAAGGGACAAACAGCTGCCCCTTGCCTTTCCAAAAAGGCAACCTTGGGCTGGAGAAGATCACTGATTACCAACCCCCTCTTTAGCCCCAGTTACGAGAACTATAATCCAGGGACCCTTGTGATGAAATGGCTCCAGTCAAGAGGTCGTCTTAGATATCTTGAGCCCGCCACAAGAATGATTAAGGAACAGTAAAGAAGTTGAATATTTTAAAAAATTAAACTAGTATTAATGACTACAAACTACCCCAAATCTTGGTGGGCTAAATATGAGAGAGTTTTCTCTAATTTACTGCAATTAAGTTGAGGTAACAAATTCATATATTCATAAAACATTTAAAAATAATTTTAAAGTATATGCTAAATGTCTAATGAGAAATGTATAATATAAGGGCTCAAGAATGACGAATATTGTTTATCTATTTTATATATATATTAGAATCTACAAATTCAAACTTCTAACTTAATCCCTTCCCACCCTCTTCCCCCACTGGTAACCATAAGTTTGTTTTCTATATCTGTGAGTCTATTTCTGTACAGCACAGGGAACTATATTCAATATCTTGTAGTAACTTATGGAGAAAAAGAATATGAAAATGAATATATGTACGTTCATGTATGACTGAAGCATTGTGCTGTGCACCAGAAATTGACACAACGTTGTAAACTGGCTATGCACACACACACACACACATATATATATTTATGAAAGAATCGAGAATATTAGTAGGTTATGTAAATAGAAGGCCATGTGGACGTAGGAAAGAGCCTGGCTTTGTCACCTGATTTATTCTCACCATCAGCAGAAATGGGAGTCTATTTCTGTCCTTGCTGCCTGCTCATCTGAATTTTGACCCACTGCCTCCTCATGATCTATGAAAGCTTGTCATCTACGTCTTTACCTGAGAAAGACTTCATTTTTAAATTTTATATTCAACTGGCGTTGACTAGTGAACAAACTGAGGTCATCTGGGTCCTAGAGCCATCTTTCCCTATGGCTCTATCTTGTGTCCAGGTCATCTTCAGTCTGACTTATCCTACTGCCAAGCCATTGATACCCATATACGCGCTATAACTGACTGTAAGTGATACTGCTTTCACTGCTTTCAAGTTCTGTAGGAGCTATAGCTAGGCCTACAGTGAATTGTCCAATAGGTTCTTTTTTAACCTGAGTATCAATTGACTCTGTTTTGAGGCAAGAGGATTTAGCTAAGTAATGTCTAAGGATCCTTTTCATCTCTAATATGCTATGATCATGATGGGATCACTGATCATTTGTATGTCAACAGATCCTTTTATAATTTAGTTATTTATTTATAATTTTTTACATAGCTAGACATGATGTACTGGGTAAAAGGAACTTCTGTAAATAGTCCTTTAGTAATGTAGCGGTGAGACATATGGGGAAGGCAAGCATTCTCTAGTCCTATGACTATGTTTCAGTCATCTAGTGAGCCTGTACCTCCTGATGATGAACTTTAACAGTGTTTCTCAGTTTTATTCCTTCATCTACCCCCACTTAGGTGGAATAGGATGGCCAGAATGTGCCATCTCCCAGGTCAAGCAGGCTCTGATTAACTAGTTACTCCTGAAAGCAGACTTTATTAAGAAGAGTGCTCTGGTATATTTCAGAATTTTTCCTCTACCCTACCCTAGCCTGGAAGCATGTAAGAACTTTACTCTAATATTTATTGTGGAGATCTGGTCAAGATCTTAGAGGTAAATCTCATAATATTGGGGGGGATTCCCTTAAGACTGGGTCCCCTGAAGTTAACTCTCAGAGTTGCCTGCACTGAACCTCAGAATTTCATCAATTACACTTCAGTTTTTCCTACCCAGAGTCTGATTCCTGCCATGGTTTCCACTCACTGAGTTTCTGCTCTGGGAGGCTGTGACTCCCTGCGTTCATTGTCTGTCTCTACAACTCTGGTGACTGCAGTTAGTTAGCCTCGTGTCCTCATCTGTCATGTGAATCCGAGAAGAGTTATTGATTTTTCAGTCTATTAACTTTTTTACTTGTTGCTAGGAAGAAGTGGCAACTTTCAAGCTCCTTACATGTGGGCTGGAAACTTGAAGGTTAGGTAATATTTGAAAACAGATTATTGTCATAATTATTTTAAGCTTGCTCCCTGTGAGCATCTGCACCCAAATAATGTGTGTTATTTCTTAATAAAATAGTTTTAACAAAGGTAAACTTCTGATTAAAATGTAGGAGAGTCTGAAGAGGCTCAGTCTGAATCAACCAAGTTGTTAAATGGAAATTTTAGTGTAAAAGCTGAGTTGCTGCTCAGTTTTTATCAGTTGCCGGGCAACTTCAAATTGGATATTTATTTCAAACACAAGTCAGGGCTCAATGCTCTACTCCAGTAACCACGGGTAGGAAATCAGAGATAAGCTCTTTATAATCCCTAAGCTTCATTGTTTACATATAAGATGAAGGTAATGACACTTTCGCCATTTACATCCCAGGATTATTAGGAAAGTGAAAGAAAGCCCAATGCAAAAAGGGCTACGCTGGACAGGGAAGCCCATTCCACCTTGTATTTTTGTGACATTTGTTTTTTTAATTGTAATATAGTTGATGTACAATATTATATTAGTTCCAGGTGTATTGCATTTAACATTTGCATGCATTATGAAATGCATTATGATCACCATGTTAAGTCTGGTAATCATCAGTCCCTGATATAAAGTTATTAAAATGTTGTCAATCATATTTTTTATGCTGTTTTAATATTAATACCCCTGTGACGTATTTATTATATAATTGGAGGTTTTTACCTCTTAATCCCTTTTATCTTATTTGTCCACCACTTGCCCACTCCCTTCTGGTAACCACCCATTTTTTTTCTCTGTAATAATGGGTCTGTTTTCTTTTATTTTGTTTGTTGGTTTTGGTTTTCTGATTCTACATATAAATGAGATTATGTGGGTCTCTGATTTACTTCACTTAGTGTAATATCATCTAGATACATCCTTTTTGTTGCTAATGGCAAAATTTCATTTTTATGATTGAGTAAATCTCTATTGTATACATACTGCATCTTATTTATCCACTTGTATATTGATAGATGCTTAGGTTGCTTCCATATCTTGACTGTTGTTAACAATGCTGCCATAAAGACAGCATATATATATATGTGCGTGTGTGTGTTTGAATTATTGCTTTTGTTTTCTTTGGATAAATATCCAAGAGTGGAAATGCTGAAATGCGTAGTAGTTCCATTTTTTAAGTTTCTTAAAGGACACATCATATTGTTTTCCATAGTGGCTGCACCAGTTTACAATTCCACCAACAATGCATGAGGGTTCCCTTTTTTGCACATCCTTATCAACACATGTTATTTGTCTTCTATTTTCTTTTGTTTTATTTTATGGCAATAGCCATCCTGACAGGTATGAGGTGGTATCTCATTGCAGTTTTGATTTGCATTTCATTGATGATTATGATGTTGAGCCTTTTTGATGTTCTGTTGGTCATGTGTATGTCTTCTTTGGAAAAATGTCTATTCAGGTCATCTACCCATTTTTAACTGGATTGTTTATTTATTTGTTTTGATGTTTATTTGTATGAGGATTTTTTTTTTAGTATATTTTGGATATTAACCTCTTATCAGATATATTGTGCAAAGTCTTTCTGGTTTGATGTATACTCATTTGTCTATTTTTGCTTTTGTTTCCCTTACCTGAGGAAGCTGATCCATAAACTATTGTTAATACCAATGTCAAAAGGTGTATGACTTATGTTCTCTTCTAGGATTTTATGATTTCGGGATTAAGTCTTTAATCCACTTTGAGTTTATTATTTTATATGTTGTGAAAAAGTAGACCCATTTGATTCATTTGCATATAGATTTCCAGTTTTCCTAACACCACTTGTTGAAAAGGCTGCCTTTTCTTCATTGCACATTCTTGCCTCATTTGTTACAGATTAGTAGACCATATGTGTGTAGGCTCATGTCCCTATTTTGTCCTATGTTTTGATGTGTCTGTTTTTTGTGCCAGTATCATATGGTTTTGATTACTGTAATTTCATAATATAGTTTGAAATCAGGGAGATTGATACATCTAGTTTTGTTCTTTTTCAGGATTGTTTTGGCTATTCAGGGTATTTTGTATTTCCACACAAATTTTAGAATTATTCATTCTAGTTCTGAGAAATGCCATTGATATTTTGATAGAGTTTGGATTGAACCTGCAGTTTGTCATTTAAATAATATTAATTTTTCCAATTCACTTGCATGGTATATATTTCCATTTGTTTGTGTTATCTTAGAATTCTTTCATCAAGGTCTTATAGTTTTATGAGTACCTTTTACCTCTTTGGTTAGATTTAGTCTGAGGAATTTTATTCTTTTTGATGCAAATTTAGTGTGATTGCTTTCTTCATTCCTATTCTGATAGTTCATCATTAGTGCGTAGAAACACAACAGATTTCTGTATGTTAATTTTGTGTCCTGGAACTTTACTGGATTCATTCACTAGTTCTCATAGTTTTTCAAAGTGTCTTTATGATTTTCTTTGTATGGTATCATGTAAACTGCAAACAATGACAGTTTTATGCCTTCTTTATTTTTCTGATTTGAGTTTCTTTTATTTCTTTTTTTTGGGGGTCTGATTGTTATGACTAAAACTTCTAGGACTATGTTGAATAATACTGGCAGTCTTGTTTTGTTCCTGATTGTAGAGTAAATGCTTTTAGCTTTTCACTGGTGAGTATAATTTTGGCTGCTGGTTTGTCAAATATGGTCTTTATTAAGTTGAGGTATGTTCCCTCTATATCTACTTTCCAGAGAGTTTTTATCATAAATGGATTTTGGATTTTGTCAAAAGCTTTTTCTGTATCTATTGAGACGATCATATGACTTTTATCTTTCCTTTTGTTAATGTGCTGTATCACGTTGACTAGTTTGCTGATACTGAACTATCATTGCATTCTTAGGATAAATCCCACTTAATACTGATGTATTGTCCTTTCAGTGTATGGCTGAATTTGGTCTGCTAGAATGTTGTTGAGGTTTCTGCATCTATGTTCGTTAGTGATGTGACTCTACAGTTTACTTTTTTGTAGGATCTTTATCTGGCTTTGGTGTTGGGGCAATGGCGGACCTGTAGAATGAGTTTAGAAGCATTCCTTCTGCTGCAGTTTATTAGAATAGTTCAAAAATGACAGGTGTTAACTCTTCTTTAAGCGTTTGATAGGAGGGAGGTGCCAAGATGATGGACTAAAGAGACTCATAGCTTGCCCTCTCCCACAAATACACCAGGAAGTATATCTACAAATCCACTGAATCACACAGAACACGTACTGAACTCTGACAGTTTCTCTAACTTCAAAATACGAGAGGATTTTCAAAAAAAATCCAGGAAGAAAAAATAAGAGAAAAGAAAAAGAAAATCAGTGCAGGACCAGTCCTGTGGGGAGGAATAGGCAAAGGAAGAAAGGTACCCTCAAGCAGAGACACCCCCTTTCTAGCCAGGAAGTCAGCTGGGACACATGCAGAGCTTTTGAGGCTCAGAGAAGAAAGTGGCAGCCACTTGGCAGACAGAACTAAGAGAAACTAGCATGGAAGTTCCTTGAATTCCCCAGCTGTAGATGCAAGCCAGCAGGGACAAGCTGAGACTGACTGCTGGAGATTTGTGACAAGCCCAGGGAGAGGGCTGGGGCTCACTGGACAGATGCAGCCTCAGGGGACTGGAGAGCATTGTGGGCTCTGGATGGTGGTGTGTGTGGAACAGAATAGTCTAGGACACCCACAATAAAGCACCACTGATGGCATGCATGGGGAGGGGCACAACACAGCCACACCATAGTCAGTGTCTCCTCTTGGCTCCATTGTTGGTGTGCTGTTGTGAGAAGAAAGGAGGGGCACAGACATAGCCATCACTGCTGCATGAAGGCGGGCCTGAAAGCTGAATCCATACCCAGGGGCTGAGATTTGGGTGGGACTGAGATTTGTTTACAGCCCCAGGCAGAGAGGGTAGATTTGCTCCACTGATGCCTTTGTGTACCTGAACCTCTAGGATGAACAGGTAGTGAGCAGAGTTCTGTAAGAGCGAGTATGGGTATTTACAACAGGCTGGTGTACACTACCATATGCAGAGGTGGGGCTAGGGGTCTGCAATGACCTTGTGGCACAGCACAGACTGAGGTATGTGACAGCATGCTCACTATGGGAGGTCCTAGTACCTGACAATGGTGGATCTGTGTTGGTGGTTCTGAAAGTCCAAAACTTGGAGGACACCAAAGCAGGTGGCTGACATTCCTGCAGCTAAGGTGGGGAAACAGGCAGCATCAACATAGAGTACTTTGTAAGCCCACATAATAAGTGACAGGCAACACCATGGAGGGTGCTTCCCACAGGACATCTGCAGAGATACACTCAGTGACTCTTCTTTCCAGCTAAAGCTCTCCAACCTTGCCTACCACACACCACAGCTCAGAAACAGGTCTAGAAGCCTCTATTCCAGCAGCAGAGGAGCAGACCCAGACCCTGCTGAGGCTGTGACAACTACAGAACCAGAAAGGAGGCCTACCTCAATAACAATGCTCAGGGCATGCTCTGATCACCACAACACCAAGCACATCCCCATTAAAGGAATAACAGCCAACATACAAGGAAGAAAGATGTGGCAAACACCCATACTAAGAACAGCCTCACAACAAAACTATTAGATGCAAACAGTCTACACAGGAGGGCTCCCACTTTAAATAAAAACAAACAAATAAAAAAATAATGAAAAAAGCCCTTCAAGACCACTGTAGATTATTGATGCTCCTAAATCCATAGAGAGAAATATAAGTAAAATGAAGAAGCAGAGGATCCACTCCTAATTAAAAGAATAAGGCAAGTTCCTTGAAAGAATGAACAATGAGCTAGACCTCAACACTCTACTAGATCATGACTTCAAAAAGGGGGTGATAAAAACACTTAGTAAATAAGAGAGACTATAAATAGAAAGAGATAGAAAGGAAAGAAGAAACTATAAAGAGGAGCCAATTAAAAACAGAAAACTCAATGCCTGAGATAAGAGCTGGGCTAAAGGCAGTTAAAAGCAGACTAGATAATGCACAGGGACAAGTAAGTGACTTAGAAGACAGGATGGCAGAAGTCACACAATCAGAATAGCAGACAGAAAAGCGAGTAAAAACCAACAAAAACAATATAAGGGATCTATGCGGTAATACAAAGTGTGCCAACCTTTGCATAACAGAGGTCCCAGAAGGAGAAGAGCAAAGGGAATTGAAAAGGTATTTGAAGAAATCATGACTGAAAACTTCCCAAACCTAAAGAAGGAATCAGATATCCAAGTACAAGAAGCACAAAGGGCCCACGACAAGAATCCAAACAGACCTACACCAAGACATTATAGTCAAGATGGCCAAGTTTAAAGATAAAGAAATGATTCTAAAGGCAGAAAGAGAAAAACAAAGAGTTAAATAGGTAAGAAGCAAGAAGCTATACAAATGAGATAACCATAATCAGAAATGCGATAACTACAATGAATTGCAGGAGAATAAATGTGAAGATGTAAAAAAACAAAACAAAACAAAAAACCCCTCAAAAAAACAGGATATCAAAATCATTAAAGGTGGGAGAGGGGAGCAAGAAAATATATAATTTTTTCTCTTTCTTTCCTTTCTTTTTTCTTTTTTCCCCTTTCATTCTTTTTAGGATATGTTTGAGCTTATGTGACTACCAGCCTAAAGTGAACAGATACTATAATGGGTTAACATACTCAAAAAACAGGTTAGCTACAAAGCTAATACAAAAGAAAATTATCAAACCACAAAAAGAAAAAGAAAAAAAGGAAAAGAAAGTAACACAGAAGAACCACCAGATCAACTGGAAATAGTTTATTTGAAGACACCAATCACTAGAAGTAAAATAGAATCAGCAATAAAGAACCTCCCTGCAAACCAAAGTCCAGGACCAGATGGCATCACTGGGGAGTTCTACCAAACATACAAAGAACAGCTCATACCAATTCTTCTCAAACTCTTCCAAAAGACTGAACAGGAGGAAATACTCTGAAACTCATTCTATGAAGCCACCATCACCCTGATACCAAAGCCAGACAAAGACACTACTGAAAAAGAAAACTATAGGCCAAATATTGTAGATTAACATAGATGCAAAAATCCTCAATGAAATACTAGCAAACAGAATCCAACAACACAGAAAAAAGATGATGCACTTTGATCGAGTTGGGTTCATCCCAGGGACACAGGAGTGGTTTAACATAAGCAAATCAATGAACGTGATACACCACATCAATAAGAGAAAGGACAAATGTCACATGATCATCTCAAAAGATGCAGAAGAAGCATTTGATAAAATTCAACAACCATTTATGATAAAAACTCTTACCAAAGTGAGTATAGAGAGAACATATCTCAACATAATAAAAGCTATTTATGACAAACCTACAGCCAGCATAATATTCAACAGTGAAAAACTGAGAGCCTTTTTGCTAAAATCTGAAACACGACAAGGATGCCCACTCTCATCACTTCTATTCAACATGGTCTTTGAAGTCCTTACCACAGCAATCAGATACTGATGACATGTTATTATATATAGAAAACCCTAAAGGCTCCACACAAACTACTACAGCTGATAAGAGAATTTGGCAGTTTAGGAGGAAACAAGATTAACATACAGAAATCAGTTGCATTTCTTCACACTAACAATGAAATATCAGAAAAGTAAAGTAAAGAAACAATCCTTTTAAAAATTGCATTAAAAAATGAAACACCTAGGAAAAAAATCTGATCAAGGAAGTGAAAGACTTATATACAGAGAACTACAAAACACTGACTAAGGAAATTAAAGATGACTTGAAGAAATGGAAAAATATCCCATGTTCTTGGACTGGAAGAATTAATATTGTTCAAATGGCCATACTATGCAAAGCAATCTACAGATTTAATGTGACCCCCATCAAATTGCCCAGGACATTTTTCACAGAACTAGAACAAATAATCCTAAAATTTATATGGGATTACAAAAGACTCAAAATTGCCAAAGCAATACTGAAGAAAACTAATGAACTAGACTTCAGACAATACTACAGAGCTACAGTAATCAAACTAACATGGTTCAATACAAAATCAGACATATGGATCAACGGAATGATATAGTAGCCTAGAAATAAACCCACAAACTTTTGGTCAATTAATCTTTGACGAAAGAGGCAAGAACATACAAGGAAGTAAAACAGTCTCTTCAGCAAATGATGTTGAGATAATTGGACAGCTGCATGTAAATCAATGAAGTTAGAATACTCCCTCATACCATATACAAAAATAAACTCAAAATGGCTTAAAGACTTAAAAGTAAGACACTATAAAACCTTTTAGAAGAAAACATAGGCAAAACATTATCTGTCAGAAAACTTAGCAATGTTCTCCTAGAGAAGTCTACCCAGGCAATAGAAATAAAAACAAAAATTAACAAATGAGACCTAATTAAACTTATAAGCTTTTGCACAGCAAAAGAAGCCACAGGCAAAATAAAAATACAATGTACAGAATGGGAGAAAACATTTGTGAAAGATGAGCTTGACAATTGCTTAATTTCCAGAATATATAAACAGCTCATAGAACTAATAAAAACAACAACAAAAACCCCACACAATCCAGTCAAAAAATGGGTGGAAGATCTAAACTAGCAATTCTCCAGTGAAGACACACAAATAGCCAATAAGCACATGAAAAAATGCTCAATACTGCTAATTATCAAAGAAATGAAAATCAAAACTACAGTGAGGTATCACCTCACACCAGTCAGAATGGTCATCAATAAAAAGTCCATGAATGATTAATGCTGGAGGGGGTGTGGAGAACCCTCCTACACTGCTGGTGGGAATGTAGTTTGGTGCAGCCATTATGGAAAACAGTATGGAGATTCCTCAAAAGACTAAAAATAGACTTACCATATGATCCAGCAATCCCACTCCTGGGCATATATCCAGAGGGAACCTTGATTCAAAAGAATACATGCATGCCAATTTTCATAGATACTAATTATAATAGCCAAGACATGGAAGCAACCTAAATGTCCATCCATAGATAACTGGTTAAAGAAGTTGTGGTATATTTATACAATGGAATAGTACTTAGCCATAAAAAAGAATAAAATAATGCCATTTGCTTCAACATGGATGGACCTGGAGATTGTCATTCTAAGTGAAGTAACCCAGAAAGAGAAAGAAGAATACCATATAATATCATGTATATGTGGTATTATTAAAAAAAAAAAAAAGACAAATGAACTTAGTTACAAAATAAAGACTCACAGACATAGAAAAGAAACTTATGGTTATCAGGGGTGGAAGAAGTGAGGGGGATAAATTGGGAGTTCAAGATTTGCAGATGCTAACATATATATACACACACATATATATGATTTTTCCATTATATATATAAATAATATTTATCATTATATACATTATTTTTATATATGTATAATAACTAAGTTCATACTGCATAGCACAAGGAGCTATATTCAATATATTGCAGTAATTTCTGGTGAAAAAGAATATGAAATGGAAATATATGTATGTTCATGTATGACTGAAGCAATGTGCTGTGCACCAGGAATTGACACAACATTGTAAACTGAATATACTTCAATAAATATATGTGTGTGTGTGTATTTCTAATTGGTCTATTCATATTTTCTGTTTCTTTCTGATTCAGTCTTGGGAGATTGTATGTTTCTAAGATTCATCCATTTCTTCTAGGCTTTCCATTATATTTGCCTCTAATTGCTTATAATAATCTTTTATAATCTTTTGCATTTCTGTAGTAGTGGTTGTATTTCTATTTTTTCATTTCTAATTCTATGTATTTGGGTCCTCTTCTCTCTTTGAGACTAACTAAAAGTTTATCAATTTTGTTCACCTTTTCAAAGAATAGCTCTTTGTTTCATTAATCTGTATCTGTATATATACATACAGATATAGATACATTTACCTATATATTATCTTCATTTATTTTAGCTTTGATATTTATTATTTATTTTATTTAACTAAATTTGGATTTGTTTGTTCTTTTCTAGTTACTATAGATGTAAGATTAGATTGTTTATTTGAGGTTTTTTCTAGTTTCATGAGGTAGGCCTGTATCACTATAAATTTTCCTCTTAGAATTGCTTTTGCTGTGTGCTTAGATTTTGGATCATTTTATTTCCATTTTTATTTATTTATTTTTATTCTTTCTTCAATTTCTTTAGTGACTCATTAGTTGTGTTGTAGCATATGGTTTAGCCTCTATATCTTTGTGTGTTTTTCAATATATTTTTTTTTGTTGTTGTTCTTGGGACTCATACCATTTGGGACTCAAGAAATGCTTGATATGGTTACTCTCTTCTAAAATTTACTGAGCATTGCCTTATGTCCTAGCATGTTATCTATCCTTGAAAATGTTCCATATATACTTGAATAGAATCTTTATTCTCCTGCTTTTGGATGGAATGTTTTATATATAGCTATTAAGTTCATCTGGTATACTATGCCATTTAAGGCCAGTATTTCCTTATTGATTTTCTTTCTGAATGATCTGTCCTTTTATGTAAGTGGGGTGTTAAATATTCTTAGTATCATTTTGTACTTTAAACTACTCTCCTTATGTTTGTTAATATTTATATTTGCCTTATATATTTACACTTAAATTGGGCACATACACATTTACATTTGTTGTATCTTCTTGTTTGATTGATCACTTTATCATTGTATAATATCCTTCTTTGTCTCTTTTTATAGTCTTTAAAGCCTATTTTATCTGATATGAGTATTTGTACCCTCTACTTTCTTTTCCTTTTCATTTGCATGGAATACCTTTCTCTATCCTCTCACTTTCATTCCCTGTATGTTTATAGACCTGAAGTGAGTCTCTTGTAGGCAGCAAGCATATGGGTCTAGTGTTTTTATATATTCAGCCATTGTGTGTCTTTTGATTGTACCATTCAGTCCATTTACATTTAAAGTAGTTATTTATAGGTTTGTACTTATTGCCATTTTGTTAACTGTTTTCTGCTTATTTTTGAAATTATTTTTCATTCTTTTTTCTTCTTTTGCTCTTTTCCTTTATGATCTATCTATGATGACTATCTTTAGCTTTATGTTTGGATCCCTTTCTCTTTGTGTGTGTGTATTATAGGTTTTTGGTTTGTGGTTATATTGAGGTTCATATATAACAAACTATATCTGTATGTGATTAACTTGATGATATCTTAAGTTCAAACATATTTTAACAACCTTGCATTTTTACTCCTCTCATTGAGTGGTTTTTGATATTGTATTTTCATTTTTTCTTTTTGTATTGTGGGTGTAGATGATTTTACTATTTTTGTCTTTTAATCTTCCTACTGGCTTTAAACATGGTTGATCTACTACCTTTAGTATATATTTGCCTTTACCAATGAGAGTTTTTTAATTTTTAATTTTTATATTTCTAGTTGGGATATTTTGTTTGCCATGCAGAGAAGCTCCATTGAATGTAAAGCCACTGTAGTGGTGCTGAACTTTTAGCATATGCTTGTCTGTAAAATTATTTATCTCTTATTCAAATCTGAAGAATAACTTTGTCATGTAAACTATTCTTGGCTGTAGGAGTTTTCCTTTCCTCACTTTTATTGTATCATACTACTCCTGGTCTGTGAAGTTTCTGCTGAAAAATCATCTGGTAGTCTTATGAGAATTTCTTTGTGTGTAAGTAGTTGCTTTTCTCTCGGTGCATAAGACTCTCTCTTTATCTTTGTCTAATTTTTCCATTTGATTTGTATATTGGTGTAGGCCTCTTTATTTTTTGTTTCTTTTTTTCCATGTTGTTTGGGATTCTGTGCTTCCTGGACCTGTATATCTCTGTCCAATCCCAGGTTAGGAAGTTTTCAACTATTATGTCTTCAAATAAGTTATCTGTCCCTTTTTCTCTCTCTTCTCCTTCCAGTACTGCTATAATGTGAATGTTAGTACACTTGATGTTTTCCCAAGGTTTATTAAAGTACCCACTGTTTTAAAATTTGCTTTTTTCCTTTCTGTTCAGTTTGAGTGATTTCCACTACTTTGTCTACCAGTTCACTGATTTGTTCCTCTGTGTAATCTAATCTACAGTTAACTCCTTCTAGTGTATTTTTAAAATTCCTGTTATTGTGTTATTCTGATTTCGAGGGTTCTTCATTATGTTTTCTAACTCGCTGTTGAAGTTCTCACTGCATCCATCCTTTCTTCTTCTGAATTCCTTGAGCACTTTTACGATTAATGCCTCAAACTCTATCAGGTACATTTCTTATTGACACTTCATTTATTTCTTTTTCTGAGACTTTGTCACGTTTCTTTGTTTCAAATAGATTTCTCTATTTTCTCATTTCTCTAAGTCTCTATGCTTATATCTATATATTAGGTAGTTTGGTTAAGTTTCTCAAACTTGGAGAAGTGGTCTTATGTGGAAGACATCTTATGGGGCCCAGTGAAACACTCCACTCTGCTTGCTAGAGCTATATACTCTAGGGATGTCTCCCTTGTGGGCCGCATGGTCCCTTCTGTTGTGGCAGGACCAACTACTGTTGTCCTGGTACATGGTTCTGGGCTCCATCCTGGTTGGCTGCCAAACTCTGCCTTATGCAGTGACTGGTGTCCTTCTGGTGGGCTGGGCTTGGTCCTGGGGTGGCTAGCTACAAGGTCTTGGGGGAGGCGTGGGCGGGCAGGGCTGATATCAGCCTGCTAAGGGGCAGGCAAGCCTCTAGTCATAACCAGGTAGAGGGAAAACTCCAAAATGTTGTTCACCAATACCATGGTCCTCTGGTAGAACAAGCTCCCCCAAGTAGTTGGCTCCAGAATCTATGTCCCAAGGGGTATGTCCCTGTTGCTTCATGCCTCTCTGGGATGCTCTCTAGTTCAGCCTGACCCAGGGTTCATTTAAATTACTACCTCTGCACTAAGACTAAGAGAGTTTGCAGACACCCTTTAAGAACAAGTCCAGAAGGAACCCTACTTCAGGATGACACCTGCACCCCAATGTTCATAGCAGCACTACTTACAATAGCCAAAACATGGAAACAGCCTAAATGTCCACCAACAGGTGACTGGATAATGAAGATGTGGTGTATTTATACAATGGAATACTACTCAGCCATAAAAACCGACAACATAACGCCATTTGCAGCAACATGGATACTCCTGGAGAATGTCATTCTAAGCGAAGTAAGCCAGAAAGTGAAAGAAAAATACCATATGAGATCGCTCATATGTGGAATCTAAAAAACAAACAAACAAACAAAAACAAAGCGTAAAGACAGGACAGAAATAGACTCATAGACAGAGAATACAGACTTGTGGTTGCCAGGGAGGCGGAGGGTGGGAAGGGATAGACTGGGATTTCAAAATTGTAGAATAGATAAACAAGATTATACTGTATAGCACAGGGAAATATACACAAAACATTATGGTAGCTCACAGAGAATAAAATGTGACAATGAGTGTGTATATGTCCATGTATGACTGAAAAATTGTGCTGAACACTGGAATTTGACACAACATTGTAAAATGATTATAAATCAATAAAAAATGTTAAAAAGAAAAAAAGAACAAGTTCTCTGTTTCAAACGTCTCTCCAGATTTCCTGTATGCCTTCAAATTCCACTGGCCTTCAAATGCAAATGTTCTGCGATCTTTTCTTCCTCACGCAGGACTCCCGTGCTGAGGAGTCCAATATGGGACTTGAATCATCACTGACTAGCCACCTATTTGTGTGTCACGTATCTTGGAGTATGAGTCTTGACTATACCAAGTTCTGACCTTCCTACCTGAATTGTGTGGCTCTTTCCTTGTACATTTAGATGTGGAAAACCTTTTCTGTTACTCTTCATGTTATTCTCATTGGTCATTGCTCTGTGATATAGTTTTAAGTTTGATGTGCTCATGGGAAGAGATGAGTTCAGCGTTTTCCTTCTTATCATCTTGGCCACACCTTTACTCACCTCTTTTTGGATTATTTTTCTCTGGTCCATGACACACTGGTCACAGGTTTGATACTAACACTTACCGCATTGCACTATAGTTAAATGTATTCTACATCTTAAGTTTTTGGATTTATAAGAGACATTAAAAATGAATTATTTATCCTTGTAGCCATATTTCAGCTGTCATAGTTGGTGCATATCAGATATTTAATAAATGTGTATTGAGGATTTTCTATAACAAATTATATTTTAGTTGGGTATTGAAATTTAAATAATGGGAAACTAAGGATAATCTGTATGTATGTTAGTCAAGAAAATATAAACTATGTTGCAAGAACAACAACAACAAAAACAATACGTTGGTAGTTACTATAAATTGAAAAATAAATTTTTCTCTCCCTCATCACAAAGTTTGATACAAGTCCTTTTCACTTTCAAGAGCAGCTGTCACATATATATTGACTCAGCCTGCATGTCTGTTTCAGATTCATGCTGCCTCCTGATAGATTGCCTGGTAAGCTACCCTAGCTTTTTACAGTTCCTTGAAATTTCCAAGCTCATTTCTACCTTAAGGCTTTGAACTTTTCTGCTCTGTGTGGAACACTCTAACTGTACTTTACATTCAGCAAATCCTTCGTGTATCTTAGCTTGCAGTTCATGAAGTACCTATTTAAAAAGGCCATTATGACAACCCACAGGATCAACCCCACACACCAGCCTCACTCCACCCAGTAACTTGATCTTATTGACTTTATGGCATTTATTAATTTTTAATAATATCTTATACATTTATACATTTGCTTATCTTGTTCATTGTCTCTTCTCTCCTTTCCTCCACACTCTAAGGTATAAGCTCTAGAAAGCAGCTTCATCTGTTTTGTTCACTAATTTTGCCTCAGCAGCTAGAATATGCCTGGCAAATAATGAATAATTAACAAATACTTTGAAGTGAGTAAATTATTTGTAATAGCAAGAAGATATAGAGATTTAGAGAATCCCTAAGCTTCAGAATGTCAGGAAGCTTCCAGGGAGTGTAAACTTTCTCTGTCAAGGTCCAGATAGTAAATATTTTAAGCTTTGCAAGTCAGATGATCTCTGTTTCAGCTACTTAACTCTGCACTGATTATGCCACTGTAATTCACAAGTACCCACAGAAAGTATGTGAATATGTGGGCGTAGATGTGTTACAACAAATTTTGTTAACAAAAACAGGCAGCACCTGGATTTGGCCTGAGGGCACAGTAGTAAACTGATCCCTGCCTCTGAGCGAGGTGAGAGTCTGAGGAGCCGAGGTCCTTGAATTTTTAAGGGTCAGGCTACTTGTATTCAGATTCTGATTCTTCTCCCAATCTCTGCAATGCTCAAATGCTCTTTTTAAAAATGAGGCTAATAATAGAATATACTAAAGCTCAGAATTAAGTGATATCGTACAAAAGGTGCTTAATACAGAGCCTGGTACATAGTAGAACACTTAATTCATATTATGTTTAAGAATAAGTTTCTATGAAGAGGTTACTATAATTGATTAAGTGACAAATAATGATGGCAATAGAAATAAGAATAGAGAAAAACAGATGTCATTAAGAAATTTGAGAAGTGAAGCTGGAACTTCCTGGTCACTAGCATGTAAATTAATGATAGTGATATCAGCCTGGAACACCTTCCTGCATGGGCTGTAGAAATCATACTCATTTTTAAGAACCAGTTTTACCTTAAAACTGTCTTTCAAATTCCTTAACAGAGTTAATCATTTAACTAAATCCAATATAAAGTTTATGCTCTTTTTATTTCTGCTCTGTCTGGTACAGTTAGCTATTCACACATTTCCTCGGGGAATTATGAAGCTTTCAGGAGTAGAGATCATTTGTGTTGTCATTATCTATTTTGTTTGTTTGTTTTTGTGATTGCCTTTTCCATCACACTCGACATTCTGACTTGTATGTTTTTCATGAATTCTTGTGGAATTATTGAATGAGGCAATGACTGAATAATTTTTTTCAAGTACAGAAGTTGAACTTTTGTTCAACTTCCACTTGCTAGGGTCTCCATCAATAAAATACCCACAGGCCAAATATTGTGAATCACAAACACTTTGATAACTTTTGATAACTTTTTATTCCCAACATCTGTTTTGCTGTGATGTGGCATTTTCTTGGCAGCTCGCATGTCATTCTATTAGGATTTGTCTCCCTTCAGTCCCCATATCCCAGCCCACAAAAACCCCATCGCCTGCCTTATGTGAAACTTGTAAAAATAATACAAATAGCCTCCCGTCTTATATGTGATAATTAATAGGAACAAAATGTCTTGAATGAAATATTACTGTCAAAATGAGGTATAGCCGGATAGCGTGAATGTAAATCCCAGCATAAAATGATGGAGACTTTTATTCTGAGTCAGACTTGTCTCCTTGAGAAATATTTATTGTGAAAGATGAAATAAAAAATATTTAAAGACTCTTAATTTCAGGAAAGCAATAAGTTTTCTCCCCAGTGCTTTAAAAAGTTTAGACCATTGCAGCCCAAACATGGTTAAAAGACATTTTTCACAGAGAGAGATATTTTAAAGAGGGAGTTACAAAAATGAAGATTATTTTAGCATTATAGACCCTTGAACAATATGGGTTTGGACTGTGTGGGTCCACTTAAATGTGGAAGTTTTTTGACAAATATACAGTCAGCCTTTCCTATGTGCAAGATTTTCATCATGGGTACAGAGGGCTGAATGTGCTATGCCATGTTCTATAAGGAACTGAGCATTCGTGGATTTGGATATACAAAAGGGCTCCCAGAATCAATCCCCCATGGTTACCAAGGGAGACTGTAGTTTTTATCATTATAAAAATCACACGTTTCAGATTGTTTGAAAACTGCAAATGTGGAAGTAAAATTTGCTACTAAACTTAATAACCCTAATTAAGCACTGTTAAAATTTTTAATGCATTTCCTTTATGCAGTTTGTATGCTTATATTTCTAATAAAATAGTTTTTAGGTATTAAAATTACGGACTTCTTAAGTATTAAAATCGAGGACGCTATGTTTCCTTGTACCCTTCCGCCTCCAAGGCTGAGTCATAGTCCTACTGTCCCAGGTAAAGAGATGCTGAATTCTTCTGTGGAAAAGAAGAACCCATGTACCTACTTCTAACCTAGATTTCTGGAGTCCATTTAAAACATCATAAAAACCTGGCTTTTAGTTTGGACTTGCCATGTAATCTCAAAAGTGGAAGTCTATAAAGAAAGGAACGGATTTCCCAAACTTCCGTAGCTGCTAATTAACTTATCACGACCTAGGCCTGTGGGTAGAGCAAAGAGTTCCAATGTCCCAGCAGAAGTCCAGATAAGAATTAGAGTCATGGGCCTATTACCTTTTCTGTGTCGGCTGGCTGTGGGAGTGAGAGGGCAAGAGAAAGAGCTAGCAAGTTCGAAGTGAGTGTTCTCGTCATTCCCCACCCCAACTTCCGGACCAACCTCAAGAATTTGATGACAGGCTAAAAATATATCTAAAGAGGCATGAGGGAACCACAGAATATTAATATAAATAGTGTACTTACCAGAGATTATCTGGGAAAGCTAAAGGAGACCTCGGAGTTTTCACTTGGAGCTACAACACATCATGGAGTATGAAGTGGTGGAAGGAGACGTTTAGATACTGAGGCTGAAATAAGTCCCACCGTCTTCGACTTGGTCTGATATTTAAGGGGGTCAATACATTTTATCTATTTCTTTGAGGATATATAGAAAAAGTGAGAAGAGACGAGACAGAGAGAGCACTGCCTAGGATAAGAATAAAGAGGTTACCATGACTAGTCTACTTATAATTGGAGCAATGGATAGGTCCACAGATAATCAATGATACAGCCAACAGTTTGCGCCAAATAGCAAAAAGGTGCAGGCTGCACCTCATGGGGAACCCCCTTAGGCGACCAGTCGTTCCACACAAAGGGGCCAGAGGAGGTCAGAAGACCCTTCAAGGACATGAAGTCCCTTATCCTTCTATTTCTTTTTATGCTTTCTGTACCATCTTGGACAATAACATGTGTGACAGTGGAAGACAGAGCATTCATGCCCAATAGACGAATGATATACTAATATCTATGAAGTTTAAATTCTTCTCATTCCAGCGTGGTGGCCCTTGTGAAGAATGTTTTATTGGTTGTAGGAAATTAAAAAAAATTATTGACATATTATAGTGTGAATAAATTAACTCTGAGATATACGTATGAAATATATATGTAATTTTAAAAGTTGAAGAAATATTGAGTATTCAAAGTAATGTATCAGTTTTTCAGTTTCTAATATATGATGAGCATTTTCTACTTTGTAATATCAAAATAGTATTTTAAGAACCCCAGTATACAATCATATAGTTATTTTGATTTATTTATTTTTAATTAAAATATAATTGATTTACAGTATTGTTTGTTGCAAGAATACAGCAAAGTGATTCAGTTCTGTGTATATGTTATTTCAGATTATCTTCCATTAGAGGTTATTACAAGATATTGAATATTGTTCCCTGTGCAGTATAATAAGTCCTTATTGCATATCTATTATATATATAATAGTTTGAACCTGCTAATCACAAACTTCTAATTCATCTCTACCCCCTCCCTTTCCTCTTTGGTAACCATAAGTTTATTTTCTTTGTTTCTATATTGTATACAGATTCCTTTGAATTAGCTCTTAGATTCCAAATATAAATGATATCATAATATTTGTCTTTCTCTGTCTTACTGACTTCATTTAGTATGATATTCTCTAGATCCATTCATGTTGCATGTTGCTGCAAATGTCAGTATTTCATTCTTTTTTATGGCTGAGTAATACTCCAGTGTGTGTGTTTGTGTCTGTATCACATCTTTATCCAATCATCTGTTTATGGCAATAGGGTGGTTTCCATGTGTAGCTATTGT
The DNA here is from genome assembly GCF_048773025.1 of Camelus bactrianus. Taxonomy (NCBI): domain Eukaryota; kingdom Metazoa; phylum Chordata; class Mammalia; order Artiodactyla; family Camelidae; genus Camelus; species Camelus bactrianus. The sequence goes on along the minus strand of NC_133567.1, from coordinate 26,852,839 downwards.
AAATAGTTCTGCTATGAACAATGAGGTACACGTGTCTTTTCTAATTAGAGTTTTGATCTTTTCCAGATATATGCCCAGGAATGGGAATTGCTGGATTGTACAGTAAATCTATTTTTAGATTTTAAAGTAACCCCTGCACTGTTCTCCATAGTGGCTACAACAATTTACAGTCCCACCAGGAGGGCAGGAGGGTTCACTTTTCCCCACACCTTCCTTAGCATTTATTATTCGTAGACATTTTGATGATGGCCATTCTGACCACTGTGAATTGATACCTCATTGGCATTTTGATTTGCATTTCTCTAACAATTAGTGATGTTGAGCTTTTATTTTTATGTGTTTACTGGCCATTTGCATGTCTTCTTTGGAGAAATGAAAATATCTACTTAAGTCTTCTGTCCATTTTTTATTGGGTTGTTAGTTTTTTTGTTATTGAGTTATATGAACCATTTGTATATTTTGGATATTAAGCCCCTGTCGGTTGCATTGTTTGCAAATATTTTTTCCCATTCTGTCAGTTGTCTTTTCATTTCGTTGATGTAAAAAGCTTTTACATTTGTGTTGGTCCTATTTATTTTTGTTTTTATTTCCTTTGCCTTGTTAGACTGATGTAAGAAAATATTGCTACAATTTATGTCTGAGAATAATTTACCTGTACTTCCCTCTGGGAGTTTTATGGTGTCATGTCTTATATTTATTTCTTTAAATCATTTTGAGTTTATTTATTTATTTTTCTATATGGTGTAAGAAAGTGTTCCAATTTCATTGATTTACATAAAGCTGCCCAGTTTTCCCAACACCACTTGCTGAAGGGACTGTTTTATCTTCATTGTATATTCTTACCTCTTTTGTCACAGAAAATTGACCATAAGAGTATGAGTTTAAGAAAAAAAAAACTATACTCCCTATTTTGTTCCACTGATCTATTTGTCCATTTTTGTGCCAATAACATGCTGTTCTGATCACCACAACATTGTAGTATTGTGTAAAGTGTGGAAGGCATATGCCTCCAGCTTTGTTCTTTTTCCTCAAGATTGCTTTGGTCATTCTGGGTCTTTTGGGCTCCATATTATTTTTAGGATTATTTTTTCCATTTCTGTAAAAAAAAGTCATAAGTATTTTGATAGGAATTGCATTAATCCTGTAGATTGCTTTAAGTAGTATAACCATTTTAACATTAATCTTCCAATTCAAGTACATTGGACATCTTTCCATTTTATCATGAATGGATGTTGAATTTTGTCAAATGCATTTTCTGCATCTATTGAAGTGATAATGTGTTTTTTCTCTTTTTTTTGCTGTTGTAGTGTATCGCATCGATTGATTTGCATATGTTGAACCATCCTTACAACACTGGAATGAATATAATGTGATTATGGTATATGATCCTTTTTACGTATTGTTGGATTCTGCTTGCTAATATTTTGTTGAGGACTTTTACATTTATAATTGTCAAAGATATTGGCTTGTAGTTTTCTTTTTTTGTAGTGTCTTTGTCTGGTTTTTGTATCAGGGTGTGGGGGTTTCATAAAATGAATTGGAGCATATTCCACACTCTTTAATCTTTTGAAATAGTTTGAGAAGAATAAGTTCTTGTTTGCATGCTTTTTTCTTAGAATTCCACAATGAAGCTGTTCAGTCCTGGACTTTTGTTTGCTGGAAGTTTGTTTTTATTACAGTTTCTACTTCACTTCTAGGGATCAGCCCGTTCGTATTACATGTTTCTTCTTGACTCAGTTTTGGCAGACTGTCTGTTTCTAGATTTTGTCCTATTCTTCTAGGTTGTCCAATTTCTTGGCATATCTTTGTTCATAGTATTCTCTTACAAATTTTTATATTATGCAGTATTGTTTGTTATTTCTCCTCTTTCACTTCTTATTTTCTTTATTTAGGTCCTCTCTCATTTCTCCCTAGTGATCCTGGCTAGAGGTTTGTCAATTTTGTTTATCTTTTCAAAAATCAGCTCTTGGTTTTACTGATTTTTTTCTGTCTTTTAAAAATTACCTCTTTACTTATTTGCTCTCTGATCTTTATTATTCCCTTCCTTCTAATGACTTTGGGTTTTGTTTGTTCTTTTTCAAATCTTTTATGTCGTAGGTTAGGTTTATTTGAGATTTCTCTTGTTTCTTGATGAAGGTCTATATTACTCTGAATGACCCTTTTAAAACTACTTTTGCTGCATCCCACAGATTTTGTAACGTTGTGTTTTCATTGTCGTTTTCTTGAGGTATTTTCTGATTTCTTCTTTTATTAGTTTTTTACTACTATGTTTTTGGTTTCCATGTATTTTTGCCCACTTTTGTTTCTGTGGTTTTCTAGTTTCATACTGTTGCAGTCTTAAAAGATGCTTGAAATAGTTTCTAGTCTCTTAAAATTATGAAGACTTGCTTTGTAAGTTTGGATGTGGTCCATCCTGGAAAATATTGTTCCATGCACACTTGAAAGGAACATGTATTCTGATTTTTGTTTGTTTGTTTGTTTAGTTTGCAGTAGATGCAGTAAGTCCAACTGGTCTATTTCATCATTTAGTCCCTCTGTTGCCTTATTGGTTTTCTATTTGTAAGATTTACTCACTGACATCAGTGGAGTGTACAGTTTCCTACTATGTTGTATTCCTGCCAATTTCTCCCTTTATGTCTCCTAGTATTGCTTTGTATATTCAGGTGCTCCTATATTTTATTGGTATATTTTAATGAGTGTTATAGCCTCTTCTTGTATTGATTCCTCTTTTATTATATTCTGTCCTTTGTCTTTAATCATATACTTTGTTTTAAAGTCTGTTTTGTCACATATAAGTATTGCTAACCCTGATTTCATGCCCTTTCCATTTGCATGAAATTTTATCTTTTTCCATCCATTCACTTTCAATGTGTGTGTGTCTTTCTCTCAGAAGTGAGTCTCTTGTAGTCAATGTATTGTAGTTTTTTGTTGTTTTTTAAATTCAATCAGCCACTCTACACCTTTTGATCAAAGCATTTATTCCATTGACATTTAAAATAATTATTAACAGGTATGGCTCCTTCTCACTTTAAACCTCATTTTCCAGATGATTTTGCTCTTCTTTGTTCCTTTTTCCCCTCTTTTTTTTTCTTTTGAGCTTTGATAATTTTCATTTGTGTTGTGCTTGAGTTTCATTCTTTTCGGTTTTTGTGAATATGTTGTATGTTTTAGATTTCTGGTTCCCTGGTTTTCAAACATGTTTACCCATAAATCTATGTGCTCACTTTAGATTGATATCTTATACATTCAAACATATTCTACATTTTTTACCCTTCTCTCCTTTACTTTGTGATTTTTATGTACTATTTTGCATCTTGTGTATCCTTTTGCTGTTAATTGTATTATAATCACTTTTGCTAAAAAATTGATTGCTTTTTAACTGAGGTGCTCAGTTATTTAAATAATCTTCATCCTTTTATATATTTGTCTTTCTTACTGTGAGTTTCTCTTTCCTCTAGATTCTTGCTTCTTTTCTATTTAGAGAAGATCTTTCAACATATTGTTTAGGGTAGATTTATTATTGATGTATTCTTTTAGTTTTTACTTGTCTGAGAAATTCTTTACCTTTCATTTTATTCTAAATGATAATCTTACTGGGTCAAATATTCTAGGCTTCAAGTTTTTCCCTTTCATGACTTTGAATGTATCATACCAGTCCCTGCTAGCCTGCAAAGTTTTTGCACAGGAGTCAGCTTATAGCCTTTGGGGGTTCCCTTGTAACTCTCTGTTTTCCTCTTGCTGCCTTTAGAATCCTCTCTTTACCTTTGCCACTTTAAATATGGTATATCTTGGTGTGGGTCTGTTTGGGTTCATATTGTTTGGGATCCTCTGGTTTCTTGTATCTACATACCTATTTCCTTCTTTAGATTTAGGAAGTTTTGTCATAATTTCTTCAAGTATTTTTTCGATCCCTTTCTTTCTTTCTTCTCCTTCTGGTGCACCTATCGTGAATTCATTGGCATGTTTTACAGTATCCCATAGATCTTGCATGTGCCTTCATTTTTTAAAAACTAGCCTTTCTGTCTGCTGTTCGAATTGGGTGATTCCAATTATTCTGTCTTCCAGATCACTTATTTGTTCTTCTGCATTATTTAGCTGCTATTCATTGCTTTTAGCTTGGCTTTTATCTTGGCAATTGTGTTGTCTAATTTTGATTGGTTTCTCTTTATAGTTTCTAGGTCCTCATTTCAGTGATCTGTATTTCTATTGATAATCTTTCTTATTTCCTTTCCCATTTTTATTACCTCCTTCTTGAACTTGGGGTTTAGTAACCTGATGAGGTCTGTTTCATTATTTGTTCTTTCAGGGTATCTCTCTCTTTCTTTTAACTGAGTGTGGTTCCTCTGCTTCTTCCTTTTATTTAGCTTTCTCTACCCCTATGAATTTGGAGGAAACAGTTGTCTACTGTGGTCTTTGAAAGGGTGTTTTTATGTGGGGAATATCCCTGTGTAGATGGTGTGAGCCCCATAGTTTTGGAGTGAGAATTGTTTTCTATATGGATGCCTGCCATGTCTTTCCTCAGAGTGTGGGCTCTATCTCTGACAGGGGGTGTGATTGGTGGAGTGTACAGTTTCCTACTATGTTGTATTCCTGCCAATTTCTCCCTATATGGTGGTGATGGCTGTGGTGGCCAAAGCCTGCACTGGACATTAGACAAGGCCTCCTCTTTGCTTTGTACCTGTCACAGCCCTATTGGGATTGGGGTCTTCTCCCCTGTTGTTGGAGAAGCCCTGAGTGTTAGGTTCAGTGAAGCTCCATTGCTCTTGAGTGAGGGCTTACCACCAAAGGAGTTGAGCGCAGACATAAACGAGACCCCTTTGGTCACAGCAAACCTATGCACCACCCATACTGGTGTCTGTGGTTCTGCCTAGAAGCAGCCCAAGGTCATATGCCTTTCTCGGTTTTGTTCATCCCAGACCTAATGTTAGGCTGTGATTTGAAGTGGGCTGGTACTGGAGGCTGGGGCACTGTGACTGAAAGAATTGAGGTGGCTGTGTTGCCACATGGGACCTAGGCTGCCTCTGTGGCAAGCCTCTCCCACGACCTGTCAGCCCTAGATCTGTCTCCAAGCCATGGTGTCAAGTAGAACTGGGCCACTGCCACTAGGAACTAAAGTCCTGCATACTTTTTCCTAGGGGCTGTCTTTCTGAGACATATGTTTCTGTGGTACCACCTAATGTTCATGTTGACAATGTCCACCTCTGCTGGACCCACCCCTGCCATGTATGTGCTGGTAATGGGCTGAGGCCAGTCCCACCCCTACCATTCAGGTCCCCACAATGTCTGCCACTGATGAACTTGCACCCATTATGCATGCAGTGCCACAGGGCTCTGAAAATCAACCCAGATCACACCCCAGGTCCTCTGTGCTGTCCAAATTGCTAGACCAAGTCCTCTCCCAGGGCCCATTCACCCAAGACTCAGTGCCTAGCTACTGTGCATATTAGCAGCTCTGCTTGGCACTCATTTCACACTGGAAATTGTGGGTGAGGTGACAGCCATCACCACCAGTCTCTCTCTGCCTTGACTGCAAAAAAAAAAAAAAAAAAAGCCAGCATATAGTACTCCTTGTAAGCAGAGTCCAGGCCCCTGCAGACCTTCAGTCTGTCCCAGCAGACATCTTAGCAGGAAAGGAGAATCTCCAGGATGAGAGCCTGCCCATGTGGACCTTCCCTCCTTCACAGATTTTGTCCTAATTCCTTTTTTTTTTAATCCTACCTGGTTATGTGATCTTTTCTGCAGCTTTGGTTGTATAAGAGATCTTATACAGTTTCCAGTTGGTTTTCTGTGAGAACTGTTCCACACCTTGCAGGTGTGTTTTTCATGAGTTTGTGGGGGGAGGTGAGCACCACAGTCACCTCCTGCTCTACCATCTTCACCCTCTGCCTATTTCGATTTGTTAATTGACTATCCTATACCCCTATGTGGTGTTATGTTTTGCCAGAATAATGTTTCTATCCCTTGTGGATAAATATTTGCCCAGTTGTCGATTATTTTATTAAGTATAGAGTCCTATACAGGGCGTAGGGAGGACACGTCAGTGAAAGAGTATGAACAACTTAAATGGCTACGGAAATACCTTGCAAAATTGCTTCCATCAAAGAGTTTAAAATTTTATACACTTAGTAATAGAATATTTAGGTGATCATTACACTATACTTCTACCAAACAAGAATATATATAATATATAATTTTATACATTATATATAATTTTTCTATAGTTGGCACTCAGTAGGCTCTCATGACTATTGGTTGAATGAAATAAGCAAGCCAATTCATTGTTACTTTAATCTGCATGCCTTTATTACCAGCAAAATTTTATATTTTAGTTTTTTAATGACCTTTTCTTTTTCACTCCTTCCAATAAACTGTGAAATTTTATTTTTCTCTTTCATGCATTCATTCAGCTGGGTCTCCTATTTCTCATACTTATTCTTATTGCTGAGTCTTTGCTCATATAAAACTTCTTGGTATCTCTTCTAAAAGTTAAAAAATCCTCATAGAGTAAATTTGAACTCATATTGTGTTCGTATCATTAGTGTTATTTTGTTCTTTTGCTAGATAATGATGTAGTGTGGCGTACTGGCTTTGGATTCAGAAAATCTGGGCTGAACCTTGGTTCTGATATATTCTAGACTTTGTGTGGCTTTGGGCACATATGTAATCCTTTCCATATGCCTTTTAACTTATATGTCAGTAACTCATCTACAGCACAGATGTTGATAATTACCTGAATGTGTTCATTTACACATTCAATGACTATCTCTTAAGTATGTACTAAGCTTTATTCCTGGTAACATGGATAGATGGTCATTCAACTAACATAGTGTGTGTATGTTATAATCCTTGCGTGTTGTAGACAAAAAGATGATGCTTAGTGATTGTTAGGTGGGCAAAACAAAAGAGAAGCATTAGTACAACCTCTGAGAAACCTCATATTTTATATACTATGTACACTTATCACCACGATAGCACATCAGAACACCGTTAACAAGATGTGTCATTTTTCTTGCTTTCTTATTGACAAAAGTACACTTTGCTGAATCATCCACACACCCCTTTGCTATGAGATTTGCCGGTTTGTGGGGCAGTTGTTTTTATGTTTCTGTTGTCAGAGAAGAAGCAGAATTAACTGACCCAGAGAGAGACCCAACCTCTGATCTTGACTTCATTAAGATTGTGTGCTGTGTGAGCACACTGACTGATAATAGACATTTTGCTCACTCAGTGGATGTGTCCCTAGGATGTCTATTTCCAAGCATAATTGAACCCTGATAACTATTTCCCAGAATATCCCCACCCCTGGAGAGAATTATTTGGAAGTCTTCATCAAGCTTAATGCATTTCTATTTAGGGATCTAATGTTTGGCAAATAATATCTTTATTATTTATTTAATACACAAATGGTTCTTATTCTTTTCTGGTACCCCAAAGATTGGCAAATTAAAACCACCCATTAATCACCTTGTCCTTTAGAGAAGTGCAGCCATCCAGTCTGTGAGGACTGCAGCTTCGCCTGCCAGGCGTGCGGTATAAGACAATAAAAACTTGAGACTGAAATCTTGTTGAAGGCATTATAATTGGGCATTTGTTGCAAGTACAGGTGGTGATGGAATGGAAGCAAAAAGAGGCCATTTCCCCCCTAGATGTAGCAACCTTATTAAGGTAGAAACAGCATTTGGAAGGGGACATACAGCTTTATAATGGAAGTGGCAGGTCCCCTGTGAGAACTTCGTGGGGCTCTTCACGTGGTGGTGACATATCTAAGGCTCTAATGAAAAGATTCTATGTCACCTTAATCTTAGTGGATCTGAAATAGAACTTATTATCTTTCCCAAACTAAAATTTCCTTGTGTCTAGTTTCTGTCGGCTATGCCATTTTCCAGACTTGCATCTGTGAAGGCTGGGTGGTCTCTGACCTGCATTTCTCTTCATCACTGATATTCACTGGTCAGCACACGACTCAAATCTGCCAATTTCTCTGTATCCCTTCCTGTTTCCATGACTAGTGCCTATTCTACGTATGTTGAGATTACTTCTAAGCCTTGTTAATGGTCCCTTTAGGCCACAATCCTTCCACATCTGTCCCCTTTTATAAATAAATATCCTCAAATCCCCTTCATACTTTCACTTGAGAGTTGAGACACTTTTTCTAACATTTATTACATTATTTCTCTTTGGCTCTCAAAGGCAAACACAATGTGGCACCAGCTCTCCTGTCTTATCTCCAGCTATTTCCCCAATCTTCCTTTTCCTGTGGTTAGCTGTGCCCACTTTCTACCAGCCCTTCAACAATGAGTCTTCACGCCTGCTCATATGACTAGAAGTTCAAATCTAGATTCCTTCAAATTCCCATCACCACATGTATTTAAAAGACCAATATTAATTGAGTGACTTCTTTAGCTAGGCTATTTTAGATGTGTGAAATATAGCACTTATCCCTGGCCTCAGGGGCTTTCCTTTTGAGAGCTAAAGATACTGTGGGTACATGCACACAGCCCAGATCCCAAGCCTCCTTGCTGCTGTGGGGAAAGTGGACAGCTGAGAGCTCCCAGCTGAATCTCTCTGCATAACTGCCTTTGGCTGAGGAGACTGACTTCAGCTAAAGTCACTCAAGTTCAAGCTCACATGCAGTAACTGGTTAACGCAGGAGAAAGGCCTTGGCTATATAAAGAGGAAAAGTGTAGTTTGAACTTAATGAGGGTCAGTTCAGCTTCAGTTTCAGGTCATACTGACCAGCACCCATAGTCCAGGGCCTGGGCTCTCTTTTATGTTTTTATGTCAAGTCCATCCATCCTGCACTTGGGCCAAGGACTACGTGTGTGGAGTGCTGGCATCCACGAGACTGCTCCATAACGCTCCATGTGGCCATTCCGCTCTAAGATCTGCCACATCAAAGGGATACAGTTTCCACTAATTGCAAACCCTCAAAGTATCATCCCTTTTTGCATCACGGAGAGCTTTCCCTGTCATACGCAGTCATAAGACAAGAGGAAGCTCGTGTAAAGACAAGTCATGATGAGATGTGTTCTTGACTCCTTTACCATTATGGTCCTTGAAAAATGGGGAATAAAGTGAAAAAATGTACTAAAATGCTATCAAATAAAAGGCAATTTAGTGCAGTATTTTAGTCATTATTAAACATGATATCTAAAATTTTGGAGATAGATATAGAAAGCACTAAAAATGGCTGAAAATAAATTCCTCCAATCAGGCAGGAAGGGCAATGAATAAAATTTATTTTTTAAATGAAATTACCAGGAAATTTTATACACACAGGAACAAATTTTGACATTTGGGATGACTGCTTTCTAAATAGGTGGATCACATGTCCTGGCTTGCCAAGAATAGTCCTGGTTCATACCTGTTGTTCCAGCATTAATACCATCCTCTTTTTAAGTTTACATTTTCCTCATTTAGAAGACAAATTGTTTGGTAATCTTATTTATAATTGAAAATTACCATAAGATTTCATTGTCAAATTTTACACTAGCTATTTCAGAGTAATTATTAATTGCACTCTCCTGTAAACAAATGAATTAAATTCACATAACATGAAATTAACCATCTCTGTATAGTTCCAGTTTCATCACCCACACCCATTAGTCAATCCCTGTTCCTCCTTCTCCAACCCCTGACAACCACCAGTATGTTTTTGCCTCTAAATAATTAGCTATTCTTGATACTTCATTTCAATTAAATCATTCAATATGTAGTCTTTTTGTGTCTGGCTTCTTTCACTTAGCATAATGTTTTTAAGCTTCATCTGTATTACAGCATGTATCACTACTTCATGTTTATAGCTGAGTAATATTCAATTGTATGGATATGTCCCATTTTGTTTATGCACTTATCTGTTGGTGAAACTCTGGGCTATTTTCAGCTTTTGGCTATTGTGATTATTGATGCTATGAACATTCACAAGCAAGTGTCTGATTTATTCATTTTCTTGCAAGGTAATGATACCATTTGCCCAAGTTAGACATGTTTAAGAACTATCATTTTTGTCATTAGTATAAGTGATTAATTTTGCAATTAACATAAAAGTAAAAACATAATGCCCAGATTTGTCCATGAGCTCACTCACCTTCTCTAAAGAAGGGCGATACTTTGCCCTTACAGATCTCAGACTGCTACAAGAAAAAATAGTACTTAGAACACACAGCCCCATATGAACAATATTCTTTCAGATTTGGTGTGTACTCTAGTCTCCGTCTGGCCTGTCTTACTCTTCTTAAGCTTCTCTGAAACTTACCAAATGCCCCTTGCAGATGGAAGGTAGAGACAATGTTCAAACTGAAGAGAGTGATTTTCTCTTTTTCATGGATGAGTTTCTACACATCCAGGAAATAGACTGCACATGTTTCTGACACTTCTAATTGATCCATCAAGGCATTTTTTGAGACCTCTTTGATGTTCAAAATGTTTCAAAACATTCCTTGGTCAAGAAGAAACTTTTACCAACTGCAGAAGAGGATTGAAAGTTTAATTTGATTGAGATAAACTATCAGTATTAGCTTCTATCTATGGAGATTTCCTCTGATTACATGGGCTTGTATAAGAATTTCAGCCCTAAGGACCTTTGATTCTCTGTAGATTTTGGCATTATGGTGCGCCCTTAAGCTTAAGCTGTGTCAACCATGTAAATAATCAAGGCAATCAGACTCAGAGAATGATTTATTGGTGTTTGAACAAACAGGAGAGAGAAAAAAAGATCTTGAGTCTCAGTGGTTTGGGCTGATAACCAGCCATTAGAAGCAATTTGATAGTTGTTTGATCTTCAATCTCCTCTGCTCATGCTGATATAACATTAGGGTTATTAAAAGGATGTTATGATTAATAAAATTTTATGAAAGCAATTTAGAGACATAAAGCTCTCTGCAGTCATCTAGAGGTTGAGGAAGTGAAATACTTCCCTTATTTTTCCTTTTTGTTTTCCCAAGAGGAATGTTAACAAGACAATTTGCACATAGCAAGTGCTAAATTAATACATTTTGAATTGAATTAATTTTCATTACCATCTTTCATCTCTCTTCCATTTATGAGTGAATTAAATCATAAAACAAGAGTACAAATACAGGTTTATGATGAAAAAATAATCTTAAGTAGAATGGATTGAAGATGTTGAAAATCTGTCCAGTTTTAGCCACTTGAAATTTTCTACTCTTGCTATATCTATAGGAAGGGAGGGGCAGGAGGGGATAAACTTAGAAGTTAATCATTTTTGGGTTCTAATTACAGTTCTGCCATTTATAAGCTACTTACCAAGGCATTTTCCTTCTTGTGTCTCCCTCCATCTTCTACCAAATACGGATAATAATACCTAATCCACAAGGCTATTGTGAGGCTTAAGTGTCATAATTTATAATCTCTCAAATTACCTGGCACACTGGTAGTAAGGTTAGTTTTAGTAAATATTATGTTCCTCCTCTTTTCTGACCACTTATGTTGGAGTGGGAATTGAGGAGCGTAAAATATATTTTCTCTTAGTTCGATTTTTCAATAACAAAAACAAAAACTAAGGGAAAAGTGTAAATGTGAATGGTTACACACTGTAGGAAGACATTTTAAGAGTGCTAAATTCTACTCATAAAGCCTTATCTCATGTATAAATGCTCCAAATTCTAGCTTTAGAATTTGTTTCAATTCCTTCTTTCATTTCCTCTAAAATCAAGTGAAGTTTGAGTAATATAATCTTTTTTTTTGATAATGTGTGCCACATGACCCATAACCAGGGTAAACAATTAAACTCACATAGTTTGTTGACATGTACATTAGCATAGATAAAGCAGTTTCTTGTCTTTTAAGGCCCTGTTCAGTGCAAAAGGAAGAAAGAGAAATCATTCTGAATTTTTATTAGACTTACTAGTTCCGTCTTTACAAAGTAAAAAAAAAAAAAAAATATATATATATATATATATATATATATACATATATAAAATATATAAAGCAACTTCCAAAGAATTATCATTTTTATAATCAAGGTAACCGTAAAACTCTGTAGTAGTGCACTGTTTTATACTCAAATAATTAATTTTGTGTGTGCATCGAGAATAGATACTCCAAACTCACAGGAAGTGACATAAAAATTAGAAAGTAAATTACCTGGTGTCTAGTGAGAACACACCTGTGATTTAAACCATAATGCTGAGGGGTCATCACTGTCTTCTCTCCATGTAAGTATGTTACAGGGCAGGCTAAATTGCTGCTGGGAGACTGTTCGGAGTAGTGGAATTACAACATTCTGGAAATTCCAAAATTAAACTTATCTGGCCACAGGGATGAGTGTCCTTGAGTCTGGGATTTCTCCCCTCTGGACAGTGCTAAACTGGTCTTCGACTGCTTGGATTCTGTTGGCTTCTCCTTCTGATAACAGTTTTCTTCTATATTGGATACAATGCATTAGATTAGGTTATCAGAGATCTACTTAGTAAGTCACATTTTGATCATACCTTCTCTACGTTATAGTTGTGAATCTCTCCAAACTACTTCATCACATATTTGTCGTCTCTGGATTTACCCTTAGAGATGGATAATAAAATTGTGTGCAGAGATATTATCTCTTCAGCTTTCCAAGAGAAAATTTAAGCTTTTTTTTTTCACTGCTGAAGAGAGGAACGTTTCCCTTTCCTTAGTTATTGCCCCTAAACACAGTTAACACTGCTCAACTGAGGTGTATACATGTGAGAGACATGTGGTCTTGTAACTTGATATACTCTCCTGTTAAAATTTAAAATCATTTACTTGTAAATTGTAGATGGTAGCACTCCTGAGAGTAAATTGAGTGTATGAGAACAAATATATAGCAGAGATGTACTAACTTCTCCATTATAAATTCTGCTTTTATTAAAAAAATGGTTTACCCTTAATCTATTTGAGGTTGTTTTTCGAATTAGGCCTTTACACAGTTCGTTTCCAAGTTAAATTCTAAATATGTAAATACAGATTGACACCCTCTCTCTTAAAAATCTATCACTTGGAGCCCTTAATTAATTATGCAAATATTTTTGAGCGACATCTATGGAAATCTCACTGTTAGCTAGCCTTAAAAAAATCAGTTCCTGTCACTACCAAGTTTTCAGTTTATCAATTCTAATCAAATCTTTGTTTCTCCACCTTGATTACTGAAATACACAGCTCTAATAATTGAATCTTTGTATTTTCTTCTTTCTCTATTTCTTTTTACTATTTTTATGTTTCACTTTTTGCTTTCTTGTCTCCATATCCTTTTTATTCTCTCTCCATTCTTTTGCCCCCATATTTGCTCTATTTTTTATTTACTTCTCTCCCTTTCCCTAATAAAATATTGTTTAAGATTAAGCAGCAAATATACATTGGAGAAAAGATGTCTCTTCAGCAAGTTGTGTTGGGAAAGCTGCAAAGATGCATGTAAATCAATGAAGTTATAACACTCCCTCACACCATATACTAAAATAAACTCAAAATGGCTTAAAAACTTAAACTTAAGACAAGACACCACAAATCTCCTAGAAGAGAACATAAGCAAAACATTCTCTGACATAAATTGTAGCATATTTTCCTATGTCAGTCTACCAAGGCAACAGAAATAAAAGAAAAAATAAACAAATGGGATCTAATTAAACTTACAAACTTTTGCACAGCAAAGGGAACCATAAACAAAATAAAAAGACAACCTACAGACAGGGAGAAAATATTTGCCAGTGATGCTTCTGACAAGGGCTTAACTTCCAATATATACATACAGCTCATACAACTCAATAACAGAAAAGCAAGCAACTCAATCAAAAAATGGGAAGAGTAAACAGACATTTCTCCAATGAAGAAAATAGGCACAAGAAAAAATGCTCAATATCACTAATAATCAGAGAAATGCAAATCAAAACTGCAGTGAGGTATCGTATCACCTCATGCTGGTCAGAATGGCCATCATTAAAGAGTTCACAAATGATAAATCCTGGAGAGGGTGTGGAGAAAAGGGAACCCTCCTACATTCTTAGTGGGAATGTAAATTGGTGTAGCCACTATGGAAAACAGTATGGAGATTCCTTAAAAAACTATATAGTAGTTCATACCTGCTAATCCCCAAACTAAAAATAGACTTACTATATTATCCATCAATCCCACTCCTGGACATATATCCAGAGAAAACTCCAATTCAGAAAGACACATGCACTCCAATGTTCATATCAGCACTATTTACAATAGCCAAGACATGGAAGCAACATAAATGTCTATCAATGGATGACTGGATAAAGAAGATGTGGTATATATACATAATAGAATATTACTCAGCCATAAAAAATGAAATAATGTCATTTGCAGCAACATGGGTGGATCTAGAGATTATCATACTAAGTAAAGTAGGTAAGACAGAGAAAAAACAAGTATCATATGATATCATTTATATATGGAATCTAAAAAAATGACACAAGTGAACTTATTTACAAAATGGAAACAAACTCACAGACATGGAAAACAAACTTATGGTTACCAGGGAGGAAATGGGGCATAAATTAAGAGTTTGGGATTAGCAGATACAAATTACCATATACAGAATAGACAGACAACAAGATCCTACTGTACAGCACAGGAAACTGTATTCAATAGCTTATAATAAACTATAATGAAGGAGAATATGAAAAAAAATTGAATTTGAAAAAGAAATGAATCACTATGCTGTACACCAGAAACTAACACAACACTGTAAGTCAACTATACTTCAATTAAAAAAAAAAACAAACGATTAAGCAGCAAACTAAAGCAATGTGAGACATGACTGGTGTTTAGGAATGCAACAGTATACAAGCATAGATAATGGCAGATAAAGATGAGTGACCAACAGCATGAATTTATGGGACTTGCTGCCATCACTGTAGTTTCTCTCCTGCCCATTTCTGTACCCAAACATTTCACCTTCCCACCTGATACTGTAGATAAGCCTCTCAGTGCTCATAAAATTTATTCACATCTCACTAGATCCCGTCTCTTTTCTCGTAGTCCATTGCTCCAATTCTTCTCTTTTTCTTTCACTATCACCATTCCATCCACTACCTAATAATGGATTCCATTATTATTATTATTTTAATGGTTTTTTTCCCTCAAAGTCAGAAGCACCCCATCTAAAGTGCAAACTCTCAAACATACCTGTCATTTGGATTCCTTGGTTTTTCTCATTTGCACTTGTTATTTTTAGCATAACCATTTCTCATGCTCTATATTTAAGCTGATTTTTTTCCTCTTTGTTTCACACTGTAGTGTAAGAGTTATGAAGACTGGTGTTACTGTTTGTGGGTTTATTTTGTCTCATTTTGTTTTATGGTTTCACTTACTTCTATATTCATTATCCTTTTGAGAGTTACTACTACTTGCTGGGTAGGCTCTTAAATATCTGTTGAATGAAACACTGAAATGTTCAAGTTATTTGGAAAGAAGATCTTCAAAGAAAAGAGTCATCATTTCCTCAAAGTTATATATTAAAGAAGTTGATCTTATTTTAAAACTGAGCTGATAATGTTTAACAGCAGGCTAGGTAATTGAGGGATATGCAACATTTAATAAATCTAGTCTGAAACAACTTTCTAATCATTATTGTTCATTTCAAGTTATTTCATGCAGGTTAATCTTATCTCAGTGTTTTATCTTCTCAGTCTGTGGGATCATTAGTAGAAGCAATTCTATTCTTTTTTTCCTCTCTGTTTCCCCAGTGCTAGTAGAATGCTGCACTCATGGTAGATTTTCATTAAATACGTGATGATCAATATTGGTTAATATTAAAGTGCTTAGTATTTCCTGCAGTCCTGGATAAGCCACATCATATGACTGCCTCAACAGAGTCTATTTTATGAAGTCTTTGTTACTGTAAGGAATAAAATTCATTGAAAAAGACTCACCTCTGATGGGAAATTGAAGTTAACAACTAAGAAAACGACAAATCTATAGTGATTTGAAATACAGAGTCTTTCTTCATTATTGCTTACAACAAACATTCTTTACTCCGTCAATATTTAAGTTTGACTGAAATGTCTGGTGCAGCATTTGTAAGAGTGTGTCCAATTCTCATTATGCTCAATTCCTTTTGGTAGTTTCTCCTTTGCCTGCAGAATGTTCCACTGCATGTGAAAGAGAGATTGGAACCTTGGGGATCTTGTAGAACACGTCAATCTCTGGCTAAAACTAAAAAGACCAAAAAAAAAAAATCTAATTTAAAATGTACGCTAGTGCCAAACACAAATGGACAAGTGGAAGCTTGCGACTAGGTAACAGAATGTAGAGAAGTAATTTACTTTCAATTCTAAGAGAAAAATATACAAAACAATTTGTTTACCCTTGTGAAACGTAACTTATGGGGTTCCATTAATTCCCTAATACTTGCCAGTTTCATTGTTGAATCTTCATTTGCCGTAAAGTGTATGAAAATAGTATTATCTGGTTGTGTTTGTGTTTAGTCTTATGAGTAAAAACTGTGCATTTACATACAATAAGAGGCTGATACAACTAATTTACCAACCAAAAATATTTTTACATTAGAGTTTTATATCTTTGCCTGCTTCCTAAAGATTATTAGAAGAATGACTAAGAGAACCTAAAGCAAAGTTTTGGTTTGGAAATAAAATTGTGCTATAAATGTTGTGTAATAATAATACTATTGTTACAGTTTTGTTTTACTGAGGATCTGCTTGCATTTAACATAATACTACAGGTAAAGAATTCACAAGAAAAGGGTCTAAAGCTAAATGATCTAATTGTGAAAGCAGCATTAATTTTATATTACAGCTAGAACAAAATTTGATGGTGATCAAAACACACAACTGGCTACAGAGTGAAGCTAATAAAAGTTGGCACGAATAGTTGGTCAGGTGACTTTTGTGGATGGCGTTAAAATAAAATGCAAAGCAAATGATATAAAAACTCTGCTCATGTACCTTATGGAATCATAAAATGCAATGACATTACAATGAGAACAACATGGTTTGCCTGGACAAAGCCAATTATGTTAAGGAAATGAGGAGTGAGAGAGAAAGTTACAGACATCATGAACACTGTCAGTCCACGTCTTCGTCTCTTTGGCGCTTAAGCCAAGTTACTCTACTCTTTTACACAATTCTTCATTAAATGTTCTGGGCTCAGGACATAACACTGTGAGTTCAAAACTATAAAATATATCTGTGTTTGGGGACTCTTTTAGGGGTTATTTGTCTTTTGTGTTTTTAATCTGTCTGTTAGTTTTTATTACTATGCACAGCTTTAATACAGACATACTATTTTATCTGGAAATTATTTTGTTATTTTCTCCCATTTGGTCTTATATACCCTGCTAGTAAATATAACCTACTCCTCCCCTGAAATTTATTACCTAGTAAATGTGCTAAAACCCGCACCAAATAAAAATAATAATCACAGTGTCAAGTCCATTGAACTAGAAATTATGAGACCTGGGGTCCAGCAGTAGTTTGACAATGATGACTTGTGTGACTTTACTCAAGTAACTTCAATTTTCTTGATGGTCACATGAATTATTTGAAGAAGATAATCCTCCGTGACCAGGTGCAGCATCCCATTGTTCTTTATTTGAATAGTAGTTGTAATTGTCGAAGATATTTTATTTCCATAATGCAATTTGAGTCTCAGAACAACTCCACTTACTAGACAGAGAGGGTATTGTTTAAGGTAGAAGGCATATGATTAATAGAATTGATTTAAAAGGAGATTGCATACGGTAGCTCACAGAGAAAAAAATGTGACAATGAATATATATATGTTCATGTATAACTGAAAAATTGTGCTCTACACTGGAATTTGACACATTGTAAAATGATTATAAATCAATAAAATATGTTAAAAAAAAAGGAGATTGCATTCTATTCATAAAATACTTAATGGATGTCTGCTGTACTTGCCAATGGGAACAGATAATGAACAAAACAGGAATGGTATTTCCATCCCAGAGCTTCCCATTTAATGTCAAAGATTGTCTTTGTTCTAGATCTGCCCTTTCCAGCAGGATTCTAAGAGGTGCCCACCAATCCTTCATCAAACACCACCTCAAAAAAATAAATTAATATAAATAGCTAAAATAGATAAAAAGTTAAATTAGGATAACAAAGTGTCTAAAATAGTCTGCAAAAAAAAAAAAAAAGAAAAAGAAAAAAAGAAAAGAAAAGAAAAAAGAAATCCATCTAACATCCATCAGCCCAGGGTTTCTCAGGTGTATTTTGTTGTAAACTACCAACCTACTCACCTCTCCTTTCCAATCTAGCAACTGCTAAAACCTGGTGAAGAAGGTTTCTACGGCAAAGTTTGGGAAACACTGGTTTGAACAAAGCTCCTGATTAGCCGAGGATTGTTGCCAAAAGAAACATTACAAGATATCAAAATGGGTTTGGAATTCTGCTGAGCAAGAGCTGAGATGGACTACTTCATGCATATGCTGTTCTTTCAAAAAGAAATATTTTGCAAAGAATAATTTTGAAATCCCTTTCAAAACTGTCTTTCTCTCTCTCCTTCTCTCCTAGTCAACATGCTAGTCAAAGAGGAAAATAAACTTGATGGTATATTTCTGTCCAGGGAGTAAAAATAATTGTTTATTTTTCTGCACAGCTCTCATTCAGTCTTTGACAGAGAAACATTAAATCTAACTAGACACACCTTTCCATTTATGAGGTATTCTTAAAATACATTTCCCCCCATAATTTTCCCTTATTTTTAAAAATAGAAAACATGTCATTTTTAAATGAATTCCTTGCTTCTTTGACATGTCCACTATTGTTTTAAATGGAAACATATGCTCCAGGAAAGACATATTATACATAAACAGTTTCAAGAGAAACAAATGTCCAGAAGGTAGGAAATACGCAAACCCTGCACCCATCAGTAACACAATAAAACACAATTAAAATTTTATAACTTTTAATATCCCTTCACACTTGAATGACCACTGTTTTCTAAGGGCCCTAGCAATTTATTAACTAGAAGCAAAACAAAATATGTATGGCATGTTTCCATCCTTTAACATGGTGCTCTGCCAGTCAGTTTAGTGGTACCTCATTTTACTATTGGTGAAAATAAAAATAATAAAGAAATTCAACAAAATAGAATATTTGGCATTGTTTTCTGGACTTCACATTACATTTAGGTATCTCTTTCTTGTTCAGGGTGTGTGTGTGTGTGTGTGTGCATGTGTGTTAATGTGAGTAAGAATGTATATACAGGTAATCAGATGTAAAAACAGAAAAGATCAGAAATATAAGATGAAATTTTAGGATATATCACTAATTAGGCATTAGTAGAGAAGAGGAAAGAACTAGACATTAATATGTGATTTGCTAGCAGTCAGGCATTGGAATTGAATGGCTAGTTATTTATTTTAATATTCAGAATCATAGTTGCTTCATTTATAAAATATAATTAGTGGCACTACTAAAGTACAGATTTTCAAAAAAGTTTAAAAAATGATATGCAAATATACTAACGATTTATTTAACTCAATTTAACCATTTATTTAACAATTTAACAATTTATTTAACTCAATTAAATAATTTAATAAGGAAGTCAGTAAGTGTTAAAGGTGAATTTGAAGACTAGATACATCTATAGACAATTTGTAATGATGAATGTCCTAATAGAAGCAAATTAATTAATACCCTATAAGACAATAAAATATTGAGGTAATCTTTTCTTTAGGATAGAAAGCAATTTTATCTCTACTGAACAAAAGTAACTTGCATTATTGAGGATGAAAAACTATTTGCCTGCCTATCAATTATCTATAACTTCTATCCTTACAGAGTTGACTCGATTTAATTGTTTCAATATTTTTGTTATTCCTAACTCTAAAATTAATAAAATTGTAACACAATCACTAAGCTTTCTTAAAACTGTAACATGCTATGTGGTCTTTGAAAAGACTGAGATAAAGAAAATGACATGATAGAGATTTAGAGCTGAAGATGTAAAATATAATACCAGAAGTATTGTGTAGATAACCATAAAGATATTTGCACTAAAATCATAAATCACTTACTGGAAGGTTAATACAATAAAATATGACTTAGAGATGATTAAAGAGGACAAAATTAGGATGAATATCAGTCTGTATGCCACTGAAATTAGCAAATAAGAGTAAGAATTGATAGAGAAGCATAGTATGGGCCATGGGACCATAAAAGAGAATGATACAGGAAGGCAGAGGGTGAAATACACCAGTTCTGAATATACGTTTGTGAAAACCATTGACTGAACCTATAAGAGTGAGGAAAGTAAGCTATGACAAGAGAGATATAATTTTTGAATTATGGAATAAGGATGTACGTATTACAAAGCAGACATATTTAAGAAATAAAGAAATCACAAGGCCGGGTTTATGTGAAATACATCCCCGGAGTGCTTGGTTCACACCAAGAAGGCCAAGCTGCCTTGCCTTCATTTCATCACATCCTTGTTGGTGCAGAACACTTGGTGTCAGATCTAAAGCTCTACAAAGACTTTAGATAGCTGACAGAAGGGAATTCTTCCCAACCATTTAATGCAAAGGACTCTACACAGAAGAGGAGGCACAGTGCCTGGAACAGCGCCTGGAACAGCGCACTGTTCTATCCTCCCTAGCCCAGCTGTAAATCTATGCAAAAGAGGCCACTTCTTAGCCAAATTTTAGGGTTGTTTTGCTGCTGTTGTTATTGTGCTTAGTGTCACTATGACTCTGGTTTTAGAAAATGTATGCAAATCTAGACATCTTACATTTGTTCCTTGAGCAAGGGTAGGTTGATATGTGCAGAATGAGATTTATCACTTAAGAATGTTTTTGGCTGAAAGTAACAATATCTAACTACAGCATTTTAAACAAAAGGGTTTATTTGCGTCACATAACAAGAGGTTAATGTGCAGATTATTAGCCATGGTGCATCTCAGTAATGCCTACAAGGAATTCAGTCTTCTATTATTCTTCTTTGTCATATGTCATGTTTAGGCTATTTCCCTTAACACCACAATGTCATTGTTATATGTGTTATATGTGATAAACAAAATCTCATATGTAAATTCTCAGGAGGAAGAAGGGAGAGGGAAAAAGAGAAAAAGTTCACTGAATCAAGAGTGGAATAAATTGTAAGCAAAGTTCCCAGCACACATCATTCTCGTCTTTATGGTTATTATCATATTGCTCATTGTTTGAAGGAAAATGTTTGCTTCTTAGATGGACTCCATTTTCTGTCCAAACAAATCATTTTTTTAACAAGAAAGAATTAACATAAACATTATGTTATTTACTGGAAACAGTATTTAGATCTTCAGCCACATAAGCCAAAAGTAAGACAAGAGAGAATTATCTTCAAATATAAAGAATAATAGTATGCCTGCATTGCTGGGGAAGATTTAGAAACTCAATCATTCTTAAATTTTTTGTAGATCATGGCTGTCTTTTTTTTTTCTTTACCAAGAGATTTGCTTATTTACTTGTGCTTGTCAAATTTAACTGATGAGAGCTACTAGGAAAAGGATGGGTACAAGAAATATTTATTGTTTATTATATCCCAGTAATTTTATAGCATTTTACACATTTTACTTTATTGTGTGTTTTTAACAAATTTATGAGATAAGGAAGAGAATATAACATGGTACTCAGAAGATGGTATTATGTGTTGTTCAATGTCTGTCTGACTTCATGATTTATAATATTCACTCCACCCTCACATGTCAAATATGGTGTTTACTGACTTCAAAAAATAAGGAAAGGAAACTTTGCTGACTAATTTCCTCTGGAGACTAATGATTGATAGTTATTTTCTAACTCTTTGCCATGTTAAGGTCTTCAGTGAGAGCAGTTTTACAAAAAGGGGAGAACAGAAGTGTCAAGCTGGACATAATTAACTCAAATTTTCCTAAGTGACAAGCTTCAGCCAGTTTATGGACTTTAGCTGCCTATGTCTGCTTAGACATCTCAATAGTTCAAAATGCTGACGTGCATGCTTGTTCTACCATTCGTACTGTGCAGATACAACAGTAATTAGAGTTGCACTGCCATGGATTTGTGTCTGAGCAAGTATATGCATATACATCAAACCAATAATTTAATAGTTTGTGCCTGTATTTTTGTACTGTAATGAGTAGGAAATAGTTCCTGTTCAGCACAACTTCCTTATCTCATCACTCTTGAAGACTTTAGATGTGTTATGAAGAAATATACCCCAGAGAAACTGCCAAAAAATCTAGCTGCTCGTGTTTTGTGTGTATGGGCATGTGAGGGACTCAACTCTGTGTGCGTAACTTGCACACATCTGTGCAGCTGTGATGTGTGTGTAACATACTATTTGGCACGTGGAATGTGTACAGAAGAGGCGCAGTACCTTTCTTTAGAATACTAATTGCTGATAAGACATGATTACTATTTCCTGGAGGCCCTACTGAAGTTTATTTAGAGTGTCAGGATTAATGCAAGGCAAAAGAAAAAGAAAGCAAACAAGCAAGCAAAAAACACATATCTTTTTTCTGTTATTATCAAGAAGACCTTAAAATCCTAGCAAAATTTGCAGGAAAACTGAAGTGCAATGCTGTAAAAATGTTAACACGTAACAAACTCATAGGGCTATTATGAGAATTACATCAGTTAATACAAAGAATTTAGCAGCTAATATTTGATAGAGAACTAGATAAAATTATTTGTACTTGTTGTATTTCATGATAGCATTTAGAAAATTCCTCTGAGACTCTCAGATCTGGTTATGCGTTCGGCTTTAGGCTTAGCCGCACCCTTGGAAGACAATGGCTTCCTGCTCATAGTGCCTTGGACTTCATGTTCAGGATGAACAATGAGGGTTCCTCTTGGTCATCCTGGCCTCAGAAACATTTCCTATTCTCTGCCCTCACTCCTAGAACCAGGGAAAATAGAGCTAGTTACTGTCAATAGCTCTGAAGAGTGGTGTTTTATCTAACATGAAAGCTAACAAGTTATGATGAATGTTTGTCAAAAACATAAGACTCCTGGGTCAGAGACAAAGGATAGTTTATTTTTCACTCAGAGAAACAGTGTGGCTAGAAAATCAGCTTTTTGGAGTAACTGATTGAGTTACTGATTGTAAAGGAAGAAGTGAAACTCTCTTTATTGGCTTGTGACTTCACTGCCTATGTAGAAAATCTGATGGAATCTACAAGAAAGATACTAGAAATAAGTGTTTTTAGAAAGGTGGTAAGATACTAAATATAAAAAAAATTGTAATACTATACACTAGCAACAATTAAGAATTGAAATTTAAAAATATCATGGACAATAACAAAAAATAAAAGAAATATTCACAGATTAATCTGACAAAAGCTTTATAAGTCCTATATATTGTAAACAATATAAAATATTGTTGAGAGAAAAATTAAAGATACAAATATGCCACCAAGATGGTGGAATAGGATATCCCTCTCCTATCTCTCCTCAGCAATAATTATTTGGCAGCTATCCATGGGAAAAAAGTGTCCTTGAGGGATCTGAGACCAATCCTGCCTGCCCAGGGACCCACCCGGCCAGGAGCCCTTTTAGGACCAAGGGAGCATCACATCCATCTGCACACCTGGTAACAGGCCCACTGTCTGCAGAGCTCAAAGCAGACTCTTGAGCTGGTGCCAGTTCTACCAACCAAGGTCCTAGAGAGAGTTCTGGCCACTCAGGGACCAGACAGAATCCATGCCCACTGGTGCTTCTGGTAACAAGCTCATTGCCCCACTGCAGACCCAGCAGCAGCCATACAGCCTGGATCCAGTCCTGCGCTGCTGTGACTTGGGGACAATGACATTAGCCCTACTCAACAGGAGAAAGTCTTTACCCACCAAAACCAGGCTGTAAGTGGAATACTAGTCAGCAAGAAAAAGGAAGAACTATCGATAAATGCAACAACATGGATGAATCAGAAAAGTATCGCTGAGTGAAAAATCCAAACATAAAAGGATCCAAACTGTGTGGTTCCATTTATATAAAATTCTAGAAAATGCAAACTAAGCAATGACTGGAAGCACTTTAGTGGTTGCAGACACAGTGGGAGCAGTGGGAGGAGTGGGAGGAAGAGATTTCAAAGAGACATGAGGAAACTTCTGGAGGTGGTGGGTGCATTCACTATCTAGAACATGGTGACACTTTCATGGGTGTACATGCATGTCAAAACTTACCAAATTATACACTTTAAATACGTGTAGTTTATTGCTTAGTGTATCTTAATACAGCTCTTTAAAACAAACAAGAATTTCTTCTCTTCTTCCTCACTTTTCTGTCTTCTAGCTATTTCTCTTGGCTGAACTTACATAGATCCAGCAAGCAAGGAATACAGGAAATACAGTTTGGAGAATTTTGGACCTAATATCACTGAGGCAAACTAGATACTTGAATTTGCTGCTGAGAAACAACATGTAAGTAATGAACACAAATCCTTTACTCACTCGTACCCCATAATTCCATTCTTTCACTTAACAAAATGGAACACTTTGACGGAGACGCCTTCATTCTCCCCACAAAAAGATAAGACACAAAGTCTTAGGAGTTACAGTCCATGTCATTGTACAATGTTGATTTCTATCCTGCTTTAGTCATAGTCCACTGGAAAATCTGAGAGAAAAATAGATGTACATCCAACAGAACTACCCGGAGAGTTAATACACACATTAGGTATTTTGAGGGCTTCCTAGTTTCCTATCTATTATAATCTTAGTTCCTGATTTCTACCCTTTGACTCCAGTTTGGTTAACTCTTCTTGAAAATCTGCTTAGATTTTTGTTTGCATTCTATCTGAATTTGATTTTTTTTAAATCATGTATATTTTTATGGCAGTTTGCTTATGTCTTAAGCTGTGGCTGTCATAGCTTTTACCATTTTGTTTATTTTACCATATGGTGAATGTACAGGGTGGACAATACCCCCCTCCCCCCCAGTAAATTCTACCTGAAAATTTGCTGGTCAGATCAACAGCACCTGCAATGGCATGGGCATTTCACTCTGAGTTACACTAAAAAGAAAAACCTGTCCCCCAAATCCTATTTTATATAGAATGATTAAAGAAATTCTCAGTAATTAACTTAAAGAAGACTTTGAAAGGAATTCCACATGTGCACAGACCTGTCAAGTAGTCATGGCTTCAGTTTACTCTAGATACCAAGTGACAAAACTGGGAATGACAAAGAGCATCTCTTTTCAATGCCAGGTAGCTCCAAGTATGAAGCTGTTTTTTATAGTCGTGATCTACCCATCACTAGAATTGTTTCAAGAGACAGTAGATGATCACTTGTCAGATAGGAAGAATTCTTATATGAAGAGGAGGCTGAAGTGTTCGACATATATTCTATGAAAGTGCACCTTACCTTGGAAACTACTACAGTCAGTTAAGATGCATATTTATTTTTTACAACGTTGTATAAACATGGGTGATTCTCAGCTAAAGGCCCAGTTTAATGTTTGTACCATTCAGGAGCAGGACGGAGTTCCTCTCATGATGTCTGCTGATCTACTTTTCCTTCCCATCTAAACTGATCTGTCCTGGGCTCCAATTCACAAGGTTTTCTTTCAGTTAAACCAATGTCATAAACGAACTCAAGCTAAATCAGTGCTGGATTATCGAAGATTAATTTGTTGACCCTATGCCAACATTCTATGAGGTCTTTCAGTTCTTATCCATATATTGATATTTTGGCACTTTAACGTGACCAGTTTTAGGTCTGTTTCTTAAAGGACCTTTGTTGTTGTCTTCAATTCACACCATCAAATGAGAAGGGATCATTTTTCCCAAGATATGTTATCTCAAGTTTCACACTGTCTTCATCCTAACTTCCCCTCAAATAATTGAATGGTAGGAGATTAGGCTAAATGGTAGCAATATATGTTAAATACCAGTATTTGATAGAAATTACATGTATATATATTTCTAATAACATATTCTGGCTTACGTTAGAAAAAGAAAGTGGCTGGGCGAGAGAAAACTTTAAGCATAAGTAACATCGTGAATTATAATGTGATATAATAAAGTTATCAGAAACCAAAGAGAAACATGGAAATAATCTTAACATCTCATTTCAATTTCTACTCTTTTAGCTATATTTTCTTTATTTTCCTTTATTTCTCTCACTTAAATTAAGGAACGTTTGACTAACTCTTTTTGTGTTCACTTGATCAGCACTTTTTTCTTCCTGGTCCTATGAATCCTATGTAATAATTAAGTTTACAACAGGGGACCATTAATTTTTAATGTGGTGGTTCAATGATTTCCATAGTCTGCTGGTAAGTATGTATGGGAAGTAAAACAAGAAAATTGATTTACTTGGGAAAGAATTTCTATGTGTAGTTCCTTGAGTAATTCCATTTACCTGTTGGTAAAAGCAGTCTGTATGCTGCCGTTTTAAATGTAAACATGACTGTTTATTGATCCTGCTGAATTCCCTTTGTTTCAATCAGGAGAGCATTAACGGAGGCCATGTCTGCCTGAGCAAAGCTCATTCGATAGGCCTGAAACAGAGTAGAATTGCCATAAATGTGGACTTTCAGTTGACTCATCAGATTCTGTCCATGTCTCCACATGCTGACATAAAAGCAGATGATTTAATTCTGGCTTATAAAGCATTAAACTAATTGAATTTTCTTATTATTCAATGACTTCCAAATTAGTAGGTTAATAGATGAATTAAATATTATGTTTTTGCCCTAATTGGAGTGTGGAAATAAAACATCACTCAGCTGAGTTCACGGGATTGAAGTAATGGATAAGAAAAAGTCAAAATATTAAAATCAGTCATCTCTAAGAGTTATAAGCTGTAATGTTAGTAACATTTTCCCTGCAATCATGAACTCTGCCCCTCTCTGTTTTCCCGATGGCTCCTCAGACACCGATTCCTGTCCCCTTAGAATCATATTACCCAAAATCATACTGTCATGAGAAAGTTCAATTTCTTTCAGGCCAAAGGCTGAGACTAATGTGCCCCCTATCAAGGTCTCGGTATTTTAAGAGAGAGATTTAATTCCACTATGCTATTCATTCTCCCACAGCATACTTTAGAATGAGAAGGGGGGACTGAAGGCAATGGTAGCACTTGAATGACAGGCAGGAGATAAGCCATGTAGTCTCATTTCCTTATATGTAAAAAGAACTCCTATCTGGGTTAGAAGGATGATCTCAGAAATCCCGCCTGATTCTTTGGTCTTTGACAGGGAACCCAAGGTATGAGGCCCTGGTAGAGCAGGCAGATGGCTGGCTATGAGCAGAGAGAGGGAGACACAGACCAAATGGCAGGAATTGGGTGGAAAGGAGGGCCATAGGCCAAATGCAGGAAAGCATACCTCATGTAAGCACCAGGGGCCCCTGGGCAGAGAAAGAAAAGCAGGAACATTTGGGCTGATAAGTGGTCACAACTTTTGGGGTGATGAGTGGCTTGGAGACCAACAAAGAAAGGTGAGAAAAGTCAGGAATTTCCAGTGTCTCAACAAACAAACTGACTTATCAGTGTCATCTGCAATATTGTCATTTGCCTAATTTAATTTGATCCTTATATTATTAGTTTATTATTTTAACTTGTATATGCAGGCTCAATATCCAAAAAATAAAAAACCCAGAAGCTAAACATTAAAAAATTTAAAGTTAATAAAACTTAAGTGCTTCCCCAACAATATCATCAGAGGCTGCAAGACCCAGGATAGTAAAAGGAGATGAGTTAAAGGCAGTGTCTAGCTTCCCTGTTTGCTCACCCTGTATTGTCTGCGATCCTAACTAGAATATAAGTTCTTGAGAGATTGTCACATTCTTCACTAGGCACCTAGCATACAGAAATGAGATGGTATATTAATTAAAATAATAAATTGATAGAAATTTATTTTAGATTGGAGAACTTTGAACCCATAATGAGAAGTAAGTCTTATTTTGCCATTATTTTCATTGACTTTGTGTCTGTATGCTATACTGATTAATAAATAAAGGTATTTCTTGTTTTCCATCCTTTTAGATACCATTTGGATGCTCCTTTTAAGGCTACAACAGACCTTAAACACAGTTTAGTTTAATCCTTTAACATTCTAAACAGCAATGTTAAGGCTGAGTTGCCTTCCAAGGTCACAAGGCTAAGTAGTAGCACCCAGAATCTGTAATTTGTAGTCCAGTGTTCTCTCCATATTTCTCTTTTTTAGTGAACTTTCACAAATACTATCATGGTGGGGATGACGATCAATTTAAGGAGACAAAATCAACATATCCACTCAATAAACATTGAGTGTTATTAGGCTTTAAGCACTGTACTAACTACTAGCAAAATAAAATAAATGAAGACAGATACATTTGCTACTGTTAAAAACATACAGTTCAGTGGGTTAAAAAGAAAAATTTAAAATGACACAAGTGTTATATTAATAACTATTCTTTTTTAATAATTGTTTCAGAACTTTTATTTTATTTCATTTTTTAAACTTTTTTAATTGAGTTATAGTCATTAGGAAAATGTACAGTTATTTGAGTGCATATCTAATAGAGGGACCTAAACACATGAAAGTGTTAACAAAGGCTTCCCTGAGGAATGGATGCTTAAGTTGAATCCTAAAGAATGGTATGAGTTATTCAGGTAAAGCAGAAAGGAGGAATACACTTCAAAATTAAGAAACGTAAGAACCAAGAGTGAGAAAGTTACAGAAACAGCATATGAATATGATTGACGAGAGAGTAAAAGGGGAATGAGATGCAGAACCCATGACAGGAAAGAGAAACAGTAGATCATTCTTATGATGTTTTATGACTAGCTAAGAAATGATCCATAGAAGGACTTGTAAGTAGAAAATAACAAAACATTACCCAAGAACATTAAAAATAACCTTGATAAATGGAAAGAAACGCTGTGAGTGCTGACCAAAGGGTCAATATAGTAATGACATCAGTCAAAATTTGAGTGTGATACAAATTCACTCGTTCTTGAACATCATAAAGTTGAGTTTAAAATTCATGTGGAGGAGTAAAAATTATTAATATAAAATTTTTAGAAAAATAAATTGGCTATTTGCTGTCATGTATATTGAGACTGACCATAAAGCTAGAATAATTAAGCTTGTGTTGACTTCTGGGAACAATAAGCAAATGCAGCAATGGGTTAGGTTAGAGGTCCCAGGAGAAGACCTCAATATAGAAACTTGATATATGACAAAAGTGATTTTAAAAATTAATGAAAATAAAATGTACTAGTCAATAAATAATAGTGGAGCTAATGACTGTACATATGGAAAATAACAAAATTGGCTCTCTAACACGAATTATTGGATACATTATCAGCAAAAAACGTGAAAGTAAAACTCAACATCTATATATTTATCAATAAAACACTAAAATATGACTAAGCCTACTGTAGGGTTAGTCTTAATTTAATTAATTTCTCTTTCCTCTAGATCCTCATCCTTAATATGGCATTTATCATGATCATACATTTCCTTTCATTCACCACATATATTTTTAGCCCTACATAAAGTATTCTCTTGCTTTCCATAAGTTTAAACTGTATGTAAGTTGTTTTCTACGGCAAGATTTCTTCTAAAACTTGATTTTTCCATAAAAAAAGTAGTATCCTCAGTTTGATTAAGATGGCACAGTAGGAGAATGCTAAGCTCATTACCTCTGCTGAACACATCAAAATCACAACTTTCACTGAAATTGACCTAAAAACTAGCAGAACAGGTCTTTTACAACCAAGGCTGTGAAAAAAAGAAAGAAAGAAAGAAAGAAAGAAAGAAAGAAAGAAAGAAAGAAAGAAAGAAAGAAAGAAAGAAAGAAAGAAAGAAAGAAAGAAAGAAAGAAAGAAAGGAAGGGAGAAAGGAAGAAAGGAAGGGAGAAAGGAAGAAAGGAAGGGAGAAAGGAAGGAAGAAAGAAAGAGTGAACGAGCACACAGAGTCTGGTAAGAAGGGAGAAGCAGCAATCTAGTTGGGACCCACAAACCTATTACAAGCTCAGTGAGCCTCCCTGGGGAGCAAAATATTTGAGTCACATCTTAGGCACCCCAAGCCTGAAATCTGACACAGGGAAGATGAGCTTAGTTCTTTTGAAAATAGGAGGGGCTTACAAAGTCACTGTAAGAAACAGATTCCACTCTTGAAGAGTGTACATAGTGTACATGATTGCTCCCAGGCACAGTGCAGAGGCAG
This sequence comes from Camelus bactrianus, assembly GCF_048773025.1. Taxonomy (NCBI): domain Eukaryota; kingdom Metazoa; phylum Chordata; class Mammalia; order Artiodactyla; family Camelidae; genus Camelus; species Camelus bactrianus. Next base: position 26,822,739 of record NC_133567.1, on the reverse strand, counting down.
CAGATTGAAAACAGCCTGCTGCTGTTGCCAGCTTACCAGAACTGCCCCAGCATGCCCACAGGCACAATCTGGGCTCCTGCTTGAGTCCCCCTGCTCTGGTGCAGCTCTCTGCTAATGTGGAAGCTGCCATTGCCAAAGAGAGCACACATTTAGAAGGAATAGAGCCAGCTCAGAATCTGGCCCTGCATCTAACTAGGGCAGAGGCAGCCATTATCAGTGTGTGCATCCACAGTGTGTGCACACTTGAGAGGGAGCAGAACCAGCTTTAGGGTGGAGGCCTCCATTGCCCAGGCACACATCCATTCACACAACTGGGAGGGTGTGAAACCAGCTTCAGCTTGGAGACCACCATTGCAAGAATGTGTATCTGTGCATAGACTTGCAGACTTGGGAAGGAATGGAACCAGCTCTGTCATGCCATTTTAATCCCTCCAGCCTCAACCTAACCTCTAGCCAAGCTGTGCTTCCTGGTGAAAAACTAAAACCAGCACTGAAGTGCAACCTTAAGCCCTTGGGCCTAGATCATACCCCAGACAAAGGCAGATACTTCCATCACACCCAGGAGAAACCTAACTCCCTCAGTGCTCCTGCCCCTTAGACCCTACCCCCACCCACAATAAGGCCATGACTGCCATTGAGCATAGAAGTCCGGTTCACAACTGGTTCTGGTTCTAGCCTCTCTGAATCCAGCCAAACCTCACCAAGGTGGTTGCTGTCAGTACACCCTAGTGGAAGATGAGATCTGTGCTCACTTTAGATCCAGCTTTCCCATCAAAGTCACTGGGCACATACCAACTGGATAGGAGTGCTCCAACACAAGAACATGAGTTCAAGACCAGGACAGGTGACTGTTTCACCTAATTTTATAGAGACAGAGAAAGTTAAAATGAGAAGACAGAGGAATATGTTTCAAAAAAAGAGCAATAAAAAAAACTGATAAAAACCCTAATGAAATGGAGAGAACTGATAAAGGGGTCAAAGCAATGGTAATAAGAATGCTACCTGATCTTAGGAAAACAATAGACAAACCTAGTGAGAATTGTAACAACAACAAGAACAAAAATTAGAAAATATAAAAAAGAAACAATTAGAGCTGAACAATACAATAACTAAAATGAAAAGTACACTAGAAGGAATTAATAGCAGATTAGGTGATACAGAACATGTAAGAATAGTGGAAATTACTCAATCAGAACAGCAAAGAGAAAAGCAAATTTTAAAAAATGAGAATAGTTTAAGGGAATTCTGGGGCAACATCAAGCATACCAACATTTGCATTAGAAGGGTCTCAGAAGAACAAGGGAAAGAGAAAAAAGATAGAAAATACATCTGATGAAATTATACCTGAAAACTTCCTGAACCTGAATAAGAAAGCAGATATCCAGGTATAGGAAATGCAGAGAATCCTAAACAAGGTAAACCAAAAAAGACTCACAGAAAGAGGTCGCATATTGTAACTAAAACAGCACAAGTTAAAAATAAGGAGAGAATTTTAAAAGCAGAAAGAGAAAAACAAAGAGCCTCATACAAGGGAACCCCATAAGGCTATCATCTGAATTTTCAGCAGAAACTTTGTAAGCTAGAAGGGAGAGGCACAATACATATATAAAGTACTGGGGAAAAAATACAACCTAAGGTACACTACCCAGCAAGATTATTCAGAATTATTTTTTATTTAGCAAAAGCTAAATTGAATCAATATCACAAGAAATTTTAAAGGGTCTTATTTAAGTGAAAAGAAAAGGCTACAACAAGAAATAAGAAATTATAGGAGGGGAAAAATGTCAGCAGTGAAGGCAAACATAGTAGAAGCAGTGAATCAACCACTTAGGCTAGCACCAAGGTTAAAAGACAAAAATTATAAAATCAACTACAACTACAATAAACATATAAGAGGTAAGGATGAAGATGTAAAAAAACACAAAACATGGTGGGGTGAATACAAGATGTAGATATTTTAAAATGTGTTTGAACTTAAATGACTATTAGTTTAAAACAAGCGCATATAATTATAGGTCAATATATATGAACTCCATGGTAACCACCAATCAAAAACCTACATAAATACACAAAAATTAGAGAGAAAAAAACACAAACAAACACTAAAGAAAATCATTCAGCTGCAAGGGAAGAGATTTTTAGTTTTTGAAGAAAAAAGCAAAGAACTATGAAATTAACTGGAAAGTAAGTAACAGAATAATCACATCCTTGTTAATAATTATTTTAAATGTCAATGGACTGAATGCCCCAATCAAAAGATATTAAAAAAAACCCCCATCTATGTGATGCTTACAAAAGACTCACTTCAGAGCTAAAGACACACTGAAAGTGATGAATGAAAAGACAATTAATCCAAATGGAAACAGAAAGCATCAGACAAACTATATGCTGACTATAATAAAAACAAAGCTTTAAATAATAATAAGGGGATCAATACAAGAAGAGAATAAAATGTTTATAAATATATATGCACCTAGTATAGGAGCACCTAAATATATAAAGCAAATATTAACAGACATTAAAGAAAAATAGACAATTATACAATAATATTAGGGGACATTGACATACCAATTATATAAATAGATCACCCAGACAGAAAACCAATAAGGAAACAGCGGTCATAAATGACACATTAGACAAGTTGAACTTAACAGATATGTATAGGACATTTCATTCAAAACCAGGAAAATATATATTATTTTTCAGTGCACTTGGAATGTTCTCTAGGATAAATTACATACTAGGCCATAAAAGAGTCTAAACAAATTTAAGAAGGTGGAAATTATATTAAGCATTTTTTCTAACCACAGCAGTATAAAACTAAAAGTATTACTGGAAGAAAAATAGAAAAAAAAACACAACTACACGAAGACTAAACAACATGATATTAAAACAAAAACAAGAACTAAAACAAAAACAAAAAAAATGGGTTAACAAAAAAAAAAAAAAAAAGAGGAAATCTGAGAGGATCAGTCAAGATGGAAGAATAGAAAGACACTGAACTCACCTCCTCTCATTGACACACCAAAATCACAACGGTTTGCAGAACAGCCATCAATGAAAAGGCCTGGAACCTACCAGAAAAGATCTACAACTAACGATACAAAGAAGGAACCACAGCAAAGGAAGGAGGGGCACAGACACAGTGTAGTCAAGCCCCATATCCCCAGGTGGGCTACCCACAAATGTGAGAATAATACAATCGCAGAGGTTCTCCCAAATGAGTGAGAGGTCCAAGTCCCATATCAGGCTCCCCAGCCTGGGGATCCTGCACTAAGAAGATTAACCCCCAGAGCATCTGGCTTTGAAGGCAGTGGGCTTACTTATGGGAGTTCCAGGGGGCCTGAGGAAATAGAGACCTCACTCGTGAAGGGTGATCAAAATAAATCTCACATGCTCCAGAAACCAGGCAGAAGCAATAATTTGAAAGGAGCCTCAGTTACATAAGACCTACCAGCTGATCTTGGAGAACCTCCCAGAGAGACAAGAGGCAACTGCAGTTCACAGTGGGGACAAAGACACTGGTGGCAGCCATTTTGGGGAGCTCCTTCTACCACATGGACACTAGTGCTGGCAAGTGCCATTTTGGAATCCATCCTCTAGCTTATTAGCCCCAGAACCCAATTCACCCTGGCTCAACAGTTTGTAGGCAACAGGTCAAGAAACTGAATTGGCTCACATACAGCCCCACCAACCAGCAGACAGGCTGTCTTAAAAATTTTACACACAATCAAAAACTAAAAGTTTAGCATCACAAACCAGCTTTACAAGAAATGTTAAAGAAACTTTTCTAAGCAAAAAAAGAAAAGACCACAGCCAGAAATCTGAAAATTATGGAAAAAACTCATTGGTAAAACCAAACATATAATAAAAGTATAAAATTATCCATACACAAAGCTAGTAGGAAGGTTTAAATGCAAAAATAGTAAAATTATCTATATCCACAATAAGCAGTTGAGGCATAAACAAAACAATTAGATGTCAAATATTTTATCAAAAACAATAACTGGGAGAGAAGGAGAGTACAAATGCAGGGTAGTTAAAATGTATTTGGAATTAAGTGCTCGACAATTTAAAACAATCATAGGTAGATAGATAGATAGATAGATAGATAGATAGATAGATAGATAGATTGATTGATTGCTATATAAAACCCCCTATGAACCACAATAAAAATATCTGTAATGTACAAACAAAAATAAAAAGGAATCCAAGCATAACACAAAAGATAGTCATCAAATCATATGAGAAGAGAACAAAAGAAGGAACAAAAAGACCTTCAAAAACAACCCTCAAATAATTAAAAAAATGGCAGTAAGAATATACATGGCAATAATTATTTTAAATGTAATGGACTAAATCCTCCAATCAAAAGCTATAGAGTAGCTGAATGGATACATAAACAAGCCCCATATATGTGCCGCCTAAAAGAGATTCAGTTGAGATCTAAAGACACACACAGACTGAAACTGAGGGGATGGAAAATGGTATTCCATGCAAATGAAAACCAAAAGAAAGCCAGGGTAGAAATACTTGTATCAGACAAAATAGACTTTAAAATAAAGACTGTTATAAGAGACAAAGAAGGAAATCACATAATGATCAAAAGATCAATCCAAAAAGATACAACAATTTTAAATATATATGCACCAAATATAGGAGTACCTAAAGCCCATAAGACAAATATTAACAAACATAAAGAGAGAAATTGAAAGTAACTAAATAATAGTAGGGGACTTTAACACCCCATTTATATCAATGGATAGATTATCCAGACTGGAAGTTAATAAGGAAACACTGGCCTTAAATGACCCATTAGTTCAGCTACAGGGCTATAGTAATCACAACTGTACAGCACTGGCACAAAAATAGATACATAGATAAATGGAACAGAAGAGAGAGCTCAGAAATAAACCCAGGCACTTATGGTCAATTATTCTATGACAAAAGAGGCAAGAATATACAACAAAGAAAAGACAGTATCTTCAATAAGTGGTGAAGGGAAAACTGGAGAGCTACATGTGAAAAAATAAAATTAGAGCATTCTTTAACATCTTACACAAAAATAAACTCAAAATTGATAAGGACCTAAATGTAACATTGAAAACCATAAAACTCCTAGAAGAAAACATAGATGGAACAGAAACACTCTTTGACATAAATTGTAGCAATATTTTTTTTATCTGTCCTGTAAAGCAAAAGAAATAAAAACAAAAATGAACAAATGGGACCTAATTTAATATAGAATCTTTTGCACACCAAAGGAAACTATCAACAAAATGAAAAAACAACCTACCGAATGAAAGAAAATATTTGCATATGATACGACTGATAAGGGTTTTGTATCCAAAATATAGAACCAACTCACACAACTCAATATCCAAAAAAAAAAAAAAAAAAAAAAAAAAAAAAAAAAAAATGGAGAAAAGACCTGAATGGAAATTTTGCCAGGGAAGACATACAGATGACCAACAATCATATGAAAAGGTGCTCAACATTGTAAAAAGCAGAGAAATGCAAATTAAAACCACAATGAGATATCACCTCACAGTTGTCAGAATGAGTATCAGTAAATACAATACAAAACAAACAAACAAACAAAACAAAACCCCAAAACAGAAATAAAAATAGAAAATGTTTGTGAGGATGTGGGGAAGGAACTCTTATACACCATTGATGGGACTGTCAATTGATGCAGACACTGTGGAAAACAATATGGAGATTTCTCAAAAATCTGAAAATAGAATTACCACATGACCCAGCAATTCTACTGTTGAGTATATATCTAAAAAGATGAATATGCTGAGTTGAAAAGATATATGCACACCAATGTTCACAGCAGCATTATTTACAATTGCCAAGATGTGGAAGCAACCTAAATGTACATCTGCAGATGAACAGATAAAGAAGATGTGGCATAGACATATATACAGAATGCTACCCTGCATGGAAAGAATGAAATTTTGCCACTTGCAACAGCGTGGATAAACTTGAAGGGTATTGTCCTAAGTGAAATAAGTCAGGCAGAGAAAGACAAACAGTATACGCTATCACTTATACGTGGAATCTAAATAATAAACCAAACTAGAGAATATAACAAAAAAAGAGCCTCACAGACATAGAGAACAAACTAGTGGTTACCAGTGGGAAGAGGGAAAGGGGGAGGGGCAAGATAAGGGTAGAGGTTTAAATGATACAAAGTACTATGCATAAAGCAAGCTATAAGGCTATGTTGTACAACAAAAGAAATACAGCCAATATTTTATAATAACTATAAGTGGAATAGAACCTTTAAAATTTGTGAATCATCCTATTGTACACCTGAAACATGTATAATATTGTACATCAACTATACCTCAATTAATCACACATATGTGGAATCTGAAAAAAGAAAAAAGGAGGAGATCACTAATGAGCTCATCTACAAAACAGAAACAGACTCACAGACACAGTAAACAACCTTATGATTACTGGCGGAAAGGGGGTGGGAAGGGATAAATTTGGGAGTTGAGATTTGCAAAAATGAGCCACTATATATAAAAATAGATTAAAAAAACAAATTTCTTCTGTACAGCACAGCAAACTCTACAGAATATCTTGTAATGAAAAAGAATATGAAAATGATTATATGCATGTATATGCATGACTGGGATGCTGTGCAGTGCACCAGAAATTGACACATTATAATAATCTTTAATGAAAAAGAATATTTAAATGAATATATGTATGTATATGCATGACTGGGACATTGTGCTGTACACCAGACATTGATGCCTTGTAACTAACTGTACTTCAATTAAAAAATTAAAAGAAAAAACATACAGTGATTCTCTTAACAAGTCCCACAAAGTTTAAAGCTTTTGTAAGGCTTTGGTGGAAAATTATATTTTTTACCACAGAACTTTATTTTTGGAAGAGAAATTTAAACTAAATATAGTTTTAAACAAAGAATAAGTTTCTATCCTATGACTTCCATGTTAGAGTAAAAGAGAAAACTTAAAAAAAGAGGAAATCAGGGGGGCTCTGATTAAAATGGCAGAGTGTGGTCATGGAGCTCACCTACCCCACTAACACATCAAAAATACATCTACATGTAGAATAATTCTCTCTGAAAGCTAGCTGGAACCTGGCAGCAGGACTCTTGTACAACCAAGACTGTAATAAAAATAAACATTTAATCAGGTAGGAAGGGAAGAAAGGAGACCTGTGCCACTGGGAGAGACTCAAAGGAAAAGGGAGCTTTTGTGGGCAGACACCCACTCCAGGGAGGGAGTGGTTCAAGTCACATATTGCACACCCAAGTCCTGGGGTCCCATCTGTTAGATACAAGCTTCTTTGGCTGGTTTAGGGGCATTGAGACTAACAGAAATGCTATGGGAACCTTGGATTACACTCTTCAGAAGCACCTGTGCCCCTGCTTGCTCCTGAGGCAGGGAGGTGAGGGGTGTGCTCCAGCGGTAGCCATGTTTCTCACAGCCACCTCATTGCACACCCCAGCCTGAGCCAAGCAAACATTCTGGTCCCACTCACTCCACATCACTGTGTGGCGCTGGGTCTGTGGTAGCCACAACTGGCAAAAAGACTTGACCTTGGGATGCAGAGATGACCTGGTTTTAGGGTGGATCCTGGATGGGGTGGCAGTGGCCATTTTTGATGCATCAGAATCAGCTCAGATCTCTGCTGGAGGTTGCTCCACCACAGCTCACCCTCAGTGAGGACCAAGAGACCCCACAAGCTTTGCTTCCTCTGCAGAGCACTTTCATAACATAACAGTCTGGCAGAGGTTGGTTATGAGGGACAAAGGGCACTGGCGCCCAAGGCTGTGTGTGAGTGGGACCACAGGTGTCTGCATTGGCAACATGTCTCTTCAAATATTTTCTCAGGTCCTTTCTCCCTCTCTTCTCCATCTGGGGTCCCTATAATGTGAATATTGTGCTTCTTGGAGTCCCAGAGGTCTCTTAAACTATTGTCAATTCTTTTCATTCTTTTTCTTTTTCTTGTTCTGTGGTAATCATTTCCACTGCTCTGTCTTCTAGCTCACTGATTCATTCTTCTGCTTTTGTTAGTCTACTCTTGGTTCCTTCTAGTGTATTATTCATTTCAGTTATTGTACTTTTCAACTCTGGTTGTACCTTATATTTTCTAACTCTTTGCTAAAAACTCCTAGCATCTTGCCCTGTGCATCTAGTATTCTCTCGAGTTCTCTGATCATCTTCACAATCATTGCTCTGAACTCTTTCTTAGGTGTATTTTCTCTTTCCTCATCACTTATTTCTTCTTCTTGGACTTTATTTTGTGCCTTTGCCCGGAACATATTCCTCTGCTGCTTCATTTTGTCAAAATTTATCTTTGTGTTTTATGTACGTGGTAGGTTGTTAGTTTTGTTACTTTCTCAGCCTTGGGGAAGTGGCTCTCTATAGGTGACGTTCTGTGCTTCCCAGCAGTGCACTGCCTTCCTGTCACCCAAGGGCCAGGGGCCAGCTTGTTCCAGGGTAGAGTCTGGCCTGCATTTATCTTCTTGTTCCATAGGCTACGGAATTGCTGTTTTCTTGCTTCTGGTATCTGCCTCCTGGTGGGCGAGGCTGGACCAGAGGCTTGTGCAGGTTTCCTCATGGATGGGACCAGTGCCTGCCTGCTGGTGGATGGAGGTGGTCATGGCCTTCTGGTGGGAAAGGCTGTGTCTTGAGGGGGGCATGTCTAGAGGCAGCTGTGGACTCAAGAAGTCTTTTAGCACCCTGTCTGATGATAGGTGGGACTGTGTTCCCATCCAGCTGTTTGGCCTGAGGTCCCAGCACAGGAGTCTACAGGCTGTTGGGTGGGGCCAGGTCTTGGTGATAATGATCCAAACAAAATGTCAGCCTCCAGGAAAGCTCCTGCAGACGAGTACTACCCAAATGTCTGCTACCAGTTTTTATGTCCCAGGGTGAGCCACAGCCACCCTCATCTCCCCAAGAGACCGTCCAAAACCAGCAGGCAGGTCTGGCCCAGGTTCCTATAAAATCAGTACTCAGGTCCCATGTGAGATTCTGTGTCTGCTTTTTAAGAGAGTAAATTCTCTGTTTTCCTTAGTCTTATGGAGCTTCTGCAATTAACTCTGCTGGCCTTCAAAGACAAATGTCCTTGCTCACCCTGGGAGTATGCAGGAAAATGTAAACTATGTACTCTGCCCTCCACACATTGCTACCAGTGGAGAGAAGAGATAAGAACCCATGTGCAAGGAATGTCTATTCCACTTACGGTACCCAGACGAGTACATCACACAACAGCAATTAGAAGCAGGAAACAACAACAATCAGGAGAAATTGTTTGATTACAGCAAAGATGATCCCAAAACCCTTGGAGAAACAGGAATAGTCAGTCCTCTTATATGAATCCCTTAGACTCAAAAAACATTAATTGTGGAACTAAAGAAAAATATGAAAGAATGATCTATGTTCACGTATATTAAAAATACTAATATTTAAACATTGATAATAATACTGAGTTTAAGTCAGCAAGCACATTTGTTGTTGCAGTTCGAACATGTTTAAAGTAGCATAAAATTCCAGAGCTGGAGAAGAATTAAGTATCATTAGTGTAATGCCCCCAAGCATAGCAAAAACCTCCACAGCCGGCGTGGCAATGCTGACGTCACACTTTTAAGCCTATTTCCCAGTCTAGTTCACACTGCGTTCTATATAATTTTATCAAAACTGAATTGGTTTTAATACCTTGATATTCCGTACTGTATACTTCTGTTTCTATCTTGGTGCTCAAATTCCTGCCCTTAGTGTCTACAGCCTGACCATGTGTTTTGCCTTTTTCTATTCAAAATTTACTATCAGTAGCTCTAAAGTCTGTATTTCACATGAATCTGAGTTATACCAAAATTTCACAGACAATTGCTTGTTCAATTTTGTCTCTATTTGTGAATTAGACATTTTGTTTAACGAAGCAAGGATTTCATGTGAGGAAACAGGTAAATAGGACATTAGGGTGGGTCTTGTCATGACCATTCAGATCACACCATGTGGGCAGCTTAATAATCTATCCAGGGATTACTTCTACAGACCATTTTATAAAATAGTTAATAAAAGGTTTGTAAGTAGGGTTTTAATACCATTTTCCATCTTTATCAATACTGAGATCCTACTAAAATGACAATACAATTATAAAAATCTTATTAATTCACAAAAATAAAGAAAACAGAAGCGGGAATAAGCTGACAAGAAATTTCAACAATACCTTGGAAAATTGAAAGCAGACAGAAGGTGATAACGGATGGAACAATGCTGAGGGGCCCTTAGTGGGCAGACAGAGCAGGCTGCAGATGGCAAGACAGCCAGTGTGCCCCGAAAAACAGTAGAGGCTGGGACTTTAACACCAAAGTAGAGGTCTGGAGTGAGACAGAGTTAAAAAAAAATGTGGATAGAGTGTTATGTGTGTCTAACACTCCGTAACAGCTATCACCACTATAAACATAGAGAACAACAGTGAGAAAACTTTTCTCTGTCTGGGAAAGAAACCTAAGGATTTGTCTCAGGGGAAATGGACCATTTCCAAAAAAAAAAAAAAAAAGTTACCTGAATTTGATATTCAGCTATCTCCAAGATAATTTTCTGCATACTTACTGATCACTCTTAAGCAAAGAACCTTATCAATACATGCAAAACTGCCAATCCACATTATATGGCTCAGTTTTAAATATCAACTGACAATCAACTATATCTGACCACTTAAGGACATTTTCTAGTATGAGTAATAGAGGGCACAGTAAGCAGAAATTATTGAGATAATGTGAGAAGGCTATAATCAGTTATACCAAATTTATATTACGTATATATCCAAATCAAAAATATATATGGATGTATGTAAGTGTGCATGTGCGTGTGTGTGTTGGAATTCCCCAGGATCATTCCTAGTTTCCACAATTCTCTATGATAACTCACAGAACTCAGAATATAGTTGTACTCATGCTATGATTTATTACTGCTAAAGGATACAAAACCAAATCAGCAAAGGGAAAAGTTCCATGGCACAAAAGACCAGAGAAAGCTAAATACAAGCTTCAGAGAGTCTTCTCCCAGCGGAATCATTCAGGATGTACTTAATTCTCCTACCAATGAGTTGGAACAGCATGTGAGAAATGTCACTCTTAGCATTTTTGCAAATGATGGGAGCACTCCTAAATCCAAGTTCCCAAGTTAAGAATAGAATGCCAACCGAGGGCTCATTTTGCAAACAGGATTTTTTTTTTTTCAGATAGCAGTCTGCTGTGTTAACTCTTTTCTAAAAAACATAAATATGCAGAAAAAATTTCCATTATGATAGAGTAATCACAGTCTACTCTGTTATCCTGCTAAATGCAGCTATAAAACCTGGAAATAATACATGAAGCAGTCATCCTCTCTTCTCCCGCCCTCTAGCTCCTGGCAATCTACTTTCTGCCCCAATGGATTTCTTTATTCTGGACATTTCATGCAAATAGAATTGTAAAATAGGCAGCCCTTTGTGCAAGTCGCAATGTGAATCAGTACTTTATTTATTTAGATGGCCGAATAATACTTCACTGTGTTGATATACCACATTTTGGCCATTTATTCATCAGTTGAAGAAACATTTGGGTTATTTCTATTTTTTGGATATTACAAATAATACTGCTATGAACATTTATGTACAGTTTTCCTTGAACGTATATTTTCAATCCTCCTGTGTATATGCCTAGAAGTGGAATTGTTGGTTTACATGGAAACTCTACATTGAGGAACTGAAACAATGTTTTCCAAAGTGGCTGCATAATTTCACATTCAATACCTTTGTCAACACTTATAATTGTCTTTTTAAAATTTTAGCCACCCTAGTGGGTATGCTTCATTTATTTTGTATCCCTTTTATGTCCACCTGCAGAACACCTGCTGTAGAATACATAACAAACATATTTTGACTCAGGGACTTAATGATAACTGAAATAAATACTATTCAAATCTATATAACTCAGGTGCAATTAAAGATTTTTTTTGAATTCCCTTATTAAAAATGATTTTTCTCTTCTATTTTACAATTTTTGGCATTGAAATCAATTAATCTGTTGGAAATAACTTTCTTGTAAATACTGAATGAACTTCAAAATATTTGCATTCTTATTTTCAGGCATTTCAGACTTTTTTCCAGGCATTTTTTTTCAGACATATCATATATCATGAGGTCCACAAAATTTCACAGCCACTGCAAGTGGTATTTTCATAAGATTTATTCTAATCTGCTCTTATTTCATCAGCTTACTTTCCCATATTTTCCTTTCTCTGATTTCAGCCATTGTTTTCAGTTTACTCTCAAATCACAGGCTTTTTAACAGGATGTAAAAGAAAAACAAAAGCAAACGGGAAGTCATTTTCAAAGACAGAGAAACCTGTTCCCACCTCCACCATTACTTGGGTCTCTGTGAAGCATTAACTGTAAAGATCCTTTTAACATTAAAAAAATGAGCTTGTTTCTTATACACCATTGTAGCAATAACAAAACTAGAATGCTTCACAGAGATATAAAGAGAGTTTTGATTTTGTGTAGCATCTAATAAGTGGAATTTGTGTTGTATTACAATTTATTACTAGGGAAATTTAGCTCATAAAAGTAAGAACATCTTTATTTGTCACAGTATGCCCAATACCAGTCAAAAACAAATCCAGACTAACATCTATAAGAGAAAAAAATAACACTTAGAGTCACCTGTTTGATTTTTGTTTATGCTTCAACTCCAGCACTAAAGTGTTCTTTGTTGATTATAGAAACAATTAGCTTTCAATAATTAAGTGGAAATAAAATGTAACTGATGACTTTCATAACTGCTCTTCCCTGCTGATGTGTTAACTGATGTGGACAACCTATAATTTTTATCCAGTTACCTGTAATTGACTGAGGTACTGTACTTGGCTGTTTGAGCATGTCAGATATTTTCAGCCTTTCAGACAACTTCGTCACATCTATCTAAACTTAACCACTTATAACATAGGTTAGAGGACTTGTAAACACTTTATTGTTTACATAAACCAAAGAATTTTTGCATTTGTTATGCAAAACCATTAAATAATTGCATAAATTCTAGTAGATTCCAAATCAAACCATATTGAAAACCCTTACCATGTGCCTGTTTTCACAGGGCAAGTTTTTTAGCTTTTTCTTGTTTTCTTTTTAAACATCTGTGTTTGTTTATTGGCAGTATAAATATTTAAAGAGAGGAAAAGAAACCTCAAAACTGTAAGTGAAATCAGCTGTCGCAGCCCCCTGTTGCTTGAAATAAACTTCATGGAACTTTTCAGTGTGAACACGTTAGAACACTGGAGTGAAGTCAACAAAAGAATGAGTAATCTTCTTAATGTGTTGTTTATTTTAAAAAGTAAATGAAGAAGTGATTCTCTTCAGAAAGAAATTATAAGATTTTATTGGGTGACTAGTGTTCTATAGCCCAGGCTGTTAGCTTTAAACTCTGCCCCAGTGTTGTTAACCAGAGTCTCCAGAAAGAAGCTTACTACATTTAAAAAAAATCGTAAAAGCTCTCAGAAACAATATTTCTTAAGCCTTTTGCTAATTCGTTACAACCAAAGATTTGTGTAAAATTGCTTGGTACCAAATCATTGCATTTTTTTTCTTCAAGTTTATATTTCTTATCTGTTCTAAGGATTATTGTTTAACCATGTTAATTGGTTAAATCACAGCACAATGCAAATGGAGATTTTAAAAGTCTTGCTTTGTATAGCTGTTGGCTAAATCTTTTGTGACTTTGTTTTAGAAGATAACTGTGTTCTAATTAGATGGAGGATAATACTGTTAAAGCCAGTGCTTCCTGTGATAGGTCCACATGTGAGTGCCGTGTTGTGTGTTGTGTGTGTGTGTGTGTGTGTGTGTATGGGTTCAGCCAGAATATGAATGTGCAACTCAGACCTTTTTGATATATGTCTTATTTATCTTGTTTAGTTCAAATTAGGAAATTTATAGGCTGGAATAGACAGGGGATTTGGAGTGTTCATACCATGCATAATTATATTAATGGAAAGGCCATTACTTGACACGTTGATGGACATTATACGTGCTTCAGCTATATGAAGGGAAATCAACTACAATTATCAAAGAGGAAAAAAAAAAGTTCCCTCCAGGCACGAGAGACCAAAATAAAACATTTTCTGCCTTTAGTTTTCAGAGGGGGCATTGCTTCACTCTGAAGTATCTTCAGTTCATTATAAAGCTGCATCTGGTATTTATGCCTTGTAGATTTAAAAAGGTAACTCAAATCCATTATTTCACAGTGGAAAATGAGGCCTAAAATTTTCAATATTTGTCTGGGCAAAGTCATGAAGACAGGCCAAGCTATTTTGTACATATGTTTTCATTTTGTTGTTCTTTTGACCAGCAGATTACTTGTGATGCTAATACATATATGGAAGAAATACAAAGTCTTTGTGATGTCAATAGATTTGTGGAAGAAAGCATCCATAAATTAATTGTTGAAACTGATGCATGTCTATTTCCATACGCCAAGTAATAATTTAAAATGATCTTAAGTCAGCCAAGGTTGTTGGCATCAGGAAACTTTATTTTGAATTACAAATCCTTCTGTCTCCAAGTAGGTGACTTGGAGTAAGTTACTTCTGTTCACTGTGCCTCAATTTGCACTTCTGTAAAATGAATTGTTTGCAAAAGATCATTTCTAGGTTTCTCTCCTGATCTGTACATAATTTATGATATAGGTTTTAACTATAGGTTTGGTAAAATTGTGCTTCCTGGGGTCTTCTGCCACAGTGAGTTAGTTCATGTGAAGCAGGTATCTGCCAGAGCCCAAGGTCATCTGCAGTTGAATATGCTCCCTTACACACGCAATTAATATTGCACTTGTGACTCCCCTCAGCTCCATGACCAGGAGGTGCTCAAATTCATTTACCGGCCAGTCTTAAATCAACTGGACTCTTGTAGAGGCAATTCTATTTCATCAGTCCTGAAGAAATTCAAAGTCCTAAATTTCCAAGAGAAAAAATTTGACCACAAACCGACATGACACATTATTCAAATTTAACTGAACACTTATTCATGGAAGCTTAATAAGTTTTTATGTTTTGGTCAGATGTTGCAAATTAAAAGGTATAAAAAGGCGTATACTCTTTTTATGGAAGGTACTTGGGTGATTTCTAATACGTACTCAGAGAAATAGTATGTATCACCTTTTGAGAAGGTTCTTTTTTGTATCAGAATTCATCTTTTTAATAGGATACCACAGTGAAAAGCAATTATCTTTGCAGAATCAATTCACATATATTCAAATGAGGTTTAGACTAAAACTATGAACCCTTGTGCCATCTAGTCTATTAAATGGTCATGTGACACCTGATATACTTACCTAAAAGATTTTGGCGAGCATTAAACAACAGTATTGATACACTCAGAGAATGTTTAAAGTGATAGACGATGACATGTCAATATTCTCAAGAGCCAACTTGCTAAACTTCCTTCTTATTTTAGGGAGTTAAAGTGTTCCCCTCCTTCAATAATTTCCATACTCTTCAGGGTAAAAACTGAATACAAACTAGGGCTCCATGTGTTACTACAACAACAAAAATGACAAAGAGACCTATTGGTATATGTTTGGCTCCATTCAGTAATGACTGAATGTTAACACACACAAAGACACAAACACACAATCCTATAAAATAAAACCGCTTGTACAATCGCTAATTATGGAATGAAATCCAGGGTGCCTTGTACATCATTAAGGTAAATATAGCCATTTTGGTAACTTTCTAGTAAATCCAGTCCTTTTTATTTACATAAATGGAAGAAGGGGTCTTTTCCTCTACAATGATTTTGCTCCACTGTGGAACATTCATTTCTCTCCATCTGTAGTCCTAACTACCACCGGAACTCCTTCCGAATGATTTCAGCTACAGGCTCAGATGTGTTTAATTCTCCATTTTCCAAATCATTAAAAATGGGTCCCTTTCCTGAAGGTTTTCTGACAAAGAGAAACTCAGCTCTCTTTAATTAAATCCACTGGCCTGGAACAGCAAAGAGAAGTAAACTCAGGGGATTACAACAGGAAGAGACTGCTTAGATCAAAGGAGATGCTCACGTGGTACGAAGATCAGAAAATGAATTAGAAAAGTCTCTGGAGAAAACTGAAAGTTTAGCAACCCACAGCCTTCCAGGCTAAATTTGGCTGCACCATTTATTAGCTAGATGACTAAGTACAAGTTATGCTTCACCCTTCTGAGCATGAATGCCCTCATCAGTAATAAGATGATACCCAACTCTCAGATTTTTCCTAGAATGAAATACGCAGGATGAGAAAGTAACTAACCTTTGGTTAGTGTCTCTCATATGTTCTTCAATATACATTTCAATTAATCTTCACATGAATCCTTCAAAATATTTGCCACTGCATGCATTTTACAAATAAATATAGAAGAACATAAGAAAATTCAAAAACAAATATTGCATGCTCGAAGTCACACAGTTAGTAATTAGAACTGAAAATCATGATTTAAAAACAAATATGCTATACTTCAAAATGCAACTTCTTTATGCTAACTAGTGATTCCTTTGCAGACCTTCCAATAAATATTATTTTTATTCATTTAAAGAAACATTAGAATGAGTTAGAGAAAAGATCTTCAAAAAGTCTCATTTCTGTCACCAAGTATAGGTACCTCAGAGCAACAGCACGTAGATCACATATCAGTCTAATGAGAAGTGACATTACAGAGAAAGACCTGATTTCATAACCAGGTTTCCCATTGACTAGATCCGGGTTTGGAAAAAATTAAATTATCTGAATCTTGGTTTTCTTGTCTGTACAATGGGAATCCTCAAAGCCCTATCACAGATTTGTTATAAAAATTTAAGTAGGAGTAGTTGGATCAAGGAAGCCAGATAAGCTGATATGTATACTTTATTTCTTATGTAAAATCTCATTAAATGGCTGAGCAAACAAATCTTGAATAAAGAAATAGTAACGAGAGAAAGAAGAGTAGCATCAGAAAGCCATGCATTTGGGGGAATTCCTGAAAAATCACACAGTAGGATGCACCAGTTCTATGGAGAAATAAGACTGGAGAATATCACTTCACTAATACCCCGCAGAGGAAATCTACTGAGGAGCAAGTATCATGAATACAGAGTGTCGCCTGTTGATAAAAGATAAGAAAGGCATCCTGGAGAAGTAAGAGGGGTTGCACTTAATGCCAGGACAAAATAAATACATCTCTGAAATACTTACTTCAGCATGCAGTCTAGTAAGATGGAAAAAAAAGGAATCTAAGGAATAACAAGGAATATTAAAGAAAAATATTATTGAGCAAATCAAACTATAATACTTATATTTAGAAGTAATATTGAATAATGAAAAAATGGCATCCCATATTCACTGGTGGTGGTTCAAGACTCACAGACAAAGCACACCCTGGAAGACACAGTGACGGAAGAGTGAAGTAGCCTGCTCCTAACATCTCCAGACCACTTCCAGCCGTATCCATGTCCCGCTTTTGCCTATGTTGAAGCTGTTTCAAGAATATCAGCTATTTGCATCTTGTGAGTCCTTTTAGCAATCGAATACTTAAAGTAATTAAAAAACAGTTATCAGAATCTGTATTCTTTTTCCTGAGTACCAGGCTATGTTAGTTATATATGACCTTAGGCTCTCGCGAAACCAGGTGCAAGTCATAAATTCATCAACAATGCTACTTTCAAAAACACACAAATTCATGGTTGCCCAACAT
This sequence comes from Camelus bactrianus, assembly GCF_048773025.1. NCBI lineage: Eukaryota > Metazoa > Chordata > Mammalia > Artiodactyla > Camelidae > Camelus > Camelus bactrianus. Next base: position 26,805,001 of record NC_133567.1, on the reverse strand, counting down.
CATTTACATCTAGTTAGTACATTCTGTAACTTTGGCCAAGGTCACTACCAGGCTTCAGACATCCCTGAAAGAAGTGTGTAGTCAATCCTGCCAGGCTAAGATTCATCCCTTCTTATACATATTATCTTCAGAATCATGTGGCTAAGTCAAAGTTTTATTAATTTTTTAATCCAAATAAAACTCAGCAAATTGTGAAGAGTAGATGTCATACAAATTATATTATTTGATCATAATAAGATAGGATCAGAAAAAAATAGCTCTTTTCAGATTTAGAATAATTTTTCTATCCCTATCTTATCCATGTACCCATCAAAATTATATGTTAAAGTTTATCAGGTATTTCAAGGAATATATAAATTATATTGCAAAACTGGAATGATCATGTCAATGGGGCAGCACAAAATCATTTGGGAATCCTGATCACCATTCACAATAAAAGCTATTAGAAAAATAAAATTAGAAAGAAATTCCCAAAATGTCTTAAAGGGTACTATTAGATGCCTATAAAAATATTACTATTACTAGTAAAACTCAAGTGAAAACTATTGTCAAGATAAAGCAGAAGTAGTAAGCAGGATACCAATCAGAGGAAACAAAGCTAATCACATTAATGAACTATAAAAGTGTATATCAATAAAATATCTCAGGATAAATGATCAACATAGTAAAGTAAATAATGATACTAGGAGAACGTATTAAAACATATATTCTTTATAACAAATGTATGAGGTATTTGCTGTTATTCCATTTTGCAGATGAGGAAACTTGGGTGCACACTGGCTACATACTATAAATTATGAATAACCAAGGGAAAATTTGAATTCAGGTGGGGCAGCCTGGTTGCAGAATCTATATGTTTAACCCCCGTGCTGAGTTTTTCAATATAGCAGAAACAACCAAATAGAAAATGCAATTGTAATAATGTTTCAACAAGAGACATCATTAAATACTTGAGAGGAATCTAACAAGAGAAAGGCATGACCCATTGAAAAATATACAGTAATAGCCAAGAAAATTTTGAGATGGAAAAAAATAATAAATGGCATGCCTGTCATTTAACTAATAAAATGATATAAAAAGCTCTATTAAATACAGGGGAACAATATGTAATTGGTGCAGGAAAAAGTAAATGGGTTGATAAAGCAATTGAAAATTAGAAACACTTATATCTGATGTAGTTTTGATAAAGTGGCATTGTGCATCAAAGGAAAAATAATGTATTTAATCATGTTGGGATAATTTGGTCTTTACTTGTGAAGATAAACATTCACACTCCTTCCAAATATTTTATACAGTTTAATAAACTATAGATAGACTACATAGCTAACAATTATAAATGCATAAGAAACAGATATGGAAGACTGTTTTAGTAAATTTGCAGCTAGAAGGCTTTCCTAAACAAGACAAAGATGAAATCCAGAAGCCATAAAGCTAAAAGGTCAGTATTATTTAATTATTAAAAAAAGTTCAGTATGATGAGACACAACAGTAATCAAATTAAAAAAAAAAAGAATTCTGCAAGAAAACAATTTGTGAAGTAAATATTAAACAAATTAACATATAGAATATATTCAGATATATAGAGAGAATTCAAAATCAATTGAGTAAAATAAAGTTACTAAAGAGAAATTTATATATGGAAAAATATAAATAACAAATTATTTTAAAAGATGTCTACTTTCTCTAATAGGGAAATAATTCAAAATATTATTTTGCACTCATCTGGATTAGTTTTCTATTGCTTCCATAATAAGTCATCAAGAACTCAACAGCTTAAAACAACATAAATTTATTATCTTACAGTTTTAGTGATTAGAATTCTGATACAGATGTCACTGAGCTAAAATCACAGTGTTGGCAGGGATGTGTTTCTTTCTGGAGGCTGTAGGAAGCACCTGTTTTCTTGCCTTTTTCAGCTTCTAGAGGCTTCTCGCTATGCTCCTGTGATTCAGCTTATGTTACTTTAGGTTGCCTTTCGTCTGAGGTCCCAGGAGGAGGGGTGTTTTGGGGCTAGATGAGCCATATCAATATATTTCAGAATTCTACAGCTGTATATATAAGATTGTCTCAAAATGTAAGGACTCTTTATTATTTCAAATACTGATCATTTTAGAATTCTAACTTCTTTCATGTTACGCTGCAAATGTTGTCATAATATGCTTTCTCTCTGTTTTATTACAGTATAGCTATTTTATAATGTTATATTAGTTTCAGGTATACCATGCAGTATTCAATATTTTTAATAAATTATACTCCATTTAGAGTTACTGTGAACTGCAGGCTATATTATCTGTGCTATACAGTATATCTTGGTATCTTATTTACTTTATATGTAGTAGCTTGTAACTCTTAATCCCCTACCTCTAACTGGCCCTTCCTCCCATCTCTCCTAACTGGTCACCACTAGTTTGTTCTCTGTATCTGTGACTGTTTCTGTTTTGCTATATTCATTCATTTAATTTTTTGCATTCCACATATAAGTGATAACATAGTATTTCTTTCTCTGTGTGAGTTATTTCATTAACTATATTACCCCCCATTTTTCTGTTTTTTTGGGGGGCAGGACTGATTTTTCCCTCTAACTTCTGTACAATCTTTTTACTGAGAAGATGATTCTGTACTTCTTTCGATGTATTCCATCTTTATCCCTGCTACCCACAGCACTAAGTTCAGCACAGAACTACACTAGGACTCAGTATAATTTGATAACAATAGTTAAGGTATATTAATGTTGGACATAAGGACTTAGATATTATTAGCCCCATTTACTCATTAGCATTTTGTGGGAGCAATCTTTTGTCATTCAGGAGTTTTCCACGTATTTAACGCACTCTTGAATGTTCTTCATTAGAATAGCCAAAACACCCACGGACATTTTCAAGTTTATATTTCTAAATGGATAGTTGGGAAGACTCAGGCTGAAGAAACTAGCCAAAATCAAATTTATGGGGCATGCAGAGAGAAAGCAAAAACCAGTACTTCTTGACTGTCTCTCCCTCTCTGGTCCCATTCTGTTATTCTGTTTCATAGACTTATTTTCAAAATGCTACATTTACATAGTCAACTAAACTTTCTATTTTCCCATACAATTGAGTCAACTTCTCAACATTCCATTAGCTTGATTTCTTTATTGTTATGAATGTATTTTATCATTGTAAACAATTAAAAAAAATCAGTCTTAGTGGAGAAAATCATATTTCACTGGACTCTGCTTTAACCATAAATCTTCTATTGATAAAAAGAAACATAATGGTAAATCTGCTTAGTTATGATATAAAGGTAAGAACTTAGTATAAATTAGAGTGGACTACTTGTCAATTTGATGAACAAATTAACATTAAACTTAGTCTTTTCTAATAAAAATTATCATCTGAAGGAAGAAATAAAGTTCTTTTGTAGTGACACAGTAGTATATATACACTAAAGTGTGAGCCAGCAAAACATATATTTTGCCAACAAAATAGCAAACTTCTAGATTTCTTTTCCTGATTTGGGTGGGTGAAGGACAGCACATGTCACATAAGGAATAAAATTCAAAACTCTAAAATATTTGTATAATATAAATATCTGAAAATATTTATAGTCATCCCAATCATTGATTTACTTAATGGATACCCTGAAAGTCTACAATATACATGAAAAATCTAAATTCTTCTGGGTAAAGAATGTGCATGTCCAAAAAAAATACTTGATGGGAAGCTGGAAGAACATAAATTAGTGCTGAAAAGCTAAGCCAGACTGCGAGAGGTCTGGGGATAAGCACAGAGGAGTTTGGTTGCATCGACCTGTGATACAGTCAGTCAGTGAGTGTTATTATCACTTCAGCTTAGGTGTCGCCTAGAGAAGGGCTGTGTGGTCTGTGCACTGAGGGGACAGGGTCTGAGTGTCGCCTAGAGGAGGGGCTGTGCGGTCTGCGCGGTCTGCGCACTGAGGGGACAGGGTCTGATCTACTTAAGACAAAGTGGGAATATCGAGCCCAGAGGCAGCTGATCCGAAAGACTTCCGCATAGCTGCAAAATATGGGTGTGTTAACAGTAGCATTCAGGAAGAAATCAACTTTGCCTCTCAACAAATACTGAGACACATTTGACTATTATAAAACAGAAGCCAGGAGATGCACAAGAATCTCTAGATACTTAGCAAGACTGAACACAGAGGCAAACGCCGCTCCGTAGAAATCCTTCTGACAGACTAGAAATGGAATGAAGGGGTCCTAATTGCTGGTTAGACAGAGTTACACAGACCAAGTTGTAGTGTCTAAAAGTGGTCCAACCAGTTAATGCTTAATACCAGTTTAGTATTGTATTTCCTATTAACTAAACTTCTTGATATAATTTGTTGTAAGAGTGTTTGTCTAGTATTTTAGCTGTTGCTAAAAAGTGCTGGGAAAGAGGAAATATACCTCCTGGCAAATGTCTATGAGACTAATTATCCAAAGAAATTCATGCCACACATACAACAAATTGAGGTGTTGTCTGTGTAGGTGAAAACAAAACTCTTAATTGGACATTGTTCAATTTTCATTCAAAATCTACTGTACCACACGGTTGTGTTTGAGGTGAGTTTGCTCTAAGCAGATACTTTTATTTATGGTTAGGGCAAGAATATACATGAAAAGATCAATAGAAGGAAACACTGATTCCTAAACAAATGATGGCCCCCCAAAAAGCTTAAGGCTCACCTAAATCCCCTCTGCTCAGAAATTCCCTTCACCCAGCCCAAACAGGTGCATCTCCTGTTCTTAAAAATCTCAGTGATGACGATGATGATGATGATGATGATGATGATGATGATGATAATAATAATGATAATAATAATACTCTTGTCCCATGCTATGGCTCAACCAGCCATAGTCACCCAATGGATTTCTTATAGCTCATGAGCTCCTGATAGAAGACCGGGGAGACTAATGGATATTGTCTTAAATTCTTCTCTGTAGAATAGATATGTATTAAGAAAGGGAATTGATTTGTCCATACTTCAAGAAACACAGGTTCATCAAAACAACACTGGACTAGTATTAATGATGGAATAGGTGAGTTCAGGTGCTGACAGGACTGGGAAGGTTACTTTTGTTACTCACCCACTCTGCACATGTGCCTTGCACTTACAGGGCCTTTCCTTAGGCTGCCTGCTGAAGGTCTCTCATAGTAGTGTTTTCTGGAGCTATTATTAAAGAAAAATGGATGTTTCTTGATTATTTACCATGTACCACACTCTTGAAAATGCATAGTCTTATTTAATCATTAGGAGAAATTTTGTAGTATATTATTATCCCCTTTTGGCAAGTGGAGTGGATACCTATTCATAACTTGCTGAAAGTTTTAGAGTTATGTGTGATATTAAGAGGCAGACAGTAGCCTTGAACTCAGGTGTTATAATTCGAAGTCAGAACCGAGGCTTTGTCATCAGACACAATTTAAAAAATTTATTATTTTTATTGAGTATAGTTGATTTACAATAATGTGTTAGTATGGTGTATGGTAAAGTGATTCAGGTATATATCTGAACATATGTATGCATATATATACATATATATATATATATATATACACACACATACTTTTTTCAGATAATTCAGATTATTTTTCATTATAGGTTATTACAAGATACTGAATATAGTTTCCTGTGCTCTACAGTAAATCCTAGTTTCTAATCTATTTTTCTGTATATGATAGTGCATACCTGTTAGTCTCATACTTCTAATTTGTTCCTCTTCCTCCTTCCCTTTCCCCTTTGGTAACCATAATTTTGTTTTCTATGTCTGTAAGTCTTTCTGTTTTGTAAATAAGTTCATCTGTATTATATTTAGATTCCATGCACAAGTGACCTCATATAATATTTGTCTTTCATGGTTTCACTTAGTGTGATATTCTCCAGGTCCATCCATGTTGCTGCAAATGGCATTATTTCATTCTGTTTTATGAGTAATGTTACATTATGTGTATATATCACTTCTTTATCCATTCATATGCTGCTGTCTTGGCTATTGTAAATAGTGGCTGTTATGAACACTGGAGTGTATATATCTTTTTGAATTAGAGTTTTTGCCTTTTCCAGATATAAGCCCAGGAGTGAGATTGTTGGATCATATGGAAGCTCTATTTTTAGTTTTTTAAGGACCCTCAGTACTATTTTCCATAGTAGCTGCACCAATTTACTTTCCCACCACGAGTCTAAGAGTGTCCCCTTTCCCCTGCATCCTCTTCGGTGTTTATTGTTTGTAGGCATTTTGATGATAGCCATTCTGCAAGGTGTGAGGTGATAGCTCATTGATGTTTTGATTTTCACTGAGCATCTTTTCCTGTGCTTGTTGGCCATCTCTATGTATGTCTTCTTTGGAGAAATGTCTATTCAGGTCTTCTGCCCATTTTTGATTGGGTTGTTTCTTTTTTTGCTATTGAGCTGTATTTGTATATTTTTGATATTAACCCCTTGTTGGTCACATTATTTGCAAATATTTGCTCCCACTTTGTCTATTGTCTTTTTACTTTGTTTACAGTTTCCTTTGCTGTGCAAAAGCTTTTAAGTTTGATTAGGTCCCATTTGTTTATTTTTGCCTTTCTTTCTTTTTCCTTAGGAGACTGACCTAAGAAAATATTGCTATAATTTATGTCAGAGAATGTTTGACCTATGTTTTCTTCTAGGACTTTTATGATGTCTTATCTTATATTTAGGTCTTTTCACCATTTTGAGTTTATTGTTGTATATGTTGTGAGGGAGTGTTCCAATTTCATTGATTTACACAAGGCTGTCCAGCTTTCCCAACACCACTTGCTTGTCTTTTCTCCATTGTATATTCTTGCTTCTTTTGTCAAAGATTAATTGCGTATAAGTATATGGTTTTATTTATGTTAATTCCATTGTTCTATATGTCTGTTTTTGTGATGATACCATGCTGTTTTGATGACTGTAGCTTTGTAGTGTTTTCTGAAGTATAGGAGGGTTATACCTCCAGCTTTGATCTTTCTACTCAGGGTTTCTTTGGCAATTCTGAGTCTTTTGTGGTTCCATATAAATTTTAGGGTTATTTGTTCAATTTTGTGAAAAATACCATGGGTAATTTAATAAGGATTGCATTAAATTTGTAGATTGCTTTGGGTAGTATGGCCATTTAAACAATATTAAGTCTTCCAGTCCAAGAGCATAGGCTATCTTTCCTCTTCTTTGAATCTTCAATATATTTTATCAGTGTTTTATTGTTTATTGTCAGCATATAGGGTTTTCGCCTATTTCTTAGGTATTTGATTTTGTTGATGTGATTTTTTTTCTTCTTCATTTTATTCTACGTATTTTTTCTTTTTAATGCCCAGTGTTTTAGTCCTTTCTTTTTTCTTTTTTTTTAAGAGAGGGCTGTAGGGAGGTGATTAGGTTTATTTATTTATTTTTATTATTATTTTTAATGGACACACTTGGGAGTGAATCCAGGACCTTGTGCATGTTAAGCATGCACTCTACTACTGAGTACAGCTACTACCCTACCCCTGTTGACATGATTAAAGTAAGTTTTTTTAATAATTTTCTCTTTCTGATATTTTATTGTTAGTGTAAAGAAATGCGACAGATTTCTATATATTAATCTTGTATCCTGCTACTTTGCTGAATTTATTAATTGTAGTAGTTTTTGTGTAGAGTCTTTAGGGTTTTCTGTATAAAGTGTCATGCATCTGCATATAATGACAATTTTACCACTTCCTTTCCAATTTGGATTCATTGTTATCTGTTTTTCTTATCTGATTGCTGTGGCTAGGACTAACAATACTATGTTGAATAGAAGTGGTGAGAGTGGACATCCTTGTCTTGTTCCAGATTTTAGTGGGAAGGCTTTCAGCTTTTTACTGTTGAGTATTATGTTGGCTGTGGGTTTATCATAAATGGCCTTTATTGAGATATATTGAGATATATTCCCTGTCTACCCACTTTGGCAAAAGTTTTTATCATGAACAGATGTTAAATTTTGTCAAATGCTTTTCTTGTATCTATTGAGATTATCATGTAATTTGTTTCTTTTCTTTTGTTGATGTGGTGTATCACATTGCTGATTTGCATAAGTTGAACCATCCTTACACCCTGGAATGACTCTAACTTGATTATAGTGTATTTTTATGTATTACTGGGTTCATACAACATATTTGCTAATATTTTGTTGAGGATTTTTGCATCTATATTCATCAAAGATATTGGGGTAAAATTTTCTTTTTTGTAGTGTCTTTGGTTTTGGTTTCAGGGTGATGGTAGCTTCATAGAATGAATTTGGGAGTGTTCTCTTCTCTTAAATCTTTTGGAATAGTTGGATAAAGATAGATAAAAGTACTTTTTTTTTTATGTTTGCTAGAATTCCCCAGTGAATCCATTCAGTCCAGGACTTTTGTTTGCAGGGATTTTTTTTATTAGACATTCTGTTTCACATCTAGGGATCAATCTGTTCATCTTAGATAATATGAACAGATATTTCTTGACTCAGTTTTGACAGGCAGTATGTTTCTAGAAACTTGTCCATTTCTTCTAGGTGGTCCAATTGTTGTCTATAACTCTTCATAGTGTTTTCTTATGATTCTTTGTAATTCTGCATCATCAGTTGTCATTTCTCCTCTTTTATTTCTTATTTTGTTTATTTGGTTCCTCTCTTTTTCTTCTTGGTGAGCCTGGCTGTAAGTTGGTCAATTTTGTTTACCTTTTCAAAAAAGTAGATATTGGTTTTATATTCTTTTCTATTGTATTTTTTTCATCTCAACTTCATTTATTTCCTCTCTGATCTTTATTATTCCTTCTTTCTGCTGACTTTGGGTTCTGTTTGTTCTTCTTTTTCTAATTTTTTTAGGTGTTATGTTAGGTTGTTTATTTGAATTTTTTTAAACATTTTTTATTGATTTATAATCATTTTACAATGTTGTGTCAAATTCCAGTGTTCAGCACAATTTTTCAGTCATTCATGGACATATACACACTTATTGTCACATTTTTTTTCTCTGTGAGTTATCATAACATTTTGTGTATATTTCCCTGTGCTTCTTATTTCTTGAGGAAGACTTGTTTCTTTATGAGCTTCACTCTTAGAACTGCTTTTGATGCATCCCACAGATTTTGTAAGATTGTCATAGTCTTGGGATATTTTCTAATTTCCTCTTTGATTTCATATTTGGCACATTGGTTTCTTGGTAGCATGCTATTTAGTTTCCATGTAATCATCACCACCCCTCCCCCCATTTCTCTTTCTGTTGTTGATTTCTAGTTTCATACTGTTGCAGTCAGAAAAGATGTTTGAAATAATTTCTATCCTCTAAAATTTGTTGAGGCTTGTTTTGTGACCTAGTATGTGGTCTAACCTAGAGAATGTTCCATGCACATTTAAAAGGAAAGTTTATTCTGTTTTTGTTTGTTTTTAGATGTAGTATCTTGTTGATATCAATTATGTGATATCATGTTTTCTATTTTGTCATTTTTCTATTTTTCTATTATGTCATTTTAGGGTCTCTGTTGCCTTACTGATTTTTCTGTCTAGAAGACCTGTCCATTGACATCAGTGGGATGTTAAAGTATCCTAATATTATTGTTTCCCTGTCAATTTTCTCCCTTGACATTTGTCATTATTTGTTTTATATGTTTAGGTGCTTCTATATTGGTGCATATATGTTAATGTATATAACATCCTCTTCTTATATCGATCACTTTATCATTACATAGTGTCCTTCTTTGTTTTTCTTTATAAACTTTGTTTTAAAGTCTATTTTGCCTGATATGAATATTTTTACTCTTTCTTTCTTGTCCTTTCCATTTACATGGAATATTCGTCCACCCTTTCACTTTTAATCTATGTGTGTCTTTTACTCTAAAGTGAGTCTCTTGTCAGTAGCATATTGTGGTTCTTTTTTAAAAAATCCAATTAGCCACTTTATGTCTTTTGATTGAAACATTTATTCCACTGACATTAAGAGTATGTATTTATTGCTATTTTAAACCTTGTTTTCCAGTTGATTTTGTAGTTCTTCTTTGTTCCTTTCTTCTTCTTTTTGCTTTTCCTTTTGTGATTTAATGATTTTCTTTTGTATTATGCTTGAGTTCCTTACTTTTTCTTTTTTTGTGAATCTACTGTATCTTTTTGATTTGTGGTTCCCCTGGTTTTCAAGTATGTTAAACAATAACACTACTCACTTTAGATTGATAGTCATAGAAGTTCAAACACATTCTAAAGGATTTACATTTTTTATCCCTTACCCTATATTTTGTGATTTTAAAATCATATTTTATATCTTCATATTTATGCTTTTGCTCTTTAATTGTAGTTATAATCACTTTTACAATTTTTTATTGCTTTTTAATCTGTATACTGGCTTATTGAAATGCTCTTCAATCTTTTTATATATTTACCTTTTCTATTGTGTTTTTCTTTTTAAAGAAGAGTTTTCAATATTTCTTTTTGGTTAGGTTTAGTATTGCTGTAGTCTTTTAGTTTTTGCTTGTTTGAGAAAATCTTAGTTTCTCCCCCTATTCTAAATGATAATCTTTCTGGTTAGAGTATCTTAGGTTGAAGATTTTTCCATTACAGGACTTTGAATATATCTTGCCACCTCTTTCTAGACTACAAAGTTTCTGTAGAGAAATCAGCTGATAACTTACAGGGGTTTCTTTGTAAATTACTCTTTTTATTTATCTCTTGCTGTCTTTAGAATCTTCTCTTTATACTTAACTTTTGTCATTTTAATTATATGTTTTTGTGTAGGTCTGTTTGAGTTTATGTTGTTTGAGATCGTCATTGCTTCTTGTACTTGGATATCTGTTTCCTTCTTTAGGTTTAGGAAATTTCAGTCATAATTTGTTCAAATACATTTTTGATCTGTTTTTTTGTTTCTTCTCCTTCTGGAACCTCTATTATGCATAGGTTTGCAAGTTTTATATTGTCCCATAGATCTCATATGGTGTTTTCTTTTATTGATTGATTGATTGATTGATTGCCTGCTATTCTAGTTACGTGATTTCCATTATTCTATCTGCCAGATTATTTATTTGTTCTGCATTATTTAGCCTGTTATTCATTGCTTTTAGCTTGGTTTTTACGTTGGCAATTGGGTAGTCTAACTTTGATTGGTTCCTCTTTATTACTTCTAGTTCCTTGTTACAGTAATATGAATTTCTATAGATAAGCTTTCTTAATTCCTTTAGCATTTTTATTACCTCTTTTTTTCGAGTTTGGGTTTTAGTAGACTGGATGGTCTGTTTCATTGTTTGTTCTTTTGGAGGATTTCCCTTGTTCTTGAAATTTGGAGTAGTTCCTGTGCTCTTACATTTTCCTTAAATTTCTCTGTCTCTGTGATTTTAGGAGAAAGTTATCTACTGTGATTTTAAAGGGCTGTTTTTATGTAGGAGAATCCATCTGTAGACTGTGTGAGTCCAATATTTTAGGTGAAAAGATTCTTTTTGGTATGAATGCCTGACAAATCTTTCTTCAGAGTATACTGGCTGTTATACATTTGATAAGGGGTATGATTGAGGTTTTGATGATCATGGCCTACACTAGATGTTCAAAGGGGCCTTCCATTTGCTCTATAACCGTCACTGTCCTGTCAGGTTGGAATCTGCTACCTAGTTATTGGAGTAGAAGCCCCAGATCCAGCTCCAAGGTGAGGTGTGAGATTGGCAGGATTGGAGTACTCCTGCTGGGAAAGGAGCCTCTGCGTATTCCATCCCAGGGACTGTACATCAGGGCTGTGTGATTCAGTAAAGCTACCCATCACTCATTGTGTGTGCCAACAAATTCTGCCCCAGTTGGATCGACCCCCGGATCCACTCCTGCTGTGGGAGTGCTGATAATCAGCTCTGATGCCAGGTTCATCTCTGCCATGTGTGTGTTCACAGATCTTGATGTTGCTGGAGCCCCGCCGTGAGAGTGCTGACAATGTGGCTCTAACGGCACACCCACATTCTACCCCATGTGCATGATAATGGCGCCCCTGTGGTGAACCCACACCCTGCTCTGCATGCACCAACAACAGTGACATGGACCACACTCCAGGTACTTTGGGCTTTCACATCTAGACCTAGTCCTCTCCCAGGGTCCATTGACAAATCCAGGTCTCAGTGCCTAGCTGCTGTGTGTACCAGTAAGCTGGCCCAGCACTCATTCTGAGTTGGGAATTATGAAGACATGGCAGCCATCAGCACTGGTCTCTCTCTACATCGATTGCTAGCAAGCCAGCACAAACACATTCCTCACAAGCATAGTCCAGGCTCCTTCAGCTCCCTGTCTATCCTAGTGGACCTCTCAACCAGCAAAGGGGGTTTCTGTGGTGAGGAAACATTTCCTCTTTTGCAGCTTACTCCCAGAGGTGCAGGTCCTATCCTGATGCCTTTTCTCTCCTTTTCTTTTCCTGCTCAATTAAACCTTTCCTATAGTTTTGGCTGCATGAGGGATCTGCCAGTTTTCAGTTGGGTTTCTGTGAGAATTGTTCCATGTGTAGATACATTTTTGATGTGTTTGTGGGGAGAAGTGAACTGTGCATCTTATCTCACCATCTTGATCTGTGTCTTTCAGACATATTTATAAACACAACTTGAAACTATCTTACCTTCCTTTCTTCCCTTTAATTTAGTAAATCCTCTATTATGCCAAGTACTGTTCAAGATAATTGATAACTTGGATTCCACTTCCAATGAGTACACAAACTGTAGGGAAGTATCTACAAAGAAAAAAAGTTTGAAATGTATATGCAACAATGGGGCATGTGTGTGAAAAATTTGATGGAGAGTAAGTGAATATCAAGCCTCAAATTCTGCCTGAGGAAGAGAATTGATTAAAGAGGGCTTTATCAAGGAATGTTGGCATTCACTGAAAATTACAGAATCTTTCCCCCTAGTACTTTATTGCTACTACTCTCCTGTCTTTTCAGACATCAGACGTAGGACTTCCAATTGGAAATCTGTAATTCTTGCCTTTGCTTCTTTCTTCACAGTGTGTATTTTTCTCTAAGGCTGCTTTAAAGTTGTTTTTTTTTTTTAATCACTTGTTTTGAGCAATCTGATTATGATGTGCCTTGGTGTAGTTTCCTTCCATTTTCTGCTTAGAGATCATTGAGCTTCTTGAATCTGTAAGTTTATAGTTTACACCAAATTTGAAAAAACTTTAACCTCTCTTTCCTAAAATAGTTTTTTCTTTGTTCCCCAACCTCCTTTAGAAATTCCACATAAATGTTGGCTACCTGATGCTGTCCCATTACTCTCTGATACTTTGGGATTTTCTTGCTGTTGTTCTTTTCTTGTATAATTTCTACTACTATGCCTTCAAGTTCAATATTTTTTCCACAAACTCTAAACTTTTGTTAATAAAATTCAATGTATTTTTATAAACTTAGACATGTGGTTTTCCTCCCTAGAAGTCAATTTGGATTTTTATCTCTTCCCTGACTGTATTTAATGTGGTGAATCTTTTATTTCTTGAACATGTAGAATATAGACATAATAACTATTTTAATATCCTTATCTACTAATTCTACTGTCCTTGTTATGTCTATCTATTTCTATTGACTGATTTTTCACCCCTTTATTTGTTATATCTTCCTGCCTTTGCATGTCTGGTAATTTCTGACAAAATGCCAGGCATTATGATTTTACCTTGTTGGACTCTGAACGTTTTGTTCATATAAACACCCATGAACTTTGTTCTGAGGTAAAATTATGGTGCTTAGGGAAATGGAGAGGAGCTTAGAAAGAGAAGAAGGGACCATAAAATAACAGGCAAACTAGGCATATGGAAAGTATTGTGAGTCAAGTGAAGAAAATATTCCACAGAGGAGAATAATATTAAGTGCTCCAGATATGCCAAGTGTGGTGAAAACCAGAAAAATTACTACTGGACTTGATAATCTGTTATAACTGGTGATGTTGTTAAGGATATTTTCTATAGGAACTGATGGTGAAAAGCCTTGTCGGAATTAACCCCAGAGATGAAGGAGAAAGAACCAGTACTCAGAACTCTTTCAAGAGGTTTTGATGGAAAGAAGAGAGACAAGGAAAACAGTCAGAGAGGGAAGGTAGAGTCAAGACAATTTTTATTTTCTAAGAGGAAGTAGCAGCATGTTTGCTTCATTATGGTAATGATTCACTAGAAAGAGAAAAAAATGCTACTGTTTGAAAATGAAGGAAAGGAAAATTATTGACACAATGTCCTTGAATAGATCAGAAATGATGGGAATTAATGCATCAATTGAGAGAGGTGACCATAGCTAGGAGCATGGATATTTTATCTGTAACACCAATAGTGCATACTGAGCACTGCAGTATATAGGATAGGAAGATGAAATAATTTATGGAAATGTATTTGATTATTTGAATTTTTTCAGTGAGGTGGAGTCATTAGATTTTATTGGCAATAGCAGATAGCTTTGAGAGGAGAGCTACTATAAAGCACCTGGCCAGGAGAATGGGATAAAAAAGGATGAGGAAATTATAGTCTGATTCCTGGGCACCAATAATGTTCTACTTGAGTGTAGTGATCATGAATGTTAAGGGAGAACAGTTACATTTCTCCACCAACATTGAACTCTGCAGAAAATTTCATGAATTGGGTTTAACTAGGGTCATAGTGTTGTCAAAGTGGTAGAATGAAATAAAAAAAAATGGCAAGTAACTTGAGAAAGTAGCAAAATAAGGTTTATAAGGACTATCAAGTGTAAGCTGGATAAAAAGGTAAGTTAGAATATGAGAAAAGTAAGTGATAGCAAAAATTATTATACAGTAACAAACACATATAGTATTGTCATTCTTCTAATGTGTTTCATGTATATTAACTTTTACTTGGTAGAAGGATCAATAGATGGAAGAAACAGCCTGGCCAAAAAATTGTTGGAATCGGTTTACTAAATAGAGTAAGTTGAAAAGACAGCAGGTTGCATCAGGAGAGCTTGTTTGTTTAGTCACTTGGTCATTGGTTCTCAAGCTTTAACATCTAAATCATTTGCATGACTTAGTAAGACTCATATCTGGACCCCATCCCAGAGTTTCTCATTCAGTAAGTCTAACAAATTCCTAGGTGATTCTTGATGGTGCTGATCTAGGCATCATAGTTTGAGAACCACTGTTCTATATCAGATCTTTTCATTCCAGTTCACTGCCACTTAAGAAAGCAGGAGAAAAACTAACTCATACTTGAATACGAATAGTTGAAAACAACTGAAACTGTTAGCTTTCAAGTAATTAACATACACACACCACGGACTGTTGTTGTCATAACTCCATCAGAAAAAAACAATGAAAATTTATGTTGTTGAATTTCAGGTACACTGAAAAATTAAACCTCAAGCTTGGTAATCACCCGCAGTTCATGAAGTCATTTGTCATTGCATCTGTGCAAATGATTTTAAGCAAAATTTCCTTAGATAATACAAATCTATTTTAGCTGTTAATTAGTAACTGTTTTGCTACTACATGAACTAATTCCTTAAGTTTTTATGTCTCTTAAAATAGGAGTCTGAAAGTTTTTCCTAATTATTTTGAATAAGGAGTCTGGGAAAAACACTTAATAAATATTTAATTAAGTCAACCACCTGAAAATAGAAAGGAACATGGTGACCTAACTGGCTGAAAGAGAGGACATGGATAAAAGGAATGGGATTACATTTCTAGGAATGGGCAGTAGACTGGGCATCTCAAGGAACCTGCTCATAATTTTATTGATGAAGCTACATGATTGATATGTCATCTAGATCTACATCTGTTCTATTGAGGTTAGTCAAACTAGATGTGTAGTATAGAGCTAGACACAGAATAAGGCTTCCATAATTAATTCTGGGAAAGCTATCTATCCAACAGGCTAATTAATGAGCCTCAAACTCTGGCTCCTAGGCCAAACCTGGCCCACTCCCTGATTATTATAAAGTATCATGGGACCTCAGCCATGCCCACTAGTTCACATTTTGTCTCTGGCTGCTTTCCTCCTATGACATCAGTGTTGAATACTTCAGACAGAAATAGAACAGCCCCCAAAGCCTACAATTTTTACTATCAGGCACTTTACAGAAAAGTTTGCTGCCCCCTGGACACGTTTATGAGCAGCATGAAACAGATTTTTTTGGATTCTTTGTCCCTTGCAAGTCAAAAATGAATCATTCTTAGTCTAATGTTAAAATCAATCAAAAGCCAATAAAGCCAGGAAAATATACTGTAAGGGCACGCAGCAGATGTAAGTTTTCTAGTACTGCATCTCACGATCAAATTGATGCAACCCTTTGAGGCATTATATTCTAGATGTCATGTATATGTTACTTTCTACAAGTCCATGTAACAAGTTTTTTATTTTTAGAGAGCATATTGCAATTTCTCATAACTCCAGCAATAAAGACCTTCCCTTTCTCTCTCATCTTTCTTGCTATCTCTCTCTCTCAAGAAGTTAGTCATAAACAGTGATGGTCTCATCATTATCTTTCGATGCAGCAACGACACTTTGTTTTCTTACTCATTTACACCAATTTCCTCCTCATTAATGATGGGAAATTGTAGCTTGAAGGAAAAAGGAATAAATCTTCACTTAATGCCTTTTATGGACCTGGCACTGTGTCAGTTAATTCAAAAGCACAACCTAACTTAGTTTAGTAAATAGTCTTGCAAGGCAGTTTCTTTCTCTATCTGAGGCTTCAAGATAGGTTATGATCTGAGAATTAAACTCTATGAGGCACAAAACCCGTGTTTTCTACACTATAGCTGTTAACATTCTTAATGCTAACCTTGAGTTAAGAGAAGGGGATGCATCTATGGGAAGATTTTTATTTTTATTTTTATTTTCCATGATCTCAAAGATTAGGAACCATTTATAATGTGTGATCAAGGTTAGCACTAAATGTCCATGGATACACATCCTGCTAACAGCAATTTGATACTTCATAGAAAGGTCCTGTGATCTAAAATAAGATAAGTATCCATTTGTTTATTTATCCAATCATAAAAAAATTATTTTGCTGAGCTCTTGCCCTGGGCCAAGCATTGTGCTATATGCTCAGAATTCAGTTTTGAACTTGACATTGTTGTGGATTGAATGCCTGTGGTGTCCCCTCCCAAACTCATTGGTTGAGGCCCCCGATCCCCAATCTGATGATATTTGTGGGTGGGGCCTTTGGGAGGTAATTAGTATTAGATTAGGTCATATGGTGGAGTCCCCATGATGGGATGAGTGTCCTTATGAGGGGGTGACAAGCCTGGGCTCTTTCTGTCTCTCCACCATGTGAGGATACACGGAGAGGACGTGTATCTGTCTGAAGAGCAAGAAGGATGTTCTCAGTAGAAACCAAAAGTGCCGGCACCGTGATCTTGGGCTTTCCAGCCTCCGGAACCATGAGAAATACATTTTGTTGCCTAAACCACCCACCCATCGCGGCTCAAACTAAGTGGACATTGTACTTGGCCCTATGGAATCGTGTTGAAGGTTAGAGACCATATAAAGACCTGTGGGTTTCTTTTGTAGTCTCATCAATTCGTAAGTTATAAAGCACTTTCCAAACACTTTATTTAATGCTTATCTCATCTCTGTGAAGTAGGTCTGGTTACTTCAAACATATTATAATATATTGAGTCTTATACGTAACAGATTTAATTAGCATATGCACGGCTTGTTTGTGGGAGCCTCTGACCCCAGAGCCAATGCTGCAGCTACTATACTCTGTTTAAAACGAAAAGGATCCTACAGTCTACACTAAGCAATACATTATATATTACTGAGAGTTATTTCCATAATTGGTCCTAAGGGAATTCTCTGTCCTAATCCAACTTCACATAGCAGAATGCTAGAACTAGAAAGGATCCCAGAGATTATTTCAGCCTAAATTATTCGTTTTACAGATGAGAAAACAGAAACCTAGAGAAGTTATGTGAATTATAGCCCATCAGTTCACTGAGCCTCCAAAATCACAGTTCAGCCCTCTTTCCAGGACCCAGTGAAGATTTTTTCCTTAGCGTTAATATTCCGGCTGTTATATGTTGCCTTTACTGTGTTTAATGAGGTTGTATGTTCAACTTGCATATTCTAATAAGTTGGATCCATTTGCCTGGATGAGAAACTTTGTTCTTGTCTTGTCTTTAATTCTTCAAAATGCCAAAGAAGGCATGTAATGAACTATTTCATACCCTAAAATGTTGTTGCTCACATTTATGCTTCTTGTTCCAGGAGGAAGAAAATAACACTATTAAATTATAATGAGTCTGTCTGTAGAGTATTTCACAGCTTTACGATGGTCTGAGATATGATCTTGATGATGGCATAGCTCCAAACAAGCTCACGCCGCTCCTCTGCTCTCTGTGTGTCTGGACATTTGGTCAACGCCATGGCTCATTTTTCATGTGGCCTCTGTTATACAACATGGTTTGTTTCAAAGTCTACAAGGACACAAACCCAAAACACAGCCTACCATTTTTTAACACGAGATTTGAAAGGTACTGAAGTGCGTTGAGTGAATTTGCTTTGTTACAGTCATAATTTGGCATATGTGTATTCATAGACATACATGTTGTCATTCCTCTTTTTCATATTCCTATGGTTACTGATAAACATTACAGGAATATTAGGGTTCTCAGTCATTTTTATTGTACTAGCTAAGGGAAATATTTGTACTTTGTACTGTAGAAAAGCCTTAACCCCGATTTCACTGTAGTGACCAAAATCAATAGCTGGAGACAGTCTTAAAGAAGTTCTTTAAAGTCAGCTGTTATGGATTCAGATTTTAGCTTTATCATTTACCTTACTGACTGTAGGGAAGTAATTTAGCCTTTCTCTAGCTCAATTTGAAAAACTGGGCTAATAATATTTCTTTTTAAGATAGTTGTGAAGATTAAATTAGATAGCCTATATATTATTCTTGGATCCAGCCCTGGTACACAGCAAGCATTCGGTGTTCATTAACTATATAGCAATGATAGTCATAACAGTGATCATGACAAAAGTGAGGACTATGATTTCATTCCTTGGATTACAAACATCAAAGTCAATGACAAATTACCCAGAGTAATTCCATAGTGCATATTAAGTGTCCTGTCCTCGAGGAACTCAGGTAGGGGTCCAATGACCACGTAAAGTCATCAACTGTGAAGACATCATGTTAGCCAAGACTGGCATATCAACAGAGGACTCAAACAAGCAAAGATTAACACAGGGTATTTGGAAAACTCATTATAGGTATGGATTTGTGATATAGAATGTTATCCATATACAAAATTACGTGGATCTACCCCTTTCCTGACATGCAGGCCAAGTAGGGAATATGCTAAAAAGGAGAGTTTCCAAGTCATGGGAGGAAGAATATTGTATAGTGTCCAAGGAGAGAAGTAGGGAGTAGGGGAAAACAGCTAAAATAATACTGTGTACAGCAATCTATTTAAGGTATGAGCAAGAAACCAAGTCAGTTAGAGAATCACAGATTAAAAGAAAAAACAGAATGTTTGACTATCCTTTATGATTGGATTACTGCGTTCTGTTGATTCTTGTTTTGTGGTTGGCTTTGTTCCTTTGATAACTATGTAAGCTTAAAAAGCTAAAGCTCTAATCTGTTCTTAGAAACAATGATCAGTACATATATGTAAAGTAAAAAAAATGTGCAATGTACTGTATATATGCATTTATATGTAATATAATCTATTTGTACAGTCGAACTGTAATAATTCTACCGAATAAAACTGAAAAAGGAAAATAAAAACCAGAATGAGAGAGATAGGAGTAAGAAGTGTTCTATATAAATTCAAGATTTACCTAGATTCATAGAGCTTGTTAGTTGCTCATCTGGTTTAAAATCCATGTCTCTTCACTCACAATCCTGAACTTTCCGTTAGACTACATAAGAAATGCTCAACCAGATTGTTACTTATGATCAGAAAGTACTTTCCTGAAGATATATTCATTTATTAACATAACATAATCCCCTTAGATCTGATGACCTCAGACTCTCTCAACAAATCAGATTAAAAAATGGCTATTACACAGGAATTACAAAATCTATCAGTCTCAACTAAATTTAAAAGGGACCTTAACATATATCTACTGTTAGTCTTTTAAGGGTACTTACATACTTGAATAATTTTTTGGACTCTTGTATCTTTCTAGGACATTGGTTTCAATTTTAAAATCTCCTTCACCTGTAAATGTGCCAGATGATCTATTAATACCCATCATGTAACCCATCGTGTGTCAGGACACATCAAGCTTCTGTTCAAGGCCTTTCAGTGGCTTTTCAGCTCATGTTAGAAAAATCAGCATCTTTAGGAAGACTGTACTCATTTCCATGAGACAACTCATACTTCTCTCATCTTGTCTGTGCCGCTCCCCTCGTATCCGTGCAGCCCCTGGCCCCCTTGACCATTCCTGCTTTGGGACCTTGTACTTGCTGTTCCCCTGCTCCTCACTCTTTTCTTGCCCCCAGACGTCCACGTGGATGACTCCCTCCTTCCTGTAGGCCCTTCCTCAGAAGCCTCTCTACCAATGAGGCCCCCAGTGGGCCCCAGAACAAACATCTCAATGCTCCCAGCACTTCATGTTTTCTCTCCCTGCCTCGTGCTTTTTTCTTCATAGTTAACCATGTTGAACATGTGATATACTTCACTTACTTGCTTTATTTACTGTTGCTTCTGCCTATCAGAATATAAGTTCTATGAAAGCAGGCCTTTTTTTCTGTTTTGTTTAATGTCAGTTCCTCAATAAGCAGAATATTACCTTCATTTAACTAGAGAACAAAAGAATGTATATAAAAACAAACAACCAATATGTGAATTAATTCCTGTCCCTTTAAAATTAAACTTAAAATTGCACTATTTCCCTGTAAGAGGGACAATACAAAATAATTTTTAAACTATATAATATAAGGCTTTAAAAATCCTGACATTAAATTCCTTCACACTGGGCTTTTATACTTAGCCAGCTTAATTTCCATTAATGTCAGCACAAACATTTCTCTCCTACAAAAGGCTTTATTCAGTAGCTTCTAGAAGGATTTTCACATTTTACTATCTTTTCCACTTTTGAAAGTTCTATTTTTCTCCTCTTCTCTATTCCAGATCCTGCATCCTTGTAAGTCCTGCACATGTTCCTTTTTTTCTAGGAACAACTCCTGTATTCTAGCTCAGACTTACCTTTCTCTTTTCTTCCTTTCCGGACTGCTAAGTATCTAAACCACTCATCTGATAATCATCAGAGGTATTTCTTGCAGCACTGTCTTGTTCTGGGCAGGAAGATTTTGTTCAAATCTTAAATTACTATTATTTACCCTTTGTCTTAGTTGTGAGTCTATTGAAGTCTTGTCGATACTTTCCATTTGTTTGAAAACCTCCTTCACACCTAACATACTGTCTTATTTATGGTACCTGCTCAGGAAATATCTATTGATAGATTTGTTCTCACGGTGGATGTAGCAATGCAGTGCCTTTAGCTTAAAGGATCATTTAAACACAACAGGATAGCTAAATTGATGTAAAGTCAGACTGGGATAATCAGAAGTTACAGCCTCTGCCAACAAACCTGTCTCTGAAAATTAATTATCCAATTTACCCTCAGTTGCATTAGAATCTTTCTAAAGGGTGAGTGGCATGTGTACGTATCACAGTATGTATCACAGTATCACAGAATATGAAGAGTGAAACTTTACCATTAAGTCACAGGGCAAACTTTGATCCTTTCTCAATTTGCGTAACTACACTAACTCGAATTCCAATGTTTCACGAGTAAGGGGAACCAGGCAATTGGGCAGAATCTACTCTGTTGCTCGTGTATCAGCATTTAAAAAGGTGCTCTGGTCCAGAGTCAGGAAGGTAAGTGATCCTCTGAAAAGCAAACACAACAAACTCACCAACAAGGCTGTGTATGATTGGAACTCACTCTCCTGAGCTGTTTGTCTCAATTTACATCTTGCTTGGCATTTTGAAAGACATTTGTCCTCTTAAAACCTTACCTGTTTCTGAAGACACTAGAGCTGTATCCTAACGTGGTAACACTTCCTGTAAAATGTTGTTGTGCACTGAAATCATACTACTGTTCCTACTTCACTTTGAGAAAATTGCTGGTAGTGTAGGTTAGTACGCAAATATCCCACTGCAAATTGAATGGTTGTCAAAAATGGTTTGGGGAAATTTACATTAAAGAATAAATCAAAACATCGCATGATTTATTACTGAACTTGCTCAACTCTCTAGCAGTGAATTGAAAGTCAGACAGGAGGAGCCCTCCCCCAAGCGGCTCTGTTAGGGGGTGTGTGTGTGTGTGTGTGTGTGTATCTGTGTGTGTGTGTCTGTGTGTGTGTGTATCAGTGTGTGTGTGTGTATCAGTGTGTGTGTGTCTGTGTGTGTGTGTCTGTGTGTGTGTGTGTGTGTTTGTGTGTGTGCGTGTAATCCCATGTACACCTCAGGCCAGTTTGGAGGAGTGTTAATATTGAAGTTACTGAATGTTTAAAAGTGGAATAATTTAATCTGAAGAGGGAAACATTTCCATGGCTGTGAATATGTTCTAATGCTCAAGAAAAAGAATTGCCATTGACCTTGTTAGTTTAATTAAGAAATTCCCAATTAAGACACTAACAGAATGCTGGCAGCTAACGACATGCAAACTACCATTGGCTCAAAGTTCATGCTGTATTTTCTGATGGTGATGATGATGACGATGCCAATGACGTCATACTGTAGTTACTACATAGGACGAAGCAGTGGACAAAGGAAAGAATTCTAACGTAAATACATTGGATACTGCACTAGAGGAAAAGCAGCAAGCACATATCCTGTAGAAGGCTATATGTCCACCTGGGGAGAGATGTAATAAATGGAGAAACAGAAAGAAAGAACAGGAAAGTAACCTGCCTTCTATTAAAATACAGCAATAACTAGCAAAACTTAAATTCTTACAGATTAGACGGCCTATATATTTATCTGTTACTTGTTTCAACAATATTTATTCTGTGCCTATTCAGTCAGCCAAAGGAGAGACAGAATTAAATGGTGTTCACTTTTGCTTCTTTTTTGCTTCCATTCCAACTCCTATTTGGCTAAATTGTTTTCCCGAGTAGAGATATCCCAGCAATACCACTCCTGGGCATATACCCAGAGAAAACTCTAATTTGAAAAGATACACGCACCCCGATGTTTACAGGAGCACTATTTACAACAGCCAAGACACAGAAGCAACCAAAATGTCCACTGACAGATGAATGGATAAAGATGTGGTGTACACACACACACACACACACAGATATTACTCAGCCATAAAAAAGAATGAAATAAAGCCATTTGCAGCAACATGGATGGACTTAGAAATTATCATATTAAGTGAAGTAAGTCAGACAAAGACAAATATCATATGATATCACTTATATGTGGAATCTAAAAAAAAGTGATACAAAGGAACTTATTTATAAATCAAAAATAGACTCACAGACATAGAAAAACTATGGTTACCAAAAGGGAGAGGAGGTAGTGGGAGGGATAAATTAGGAGTTCTGGATTAACATAAACAGGTTACTATATATAAAATAGATAGACAACAAGGACCTACTGTATAGCACAGGGAACTATATTAAATATGTTGTAAAAACCTATAATTGAAAAGAATCTGAAAAAGAATATATATATTATACATAAAGATTATACACCTGAAACTAACAAAACATTGTAAACCATACTATACTTTAATTAAAAATAAGTAAGGACTACAAAAACAAAACAAAACAAAAAATTCAGGCAAATCCAAAGATGATCAACATGAAAATAAATTTAGAGTATTTTTGTCAGTCAGCTCTCAAAAGATATTGACTTCACATAAGCTATTGGGTAAATGCTCCATTATCTCTCCAAAGTGATTAATTTTAATGCACATGTGGACTTGGGTCATTGTCTGTGTGGTATGACCCACAGACTCTAACAGAACTTGTGCCTAGAGATCCTTCTCAGGGTTATGATTTTGCAGTGCTCAGTAGCAGCATACATGTTTTTTTGGAAAGCATTGTACTTTCTTCTACGCATTTTTAACCAGAATCTAGATTCCAGTAGGGTTTGAGATCTAGACCAAACTACTTGTCATTTCTGCCTTCCCCCAGGGCTCTCCAAAGCTGCCTGGGATTTCTGGTGGAGCAGGATGTGTTTCATTTTCACTGGCGCAACTTAATTTTTCCTGTTGATATTTGCAAGGTGCACTCCTTAATGAAGAAGGATCACTTCTTCATTAACTACTTTAGGATATCAGCTGTGCCCCTTCAATAAGAGGCAACTGTTGATAAAGTCTAAGGGCAAGATCTAGAGCTGACAGAACTACCCATCACAGGAGAGGGTACCTTCGATCATCAGAAGCAACATACGAACCCTGGTTCTGCTGGCAGAGAAGACCACAATGGCACAGAAGGAAGGACACTGATTCATGGGAAATAGTGAGGCAAAGATGAATAATCTAGCCACTGCCTGTCATATTCTCATACCTATCTCCACTCACCCAAATATTGCCATTTTCCAAAGTCTGGCCTAAAAAATCCTGTATCAATTCCAGTGGTGCTGATTCTCCTTGAGATTCTTGGTACTACAATCATTTCCAACAACATGAGATGCTCTGATTATTTCCCTTTATTTTTATTGAAGTATAGTCAGTTTACAATGTTGTGTCAATTCCTGGTGTACAGCACAGCGCTTCAGTCATATAGGAACATGCATATATTGTTTTCATATTCTTTTTCACCATAAGTTACTACAAGATATCAAATATAGTTCCCTGTGCTATACAGTATAAACTTCTTATTTATCTATTTTATATATATTAGTATCTGTAAATCTCGAGCTCCCAATTTATCCCTTCCCACCAGGGAAGGATTATTTCCTGAACATTAGTTTCAACATCTTATCCATAAGCTTCTTAAGGACAAGGACTGTGTCTTTTATCTGTCTCATAAATATATACCATCACTCAGTAAGTCTGGATGAATAAAATAAATGAATTCCTGAAAGAATGCATAAGCTTATTTTCATTCACCAAATTTGTAAAGTTTTCCTGGCTTTTCTATTGATAAATACTCTTTCTAACAAAACTTCCATGTATGTATGTTCATATATAACTGAAAAATTGTGATCTACACTGGAATTTGACACAACATTGTAAAATGACTATAACTCAATTAAAAAAAACAAAAACAAACAAACAAAAACCTTCCATGCAGGCAAGGTAACTTAGATATGTATGAGAACTGTGTACCTAATGCATAAGGTATTCCTTTCTTTCACAGACTTGGCAGACATTGCCAATCATCCATGGTAAACTCCTTGCCACCTAGCCATTGTGTAACCATTCTCAGTTTAAATGCTAATTGTCCAAGTTCTTCCAGTTCTTCTACCTACATATTATCTTTGGAAACTGTCACGTTTTCTCCACTCCTATTTTCTTAATTCTTGCTCTAGTAAATCCTCTTCTGGATAATTTATCTCCTATCTTTTTGTCTCCAGTTATTCCTTTCCTCTAACTTATCTTCTATACAGTTTTGAGTGATCTCTCTCCAAATGTAAATCTTACTAAAGTGTTCCGCTTCTTGAAATCCACCAGCCCTCCTATGTGCAGAATAGTATTCAAATTATTTCATGTGAAATACAATGCCCTGAAGGAGATAGTAACTTTTTAAAAATCTATCATGTGTTCTCTGAGTGCCCCCAAACAGTTATTTAAGGCAATATTCAACTTCTCTTTCCTTGCTACCTTTTTGACTACTGTTGCCTCTACCGAAAATATACTTTACCTTTCTTCACCTTATCCATTGGCTCATTAATGTGTCTCAGACTCGTGGGCTCTTAGGGGATGGAATGCACAGGTGGGAAAAAATAAATATGGATATGACTCACATATGGCACTATCAAATCACACTCCAACTGGTAAGTTTAACTTTTGTTGGTTTTCATATTGAGATTCCTTCGTTGGGTTATGTTCACATAAAAATTTTCCTTACACTAATAGAACACAATTTAACACCACTAAATTTCCTTAATCCCTGTTAGATTTACATTGCTGAATACCTTGGTTGACCCACTTGCAAAATCAAAAACTATGATGCATAAAGTCTTTGGAGCTATTCAAATTCATGTATTGGTGAACTTGGAAAACTCAAGGAGAAGGATCTACCAGTAATTATTTAAATATGTTTTCTAAACCATGATAGGAAAATATTTCTGTAATCATTTCCACTACAGTTGTATATTTTGAGAATGAACTCTTTACTCTTAGGGAATCCATGGATGAGCTTAGAGATTCAGTGAAGCTCCTGAAATGGAATAGAATTTTTTAAACATTTCTTTGGGAAAAGGGTTCATAAGTTTAATATAGTCTCAAAAATTCCAAGATGGCAAAAAATGTTTAATTAAGTACTTTTCCTTTACAGAGGAAAATAAGGCAAATCTAATTATAAGTAAGATGAATGTATTTCCCTTTAAAGTATAAATTCAATATAACAAAAGGCAAAAAAAAAAAACCCCAACAAAATACTTTAACATAAATTAGTTGTCCCCAACATTTTACAGTTTTTTTTATATCATCATATTCAATCTTGGTTCATATTAAGAAGGAATTTGTTCTGTGACCTAAAGAAGACAAGCATGTCTGAACATTCATAATAAGTAAAGGACACATTTTCTGATATCTCAAAGGATGAACAGAGTTTTTGTAAGTTGATTTCAGATACTTTACAGTAAATGTATAAGAGAATATGAAATACTTTTATCTAAGATACAGAATTGTCAGTTTCATTTGAAGGAAATAAAAATAATTGATTTTTACTATGGTGAAGATATTCAAACACTTGAGTCATTACCAACAGTCTCTCTTGGAAGAATCTACATCTTCTTTAAGGCATAGTCTTCTGTGCAATATAGTTCTGCCTCCCTCTTCAAACTGAGTACCACCTGTGAATCATAGCTGAGGAAATCATAGTGGATCCTAGCCTGCAAAGGGTCTATTTTGTTTCATTTCCGAAGAATTGATCCATCAAAGAATGTTGAGCTTTTGAACAGAAAAGTCATGTCAAGTTGATGTGTGATAAGGCATCAGGGCAAATCAAGCCCATGAGCAAGTCTCAGAAAGCAGAGGGGCTATGAGAAAGGAAATGACAAAACAAATGAGCAGAGTGCAAATGTGGTTCATTGAGAGACTGAAGCAAAGGCTTTTGTCCCTAAATACCATTTCCAAATGCTTTGTGACACTTGATTATCCACAAAATTCCCTGCTGAAGTCTTCAAATAAGCAACTTTCCCCTTGAGTCTTTTTGAATGTGTTTAGTTCCTGCAACTGAAAATGTCAACACATGTCCGTTTAGCCTTGAATACTCAACTTACATGAAATGAAAAAAAATAAATCTTTGCGTCATGAAGAACTAGAGCAATGGCTGGATAGAGAAAGGAAGATAGAAATACATCCTTAATATAAAATATAAATGTGTGTGTGTTCATATATATAATATATGTATATGTGCACACACACACACACGTATATACACGTCTGTACACATGCAAATTTAAGTTTTCTTAATTTTGAAGATTTTGGCTACGTGAGGTAGTCCTGAGAACATCCTCCATCTTTACGTCAGCCAGATTCTTAATTGATACTGTAATTACTATTGCTACTACCACTTATACTAGTGTTAATAAAATAAGTCCCTTTTGTCTCACAACACTGCAGTGTTTGAATGCTTTCTCACGCAGCTCCCTCTTCAGCTGAGTCCCTTGGAATTGAGAAACTGAGAAAACATTTTTATTCCCTTTAGACAGGTGAGGAGACTGAGCCTCACAGAATCAAATATTCTGACTCTAGATCAGCTGTGTCCTTTCCATTACATCACAGAAAAATTCCATATAACTTTTCAGCTGAAGTTACTTCTAAATTGAAAAACGCTGGATGCATCTTGAAAATCCATGGTCTTTGGTCCAAAGATGCTCAGAGAAGAAGATACAGATTGGAATCGGCAAAATCCATTTATCTCTGGAAATCTCAAAACCCAGACCCTAGTGCTGTGATAAAGAATTTTTAGGTATAACAAATCTACTACATACTAGCTATGGGTTCATGACTGGGCTAAGCACTGGAGGTAGTAAAAGGGAAGATAAACCTGCCTTCAAGGTTTTTTTCTGTAAGTGAACAACTGAAAACCATACTTAAGTCGTAATTATTTGCAGGACTATGGATAAGAGAGAAATTGATATGGGCTCAAAGAGCCAACACAGGATATAACAAAGATATATGATGAAATACAACAAAAAATATACCATGGGGATGATATAGAAATATTGAAATTATTTTATTCTCTAAGTATCAGGAATTTTAAGTGAATTTTGATAATAATATTTTAGAAATATGAATCCAATTCTTGAGTAGAATATAGCTGGGAAAAAACAGCAAAAGCAAGATCAATTAGAGAATAATTATCAATAATAACTGAAGTAAACAAGTTAAATCTGTGCTGGCAAAGAATGAGAGTGATTTGAAAAAATATGAAAAAGCACTAAAATTGTAGCATTTTCTAGCTAGACTTTAGAACTCATAATATTCAGTTTCATAATCTTACAAATAGAAATAATAGCCAATATCAAAAATTATGACAGAATGCAGAGTTGAGTTCTTGGAGAGTTTGCCTCCCATTCTCCTCATTTTAGAAATGTAGAGACTGAGGCCCCAAACTGTAACATTATTTACACAATATGCACCCACTTAGGGACCAAAACCCAGTTACAGTGTCTCTCCTGTTTAATCTTCCTTTTAAAATCCATGTTGATCTGTGTGCATCAGTGGTCTATCACAAAATATATATTTGAAAGTTATTGTATTATGACAAAGTCAAATAGCATTATTATGTCTTTTTTTGATACACCCACTGAATGATTCCATTTATCCAATTGTTATTATAATAGAGATTCTGTTACGAGACAAGTATGGTAAACAGTTTTTTCTTAACATTTTACTTATTGAAAAGTTATTTTTTCTCAACATATGTGCAGTGAAATTTGAATACATGCTTTTTTTGACATTATAATGTGTGATGCAAATAATAATGTCATTAAAGAGTAAATGGAACATGTTGAGTGCTCTCTTTCAAATCTAGGATTTTACAGCCTTGAAATATGAGCAGGAAACACAACTATATATGTATCTTTTTTCCAAATGAATAAAAACCGAGGACTTCGGGGACAGAACTTCAGATGTGGCATTATGCAGTCTATTTAAAGGTTAACACAATAAGAGGCATTTCAGTGCTTGATGTGGTAAGATTAAGAATGCTTGTGTGATATTTTTCATTTCTCAATGTATCATGAGAAGTCAGATGGTGTTACTATAATTTGTGCCTAAGACTTGTGAGAGAGACATCTCATCGGGCTGAAACCTTTCTACTGATGTCACCATGTAAATACTTAATGAAGGAGAAACTCTAAAGGGATTCATAGAACACACTTAGATGAGTTCTATAGAAATGTTTAATCGGTGGTAAGGAAACTATTTCAATGATGCTTTAACAGAAACTGTGGATATTCAACTTTCTCTGAATTCAAGTATTTATAATTAATTTCATATTTTCTGAGCTCATGTGACAGTCTGACTATATTTTTTTATTATAAGCATTAATAACTAAGCCAGAGATCACATGACAGATTAACTGCTCAGTCCAATTGAATGGAAGAGATTGGAGTTGCCAGCTTCTTTCAGGCTGACTGGTCAGTTTTAGGGAAGTAACCCCCAAATCAGCCTCGCCATGAACATGTGAAGAGCAGTCACTGGAATTTTATTTCCACCACAATGATCATGATCATCTTTTTAATGAATGTTCTCTGTGTACCTGCACCATTATATCCATATAAATATCCTTATGTGACATTTAATACACTCTTATTTAGGGTTCATCATGTGTCATGCATTATTGTAAATTCTTTGTAAACATTAATTTGGTAAAATTTGCTTATTCTATATGCTCATACCCCTTGTCACAAGAATATCTTGGTCTTCATGACACACTCATATTTCCCTTGAGGATTTCAGGATCTAGCCCAACTGTTTCCCTTCTCACCCCATTCACTGCCATGTTTCTCCTTCACATCAACAGACATGTTGATAATCCATCTAATAAATTGATAGAATTATTTCTCAACCCCTCACATTAGATGATTATTAACTCTATCCATGAGCACAGCCATGACTGGATCCTGCTTCAACTGGAAACATTTCTCCTTTTGAATTTTAAATTAGGAATATTCTTTTAAAATGATAACTTTTTCTATTTTCACCTCTTCTCCTTTTTTGTCTCATGGAGCCTGAAATTTACTCCTATTGTGATCTCTTTCTGCTAAGTTTCTCCCTATTTTTTGTTAGTTAAGTTGCCTTATCCTAGTTTCATTTGCTACCCATAAATACCAATTTTCAAAAAGTCAATGATCAAATACTAGGCTGACAATGCCCTAGAATTTTATCATCTTTATTATCATTGTGTTGGGTTTCTGGAATAATAATTCTACAAGGGAATTTGAACATGTCTATTACATGATCACAAATCTGACAAATGGTCATTACTATGATTATTGGTACTATGGTACTATTATGCATTATTACTATTACCATTGACTTGGCTTTTATTATGTGTTCACCTCTATAAGAACAGTTTTGTACCTGCTATCTCATTTAATTGTCACAATATCTCTGTAAGGTAGAGAGTATTGTAATATTCATTTTATAGACTTAACAATACACGCTTAGAATGTTTAAATAGCTTGCCACAGGTTAGAAATGTCATCACGGTTAAACCATAATTTCAAACCAAAGTCTGGCTACGCTATACCACCTTGTGATGCAGTCCAAAATTCAAAGGGTCTAATTGAAGACTGTGTTATTAATAAGGACAAAGGTAATGATAAATGCTGTTAATTTTTATTAAGCCATTTCTTCACAGAGATTTTATTAATACCTGTGTCAATTGTGTTAACATCAAAAGTAAGTTTAAGCAATTAGATGACACATTTACTGAGGCGTATCTAGGAAAGTTCAACAAGTAAAAATAAAAGCATACAACTAAAATAAAATAGTGTAGTTCTCTCCACTTTTTGCCACATGAGGATACAATGAGAGGTGAGATGTCTGCAACCCAGAAGAGGGCTCTCACCAGAAACCAACCATGCTAGCACTGTGAGCTTGCATTTCTAGCCTCCAGAAGTGTGAGAAATACATTTCTGTTGTTTATAAGCCAAGAAATAAATTAATCACTGTGCATTTATTAATATTACAAAGGAATTCTTCACTTGACATTAGGATTTGTGATGAGGCGGTTTTTTTTTTTAAATGAAGTACAGTCCGTTACAATGTGTCAATTTCTGGTGTACAGTGTAATGTTTTAGTCATACGTATACATATAATTGTTTTCATATTCTTTACACTATAGGTTACTACAAGATATTGAATACAGTTCTCTGTGTTATACAGAAGAAATTTGATTTTTCATCCATTTCATATATAGTAGTTAATATTTGCAAATCTCAAACTCTCAATTGATCCCTTCACACCTCCTTTGCCCCTAGTAACCATAAATTTGTTTTCTATGTCTGTGAGTCTGTTTCTGTTTTGTAGATAAGTTCATTAGGGTTCTTTCTTTCTATTTTTTCCTTCCTTTCTTCCTTCCTTCCTTCCTTCCTTCCTTCCTTCCTTCCTTCCTTCCTTCCTTCCTCTTTCTCTTCCTTTCTCTCTCTTTCTTTCTTTCTCTCTTTCTTTCTTTCCTATTTAGAGTCCACATATGAGTGATATAATATGGTATATTTCTTTCTCTTTCTGGCTTACTTCGCTTAGAATGACAATCTCCAGGTTCATCCATGTTGCTGCAAATGACATTATTTTATTTGTTTTATGGCTGAGTAGTATTCCATTATATAAATATACCACAGCCTTTTTATCTAGTCCTCTGTTGATGGACATTTAGGTTGTTTCCATGTCTTGGCTATTGTGTATAGTGCTGCTATGAACACTGGGGTCCAAGTTTCTTTTCAAATTAGTTTTCTCCAGATATATACCCAGGAGTGGGATTGCTGGATCATATGGTAAGTCCATTTTTAGTTTTCTGAAGAAGCTCCAAATTTTTTTTCATAATGGCTGCACCAAACTACATTCCTATCAATAGTGTGGGAGGGTTCCCTTTTCTCCACACCCTCTCCAGCATTGATCGTTTGTGGACTTTTTAATATAGCCATTCTGACTGGTGTGAAGTGATACTTCATTGTAGTTTTAATTTGCATTTCTCTGATAATTAGCAATATTGAGCATTTTTGCATGTGTCTATTGGCCATTTGTTTGTCTTCACTGGAGAATTGCTTGTTTAGGTCTTCTGCCCAGTTTTGGTTGGGTTTTTGTTTTTGTTTTTTGTTTTTGTTTGTTTCTGTTATTACTTGTATGAGCTTCTGGAAGTTAAGCCCTTGTCAGTCTCATCATTTGCAAATATTTTCTTCCCATTCTGTAGGTTGTCATTTTATTTTGCTTATGGTTTTCTTTGCTGTGCAAAAGCTTATAAGCTTAATTAGGTCTCATTTGTTTATTTTTGTTTTTATTATCTATTGCCTGATTAAATTGCCCTTGGAGAACATTGCTAAGATTTATGTCAGAAAATGTTTTGCCTATGATTTCTTCTAGTAGGTTTATAGTGTCTTATTTTATATTTAAGTCTTTAAGTCCTTTAGGGTTTATTTTTGTGTATGGTGTGAGGGAATGTTCTAACTTCATTGATTCACATGCTGCTGTCCAGTTCTCCCAGCACCACTTACTGAAGAGACTGTCTTTACTCTATTGTATTTCTTGCTTCCTTTGTCAAAGATTAACTGACCATAAATGTATGGGTTTATTTCTGGAGTCTTTACTCTGTTCCTGTGATCCATATGTCTTTTTTTGTTCCAGTACCATGCTATTTTGATTACTGTAGCTCTGTAGTATTGTCTGAAGTGTGGGAGGGTTATTCCTCCAGCTTCATTCTTTTTCTTCAATATTGCTTTGGTGATTCTGGGTCTTTTGTGATTCCATATAAATTTTAGGATTATTTGTTCTAGTTCTGTGAAAAATGTCCTGGGTAATTTGATAGGGATCACATTAAACTTGTAGATTGCTTTGGGTAGTATGGCCATTTTAACAATATTAATTCTTCCAATCCAAAAGCATGGGGTATCTTTCCATTTCTTTAAGTTATCTTTAATTTCCTTAGTGAATGTTTTGTAATTCTTCACATATAAGTCTTTTATTTCCTTGGTCAGGCTTATCCTAAGTATTTACTGTTTTGTATGCGATTTAAAAATGGATTGCTCCTTTACTTTCCTTTTTTGATATTTCATTGTTAGTGTAAAGAAATGCAGCTGATTTCTGTATATTAATCTTATATCCTACTATCTTGTAGAATTCTTTTATTAGCTCTAGTAGATTTTTTGTGGAGCCTTTAGGGTTTTCTATATCATGTCATCTGCCTATATGACAATTTTATTTCTTCTCTTCTAATTTGGATCTCTTATCTATTTTTCTTGTCTGATTGCTATGGCTAGGACTTCCAATACTATGTTGAATAGAAGTGTTGAGAGTGGGCATACTTGTCTTGTTTCAGTTTTTAGAGGGAAGGTTTTCAACTTTTCACTGTTGAGTATTATGCTGGCTGTGTGTTTGTCATAAGTACCTTTTATTATGTTGCGATGTTTTCTCTATACCCACTTAGATTGGAGTTTGTTTTTAATCATAAATGGGTGTTGAATTCTTCAAATGCTTTTCTGCATCTATTGAAATGATCATGTCATTTCTGCCCTTTCTTTTGTTGATGTGGTGTAATCGTGTTGATTGATTTGCATATGTCGAGCCATCCATGTGTCCCTGGGATGAATCCAACTTTATCATAGTGCATGATCTCTTTTATGTGCTGTTGAGTTCTGGTTGCTAGTATTTTGTTGAGGATTTTTGCATCATTTTCATCAATGATAGTGGCCTGTAATTTTCTTTTTTGGTAGTGTCTTTATCTGCTTTTGCTATCAGGTTGATGGTCGCTTCATAGAATGCATTTGAGAGTATTCCCCCCTTTTCAATCTTTTGGAAGATTCTGGGAAGAATCAGTATAATTTCTTCTTTGTATGTTTGGTAGAATTCCCCCGTGAAGCCATCTGTCCTGGACTTTTGTTTGCAGGGAGGTTTTTTATTGCTGATTCTGTTTCACTTCTAGTGATTGGTCTGTTCAAATGATCTACATCTCTTTGATTCAGTTTTGGTGGACTGTATGTTTCTAGAAACTTGTCCATTTCTTCTAGGTTGCCCAATTTGTTGCCCTCTAGTTGTTCATAGTATTCTCTTGTGTTTTTTCTCTTATTTCTCTGGTGTTGGTTGTAATTTCTCCATTTTGTTTTTTATTTAGTTTATTTGTGTCTTCTATCTTTTCTTCTTTGTGTGTTTGGCCAGAAGTTTGTCGATTTTGTTCACTCTTTTGAAAAACTAGCTATTATTTTGATTGATTTTTTCTATATTTTAAAATCTCTATGTTATTGGTTTCTTCCCTGGTCTTTATTAATTCTCTGGTGTTGTCTGTCACTTGTTATGTGGTCTTACAGAGTACTCTCTGTTGATGCTGCCCTTGTCCCTGCCTCAGCTACAGGAAAGTCAGCAGTCTGCTCTGGTGTCCCTCAGGTTCTGCACTGCAGAGCCACCAGTGCAGATCTGCTAATGTCAGGCGCTAGGACCTGCCATAATGATCATGAGGTCACAACCCTGGATCCGTGGTGCTCCACAGGGTCAGCACAGTCCCTAGCCCCACATCCACACATGGTACACAGGACCACTCTTATTGCCAATTCTACCCTCACCAAGTACCAAAACTCCACTCTTTACTCATCCGTCTTAGAGGCACAGGTCTACCAAAGCACCAGTGGAACAAATCCACCCCCTCTGCCTGGGGTTGCAATCAAATCTCAGTCCTGCCTGGGAAGTTGCAGATGCCCTGTGTATGGATTCAAGTTTCAGACCCGCCTACACCAGGAGCCTTGCACTGGTGATTGTGATGGCTATGGCTGAGCTGCAACTCTCTTATCAGAAGAATATGTCTGCCAACAATGGTGCTGAGCAAAACCTTCTGGGCTGAGAGAGATGGCGGCTATGGCCTGTCTTCATTGCTCCTCTTCTACTTCACGTACCCCAGCAGTGTTGCTTTCTCTCTCTCTCTCTCTCTCTTTTTTTTTTTTTGAGGGTCCCAGGCTGTTCTGTTCTGCACATACTCCCGGCCACAGCCTGCATCACACTCCAGCCCCCTGAGCCTGCCTCTGTGCTGTTAGCCCCAGTCCTCTCCCTGGGCTTGTCACTGAGCTCCCACAGCCAGCTTGTGTCTTGCCCTTGCCGGCTTGTGTCTAAGGCTAGGGATCACAGGTACCTCTGTGCTGGCTTCTCAGTTTTGTGTTCCAAGTGGCTGCTGCTTTCTCCTCCAAGCCACAGAATCTCCCTTTCTGTCCCCGCTGACCTCCCCACTGGAAAGGGGGTGTCCTGCCATTAGGACACTTTTCCCCTTTGTCATTCCTCCCCACATGACAGGTCCCACATCAATTTCCTTTTTCTTTCTTTTTTCCCTCCTACCATTTTTTTTTTTTTTTTTGGTGAGGAATCTTCTTGCATTTCAAAGTAAGAGATATTCTGCCAGAGTTCAGTAGGTGTTCTGTGTGAGCTGATTGGTCTGTAGATGTGATTTGCACTGTATTCACGGGAAGGGGTGAGCTATGTGTCCTTCGACTATGCCATGTTGGCACTGCCTTCCTGATGGGGTGATTTTTATTTAAGGATTCTTTTGGTTTACAGGTTGTTAGAAAATCTACAAAGTTGATTTAAAAAGTAGAAGGAAGAATAGGTAATTAACAGAAACCTTAAACTTATAGTTCATCATTAATCAAACTATCTAGATATTCTAAGATATATAGAAATTGTAACTTTCACCAAGCCATAAAATATAGGAAGCTCAGCCCCTACCCTTGGGAAGTTTATACTTCAGTTGGTTAGAACAGGACCATGCACACAGGCACACACATGCACATACCATAGTTATCTTAAAGATACACACAATACAGTTTATGAATTGAGCTGTTAGAGTATCAACATCCCTGGCAAAAGGAAGACAAGCACCAGTTTCTTTAACACAGTGTTTCCCAACCTGTTTTTGTTTGTTTTATAATTCTCTCTCTCCTAAGGAGCCTTTTTATACTTTTTTTTCTTAATAGTTTCTGTTATGAAATTTTAATACCAGAGATATGCAGTGTATTTGTTTTTATACTGTGGGCAATTTGGAGGGCCACAAATCATTGCAATATCTAACATTTTTTTCACTCCCCAAGAAAAATTTTTACCCCCTTGAAGGATGATATACTCCTTTTGAAAATGCATGTTGTACAATTATAAAAATATATGTTGAAATTTAACATTAATCTGTATTACCAAGCCCTGTTTCATAATTACATAATTCTATTTTATCACCAACTAGGAATGTTTCATGTTTTTAAATATTTGTGAACTTAGTTGAGTCCATTAGTTCATACACTTCATGTCCTTTTTTACATTTCTTCTCCCTGGTAACACTGGGCATCAGCAAGTGCATATTAAATCAAATTCTGAAAATTAAAGTTGGTTAAAAGTATAAAACATTCCCTTTAATGTTTTGTAAGTCAAGCTGAGTGTTAGATCAAATTTCTAAAATACCAAAAAGTATCACTGTCTCCTGCTGAGGGCAAGTCACAATTTGAACAACTAGTAAAAAATGTTGATTGTGTTTATCTGACAATAAATTGTATCAACCCAGCAGTTTAATAAACATCAAAGTAACCTCCACATAATGGCAAAAACAAGGCATAAAATCCAAACTTGATATCCTGTAAATGCTTCCCGGCTGGAGCTCTGGAGATTGTCTCCAGACTTGTAACACAATCAGGTCTGGGGCAAATACCATGAAAATGCTTTCTTTCAGTCACATGTAATTGGTATTCTTAAAGTGAAGGGAAGGAAATAAAAGGAATGGGATCTTTCGATTTGCTGCTTTTGTTTGGAATTTCTCCAAATTGCAAGTAACCACAGGGCAAATTGACATCTTCTCGGTTGAGCCATAACCTTTCCCTCCTCTATTTCTTTCTGAGGTCTGTAAACAAACAGCTCTGGGTAAGAACATTCAAATGTTGGTCTCAAACCGAACTTCTCATCCTGGCATTTCAGGCTGCTCGTAATCCGGCTTCACTTTTACACTTTTCAGCAGTATTTTTTCTTTCCCATTGTAAACCTTTATTTTCCCGGGTTTCTTTCTCATTTCTCTTTGAATGAGCCATGCTGATTCCCACCTTGGCAAACTGAGCTCCTTCTCATACCTTGGGACTTTTTGTCCCCCAACTCGTCTTTGCCTATCAGAGGCATACTCATCTGTCAAGATCCTTTAAAGGCAGTTTCAAAAATCTCATATGTTGATTCATCCCATTCTGATAGTATTTGTTTTATCTTAACTGCTCTGTGTACCATGCTACTGATGTGGCTGATACTCAGTCAGCAAACGTTTAGTAGGAACTCACTGTGCGCCACACACAGGAACAAACCAGAGGACAAAACAGACAAAAATTCCTGCCCTCAAAGGATTTATGAGCCTACTGGGAAGAAATGAGCAATAAACACATAGTAGGTAAAATAGCATATATTAAAAAACAAATATAATATTTTAGATACATAAACAGAAATGTGTGTGGCAGTGTTCCAAAAAACTTGACTTATGCACTCTAAAATTTGATAAAAATTTCCCACATTATGAAATATTCTTCTTTTGATTTTTAAAAAAATATTTAAAATATAAAAACTCATCAGTTTATGGATCATACGAAAATAGGAAGTGGTCAGGATTTGACCTACGGGCATGGTGACTGAAGGGGGTCTAGAGAGCAGTGGATGCTAAATAGAGAACTCACTGAGGGAAGTAGGCTACGGAGTGTTGGCAGGATAAGGTCAGATTCAATTTTTAGAAAGAGTGGCTCAGAAAAGGACCCAGTGAATGCGATATTTAAATACAGAATCAAAGGAAGATATACAAATTTCACTTGACAATAAGAAATTTAAGAAATTAAATATTCTTTATTTTTTCTACCTCATCCCATTACATTATTCCCACAGGATCTTCACCTGGCATCTGTGGACATAACCCATCACCCCCCAGAGAAGCCTGCGTATAGAAGAGTATTTCACAAAACTATGGTTTTATTTTTAATCCTACATTTTTTTTTATCAATCCATAACCCACCAAAAATGTAAGAGTGTGTTTATTTCTTCATATTTACATCAGTATATATTCCTCTTTTAAAATTTTTGTCAATCTAATAATTACAGAATAATTTCTTTCTTTTTTTTAATTGAAATATAGTCAGTTTACAATGTTGTGTTAACTTCTGGTGTACGCGTGTATACATATACGTATATATATTCATTTTCATATTATTTTTCATTATAGGCAATTACAAGGTATTGAATATAGTTCCCTGTGCTATACTGTAGGACCTTGTTGTTTATCTAATTTACATATAGTAGTTAGTGCCTGCAAAGCCTGAGCCCCTGGTTTATCCCTTCCCATCCCCTTTCCCCTTGGTAATCATAAGTCTGTTTTCTATGTCTTTGAGTCTGTCTCTTTTTTGTAAGTAGGTTCATTTATGCTTTTTCTCAGATTCCACGTACAAGTGATATCATATGGTATATTTCTTTCTCTTCTTGTCTTACTTAACTTAGTATGATGGTCTCCTGGTCCATCCATGTTGCTGCAAATGATATTTTTTTTCTTTTCTGTGGTGGAGTACTATTTCATTGTATAAATATACTACAATTTCTTTATCCAGTCATCTGTCATCTTGGTTGCTTCCACGCATTGGCTATTGTAAATAATGAACATTGGGGTGCATGTATCTATTCAAATTAGTGTTTCCTCTGGATATATGCCTAGGAGTGAAAAATGCTCAATATCTCTAATTATCAGGGAAATGCAAATTAAAACTACAGTGAGGTATCACCTCACACCGGTCAGAATGCCCATCATTAAAAAGTCCACAAATGATGAATGCTGGAGATAGTGTAGAGAAAAGGGAACCCTCCTATACTGTTGGTAGAAATGTAGTTTGGTGCAACCATTATGAAAAACAGTATGGAGGTCCCCTTAAAAACTGAAAATAGACTTACCCTACGATCCAGCAATCCCAGTCCTATGTATTTTATTTACACATTTAAAAATACTATCCTGAGAAAGCTATTTCTTCACCATATTGACAAAGTGATCCATGGAACAAAACTATTTGATAATCATTAAGGGTAAGGTCCCAAGGGACTATATGGAAAGTTGGAATTAGAATTTGGATATTGGTGTTATTAACCAACTGTCTCTTATTATGTGAGTGACCCTTCAATATCTCCTACACAAAAGTCCGATTATATGTACCAAAATAAATAGATATACTCTAGGGCTACTCAGCTCCTTACCTCCAGAATTAGTTCAGAACCTTTCCCTTTTGCAGTCTCTAAACCAACATGCCCATCAACTTCTTACCTTCTCTCACTGGCTCTTAGCAATGCCTCCAGGTGGCTCAATAACTCTCTCTCATAATTATTTCAAAATCATTTCTTCTCATCTTCTCCACCATTGACATCCTACCATACATTACTGGTCTAGACTTAACCACAGTCACTTAAATATATTAATATTATCTGACCATGTCTAGTAGGTGTTATATACTAAGCATTGCATTCCAACCCCAGCTGCGTTGTTTCATTTTACCCTATCAAAACCCTGTAATACAGCTAGGCTGTTACTCTTACTGACAGTTTACAGTTAATAAACTGAGGCACAGAAAGCTTAAGTAACTTAACCAAGATGGGGTTTTAGCCAAGGTAATTTGGCTAAAGAATTAATGTGTTTAATAAATTCTTATGAATACATCCAAAACATGTAGTTATTCAATAGTTGTATGAAATAAATATATTTTGCTAAATCAAAGCCAAAAAAATTAAAAAGTTAATATATCATGATCAAACATGGTTTATTCCCGAAATCTAGAGTTGGTTTAATATTTGAAAATCAGCAAGGTAGTTCACAATACTAGAAAACTGGGGGAAAAAAAGAGTCATCATCATCTTAATTGATTCAGAAAAAGTAGATGACAAATTTCCGTATCCATTCCTGATAAAAAAAAATTCTCAGAAAATCAGTTTATTACTAAAAGGGAACTTCTTCAACCTGATAAAAGATAACTAGGAAGCCCTACAGCTAGCATCCCACTTAATGGTAGATCCTGACTGGTTTACCCTCATGATCAGAAATAAGACAAGAATGTCTGCCGTCATCAGTTCTATGCAACATTGTATTGGAGACTTGAGCCAGTGTAATCAAGCAATGAAAAGAAATAAAATTCTTCCAAATTTTAAAGGAAGATTGTCTTTATTCTAAGATGATGTAAAGTTCTATATAGAAAATCTATTGGAATCTACAAATAAAACCCCCAAACCTACTAATGTAGCACTAATGACTGACTTTAGCATTCATAGCTATTTACCCTAAAGAAAAGGAAATATATACCTTTAGAAGTCATATACACAAATGTTTTTATAAGCTCTATTTGCAATAGTCAAAAACTGGAAAATACTGATCAGCAGAGGAATGAATAAACAGATTGTAGTGCATTCATATAATGGAATACTACTTAGCAAAGAACAGGAAGGACTATTGAAATGGACAACAGTATGGATGAAACTCAAAATAATTATGTTAAGTAAAAAAAGTCAAACTCCCCCAAAAGGTACATACCATAATATTTAATTTATGAGTTTAAAAAATACACACTAACCCATTGTGACAGACAGCATCTCAGAATTTTTTTGAACAAGAGGATCAGGATGGACAAGAGGGAAAGATTACAAAGGAGCATAAGGACACTTTGGGAAGTAGTGTAGATTCGTTATCTTGTTTGCAGTGATGATTTCACACACTTGTAAGGAGGCAGACTCTCCAGAGGCAAAAAAAAAAAAAAAAAAAAAAAGTTACTTAGTTTGGTACTATGGGTAGCTATAAAAACCAGGATACCCAATAAACTCCTGCTTTGGAACACCAATGTAATCTGAAGACTGAAAAAATCTACTATATTGTTCAGCACATGTAACACTTCCATGGGTTCGTTCTAAAATGACATGTATTCCATATCACTGGCATAGCCAAAAAAATTATATTTTTCAAGATACCCAAATTACATAGTTAAAAAGGTTATAGAATTTCATTTTCTGTATATATATTTATATTATAATAAAAGAAAAAATTCCCCCAGCAATCAATTTTTAAGAGGAATGAATGTAAATAAGATGAAAATTTACATAGAAATTTTAAAAGCTTAGATTTTAAAACTAAAGGAGGTTTAGAAATCAGCCAGTTCAATTTTCCATTTTAAAGATGAAAAAATTGAAAATTGCAGTGATTTGCAAAATTGATATAGAGATAACAAATAATAAGAACACACCTAAAACCCAGTACATTCACTCTATTCTCTCTCTCTTAATAGTCATAAGCAAAGATGAAAGATAGTTCTTGAAATTTAAGAACAAAATGTCCTCTGTTCCGGAATTCTTCAAATTATTATTCAATGAACTAAACTAGCTATTCTATAAATGCACAGCTTCTATATCCTTTTATACTGCAGGCTTCATGCACACTTAATTTGTTTTAAAAAATCATGATTATTAAAAAAATTGACAGTTGCATACTTGACCCATGCCTGAAGCAAGCACCAGGTATATTAAGAACAGTATAGTTCTACAAAGAAGGGTAGAGATAATTAAATCCTGGAGATCTCATTGCTAAGATTGAGATGCCTCCTAGCATTTGTTAACAACTGGCAAAAGTCACTAATTATAACTATACTTTTCATGACACTAGGTGTTTAGGACTAGCCTGGTGGGCTTTCTATGCCTGTAATTTTACCAGGAAATGTGAATTCATCAAGGAATTCGACAGGTGTCATTTTACTCAAATGGAGTTACTTTTAACAAATCTAAAAAAGAAATGCATTTTCCCTGTTAGATAAAATTAAATAATGAGAATACTTTCCTCACCTCCTTGTTAGTTAATAAGAAAGGAGTATAAGGAATGACTCCTGCTTTGAAGTTTGAAGGCTATTTGGGCAGTGAGGTCACAAATGAAGTATAATACACTATAATCATTTGATGGCCACTGGAGGATAGAGGCCAATGATATTTAAATGATCCAGAAAATATTTATTGAACCCTTATGAGGGGCAGGTAGCTATGTTTGGTCCTGAGGATGCACACTGTTCCACATTGAAAGTCCATAATCTTGTGACTTCAAATTACACATTTGCATGATTACCTTCTAGAGCTAACTCTGTGTCAGCATTACACAGATGACTACTCTTGAAGGTGTGGTTTGAAAAGTGTTTGGAAGGCTATATTTCCCCTGGAATATCACAGTCACTTGATTAGACATAAATGACTAACCAAAATTGACCCCCAAAAGTAGAAATACGTTATGTGAAATAGCTAAACATATTGATATCTTTTAAAAATAGAGAAATATTACATTATAAAGGTGGAAATGAAGTAGAAAATTCTCTATCAACTACAACCTACCAAATTTTGCACAAGTAGGAAAGTAAATCAGGTCACAGTCTTATAAACATTAAAGATTTTAATCACTTGTGAAAAATTAATCTATCAGTGTCAATATATAAAAGACTCAAAGCGATTTGGAGACAGCTCTACCATGAGGTAATCTCAATATTATGTAAACTTTCTAGAAAATACAAACTGTCCTGTATCTCATTTTCTCAAAAATTAGATGCTTGGCTAAATGAAATCAGCAGGACATCCTGTGTAACTAAATTTGTAATATTTCACTCCTCTCAGGCAGCTTGCAGTGAAAGAATTCTAGGATGCAACATTTCAAAAGAGAAAGATCCTTCCATATACTTCTCAAATAAAAGCCTGTACACTAAATCTTCCACTCTGACTGATACAATCCTGTGTCACTGTCATCCTAAAAATCACTGGGCAGCCACAAAACTGCTGAGCAGGGGTAATATAAAAACAGCGCTGTCCTCTGCATGCTGTAAATTTCAGAAATAAGTTAGCTTTTGCTAACATTGAAAAGATGACAACAACTAGTGGCTAAAAAAATTTATTTAATGTACACCTAAAAGGAATTAGAAAAAGAACAAACACGCCCGAAATAAGAAGTAAGGAAATAATAAATATCAGAGCAGAGAGAAAATAAGGGCTAAAACACCCCAGAAAAGATCAATAAAACTAAGAGATATTTCTTTGGGAAGATAAACAAAATTGATAAACATTTAGCCAGACTCATAAAGAAAAAAAAAAAAAAAGACAGAGGGCCAAATAAATACAATCAAAAATGAAAAAAAAAGTTAACAATGAATACCACAGAAATACAAAGGATCATAAGAGACTACTACAAATAACTATAACCAACAAATTGGACAACTTAGGAGAAATGGATAAGTTCTTAGAAATATACAGTTTTCAAGGAATCATGAAGAAATGAAAATCTAAAATCTGAATTGACTAATTACTAGTAAGGCAATTAAAATAGTGATAAAAATTTTCCCAAGAAAGAAAATCTCAGGACAAGATGGCTTCACTGGCAAATTCTAAAAAACAACAAACAAATAAACAAACAAAACATTTAAAGAAAAAACATTTAAAAGAGGAGAGAAACCATCTAAAAACATTTTATGAAACTGGTATTGTTCTGAAACCAAAGCCAGAGAAGAACATCATCAGAAAAAAAAATCACAAGCCAATATCCTTGATGACATAGATGCAAAAATCCTCAACAAAATAATAGGAAATTGAGTGCAAAATACATTAAAATAATCATATAACACAATCAAGTGGGATTTATTCCTGAGATGCAAGGATGGTCCAACATCAGCAAATTAATTATAATGATATATCATATTAACAAAAATGAAGAATAAAAATAAAATAATCATCTCAACAGATGCAGAAAAAAACATTTGACAAAATTCAACGTTCATTTATGATTAAAAACTCTCAACAAAGGAAATATGCCTCTTGATATATATGCCACTTTTATTTGGAAAAAATAATATTGGAAGTTTTAGTCACAGTAAATAGGCAAAATAAAGAAATAAAAGGCATCCAAATCAGAGAGGAAGAAGGAAAACTGTCAGTATTTGCAGATGACATCACACTATATATAGAAAACACTAAAGCCTACCAAAAACCTGTTGGGATTAATACATGAATTCAGCAAAGACACAGGGTACAAAATCAATACACAGAAATCTGTGGCATTTCTATACACTAATAAGAAACAATCAGATAGAAAAATTAAGAAAATGATCCTATTAAGAGAAAAGGTAAAATTTTCACTATATGCACATGACATGATAATATATATAGAAAGCCATAAAGGTTCCACACGAAAACTACTAAAGCTGATAAAAGAATTTGGCAGGGTAGCAGGATACAAGGTTAACATACAGAAATCAGTTGCATTTCTTTACACTAACACTAACCACAAAAGAAAAGTTAAGGAACAATTCCTTTTAAAATTTCATCCAAAACAATAAAATATTTAAGAATAAATCTGACCGGGGAGGTAAAGGCTTATACATGGAGAGCTATAAAACATTGACTAAGGAAATTAAAGATGACTTAAAGAAATGGAAAGATATCCTATGCCCTTGGATTGAAGAATCAGTATCATTAAAATGGTCATACTGCCCAAGGAAATCACAGATTTAATGTGATCCTCATCAAATTACCCAGGATGTTTTTCACAGAACTATAACAAATAATCCTAAAATTTATATGGAATCACAGAAGACCCAGAATTGCCAAAGCACTACTGAAGAAAAAG
Source organism: Camelus bactrianus (assembly GCF_048773025.1). Taxonomy (NCBI): domain Eukaryota; kingdom Metazoa; phylum Chordata; class Mammalia; order Artiodactyla; family Camelidae; genus Camelus; species Camelus bactrianus. Next base: position 26,760,116 of record NC_133567.1, on the reverse strand, counting down.
AACAAAGCTGGAGAAATAACCCTCTAGACTTCAGAGAACACTACAGAGCTACAGTCATCAAAATAGTATGTTACTGGCATAAAAACAGACATGTGTATCAGTGGAACAGAATAGAGATCCCAGAAATGAACCCAGAATTGATCTGCAATAAAGGAGGCAAGAATATGCATTGGAGAAAAGACAGTCTCTTCGGCAAGTGGTGTTGGGAAAACTGGATAGGAGATGTAAATCAATGATATTAGAACACTCCACACACAAAAATAAACTCAAAATGGCTTAAAGGCTTAAATATAAGATAAGGCATGATAAACCTCCTAAAAGAAATCATAGGCAAAACATTTTTCTGACATAAATCTTAGTGATGTTTTCCTAGGGCAGTCTAATCAGGCAATGATATAAAAACAAAAAATAAATAAATAGGACCTAATTAAACTTGCAAGCTTTTGCACAGCAAAGAAAACCATAAACAAAACAAAATGACAACCTATGGAATGAAAGAAAATATTTGCAAATGATGTGACTAAGAAAGGCTTAATTTCCAGAATATATAAATAGCTCACACAACTTAATAACGACAACAACAACCAAAAACCAAACAATCCGATCCAAAAAATGGGCAGAAGACTTAAACAAGCAATTCTCCAATGAAGATATACAAATGGCCAATAGGCACATGAAAAAATGCTCAATATCACTAATTATCAGAGAAATGCAAATCAAAACTATGGTGAGGTATCACCTCACACCAGTCAGAATGGCCATCATTCAAAAGTCCACAAATAACAAATGCTGGAGAGGCTGTGGAGAAAGGGGAACCCTCCTACACTGCTGGTGGGAATGCAGTTTGCTGCAGCCATTGTGGAAAACAGTATAGAGATTCCTCAAAAGACTGAAAATAGACTTACCATAGGACCCAGCAATCCCACTCCTGGGCACATATCCAGAAGGAACCCTACTTCAAAAAGACACTGGCACCCCAATGTTCATAGCAGCACTATTTACTATAGCTAAGACATAGAAGCAACCTAAATGTCCATCGACAGATCACTGGATAAAGAAGATGTGGTATATTTATACAATGGAATACTACTCAGCCATAAAAATGACAACATAACGCCATTTGCAGTAACATGGATGTCTCTGGAGAATGTCATTCTAAGTCAAGTAAGCCAGAAAGAGAAAGAAAAATATCATATGGTATCACTCATATGTGGAATCTAAAAACAAAAGAAGACAAATGAACTTAAATATAAAATAGAAACAGACTCACAGACATAGAATAAAAACTTGTGGTTGCCAGAGGGGGTGGGGTGGGAAGGGACAAATTGGGAGTTTGAGATTTATATATATTGACAGGTATATAAAGAACAGATAAACAAATTTATACTGTATAGCACAGAGAAATACGTTCAAGATCTTGTGGTAGCTCGTGGTGAAAAAGAATATGAAAATGAATATGTGTATATTCATGTATGACTGAAAAATTATGCTGTACACCAAAAATTGACACAACATTGTAAATTGACTATAACTCAATAAAAATAATAAAAAAATGGACCAATAAAATATGTACTTGAAAAGTTTGTGTACAATATAAAAATGAATTTCTTAAGCATTAAGTCATTGCAAAAATTCAGATGTGGAAAAGACTGCCCATGGGTGTTGACATGGGTCAAAGAAGTCTTCATGGAGGAAGTAGGGACTGCAGAGGAAGACACTTTATCACTCACCTCATTCCTACCTCTACTGTTGCTCAGTAGCCCTATAAAACATCAGTGTGATGGAGAAATCTTCCTTGTCTCCTAGTTACCACATCTCAAGTCTTTGAAATGCCCACTGACCCCATGTGCTCTGTCAAGTTTATTGTGTTCTTTCAAGGGCAAGGTGGTCAGTCTGATCAATGTGGGCTTTTGATTTAGATATTCTTGAATTTGAGGTTCATCCCTAATACTTTATAAGCTCAGGCTGATTATTTAACACAATTTGTGCTCAGTTATCTCATTTTTCAACTTGATGTGGCAATACAGGAACTTGCCTTGTAAGTTTGCTGTGAGTATTAATTTAAATCATTCATCTAATTTACAGCCAGACTCATAGAAATTGTTTTAAATGTTATCCATCTTGATTATCATTTTCATATAATAGTTTATCCTAACACTTACCATAGTTCTCAGCCAATAGAAAGGCCTCAATACATGTGTCACACATGAATTAATGTGTGAAGTGACACAAGTCTGGCAGCAGATAACAAAGTTACCCTGAGAACAACAGGAATATGAATCAGGGCATTAGCTTCACTCTGTAAGTTCCTGGAAGTGAAAAACATCTTATCCACCTTAATTTTCCACACTTGTCCCAGCATACTTAGATAACACATGTAGGTAAGTACATAAACTTAAAGTATTAAGCAAAGCATTAGCTATTTAAAAAAATAGTTCATATTTAATAAGTTTGCAATGAACGATACAATTATCTTCCATGAAGTACCTGCGGTGTGCCTCATAATTCTGCTAAAATTTTTGTATATATTCTCAGTGTAATTTTTTGAAGAAACTGTGATAAATAAATGGAAAATTGTAGCAAAATGTATAATCTAGGGAAATATTATAACAAAGAAGTTCACATGGATCTGCAGTGTGTGAAACATCAAAGTTGGTACATGCTGGATAGCTCACAGTCTTGCGATTTAAGAGGTAGATCTTCAGGTAGAAATAACTAAAATATAAATTCCAATCAAGTTAGAATTATGCAAGGTCAAATTCAGCAAAGATTAAAATATTCCTGATCATGTATCCAAAGAGAAGTGTCCAGGCAGTGAAAGGTACAAGGATCATTTATGGAGGTGAAGGCGTTTACCCATGGTCTGGTTGGAGGTACAGAGAATCCAAGTGTGGGAGGCTTGTGTTCAGGGACTGGGAGTCTACTTCCTGGGGCAATGAAGCTGCCAATCAAAACTAAAGTTAGTGTGAGGAACCTGGTTTCTTTAGATTTCCCATAGGTACTCAGTCACCAAAAATTCATTCTCAAAGACGCTTTCTGGAGAAATTAAGTAGAGGGCATAGATAAAGGCCTTGGGAAACTGGGTGAAAAGTTTAAAGCAACATGAACAACAGGATCAACTGAAATGAAGAGGGAGAGAATTGCTCCTCTTGGTCTTGACAGGGAGATGAAGCAGGTCCCATGATAGAGACTGAGGCCCCAGAAATAAGGACTAGAAAATTGATGTAGCATGAATGGAAAACATCTAGTTAAAGTTTTAGCTTCTGTTTTAACCTTATGTAACTTTTTATCGTAGGACACTTACGTTACCAAAATAAATAACTGAAGAAGACACTTACTGTAATACTTAATCCTGTTATCTTATCATTAAGAGACCTGCCACTCTCATCTTTTCCATTATATTTCTCAAAATTCTCAATATTATTGAGTGTAGACAAAAAATACCCAAACAAACCCAAAATATACAATTAGCAAGCTCAAACAAAGAAATAAAAGAAGCAGGTGTCAAGACAAGATTTATTGTGCAAAGATTTTCTTGGGGATGCTTGCCTGATGGAAAATAGAAGGAAGGTCAGGAAAGGCTGTGAGGGCAGTAAGACTATGATCCAAATCAGATGCCAGGTGAAGCGGAGAGGAAGGAAACATTGGTTAGAAGCATCCTAGTCCCCATGCCAGCCAAAGAAGTTGGGGCAAAACCACCGGGGAATCCCTATGCCAGACTCAGCTCTCAGGAAGGCCCAGGTTCTCCAGGAACAAGTCAGCTTCCGTGTAGGCCTGCTGAGGTGTGGGCTCTTAGCAGATGGAGACGTAGATTCCAGAATGCAACAGCAGGGTCTTGGTCAGTTACTCCCTAGAAAGGCAGGGAAGAAGGAAGTTATCAGGGCTCCCACATAGTTTATTTATATATAAGCTTCCCTGTGCAAAATCTTGTCTTCATACTTTAAAGGATCCTTTTGAGATCATAGAGATTATGTATCACTAAATTCCATCTTCAACCAAAGAAAGAACTAAGATAAAAGATGTTACAGGATTTTCCCAACAGCACACCATGAGCTGGTTTTAAAGCTAGAATGTAAACCTCGTGCCTGGCTTCCCAGGCCAGAGATACACTGTCGTGCTGCCTTGTGTCCATGCCAGCTCCCTCGCTGTATCCCTGACATAAAAGATACCAATTTCTGGATTAAAACATTTGCATCCCTCACACCTACTCTTCAGGAGAGTAATCAAGTCTCACATCATTAACCGTTAACCTTTTCTGTTTGCCTGGCAGAGCAGCTGAGAGAGGGTAGCAGGCAATGAGCCCCTAGGATGCTGGAGAGGTGCCAATGCACTTATGCTCCCCTGGCTCTCTGACCTGGCAGCTGGGTCTGAGGTTGACAAGGAGGGTGGGTGAGGCACTCCTGGGCACCACGCGGCATGAAGACTTTACTCACCTGCCAGTCAGCTGGGGCTGGCAACCTGACAATCCGCACAGCCAGTTCGCCTGTGACCCTTTTGAGGAGAAGAGAGAAGGACTAATTTATTGGGAAGCCCCAGTCGGATGAGGGCTGCCTTTCTGCATCTCATGTTCAGAGTGCTGCCCTCCGCCTGTCTCTCCTGATTACTGTGAGGAGTATTGTGGGGGACGATTAAAAAGGAATGGCAAGGCTGCCACTTCCACAGTCACATCTTCTGACCTCTTGACAGGATGGCAATAATTGCAGATGGTTTCCCACAAGCACATAACAAGCTTTTTTTCCCCCCATGCAATGTTGTCTTTCATGGGTATATAGATTAATCATCTTCTTTTTTCCATTACATAAAATTCAGATGAAAATTTGAATGATTTGCTTATTGCACAGTTCTGTTTTCACCTACTGAGACAAATATTTCTGTCCTCAATGCAAAGCCTAATGAGAAGTTCAAACCCAGGCAAATAACAATATTTGCTGAGACTTCTGACCTGTTCCAAGAGTTTTTTTTTTTTAATGTACTACACATTTGTCTGCACTTAACATGTATAAAGCCTAAATGAGATATAAGAGCACAAATGATAGGAAAAAAATCAAGAAGCATTAAGCTAAATATTCAGACCCCAAATGTATAGTACTAAGCACTAATGATAATGTTATAATAACAGTATTATTTGTCATATGCATAAAGCTTAGAAATATCATGACCGTTTTCCTTAATTTTTCTTCACTAGAGCTTTTGGAGATGAGCAGAGCAAAAAATTTTTTTCTACATTATTATTTCTACACTAAAGATGAATTAACTTGTTCTGAGAAATAAATAATTTTGTATAATTTTATATAACTACATGAGAAACTTTGAGCAAGCATTTTAGTTGTTGGACTCCTAATCTAATCATAAATGCCACAGGCAATCATAAAGTTACTACTGGATGGAGTTATCAGAATCTTTCATGTCAATGTTGGGAGTTGGGAAAGTAAAATCTATCAACAGATGCTCACAGAACACTTTTACTCTGGGTCATTTCTGTATGAGGAGTACTACAAAACATAAAAAGAAAGAGAAGACCATGCAGAGAATCTCCATCGGCCTTCACTGAGGTGACTTCCCCCAGATGGCACACCTGAGTCATCTTCCTAGAGGTGGTAGATTGATTATTTGCCCTAACTTCCTAACAGGTCAGATCACAAGGCTATTCCTTGACAATTCCACAAGTTTCCGATATGATACTTTAAGGGAACAAAATTTTGAATTTCCTAGAATTCTAGTGAGTCTCTAATTAAATTCCATAAAATAACTAGAAAAGAAAAGTGAAAATATGATTTATTCTTAAATGTTAGGGTTGTAGTCAGAAACTTGGGGCTATAGAAATTCAAATAATCCAGTGTTTTATATTCAATAAATGCCTCATAAGAGATGTGATGTTTATAGAATCTTAAACAATAGGTAAAATTTAGATAGGGAGAAAGTGAAAGGCACTTCAAGAGAGAAAGCTGGGTGCATGAGAAATGTTTGGTACCTGGCACCTGGTGTGTGCTGGGTTTAGAAGATTATTAAAAGAGAATTTTAGAGAAGGATAATCTGCTGAGAGTGGAGAATTGATTTTCACTACTAATATCAGAAATGCAACTTTTTCTTCCTTTAAAATATTCTATAGGAAGCTTGGGGACTTGGAAAAGAAAAAGAAAAAGTCTCTGTGGTCTGGCCTTTCAGATAGTTAGGGCCAATAATCGACTCACCACTTGCAGGAGAATGACCTAAGGATATGTCCTGCCTGTGTGGGGAGCTAATTCAGTAAAGGTCAACTGAGATAGAAAGCCTCAATACTAAGAGCATTCCTCTTTCATACTTCTATACTTTTGTACATAATAATTTCTTCAAAAGTAAAGGAGAGAAAACAAAAGAGGCAAGGATAAAATAGTAGCCCCATTACTTAATACTAAAAATAAAAATTGTATAGCATCCATGTTTGTTTCAAAAGCATTCCATTTGCACTGGTCAATTACTTGCCACTCCAGACTATATGCTTAACTGTTCTACACAGCCCTCCTCCCCAACTGCAGAAGTCATGGTCTCCTTTCATACCTTGCAAAGAATCTGGCAGACAAATTATTGCCTAGGTGGTTCTGTGAGGTTGTGGAAAAAGCTGCGGGAGTGATAAATAAACAGGGGCAGTACCCAGTAACACTATTTATAGGATTGTGAACAAAGAAGAATAAAGAGCTTTGCTTATGACCCCGTTCTGCAAGGGATGTCACCACTGGCTGCAGTCGCCTACTGACAGTGCACCCTGAAAGGAATTCAGGATGAAAACAGGATGAGGCCCTCTGTGCTTTGGATGAGCAGGTCCCTTAGATAGATGCATACCTCAGGAAAAATTTTAGTGACCCCAGATTCTTGCATCTTCTCATATATAGAAAACCACTAACATCATTAATTTGAGATATCTATTCTTTGTGATTAGCAGTAATCTTTTACCAAGTGTATGCTTGACTGCATGTATTTCCTAGCCCCCCAGAGTTCATATATAAGTTGGCCTCTCTACTGTCTCTTCAGAGCAGTTCCTTGGAGATAAATGAGAGCCTGTATCCCTGGCTATCACCTTCAGTAAGACTTTGAATAAAACTTAAATTCACTCCTCTTATGTTGTATGTTTTTATTTAAGTCAATAGTATTTTATTCATGTTTGGAGTCAGACTGAGAAATTATGAGAATCTTAAATAAAGATGCCCATGAGATTGCAGATGACAGAAAAGCAAAGCATTTGGTATCTATGTGAGGGGTAAGATCAGTAGAACAAAAGTTGAAAATAAATATAAAATTTCTAGTTGGAGTTACCGAGCGAAAGGACCAAAAATACAGAAGAATGGGATTTTGTTACCGAGTCCAGCTCGTTCCGCTCGCTGCATGACAGACCAATAAATTGGGAGATGAGGCCTTGGGGCAAGGAATGGTGACTTTATTCGGAAAGCCAGCAGATCGAGAGGAAAGCAGACTAATGTCTTGGAGAACCATCCTGCTCCAGTCAGAGTACAGGCTCCTTTTATACAAACAAACAAGCAAAAAAAACAGGGGAGGGGATGTGGTTTGTTGTTGCAAACTTCTTGGTTTAGGAATTCGTTGTTCCTGCAGCTGTCCATGTGGGCCAGCTCATGGTGCTCCTGCAAAACCTCCAACAAAACAAATGCTATTCTCTATTCTGCAACTTTGTTATCTTTACATGCGTACAGAGCTAGCAAGACCAAGCCTAGAAAACAGGGCACGATGGTTAAAACTAAAGGAACAAATCTAATACAGAGTAAGATTTGTTCTTTTCTATTACAATTGGATGAAAATGTAAGTTTTGTGTATACTGCACCAGATATGCCCAAAGGGCACGGGTAAGGAATATCTAGGCAGTAGCTGGAAATACAGGCCTGTGTGTGAAGAGAGAGAGAAGGGATAAAAATTTGATGACAAAGAAGTGCAAATACTAGAACTTAAAATTTATAGTTTGGAAAAAGGAAGTTGTAAGGCTTGACAGATGAGGATAAAGAAAAAGCAGAGTGTGTAGGACATGAAACCTAGGACAGGTGTGCATGTTGTGTGCTCAACATTGCAAAAATCACAAAGAATTCCTATAGCATGAGAAACAAAGAGGGTTATTGGATTTGGTCATTAATTACAAGTGAAAATAGAAGAGTAATTTGAGGAGAGAAAAAGCAAAACCCCAGAGGGAGAGTGGATGAGAGGTAACTAGAGATTTAGTGTGTAACTAATCTTTAAAGACAAATTTCAAAGTAAAGAGCAGAGCAATAGGGCAACATCTGTAGTTTGAGACAATTATAGGTGAGGGTAAGTAGCAAGTGAAAGATAAACTTGAAGTGTATCACAACTGTCTGTTCCAACCGCCAAGTCTGATCACCTGTATGGAGATTTTTTGGAAGAGAAGGTGTCTCAAGTAGTCAAGGTTATCACCTGGCTCCCATCTCTCAATTGGCCCTGTTAGCTATTAGCAACTACCTAGACATCTTGAATACAGTTCCCCTCAATACGATGCTGCAATTTTGACCCAGCCATCAAGGGGAGATGGTGTAATTTTTCTAAATGCCCATAGACCAAATGAGTCAGTTAGACTCAATTAAGATGTTGGAGTAACTAAAGAGAAACAGGGAGGAAATTCAGAATCTCAGATAATGGAGCAAATAATGACTGCTAAGAAAACTTAATGTTACATCTAAGTTGCCATGATGCACTCGACATAAACAGGGAAAAAGAAGAGAATATATCTAGAATGTAGGGCTTGCAATTGAATTAGGATTATGGAGCCAGACAGAAGATTAAAAATAAGGATGCCTGGCAAGGAGAGTTGGGGGGGGAGAACTGGAAAAAGCAGGTAGAAAGACTGATTTTGAGTCAAACAAATGAGTTATTTGGAAAGGGCACAAAATCTGACATAAGGGTAACAACAACAACAACAACAACAACAACAACAACAACAACAAAAGGTAGCAATTAATTCAGGTGTCCAATACTATTTCCTCTGTAGAACTGTGGTTGGTCAAAACGCCAGGAAATAATTTAAAGTTGAAATCATGGATCCTCTAATTATACTTTGAGAAGCAAGTCAAATGCACCCCCAAAGTAAATTAGGGAGAGATGGTAGTGGAGACAAATACAGGCAAAATGGGAATTAAGATTACAGTGGATGCTCGTGAATAATGATGTCAAAGACATGACCAAACGGTGGGGCCTTTGTAACAACATCATCTTTGATTTGAACACATTTTATTTAGTTATGAGTCTCTCTCAGTTGATCCACACAACAATGTTAGCAAAAGCAAGGTTAGAAATAAGAATCACCATTCGTAGATGAGTAAAGGGTAAGCTAGCATATTAACATTATTATCTCAAGTTCTTGAAATTATTGGCAGAGTTAACCTAGAACACTGGTGAGGCGAGTCTTAGTCCAATGTGTGTGTGTGTGTGTGTGTGTGTGTGCGCCTCATATTTCTTTATAAATGCCAATTAAGTTCTTTTTAAATTTCAGATTAAAACAAAATGATTGAGTAGCCTGATGTGACAAATATAATCATTTTATATTCTTCTTTCTTGTTTTCTTTTTTCTCAGGTTTAAGATGAGAAGGTGACAGATAATTCCACATTGTGAAAAAGGTGGAAAACAATTCCCTGTCTTATGTTATTCAAACTCCTTAATGAAAGGCTATGAGATCAAGAAGGATTTGAAAAACTGAAGTCCTGTAAGGGAAAGATTTGCCTGCTTTTCTCCTTGAACATTCTCTCTTTGATCTGCAGACATTCCACACTCGAGGACGGCAGGTAAGTTACATCTCTCCCTTGTCCACCTTCATTCCCACTTCTTTTTCTGGAGCTGTTTATAATTTGGGAAATTATACTAAAATAATGAAACATTTCATGTGAATGGCCTTGTAAATGCTTTTGGTCTAGTTGTTCAGAGCAATAGCTCTTTATCTCATTGGAAGAAACAAAAAGTAAGTTGGAGAGAGATTGAGGAAACAATGATAATGATCAGCTAAATTCAGATTTTTTTTTTTAATTACCAAAAAGAAAAGAAAGATTAACGGTTCTCTGAACAGTGGCTCCTTCCAGGTGACCAAAAAAGTGTTCTATAAATTGATTTGCCTCCCTGACTGGGATTTACCAGACTGACACTTAATTTGTTCTGAGCATTGTTGATGTCTCAGACACAATGGCGGATGACAGCCCACACAACCTTTCTTTCAGCTTTCATCTCATATGTTCCATTTGAAGTTGAGTTCTGACAAGAAAGAGGAACAGAATTAATACTACCTTGGATCAGCTCAGTCTCCAGTGGAAACAGCAAGGTTTTTCTGGAAACAACCCTTTAAACATGACAGGGGGAAGGGGACCTCAGGAGGCCTCTGAAGTATCCATTATTAAAGAAAGGGGGAGAGGAAAGTCCTCGTGGGCAACTTTGATTTTTTTTTCTTTTCAGCAAAAACAGTGATGAACTAGTGCCAGTTTTACATACAAATTTAAAGATGTGGGAGGATTTATGTTAAAAAGTCTTTCTTTCTCCCTCCCCATAGGACTTGCAGTAAGGAAAAAGAATCCATTATAAACTGTATTTATGACATTGATATTCCTTTAAAAAATCTTTACTAAATAAAATTAAAATTAAAATTGATAATGATTTTACAATAAAATCCAAAGGCAAAACACAATACATGATCATATATATAAAGTAGATTTAATTATCCAAATATACATGCAAGAACATATGTGTCATTCTCAAGAGCTAGAGAAAATGTTAATTGAAACTTAAATGTGTGAATTTCCACATGATTCAAACAGGAAAAAAAATTACACACATTTGAATATGTATATATACATACATGTGTATTAATAAGCTATCCTATAATACAATAATACTTTATAGTATTAAAATAAGTACATAAGCAACTGTGTCTTAATTCCTTTAATTTTAAAAAACATACAAAAATAAGAACATTCCATCCAACAGCAGCAGATACACATTTTTTTCAAGTGCACATGGAACATTCTCCAGGATAGATCACATGTTAGGTCACTGAACAAGTCTCAGCAAGTTTAAGAAGATTGAAATTATATCAGGCAACTTTCCTAACCATGAGTCTATGAGCTAGAAATCAACTAGAAGGAAAAAGAAACTGCAAAACCCCACAAATATGTGAAGGCTAAACAATATTCTATAAACAACCAATGGGCCATTGAAGAAAGCAAAGAGAAAATTTAAAAAATACCTGGAGACAAATGAAAACAAATACACAATGATCCAAAATCTATGGGACACAGAAAAAGCAGTTCTAAGAGGAAAGTTTATAGTGGTATGAGCCTACCTTAGGAAACAAGACAAATCACAAATAAACAACTTAAACTTACACACAAAAGAACTAGGAAAAGTAGAGCAAACAAAACCCTAAATTAGTAGAAGGAAAGAAATAATAAAGATCAGATCAGAGATAAATGATATAGAGACTAAAACAAACAAGCAGTTGAAAAGACCAATGAAACTAATATCTGGTTCTTTCAAAAGATAAACAAAATTGATAAACACTTAACCAGACTTACCAAGAAAAAAACAAATCGGGTCAGCCCAAATCAATAAAATCAGAAATGAAACAGAACTTACAACCACCACAGAAAAACAAAGTTCATAAGGAATAACTAGGACAATTTTACATCCATAAAATGGACAACCTAGAAGAAATGGACAAGTTCCTTGAAATGTACAATCTCCCATGACTGAATGAGGAAGAAATAGAAGACAGGAACAGACCAATTATTAGCAATAAAACAGAATTTGTAATAAATAAACTTGTAACAAACAAAAGTCCAAGATCAGGTGACTTCCCAGATAAATTCTACAAACATTTAAAGAAAAGGTAAGAAATATCCTTATCAAACTATTCCAAAACAAACAAACAAACAAAGGAGGAAGATACACATACAAACACATTGTACAAAGCCAGCATCACCCCAACAATAAAAACATAGGCATCACAAAAATGATAATCACAAGCCAATATTACTGATGAATACAGATGCAAAAATTCTCACAAAATATTAGCAAACTAAATTAAAGAATACATTAAAAGAATCTTACAGCATGATCAAGTAGGATTTATCCCAGGAATGGAAAGATGATTCAATGTCCACAAATCAACCTCTGTGACACATCACATTAACCAAGAATGAAAAAACCATGTGAATGTATTAACAGATGAAGAAAAATCTTTTGACAAAATTCAACATTTCATTTGTTATAAAAAAAAATCTCAACAAAGTGGGTATAGAGGAAACACAGCTCAGCAAAATAAAGGCCATATATGACGAGCCAACATCATACTCAACAGTGAAAAGCTGAAAGCATTTTCTCTAAGATCAGGAGCAAGACAAGGGTTCCAATTCTCAACACTTTTATTCAACATAGTATTGAAGCCACACTGATAGCCATGGCAATTAGACAAGAAAAAGCAATAAAAAGAATCCAAATTGGAAAGAAAAAAGTAAAACTGTCACTATTTGCAGATGATATGATACTAAACAGAAAATCCTAAAGACATCACCCCTAAGCTACTAGAACTTATCAATGAATTCAATAAAATTGCAAGATACAAAAGATACAGAAATCTGTTGCATTTCTATACACTAACAACAAACTCTCAGAAACAGAAGTTAGGAAGGAAAACAATCTCACTTATAATCACATCAAAAGAATAAAGTATCTAGAAATAAATCTAAATAAGAAGGTCAAAGACCACTACCTGGAAAACTATAAAATGTTGATGAAATAAACTGTAGACAACACCAACAAATAGAAGGCTATACCGTGCTCATGGCTTGGAACAATTACCAATATAAAATGACCATAGTACCCAAGGCCCAATGGACTATTACTGGCACACAAAAAAAGAATGAAATGTTGCCATTGAAACAACAGAGAAGGACCTTGTGTGGATTATGCTAAGTTTGACAAAGAAAGACAAATACTATATGATTTCACTCATATGTGGAATCTAAAAAACAAAACAAATAAACAAACATAACCAAATAGAAACAGAGTCATAGATACAGAGAATAAACAGGTAGTTGTCAGAGGGAAGGGGGATGAAGGAGGAGAGAGATAGATGAGAAAGGTTAAGAGGTATAAACTTCCAGTTACAAAATAAATGAGTGATGTGTTTGAAGTTTACAGTGTGGGGAATATAGTTGATAATTATGCAGTATCTTTGGTGACAGATTGTAACTAGATTTATCATGCTGATCATTTTGAAATGTATAGGAACACTGAATCACTGTGGTGTATACCAGGAACTAACATAGTGTCATATACCAATTATACTTCAAAAACAAACAAAATCATAGAAAAAGTGATCAGATATGGAGTTACCAGAGCCAGGGTGTTGAGAAAGGGGGAAAAGGATGAAGGTAATCAAAAGGAAAAAAAAGAAACTTCTCATTATAAGATAAATAAGTCCTAGGGGTGTAATGTACAACACGGTAAATATAATTAACACTGTTGTGTGTTACGTATGAAAGTCGTTAAGAGGGTAAATCCTAAGAGTTCTCATCACCAGGAACAATATATATATTTTTTCTATTTCTTTATCTTTTTATCTAAATGAGATGATGGATATTCTAAACTTACTGTGGTAATTATTTCATGATATATGTAAGACAAATTATTATGCTGTACACTTTAAATGCATGCAGTGCTGTATGCCAATTATATCTCAGTAAAAGGAAAAAAAGACAAAAAGAAGTACATTTACTCAGTTGGCATTTGGCAAGGTTGTCTGATGTTTTTCAAATCTGTTTTTGTTGAGTGACTTGTAATAACTTCTCTAACTATGATATTTAAGAGAAAAAAATCCAAGGCAGCTTCAGTATAATACACTGTATGTTAAATCTGGAGTCCAAAATTCTAAACTTACCTCTTGTGAAATTGCTTATTTTCCCTGTGTGACAAAACCATCATCTGTAAAATGGGCATAATAATGGGTATCTCCCAACATTCTTGGAAGGAAGAATCAAGTTGAACCATTTATATGAGTTGTTATAAATAACTAAAAATCCCTCCTGGATGAGCTGAAGAGCACTAGACCTCTGGTTTAGGATGTTTGGACAATAGGGCTGAGCATGGCGTTGGCTGGGACTCAGAGAACAAGGAAGTCTTAAAGCCCAGGTTCTCATTAGTGCTGGTCCAGGGCTATTAGAAGAAGGACCAACACTGATGTCCCACTGGAATTGGGGGGCTATTTTAATCATCTATTGTAGTATCACAATTTATCTCAAAATTTTATGGTTTTGATTCACAGAATTTATTATCTCACAACTTTTCTGGATCAGGAATCCAAGCCAGATGTAGCTAGGATCTTCTAACTCAGGGTCTCTCACAGGCTGTAACCAAGGTAATGGCCAGGGCTGTAGTCATCTCAAGGCTGGGCTGGGAAGAGTATGTTTCCAAGATCTGTCACTTGGATACTGATAGCCCTCAAAGGATTCTCTTCCAAGTTCAGGGGACTGTTGACCTGCTTCAGGATGGCTGTCAACCAGAGGCATCAGTTCTATGTACATGGGTCTCTCCATAGGGCTGCATTATATGACACTTTGCTTTTCCAAGAACAATGGCTCAGAGGAAAGCTAGTCTTTTTGTAACCTAATTTCCAAATTGACATCCATAATTCCTTATGTATTCTATTTCTTAGAAGGGAATCACTAGGTCCAGTCTATACTCAAGGGAAGCTACAAAGGGCCATAAACACCAAGGGCAAGGATTCATGGGGCCACTTTAAAGTCTGCCTGCCACACTGAAGACAAGGAAAGTTTTGGAAGAAGCTGATCAAAGCACCCTAGAAACTCCAGAAAAGATCCAGTCCCAAAAGAAGAGGAAAGTAAAGCACGTAGGTTCAGAAGTTGGGAAATACCCTGTCACTATGGTACATAAAGGAAGGGAGATATTTTGAGCCCCTGGAACTCAGAAGGAGGTATTAACAATTTTATATTTCCAGGGTCCCTCAGTGTAACTAGAAGACTTCATGTTTGGAGGTTTTTTAAAAAATATTTTTATTGTAGTATAGTCAGTTTGCAACATTGTGTCAATTTCTAGCGTACAGCACAATTCTTCAGTCATATAGGAATATACGTATATTTATTTTCATATTCTTTTTAATGATAAGTTGCTACTAGATATTGAATATAGTTCCCTGTGCTATACAGTATAAACTTCTTGTTCACCTATTTTATATAGAGTAGTTAGTACCTGCAAATCTTGAACTCCCAATTTATCACTAACCACCCCCTTCCCCACCTCGTAACCATGTTTGTTTTCTATGTCTGTGAATCTGTTTCTGGTTTGTAAATAAGTTTGTTTGACTTTTTTTTTTTTTTTAAGATTCCACATATAAGTGATATCATATGGTATCTTGATTTCTCTTTTTGGCTTACTTCACTTAGAAGAACATTCTTCAGGTCCATTTATGTTGCTGCAAATGGCATTATTTTATTTTTTATGGCTGAGTAGTATTCCATTGTATAAATCACTATAACGTCTTTATCCAATCATCTGTTGATGGACATTTAGGTTGTGTCCATGTCTTGGCTATTATAAATAGTGCTTATATGAACATTGAGGTGCATGTATCTTTTTGAATTAAGGTTAGTACTGGATATATGCCTAGAAGTGGGATGGCTGGATCATACGGTAAGTCCGTTTTTAGTATTTTGAAGCATCTCCATACTCTTTTCCATAATGGTTTTACCAAACTGCATTCCCTGCAACAGTGTAGGAGGGTTCCCTTTTCTCCACACCCTCTCCAGCATTTATTGTTTGTGGAATTTTGAATGTTGGCCATTCTGACTGGTGTAGGTGATACCTCATTGTAGTTTTCATTTGCATTTCTCTGATAATTACCAATATCAAGCATTTTTTTTTCACATGCCTATTGGCCATTTGTATGTCTTCATAGGAGAATTGCTTGTTTCGGTCTTCTGCTAATTTTTGGATTGGGTTGTTTGTTTTTTTCTTGTTAAGCTGTATGAGCTATTTATATATTCTGGAAATTAAGCCCTTGTAAATCTCATCTTTTGCAAATATTTTCTCCTATTCCATAGGTTATAGGTTGTTTTTTTGTTTTGCTTATGGTTTCCTTTGCTGTGCAAATCTTGTAAGTTTAATTAGGTTTTGTTTTTATTTCTATTGTTTGGGTAGACTGCCCTAGGAGAATATTGCTGAGATTTATGTCAGATAACATTTTGCCTTTGTTTTCTTTGAAGAGGTTTATAGTATCTTGTCTTATGTTTAAGGCTTTAAGCCATTTTGAGCTTATTTTTGTGTGTGGCATGAGGGCGTGTTCTAACTTCATTGATGTACATGCAGCTGTCCAGATTTACCAACACCGTTTGCTGAAGAGACTCTCTTTACTCCATTGTATGTTCTTGCCTCCTTTGTCTAAGGTTAATTGACCAAAACTTTGTGGGTTTATTCCTGGGGTCCCTATTCTATTCCATTGATCCATATGTCTGTTTTTTTTTTTTTTAATAATAATACCATGCTGTTTTGATTACTGTAGCTCTGTAGTATTGTCTGATGTCTGGGTGGGTTATTCCTCCAGCTTCATTCTTTTTCTTCAGTAATGCTTTGGCAATTCTAGGTCCTTTGTGATTCCATATAAATTTTAGGATTACTTGTTCTAACTCTGTGAAAAATGTCCTGGGTAATTTCATAAGGACCGTATTAAATCTGTAGATTTCTTTGGGTAGGATGGCCATTTTAACAACATTAATTCTTCCAATCCAAGAGCATGGGATATCTTTCTGTTTCTTTAAGTCATCTTTAATTGCCTTAGGGAATGTTTTGTAGTTCTCTGCATATAAGTCTTTCATGTCCTTGGTCAGATTTATTCCTAAGTATTTTATTGTTTTGGATGCAATTGTAAAAGGAATTGTTTCTTTATTTTCTTTTTCTGATATTTCATTGTCAGTGTAAAGAAATGCCACTGATTTCTGTATGTTAATCTTATATCCTGCTTCCTTGCTGAATTCTTTTAGTTTTTGTGTGTTTGGGGATTTTTTAAACTCAGTTTTTAAATTAAGTCATGGTGATATGTTTTCCCTAATCAAAAATTGAGGAGAGAATCTCTGAGATATTCAAACATTTATCTATAGCCCTGGCCAGTGGTTAATCCAGCTCTGGAACCAGGTGTTATGATTTCCAGCCAGTATTCTTCTGAGGGTGCTACCTACTTGGTGTGAAAGACACAACAGTACAGAGCAGAAATTTGCATGGCATATGCATCTGTGCTGATGCTTGGTGTTTATTTGTCAAGCAAAGGTGTTCATGGCAGAGATGCTTTTAACATCTCAATATCTTGTTGTCCTTGTGGGACAGGTTATTTAATATAAAGAGTTCCTGTAAGGAAAGAATTGCAATTTGCTTTTACTTACCAGGTGCAAGGAAACTGCAATGAACAGGAACACAGCTGAACTCAATTAAATACTCACATTCCCTGCCTGCCAGAATGTTCCTTTAAGAGGAAAGAAGCCAACTATAGTAAAGTGAGCTGATGTTAGTTAGCAATTTCCCTCACAACATCACTTCTTGGGTATGTCCTAGGGTCAGGACACACTGACTTAAATTTCTTACACACTATTAATTGAATGTCCCTGAGGGAATCACAGACTTATTTATTCAAGGAAAATCCAGTGATACTCACCAGATAGGAATTAATGAGGCAAGAATATAGAACCACATATTTAAGAAACATTTCCATAGCCAAATGGATTAAAAGTAATTGGGATCTGGGGGTGTAGATTTCTGTTTCCATAATAAAGTAAAATAAAATAATCAGAGATTACCATGACAAATGACCTATATGTGAAGAGTTGATCTCTTAAATATCTTTAATAGTTTAATTTCTGTAGATTAAAAGTTGTACCATTAAGAATTTAAAATTTAGTTAAATTTAATTAATGGTATTAAAAAAAAGCCTTCCATTTATAAAACATTTTCACACACATTATCATCAGCTAACTTCAATCATAGGCATTTGCCCGGTGCAAAACTTATAAGAACTTTTCCCAGGTCAAAAGCTTTGTCTAGATTTCCCATCCTCACTACCATGCTACCTAACAACATTCCTCCTAACACACACAAGCGTGTACACTTCACCTGACCAACTCCTGCTTATATTTAGATCTCAACTTAGCCGTCACTTCCCTAGGGTCATTCCCAACTTAGACTGAAACTTAGAATCAACTGGAAAGGCCACCCCACACCAATCATATCAAGATCACTTGGGACAGGGGCCAAGTGTCCATTTTTTTTCATATCCTTTTAAAGCACTCCAGGTGATTATAAAGTACATTCAAAGTTGAGAAGCACTGCTCTAGATCCACGAATTTGGAAAATTAACCTGAGTTAAAAGGTTTTGCATGGGAGCAGAGTTGATTTAAGTCAGACCCAGGCAACCCAGATTTTAAATATGTTCTCTCTTGTGAGAAGTTCCCAGAGTCATTTATCTGGACTGTGAATACATAGAGGATGAGAATTACTGTAAGCCTTTATTGTTTTCATATCTCCATGGCATGTGTCTCCAACCTAGCTATGTAATGAACAATAGTAGACATTAACAAAACTCTCTGTACATCAGAATCTCTAGGGACACGTATAAAATGTAGAAATTCTTAGGTCTGACTCCATACCTATAGAACTAAAGTTTGGGGTTTCCAATAATTCTGATACTGTAGATTGAGGAGATATTGGTCTAAGGATCAGATGATTTCAGTGTGAAGCGACCTTGGAGTTCGTTTACTTTGAACATTTACCTGGAGCAGGAATCACACGTAAAACCTCCTGAGAGATGCTTGAACATGTCCAGTGGCATGATGCTCTCCATTTCTCCTTCAGGTTCCCTTCACTGTTAGACCCACTATTGTATTAGCCCATTCTTGCCTTTATTGTTTGGAAGTTTCTTCTTTACAATGAATATTTGTCAGTCCTTGCTGTCATCCTGTTGTCTTTCAAAAAATTTAAGGAGTATGAGGTTATAGTGGCAAACATAGATAAACTGCCTGACCATAAGAAACCGAGTGTAAAAATAAGTAAAAAGTAAATTAAGATTGTATGTTAAGTACTACCAAAGGAGTTCTGAACAGGATGATGACATGGACTCACGTAACAGGCATATAATTCAGTCTTGGGGAGTCTAGGAAGGTTTCTTAGAGTGAGTAAGGACTAAGATGAGTCCTGGAGACTTAGTGGGGTTTATCAAGGGGAAACGTGCACTGGCTAGAAGGGAAGGGGTCATAACAGTAAATAAGAGCTTTGCAGAACAGTATTGTAGGCAAATAATTTCTCCAGGGATTAAGGAGACCGACCATTTTGGTTTGCCCAGGACTTCCCTAGTTACAGCACTGAATATCTCATGTTTTGGTAAACCCATTAGTCTCAGGTTAATCACCCTAGAGGTTTAACAGACATTGCTATGGTGAAATGGCCAAAATGATTTCACTAAAAAGAAGAGTGTTACAAAGTTTACCTCTGATGCTCAGTCTCCTGTGTACCTATGGAGTTTACGAAAGGGCTTCAGAAAGCATGGAAAAGAAATTCAAGAAATGTTAGAATGATAATAAAGAAAGACTTGACCAATTTTACAGTAGTTCTTACGTTATTCTGCTCACATTTTCAAAATGACTCTGTATGTCATCTTTAATGCACATGCCATAGACAGAGACCTGATTCCTGTGCTAGATAGGAATGCTAGGTCTAGTCTTTGGACAGACCTTAGAGAACTACTCATGGTCCAGGAACTCTTCAAGTCCAGAAAGTGCTTTCACCAATCTCAGCTGATAGAAAATAATTTGTTAAATTGCTCTGTCAATTTCAAAATCTAAGAGGAAAGATTACCAGGAAAAGAATACTCTGATCTCAGACTTAAAAAGAAGGTGATGTGAGAAAGCAGACAGATATGAAGCGATGCCCTAGAATTTCTTGGAACAGAAATTAATGAGATGTTCTCTTTTAAGTTTTAAGTTAATCAGTTGACAAGACTACTTAGCATTATTAGAATACTGGATGCTCCAAAGTTAAAAGATTAAAAATAATTTTTCTCCTACCATCTCTCACTTAATTGCTTTCTGCAGTTTGCTTGAAACAGCTGTCTTCTTATCCTACCCTAATGAGGCTTGACAACTGGCATGTGATAGTCAATGCCATTTTTCAAATGTGATTCTTGGAAAAATTAAAAAAAAACCCAACCCTTTTCTATAATTTTCCTGGTCAGTGTGAGAAATTTGGAGACATTGACCCAAGAGGAAACATAAGAAATTCACACCACCTGGGAGCTCCATGCCCTAAGAGAAAGTGAGAATCTCATCGCACAGTTTAATATGAAACTGGTAAGGATTTATCCTGTTAGCCCTTTAATGAGTATTTTCATTTTAAATGAAGCTTACAGGGAAAGAATAATGTTTAATCTAAAGGAATTATTTTCATATTCTAGCAGTTTAGAAGTCGTGAAGGAACTATTTCAGGTGTGGGGCGTTGTATTATGTCATAACAATATGGGATGATTCCAGGAGAAGTAATATTAGAGTCCATTGTATTTATGATTTTTGTTATTATAAATGCATAATAACAATAATGATTATTACTGTTATTATTAACAAATATTCAGCATTGTATGTGAGCCGGGCACTATTCAAGGCACTAAGGATGCAACAGGAATAGAACAGATTTAAGTCCATGCACATGTGAAGCTTTTAATCTAACAGCGATAATCAGTAAATGGACAAACCAATACTCAAACAAGAAAAATGCCAGTTGATGGTAAGCATTAGTGATGGAGGAGAACTAGAGTACTACTATTTCATTTATTATCATAATTTGGTTGTTATAATCATGCTTTCTTAGGATTTCTGAAGTCAAATAAACTGAGAATAAAGGAATATGTCATCTCGCCATTCAATAAATATTTATAGAGCTTTTCCGAAATTGCAAACACTGTGCTGGATGCCAGGATCTACACTTTACATTGAGCTGTGCTTCAGTGATTCAGGTCCTCAACTCCTTTTGGGAACCAGTCATGCTGGAAACCTGGTGATATGAGAATCTCTCCCCATTGCCCTTTCTCATGCTGGTCCCCCACATTCTTATTTTCTCTTTCTTTTTGCTACTTTTCCCACAGTCTCTAGGCCATAATCCTGATGCTGACTATCCTTTGGCTAAAGGACTTATACTTTGGCTTTGTCTACATATGTCTCTACTTCCTCCCAATTTTTACTTGCTCAGAGGGACAGTGTTCTTCCCATAATTAGAGGGAGCATCTTAATTGAAAATATCCTTCTAATCTCCTCTTCCATAATATGACCCCAAACTGGTCCGTCACTCTACCTGAATTGTAAGAAGATGGTCAGTGTCCTGGTTTAGTGACACCGAATTCTTTCCATACTTTGGTCTGGGAAATAGATATTTTCTAGGGGGGAGAACTGATGTGGATGCCTCCAACCATATAGGGTTTTCTTGACCACAAATTATGTGAAAAATATCATAAAGGATTTATTAATGAGGTATTTATTCTTCCAACAAACATTTACTGAGTGTTGAGCATATGCTAGAAATTTATCAAGGCTCTTGGGATGCAGCAATAGAACTAACCCACCAACAAAGTCCCTCCCCTCCTGGAGTTTGCTGGTGTGCTGGTGAGATTTGTGATATGCGAAAACTTTTTCTTAGTTTTAAAAGTGTTTTTGAAATTTATTTGCTAGCTTGTTTATTTCTTTCAAGATTTCCAGAGAATTTGAGAACCCTGGAACAAATAGGAAAGACTGTTCCCATACTTTACTGCAATATTTATGGTGATATAGAAAAAGATTCATTTAGTCTTCTTTTCAGACAAATGGTGGAGTTAAAAGAACTGGTGATTTCTTGATTATGCATTACACTGTGTATGTGAATACAAACATATTACTATGCATGTATGTATATAGATATGCATATTTCTTTGTCTTTAATTGTCTCTTATTAAGTGTGTAGCCATTTACTTTCTTCTGAAAGCTAAAAGGAAACTCTCAAACTTACGTGATTTTCCCCCAAAGTCAGTTAACCTACTCTCAGCACAAAAGTCTTTGAGTGCTGTTAGTCTTCCTGCCATAAGGTGTAGTAGCTTTCTATGTATTTCCAATGATTGGTGTTCAACTCATATTTATTCTATATTTCAAATATATTTATTCAACTACAAAAGCCAGGTATCTATGTACTATTTTACCATAAAGTAATTAAGTTGATGGAAACACGGAAATTATTTTTCCTGTGTATGAGATCTGTGATATTTGACACAGATATCTTGATGTTTTTATCACCTGGGCACCATTGTTTGAGTATTACCTGGCTACATTCATCAGGAGGAGTGTGTATAAGAGAGGAATGTAAAGCTGATCTGTGATTGTCAGTTGCCAAGAGCCCACATTCAGTTACTAAATCATTGATGGTTAACTATCTGCTATTGTATTAACTTTATAGGCCCCTCAGTTTTAAAGCATTTACCCTATTTTCCCTTGACTAATTATACTAACAGAGTCAGTACGGTACTTAGAGTGAAATTTTCCCTAAGGGAGAAATCTGTAAAGCTCTAGGGTGACTGAGGCCTACATAAAATATATTCTCTGGTGGGTGAATGATGACTAAAATTATTTTTAATAAAACTAAAGTCTCTCTTTCCACCATTAGAAGTGTGTCCAAAATGAGTCCTCCTTCCATAATGGATAATGAAGTTTCACATTCATTTTGAGGCATCAGAGACACATATCAGGGCTTTTCTTGACAGTGTATTTTGATGTTTAAGAAGGCAGCAATAGTAAGATGAATACATATTTGGGAAACACCAACATTTGATAAATTATTCCTTGAAAGAGAAGAAATTAGAGCGTATTTAAACTTCTTCACTAGTGTTTTACTGGTGTCCGGCTGATTGCCCAGACTCTGATGTGAGGTCATAATGATCAGGACAGAGGCACAGAGAATCTGGCTGGAGTTGGGGGTGGTCAAAGGGCTGTGAGGGAACCACGACCCTCACTAGTTAAGGAAAAGGAGAAAAGAGTGACTTCTTCCAGGTGATATTAGACTGTCTATGGGATTCCCTAAATGTATAATGTCACACTTTTAGGGACTTATTTATAAAATAAATCATTCGTCCACCTCCTGTTCATGACATGGACAGATTGACTCAGATATCATACACTAAGCACGTTGTAAAATGTAGATCAACTGGGTTTTCTTTACCTTAGTTTGAAAGCAGCATATTCATTTTAGAAAATCATTTAGAAATAAAACAATAAAAATTAAACAGAATAAGCAGTTTCCTCCAGAGGCCAAGAACCTAACTATTTACTGTGTCTACCCACCTGCGTAGAGGTAGACATAGATAAGAGAGCTGTGTCAGAGTAGGGAGTGCTGAGAAGGGGCCCAGCTGTCCTTTTTCCAAGTCTTGGAGTTGGAGTTTAGTGGAAACAACAGAAGAAGTAGGAGACTGGGGATAAAAGAAAGCCATAATCCTCTTGCCTGCAGCAGCAAATCTTAAGAGCTTAGAAGCTATTCACAGTGTGGAGCAGTAAGAGAGGGCTGGCTGTGGGGCTTTTATTTTAGACTGGATTATTGGCCCCAGTTTGTTTCTCTTCCATTATATTATTGTATGCCTTCATGCTCCCCATGGTCTCATGGAGGTTGGAGTACATTGCATTTGGGCTTGGCTGTGAAAATTGCTTTTTTCCAGTGAGATGTTAACAACCACAACCTGAACAAATGCTTGAAAATGTAACTTCTGGTTGAACATATCCTCTTAGGCTCTTCCTTTTGCCATGAGAAGAAAATTCCCTGGGTAACTGCATAGAGCTTCTCTGTAGTCTGAAGCCAAACCCAGC
Source organism: Camelus bactrianus (assembly GCF_048773025.1). Taxonomy (NCBI): domain Eukaryota; kingdom Metazoa; phylum Chordata; class Mammalia; order Artiodactyla; family Camelidae; genus Camelus; species Camelus bactrianus. The sequence continues at coordinate 26,736,224 of NC_133567.1, read as the reverse complement.
TTCACCTGAATTCATTGACTCTCAGTTGACCACCCCCCCACACACACACACATGCAAGAGGTAAATGCTCATCATTGTAAGCTACTGAGTGTGGAAATGGTTTGCTGTACAGCTGACCTATACAGATGTGCAGTCTATTGGTCTGAGGCCATCTCCAAGTTCTCTAGCCACTAGTGAGTTGAAGGAAGACCCATATGTTTCCCTGTAGCCAAGAAGGATAAATGTCAGGAGCAAGGGATGGTACCTCCCAGGGCGATATGGCTTAATAATAGAAAAATAATGTAAGTCACACGTTTTGTGAACTAAGAAGCCCAGAGTCTTCTTAGCAACCAAATAATTACAGATTGGAATTAGTGCTGTAAAATAAACACAACGTTTGATAGAAAAATTAGGGCAGAGCAATTATATATAATTAGGGGTTACGAACCTTCATGGTTAGCTGAGCCTCCCGTGTTCACTCCTGGGAATATGGGAGTTACAACCATATCAATGCAGTTTAATCAATGCAGCAAGCTGGAGTTGGGATTGTGGAGAGCCGAGAGTCCTTATGAAGGTCAAAGTTGTGATGGAACAAAAATACTGAGTTAGTAGAGATAGTTGGTTAGAAGAGAGAAGGGACTTGAACTCAGAAAAAAAAATCAGAGATGCCATGAGAAAGAGACTCCATTATCAGCCAACCTGTACACTTACTTGGGTCTCTGCTAGTTTTATGTTGTATTTCTGAATCTTTTGATATTTAGCCTGGCTATATAATCCCCATTACTTAAGTGAGGTTGATAGGCTCTTTGTTACCAGCAACAGCAACAAAAAAGGTCCACTGTTATTTAAGCACCTGAACATTTGAAATAAGGCTAAAAACAATAATTTTGTTTATGTCCTTATATAGCCAATAGCTTTGATTCTAAAGTAACACATTGCAGTACATGAGAGTTCTGTTCAGAGTGCCCGAGGGAGCTTTTTATCTCATTACAGTGGCTCTAATTTGTTCCAAGGGCAGAGTTTCTGTGTAAGTTTTTCCAATTTCCAATCTAACTCTAAGTTGCAGTAATTTTATTTGAGCCTCATCCTAGGACTGTACGCAATTTCTAGGAGAAATGGCAAATCCTTTTCTAGGGGATAATAATGTTTAGAAGATTCTCCTTAATTCAGTTCATGTTTTCCCACTTAGCAGAGTGGAAATGTCCACCTTTGTGCGCTAGTACCATTCACTCCTTGATCACAGGAGACCTAATTGACACTCTTTTGTGCTGTAACAGGCTTTTAATCTCTCTCATAATATGAAAAAGCTAGTCAATGGGAATTTGGCCCTGTAATTGAACTCCTCATTTAACTGGAGTAGAGTAAGAAGGGGGAAAAAAGACAGAGATCGCACCGACGGTGTATGGAATATGACAAGCCTTGCAGACTCACTCACATATGTAAATTTAGCCAGCTTTAAGCTCCTAGCTGCTTCTCTTCCTTCCTTTAACTCAGCACTTTAAAGGGATTTGCAAAGAGGTTCCCTGAAGTAAAACTGAGCCTGAGAGTAAATAGTGAAAATGTGTTTCCTCACTTGAATATTCTGAAGACATATATCTAGCCTATATTTTTAATTTATAAAGTGCTCTTAACAATGATATTTCAGTGCTTAAATGAATTAATGCAAGAAGCTAGAGTTTAACACTAATATTGGACTTGCTGAATTACAGGCATAGTAAAGATATCTATCACTGGCATATGGTATACGACTAGGGCAATGATAATTCAGATAAATTATGCTTTAAATCCTTCACCTGCTTAATTGTCTGAATGTTTCAGTCAAAAAATGGCCCATATTATAACACCAAGGGCACAATCCAGGAAAGAAAGAATTGATAAACTGGACTTCATTAAAATTAAAAATGTCTTCTCTGCAAGAGACACTGTCAGGAGAATAAAAAGACAAGTCTCAGACTAGGAGAAAATATTTGCCAATGACATATCTGATAAAGGGTGACTTTATCAAACATCTTTTGTGTATTTGGATAACAAATATCCAAACATGCAAAGAAGTCTTAATATTCAACAGTAACAGTACAGACAATCATATTTTTAAAAAGGAGCAATGACAACAATAACAAAAAAGGAACCAAAGACCTTATTAGACAACCCATCATAGAGATGTACAGATGTCAAGTAAGCATATGAAAAGATGCTCCGTATCCTGTGTCACCAGGGAAATGGAAATTTAAAAAATGAGATACCACTACACATCTATTAAAATGGCCAAAATCTAGAACACTGACAACACCCCACGTGTGGGAAGGATGTGGAGCAACAGGAGTTTTCACTTGTTGCTGGTGGGAATGTAAATTTATAGCCGCTTTGGAAAACAGTTCGGTGGTTTCTTACAAAATTAAGCACACTCTTCCCATACGATCCAGTGATTGTGCGACTTGGTATTTACACAAAGGAGTTGAAACTCCCTTCCTGTCGGACAGACTTATATCCATAAGTTTTTACAAAACTTTACACAAAAGTGTCATGGATGTTTATAGAGCACATCTGTAAACACACGGATGTTTACAGCAGGTTTATTTATAATTGCCAAAACTCAGAAGCATCCAAGATGGCCTTCAGTATGTGAATGGAAAAATAAGCTGTGGTGCATCCAGACAGTGGGATATTGTTCAGCTCTAAAAAGACACAAGTTATCCAGTCATGAAAAGAGGAAACTTAGATGCTTATTACTAACTGAAAGGAGCCAATCTGAAAAGGCTACATACTGTATGATTCCAACTATGATATTTTGGAAAAAGCAAAATTGTAGAGACAGTCAAAAGGTTTCTAGGGAATAGGGAGTGGGAGAAAGGATGAATAGATGGAACACAGAGAAATCTTAGGGCAGTGAAGTTTGTCTGATCCTATAATGGTGGAGACATATCATTCTACATTTATCCAAACCCATAAAGTGTCCAACACCAAAAGTGAACTCTAATATAAACTACGGATGTTGAGTTATGATGTGTCAATATAGGTTCATCAATTGTAACAGATGTATCGTGCTGATCCTGGATGCTGATAATTAAGAGAGGCTTTGATCCTTCTTCTCAGCTTTACTGTGAATCTAAAACTTCTTTAAAAATTAAAGTCTATTTTTGAAAAAAGTGATCTGAATTGAGAAGGCACAAATTAATTTCCAATTATGTCTACATTTGAACAATATAAGTAGAATGCTTAAGTATATTTTGATTGTTGCTTATCTTTTCAGTTTACTGAATGTGTAGACAGATCAATCGAACAAAATGAGTAGTCTGATCTTTGGAGAGAAAAGGTCAAAGCAGAGAAGTCCTGTAAATGGGAAGTTATTATCTTAAATATTCTCTTATCATTATTATTATTATTATAATCAAGAACAGCTGGGGGGAATTTATTGCATGTGATAAGCTCACCCACCCCCAAACTTCATTTTTTGAGAGCGGTTAGAATTCCCTCTGCAAAGTCTGAGAGGTGAACTGCTGAGAGGAATTTTAGCATCCTTGAAAAGCGGTGTATTTATTCTCTGCAGGCTGTAGCTGAAAGTAAAAGATGCTGCCTTTGAGATGGGTTTCCTGATTATAGGGCAGATAATGAAACTCCCTGGAGGTGCAGCACTTAGCTGTCAGAGACAAGGGTGGTAATTAGAATGTTTTGACACAAAGAGATCTTTGATGGTATCTCATTGATTATGAAGTCCCTAGAAACAAATTCCTACTTAATCTGATCTGAGTCATACCTCCTCAACCAATTCTTCTCCACCAATAGCTGTATCTTAAACAGTAAGATCAATTTCTCTTTGGAAAAAAAAAAAAAAAAAAAAAAGAAATGCCGGAGAGGCTTAAGGAAGACCATTGTGATAATGTCCTGAACACTTACTCAACTTTTTTTTGTGGCTCTCTCCAGCGTAATTGGTATTTTCATGGTGCCTGTTACAGGCATTAGGAGATGGCTGTGCACCTGGGAAAGGGAAATATGCAGAAATTTTTGGAATAATTGAATCCGGAATCTGAGCTACTGCTAATCTTTGGGAACCCAGAAATCCCTATTGGTCCTCTGGTCAGAGTGAGAATTTATGGGGTTAGGTGGTAAATGGAATTTTGGCTCAAGTTCACTTCAAAGTAAAATTACCATATGGTTATTCCCCAATCCTAATGTATGCAGTTAGACCAGATGTACTCAGAAAGTTGTATAATTTCTATATTGATTCTCTAACCCGTTGGATTTAAGCTTTGGAAAAGGCCAAATAAAGAACCCAAGAGTCCCCCTGTAATTATGAAAAAATAATAAAACAAATGCAATATGTCATTCATGGCACTTCTTGGAAATTAGTGGCATAATCATTTAAAAGATATGAGATGGTTATGCTTATCATATCTGCCTTTAAATGACTAATGTGGACTGTGCAGGAAATAGATGGATCTTGAAGAATGAGAATGCGTATCATAAATTTAGTCAGTTGGTGACATCAGTTGCTGCTAAACCACGTGTAATCTCCCCAGCAGAGCAAATCAGTGCATCAGTGAAATCTGGTAAATAGGTATTGATATTTTGAGTACATTTTCCTCTATACAAATAGGCATAGTTTAGCTTTCACCTGACTTGGGCAATGGTACAATCTCAGTCTCTCATATCAGGATTATATCAACTCTGGGCTATAATTAGTCTGTAGGAAATTTGATCCTCTCATATCTCACCAGACACATTGGTCTACTACATTGATTTTCTCATGCTGACAGGACTCTGTAAGCAGAATGCAGCAAGAAATATCATGTCTTGGTAATTTGCATTTTTTACATCCAGAGGTCAGACGATAAACCCCTTAAAAATCCATGGGTCTGCCAACTTGGTAAAACTTTTAGAAATCATTCATCTGTGGCCTGTTTAGACATTCCTGTTAAAAAGGAAAGAAAATTTGTAGCACCTTGTAACCACGACGTCTAAGTATAATTGTTTTAGGGATTTTAGGATTTTAGAAGCCACTTATGATTTATTTGTTCATTCTGCTTCTCACTATTTATTGAGAAGTCTGCAAACTGTCAAATTTAAGTATGATCCAGAAAAAGAAATAAGCTTTTTCACCTGCTCCAGGATGCAATTCAATCAGCTCTGCCATTTGACTCCTTTGATGCTATGCAGGTTAGAATGTTGTAAGCAGGCTCTGCTGAGTCCTGATAAGAGAATCACAGTGTGGGCTCCGAGAGCTTTGGAGCCAGGCTCTGCTGTCCTCAGTGGGTAGCTACTATTCTTTAGAGAAGCTGTTCTCAAACTTTTTAGTCTCAGGAGTTCTTTACACTCTTAAAATTTACTGCAAACCTCAAAGAGCTTTTGTTTATGTGGATTGTATCTTTCGATACTTACTGTATTAGAAACTAAAATAGACAAAAATTAAAATTTTAATTTAATAGTTAATTTAAAATAACAGTAAACCCATAATATAATGACATAAATAATGTATTTCTATGAGATGTTCACTGGTTTCTTAATAATCTGGTAAACCAGCTAAGTCTTTCACCTTTTTCCTCAGTATATGAGAAAAACCAGCTCTCTTCCTTGTGTGTTTCTCCTGTCCTGTCACACTACTGTGACACTCACACGACTGCGACACTACTTAGTCCCAGGAGACTGTCCCCCACTTCAGAAGCCAATTGCAAGTAGTAGGTCCCCAGTTTCCACAACTTCTATCAGACTTGGCTGCAAATCAGAGATGCCCATGTCCTCCCTCTTGAATTTGAATATTTGCTGGAACAGCTCACGGGACTCAGGGAAATGCTTGCATTCACCAGTTTATTATATAATAAAGGATGTGATTAATGATACACACGAATAATCAGATGAAGAGATATGTAGAGGACGATCTGGGGTCTGGGAGCACAGGAGCTTCTGTCCCAGGGACGTTAGGCTGTGTCACTTACCCTATATGGATGCATTCACCTACGTGGAAGGTTCTTAAACCCCATACTACTGGGATTTTTATGGAGGTTTCATCAGGTACACATGATAGATTATTAACTCTATTTCCAACCCCTACCTTTTCTGGAGAATGAGAGGGGACTGAAAACTCCAAGCTTTAATGAAGACTTGATCTTTGGTAACCGGCATCCATGCCAGAGCCATCCAGGAGCCCACTCAGAGTCATCTCACTTCAACAAAAGGCACTCCCATTACCCAGAAAATTCCAAGGGATTTAGGTGCTTTGTATCTGGAACCCAAGTTAAATAACAAATACCAGGATAAAAGGTACTTCTTGTGCTCTTATCACAGGAAATGACAAGAGATTCAGGAGCTCTGTGTTGGGAACTGATCAAAGACTAAATGTTAGAACAAAAGATTCTCTTATTTACAAGGGTTTAGGAGCCCCGTTTCAAGAAAGAGGATTTATCTATCTATCTATCTATCTATCTATCTATCTATCTATCTACCTATCTATCTATCTATCATATTATTTCACCCTCAGTCACTTCTGTGCTGTTCATTTGGCTCCCGAAAAAGAGACTGAAATGAAAAGAGAAAAATTATTTGTGGGTCCAAAAACAAGGATGAGCCCCAATAAGATCAATCTGGACACTACTAATGAATGTCCAATCTACCAGCATATCTTAGGAGACCAGCTAGCCATTTACTGCCAGAACAGTTATACTGAAAATGACTCATATGGATTGGACAGTGATTCGTCCTCATTTGGGCTGTATTTTTATTAGATATGGATATGCATTGACTTTCCAAGGCACATCTGCCAGCAATGATATCTGTGAACTACCAGAATGTTTTTTTTTCCACCACCGTAATATCCCAGACTACATTGCTTCTGATCAAGAAACTTACTTGGTAACAAAAAAGTATAGCAATGAGCTTATGCTGAAGCCATTCACTGGCTTTACATCACTCAGGAAAAGTTAGGCTAATATACAGTGGACCGGCCTTTTGAAAAATCAATTACAAAGATAATTAGGAGTTGCTTTCCAATGTACAATGTACACTACCCATTATACAATTTCCCATAACCAAAGGACAATGACAGAGAAACATGGGATGGAAATGTGATGCGCTCTTTTCAGTATTACATATAATGAACTAGTCATAAAATGCTTGCTAACTAATAACTTGACTTTAGGCATTTCTGGCTTAGAGGTTTTGTACTGTTGACAGCCTAAAAGTTGATAGCTGTGTTTTTTTTGGTGGGAGGACTCTAGCTGGGATGACAGCCTCTCAGATTGCTCTAAGGGACTGCTCTGAAGAGGTAGGGGAGGATCTAGGATATATAGGAGCTTTACAACAAAGACCAGGTAGTTGGAACAATAAAAGATTACTTGTTAACTAAAGAAAACCAGGCATCTCAAGTCAAAGAATTTAGCGCTTTTCTATATAAGAGAGGAAGCAAACAGTTGGGCTCATTGAATTCATTCCTTTGACAAGCTCCTCGCTATCTACGGCAAGTATCTTGTCCTTTATTATTCTGAGTCCCCTCAGGGTGCACCATTGTGAGTGGCTGCAGAGACTGGGCTGCAGGCTTGTCTTCAGTGGGGGGTGGCAGCAGCGGCTGATGACTTGATGGCTTCAGCATTCTTTGTTTACTGATATGGTTTGCAGTATTTTTTGTTCACAGCACCCAAGAAAGAACTCATCTTTAGAAGGCTGTACAACACTTTAAGTGGGAATTTGGATTGACACTCAGCTATTTTTCATTCCTCATGACATTGACCCATCTGACATAGAAGTACATCTTTTCTACGCCCCCTATGTTTGTTGGGACAATTAAATTTAACTACTGTGGAGAAATTAATGTACTAGTACATAATGGAAGTAAGAAGGAGTATGTACAGAACACGTGAGACACTAACGTTTTTCCTAGTACAGCGGTGCCTGTCAGTTAAATTCAATGGGGTAACATAGAAACCCACATATACATAGGGCAGTCATGTGTCCTGGTTTGCCTAAGACTGTCTTCATTTATACGTCTTATACTAGTATAATTAATAGAAATCTCATACTCAAAAATGTCTCAGATTAAAATACAAGGTATATGGTGATTTAATCATGTCATGATCCATCAGAGTCTCAGGTTCTTCAGGGTTTATAATATAGACTGTCCCTCTAGTAAAAGAATCCTCATAAACTAGGTTCTAGTTAAGGGAGAGAGAAATATTAAAAGAACAGTGAAAAACATTAATTAAATGTAGAAACCTACTGTGAAAAAGAGAACTCTAAAACCTACCCATTTTTTGTGTTGCTAGCTAGCTAGCTATCTCTCTTATCTAGAATATATATATATATATATATATAAAATTTAAGCATACAGATCTAATTTATAAATATATTTATATATTATATATCTATTTATCTAATATACATCTGTGTGTATGTGTGTATAATTAATTTTTTCTACCATTATTATAGGTTGTAATGATAGTGATAATTAGCAAGCTTTACTGGTTTTTAAAGATAAGATTGAAGTTAATTCTAATTCTTAGCAGGAATAACAGATTATACTTCAGCATTTCATTGTAGGAGAAGGTAAGTGCATTTTCATTTGTTTGAGGAAGGTTTACACTCTGTCAAAAAGTAGATTCTTGCTACTATTGTTTATTATAAAAAAATAACACATGGAAAAGAGCCTGGGGGAAATTCTTAAGTATGTAGGTTTCTCAGCATACTTCCACACTGGATTCAGTAGATCTGGCAGCAGGGCCTGAGACTTTGTATATTTAATCATCACTGCAAAAAATTGGAAAATATGTAGTTCCCAGGTTACAACTTGGGGAACCCTATTTTAGAAGAATAAAGCAAAGCTCAGCAGGATTGTAACTGAATTCCTGATTCAGTGGAAACCCAAGCTTCTAGAGGGATTTTAGAATTCTTCCAACAGTGCTGAGAATAAAAAACGTATGCATCCTGATGTCTGCAAATCACCTCTCTTTCCTTCTGTGGCATCTGATTCCCTGGGCTGACTGAGGCATCATCTACATAGCGGCTTTGATGACCCATCACAGAGATGTGCTAAGTGCTTGGGGCTAAACAGAACACAGACTATAAAATTTTTCTCCCAGCAGAAGTCATCCTTTCTCATTAGGGACAGCCCAATCAATATTTTAAATTTTTGCTATGGAGTGAACCAGATCAAACCAGATATGCTTCTGTACTTGGAAACGCCCAAGCCTGAAGCATAATTGAGGCTCTAGGAAATAGCAGATCCTTTTAATTTGCTGGTACTCCTCTCTACCAAGACAACAAATTTTTTTTTGAAATGTTAATATGTTTTTAGTAACAGATTGTAAAGTTTCTTTGCTTCTTGGGTGATCTGTTCTATGTTTGCCTTAAAAATATTTTATTGTTATCTTAGCTTCATAAGTATTGTTTCACAGTGACCTGTGTATAATCTTATCTGACCCAATATTTTAAAACTTTTTGACAAGCTTCTCAAATACCAAATTTTAATTAAAGTTCTTTTGACCTCCAACCAACTTTAGGATGCTTTGGAAGACTCCTGAAGTGTCCCAAAAAGAGATTTTAAACTAACAAGATTTATTTGATATGTTAATTATATGGGAAGTATTATCAAATAAATAATAAATCTCAGGTCATATTGTATGGGAAAATGTTATTAATATAGATATTATAAAAGTTGTTTGGAGTTCCTAAAGATTTAGTATCTCTTGATAGTATGCTATCAGTCATAATTCTAGTTATTGTCTTAAAATGTTGTATGTATCACCAGTAACCAAGTTCCTTGTCAATTACATTGTAATCAGGTTTTTAACTGTGACTTCTTAAGTCCTTTGTCATTCATAGACTGTTAGGGTTTTACTCTAATTCCTTTGCAAAATGCCTCTTCCTCAAGAAAATTCACAGCAAGGACTTTTTGACAAATGTAAGTTTTCTGATAACTTTCAGACCATAACACTGAACTGGGTAAGAAATTTAAAAATTCTAATGGAAGTCTGAATGCTTCATAAAACTGTTAACAGAGAGGATTAATTACTTGGGATTCAATAAATTAATAAATGTGATTGTAATTTTTTTTTTATTTTGTCTAAAATATTACTGGCTTTTAATCTGTGTTTTTCCAGATATAAAGAAACTTTCCCCTGAAGCAAAATTTAACTCATAACAATTTAATAAAGTATAATTTTTAAGCAAAATTGAAACATCTATCCTCTCTCTCTATTTGATCCCTCCAGAGATTAAAAACTCTTGGGTTCCCAGCAGCTTATCAAGTAAATTAGGAAGTCCACCTCTTAACAAATGGAAAAAGGTCAAGGTATTTGGGGGACCTCAACAAGGATAAAACTCTCAGAACACTTTGTACAAAACTAGAACAAATAATTCTAAAATTTATATGAAATTGTAAAAGACCCAGAATTACCAAAGCAATACCGAAGAAAAGGAATGAAGCTGGTGAAATAACCCTCCCCAACCTCAGAAAATACTACGGAGCTACAGTAATCCAAACAGTATAGTTTTGGCATGAAAACAGACATACGGATCAATGGAACAGAACAGAGCCCAGAAACAAACCCACAGACCTAAGGTCAATTAACCTTTGATAAAAGAGGCAAGGATATACAATGGAGAAAAGACAGTCTCTTCAGTGAGTAGAGTTGGGAAAGCTGGACAGCTGCATGTAAATAAGTGAAGTTAGAGCACACCGTGACACCTTACACAAAAATAAACTCAAAATGGCTCGAAGACTTAAACATAAGACAAGACACTATATACCTCATAGAAGAAATCATAAGCAAAACATTCTCTGACATAAATCTTACCAATGTTCTCCTAGGGCAGTCTACCAAGGCAATAGAAATAAGAGCAAGAATAAACAAATGGGACCTAGTTAAACTTACAAGCTTTTGCACATCAAAGAAAACTATGAACAAACAAGAAGACAACCTACAGAATGGGAGAAAATATTTGCAAAGAATGCGACAGACAAGGGCTTAGCCTCCAGAATATGCAGCTCATACCACTTAATAACAAAAAGAAAACCCAATCCAAAAATGAGCAGAAGACCTAAACAAGCAATTCTCCAATGAAGACATACAAATGGCCAATAGCTCTCAAAAAGTTGCTCAATATCACTAATTATCAGAGAAATGCAAATCAAAATTGTAATGGCATATCACCTCACACCAGTCAGAATGGCCATCTTTAAAAATTCCACAAACAATAAATGCTGGAGAGGGTGTGGAGAAAAAGGAACCCTTCTACACTCTTGGTGAAAATGTAGTTTGGTGCAGCCATATGGAAAACAGTGTGGAGATTCCTTAAAAAAACAAAATAGACTTACCATCTGATCCAGCAATCCCACTCCTGGGCCTATATCCAGACGAAGCTGTAAATCAAAAAGACAAATTGGGAGTTTGAGATTTGCAGATACTAACTACTATAAATAAAACAGATAAATAACAAGTTTATACCGTATAGCACAAGGAACTATTTTCAATATCTTGTAATAACCTATAATGAAAAACAAATGTTCTGGCACAACCAATTTAAAAGTGCTTATATGATCGATTAATCAGACTTAATTTGCATACAAATTAATCTTGACTGGACTTCATTTGATATAAAAGAGAGTGATTATAGAGAGAAAAACATTATGTTTTAATGGGTATTTTATTGTAGTGTTGTTGAGGTCTGTATCTACCAAAATTCACTGCCTAGATAGTTCCTTGCTGTCATGTGATGTTGTTGCAAAGTTTAATTGAATCATTAAAAGGACACTCTAAATTTGTTTCTGAAGCTCAGAAATATAGCTTTTGGTGAAGATCAGATGGCTTGCAACCAGTAGATTATACATACTGAAAAAGACCTACTTTAAGGACTATCTCCAACCTAGATGGAAGGGCACTTATCAGAGAGGATTGCTAACCTCAAAATCATCTTGAAATAATGCTCAGGCAGAGTAGGAATCCGGCAGACCAGGATAAGAAGGAGACAGCATCTGGAGTGAACAACTGACCTGAGATCCCAGACTAGGCCTGTTTACCAATTACTCCAATAATTGCTCACAGCCTTGCTTTTGATCTAAATGTATCTCACTATCTCATGTAGAGTTAAAGTCAATCCAATTGTTAGGTTTATGGTCAGTTACCTACATCCTGTACTTCTGGGTTACCTTGGTGGATTTCTTCACTCCAAGGCTCTAGTTGGATGGCCCATAAAAATTTATTGTAAAAGAAAGAACTTAGAGTTCTGTTCAGGCCACTATTGACATCACTAGGTGGGATCCGCTTGCCTGGCCGCTCTGACCCTGGCCATAAATATGAGTTTTCTTCTGAAGTTGCTCAAGCTCACTTAGAGCAACAAGCAAAATTTCACCTGAAGAATACAGCCTCCCACAATTATGGGATAAATTTATATGATTACCACCAGGCTATGGTCACTTAAATTTTAAGGCTCCCTTATGTTGGGAACAATTAAACCATACTAAGAATAACTAACCTGATAGCATTAAAAACTTGGGCTGTGTGCCTTATGGACAATGACAACATGTAATTTCCCTTAAAGATGAAGATGGGTACAAAACAGACTAAGCCAGACAACCTGCGAATATACGGGGCTGTACCTAATGAAAGTTCCTAACTTAAATTCTTACTATGACCTTACTGTACTGCTAGATATATTATTTGTGTATTGCCTTAGTTTTATTATACTGTTGTTTCTTACATTACCAACTATGTGACCGAGCTTCTGATAAAATGATAACTAGGCAACTTGAAGCAGTTAACCAGATGTATAGTTCTATACGACCTAGGAATAAGCATTCTTAGCACCATGGGACAAAATGGTCATGAAATGCCTCCCTAACCATGGTCAAATTTATGACCACGAGGGACCCTGCCAGTTAAAATTGGCACTTGCCATCTGCCTCTGCAAGGATGCAGTTGCCAGCCTTCAGCACACCCTAAAAGGAATTCAGGGTGAAGATTGGGAATAAAGCACTAGGTGTTCTGGGGAAAACTGGCAAGAACAGGTCTTCAGACGGTTAGTTATTTTCAGAAGAAGATTTTATGAGCCTAAATTCTTGCATCTCCCCATATCTAGAAAAACACTAGAATAACATTAAGGAGTAAAAATACATTTAAAAGTCAGAACAGAATAACTATTTGTTCAGGCATCCAAGGTAAAACTAAATGGCCAATATGGATGTGATTTCAAACAAGCTTCTGTCTTGTCGAGAACTTAAATTTTCTGAACTGTATCAGACTCGAGGACACTCTAGCCACTCTCAAAACAACTGCGACCTTGTGGTGGCAATATCTCCTTAGAGCTCCTCATCATGAGCCAGGGAGGAGCCTATGTCTATGTAAGGTAAGAACACTTTCTACTACAACAGATCAGGTACAAAGAGATCAGAGGTCTATTAGAACAGGCAGAAAGCATAGAAAATGGAGTGATGTACTGAGCTGGCAAATGCCCAGTGTCTTGTTTTGGCTGTTGCCCTTCTCAGGCCCTGCCATAGTTATCTTGTTAGCCTTGCTTTTTGGACTGTTCTTAATTCAAGAACTTTCCTGCTTTATTTCAAATTGTCCCCAGCAATTTCAAAATAAGATTCTTCTGCTTCATGGCTGGAAGCCTACCCCAAGGTCAGGTTATTGAGAGTTAGACAAGAGAGAGGAAGACTTGTACTCCAGTACAGGCCTATGCCCCTGTGCAGCCAGGAGAAGCTGTGGAAGGTAGAGACCTCCATCCACTCCCCCACCAAAATTCTTGAGCGTGAAGTCTCTCAGGGGCAAACTGAGAAAGGAGACCAGGCAGGCTTACTGACCCTGGCTGATTAACAAGGGAAAGACAGTGCCAGGCTGAAGAAAGGCAGGTCATTTCTCTTACCCCACAGCTGGCTCCTTAATTCCAAGGACATAGTCCTACAACAGGACAATTTATGTTCCACAATTGATGCATTAACTCCAAGGACATACCCTAGTATCTCTTTATCTTTCTGTTTTAGGGCCAAGGTCCTTGGGAGAAAAGAGCCAATATTAGAAGATGATTGGCATCATTGGAATGAATATAACAATGGAAGAGACATCCAATAAAAAACCCCAAGGCCCCATTAGGGGCTAGAAATGTCTTGATCAGCTACCTGGCTGATGGCTCCCCTCCCAAATATTTACTTTTCTTCTCTCTCTCAGCTATAAAAGCAACTCTGTTTTCACTTTGTCCCTCTGCCTCTACTGAGAATTCTTTCTCAGTAGGCAGGAAAGGACCCACATGTCTTGGTGGGGGCTTGTCCACACTTTTGGTGGGTTTGCCAACTTGGGGGTCCTTTCATCCACTAAAAATACTGCATACTTGAACAGAACCTTTGGTGAGAAAAAGATTCAGGAATCATGGGGGGGATGTATAACTCATATACATGTGATTGATGAAGCTATCGTTTTGACTTTTTAGCAACCTGTTGAACATTTAAGGAGAGACCGTTTATTGTTTAACCACTGTTACCAGGTCATGCCTTGGCTTTCCTGGTTGAAATGCACTAGGGTTGGGAAAGAAGGGACTCAAAGCAGGAGTCTTTTCTTGATTTGGATTGTTTTGTCTAATTTCTAGTAAGTCATTGAGTTTTTGCTTGTTTATTTAAAATTTTGCTTCCTGCTTAATTACATATAATTGACATACAACACTATATAAGGTATACAGCATAATGATTGTAATTAAATATATCATGAAATGATGGATAATACATTTGGTGAACTTATTATCCATTATTTCATACAGACATAAAATAAGAAAAAATTTTCCTTGTGATGAGAACTCAGGATTTACTGTATTAAATAAATTCTCTCTAATTTTTCCAGTTTTATTGAGATATACTTGATTCATAATATTGTATTAGTTTAAGGTATACACATGATGATTTGATTATATATATATATATTACAAAATGATTACAATAAATTTAGTTACAATTCATCATCTCACATATTACAATTTTTGTGATAAGAAGGTTAAGTTCTACTCTCTTAGAAACTTTTAAATATACAATAAAGTATTGTTAACTATAGTTGCCTTGCTGTACACACATTTCCAGAACATTTTTTATCTTGTAACTGGATGTTTGTGCCTTTTGATCATTGCCACACACTTCTCCCACCCCCACCACATTATTGAATTTAATGATTGCACCAAAAGTTTCAAGATTTTTAAAAAGGAAAAAACTCAGTTATCAAAACTGCATGTAGTTTTATAACAACAGCTGGTAAATTTTTCATCCAGGGCCTTCTTTGATCACATAACAAGGAACTAATTGAGGGATTAAAAATTTTTTTTGCTTTTAAATAATTTCTCCTGAGTAAGATAGACAACATAGAATTGCAGATTCATCGTGTCCCAGATTACAAGAACTAAGAGAAATAATAGAAACCAGTTGCTGAGATTCTCACTTCATTGGTGGGAAAATGGGGCCTGGATTAAAAAAAAAAAAGCCATTTGTCCCAAGTAAAATAGATAGTTGGAATAAAATAAAATCAGAAATAATATGATAATTACTGATAGCCGACTTAATATCCCAATCCTATTAAAGAATATTTTCAGAAAGACATTATGTGTTAGCTTAAGTAAAAGTTCTTTGCTGTGATACAGTGATTCCATAGACACGTGACTGGCACTGAAGCTTTGAGAAGATATGAAATATGTGTATAAGGAAATAGAAACACATGATACTTTCTTCTCTCACATTACTAATAAAACAAATGAACCTAGCAAAATTAATTTGTAAAATGATTATTATTAATTTCAGACAGCTTTTTACTCATATATATATTTACTGAAGTATAGTCAGTTGACAATGTTGTGTCAATTTCTGGTGCACAGCACAATGCTACAGTCATATATGAACATACGTATATTTGTTTTCATATTCTTTTTCACTATGTTACTTAAAGATATTGAATATAGTTCCCTGTGCTATAAAGTATGTACTTGTTGTTTATTTATTTTTTATATATTAGTTAGTATCTGCAAATATCAAACTCCCAGTTTATCCCTTCCCACCCCCTTTCCACCACCTCCTGCATCGGTAAACATAAGTTTGGTTTCTATGTCTGTGAGTCTGTTTCTGTTTTATAAATAAGTTCATTTACCTTTTTTTTTTTTTTAATTCCACATAGAAGTGATATCTTATGGTATTCTTCTTTCTCTTTCTGTCTTACTTCACTTAGAATGACAATCTCCAGGTCCACCCATGTTGCTGCAAATGACGTTATTTTATTCTTTGTTTTGGCAGAGTCGTATTCCATTGTATTTTGCTCTGGATTTGCATTTCTCTGATAATTAGCAATATTGAGCATTTTTTCATCTGTCTATTGGCCATTTGTATGTCTTCATTGGAGAATTGCTTGTTTAGATCTTCTGCCCATTTATAGATTAGGTTGTTTATTTTTTATTATTAAGTTGTATGAGCTGTTTATATATTCTGGAAGCTAAGCCCTTGTCAGTCTCATCTTTTGCAAATATTTTCTCCCATTCTGTAGGTTGTCATTTTGTTTTGCTTATGGCTTCCATTGTTGTGCAAAAGCTTATAAGTTATTTGTTTATTTTTGCTTTTATTTCTATTGCCTGGGTAGACTGCCCTGGGAGAACACTGCTAATTTATGTCAAATAATGTTATGACTATGTTTTCTTCTAAGAAGTTTAGAGTGTGTTTTCTTATGTTTAAGAATTTGAGCCATTTTGAGTTTATTTTTGTGAATGGTGTAAGGGAGTGTTCTAGCTTCACTGATTTACATGCTGCTGTCCAGTTTTCCCAACACCATTTGCTGAAGAGACTGTCTTTATTCCATTGTATGTTCTTGCCTCCTTTATCGAAGTTAGTTGACCAAAAGTTTGTGGGTTCATTTCTGGGCTCTCTATTCTGTTCCATTGGTCCATATGTCTGTTTTTGCACCAATATGATGCTATCTTGATTACTGTAGCTCTATAGTGCTATCTGAAGTCTGGGAGGGTCATTCCACCAGCCTCTTTCTTTTTCTTCAGTAATGCTTTGGCAATTCTAGGTCTTTGATGATTCCATATAAATTTTATTTTGATTTGTTCTAGTTTTATGAAATATGTCCTGGGTAATTTGATAGGGATTGCATTAAATCTGTAGATTTCCTTGGGCAGTGTGATCATTTTAACAATATTGATTCTTTCAATCCAGGAGCATGGGATATCTTGCCATTTTTTAAAGTCTTTTTTAATTTCCTTCATCAATGGTTTATAGTTTTCTGTGTATAATTCTTTCACCTCCTTGGTTAGATTTATTCCTAGGTATTTTATTACTTTGGTGCTATTTTAAAGGGGATTGTTTCTTTACTTTTTTTCCTGTTGATTCACCGTTAGTGTAAAGAAATACAACTGATTTTTGAACGTTAATCTTGTAACCTGCAACCTTGCTAAATTCTTCAATTAGTTCTAGTAGTTTTTGGGTGGACCTTTTAGGGTTTTCTATATATAGTGTCTTGTCATCTGCATATAGTGACACTTTTACCTCTTCTTTTCCAATTTGGATCCCTTTTATTTCTCTCTTGCCTGATTGCTGTGGCTAGGACTTCCAAGTCTGTGTTGAATAGGAGTGGTGATAGTGGTCATCCTTGTCTTGTCCCAGATTTTAGTGGGAAGCTTTTGAGTTTTTCACTGTTGAGTACTATACTGGCTGTAGGTTTGTCATATATAGCTTTTATTATGTTGAGATATGTTCCCTCTATACCCACTTTGGTGAGACTTTTTATCATAAATGGGTGTTGAATTTTATCAAATGCCTTTTCTGCATCTATTGAGATGATCATATGGTTTTTGTCCTTTCTCTTGTTGATGTGATGGAATTACATTGATTGATTTGTGTATGTTTAATCAGACTTGTGCCCCTGGGATGAACCCCACATGACCATGATGTATAGTCTTTTTTATGTGCAGTTGGATTCTATTTGCTAGTATTTTGATAAGAATTTTTGCATCTGTGTTCATCAGTGATATTGCTCTGTCATTCTCTTTTTTGGTAGTGTCTTTGCCTGGTTTTGGTATCAGGGTGATGGTGGCTTCATAGAATGAGTTTGAGAGTATTTCTTCCTTTTCAATCTTCTGGAAGAGTTTGAGCAGGATTGGTATGAGTTCTTTGTTGTATGTTTGTGAGAATTCCCTGGTGAAGCCATCCAGTCCTGGACTTTTATTTGTAGGGAGGTTTTCTTTATTGCTAATTTGATTTCATTTCTAGTAATTGGTTTGTTCAAGTGGTCAGTTTATTCTTGATTCAGTCTTAGTAGACTGTATGTTTCCAGAAACTTGTCCATCTCCTTTAGGTTATCCATTTTGCTTCCATAAAGTTTTTTCATAATATTCTCATATGGTATTCTGTATTTCTATGTTATTTGTTGTTTATCTTATTTTCTTTTTAGTTTTTGTTTTTTGTAACTAATGTATGCTTTTTATTTGCAGTTACCCTGTTTTTAAAATATGTTAGCTCATTACTATACATTTGTCTTAGATTGGTAGCCATGTAGGCACACACATATCCGAAACAGAATGAAGAAAAAAAATATATTTTAAAAAGGAGAGGAAAGAAACCTATATTTTCTTGCCCTCCTTTCTCATTTTTTATGATTTGGATGTCCTTTTTTTTTTTTTAATATCTTCCTGTTTATTTTCTTGCAACTCATTGTAGTTATTGCATTTCTAATTATGGTTTTTTTTTTCATTTCTATAGCATCCTGCTTCTTTTTCTATTTCGAGTAGATCCCTTAATATTTATTTTAACATAGGTTTAGTATTGCTAATTCTCTTTTTTTTTTTTTTTTTTTTTTTGCTTGTCTGTGAAATTCTTTATCTCTCCTACTCTAAAGATGGTCTTACTGGATAGAGTATCCTAGGTTGCAGCTTTTTCTCATTCAGGACTTTGACTATATCTTGCCGTTCCCTTCTGGACAGCAGTATTTTTGTAGAGAAATCAGCTGAAAGCCTTATGGGTGTTCCCTTGTAACTAACTCTTTGTTTTTCTCTTGCTGCCTTGAGACTCATTTCTTTGTCTTTATCTTTGGCCATCTTAATTACAGTATGCTTTGGTGTAGGCCTGTTTGAGCTCTTGTTTTTCAAATATCTCTTCAATCCCCTTTTCTCCTTCTTCCTTTTCTGGGACCCCTATTATGCCTAGGTTGGCATGCTTTATATAATCTCATAGGTCCCTTATATTGCTTTCATTGGTTTTTACTTGCTTTTCCGTCTGCTGTTCTGATTTGGTGACTTCTATTATCTTGTATTCTAAGTCACTCATTTGTTCCCCTGCATTGTCTAGTCTTTGCATTTGACTGCCTTTAGCTTGGCTTTTATCTCAGCCATGAATTTTCTATTTTTAATTGGGTTCTCTTTATAGTTTCTATTTCTTATTATAGTATTCTCTGTCTCTATTTACATTCTTTCTTTTTTCCTATAGTGCTTTAATCATCTCCTTTTTTAAGTCATGATGTAGTAGACTGTCGAGGTCTACCTCATTATTCATTCTTTCAGAGGACTTCTCTTAATCTTTTACATGGGAGTGGTTCCTTTGCTTCTTTATTTTACTTATATTTATCTAGTTCTATTGATTTACGAGTATTAGTTATCTGCTGTGGTATTGAAAGGAATTTTTTTTTGTTTTTTGTTTATTTTATTTAAAATGGGAACATTCCTGTGTAGAATGTGTACATCTAATAGTTTTCTTGCAATGGCTGTTCTTAGCAGGGATGGTTGCCATGTCTTTCTTCCTTGTATGTTGGCTGTTATCCCTTTGATTGGGGGTGTGGTTGGTTTGTGGTGGTCAGAGCCTGTCCTGATTTTTTGTTGAGTAGGGGCCTCCTTTTTTATTCTGTGGTTGTCACAGCCTTGACAGGGGCCAGGTCTACTCTTCTGTTGCTGGAGTAGAGGCTTCTAGACATGTTTCTGAACTGCGGTGTGTGGTAGGTAGGGTTGGAACACTTCAGCTGGAAATAAAAGTTACTGAGCATACTTCCACAGGAGATATCTACTGGATAGTGCCCTCTGTGGTGTTGTCTGTCACTTATTATGCAGGCTTACAGAGTATTCTTTGTTAAAGCTGCCTTTGTCCCAGCCTTCGTTGCTGGAGTGTTAACTAGCCTCCCTGGTGTCTTCTAGGTTCTGGGCCCCCAGAACCACCAGCATAGATCCACCAATGTCAGGTGCTAGGACCCAACATAGCAAGTGTGCAGTCACACACTTGAACCACAGGGTGCACCACAGGGTTAGCATAGACCCCATCCCTGGCACTGCACATGGTCCAGTATCCCGGCCTGTTGTAAATACCTACACTCACCTTCACCATGTGCCAGAACTTGCTCATTGCTTATTCATCCTAGAGGCACTGGTTCACAAAGGCATCAGTGGAACAAATCCACCCTCTCTGCCTGGGATTCTAAAACAAGTCTCAATTCCCACATGTGAAGTTCCACAGCCCCTGCATATGGATTTTAGCTCTGCACAGCAGTGATGCCTATGACCGAGCTCCACCACTCTTCTCAAGAGAACACACCAACAATGGAGCCAGAAGAGAAAGCAGCTATGGCATGGCCACACTGCACCCCATCCCCTGCACACATACACCAGAAGTGGTGCATTTTTATGGGGGTTCGAGGCTGTTCTGTTCTGCACACACTCACAGCCAGAGCTCAAACTGCCCTCCAGTCCCCTGAGGCTGCCTCTGTGCAGTAGGCCCCAGACTTCTGCTGAGGCTCATCATATACCTCCTGAAGCCAGTCCTGGCTTGTCCCTGCCAGTTCACATCTATGGCTGGGGATCACAGGGACCCTCTGTGCCATTTTCTCTTAGTTCAGTCTGCCAAGCAGCTGCCACATTCTCCTCTGAACTTCAGAAGCTCTGTTCATGTCCCAGCTGACCTCCCAGTTGGAGAGGGGGCATCCCAGCATGAGGGTCCTTTTCTTCCCTTGCCACTCCCTCCCCACAGAACAAGTCCCCCACCAATTTTCTTTTTCTTTTTTTTCCCCTCTTTTTCCTTACAGGATTTTTTGACAATTCTCCTGTATTTTGAAGCGAGATACACTCTACCAGAGTTCAATAGGTGTTCTGTGCTATTCAGTGCATTTGTAGATGTAATTCTTGATGTATTTGTGAGAGAGGGTGAACTGTGAGTCTCTCTATTCTGACATCGGGGCACCTCCCTGTTTTTTTTTTTTTTTTAACTCATCTTAACAAAGAAAAACCATTATTTGCTCTGTATCACTACAAACATAACTGGACATAGCTAAGAAGAAAAAACTCGTTTTGAACATTTATATCAGAACTTAACTGAACTAAAACCAGATGCTGGATAGGGTAGCATTCTGGAGAGTGCTGAAAATAGATGAAGACAGAGCACAGAGTTTACATTCCTGAGACAAAACCAATTACTTTAAATTATACCTGAGATTAGATAATACTGTAGTTTCTGTAAAATCTGAAGAATTCGTTTTGTGTAGGATAGTTTTCTTGACAAAGAAGACTTAAATTTTAAATGAATAATAAAGAAATATCTAAATACCCAAACATTTGGAGGATAAACCTAAAATACTCTTAAATATCGACTCAATCAAAGAAGACATTAAAGGGAGGTTTTTCCAAAATATTTTCAAGTGAATTATAGTGAAAAAAATTCTTTTACTTCTGTTTTCAAAACAACTTTACTGTAGTATGACTGAACTATAATTTGTTAGGTGGGACAAGAGTAACATTTAGCCTTGGGGTAACTACTTCCAACTAATGATGCAAGACTCTTCTGGGTCTTCTATCCAATGTCCTGTGAAGCATGAAGATTTCCAGTATGACTTGTGAAAATAGGTGTTATTCCCCTACCTGTTTTAGCACTAGGCATTCTTAATACCCTGGACTTGGGTAGTTTCCTTACATAATTCAGTGAGCAACTCTTTGCTGGATACTTAAGGAAGCCCCTTGGAAATCTCCAGCACTCTTGCTCTTTGAATTTCCCTTTCTCTGGTGTGCTGTGAACTTTATCCACCTTGCTCCCTGGACTCTCAGCTCTGTCTCTTCAAGCTGGGAAATCTAGTAGATTTGGCCTGAGTTCCAGCCCTTGTGCTGTGGCCCAGAAACTCTCTTGAGGCAGTCAGACAGAATAATCATCAGGTTTATCTCATTTTTTCACTTCACAGGAATCACTGATCTTTAATGCTGATGTGTAGTATCCTAAAAGCAATTTTTTCATGTTTTGTCTGTAGTGATGTTGCCTCAGTTGATAAGGTAAATACAATCCCTGTTGTATTACTGTAAATTAATCAGAAACAAAAGTCCACCCTCCACTAGTTTTAACTAAATAAAAAATAAATTGCTAACTAGATACACATTTTATAATATGTGCTGCAGATTTTTAAAAATTTAAATAAATTTGAGGAGCTTACTCTCTTGTAGGTAATATAAAACATTTAGGTTGATTATTGCAATAAAAAGGCAAACAGGGTAAGTAATCAATGGGATAAAGGGCTATGAATGTCTGGATTTGGGGGGGCAGTGATAGACTTGTCTCAGCTCATGATATTAAGACAAGTTTCCGCTTCTTTAAATTTAATTTTCCTAATCAGTGTTTTGTAGTTCGCCATGTTTAAGTCTTTCACCCTTCTTGGTCAGATTTATTCTTAAGTATTTTATTGTTCTGGATGCAATTTTAAAATGGATTGTTTCTTTACTTTATTTTCCTGTTGATTCATTGTTAATGTAAAGAAATGCAACTGGTTTTTGTATGTTAATCTTGTATCCTGCTTCCTTGCCAAATTTTTTTTAGGTCTGGTAGTTTTTGTGTGGACCTCTTAGGGTTTTCTATATATAATATCATGGCATCTGCATATGGGGACAATTTTACCCCTTCTATTCCAATTTGGATCCCTTTTATTTCCCTCTCTTGCCTGATTGCTGTGGTGAGGACTTCCAAGACTACGTTGAATAGAAGTGGTGAGAGTGGGCATCCTTGTCTTGTCCCAGATTTTAGTGGGAAGGTTTTCAGTTTTTTACCACTGAGTACGATGCTGGCTATAGGTTTGTCATTGCTTTTATTATGTTGAGATATGTTTCCTCTATACCCACTTTGGTGAGAGTTTTTATCATAAATGGGTGTTAAATTTTATCAAATGCTTTTTCCGCATCTATTGAGATGATCATGTGGTTTTTATCCTTTCTTTTGTGGATGTGATGTATCACATTGATTGATTTCCATATGTTGAAACATGCTTGTGTCCCTGGGATGAATCCAACTTGATCATGGTATATGATCTTTTTTATGTGCTGTTGGGCTCTGTTTGCTAATATTTTGTTGAGGATTTTGGTTACTGGGGAAAGGGGATGGGAGGTGATAAATTTAGGAGTTTGAGATTTACAAATGTTAGCCACTATATATAAAAATAGATTTTAAAAAGTTTCTTTTGTATAGCATGGGGAACTGTGTTCAATATATTGTAATAACCTTTAATGGAAAAATATGAAAATGAATTTATGTATGTATATACATGACTGGGACATTGTGCTGTACACCAGAGACTGACACATTGTAATTGACTGTATTTCAATTTTAAAAAGACACTAAGATAATTAAAAAGTCTTGAAAAAAAGAAAATTTTAATAGAAGAAAACACTTAATTTGGATTGAAACTGTAGGATAACTAGGAGAGGGAGAATAGTGGTAATTACAAAGTGGTATAGAGTGGAGAAAGCGATATAAAACCAGGCAGAATGTTGGGTGCTAGACAAAAGAGCAGCCAGTTATCTCAAATATTTATGAAAGAAGTAATAAAAGTTCTTAACAAACTATTTTAGAAAATACAAGAGAAGGGAACCCTTCCCAACTCATTTTATTAAATGACCACACCCTGATACCAAGACCTGACAAAGGCATTGAAGAACATTACAAAATTTGTAATATTGCAAATTAATGTAAGTCATGAATAGTGACTCAAAAATCCTCAGAAGACTATTAGCAAATTGAATCCAGTAACATGTAAAAAGAATGCTTCATGACCAGTGTTGTATATCCAGAAATGCAAGATTTATTCAACCTTTGAAAATCAATTAATGTTATTCACTGCATTAACATAATAAAAGGGAAAACTTGTATTAGTATCTTGTCAGATCCAGGAAAATCAGTTGAAAAAATTCAACACACATTCATAATGAAAATACTCAGCAAGTTGGAAAAATACCTCAGTCTGATAAATGGCAACTAAAAAAAGACTCCTTTAGCATATAACATTCTAAAGAGTGTAAAACTGAATGCTTTACCCATATGACTGGAAACAAGGAAAATATGAATGCTCATTATACACAAATAAATATGTCAAATATTAATAATTACCTGGAAAATTGAAATTAAAATCACAATGAGGTACCATTATACATCTGTCAGAATTGCTAAAATTATAAAGAAACATAAACCCAAATTTATTGAAGATATAGAGAAACTGGGCTCTACCAGTTGGAGAGTTGGATCTCTATCAGTGGCAAAACCACTTTGATAAAGAGTTAGCTAGTGATGACTTTAGACAAATAAGCTACAAGTTATTTCTCCAGCAAAAATGGATTTACTTGGGATCAGCAGATAATTTAATTCAGAGTTAAGCAACCAAGGTGAGCCAGGTGCAAATTCCCACACCACAAAGAGAGAAGAACTCATTATGGAGGGGAACAGGAAATTGGGAGGGCTATATTAAACAAAAAGTCCGCTGGAGGAAGCGAAAGTTCAAAGCATAGTGACTTTTCATTGACTCAGGTATGACAGTCTTTCACTGGCTGAGCCCCTAGCAGGTAAGGAATAAAATTATTTCTTCTTCCTGTTGGGCTCTGCTATTAGGCATAAGAGCTCTCGCTTCTGGCCTCCCAACTCAATTTTAATTGAGGTTTCTGTTTACTAAGTTTTATGCTGGTTCTTAAAAAGTTACACTTACTATATGATTCAGCAATTTCATTCTCATGTATTTACATATGACAATAGAAAATGCTTGTTTTTTATAAAGATTTGCTCACAACTGTTCACAGCAGCTTTGTTTATAGTAGACAGAAACTGAAAATGACTCAGATGTCCATCAACAGGGGAATGGATAAACAAGTTACAGTGTATTCATACAAGGGAATAATTCTCAGTAATAAAAATAAATAACCTACTAATAAATGAAACACCATGCTGATAGAAGGCAGCTGGACACAAAAGGGTACATGCTCTAGGAACCATTTTGTATGGAGTTTAGAATAAGGAAAATTAACGTATCATGACAGAATTTAGAGCAGAGGGGATACTGTGAGGGAAATATAGGAACTTTCTGAGGTGATGAAAATGTTTTCTTGATAGCAGTATGAATTATACTGGTGTATGTATTTATCACAATGCACTGAATTGTGCAGTTAAAAACTATGCATCTCACTTTTGTAAGCTATATCTCAGTTAAAAAAAAAGGAAAGAATGACACAAACATTTACATAAGAGTGGCAATAAACATGATATTCCATAGAAAATGAGAAAGAAATTCTATATTCAACAGAAATCTGTGACAATAATTCCAGAAGTAAAGAAATGGAAGAACTGCAAGTTTTGTTTATAGAAATCATTACAAACCAAGTAGGTGTATTTTATGATGCCCCATAGAAATAAGACCCACTGATAACTTTTGAAAAGTGGTGTTTTTAGATAAATGCGTGCAAAATGTATGTAGACTAGCATTAGGTTATTGTGGTAAAAAGAGCTCCCTGCTCCCTTTCTAGCACATGGTGGCCTCTAAAGTAAACCAGGCTGTTGGACCACCACAAGCTAGAAAGTTGAAGACCAAAGGAACGGTGCAATGAATAGGTATCATGGAGCATAAACAATTTCAAAGACAATTTTTCAGTGAATGAAGATCTCTATTCATTAATGGAATCTGAAAAGGAATAGATAATAGACTAAAGCCAGGAAGTATTCAAACAAGAGCATCTATATCTTAACAGCATAAGCACTGAATTAGCTGGAAGGCAGAGTCAACACTCAGTTACTGAGGAAAGCGCAAAGAGAAGAGACATTGCAGTGCAGTGAATTTAAGTGCCTAGTAAATGGAGATGCCCTTGCTTTTACTAAAGATGCAATTAAGGACCTTCAGTTTCAGTAACCATATGCTCTGGAATTAAAATGTCGCTTTTTTTTCCCCCTGCAGATGGTACATGTTCCATCACAGGTTTCATCCCAGTACATGTTAAAAAGAGATTCAGTTCACCATTCAATCTATAGACAAATATTGAGCATGTGTTTCTATAAAGTTAACCCATGGGTATATAGGAATCAGAGTTATTAAAAAGGAGAATACTCAGTATTGTTCCTTCTTTAAAATGCAGAATTTGTATTTTAGTTTAGGTGATAGCTCATGCAATAATAAGTTTTTTAAACAAACCAGAACTTGCATATTTAAATGAATTTGTTCTTCTTGGAAGCTGTGTGTCTACATTACTATTGGATCTTAATTGGACACCTTTAGCAATTGTGCTCAGAACCTATGACATAAGATTCTATGAAATACCTTGAAGAATGATAAATCTTTACTCTTTAAAGGTGTGTTCAATTTTTTTTAAAGTTGAAAGCTTCTTCAAATAGATATTTCAAATAAAGAAGGTGAGAATTCAAGGTCATTCCACTATGGTTTAAAAAAAAGGAAAAAAGGAAGCTATTGACAGAAGTCAGTTTCCTTGTATGGACTATGCTCTGTCTCTAAAAAGAAGTCCATTAAAAAATTAAGAACTGTGCTATCAAATGTCTGAATGTTTCCAAAAACCCAGCTGTTTGGCATTAATGCAGCCCCTTTATCCAGCTGATTGAACGGTGAATGTTTCACTTTACATCTGCCTGTTTGCTGCTGTGTAAACACTGCCATTAACTTTGTTAGCATCATTCCTGCAATCTGACCATGTACGTACCCTCTTATATAGTTCATTAATGCTTCGTACTTTTCCAAGGACTGCTTATCTTCTGTGTCCTACAATCTTATTGGGTATGACTTGACCCACTTTCCAAATGAGATGTGGTCCCTGCCTTGATCTCACTGGCAACTGTACAGATTGGGCAAGAGGGAAACAGGGTGAATGCCTGCGCGTGAGGAAGGAGGCTGCTTCCCTACTGGCTTCCCCACTTCCCTCTAGGACGGCATGTGCGTGCCGCTTTCTGCACTTGTGCTCCAAGTGCTGTTCTACAGCTGTTCAAGCTTCAGTCCATTTTTCTCAAGAACTAATTTTTCCCTTTATGTGAGAGAGAACTGGGCATAAGAGAATATTTTTACTTGTAGGCAGATGAATGATTTGGGCTTTTCAATCTCTTATTTTCATATTCTGATCTCTTTTTAAACCCCCTTTTGTTTTTGTTATATAATTACAAATTGTTTTTCTTTTTGACATAGGCATCTAAGTGAACTGACACTGACTTATTCTTTTACTTTGTGGAAAGCAGGACAGACAGGTCTTAAAAAATGGGTAAGAAGGACTAATCGTTATACAGAGTGATGGTTAGATGGAAAGAAGAGAATCGAAAGGCTTGTAGGAGAAGACCTAGATATTTGCAAATAAAGTGAGAAACAAAAGAAAAGAAAGAGTAGAGACAGTACTGCCAACTTGGAGAAGGTAGAAATAGTTTTGAAAGCATGCTGAAATGATAGAAATTAGGCACTGAGTGGGGACATAGAGCCTCTCTGATGCACCTTTATTCCTGTTGCTGGGTATTATACATATTATATACACACAATAAATAAACATACATATGAATATGTGCATATATACTCTTAGAATCTGTAATATTGATGTTTGTATTTATTTTTCTATAAATGGATGCACACAGTTATTTGCAACTAGCTTTTCACTAAATACTATGTTTAATAATTTATATATATTGATATATAGGTTGATATGGCAAAATAGATAATTAATTTTAAATCTACATATAAATTCAATCACATCTGTCCATTGCTATATCATTGGACATTAAGAATTTTGTTGTTTTTATTGTTCTCTTTTGTTATTGCAAGCATTGCTAGGATTTCTTTGTACATGTGTGCAAACATTTCTTCACAGTATATGTATAGTGGCCACAAAGTCTTTATATCCTGATAAGAAGTGACCTATAGGTTTTCTTCTATTGTTAGCATAGAGTAGATTTTCTCAGTTGATCTTGTAGACATTATTTTGGGAGTCATTAAGACCATCTCTGGTAGTTCTTCTCAAACCACTGTTAGAAGCAAGGAATCATGGATAAAGATTATGTAGTTGTTCTATACCTAGAAGGGCATTGTTGAATCAATATTAAATATTTCCAAAGAAATCTCCAAATAGGTCGGTTCTATTTATACTTACACAATAAATATATAAAAGTTTCCATTACTCCAGGTCATTGCCAAGAACTGGTATTGTCAGACTTTTAATTGCTTTTCTTGATGAGTAATGTAATTTATAATCTCACTATTTAAATATGCATTTTCCTTGGTACAAGTGAAGATTATATATATATATAGAAACTTTTCACTTTAATACAAATATATAAAATATTCCTATATGGTTAGCTATATTTAAGTAAACATTATGGATATGATTCACTCTGAAGATATTTGCTTTTATATTATGTCATCCTATGTGTTCCCTAGAGCTCTGAAGCTATTTTTCATACTTGGATTTTTAATGCATCTAGATTTTACTTTGTTAAGGGACAAAGGTATTGATTTGGGTTGGAGACAGAAGAGTAGAAAGAGAATGGTAAATTCTTCCTTTATTTTACTTTGATGTATATCTCTATGAAAATTTCCCTTAAATAACAAAAAGCATGTATTACTTTTATCCTTTTAATTAAAATGAGATTAAGATCCAAACATTCATTTCAAGTCAGCAATATGAAGCACAGTAACAGTGTTGATTCTTGCTGCCATGAAGGGAAGAAATACATAATTAAATACCATTCTATTGCAAGTTGCACAATTGCTGCACAAATTTGGGGAAATATCACGTGTTACCTCACCACTACAAAAAAAAAAATCTCTGTGAGCCATTAGATATTCTATTTCAAGTAGCAGTGACATTGGTTATAACTAAAATGTCTCAATAATTTTGTATTCATCATGTCTGAAATAAGAACTTTTAAAAAATGTAGACATTCAATGTGTGATAAATGTGAATGCTATTTCATAGATTTTTTTTTTACATCTGCCTTTTCCATTAAATTTAACTTCCTTGAGAACAGGTATAATAATTTGCTCATATTTGGAAAAGCCAAAATTCTTAGTGTAGTGACCACAAAATAGAGGTGTTTAGTTGATTAGAACTGAAATCTTGTGTACTCATACATAACAGGGCTTATAGGATGGAGGCAGGTAATGAGCTGTCTCATGCCAAAGATAGGAAAATTCAACCATGTAAGTAAGCAGTTTTTGTTTTAGAAATTTCTTTTTGTCTTTGTTGGCATTCTTTGTTGATGTATTTTTGTTGACAGAATCCCACGTATAGGTCCTTGACTTTTTATACCATATTCATTTGCTTCTCCTTAAATGGACTTATGATAGAGTAGTGCCCAGTAAAGTTCTAGAATGTACCAAACTCTCACTTCCATGGTTAGTTTTGTCAGGCATGTCTTTACCAATTACGTTATATTCCAATGAAATAGAAAGACCTGCTCATAGGGATAACAGAGCCTTTCCGCAGTTAAGAAACAGAAAAAAATTAAACTACCAACAGGAAAGTTGTCTGTGAGATTTAGTCAGACATTTGTCTTCTCAATGTCTCATTTCACTTATTTAAAAAATGAGAAAGATTGGACCACTCAACCTTCAAGACCATTTACAGAAGTAGTATCCTATCATAGCTACTCACTTAAGAGCTTGCTTTGGTAATTTTCCATGTCCTGTATGTTTAATTTACATTTGATTCTTTTTCTCAGGTCAGTGTGTATTTCACAGTTGTTCCCATATGCTCATATGGCATGCTAGTCCTAACTAAATTATTGTAAATATTAGTTACAGTTACATAAGGTCAAATCCCCATGCAAAATTCCCTCATGTTACAAATACCTTTCAATATAAGTTCTTTTATTCATAGAGATCCGGCCAACAACAGAGAGACAAACACACCCAAACAGGCTGCTTACAATTACACAGTCATCAAAAATGAATTACCTGCTGCACCCTTGGACAATCTTCATGTGGTTTCTTGTGATTGTTTCTCAAAATTCAGTAAGAATTTTCTGTTAAATACTAGTAGCTGGAAAGCAGGAGTTGAATTACATACCAGCTTATAACCACAAGTTATACAAAGATAGAATTACTATATTTTATTTCTTGAAGAGCTCACTCTCCTCTCTAAGCCACAAAATCTTAGAAGGAAAAAAAACAGTGGGAATGTTTACACACTGAAACTTTCAGAAAGAACCACATGATTCCCCAGATTTTTATACTCTGAATGAATTATTATTATTTTAATATGTTTCTTATGCATGTAAACATACTTACATAAAAATGTATGTTGAGTTTAAGGGGAATAGAAATGCAATCTTTTTTTTTTTAATTGAAGTATAGTCAGGTACAATGTGTCAATTTCTGGTGCACAGCACAATGTCCCAGCCATGCATATACATACATATATTTGTTTTCATATTCTTTTTCATTAAAGATTACAAGATATTGAATATAGTTCCCAGTGCTATACAGAAGAAATTTGGTTTTTAAATCTATTTTTATACATAGTGACTAAAATTTGCAATTCTCATACTCCCAAATTGATCCCTTCCCATTCCCTTTCCCCCAGTAACCATAAGATTGTTTACCTATGTCTGCAAGTCTGTTTCTGTTTTGTAGATGACTTCATTAGTGTCCTCTTTTTTTTTTAAATTAGAATCTACATATGAGTGATAACATATGGTATTTTTCTTTCTTTTTCTGGCTTACTTCACTTACAATGATGATCTAGGTCCATCCATGTTGCTGCAAATGGCATTATTCTGTTCCTTTTTATGGCTGAGTAGTATTCCATTGTATAAATATATCACAACTTCTTTATGCAGTCATCTGTCGATGGACATTTACATTGTTTCCATGTCTTGGCTATTGTAAATAGTGCTGCTGTGAACATTGGGGTGCATGCGTATTTTTGAATTAGAGTTCCATTCAGATATATGCCCAGGAGTGAGATTGTTGGATCATATGGTTAAGTCTTTTTAGATTTTTGAGGAATCCCATTACTATTTTCATTAATAGTTGCACCAAACTACATTCTCACCAGCAATGTAGGAAGGTTCTCTTCTCTCCACATCTTCTCCAGCACTTATCATTTGTGTGCTTTTTAAAGATGGCCATTCTGACTGGTGTGAAGTGAAACCTCATGGTAGATTTGATTTGCATTTCTCTGATAATTAGCAATATTGAGCATTTTTTCATGTGCCTATTGGTCATTTGTATGTCTTCATTGCAGAATTTCTTGTTTAGGTCTTCTGCCCACTTTTGGATTGGCTTTTTTTTTTTTTTCTAATGGTTGTTAGTATAAGCTGTTTACATATTCTGAAAATTAAGCTTTTGTCATTCACATCATTTGCAAATATTTTCTCCCATTCAGTATAGTGTTGTTTTGTTTTGCTTATGGTTTCCTTTGTTGTGCAAAAGGTTATGAGTTTAATTAGGTCCCATTTGTTTATTATTGCTCTTATTTCCATTGCCTGGGTAGACTGCTCTAGGAGAACATTGCTAAGATTTATGTCAGAAAATGTTCTGCTTATGTTTTCTTTTAGGAGGTTTATTATGTCTTATCTTATGTTTAAGTCTTTAAGCCATTTTGAGTTTACTTTTGTGTATGGTGTGAAGGAATGTTATAACATCACTGATTTGCATGCTGCTGTCTAGTTTTCCCAATACCACTTACTAAAGAGACTGTCTTTTCTCCAATGTATATTCTTGCCTCCTTTGTTGAGGATTAATTGACCATAGGTCTGTGGGTTTATTTCTGGGCTCTCTTTTCTGTTCCATTGATTCAAATGTCTGTTTTTATGCCAGTACTACACTGTTTTGATTACTGTAGCTCAGTAGTATTGTCTGAAGTCTGGGAGGGTTATTCCTCCAGTTTTGTTCTTTTTCTTCAATATTGCTTTGGTAATTCTGGGTCTTTTGTGATTCCATATAAATTTTAGGATTATTTGTTCTAGTTTCATGAAAAATGTTGTGGGTAATTTGATAGAGATGGCATTAAATCTGTAGATTGCCTTGGGCAGTATGGCCATTTTAAGAATATTGATTCTTCCAGTCCAAGAGCATGGGGATATCTTTTGATTTATTTAAGCCATCTTAATTTCCTTAAAAAATGTATTGTAGTCTCCATGTATACATCTTTCATCTTCTTGGTCAGATTTATTCCTAGGTATTTTGTTGTTATGGATGCATTTTTAAAAGGGATTGTTTCTTTATTTTTGTGATATTTCATTGTTACTGTAAAGAAATGCAACCGATTTCTGTATGTTAATTTTGTATCCTGCTACCCTGCCAAACTCTTTTATCAGCTTTAGTAGTTTATGTGTGGAGCTTTCAGGGTTTTCTGTATATAGGATTATGTTATTTGCATATAGTGACAAATTTACCTCTTCTATTCCAATTTGGATCCCTTTTATTTCTTCTTCTTGCCTGATTGCTGTGGCTAGATCTTCCAAGACTATGTTGAACAGAAGTGGTGAGAGAGGGCATCCTTGCCTTGCTCCAGATTGTAGTGGGAAGGCTTCCAGTTTTTCACCACTGAGTATTAATATACTGCCTGTGGGCTTGTCATAAATAGCTCTTATTATGTTGAGATATGTTCCCTGTATATCTGCTTTGATAGGAGGCTTTATCATAACTGGGTGTTAAATTTTATCAAATGTTTTTTGTGCATCTATTGAGATGATCATGTGATTTTCACCCTTTCTTTTGTGGATATGATGCATCACATTGATTGACATGCATATGTTGAACCATCCTTATGTCTTGGAATGAACCCAAATTGATCATGGTGTATGATCATTGTTATGTGTGATTGAATTCTGTTAGCTAGTATTTTGTTGAGGATTTTAGCATCTATGTTCATCAGTACTACTGGCCTGTGATTTTCTTTTTTGATAATTTCTTTTTCTGGTTTTGGTATTAGGGTGATGGTGGCTTCATAGAGTGAGTTTGGGAGTATTCCCTCCTTTTCAATCTTTTGGAATAGTTTGAGAAGAATCCGTATGAGTTCTTCTTTGTATGTTTGGTAGAATTCTCAGTGAAGCCATCTAGTCCTGGTTGTTGTTTGTAGGGAGATTTTTTTAATTGATAATTCTATTTCACTTCTAGTGATTAGGCTGTTCAAGTGGTCTGTTTCTTCTTGATTCAATCTTGGTGGACTGTATGCTTCCAGAAACTACTCTATTTCTTCTAGGTTGTCCAATTTGTTTCCATATAGTTTTTCATAGTATTCTGTTAGGGCTTTTGTTTTTGTTTTTTGCTATTTCTCTGGTATTGGTTGTAATTTCTTCATTTTCCTTCCTTACTTTGTGTTCTCTCTTTTTCTCTTGGTGAGCCTGGCCAGAGGTTTGCCAGTTTTGTTACTCTTTCAAAAAAACAGCTCTTGGTTTGATTGATTTTTCTACTGTTTTTTAATCTCTATTTTATTTATTTCTTCCTTGATCTTTATTATTTCCTTCCTTCTGCTGCCTTTAGGTTTTGTTTGCTCTTTTTTTTCCTAATTGTTTTAGGTGATAGTTTCAGTTGTTTATTTGAGATTGCTCCTTTTTTTTGAGAAAAGCCTATATTGCTCTTAGCTTCCCTCTTAGGACTGCTCTTGCTGCATCCCAAGTATTTTGTGTGGTTTTGTTTTCAGTTGTTTTCCTCAAGGAATTTTAAAATTTCTTCTTTGATTTCATCATTGACCTATTTATTGGTTTTTTGTAGCATGTTGTTTAATCTCCATGCTGTCCTTTTTTCCTCCCTAGTTTTTCTGTGGTTACTTTCTAGCTTCATGGCATTGAAATAATTTGTATCCTCTTAAATTTGTTGAGACTTCTTTTGTGCTCGAGTACATGATCTATCTTAGATAATATTCAATGTACACTTCAAAAGAATGTATATTCTGTATTTGGGGGATGTAATGTCCTAAAAATATCAACCTAATCCAACTATTCTATTGTGTCATTTGGTATCTCCATTGCCTTATTGATTTTCTGTCTGGAAGATCTGTCCAATGATGTTAATGGGGTTTTAAAGTCTCCTACTATGATTGTGTTCCCATCAATTTCTCCTTTCCTCTCTGCTACTATTTGCTTTATGTATTTAGGTGCTCCTATTTTAGGTGCATATATGTTAATGAGTGTAATATCCTCATCTTGTTTTGCTCCTTTAATCATTATATAGTGTCCTTCTTTATCGTTCTTTATGATCTTTATTTTAAAGTCTATTTTGTCTGAAATCAGTATTGCTACTCTGGCTTTCTTGTTATTTTCATTTGCATGGAATATCTTTTTCCATCCTCTCACTCTCAATCTATGTGTGTTCTTCTCCCTAAAGTGGGTCTCTTGGGTGCAGCATATTGTAAGTTCTGTTTTATTATCCAATTTGCTACTCCATGTCTTTTGATTGGAGCATTTAGTCCATTGATATTTATGGTAATTATCGATAGATGTGTGTTTAGTGCCATTTTGAACTTAGTTTTCCAGTTGATTTGGTATTTCCTCTTTGTTCCTTTCTTTCTTTCTTTTTTTTCTTTTTTGGTTTCATTTTGTATGAAATTTTCTTTTGTATTAGCTTGGTTTCTTTTTGTATTTTTGTGATTCTACCGTATTTTTTTAATTTGTGGTTTACTTGTTTTTCAAGTATATTAACTCATTACTATATCTATTTGCTTTAAACTGATAATCGTGTAAGCCCAAACACATCCTAAAAAGAACAAAAAGAAGAAACAAAATTATATTTCCTTGCTCCCCTCTCTCATCTTTAATGATTTTGATGTCCCTTTTTACATTTTCATGTTTATTCTATTGCAACTCATTGTAGTTATCGCATTTTCCATTATGGTTTTCTCCTTTCTGTAATATCCAGCTTCATTTTTATTTAAAGTAGACCTTTCAATATTTTTTAGCATAGATAAAGTATTGCTGAATTCTTTTAGTTTTTGCTTGTCTGTGAGATTCATTATCTCTCCTATTCTAAAGGAGAGTCTTGCTGGGTAAGAGTATCCCAGGTTGCAGCTTTGTCTCTTCAGGACTTTGAATATATCTTGCCACTCCCCTCTGGCCTGCAATGGTTTTGTTGAGAAATCAGCTGAAAATCTTATTGGGGTTCCCTTAAACTACCTCTGTTTTTCTCTTGCTTCCTTTAGAATCATCTTTGTCTTTAATCTTGGCCGTCTTAGTTATAATATGTATTGATGTAGGTCTATTTCGATTCTTCTTATTTAGGACCCTCTGTGCTTCCTGTACTTAGATAACTGATTCTTTCTTTAGGTCTGGGAAGTTTTCAGTCATGATTTCTTCAAATACCTTTTCAATCCCTTTTGCTCTTTCTTCTCCTTCTGGGGCCTAATTTTGCATAGATTGGCATGTTTATATTATCCCGTAGGTCCCTTATATTGCTTTCATTAGTTTTCACTTGCTTTTCTGTCTGTTGATTTCTGTTATGCTATCTTCTAAGTCAATTATTTGTCCCTCTGCAGTGTCTAGTCTGCTTTTGACTGCCTTAGCTCACCTGTTAACTCAGGCATTGAGTTTTCTGTTTTTAATTGGCTCCTCTTTATAGTTTCTACTTCCTTTTTATAGTGTTCTGTATGTTTATTCATAGTCTCCTTTATTCCCTTCAGTGTTTTTATCACCCCCTTTTGAAGTCATCACCTAGTAGACTATTGAGGTCTATTTCCTTGATTATTCTCTCAGGGCACTTCTCTTGTTCCTTTAATTGGGGGTAGTTCCTGTGTTCCCTCATTTTACTTATTTCTCTCTGGCGCTATGGATTATGGAGATTCAGTTATTTACTGTGGTCTTGAAGGACTTCTTTTTTTTTTAGTAGAGGATGCATTCCTGGGTAGACAGTGTGCCTCTTGTAATTTTGTTGTGAGGTCTGTTTTTAGTATGGATGGTCCACATCTTTCATGTTTGTTGGTCATTATCCATTTGATTGAGGATGTGGTCAGAGCTGTGGTGATCAGAGCCTACCCTGATTGTTGACTGGGGCCTTTTGCTGTTGTTGTTGTTGTTGTTCTGTGATTGTCACAGCCTTGACAGAGGCCCAGTCTGTTTCCCTTTTTTGGGGATGGAGGCTTCCAGACCCATTTCTATGCTGCAGGGTGTGGTGGCTGTGGTTGGAGTGCTTCATTTACTCTTGTTGACTCTTTTTTCATCCCTGCTTTAGTTGCAGGAATGTCAGTACTCTGCTCTGTTGTCCCCTGGGTTCTCTCCCCCAGAGCTACCAGTGCAGATCTGATGACATCTGGGTCACACACCTGGATCCTGGTGCATGCCTCAGTGTCATCTCCAGCACTGCATTCACATATGGTACACAGGCCTGCTGGAAATGCTGCCACTGTACTGGCCCCAGCTTTGTGCCAGAATCCACTCCTTGCTTGTCTGTCTTAAAGACAGGGGTCCACAATGGCACTCATGGATCAAACTGGCCCCCTCTGCCTGAGGCTGTAAATGAATCTCAGTCCTGAGTATGAAGTAGTGGATCCCTAAGGTACGGATTCAGGTTTCAACCCCACCTCCCCCTGGGAGCCATGCACCAGCAAATATGGTGGCTCTTGCTGCATCCACCACTCTTCTCCCCAGAACGTGCCAGTGATGGTGTCATGGGCCTGCACAGATGGTGGCTGTGGCCCAGCTGTACTGTGCCCCTCCCCTAGTGTGCACCAGCAGTGTTCCTTTTTTTAAATTGGGGACCCAGGCTCTTCTGTTCTATATACACTCGCAGCCACGGCTCACAGTACACTCCAGCCCTTTGAGCCTGCTTCTGTGCAGTTAGCTCCTTCCCTCCCCCTGCTCAGGCAGCCAATCCTGGCCCACCCCTGATGACTGGCATCTAGGGCTGGGAATTGCAAGGGCCCTTTGTGCTAGTTTCTCTCAGTTCTTTTGGTCAGTGGGCTGCTGTGCTCTCCTCTGAGCCTCAGAGGTTCCCCCTTGATCCCTGCTGACTTCTTCATCTGCTTCCCACTGTAAGAGCACTATTCCTCCTTTGCAGCTCCCTCTCCATGGGACAAGTCCCACACACATGTCCTTTTACTTCTTTTTCTTTGCCTACAAGATTTGTGAGGAATTTTGTCTTTTGAAGAAGACAATGTTCTGCCAAAGTTCAGCAGGTGCTCTGAGTGAATGGGTGGGTCTGTGGATGTCTCTCTTGGTATATTCATGGGAGAGGATGAGCTAAGAGCAACCTTCTACTCTAGCATCTTGGCACCCCCCTTGAAAAGAGCCTCTTTAAAATAGAGAATTACAAAAAGAGTTCCATAACATTTAACATAGAGAGAAAATATTTACTTTGACAAAAGAATACCTGCACAAATGCAGAGCTAAATCGTGCTCGAAAATAGAAAGACTTAGTGTATTAAAATTCATTTTTTAATAAATTAATTGCTAAATTTAATGCATACCAAAAATTATGAATAAATTTTGTATGAAATTTAAGTAGCTGATTCTAAATATAATACGAAAGATCAAGAAGATTTTCTAGTGCAAAAAAGCAAGAAAGAAGGACTTCTCAACATATGAAGACATGTAATAAAGCTGCATAAATTAAAATACTGTGTTAGTGTCACTAGGTAGCAAAATACAGCACTGGAAAAAAAAGTAAAGAGCCTAATAGTAGACCCACCACATATTTTTAGATTTTTCATATTTGACAAAAATAATTTTCTCATTCAGTGAGTAAATAATAGGCTATCCCTGATAAAAAATAGATTAACCAGTAGGAAAAATAAGGATATCTTTACATTATACCATACATAAGAATAAAGTCAGATGGATTAAATGCATAAATATTAAAATAAAAAATTTTAAGGAGAAAATATAGAATAATTTTATAACTTCAGATGGAAAAAGATTTAGGAATACAAGATGGATAATATTATAGAACACAATGTAAAATGTCACATTTTATTACATAAAAAGTAATTCTTAGGTACAAAAATACATTATTATATGTATAACTGAATCACTTTGTTGTACACCTGAAACTAACATTGTAAATCAACTACATTTCAATAATTTTTTTAAAAAGTAAAAAGAAAAGAAAAAAAGAACATACATTATTAAAAAAATGCAAGCTACATGCACAAGAAATGTATTTACAACACAGCCATGTGATAAAGTATTAGAACCTACAATATTTAAAGAGTGTCAACAGACCAATGAAACATGCAGTCACTGAACAGAAGAAAAAAGTAAAGGAGGATTAAATACAATTCCAAGAAAATTAATTACTAAGAGCCAATAATCATAAGTAAAGACATTCAACTTCACTTGTAACCTATAAATAATCATAAAACAACAGGCATGATTTTATATTCATTTGTTAGGCTAAAGTGGAAAAAGGGAAATAGAAAATCACCATTAGGCAAACAGCACCATAATAACTGTTGCAGACAAGCTCCTCTAATAGATGCTAAAATTAGTAGGCAAAAGTTTGAAGAGAAACAGATTTTGGATAGTTTCAAAGTATCTCTCTCAAGATATGTATCAACTCCAAATGAAAGAAAAAATTTTACAGTAAAGAAACCAGACATAGCTCACCTTAACCAGGAGATCAAAGTGAACAACACTAGTAATGATGTGCTGGCATCTGAATCCCCTGATACCAGGCACCAAAGACATATCTGTAGCATTGTTGCCCAAAAAGCATAATCTAATTCCAATCTTGATAAGATAAACCCAAATTGGGGGACATACGATAAAATAACAGATTAGTATTTTTTCAAAACTGTCAAGACAAAGAGAGACTGAAAAAATGTCAAAGATTGAAAAAGCCTAAGAAAAAAATAGCAACTAAATGTGATGTGAGATCCTTAATAGAATCCTAGAATAGAAAAAAGAATATTACAGAAAAAACTAGTGAAATTTGCATTATGGTCTGTAGTTTAGGGCATTGTATTGTGCCAATGTTAGCTTCTTGGTTTCAAGTATTGAACTACAGTTACATACGATGTTAACATTAAAGGAAGCTAGATGAAAAGCATATGGAAACTCTATAATATTTTTCCAGCTTTCCTGTAAGCCTAAAATTATTTCAAAATTAAAATTTAAAAATAAATAATGAAAATTTAAAATTTAGAGATAAATAATAACTAAAAAGTGTGCAGTATACTGTATATATGTATTTACATGCAATATAATGTGTATGTGCAAACTGTAATAATTCTACATAGTAAAACTGGAAAAAAAGGAAAAAATAATAAAAGAGATCTTAAGAAATAGAAAGTTTTACTAACTGTGGGAGAGAATTTCAAGAGCAATTCTACAGCTTACGGTAAAGTTGAAAATGAGCATACTGTTTAACCCAACAAAATCTCTTCTAGGCATTTATTTTAGGAAATTATTTTCAAATTTTGAGTTGTAATCCATTAACGAGCAATTAAATTGATTGCATGGCTGCAGTAGAATTTTTGAGAATATAAAACAAAGCAACAGAATAGAATACAATAGAAAAGAGAATGTTAAAGTGTTTATCACAGTAACAGGAGAATTGTTTTGTAAAAATCAAATTTACATATGTGTGTGTAGTGCCAGCCTGTGCAACTGGGTATAGCGGCATGAGGCAAGAGGCCCCTTGGACTTGATATGAGTGGCATCTCTGTATTTGAGCAGTGAAAAATCTCCATGCTTGTGCACAATGCTGTTGTGTGCACTGAAATTTGTTGTCAAGTATATTTCTTAGTGAGGATTGGTATCAACACTATTGCTCTGGAGAAATTCTAACATTTAAAAACAATAAGTTAGAATACATTTAAAGTTTGTCAAATTAAAAAAAAAAAAGGAAACAAATGTGGAGCTAAACAAGAGTGATCAATAAATTGTGTCCTATGTTTACAGTGGAATACCATACACCAGGAATTGACAGATCTGACTGATTGCTTACTTTTGTAAGTTAAGTTGTATTGTCACATGGTCACCAATTCATTTATGTGTTCCCTGTAACTGCCTTCACCCTGTAAAGGCAGAGCTGAGAGACTGTATGACTTAGACTAGAATATTTACTGACTTGTGTTTACAGAAAAGTTTGCTGACCCAGGATGTACAAAAAATATTAAAGTGGAGCTACATATGTCCAAATGGTTAAATCTCAAAAATATAACGTCCAATGGAAAAAAGTTGCAGAATGATATGACTTTTTCAAGAGTTTTAAAGCATTTGATATAAATATAGATACAAAGATACATAGTTTTAATATGACAAACATCTATGTGTTATTTTTTATATTGTTGCATAACAAATTACCACAAACAGTGGCTTAAAACAAAACTCATTTATTAGCTCACAGTTCCGTATGTCAGAGGTATGAGCCCTGGGTGACTGGATTCTCTGCTCAGGGTCTCACAAGATTGACATGAAGTCATTGGCCAAAGCTGAGTCTCATCAGAGGCTTGAAATTCTCTTCCAAGCTTATTCAGATTATTGGAAGAATTTAATTTTCTTTAGTGTAAAACTGAGATTCGTGTTTCCTTGCTGTCTGTTAGCTGGGGTCACTCTCAACAGCTAGAGGCTGCCTTCATTCCTTGTCACATGGCCCTCTTCCAAACCAACAGTAGAGTTGGTGGGAATGCAGTTTGGTGTAGCCATTGTGGAAAACAGTATAGAGATTCCTCAAAAGGCTAAAAATAAACTTACCATATGACCCAGCAATCCCACTCCTGGACTTATATCCAGAGGGAACCCTAAATCAAAAAGATACCTACACCCAATGTTCACAGCAGCACTATTTACAATAGCCAAAACATGGAAACAACCTAAATGTCCAGTGACAGATGACTGGATAGAGAGGTTGTGGTATATTTATACAATGGAATACTATTCAGCCATAAAAATGATAAAATAATGCCATTTGCAGCAACATGGATGACCCTGGAGACTGTCCAAGTGAAGTAAGCCAGAAAGAGAAAGAAAAATACCATATAATATCACTCATATGTGGAATCAAAAAAAAAAAAAAAAGACAAATGAACTTATATATAAAACAGAAACAGACTCACAGACAAAGAATACAGACTTGTGGTTACCAGAGGGGAGGCGGGGTAGGTAGGAATAAACTGGGAGTTTGAGATTTGCAGATACTGACTGGTATATATAAAATAGATATACAAGTTTATACTGTATAGCACAGGGAAATATATTCAATATCTTGTAGTAGCTCATGGTGAAAAAGAATATGAAAATGAATATATGTATATTCATGTATGGCTGAAGAATTATGCTGTACACCAGAAGTTGATACAACACTGTAAACTGAGTATACCTCAATTTAAAAAAAAACCCACAACAGCAGAGAATTCTCCACTCTCTACAACCACACCCACCACCTCATCAAATCTCTTATGCTTTGAATCTCTTTCTCCAGTAACAGTTCTTTCAAAGGCTCCTTGATTAGATCAGGCTACTCGCAAATAAAGGTCAGTTGACTTGGAACCTCATTTACATCTGCAAAATCCTATCACAGTAGTACCTATGTTAGTGTATGATTGAATAATGGGAGAAGTTATGTGTATCCCAGGTGCTGGGAATCCTGAGAACCGTCTTAGAATTCTGCCTTTCCATGTAGTGGAATGATAAACATCATTTAATAACATTATTTACTTCAGGGAATGGGGACATATTTATTCTAAGAGGTACACAGATGTCTTGAAATATACTTAAAAAAAAAGAAATATACTTGTAATATTTTCTTTCCTCAAATAAATCTAAAGCAAATTGCCAAATTATTGAAATGCAATTGTGCTAGATATTTAACCCATAGATGTGCAGTATAGTATTATTTATCTTTTGTATATTTGAATTTTTCCAATTGGATAAAAAGAAATGTATCTATCTTCAAGTTTCATTTCAAATTCATCCTTCCAGCTGGAACATGTTCCAACATTTTCTTTATTATTTTTGACCACATCTCCTTGGCATTCTCATAACTCTCTTATCAATATAGTTAATACTCATAACTACTCCTGCACATCAAATACATGTCATGGACTATTTTTCTCAATTTACATATATTACCACTAATCAATATATGAAAACTGTAGAAAAAGTAAGAATATCTATAGGCCAAAATTGAAAAAAAAAGTAATAATATTTTGAGTTTCTTGTATTCTTACAAGTAGAGGAATTTGGCTGAATTGTAACACTTTGTATTTTTTACTTCATCTAACTTTGTTTTTAATTATTAGTGCTTATGTCTTCCTTGGTACTAAACTCTAATTCTTGAAGACAAAATGCCTTACCTTATTTGTTTTTTATGACCCTTTGGCTCCTAAAACAGTAATGCTCATGTAGTAGGTATTCTTAAAATAAATGATTCAATAATTAAATGTAGTAGATGGCTTCCCAGCATCAGAGGAGAGGATGCATTAGAAGACTTGTATTCCCTTATAAATCTTCAAGGAGTTTTATGTGTAGGGTGGGCAGAAAAGCATGGACGGGAGTTTGCTGTAGTTCCATTTTGTCACTGACAGTCTGTGTTAAATTCTATTCTAATTCTGATGCTTGGAACCATCTCTTCACAAAATCAGAATTGCGCATCACCCTTTACCCATGAGGGACTCCTTTCCCCGTTCTGACTTACATTATCTCACTGGTTTGCTAGAAACTCAAATACTTGGAAATAAACGTTAATGATATTAACCATGTATATTAATAACAACACTTAAAAATTTTCCCTAAGAATCAGAATTTCAGAACAGCACACCAAAACTCTCACCATGGAAAATGTGCTAATCATATTTATTTTTGATGAAACAGAGATAGTCATGTAATGGACACAAATGGAACTTCCACAAAGCACATTTCCAAAGCCCTGTGCGGTGACCGCTGGCTGCGGTGATTCCTGGTGACCTGAGGGCTGGTGCTTGACTGGGGATGCGGAGGCGCCCGGGAGGCCCTTGTTTGAGGGAGAGCCTGGGGGCGAGCGCCCAGGTGACGGGGAAGGAGACGGTGGTGCCCAGCTCCGTCTCTCGCTCCGTGGCATCCGCGGGACCTTGGACCACCACCCGACGGGCGGACGGACCACGGCACTGCAGTGCGCACATCCGCGCAGACAGCGCACCTGATCCGGGCCGCGGACACGCAGCAGAGCTGAGTCAGAGCTCCCTGGAAGGACCGAGACTCGTCCGGTCTCATCCTCCTGCCGGAACGCAGGACCCGGGCAGGAGCCAACAGGCATGGACAAGACAACCAAGAGGTCCCCGGGGCAGTGTCCTCAGGGCAGTCTCCACCCCAAGACGACGGTGCGGCGTGGGGACTGAGGCTACAACTAAGCGCGTCCCACCCCTTGGAACCGTCCTCCCCAGAAAGGACGCGCGGGTGGTCAGGAATTCGGAAAGGCTGCGGGCAGCAGCCACGGCCCACAGCATCGCCAGTGGGGACCCACAGCCTCCAAATCTCGGTGACCCGCCCCGGGGCAGACGCTCCGCCGAGAACCCAGCTGGGGAGGCGGCAGTAACTGGACCCCAGTACTGCACAGCACTGGCAAACTGTTCCCATAAATAATTTGGCAGAAGTAAAACGTAACTTTTATGGAAACGGTGTTCCCCTCATGGCCCAGCGTGCCATTCAGAGCTGGGCGAGCGGAGGCAGAGGCAGTCCCTCCACGGGGACCCAGGGACCTCCTGGCCTCGCCGCCCATCATGCCGACCCCTTGTTCACGCCCCAGTGATCCGGAGGGCCTGACCTGCACGAACCTCCATTAGGCATGCACCCCTTTTCAGGCCCACCAATCAGCCTCTCCGTGGTGATCGCCAGAGGACAGAGGCATCAGGGTGTCTGCTGGACAGAAGCCCCCCGAGACGGCTACCCCGAGGCACAGCGGCCACTCGGGCCACTGCCAAGTGGGCTGGGCTCCCCTCCCCTCGTAGATGTAAGAACGCAATTTTGGGAGCCCATCCGGCGCTCGTCTTCCTCCGCTGGGGCCCTGGGTGGCAGAAACGTGTCTTTCCGGGAAGGCCACTGGGCCGTGGGGTGGCTCGTTCTGGTGTGTAAGTTGGAGGGGCCCCTTCCCTCCTGGGCTGGGGAGGTCGGGGGCACAGCCGGCCCCTCTGGGGTCTTCCGGTGCGAGGCTCAGATCTTCCTCGGGGAGCCGATCATGATCTTGGACACGAAGTTGACGATGGCGCTGGCGGGCTGCTAAGGGTCATGCTCCGCGAACAGGTGGCACACGTTGTCCGTGGTGCTGCTCTGCTTCCAGGCCATGAAACCGAAGACCCTGCAAAAGGAACGCGGGTCAGCGAGCAGCGGGCCTCGTCCCATCGGGTGCCAGCCTCTGCTCCCCCTCCCGGCCACTGCATCATCCCAGGCGCCAGCCCGCCAGCCACCTGCCCCGCCTCCCTCCACCTCCCAGACCCTGTGGGGGTGGGGCTGAGCCCAGGTGTCACAGGGGAGGAGCCCGAGGGACAGGGTTTGGACTTGCACTGCAGCGGCTACCCCAGGCCTGGCCAGAGCCCTCCAGACGCTGCACGGCTCCTGAGCGCCTCACCTGAGTCTTGGAGGGGAGGACCTG
The DNA here is from genome assembly GCF_048773025.1 of Camelus bactrianus. Classification (NCBI taxonomy): domain Eukaryota; kingdom Metazoa; phylum Chordata; class Mammalia; order Artiodactyla; family Camelidae; genus Camelus; species Camelus bactrianus. The sequence goes on along the minus strand of NC_133567.1, from coordinate 26,691,567 downwards.
GCTCTTCCTAAGGGGCCACCTGGTCTCTCCTCACAGACCTCATGAGTGACAACATCCCAGCTCTGGTCCTGAGATGGTGTGGATGCCGGTGGGCTCTGCCCGATGCCCACACTCCTCCCACACCCGGGCCAGCGGATGGGGGGTGAAAACACAGCAGGGCCCCCTTCTCAGGCCGCGTGCTCCTGAGTTACAGGCTACACACAGGAGAGGACACTGAGAGAACGGCACGGTCGAACTATTTTCCTTAGAATTGAAGCCTTTATCTGAACAGGGTTTCTCAAGCCCTGACTTAACACAGTAACTACCATTATCTGAATCCAAATCCTTGGCAAAAGTCCTTCTCCTCCTTCTCAGGGAAACGGGGAATCTTTTTGTATAAGCCGAGTGGCTTCCATGCCAAGGGAGGGACTGGCCGATGGTGCCAAGTGGCCCCCTTGGGGCGGCCCCGTCCACGCAGCGGGGAGTGCCGTCCACCCTGTTGGCCAGAGCTGGGGGGTCACGCCCCACCTGCCCGGCACTTTATCAGATGCCCAGACAAATGAGGAGTGTGAAATCGGAATCCTGGAAGGGGACCCCCGAGGTTGGACGCCGTGGCAGTCATGTTTGGGGGAATGATGCAGACGGCTCTGGAGGGTCCAAGGCCCCGCGGCCAGGCTGGAAATGCTGTGCCAACCGCCCCATGCTCTCTGTACTGTATCTTATGGGCTGGACGTACATACTGCTCAAAGAGCAAGCAGAAAAGGTAACCCTTTGTGGACACTTTCTGTCTACGAACACTTTCATTTCTGTTTAAAGCCAGACCCCAACCCGTTGGCGTTATGGGGTCATTTCCTCTTTGGGCATCTGGGAAAGAATTCAGCTTCAGAGGCAACCATCCACTAAGAGGCTGTGGAGACCGCTGGCGACATACCTTGAGGAGGGGCCATCTGTGATCCACCTGGCAAGTCAGAGAGCAAGGGAGAGTGAGGTTCAGGCCCCTGGCCCGGCGGGTGCGGCACGGGGCTGGCACACACACACTCCTTACTTCCTGTCCTGGGGGTCCAGCACGCAGAAGATCACGCTGCTCACGGGGTAGTGCCTTTGGAAGAAGAGCCTGTGGGGGACAGGCAGGCGAGCCCGTCACTGGGTGTCCCGGGGACAGTGAGGCACTGGGGCCCCCACGAGGAGATTCGGGGCAGAAGCGTATTCTGCGTTTTCACCCACTGGAAGTGAGCAGACCTGAAGCTGGCGCTCTAGGAAAGTGGGCAGGGCCTGGGTGAGGGGCTCTTTGCAGAGCGTGTGGGGGACAGGTCACAGGGAGTGACGCCCGACTGCCTGCCCTCACCCCTGGGGAACACCCCGGTCTCCAATCTGGATGCTGGCCTGTGAAACAGCATGTGAAGAGCCAGCCGCAGCCCCAGGACAGGGGCCAAACTGTCGAGGGCTGTGCTCAGGAAATCCCAGGGACGTGCTGCTAACAGGGGCCCCGCACAGCTGCGGGGGAGCCCCCAGGGGACCCCTCTCTCTGTCCTCAGTCCTGGCTCCCCGTTTCCCCAGGGGACCCCTCTGTCCATGGTCCCAGGTCCCCATTTCTCTGACAGCCTGCCCTGCTCCTATGGGCCTGGGGTCATGAGGCTCCATGACACAGTCCAGCATGGTGGTGTCCCCAGAGGCTGGCGGCTGTGCTCTCATAGGAGAAGGCAAGAGAGGAGGGGCCAGCGTCAGGGAGGGCACAGGCGGAGCCCAGGCATCTGGGGACCCCGAGGCTGGCTGTCACCGGGGACCCAGGCCCTCTGCCCATATCAGCCAGTGAGTTCAGTCCCGTCTTTAGCCACAGGAAGGACTCTGAGTGCAGTGGACGCAGCCTGCCCCCGCAGATTTATCAGGACACAGGGAAGCCGGAGACACAGGAAGAGCACGCAGCTGGGAGCAACAGAGATGCTCTGAAGAAAGAAGCCGTGCTCCTTGCCGGCCCCCCCCAACCCACCACTGCCCCATGAAGCTCCTGCCACCACCTTTAGGGCTGATGGCATGGCCCCCTGGTCAGCAAGGCCATCTGCATAACAAAGAGCAACTTCCTCTGAAATGCCTCTGACCCTGGTCCGAGGCCCCGCCCAGGGGAGGAACGCGTCTGCCGCCATTCTGTCCGCGCCCCCACACTTGGGCCAGGCTCCCCGGTGTCCCTCCCTGGTGTCCCGCCGGAAGCCCTGCTCAGAGGGAAGCCCCGGGGGCGGAGGTGGTGCCTGCCGTCTGGGCGTTCAGACGGTACTGACGCGCTCTCACGTCTAGGAAATGAATGCTTTCTGTTAGCATCAAGCATCCTTGTGTTACTATGTTATTACATAATCACTGATGTTACGTGGACGTAAAGATCACAGGCTCGCCTGGACGGGATGACCTCCAGCCAGGAGCAGTGACACTGAAGGGCAGGGGAGTGGCTCCTATCACAGTCTGAGTCTTTCTCAGAAACGACTTGAAAGATGTTTGCATTTGCAAAAATGACACCTTCCACGCCCGCCCCTGCCACCCTGCACACGCACTTCCTCTGGTTGTCCGTCAGCATGATGCCCTGGGCCGACACCTTGAAGTGCACGACCGTGCACAAGGGGGGCGGCTCCTGGACCAGGGTGATGCTCAGGGCCTTCTGAATGGCCTGGTGTCCGGTGAGGGACTCCACCTCCACGGAGTTCAGGTACCACACGTTGCAGGCTGGAAGACACGGAGGGGAGGCATGTGAACCGCACATCCCCGCGGCCCGGGTGAGGTGCGGCCGAGGCCAACGCCCTTTGCTCCTAATTCCACCGGCGTGGACAGTGGCGACCCAGAGACACACCTGCCCCAAGGCCAGTGTGAGAGTCACCCTGTCTGGGGCCAAGGAGACCCGGACGACTGTCCACCTGCTGCGTAATTTGCCCTGGCACCTGGGTGGGGATGACCCCCGGCAACAAGGCGCAGGCGGCGAGCTCATGGCCTCTGCCGTGGGGACGCAGCTTCCAAGCTGCCACGGGCTGTCACCCAGGACTGGCCCTTTCAACTGGGCCCTGCAGAGAGGATGGCCATTCCTCTTGGGCCAGGAGAAGCCTTTTTACACAAAAGCAGAGCGGCAGGGGCACGGCGGTTCATGTGACCATGTTTTGGTCCCCGAGGGACTTTTCGGCACCTGCTCATCTGGCCTTTGTGGCTACTGACTTGGGGAGAGATTATCACGATAATGTTGACGTCTGCAGGCCAAGGGTCCTGCGGGGGCGGCAGGCCTGGATCGGAACTGGGACTGACACCGACCCCTGCTGCCTTTCGGGGTCTCGGTTCTAGCGTGTTCGCTATTTTGGCAAACTCCTGTCACCTTTGTTCTGGCCATGGAGAGCGTATCCTTTAAGGATGGTCTACAGAGAGTCCAGCACTAAAAGTCTCCTTTGAAAACAGAGAGGTTTTACTTGAGCAGCGTTGCTGAGAAAACCGGCACAGAAGAATGATGCACATTGGGCAGAGGAAGCAACAAGAAAATGCCTGTTTCCTGCATATTCCTTTGTTTCCGGAGTCATAGCTACGAAGAACTCCACAGGCAGAGAAAGGTGGAGAACGGGGGCAGCCTAGTCCAGCCTCCCACAGACACAGGGATTCCCTCACCAGCACTTCTGAGAGTCAATGTCCACCTTGTGGGAAAGGCCTCCAACCGGGGATCTCAGGTCATGGGGCCCCTAGTCCTCTCCAGCCGTGTCCGTCCCTCAGAGCCGCAGACCCGCAACAGCCCTGTGGTCTCTGGCTCATCCACAACCCTCTCAAGCTGGGGTCACTAGCTGGGCACCCAATGCTGCAGGAGTGACCTGGCCTGAGAAGAGTGAGCTACTGCACAAGGCTGCAGGTGACCACACACAACATGGTACAAGGTGACCACACACAAGTCAGTCCCTTTCCTGGACACCAGCAGAAGACAGTGGAATGTGGAATTATAAACACCTATCATGCACAAAAACATGACAACAAATATACTTATGTACGTGTATGACTGAAACGTGATGCTGTGCACTGGAAATTGACACACTGCAACTGAGCATACTTCAATTAAAAAAAGTCCACAATGCCGTGTATATTAGCACCTCGCTCAAAATGAAATAGGTAGGTGTAAATCTGCTAAAATAGGTACAAGACCTATATGAGGAAAATGGCTAAAGTCCCACTAATGGAATCAAAGAACTAAATAAATGGAGAGATGTCCCATGTTCATGGACAGGGAGACTCAACAGAGTCAAAGTGTCGTTTCTCCCCAAGCTGATCTGTGGAGTCACTGAAATTCCAATACTCTGTGGGCATCAACAGACTGGTTCTGAAGTATCTACGGAGAGACAGGAGACCCAGGGCAGCCAGCACGGGACTGAAGGGGAAGACCTTGGTTGGAGGACTGACACTACCCGCCTTCAGGATTTACTCAAAAGCTACAGCAATCAAGACAGTGTGGTGTTCGTGAAATAACAGACAGACAGATCAATGGAGCAGGACGGTCAGCCCGGAAACAGACCTACATAAGCACTGCCAACCAATCTCTGACAGAGGAGCAAAGACAGTCTCTTCAGCAAATGTGGCTCAAACAACCGGACATCCACGTCCAAAACCATGAATCTGGACCCAGACCTTCCACCCTTCACAGAAATTAACTCAAAATAGAACGTAGACCTAAGTGTAAAACCCAAAACTATAACTCTTATAAGACAACAAAGGAGAAAATTTCGATGACTTTGGTTTGGTGATGATTTTTAGATACAGTACAAAAGCCACGATCCATGGAGGGAAGTACTGAAAAATGGATTTCATTCCCACAAAACGTTTTTTGCCCCAAGAGAGACACTGTCAAGAGAACGGGAAGACCAGCCACCGCCTGGGAGAAAGTATTTGCAAAACACAAATCGCACAGAGAACTGTATTCAGCACATACGAAGAGCCCTCGGAACTCAACAATAGGAAAACAACAACCTTATTTAAAAATGGACAAACAGCCTTCGGAGCCATCTCAGCGAAGAATACACACACACAGATGGCAAATGAGCACCTGAGAAGACACTTCATGTCAAATGTTGCCAGGGAAATGCGAAATTAAAACAACGAGATGTCATCAAAACAACAAGAGGGACCACGACCCAGCACACAGACGCCACCACACGCTGGGGAGGACGTGGGGCCACAGGACACTCAGCACTGCCGGTGGGGATGCAAACGGTGTGGCCACTTTGGAAGACGGTTTGGTGCCTCCTTACAGAATGAACACACTCCTACCCTACGATCCAGCATTTGGGCTCCCCAGTCTTTACCCAAAGGAGATGAAAATTATGTCCACGTCGTAACCTGAATGTGGCTGTTTACAGCAGCTTTATTTGCAACTGCCAAAACGTGGACACAACCAAGATGTCCTTCAGCGAGCGAATGGACAAATACACTGTGGTCCGTCCCGACGATGGGATATCATTTGGTGATAAAAAGAACCACGCCACAGAGCCGTGAAGGGACATGGAGGGGTCCTGAATGCATATGACCCAGGGAAGAAAGCCAGTCTAAAGAGCTACGTGCTGTATGATTCCAACTATGCGGCACTCTGGAAAGGGCAAAACCACGGGGCCATCAAGGACCAGGGGTGGCCAGGGTGAGGGAGGGGGGCGAGTGGGTGGAGCGCGGAGGCACTGCTCTGTGGGACAGCAATGCTGGACACGTGTCCTTACACAGCCGAGAGGGAGCCCTTGTGTAAACTGTGGGCGCTGGTGATGATGACGGGCCCCTGCAGGCTCAGGGACTGGGATGAAGGCTGTGCACGTGTGGGGGCAGGGCCACATGGGAAATCCCTGTACCTTCCTGCCAGGTTTGCTGTGAACCTAAACCTGTGCTGAAAAATAAAGCCTGTTACTAAGAACACAGTGCTCCGGGGAGTCGCCGCCTGGGGTCAGCCTGGGCTGGGGGCAGCGTGAGTCCCTCTGTGGACTCACTGGTCACGTGCACATCTGCACGCCTGCAGCTGGAGGGGCAGGTCATCACGCCCTGCCTCACCACACCCCCCCGAACAAAACCCAGGACTCGACCTTGATTCCACGGAATTTGGTCCTGATCAGCCTGCGGAGTCCTGGACCTGCCGCCCCGACCCCTGGGCCCCCCAGCCCCAGTGCAGCTTCCCAACGGAAACCTCCCGGGATGCATGGGGAGGAAAGGAGCCCGGCAGTGCCCAGGACCGGGAGGTTTGGGGGACGCAGCAGGGACCCACCTGCCCCCTGCTTCAGCAGCTCCGTCGTGGAGTTGGCCATGGTCTGGGGAGAGCTTTCTGTTATTTCCTCCAACGGATCTGCCGGGAGGAGCAAGAAAACACAGACATGGGTCCGGCTCGCCGGCAAGAACCCTCGTGACAGCAGGGAAGCCCGTGACTGAGCTCGCGGAGAGAGGGGTCTCCCCAGGCGAAAACAGCCCAGCCTGGAGAAACCGTCACCATGTCCGGGGCAGGTGCAGCCCAGTGAAACACCCTCCTCGTCTCTGGGTGAATGGAGACGAACAACTGCATCTTAGAAAGCAAGTCAGCTTTGCCTGTATTTTAAACGAATCGTCTTTCTGGACCATGATGCAATTTGTGACCTCGAGGCTGTCCGGGGAAGTGGACGCCACTTTGTGTTAAATCTGTGTTGTGGGTGTTTTCAGACAGACACCAAGGGAAAGAGCCGAGCCCTTCCCACACCTCTGGCCAACAATATCAACAGCTGGTGATCGTGCAGAATTATAAAACTCACACGTAAATGGCCCTGAAGGTCCCTGAGTCCAGGCATGTTGTAATTTTGAGCCACAGGTCTCTGCTCCACTGAAACTGTTCCCAAAGCCCACGATGTGAAGATACGACCGAGAGCTGTGTGTGCAGAGGGACCACCTCTTACGTGACTGGGGTGGGCTACTCAGGGCGGACCCCCAGCGTGGGAGCAGAAGGAACTTCCGGTCTGATAGTTCTCACTGCATCTGTGCGGGCGGGCGAGCCCACCCAGCCAACCAGAGCGGCCCTGGGGCAGCCGGCAGCGTACCTCTGTCTGGAATGAGCAGTTTGCAGGGCAGAGCCAGGGGCGTGATGGAATGCTGGCACACCAAGTCCGTCAGGCTCCCTGCGGACGGGCGAAGACAAAAGAGGCATTAGCACACTGCACCTTCTGAAAGGGGGCCCTTCTATCTTCAGCAGTGCGCACGCTCTGTTACTGGGGGGCTCTGGGCAAAGCCTCAATAACTGAGGAGCGTGGCAGGTGGGGAAGGGTCGGGGGAAGGGGACTGCGGCTGGTTCTTGGCAGAGACACCCCCCGCCCATCTGTAAAGGACTGGCCACACCGCCTGCGGGATCCGAGGCAGCTCCCACTATGAACGGGCTTGTGGGTTCAGGACGCCGACCACGGGCTCTCGGCCACTCACCGAAATACGGCTCGTTGGGGCATCCTTTCAACCGCACTCCCTTCGGGGTGCACTCGATCAAGAAATGCCGGACCAGTTCGTTGGCCAAGTCTCCAGCTGGGGCAAGAGATTCAAAAGGAAGAGAAGTTTTACAGACCGAGCGCCTGGGAAGGTGGGGACATGGGAAGGAGAGCTCGGCCCTGCGGGAGGCAGCTGAGCTGGGGGGGGTCATGGCCTGGATGGGTGGCCAGAACGCCTCCAGTGACCATGCCTGGAGCTGGGGAGTCCCCGGGGGACTGTTTGCAACATCCTGCAGAACCGTCCCCAGGGACCCAGACAAGCAGCTAAGAGCCAGTGATGTGGACTCCAGCTCCTTCCCCTCCTGAGCGGGAGGCCAGGGAGACCCAGACCCTGCATGATGCCCCAGAACTCATTGCGGGAAAGAGCCGGGTGGTGCCAGTCTCCTGGGTAACTGAGCCCCGAGCCAGCTGCAGGAGCCCCCGGAGGGCGGGCCCCCGCACACCTGCGTTCACCCGGCCCACGAGCCCGGAGAGAAAGCACAGCATGAAACGCCAGGGAATGGCAGGTGGTCCAGGGAGGGAAAGCACAGATGAGCAGAAGGGACAGGAGCCGCCGCCCTGCGCTGACCAGCACGGCGCTCCTGGTCCTCCGTGGGGATGAGCCTGCATGACCACTCATGCTTCTGACGCAGGACCAGCTGGCTCCCGTGACGCATGTTACACACAGAGACGGCATCAGCCATCTGAGTGCTGGCACTGCGCGGGACAGGTAGCTGGCAGGAAGGGTTCCAGGGCATGAAGTGACTGCGGGAACCCAGCCGTGCGGCCATGGCTGCCCACTCCCCGGGAAACCAGTGGGGCGTGGGGACCCGTGGGCCTCTTTCCGGGTTTGGCCAGCTCTCCTCTCAGATCTGTCCCTGGGCTCTGAAATCCAAATGCCACATCCAGGGGCCGGGCGAAGCCGGTGAGCACCGATGTCTGCCCCTGCAAGAGCCCCTATTTGTGGCCTCTGCCTCAAGGCTGAGGCAGGTCAGCCTGAGAGATGGGCGGGTTGCACACCTGGAGGGGACAGTTACACACCAACGTCTGTGTTCCCTGAAAGGCGATGCACGAAGGAGGGGTAAAGGTGGCCTCGCTTTAAAAGCCTCAGCGGAGACAGAGGAGCTGGGCAGCTGCGGGGCTCTGACTCCTGCCTCCAGACTCCTGCTGTAACTGTCAGCCACGGGTTTCCCTGCAGCCCAGCGCCTGCATCCCCCAGTCAAGCCGACGCAGCTCCTGAGCTCCAGAAGCCCTGGTTTCCACTCAGGAGTGAGTGTGTGGTGGTCCCTCCTTCCTTCCTTCCTTCCCGTCCCAGGCTCCCCTCTCCTGGCTGGTGTGCACACAGCATCTCCCTCCCTCACTTCCAACCACAGCCCCGGGCTCACCCCTTCCCAGCCCCTCCCCGCTGCTGTGCACACATCCAACACCTGCGTCCTGATAACCCCTGGGCCACCGAGTCTCACATTCCGCAGGGTGTAACTCACTCCAGGCGCTTTTCCACCAGGAAGCTTTAAGCAAAGAGTTCACCCAAGGACTGGGTGCTGGGCATGAGTCTGAGGGAAGCGGGCAGCGGCACCTTTTTTAAACACCGGGGCTTCAGAACCTGCTTATTCTGATGCCCGCTGCCCCCAGGCGAGCCCAGGTGCCCCCCGGAAGAGCCATGTGACGTGCTGACATCCACAATCTCCGTTTAGGGGGAAAGAGAGGTAAAAAAAAACTCCCATAAAAAAAAAAAACTCCCATTCTTTAGCGTTTGCAGCATAACGATAAGAAAAAAAAAGGCAAAGAGGAGGGTGACAGAAAAAGAAAAATGAGAGTAAGTGTTAGGGGTCAGAGAAGGGAGGACGTAAACTGATTTGCTGGAAGCCAAGCCTGTCCCCGAGGGAGAAGGCGAGGAAGGACCTCGTGACCCTGTATGCGAGCTGGTGGCATCAGCTTTAGTTCAGGAATTTTTAAAAATGGTGTCTTCCCCAGCTCTGGTCTGGAGGGAAGCCAAGAGTCAGAAGCGAAGGGCAACCTGGTGATTGGAGCTCGGTTTCTAGGCACTGCTCCCGGCAGAGAACCAGGGTTCTTGGGAAGAGGCCAGGCCGAGCACAGCGTGTCTGCTGTTCCCGGGAGCTGGTGGCTTGCAGGCTCCCGGGGGGCCACCAACAGGACACGGGGCCAGCTGGACGGGCCTCGCGGGGCGGAGCCGGGGGACCTGGGGCCCCGAAGGAACAGTGGTGCTGGGTTACGATGCCCAGGGAGGGAAGGGCATGGCGGGCTCCCCACAGTCCCGCGGCCTGGGTCCACTGCACACCCACCAGGTGCAGGACAACGCTCGCCTTGTGCGCAGGCACCACGCACTTCCCTGGGCCTGACGATGTCAAGCCACGGAGCGCCCGTTACAGAGCAAGAGGCCCGAGTGAACCACGTGGTACCCGCTGGCCCTCGGCACCGGCCGAAGCCCTGGCCCGGAGGGCGGAAGGCTCCGTCCTCTCCCCCGAGGGGTGACCTGGTGACACCAGGCCCGCACCGGCTCGCGTTCAATCCACCAGAACGCTCGGCTGGGAGGAGGAACGAAGGCCAGGCATGTGGTGAGCCGCCTCTGGTGTAAGAGGGGAGGACACGTGTGCTTGTGTGCACTGGACAGAGAGCCAGGGAGAAGACAGGGGAACTTATTAGACGTTTACGCTCGGAAGTCAGAGGGACTGAGGCAGACAGGCTGAGAGTGGGCACCGTGTCCGGCATCTGACCCATGGGCTGGGTCACCTGCTCAGAGCAATCAGAAAAATAAAGCTGACAATTAACCTCCGTTCTTGAGCTGGGCAGCACTTCCTAAAACAGAGCCGAGACAGGAAATGCTGAGAAGACCCGTGAGGGCTGTTCCTGTCCCCAGGGCCGCATGGGCGGGAAGGTTAAGCAGCAGGTGGGGCTGAGCAGAGCCGTCCGGGACCCACCTTTCTTGTTCAGCTGCAGGATGGAGGGCGGGGGCATGGCCACCTTCATGGCCAGCCCGTAGGCGCCCCGGAAGGAGTGGCTGTCCCTGACGATGAAGGCCCTGGGCTCCTTGTCCTTCAGCATGGCGATGGCTGCAGGAGGGAAAGAGGTGTGAGTGTGTGCGCAGCGGGGACCATGGCCTGCCTCTCCGACGGCCACACCCGGTGATGGCCGGGGTCTGCAGGGTCACCAGACAGAGGTGCGGCTTTCATGTACACACACATAGTACACATATGACCCCCGTCAACCCCACAGCACCTGCAAAGCCCCCGTGACACCCCCACCAGGAAACAGGCACACACGCCCAGACCGCATGTCCCCACAAGCAGTGGCGCCCAGCACCAAGGGAGGCCACCTGGGCCGTCTCCCGGCCTGGCATTTCTTGCGATATTAGAAAGGACACTGTCAACTTTCAACAGAAGGAAAGAAGTTTCTGATCGCACTTTCCAAGTCTGCGCATGTGACCCCAAAGTCACTGCATGTTTACTACAAATTTCCCTCTCTGCCCCAGGGAACGGCAAAGATGTGGCCACGGGTGGCCCTCCATCCGGTGGTTGGGGAAGATGTGGCTGCTCTGGTCAGCGGTTCCCACCTAGGTGGGGCTGTGAGCCCCTTTTCGGTGTGGTGGTCACCTGTTGGTCAGGGCCAAGGGCTGAGCCTGGCCCCGCGCTCTCCACCCGCCCCAGGTGAGCGCTGTCACTTAACAAGAACATCCCTCCCTGCCTTGCCTCTGGGTTGAAGCCTGGCTCTCGCAGGCCTTCCACTGATGACACAGGAAGAAAGAGCGATGGGTCAGGGCGGTGGTAACCTCAGGCAACCCTGATGGTGCCCAGAGAGGAGCAGAGCCCAGAGCTTCCTTCACAGACCTGCACCTTTTATAGAAAGACAACTAGCAATCTGAAGCGTAATGCAGTGCAGAACGGCAGCTGTAACACCGCCTTTCTGTGGAGCCTGCAGCCCTGTCTGCAGCGGGTCAGGGCCCGGGACACAAACCCGGGAGAGCAGGAAGCCTGTCTCATCTTGGGAAACGCCCTGTCCCAGCCCCGTATGCACCGACTCCAGCCCCAACCTCCTGGCCTGGCGAGACACGGGGTTCCTTCTGCACTTCTCCGTGGGGCTGCCCCCAGCCCCGCAGGCGGGACGGGGCCCCCAGGTGGGGGCTTGCACACAGCATGTGGGGAGGGGCGGAGGGACCGGGCCTGGGGTGACCCTGACACGGCGGAGGGACCGGCAGCCTCTCCCACCTGCACTGGGGACCGGACGGAGCAGGGTCTGGGTCACAGGCTGTTTTCCAGATCTGGGGCTGAACGTGTATGACTGTTATTCTTTAAGTAAGGGAATCTCACTCACAGAAGTCGTATTTTTTTCCACTGTGACAACCTCACTAGCTCTGCCTTTCTAAGTCGTGACTCCACCCCTCGGGGGTGGAGACAAGCAGCCCAGACTTGTGGGGGGCAGAGATGGCCAGCTGGGGCTGCTCCGGGCGGCTCCCGGCTCCCAGCCCCTTCCCCAGAGGCCAGGCCGCCTGGGACACGGGGGCCACATGTGGAGGGCAGCCTGAGGTCTGGGCTGGACTCACTGTTTCCTGAAGCAGCAGGAGCTCACACCCACCAGGGCACCGCCAGGCTGCAGAAGACACGCCCTCACCACCTGTCTCCCTGCAGCTGCTGCGTTTAAGGATGGGGAGCAGAGGCTGAGAGCCCTGACCTCCCGCCAGTTCTATGTCCACCTTTAAAAAATGCCAAGGCCCTAAGTGCCACAGTCATGTGACCAGCTGTGCCTGAAAACAGCCCCGGGGCCTTTCCCCTCCTCCACCTCCCTGAAATTTCACTGCAGCTTTTCCAGGAAAAGGCACATTCCAGAGGTTACAATAGAACCTCTGGTGGCTTTCTTCCGTCGGGAGAAGTGGCACCCCCGACAGAACAAGTAGGGGTCCATACAAAACACCCAGGAAACAGAGGAAGCTCCGCTCCTGGGGTTCAGCTGGAAAAAATCAATGCCCAGGCCGCATATCAGCTATTTTGAGGTGGGGGGACGGCCCAGAAGAAATGTTCTTAAATTTGTGGCTCAGAATGACGACCACAGTAACTCCACCACCCTCTGTGTGCCCAGCAGGGCTAGCAAGGAGGTGCCCTCTGCCCAGGACTGTTCCCCAGGCCCCCCCAGGCAGGAACCGCCAGGCAAATGCCAGCCACACCTGCCTCTTCTGAGTCCCAGTCCAAAATGGGGCAGGCCAGCCCTCCGCCCTGGGATGACGGGCTGAGCTCACGCAGACCCGTAGGAGGGTCTGCTGAGAACGTTCCAGAACAGGGCCCTTGACAAGCACTCCGCAGAGTCTGTGGGCAGGATGAGGGCCACGGTCACGGGGACTCTTGCCAACGGAGCAGGGAGGGGATTGGACCGGGCATCTGGCCACAGCGCAGCCCGGCCATGAGCTCAGTCTGGCACAAAGGCCAATTCAGGGCCTCGGCAGCCCCCCAGGCCACGGGCTCCCCATATGAAACCACAATGGGTCGGTCCATTGAGCTCCCGGGAAGAAAGGGACATGCTTAGCATTTTTATGATCTCCTTAATTGAGTAGAAGAATTTTGAATAAAAAGCTGGACAGAGCTGTTCTCTCGCCTGTTTAACCCCTCAGATCCAGGCACTTTGGGGACGTAACCCCGAGAGCTGGTGACTTCCTCCCCAGGCTGAGGGCCGGCTCCGAGCAGCAGTGGAAGCCAGGCCACCCTCTTCTGAGCCCAGAGCCCCCGGGAAGCCCCTGAGGATTTTCATTCTTCCGGGCACCTGCCAGCCCCCCAGCCAGGGCCAGAGCATCCTCTCGGAGGGAGTCCGCTGCCCAGGGTCCGCACAGGGGGCCCACAGCTCCACAGGCTGCCAGCCCCCACTTCCACTCGGGTTCTGGGGAAACAGCGCCCGACAACCCTAACTTGTTCTCAGTTCCTCCCACTGTCCTGAGACTGCACGCAGGGGCGAGGGCTGGGCGGGAGAAGCTGACCGCAGGCCCCATCGCCTGTCGGGTGCTTGGTCTTCCACATGGACAAAGGCAGGGGTGTGAGGACTAGAATTAGAGACGCCTCCCACCCCGGCCCTTGGCCCTGCCGCTCGAGGCCTTGGCAGGCTTCTTGTCCCAGTTTGGGACCCTGGGGGGGGCGGGACACGAGGCCGCTGCGTGGGGGCGGGACCCGCGGCCGCTGCGAGGGGGCCGGCCCCGCCCAGGGGCGCTGGTCCGGCTCAGCCAATCGCGAGCGCCGGGTACCTCTTGGCGCGGGCGATTTGAATGGTTCGCGGCCGCCCGAGGTGGCGGCAGGTGGGCACGCCGCTGCCCTTTTGGGAGCTTCTCTGAGATCGGGAGGGGAACCCGCCCCTCGTCCTTTCGCCGGAGCCCCACCCTCCCCAGGCCGCGGGACTGGCGAAAAAAAAAACAGCTGGGAAAGTAAAACAACACTGACTTCAGGATAACGGTTACCTCTTTGGATGCAAAGAAGGGAATGGGATAAAGGAAAGGTGAAAAAGAAACTTCAAGCATTTGTATACGATCTGATTTCTGAAAAGAAAGATTTTTAAATGCTAACGTTTTGCCACAATGCGTCAATGTTTTAAAGAAATAAAATGTTAATATGTAATTTTATTACGTAAAAACCCAAAATATAGCCATGCATATGCACACAGATATGCATATTTTATATGTAAACATAAACAACATGATTCAATGAATAAAATGATAGAGATTTTCTTTATCATTGAGCTTTATTCTTTTCCTGAACTTAAGGTTATTTCAGGTACTTCAGGGCTCCAGAGCTTGCCAGGAGACGCACATGTCCAAGAAGGCCAGTCCCCAGCAGGGAAGCAGGATGGAGCCCCAGGTGCAGGTAGGTCACGGCACGATGGGGGTACTGGGGATGGTCGAAGGCAGGCAGGGAGGCTCGTGGTCAGGCAACGGGGAGGGAAGCATCGGGGTGTATGTGGGGCACAGGTAGGCCAAGGCAGGATGCAGTGAGGGGCGCTGTGTGGGACCCAAGTAGGAAGGGAGGGGAGGGGTGCTTCAGGAGCCAGGGTCGGGCTATCCCCTCCCCCCACCTCCTGCCACCTCCCAAAGCAGCAGCTGAGTCCCTCCTGAGCTCCCTGTCGGACAGGCCCAGCTTTGGCATCTGCGTCCTTGCCCCAAGTTGCTACACGGCTCCCCTCATCTGGAGCCCCCGGCCCACTTTTCTTTCCCACCACAGACTGAATGCATCTTTGGACATGTGGCTGGCTCTGGGATGAAATGTTTCCAGGGCACTTCATTGGCACTCTTAACTCGTGTCATAACACACTGAATTGTTTTATAAGTACGTTTAGAAATAGCTCATTCACAGGAATATCAAACTTCCTCACTCTTGGTCAACATTGACAGATTGTAATTTATCTTAGCATGTTATACATACTCCAGTTAAGTATTTTTCCCCCTTTGTCTGTGATCGTCTACAGAGAAAACTGGCCTGCTAGTAGCTGAGAGTCCATCTCTGCCTTTGCTCTTTCATTTTTCCTGAACTTCCCGTGTGGGATAATTTCTCATATTGCTTTCCCTGATCCTAACTTACTTATTATAATTAAGCGGGGTGTAGGAATAGGAATATAGTATAGTTATGAATGTACAATAACATATATTCCATTATTCTAAATTGATTTAAATTTACTTAAAAATTATAGTTGAAGAT
Source organism: Camelus bactrianus (assembly GCF_048773025.1). Lineage (NCBI taxonomy): Eukaryota > Metazoa > Chordata > Mammalia > Artiodactyla > Camelidae > Camelus > Camelus bactrianus. The sequence continues at coordinate 26,676,458 of NC_133567.1, read as the reverse complement.
AGAGTGCCTCATTTGGAAGGGAAGGGGGTCTACAGAATATTTGCTTTTATAACGGGGGTATTGGGCCTGAAATGATAGCTATGGCCATAAGTTAGCAACGTTTGCTAGGAACTGGGTTGATGTTAACTCTGCTAGTTCTGATCCATAGATCATAGTCCTTTGTAGATCTATGGTCTATTGTAGACTTTGTGTGTTAGGTGCAGCATTTATCACATTTTATGTACCGCATTATATATATGACATTCAGTAGCTTACCCTTCTAAATGAAAAGATAAAAGGACTATAGATGAGTAGATTCTTAGTGAGCTGTTCCCCGCCCTCTCCCATTCCCACTAATTTGCTTAGAGATAGCCAATACAGAAGATTCCTTAAACATGTGGATGAGGATAGAAACTCAATCCTTAACCATTACACAGTTTCAGGACTGACTTTAAATTAAATTTTAGGCTATCATTAGCAGTGTACCGCTATTCTCAGGTTTCTTTTATAGTCTCTTGTTTCGATGACCTTTTCGTACTTCGGTCTTTGCTTAATTTCATTCAGAGGTAGAAAATACGGTAATTTTTAACAACTCCTTGGTAATTCTGCAAATACAAAGGAAGTTTTAAAAAGGCAGATTTAAAAAGAAAAGAATTGATTTGATTCCAAAGCTGGTATTAACATATTTTAATGCAGAGGAAAGATAAGGAGCAAGATGAATCTTAAGGTTATAAGAGGCCCATCAAATTGACCTACATGAGCTCACAGAAGTTACACGTTTCCTAAGGCCAAGGAACTGTTTCATGACCTTGAAGGGTATATTAGTATTTCTATTCAAGTCATTACATTTTCAAACATTGGAACTGCTCAGATTTGGTTCACTGCACAAACCAATCACTTAGAATGTTAAAGAGCATGACTTTGGTCTCCTGGAGACAGCTCTTCTGTGATTGAGCTCTCCTTTGCACGGCCTGTCTACCTTCCCTTTGAATTTTTTTTTTCTTGTTGTTGTTGTTTTTTTTTTTTTTCCCCTTGTCAGCCTACATTGTGAATGCAACTGATAGAACAAACACCAACACCTAACACTGGAAACTCTCTCCTCTGAACTCATTTGAAACACATGCTGAGGTTCTCAATCGGCAAGTTTTATAAAATGTCAGAACGTTTTATTAGAGTTGGGAGTGATTGTTGGACTCATTATAATCACACAGGGAGCTTAAGAAAATACTAACGCCTCAGCCCCACCTTCAGAAATTCTGAATTAACTTGTCTGGGGAAGGCTGCAGGCCCCTATGTTTTTAAAAAGTTTTCCAAGCAATTTGAATGTCCAGCCAATTGGAGAACCACTGGGCTAGTCCCATGCGATCAGATAAAAACAGAAATTCATATAGGATTGGACATAGCAAAGGGCACAAAACTAGACATCAGAATAGCTGAGACTAAACACTGACGGCGCCGGCCCTCCCCGCCCCGCAGAGGCCCGCGCGGCCTCCCTCCGCCGCGGGGACCCGGGGTGGCAGCCGCCGCAACCCCCGTCCTTCCCGCGCCCCGCGCCCTGCCGCCGCCGCCGCCGCCGCCGCCGCAGCCCGCACTCACCTCAGGGGCGCAACCGGCACAGCCGGCCGTCGGCCTCGTTCCCGCCGAAGCGTCTCGGTGCGGTACTCACTGCGCGGGCCGGTTCTTCCCCGGCGGTCGCAGGGGGTTCAGGGATGGGGGGGCGGGGAACGGCCGTCACACGAGCAACGAACCGAAGCGCCGCCTGGTGGCATTTTCCACAGGCCGGCGCCACCGCAGCCGCCTTGGGTCCGCACAGCCCCCTGCCGGCCGCAGCTCTTGCTGTCTCGCCGAGCCGACAAGCCTCCGCGGACAAGGGAGGGAGCCGCGGCGCGAGTCGGAGGCCGGGCGGGGGTGTGCGCAGACTCTTTCCTCTGGGGACTGCGCGCATGCGCACCAGCGGGGCGGGACCCGCGGCCCCTGCGTGGGGGCGGGACCCGCGGCCGCTGCGAGGGGGCCGGCCCCGCCCAGGGGCGCTGGTCCGGCTCAGCCAATCGCGAGCGCCGGGTACCTCTTGGCGCGGGCGATTTGAATGGTTCGCGGCCGCCCGAGGTGGCGGCAGGTGGGCACGCCGCTGCCCTTTTGGGAGCTTCTCTGAGATCGGGAGGGGAACCCGCCCCTCGTCCTTTCGCCGGAGCCCCACCCTCCCCAGGCCGCGGGACTGGCGAAAAAAAAAAACAGCTGGGAAAGTAAAACAACACTGACTTCAGGATAACGGTTACCTCTTTGGATGCAAAGAAGGGAATGGGATAAAGGAAAGGTGAAAAAGAAACTTCAAGCATTTGTATACGATCTGATTTCTGAAAAGAAAGATTTTTAAATGCTAACGTTTTGCCACAATGCGTCAATGTTTTAAAGAAATAAAATGTTAATATGTAATTTTATTACGTAAAAACCCAAAATATAGCCATGCATATGCACACAGATATGCATATTTTATATGTAAACATAAACAACATGATTCAATGAATAAAATGATAGAGATTTTCTTTATCATTGAGCTTTATTCTTTTCCTGAACTTAAGGTTATTTCAGGTACTTCAGGGCTCCAGAGCTTGCCAGGAGACGCACATGTCCAAGAAGGCCAGTCCCCAGCAGGGAAGCAGGATGGAGCCCCAGGTGCAGGTAGGTCACGGCACGATGGGGGTACTGGGGATGGTCGAAGGCAGGCAGGGAGGCTCGTGGTCAGGCAACGGGGAGGGAAGCATCGGGGTGTATGTGGGGCACAGGTAGGCCAAGGCAGGATGCAGTGAGGGGCGCTGTGTGGGACCCAAGTAGGAAGGGAGGGGAGGGGTGCTTCAGGAGCCAGGGTCGGGCTATCCCCTCCCCCCACCTCCTGCCACCTCCCAAAGCAGCAGCTGAGTCCCTCCTGAGCTCCCTGTCGGACAGGCCCAGCTTTGGCATCTGCGTCCTTGCCCCAAGTTGCTACACGGCTCCCCTCATCTGGAGTCCCCGGCCCACTTTTCTTTCCCACCACAGACTGAATGCATCTTTGGACATGTGGCTGGCTCTGGGATGAAATGTTTCCAGGGCACTTCATTGGCACTCTTAACTCGTGTCATAACACACTGAATTGTTTTATAAGTACGTTTAGAAATAGCTCATTCACAGGAATATCAAACTTCCTCACTCTTGGTCAACATTGACAGATTGTAATTTATCTTAGCATGTTATACATACTCCAGTTAAGTATTTTTCCCCCTTTGTCTGTGATCGTCTACAGAGAAAACTGGCCTGCTAGTAGCTGAGAGTCCATCTCTGCCTTTGCTCTTTCATTTTTCCTGAACTTCCCGTGTGGGATAATTTCTCATATTGCTTTCCCTGATCCTAACTTACTTATTATAATTAAGCGGGGTGTAGGAATAGGAATATAGTATAGTTATGAATGTACAATAACATATATTCCATTATTCTAAATTGATTTAAATTTACTTAAAAATTATAGTTGAAGATAGAGTGCCTCATTTGGAAGGGAAGGGGGTCTACAGAATATTTGCTTTTATAACGGGGGTATTGGGCCTGAAATGATAGCTATGGCCATAAGTTAGCAACGTTTGCTAGGAACTGGGTTGATGTTAACTCTGCTAGTTCTGATCCATAGATCATAGTCCTTTGTAGATCTATGGTCTATTGTAGACTTTGTGTGTTAGGTGCAGCATTTATCACATTTTATGTACCGCATTATATATATGACATTCAGTAGCTTACCCTTCTAAATGAAAAGATAAAAGGACTATAGATGAGTAGATTCTTAGTGAGCTGTTCCCCGCCCTCTCCCATTCCCACTAATTTGCTTAGAGATAGCCAATACAGAAGATTCCTTAAACATGTGGATGAGGATAGAAACTCAATCCTTAACCATTACACAGTTTCAGGACTGACTTTAAATTAAATTTTAGGCTATCATTAGCAGTGTACCGCTATTCTCAGGTTTCTTTTATAGTCTCTTGTTTCGATGACCTTTTCGTACTTCGGTCTTTGCTTAATTTCATTCAGAGGTAGAAAATACGGTAATTTTTAACAACTCCTTGGTAATTCTGCAAATACAAAGGAAGTTTTAAAAAGGCAGATTTAAAAAGAAAAGAATTGATTTGATTCCAAAGCTGGTATTAACATATTTTAATGCAGAGGAAAGATAAGGAGCAAGATGAATCTTAAGGTTATAAGAGGCCCATCAAATTGACCTACATGAGCTCACAGAAGTTACACGTTTCCTAAGGCCAAGGAACTGTTTCATGACCTTGAAGGGTATATTAGTATTTCTATTCAAGTCATTACATTTTCAAACATTGGAACTGCTCAGATTTGGTTCACTGCACAAACCAATCACTTAGAATGTTAAAGAGCATGACTTTGGTCTCCTGGAGACAGCTCTTCTGTGATTGAGCTCTCCTTTGCACGGCCTGTCTACCTTCCCTTTGAATTTTTTTTTTCTTGTTGTTGTTGTTTTTTTTTTTTTTCCCCTTGTCAGCCTACATTGTGAATGCAACTGATAGAACAAACACCAACACCTAACACTGGAAACTCTCTCCTCTGAACTCATTTGAAACACATGCTGAGGTTCTCAATCGGCAAGTTTTATAAAATGTCAGAACGTTTTATTAGAGTTGGGAGTGATTGTTGGACTCATTATAATCACACAGGGAGCTTAAGAAAATACTAACGCCTCAGCCCCACCTTCAGAAATTCTGAATTAACTTGTCTGGGGAAGGCTGCAGGCCCCTATGTTTTTAAAAAGTTTTCCAAGCAATTTGAATGTCCAGCCAATTGGAGAACCACTGGGCTAGTCCCATGCGATCAGATAAAAACAGAAATTCATATAGGATTGGACATAGCAAAGGGCACAAAACTAGACATCAGAATAGCTGAGACTAAACACTGACGGCGCCGGCCCTCCCCGCCCCGCAGAGGCCCGCGCGGCCTCCCTCCGCCGCGGGGACCCGGGGTGGCAGCCGCCGCAACCCCCGTCCTTCCCGCGCCCCGCGCCCTGCCGCCGCCGCCGCCGCCGCCGCCGCAGCCCGCACTCACCTCAAGGGCGCAACCGGCACAGCCGGCCGTCGGCCTCGTTCCCGCCGAAGCGTCTCGGTGCGGTACTCACTGCGCGGGCCGGTTCTTCCCCGGCGGTCGCAGGGGGTTCAGGGATGGGGGGGCGGGGAACGGCCGTCACACGAGCAACGAACCGAAGCGCCGCCTGGTGGCATTTTCCACAGGCCGGCGCCACCGCAGCCGCCTTGGGTCCGCACAGCCCCCTGCCGGCCGCAGCTCTTGCTGTCTCGCCGAGCAGACAAGCCTCCGCGGACAAGGGAGGGAGCCGCGGCGCGAGTCGGAGGCCGGGCGGGGGTGTGCGCAGACTCTTTCCTCTGGGGACTGCGCGCATGCGCACCAGCGGGGCGGGACCCGCGGACCCTGCGTGGGGGCGGGACCCGCGGCCGCTGCGAGGGGGCCGGCCCCGCCCAGGGGCGCTGGTCCGGCTCAGCCAATCGCGAGCGCCGGGTACCTCTTGGCGCGGGCGATTTGAATGGTTCGCGGCCGCCCGAGGTGGCGGCAGGTGGGCACGCCGCTGCCCTTTTGGGAGCTTCTCTGAGATCGGGAGGGGAACCCGCCCCTCGTCCTTTCGCCGGAGCCCCACCCTCCCCAGGCCGCGGGACTGGCGAAAAAAAAAAACAGCTGGGAAAGTAAAACAACACTGACTTCAGGATAACGGTTACCTCTTTGGATGCAAAGAAGGGAATGGGATAAAGGAAAGGTGAAAAAGAAACTTCAAGCATTTGTATACGATCTGATTTCTGAAAAGAAAGATTTTTAAATGCTAACGTTTTGCCACAATGCGTCAATGTTTTAAAGAAATAAAATGTTAATATGTAATTTTATTACGTAAAAACCCAAAATATAGCCATGCATATGCACACAGATATGCATATTTTATATGTAAACATAAACAACATGATTCAATGAATAAAATGATAGAGATTTTCTTTATCATTGAGCTTTATTCTTTTCCTGAACTTAAGGTTATTTCAGGTACTTCAGGGCTCCAGAGCTTGCCAGGAGACGCACATGTCCAAGAAGGCCAGTCCCCAGCAGGGAAGCAGGATGGAGCCCCAGGTGCAGGTAGGTCACGGCACGATGGGGGTACTGGGGATGGTCGAAGGCAGGCAGGGAGGCTCGTGGTCAGGCAACGGGGAGGGAAGCATCGGGGTGTATGTGGGGCACAGGTAGGCCAAGGCAGGATGCAGTGAGGGGCGCTGTGTGGGACCCAAGTAGGAAGGGAGGGGAGGGGTGCTTCAGGAGCCAGGGTCGGGCTATCCCCTCCCCCCACCTCCTGCCACCTCCCAAAGCAGCAGCTGAGTCCCTCCTGAGCTCCCTGTCGGACAGGCCCAGCTTTGGCATCTGCGTCCTTGCCCCAAGTTGCTACACGGCTCCCCTCATCTGGAGTCCCCGGCCCACTTTTCTTTCCCACCACAGACTGAATGCATCTTTGGACATGTGGCTGGCTCTGGGATGAAATGTTTCCAGGGCACTTCATTGGCACTCTTAACTCGTGTCATAACACACTGAATTGTTTTATAAGTACGTTTAGAAATAGCTCATTCACAGGAATATCAAACTTCCTCACTCTTGGTCAACATTGACAGATTGTAATTTATCTTAGCATGTTATACATACTCCAGTTAAGTATTTTTCCCCCTTTGTCTGTGATCGTCTACAGAGAAAACTGGCCTGCTAGTAGCTGAGAGTCCATCTCTGCCTTTGCTCTTTCATTTTTCCTGAACTTCCCGTGTGGGATAATTTCTCATATTGCTTTCCCTGATCCTAACTTACTTATTATAATTAAGCGGGGTGTAGGAATAGGAATATAGTATAGTTATGAATGTACAATAACATATATTCCATTATTCTAAATTGATTTAAATTTACTTAAAAATTATAGTTGAAGATAGAGTGCCTCATTTGGAAGGGAAGGGGGTCTACAGAATATTTGCTTTTATAACGGGGGTATTGGGCCTGAAATGATAGCTATGGCCATAAGTTAGCAACGTTTGCTAGGAACTGGGTTGATGTTAACTCTGCTAGTTCTGATCCATAGATCATAGTCCTTTGTAGATCTATGGTCTATTGTAGACTTTGTGTGTTAGGTGCAGCATTTATCACATTTTATGTACCGCATTATATATATGACATTCTGTAGCTTACCCTTCTAAATGAAAAGATAAAAGGACTATAGATGAGTAGATTCTTAGTGAGCTGTTCCCCGCCCTCTCCCATTCCCACTAATTTGGTTAGAGATAGCCAATACAGAAGATTCTTTAAACATGTGGATGAGGATAGAAACTCAATCCTTAACCATTACACATTTTCAGGACTGACTTTAAATTAAATTTTAGGCTATCATTAGCAAGGTACCGCTATTCTCAGGTTTCTTTTATAGTCTCTTGTTTCGAAGACCTTTTCGTACTTCGGTCTTTGCTTAATTTCATTCAGAGGTAGAAAATATGGTAATTTTTAACACCTCCTTTGTAATTCTGCAAATACAAAGGAAGTTTTAAAAAGGCAGATTTAAAAGAAAAGAATTGATTTGATTCCAAAACTGGTATTAACATATTTTAATGCAGAGGAAAGATAAGGAGCAAGATGAATCTTAAGGTTATAAGAGGCCCATCAAATTGACCTACATGAGCTCACAGAAGTTACATGTTTCCTAAGGCCAAGGAACTGTTTCATGACCTTGAAGGGTATATTACTATTTCTATTTCAGTCAGTACATTTTCAAACATTGGAACTGCTCAGACTTGGTTCACTGCACAAACCAATCACTTAGAATGTTAAAGAGCATGACTTTGGCCTCCTGGAGACAGCTCTTCTGTGATTGAGCTCTCGTTTGCATGGCCTGTCTACCTTCCCTGTGAATTTTTTTTTTCTTGGTTTTTTTTTTTTTTTTTTTTTTTTTTTTTTTTTTTTTTTCCCCTTGTCAGCCTACATTGTGAATGCAACTGATAGAACAAACACCAACACCTAACACTGGAAATTCTCTCCTCTGAACTCATTTGAAACACATGCTGAGGTTCTCAATCGGCAAGTTTTATAAAATGTCAGAACGTTTTATTAGAGTTGGGAGTGATTGTTGGACTCATTATAATCACACAGGGAGCTTAAGAAAATACTAATGCCTCAGCCCCACCTTCAGAAATTCTGAATTAACTTGTCTGGGGAAGGCTGCAGGCCCCTATGTTTTGAAAAAGTTTTCCAAGCAATTTGAATGTCCAGCCAATTGGAGAACCACTGGGCTAGTCCCATTGGATCAGATAAAAACAGAAATTCATATAGGATTGGACATAGCAAAGGGCACAAAACTAGACATCAGAATAGCTGAGACTAAACACTGACGGCGCCGGCCCTCCCCGCCCCGCAGAGGCCCGCGCGGCCTCCCTCCGCCGCGGGGACCCGGGGTGGCAGCCGCCGCAACCCCCGTCCTTCCCGCGCCCCGCCGCCGCCGCCGCCGCCGCCCGCACTCACCTCAGGGGCGCAACCGGCACAGCCGGCCGTCGGCCTCGTTCCCGCCGAAGCGTCTCGGTGCGGTACTCACTGCGCGGGCCGGTTCTTCCCCGGCGGTCGCAGGGGGTTCAGGGATGGGGGGGCGGGGAACGGCCGTCACACGAGCAACGAACCGAAGCGCCGCCTGGTGGCATTTTCCACAGGCCGGCGCCACCGCAGCCGCCTTGGGTCCGCACAGCCCCCTGCCGGCCGCAGCTCTTGCTGTCTCGCCGAGCCGACAAGCCTCCGCGGAAACTGGAGGGAGCCGCAGCGCGAGTCGGAGGCTGGGCGGGGGTGTGCGCAGACTCTTTCCTCTTGGGACTGCGCGCATGCGCACCAGCGGGGCGGGGCACGGGCCCCTGCGTGGGGGCGGGACCCGCGGCCGCTGCGAGGGGGCCGGCCCCGCCCAGGGGCGCTGGTCCGGCTCAGCCAATCGCGAGCGCCGGGTACCTCTTGGCGCGGGCGATTTGAATGGTTCGCGGCCGCCGGAGGTGGCGGCAGGTGGGCACGCCGCTGCCCTTTTGGGAGCTTCTCTGAGATCGGGAGGGGAACCCGCCCCTCGTCCTTTCGCCGGAGCCCCACCCTCCCCAGGCCGCGGGACTGGCGAAAAAAAAAACAGCTGGGAAAGTAAAACAACACTGACTTCAGGATAACGGTTACCTCTTTGGATGCAAAGAAGGGAATGGGATAAAGGAAAGGTGAAAAAGAAACTTCAAGCATTTGTATACGATCTGATTTCTGAAAAGAAAGATTTTTAAATGCTAACGTTTTGCCACAATGCGTCAATGTTTTAAAGAAATAAAATGTTAATATGTAATTTTATTACATAAAAACCCAAAATATAGCCATGCATATGCACACAGATATGCATATTTTATATGTAAACATAAACAACATGATTCAATGAATAAAATGATAGAGATTTTCTTTATCATTGAGCTTTATTCTTTTCCTGAACTTACGGTTATTTCAGGTACTTCAGGGCTCCAGAGCTTGCCAGGAGACGCACATGTCCAAGAAGGCCAGTCCCCAGCAGGGAAGCAGGATGGAGCCCCAGGTGCAGGTAGGTCACGGCACGATGGGGGTACTGGGGATGGTCGAAGGCAGGCAGGGAGGCTCGGGCTCAGGCAACGGGGAGGGAAGCATCGGGGTGTATGTGGGGCACAGGTAGGCCAAGGCAGGATGCAGTGAGGGGCGCTGTGTGGGACCCAAGTAGGAAGGGAGGGGAGGGGTGCTTCAGGAGCCAGGGTCGGGCTATCCCCTCCCCCCACCTCCTGCCACCTCCCAAAGCAGCAGCTGAGTCCCTCCTGAGCTCCCTGTCGGACAGGCCCAGCTTTGGCATCTGCGTCCTTGCCCCAACTTGCTACACGGCTCCCCTCATCTGGAGCCCCCGGCCCACTTTTCTTTCCCACCACAGACTGAATGCATCTTTGGACATGTGGCTGGCTCTGGGATGAAATGTTTCCAGGGCACTTCATTGGCACTCTTAACTCGTGTCATAACGCACTGAATTGTTTTATAAGTACGTTTATAAATAGCTCATTCACAAGAATATCAAACTTCCTCACTCTTGGTCAACATTGACAGATTGTCATTTATCTTAGCATGTTATACATACTCCAGTTAAGTATTTTTCCCCCTTTGTCTGTGATCGTCTACAGATAAAACTGGCCTGCTAGTAGCTGAGAGTCCATCTCTGCCTTTGCTCTTTCATTTTTCCTGAACTTCCCGTGTGGGATAATTTCTCATATTGCTTTCCCTGATCCTAACTTACTTATTATAATTAAGCGGGGTGTAGGAATAGGAATATAGTATAGTTATGAATGTACAATAACATATATTCCATTATTCTAAATTGATTTAAATTTACTTAAAAATTATAGTTGAAGATAGAGTGCCTCATTTGGAAGGGAAGGGGGTCTACAGAATATTTGCTTTTATAAAGGGGGTATTGGGTCCGAAATGATAGCTATGGCCATAAGTTAGCAACGTTTGCTAGGAACTGGGTTGATGTTAACTCTGCTAGTTCTGATGCATAGATCATAGTCCTTTGTAGATCTATGGTCTATTGTAGACTTTGTGTGTTAGGTGCAGCATTTATCACATTTTATGTACCGCATTATATATATGACATTCTGTAGCTTACCCTTCTAAATGAAAAGATAAAAGGACTATAGATGAGTAGATTCTTAGTGAGCTGTTCCCCGCCCTCTCCCATTCCCACTAATTTGGTTAGAGATAGCCAATACAGAAGATTCTTTAAACATGTGGATGAGGATAGAAACTCAATCCTTAACCATTACACATTTTCAGGACTGACTTTAAATTAAATTTTAGGCTATCATTAGCAAGGTACCGCTATTCTCAGGTTTCTTTTATAGTCTCTTGTTTCGAAGACCTTTTCGTACTTCGGTCTTTGCTTAATTTCATTCAGAGGTAGAAAATATGGTAATTTTTAACACCTCCTTTGTAATTCTGCAAATACAAAGGAAGTTTTAAAAAGGCAGATTTAAAAGAAAAGAATTGATTTGATTCCAAAACTGGTATTAACATATTTTAATGCAGAGGAAAGATAAGGAGCAAGATGAATCTTAAGGTTATAAGAGGCCCATCAAATTGACCTACATGAGCTCACAGAAGTTACATGTTTCCTAAGGCCAAGGAACTGTTTCATGACCTTGAAGGGTATATTACTATTTCTATTTCAGTCAGTACATTTTCAAACATTGGAACTGCTCAGACTTGGTTCACTGCACAAACCAATCACTTAGAATGTTAAAGAGCATGACTTTGGCCTCCTGGAGACAGCTCTTCTGTGATTGAGCTCTCGTTTGCATGGCCTGTCTACCTTCCCTGTGAATTTTTTTTTTCTTGGTTTTTTTTTTTTTTTTTTTTTTTTTTTTTTTTTTTTTTTTTCCCCTTGTCAGCCTACATTGTGAATGCAACTGATAGAACAAACACCAACACCTAACACTGGAAATTCTCTCCTCTGAACTCATTTGAAACACATGCTGAGGTTCTCAATCGGCAAGTTTTATAAAATGTCAGAACGTTTTATTAGAGTTGGGAGTGATTGTTGGACTCATTATAATCACACAGGGAGCTTAAGAAAATACTAATGCCTCAGCCCCACCTTCAGAAATTCTGAATTAACTTGTCTGGGGAAGGCTGCAGGCCCCTATGTTTTGAAAAAGTTTTCCAAGCAATTTGAATGTCCAGCCAATTGGAGAACCACTGGGCTAGTCCCATTGGATCAGATAAAAACAGAAATTCATATAGGATTGGACATAGCAAAGGGCACAAAACTAGACATCAGAATAGCTGAGACTAAACACTGACGGCGCCGGCCCTCCCCGCCCCGCAGAGGCCCGCGCGGCCTCCCTCCGCCGCGGGGACCCGGGGTGGCAGCCGCCGCAACCCCCGTCCTTCCCGCGCCCCGCCGCCGCCGCCGCCGCCGCCCGCACTCACCTCAGGGGCGCAACCGGCACAGCCGGCCGTCGGCCTCGTTCCCGCCGAAGCGTCTCGGTGCGGTACTCACTGCGCGGGCCGGTTCTTCCCCGGCGGTCGCAGGGGGTTCAGGGATGGGGGGGCGGGGAACGGCCGTCACACGAGCAACGAACCGAAGCGCCGCCTGGTGGCATTTTCCACAGGCCGGCGCCACCGCAGCCGCCTTGGGTCCGCACAGCCCCCTGCCGGCCGCAGCTCTTGCTGTCTCGCCGAGCCGACAAGCCTCCGCGGAAACTGGAGGGAGCCGCAGCGCGAGTCGGAGGCTGGGCGGGGGTGTGCGCAGACTCTTTCCTCTTGGGACTGCGCGCATGCGCACCAGCGGGGCGGGGCACGGGCCCCTGCGTGGGGGCGGGACCCGCGGCCGCTGCGAGGGGGCCGGCCCCGCCCAGGGGCGCTGGTCCGGCTCAGCCAATCGCGAGCGCCGGGTACCTCTTGGCGCGGGCGATTTGAATGGTTCGCGGCCGCCGGAGGTGGCGGCAGGTGGGCACGCCGCTGCCCTTTTGGGAGCTTCTCTGAGATCGGGAGGGGAACCCGCCCCTCGTCCTTTCGCCGGAGCCCCACCCTCCCCAGGCCGCGGGACTGGCGAAAAAAAAAACAGCTGGGAAAGTAAAACAACACTGACTTCAGGATAACGGTTACCTCTTTGGATGCAAAGAAGGGAATGGGATAAAGGAAAGGTGAAAAAGAAACTTCAAGCATTTGTATACGATCTGATTTCTGAAAAGAAAGATTTTTAAATGCTAACGTTTTGCCACAATGCGTCAATGTTTTAAAGAAATAAAATGTTAATATGTAATTTTATTACATAAAAACCCAAAATATAGCCATGCATATGCACACAGATATGCATATTTTATATGTAAACATAAACAACATGATTCAATGAATAAAATGATAGAGATTTTCTTTATCATTGAGCTTTATTCTTTTCCTGAACTTAAGGTTATTTCAGGTACTTCAGGGCTCCAGAGCTTGCCAGGAGACGCACATGTCCAAGAAGGCCAGTCCCCAGCAGGGAAGCAGGATGGAGCCCCAGGTGCAGGTAGGTCACGGCACGATGGGGGTACTGGGGATGGTCGAAGGCAGGCAGGGAGGCTCGGGCTCAGGCAACGGGGAGGGAAGCATCGGGGTGTATGTGGGGCACAGGTAGGCCAAGGCAGGATGCAGTGAGGGGCGCTGTGTGGGACCCAAGTAGGAAGGGAGGGGAGGGGTGCTTCAGGAGCCAGGGTCGGGCTATCCCCTCCCCCCACCTCCTGCCACCTCCCAAAGCAGCAGCTGAGTCCCTCCTGAGCTCCCTGTCGGACAGGCCCAGCTTTGGCATCTGCGTCCTTGCCCCAAGTTGCTACACGGCTCCCCTCATCTGGAGCCCCCGGCCCACTTTTCTTTCCCACCACAGACTGAATGCATCTTTGGACATGTGGCTGGCTCTGGGATGAAATGTTTCCAGGGCACTTCATTGGCACTCTTAACTCGTGTCATAACACACTGAATTGTTTTATAAGTACGTTTATAAATAGCTCATTCACAGGAATATCAAACTTCCTCACTCTTGGTCAACATTGACAGATTGTAATTTATCTTAGCATGTTATACATACTCCAGTTAAGTATTTTTCCCCCTTTGTCTGTGATCGTCTACAGAGAAAACTGGCCTGCTAGTAGCTGAGAGTCCATCTCTGCCTTTGCTCTTTCATTTTTCCTGAACTTCCCGTGTGGGATAATTTCTCATATTGCTTTCCCTGATCCTAACTTACTTATTATAATTAAGCGGGGTGTAGGAATAGGAATATAGTATAGTTATGAATGTACAATAACATATATTCCATTATTCTAAATTGATTTAAATTTACTTAAAAATTATAGTTGAAGATAGAGTGCCTCATTTGGAAGGGAAGGGGGTCTACAGAATATTTGCTTTTATAACGGGGGTATTGGGCCTGAAATGATAGCTATGGCCATAAGTTAGCAACGTTTGCTAGGAACTGGGTTGATGTTAACTCTGCTAGTTCTGATCCATAGATCATAGTCCTTTGTAGATCTATGGTCTATTGTAGACTTTGTGTGTTAGGTGCAGCATTTATCACATTTTATGTACCGCATTATATATATGACATTCAGTAGCTTACCCTTCTAAATGAAAAGATAAAAGGACTATAGATGAGTAGATTCTTAGTGAGCTGTTCCCCGCCCTCTCCCATTCCCACTAATTTGCTTAGAGATAGCCAATACAGAAGATTCCTTAAACATGTGGATGAGGATAGAAACTCAATCCTTAACCATTACACAGTTTCAGGACTGACTTTAAATTAAATTTTAGGCTATCATTAGCAGTGTACCGCTATTCTCAGGTTTCTTTTATAGTCTCTTGTTTCGATGACCTTTTCGTACTTCGGTCTTTGCTTAATTTCATTCAGAGGTAGAAAATACGGTAATTTTTAACAACTCCTTGGTAATTCTGCAAATACAAAGGAAGTTTTAAAAAGGCAGATTTAAAAAGAAAAGAATTGATTTGATTCCAAAGCTGGTATTAACATATTTTAATGCAGAGGAAAGATAAGGAGCAAGATGAATCTTAAGGTTATAAGAGGCCCATCAAATTGACCTACATGAGCTCACAGAAGTTACACGTTTCCTAAGGCCAAGGAACTGTTTCATGACCTTGAAGGGTATATTAGTATTTCTATTCAAGTCATTACATTTTCAAACATTGGAACTGCTCAGATTTGGTTCACTGCACAAACCAATCACTTAGAATGTTAAAGAGCATGACTTTGGCCTCCTGGAGACAGCTCTTCTGTGATTGAGCTCTCCTTTGCACGGCCTGTCTACCTTCCCTTTGAATTTTTTTTTCTTGTTGTTGTTGTTTTTTTTTTTTTTTCCCCTTGTCAGCCTACATTGTGAATGCAACTGATAGAACAAACACCAACACCTAACACTGGAAACTCTCTCCTCTGAACTCATTTGAAACACATGCTGAGGTTCTCAATCGGCAAGTTTTATAAAATGTCAGAACGTTTTATTAGAGTTGGGAGTGATTGTTGGACTCATTATAATCACACAGGGAGCTTAAGAAAATACTAATGCCTCAGCCCCACCTTCAGAAATTCTGAATTAACTTGTCTGGGGAAGGCTGCAGGCCCCTATGTTTTTAAAAAGTTTTCCAAGCAATTTGAATGTCCAGCCAATTGGAGAACCACTGGGCTAGTCCCATGCGATCAGATAAAAACAGAAATTCATATAGGATTGGACATAGCAAAGGGCACAAAACTAGACATCAGAATAGCTGAGACTAAACACTGACGGCGCCGGCCCTCCCCGCCCCGCAGAGGCCCGCGCGGCCTCCCTCCGCCGCGGGGACCCGGGGTGGCAGCCGCCGCAACCCCCGTCCTTCCCGCGCCCCGCGCCCTGCCGCCGCCGCCGCCGCCGCCGCCGCCGCCGCCCGCACTCACCTCAGGGGCGCAACCGGCACAGCCGGCCGGCGGCCTCGTTGCCGCCGAAGCGTCTCGGTGCGGTACTCACTGCGCGGGCCGGTTCTTCCCCGGCGGTCGCAGGGGGTTCAGGGATGGGGGGGCGGGGAACGGCCGTCACAGGAGCAACGAACCGAAGCGCCGCCTGGTGGCATTTTCCACAGGCCGGCGCCACCGCAGCCGCCTTGGGTCCGCACAGCCCCCTGCCGGCCGCAGCTCTTGCTGTCTCGCCGAGCCGACAAGCCTCCGCGGACAGGGGAGGGAGCCGCGGCGCGAGTCGGAGGCCGAGCGGGGGTGTGCGCAGACTCTTTCCTCTTGGGACTGCGCGCATGCGCACCAGCGGGGCGGGACCCGCGGCCCCTGCGTGGGGGCGGGACCCGCGGCCGCTGCGAGGGGGCCGGCCCCGCCCAGGGGCGCTGGCCCGGCTCAGCCAATCGCGAGCGCCGGGTACCTCTTGGCGCGGGCGATTTGAATGGTTCGCGGCCGCCGGAGGTGGCGGCAGGTGGGCACGCCGCTGCCCTTTTGGGAGCTTCTCTGAGATCGGGAGGGGAACCCGCCCCTCGTCCTTTCGCCGGAGCCCCACCCTCCCCAGGCCGCGGGACTGGCGAAAAAAAAAACAGCTGGGAAAGTAAAACAACACTGACTTCAGGATAACGGTTACCTCTTTGGATGCAAAGAAGGGAATGGGATAAAGGAAAGGTGAAAAAGAAACTTCAAGCATTTGTATATGATCTGATTTCTTAAAAGAAAGATTTTTAAATGCTAACGTTTTGCCACAATGCTTCAATGTTTTGAAGAAATAAAATGTTAATATGTAATTTTATTACATAAAAACCCAAAATATAGCCATGCATATGCACACAGATATGCATATTTTATATGTAAACATAAACAACATGATTCAATGAATAAAATGATAGAGATTTTCTTTATCATTGAGCTTTATTCTTTTCCTGAACTTACGGTTATTTCAGGTACTTCAGGGCTCCAGAGCTTGCCAGGAGACGCACATGTCCAAGAAGGCCAGTCCCCAGCAGGGAAGCAGGATGGAGCCCCAGGTGCAGGTAGGTCACGGCACGATGGGGGTACTGGGGATGGTCGAAGGCAGGCAGGGAGGCTCGGGGTCAGGCAACGGGGAGGGAAGCATCGGGGTGTATGTGGGGCACAGGTAGGCCAAGGCAGGATGCAGTGAGGGGCGCTGTGTGGGACCCAAGTAGGAAGGGAGGGGAGGGGTGCTTCAGGAGCCAGGGTCGGGCTATCCCCTCCCCCCACCTCCTGCCACCTCCCAAAGCAGCAGCTGAGTCCCTCCTGAGCTCCCTGTCGGACAGGCCCAGCTTTGGCATCTGCGTCCTTGCCCCAACTTGCTACACGGCTCCCCTCATCTGGAGCCCCCGGCCCACTTTTCTTTCCCACCACAGACTGAATGCATCTTTGGACATGTGGCTGGCTCTGGGATGAAATGTTTCCAGGGCACTTCATTGGCACTCTTAACTCGTGTCATAACGCACTGAATTGTTTTATAAGTACGTTTATAAATAGCTCATTCACAAGAATATCAAACTTCCTCACTCTTGGTCAACATTGACAGATTGTCATTTATCTTAGCATGTTATACATACTCCAGTTAAGTATTTTTCCCCCTTTGTCTGTGATCGTCTACAGATAAAACTGGCCTGCTAGTAGCTGAGAGTCCATCTCTGCCTTTGCTCTTTCATTTTTCCTGAACTTCCCGTGTGGGATAATTTCTCATATTGCTTTCCCTGATCCTAACTTACTTATTATAATTAAGCGGGGTGTAGGAATAGGAATATAGTATAGTTATGAATGTACAATAACATATATTCCATTATTCTAAATTGATTTAAATTTACTTAAAAATTATAGTTGAAGATAGAGTGCCTCATTTGGAAGGGAAGGGGGTCTACAGAATATTTGCTTTTATAAAGGGGGTATTGGGTCCGAAATGATAGCTATGGCCATAAGTTAGCAACGTTTGCTAGGAACTGGGTTGATGTTAACTCTGCTAGTTCTGATGCATAGATCATAGTCCTTTGTAGATCTATGGTCTATTGTAGACTTTGTGTGTTAGGTGCAGCATTTATCACATTTTATGTACCGCATTATATATATGACATTCTGTAGCTTACCCTTCTAAATGAAAAGATAAAAGGACTATAGATGAGTAGATTCTTAGTGAGCTGTTCCCCGCCCTCTCCCATTCCCACTAATTTGGTTAGAGATAGCCAATACAGAAGATTCTTTAAACATGTGGATGAGGATAGAAACTCAATCCTTAACCATTACACATTTTCAGGACTGACTTTAAATTAAATTTTAGGCTATCATTAGCAAGGTACCGCTATTCTCAGGTTTCTTTTATAGTCTCTTGTTTCGAAGACCTTTTCGTACTTCGGTCTTTGCTTAATTTCATTCAGAGGTAGAAAATATGGTAATTTTTAACACCTCCTTTGTAATTCTGCAAATACAAAGGAAGTTTTAAAAAGGCAGATTTAAAAGAAAAGAATTGATTTGATTCCAAAACTGGTATTAACATATTTTAATGCAGAGGAAAGATAAGGAGCAAGATGAATCTTAAGGTTATAAGAGGCCCATCAAATTGACCTACATGAGCTCACAGAAGTTACATGTTTCCTAAGGCCAAGGAACTGTTTCATGACCTTGAAGGGTATATTACTATTTCTATTTCAGTCAGTACATTTTCAAACATTGGAACTGCTCAGACTTGGTTCACTGCACAAACCAATCACTTAGAATGTTAAAGAGCATGACTTTGGCCTCCTGGAGACAGCTCTTCTGTGATTGAGCTCTCGTTTGCATGGCCTGTCTACCTTCCCTGTGAATTTTTTTTTTCTTGGTTTTTTTTTTTTTTTTTTTTTTTTTTTTTTTTTTTTTCCCCTTGTCAGCCTACATTGTGAATGCAACTGATAGAACAAACACCAACACCTAACACTGGAAATTCTCTCCTCTGAACTCATTTGAAACACATGCTGAGGTTCTCAATCGGCAAGTTTTATAAAATGTCAGAACGTTTTATTAGAGTTGGGAGTGATTGTTGGACTCATTATAATCACACAGGGAGCTTAAGAAAATACTAATGCCTCAGCCCCACCTTCAGAAATTCTGAATTAACTTGTCTGGGGAAGGCTGCAGGCCCCTATGTTTTGAAAAAGTTTTCCAAGCAATTTGAATGTCCAGCCAATTGGAGAACCACTGGGCTAGTCCCATTGGATCAGATAAAAACAGAAATTCATATAGGATTGGACATAGCAAAGGGCACAAAACTAGACATCAGAATAGCTGAGACTAAACACTGACGGCGCCGGCCCTCCCCGCCCCGCAGAGGCCCGCGCGGCCTCCCTCCGCCGCGGGGACCCGGGGTGGCAGCCGCCGCAACCCCCGTCCTTCCCGCGCCCCGCCGCCGCCGCCGCCGCCGCCCGCACTCACCTCAGGGGCGCAACCGGCACAGCCGGCCGTCGGCCTCGTTCCCGCCGAAGCGTCTCGGTGCGGTACTCACTGCGCGGGCCGGTTCTTCCCCGGCGGTCGCAGGGGGTTCAGGGATGGGGGGGCGGGGAACGGCCGTCACACGAGCAACGAACCGAAGCGCCGCCTGGTGGCATTTTCCACAGGCCGGCGCCACCGCAGCCGCCTTGGGTCCGCACAGCCCCCTGCCGGCCGCAGCTCTTGCTGTCTCGCCGAGCCGACAAGCCTCCGCGGAAACTGGAGGGAGCCGCAGCGCGAGTCGGAGGCTGGGCGGGGGTGTGCGCAGACTCTTTCCTCTTGGGACTGCGCGCATGCGCACCAGCGGGGCGGGGCACGGGCCCCTGCGTGGGGGCGGGACCCGCGGCCGCTGCGAGGGGGCCGGCCCCGCCCAGGGGCGCTGGTCCGGCTCAGCCAATCGCGAGCGCCGGGTACCTCTTGGCGCGGGCGATTTGAATGGTTCGCGGCCGCCGGAGGTGGCGGCAGGTGGGCACGCCGCTGCCCTTTTGGGAGCTTCTCTGAGATCGGGAGGGGAACCCGCCCCTCGTCCTTTCGCCGGAGCCCCACCCTCCCCAGGCCGCGGGACTGGCGAAAAAAAAAACAGCTGGGAAAGTAAAACAACACTGACTTCAGGATAACGGTTACCTCTTTGGATGCAAAGAAGGGAATGGGATAAAGGAAAGGTGAAAAAGAAACTTCAAGCATTTGTATATGATCTGATTTCTTAAAAGAAAGATTTTTAAATGCTAACGTTTTGCCACAATGCTTCAATGTTTTGAAGAAATAAAATGTTAATATGTAATTTTATTACATAAAAACCCAAAATATAGCCATGCATATGCACACAGATATGCATATTTTATATGTAAACATAAACAACATGATTCAATGAATAAAATGATAGAGATTTTCTTTATCATTGAGCTTTATTCTTTTCCTGAACTTACGGTTATTTCAGGTACTTCAGGGCTCCAGAGCTTGCCAGGAGACGCACATGTCCAAGAAGGCCAGTCCCCAGCAGGGAAGCAGGATGGAGCCCCAGGTGCAGGTAGGTCACGGCACGATGGGGGTACTGGGGATGGTCGAAGGCAGGCAGGGAGGCTCGGGCTCAGGCAACGGGGAGGGAAGCATCGGGGTGTATGTGGGGCACAGGTAGGCCAAGGCAGGATGCAGTGAGGGGCGCTGTGTGGGACCCAAGTAGGAAGGGAGGGGAGGGGTGCTTCAGGAGCCAGGGTCGGGCTATCCCCTCCCCCCACCTCCTGCCACCTCCCAAAGCAGCAGCTGAGTCCCTCCTGAGCTCCCTGTCGGACAGGCCCAGCTTTGGCATCTGCGTCCTTGCCCCAACTTGCTACACGGCTCCCCTCATCTGGAGCCCCCGGCCCACTTTTCTTTCCCACCACAGACTGAATGCATCTTTGGACATGTGGCTGGCTCTGGGATGAAATGTTTCCAGGGCACTTCATTGGCACTCTTAACTCGTGTCATAACGCACTGAATTGTTTTATAAGTACGTTTATAAATAGCTCATTCACAAGAATATCAAACTTCCTCACTCTTGGTCAACATTGACAGATTGTCATTTATCTTAGCATGTTATACATACTCCAGTTAAGTATTTTTCCCCCTTTGTCTGTGATCGTCTACAGATAAAACTGGCCTGCTAGTAGCTGAGAGTCCATCTCTGCCTTTGCTCTTTCATTTTTCCTGAACTTCCCGTGTGGGATAATTTCTCATATTGCTTTCCCTGATCCTAACTTACTTATTATAATTAAGCGGGGTGTAGGAATAGGAATATAGTATAGTTATGAATGTACAATAACATATATTCCATTATTCTAAATTGATTTAAATTTACTTAAAAATTATAGTTGAAGATAGAGTGCCTCATTTGGAAGGGAAGGGGGTCTACAGAATATTTGCTTTTATAAAGGGGGTATTGGGTCCGAAATGATAGCTATGGCCATAAGTTAGCAACGTTTGCTAGGAACTGGGTTGATGTTAACTCTGCTAGTTCTGATGCATAGATCATAGTCCTTTGTAGATCTATGGTCTATTGTAGACTTTGTGTGTTAGGTGCAGCATTTATCACATTTTATGTACCGCATTATATATATGACATTCTGTAGCTTACCCTTCTAAATGAAAAGATAAAAGGACTATAGATGAGTAGGTTCTTAGTGAGCTGTTCCCCGCCCTCTCCCATTCCCACTAATTTGGTTAGAGATAGCCAATACAGAAGATTCTTTAAACATGTGGATGAGGATAGAAACTCAATCCTTAACCATTACACATTTTCAGGACTGACTTTAAATTAAATTTTAGGCTATCATTAGCAAGGTACCGCTATTCTCAGGTTTCTTTTATAGTCTCTTGTTTCGAAGACCTTTTCGTACTTCGGTCTTTGCTTAATTTCATTCAGAGGTAGAAAATATGGTAATTTTTAACACCTCCTTTGTAATTCTGCAAATACAAAGGAAGTTTTAAAAAGGCAGATTTAAAAGAAAAGAATTGATTTGATTCCAAAACTGGTATTAACATATTTTAATGCAGAGGAAAGATAAGGAGCAAGATGAATCTTAAGGTTATAAGAGGCCCATCAAATTGACCTACATGAGCTCACAGAAGTTACATGTTTCCTAAGGCCAAGGAACTGTTTCATGACCTTGAAGGGTATATTACTATTTCTATTTCAGTCAGTACATTTTCAAACATTGGAACTGCTCAGACTTGGTTCACTGCACAAACTAATCACTTAGAATGTTAAAGAGCATGACTTTGGCCTCCTGGAGACAGCTCTTCTGTGATTGAGCTCTCGTTTGCATGGCCTGTCTACCTTCCCTGTGAATTTTTTTTTTCTTGTTTTTTTTTTTTTTTTTTCCCCTTGTCAGCCTACATTGTGAATGCAACTGATAGAACAAACACCAACACCTAACACTGGAAATTCTCTCCTCTGAACTCATTTGAAACACATGCTGAGGTTCTCAATCGGCAAGTTTTATAAAATGTCAGAACGTTTTATTAGAGTTGGGAGTGATTGTTGGACTCATTATAATCACACAGGGAGCTTAAGAAAATACTAATGCCTCAGCCCCACCTTCAGAAATTCTGAATTAACTTGTCTGGGGAAGGCTGCAGGCCCCTATGTTTTGAAAAAGTTTTCCAAGCAATTTGAATGTCCAGCCAATTGGAGAACCACTGGGCTAGTCCCATTGGATCAGATAAAAACAGAAATTCATATAGGATTGGACATAGCAAAGGGCACAAAACTAGACATCAGAATAGCTGAGACTAAACACTGACGGCGCCGGCCCTCCCCGCCCCGCAGAGGCCCGCGCGGCCTCCCTCCGCCGCGGGGACCCGGGGTGGCAGCCGCCGCAACCCCCGTCCTTCCCGCGCCCCGCCGCCGCCGCCGCCGCCGCCCGCACTCACCTCAGGGGCGCAACCGGCACAGCCGGCCGTCGGCCTCGTTGCCGCCGAAGCGTCTTGGTGCGGTTCTCACTGCGCGGGCCGGTTCTTCCCCGGCGGTCGCAGGGGGTTCAGGGATGGGGGGGCGGGGAACGGCCGTCACACGAGCAACGAACCGAAGCGCCGCCTGGTGGCATTTTCCACAGGCCGGCGCCACCGCAGCCGCCTTGGGTCCGCACAGCCCCCTGCCGGCCGCAGCTCTTGCTGTCTCGCCGAGCCGACAAGCCTCCGCGGAAACTGGAGGGAGCCGCAGCGCGAGTCGGAGGCTGGGCGGGGGTGTGCGCAGACTCTTTCCTCTTGGGACTGCGCGCATGCGCACCAGCGGGGCGGGGCACGGGCCCCTGCGTGGGGGCGGGACCCGCGGCCGCTGCGAGGGGGCCGGCCCCGCCCAGGGGCGCTGGTCCGGCTCAGCCAATCGCGAGCGCCGGGTACCTCTTGGCGCGGGCGATTTGAATGGTTCGCGGCCGCCGGAGGTGGCGGCAGGTGGGCACGCCGCTGCCCTTTTGGGAGCTTCTCTGAGATCGGGAGGGGAACCCGCCCCTCGTCCTTTCGCCGGAGCCCCACCCTCCCCAGGCCGCGGGACTGGCGAAAAAAAAAACAGCTGGGAAAGTAAAACAACACTGACTTCAGGATAACGGTTACCTCTTTGGATGCAAAGAAGGGAATGGGATAAAGGAAAGGTGAAAAAGAAACTTCAAGCATTTGTATATGATCTGATTTCTTAAAAGAAAGATTTTTAAATGCTAACGTTTTGCCACAATGCTTCAATGTTTTGAAGAAATAAAATGTTAATATGTAATTTTATTACATAAAAACCCAAAATATAGCCATGCATATGCACACAGATATGCATATTTTATATGTAAACATAAACAACATGATTCAATGAATAAAATGATAGAGATTTTCTTTATCATTGAGCTTTATTCTTTTCCTGAACTTACGGTTATTTCAGGTACTTCAGGGCTCCAGAGCTTGCCAGGAGACGCACATGTCCAAGAAGGCCAGTCCCCAGCAGGGAAGCAGGATGGAGCCCCAGGTGCAGGTAGGTCACGGCACGATGGGGGTACTGGGGATGGTCGAAGGCAGGCAGGGAGGCTCGGGGTCAGGCAACGGGGAGGGAAGCATCGGGGTGTATGTGGGGCACAGGTAGGCCAAGGCAGGATGCAGTGAGGGGCGCTGTGTGGGACCCAAGTAGGAAGGGAGGGGAGGGGTGCTTCAGGAGCCAGGGTCGGGCTATCCCCTCCCCCCACCTCCTGCCACCTCCCAAAGCAGCAGCTGAGTCCCTCCTGAGCTCCCTGTCGGACAGGCCCAGCTTTGGCATCTGCGTCCTTGCCCCAAGTTGCTACACGGCTCCCCTCATCTGGAGCCCCCGGCCCACTTTTCTTTCCCACCACAGACTGAATGCATCTTTGGACATGTGGCTGGCTCTGGGATGAAATGTTTCCAGGGCACTTCATTGGCACTCTTAACTCGTGTCATAACGCACTGAATTGTTTTATAAGTACGTTTATAAATAGCTCATTCACAAGAATATCAAACTTCCTCACTCTTGGTCAACATTGACAGATTGTCATTTATCTTAGCATGTTATACATACTCCAGTTAAGTATTTTTCCCCCTTTGTCTGTGATCGTCTACAGATAAAACTGGCCTGCTAGTAGCTGAGAGTCCATCTCTGCCTTTGCTCTTTCATTTTTCCTGAACTTCCCGTGTGGGATAATTTCTCATATTGCTTTCCCTGATCCTAACTTACTTATTATAATTAAGCGGGGTGTAGGAATAGGAATATAGTATAGTTATGAATGTACAATAACATATATTCCATTATTCTAAATTGATTTAAATTTACTTAAAAATTATAGTTGAAGATAGAGTGCCTCATTTGGAAGGGAAGGGGGTCTACAGAATATTTGCTTTTATAAAGGGGGTATTGGGTCCGAAATGATAGCTATGGCCATAAGTTAGCAACGTTTGCTAGGAACTGGGTTGATGTTAACTCTGCTAGTTCTGATGCATAGATCATAGTCCTTTGTAGATCTATGGTCTATTGTAGACTTTGTGTGTTAGGTGCAGCATTTATCACATTTTATGTACCGCATTATATATATGACATTCTGTAGCTTACCCTTCTAAATGAAAAGATAAAAGGACTATAGATGAGTAGGTTCTTAGTGAGCTGTTCCCCGCCCTCTCCCATTCCCACTAATTTGGTTAGAGATAGCCAATACAGAAGATTCTTTAAACATGTGGATGAGGATAGAAACTCAATCCTTAACCATTACACATTTTCAGGACTGACTTTAAATTAAATTTTAGGCTATCATTAGCAAGGTACCGCTATTCTCAGGTTTCTTTTATAGTCTCTTGTTTCGAAGACCTTTTCGTACTTCGGTCTTTGCTTAATTTCATTCAGAGGTAGAAAATATGGTAATTTTTAACACCTCCTTTGTAATTCGGCAAATACAAAGGAAGTTTTAAAAAGGCAGATTTAAAAGAAAAGAATTGATTTGATTCCAAAACTGGTATTAACATATTTTAATGCAGAGGAAAGATAAGGAGCAAGATGAATCTTAAGGTTATAAGAGGCCCATCAAATTGACCTACATGAGCTCACAGAAGTTACATGTTTCCTAAGGCCAAGGAACTGTTTCATGACCTTGAAGGGTATATTACTATTTCTATTTCAGTCAGTACATTTTCAAACATTGGAACTGCTCAGACTTGGTTCACTGCACAAACTAATCACTTAGAATGTTAAAGAGCATGACTTTGGCCTCCTGGAGACAGCTCTTCTGTGATTGAGCTCTCGTTTGCATGGCCTGTCTACCTTCCCTGTGAATTTTTTTTTTCTTGTTTTTTTTTTTTTTTTTTCCCCTTGTCAGCCTACATTGTGAATGCAACTGATAGAACAAACACCAACACCTAACACTGGAAATTCTCTCCTCTGAACTCATTTGAAACACATGCTGAGGTTCTCAATCGGCAAGTTTTATAAAATGTCAGAACGTTTTATTAGAGTTGGGAGTGATTGTTGGACTCATTATAATCACACAGGGAGCTTAAGAAAATACTAATGCCTCAGCCCCACCTTCAGAAATTCTGAATTAACTTGTCTGGGGAAGGCTGCAGGCCCCTATGTTTTGAAAAAGTTTTCCAAGCAATTTGAATGTCCAGCCAATTGGAGAACCACTGGGCTAGTCCCATTGGATCAGATAAAAACAGAAATTCATATAGGATTGGACATAGCAAAGGGCACAAAACTAGACATCAGAATAGCTGAGACTAAACACTGACGGCGCCGGCCCTCCCCGCCCCGCAGAGGCCCGCGCGGCCTCCCTCCGCCGCGGGGACCCGGGGTGGCAGCCGCCGCAACCCCCGTCCTTCCCGCGCCCCGCCGCCGCCGCCGCCGCCGCCCGCACTCACCTCAGGGGCGCAACCGGCACAGCCGGCCGTCGGCCTCGTTGCCGCCGAAGCGTCTTGGTGCGGTTCTCACTGCGCGGGCCGGTTCTTCCCCGGCGGTCGCAGGGGGTTCAGGGATGGGGGGGCGGGGAACGGCCGTCACACGAGCAACGAACCGAAGCGCCGCCTGGTGGCATTTTCCACAGGCCGGCGCCACCGCAGCCGCCTTGGGTCCGCACAGCCCCCTGCCGGCCGCAGCTCTTGCTGTCTCGCCGAGCCGACAAGCCTCCGCGGAAACTGGAGGGAGCCGCAGCGCGAGTCGGAGGCTGGGCGGGGGTGTGCGCAGACTCTTTCCTCTTGGGACTGCGCGCATGCGCACCAGCGGGGCGGGGCACGGGCCCCTGCGTGGGGGCGGGACCCGCGGCCGCTGCGAGGGGGCCGGCCCCGCCCAGGGGCGCTGGCCCGGCTCAGCCAATCGCGAGCGCCGGGTACCTCTTGGCGCGGGCGATTTGAATGGTTCGCGGCCGCCGGAGGTGGCGGCAGGTGGGCACGCCGCTGCCCTTTTGGGAGCTTCTCTGAGATCGGGAGGGGAACCCGCCCCTCGTCCTTTCGCCGGAGCCCCACCCTCCCCAGGCCGCGGGACTGGCGAAAAAAAAAACAGCTGGGAAAGTAAAACAACACTGACTTCAGGATAACGGTTACCTCTTTGGATGCAAAGAAGGGAATGGGATAAAGGAAAGGTGAAAAAGAAACTTCAAGCATTTGTATATGATCTGATTTCTTAAAAGAAAGATTTTTAAATGCTAACGTTTTGCCACAATGCTTCAATGTTTTGAAGAAATAAAATGTTAATATGTAATTTTATTACATAAAAACCCAAAATATAGCCATGCATATGCACACAGATATGCATATTTTATATGTAAACATAAACAACATGATTCAATGAATAAAATGATAGAGATTTTCTTTATCATTGAGCTTTATTCTTTTCCTGAACTTACGGTTATTTCAGGTACTTCAGGGCTCCAGAGCTTGCCAGGAGACGCACATGTCCAAGAAGGCCAGTCCCCAGCAGGGAAGCAGGATGGAGCCCCAGGTGCAGGTAGGTCACGGCACGATGGGGGTACTGGGGATGGTCGAAGGCAGGCAGGGAGGCTCGGGCTCAGGCAACGGGGAGGGAAGCATCGGGGTGTATGTGGGGCACAGGTAGGCCAAGGCAGGATGCAGTGAGGGGCGCTGTGTGGGACCCAAGTAGGAAGGGAGGGGAGGGGTGCTTCAGGAGCCAGGGTCGGGCTATCCCCTCCCCCCACCTCCTGCCACCTCCCAAAGCAGCAGCTGAGTCCCTCCTGAGCTCCCTGTCGGACAGGCCCAGCTTTGGCATCTGCGTCCTTGCCCCAACTTGCTACACGGCTCCCCTCATCTGGAGCCCCCGGCCCACTTTTCTTTCCCACCACAGACTGAATGCATCTTTGGACATGTGGCTGGCTCTGGGATGAAATGTTTCCAGGGCACTTCATTGGCACTCTTAACTCGTGTCATAACGCACTGAATTGTTTTATAAGTACGTTTATAAATAGCTCATTCACAAGAATATCAAACTTCCTCACTCTTGGTCAACATTGACAGATTGTCATTTATCTTAGCATGTTATACATACTCCAGTTAAGTATTTTTCCCCCTTTGTCTGTGATCGTCTACAGATAAAACTGGCCTGCTAGTAGCTGAGAGTCCATCTCTGCCTTTGCTCTTTCATTTTTCCTGAACTTCCCGTGTGGGATAATTTCTCATATTGCTTTCCCTGATCCTAACTTACTTATTATAATTAAGCGGGGTGTAGGAATAGGAATATAGTATAGTTATGAATGTACAATAACATATATTCCATTATTCTAAATTGATTTAAATTTACTTAAAAATTATAGTTGAAGATAGAGTGCCTCATTTGGAAGGGAAGGGGGTCTACAGAATATTTGCTTTTATAAAGGGGGTATTGGGTCCGAAATGATAGCTATGGCCATAAGTTAGCAACGTTTGCTAGGAACTGGGTTGATGTTAACTCTGCTAGTTCTGATGCATAGATCATAGTCCTTTGTAGATCTATGGTCTATTGTAGACTTTGTGTGTTAGGTGCAGCATTTATCACATTTTATGTACCGCATTATATATATGACATTCTGTAGCTTACCCTTCTAAATGAAAAGATAAAAGGACTATAGATGAGTAGATTCTTAGTGAGCTGTTCCCCGCCCTCTCCCATTCCCACTAATTTGGTTAGAGATAGCCAATACAGAAGATTCTTTAAACATGTGGATGAGGATAGAAACTCAATCCTTAACCATTACACATTTTCAGGACTGACTTTAAATTAAATTTTAGGCTATCATTAGCAAGGTACCGCTATTCTCAGGTTTCTTTTATAGTCTCTTGTTTCGAAGACCTTTTCGTACTTCGGTCTTTGCTTAATTTCATTCAGAGGTAGAAAATATGGTAATTTTTAACACCTCCTTTGTAATTCTGCAAATACAAAGGAAGTTTTAAAAAGGCAGATTTAAAAGAAAAGAATTGATTTGATTCCAAAACTGGTATTAACATATTTTAATGCAGAGGAAAGATAAGGAGCAAGATGAATCTTAAGGTTATAAGAGGCCCATCAAATTGACCTACATGAGCTCACAGAAGTTACATGTTTCCTAAGGCCAAGGAACTGTTTCATGACCTTGAAGGGTATATTACTATTTCTATTTCAGTCAGTACATTTTCAAACATTGGAACTGCTCAGACTTGGTTCACTGCACAAACCAATCACTTAGAATGTTAAAGAGCATGACTTTGGCCTCCTGGAGACAGCTCTTCTGTGATTGAGCTCTCGTTTGCATGGCCTGTCTACCTTCCCTGTGAATTTTTTTTTTCTTGGTTTTTTTTTTTTTTTTTTTTTTTTGTTTTTTTTTTTTCCCCTTGTCAGCCTACATTGTGAATGCAACTGATAGAACAAACACCAACACCTAACACTGGAAATTCTCTCCTCTGAACTCATTTGAAACACATGCTGAGGTTCTCAATCGGCAAGTTTTATAAAATGTCAGAACGTTTTATTAGAGTTGGGAGTGATTGTTGGACTCATTATAATCACACAGGGAGCTTAAGAAAATACTAATGCCTCAGCCCCACCTTCAGAAATTCTGAATTAACTTGTCTGGGGAAGGCTGCAGGCCCCTATGTTTTGAAAAAGTTTTCCAAGCAATTTGAATGTCCAGCCAATTGGAGAACCACTGGGCTAGTCCCATTGGATCAGATAAAAACAGAAATTCATATAGGATTGGACATAGCAAAGGGCACAAAACTAGACATCAGAATAGCTGAGACTAAACACTGACGGCGCCGGCCCTCCCCGCCCCGCAGAGGCCCGCGCGGCCTCCCTCCGCCGCGGGGACCCGGGGTGGCAGCCGCCGCAACCCCCGTCCTTCCCGCGCCCCGCCGCCGCCGCCGCCGCCGCCCGCACTCACCTCAGGGGCGCAACCGGCACAGCCGGCCGTCGGCCTCGTTCCCGCCGAAGCGTCTCGGTGCGGTACTCACTGCGCGGGCCGGTTCTTCCCCGGCGGTCGCAGGGGGTTCAGGGATGGGGGGGCGGGGAACGGCCGTCACACGAGCAACGAACCGAAGCGCCGCCTGGTGGCATTTTCCACAGGCCGGCGCCACCGCAGCCGCCTTGGGTCCGCACAGCCCCCTGCCGGCCGCAGCTCTTGCTGTCTCGCCGAGCCGACAAGCCTCCGCGGAAACTGGAGGGAGCCGCAGCGCGAGTCGGAGGCTGGGCGGGGGTGTGCGCAGACTCTTTCCTCTTGGGACTGCGCGCATGCGCACCAGCGGGGCGGGGCACGGGCCCCTGCGTGGGGGCGGGACCCGCGGCCGCTGCGAGGGGGCCGGCCCCGCCCAGGGGCGCTGGTCCGGCTCAGCCAATCGCGAGCGCCGGGTACCTCTTGGCGCGGGCGATTTGAATGGTTCGCGGCCGCCGGAGGTGGCGGCAGGTGGGCACGCCGCTGCCCTTTTGGGAGCTTCTCTGAGATCGGGAGGGGAACCCGCCCCTCGTCCTTTCGCCGGAGCCCCACCCTCCCCAGGCCGCGGGACTGGCGAAAAAAAAAACAGCTGGGAAAGTAAAACAACACTGACTTCAGGATAACGGTTACCTCTTTGGATGCAAAGAAGGGAATGGGATAAAGGAAAGGTGAAAAAGAAACTTCAAGCATTTGTATATGATCTGATTTCTTAAAAGAAAGATTTTTAAATGCTAACGTTTTGCCACAATGCTTCAATGTTTTGAAGAAATAAAATGTTAATATGTAATTTTATTACATAAAAACCCAAAATATAGCCATGCATATGCACACAGATATGCATATTTTATATGTAAACATAAACAACATGATTCAATGAATAAAATGATAGAGATTTTCTTTATCATTGAGCTTTATTCTTTTCCTGAACTTACGGTTATTTCAGGTACTTCAGGGCTCCAGAGCTTGCCAGGAGACGCACATGTCCAAGAAGGCCAGTCCCCAGCAGGGAAGCAGGATGGAGCCCCAGGTGCAGGTAGGTCACGGCACGATGGGGGTACTGGGGATGGTCGAAGGCAGGCAGGGAGGCTCGGGCTCAGGCAACGGGGAGGGAAGCATCGGGGTGTATGTGGGGCACAGGTAGGCCAAGGCAGGATGCAGTGAGGGGCGCTGTGTGGGACCCAAGTAGGAAGGGAGGGGAGGGGTGCTTCAGGAGCCAGGGTCGGGCTATCCCCTCCCCCCACCTCCTGCCACCTCCCAAAGCAGCAGCTGAGTCCCTCCTGAGCTCCCTGTCGGACAGGCCCAGCTTTGGCATCTGCGTCCTTGCCCCAACTTGCTACACGGCTCCCCTCATCTGGAGCCCCCGGCCCACTTTTCTTTCCCACCACAGACTGAATGCATCTTTGGACATGTGGCTGGCTCTGGGATGAAATGTTTCCAGGGCACTTCATTGGCACTCTTAACTCGTGTCATAACGCACTGAATTGTTTTATAAGTACGTTTATAAATAGCTCATTCACAAGAATATCAAACTTCCTCACTCTTGGTCAACATTGACAGATTGTCATTTATCTTAGCATGTTATACATACTCCAGTTAAGTATTTTTCCCCCTTTGTCTGTGATCGTCTACAGATAAAACTGGCCTGCTAGTAGCTGAGAGTCCATCTCTGCCTTTGCTCTTTCATTTTTCCTGAACTTCCCGTGTGGGATAATTTCTCATATTGCTTTCCCTGATCCTAACTTACTTATTATAATTAAGCGGGGTGTAGGAATAGGAATATAGTATAGTTATGAATGTACAATAACATATATTCCATTATTCTAAATTGATTTAAATTTACTTAAAAATTATAGTTGAAGATAGAGTGCCTCATTTGGAAGGGAAGGGGGTCTACAGAATATTTGCTTTTATAAAGGGGGTATTGGGTCCGAAATGATAGCTATGGCCATAAGTTAGCAACGTTTGCTAGGAACTGGGTTGATGTTAACTCTGCTAGTTCTGATGCATAGATCATAGTCCTTTGTAGATCTATGGTCTATTGTAGACTTTGTGTGTTAGGTGCAGCATTTATCACATTTTATGTACCGCATTATATATATGACATTCTGTAGCTTACCCTTCTAAATGAAAAGATAAAAGGACTATAGATGAGTAGATTCTTAGTGAGCTGTTCCCCGCCCTCTCCCATTCCCACTAATTTGGTTAGAGATAGCCAATACAGAAGATTCTTTAAACATGTGGATGAGGATAGAAACTCAATCCTTAACCATTACACATTTTCAGGACTGACTTTAAATTAAATTTTAGGCTATCATTAGCAAGGTACCGCTATTCTCAGGTTTCTTTTATAGTCTCTTGTTTCGAAGACCTTTTCGTACTTCGGTCTTTGCTTAATTTCATTCAGAGGTAG
Organism: Camelus bactrianus; assembly: GCF_048773025.1. Lineage (NCBI taxonomy): Eukaryota > Metazoa > Chordata > Mammalia > Artiodactyla > Camelidae > Camelus > Camelus bactrianus. The sequence continues at coordinate 26,644,591 of NC_133567.1, read as the reverse complement.
AAAATATGGTAATTTTTAACACCTCCTTTGTAATTCTGCAAATACAAAGGAAGTTTTAAAAAGGCAGATTTAAAAGAAAAGAATTGATTTGATTCCAAAACTGGTATTAACATATTTTAATGCAGAGGAAAGATAAGGAGCAAGATGAATCTTAAGGTTATAAGAGGCCCATCAAATTGACCTACATGAGCTCACAGAAGTTACATGTTTCCTAAGGCCAAGGAACTGTTTCATGACCTTGAAGGGTATATTACTATTTCTATTTCAGTCAGTACATTTTCAAACATTGGAACTGCTCAGACTTGGTTCACTGCACAAACCAATCACTTAGAATGTTAAAGAGCATGACTTTGGCCTCCTGGAGACAGCTCTTCTGTGATTGAGCTCTCGTTTGCATGGCCTGTCTACCTTCCCTGTGAATTTTTTTTTTCTTGGTTTTTTTTTTTTTTTTTTTTTTTTTTTTTTTTTTTCCCCTTGTCAGCCTACATTGTGAATGCAACTGATAGAACAAACACCAACACCTAACACTGGAAATTCTCTCCTCTGAACTCATTTGAAACACATGCTGAGGTTCTCAATCGGCAAGTTTTATAAAATGTCAGAACGTTTTATTAGAGTTGGGAGTGATTGTTGGACTCATTATAATCACACAGGGAGCTTAAGAAAATACTAATGCCTCAGCCCCACCTTCAGAAATTCTGAATTAACTTGTCTGGGGAAGGCTGCAGGCCCCTATGTTTTGAAAAAGTTTTCCAAGCAATTTGAATGTCCAGCCAATTGGAGAACCACTGGGCTAGTCCCATTGGATCAGATAAAAACAGAAATTCATATAGGATTGGACATAGCAAAGGGCACAAAACTAGACATCAGAATAGCTGAGACTAAACACTGACGGCGCCGGCCCTCCCCGCCCCGCAGAGGCCCGCGCGGCCTCCCTCCGCCGCGGGGACCCGGGGTGGCAGCCGCCGCAACCCCCGTCCTTCCCGCGCCCCGCCGCCGCCGCCGCCGCCGCCCGCACTCACCTCAGGGGCGCAACCGGCACAGCCGGCCGTCGGCCTCGTTCCCGCCGAAGCGTCTCGGTGCGGTACTCACTGCGCGGGCCGGTTCTTCCCCGGCGGTCGCAGGGGGTTCAGGGATGGGGGGGCGGGGAACGGCCGTCACACGAGCAACGAACCGAAGCGCCGCCTGGTGGCATTTTCCACAGGCCGGCGCCACCGCAGCCGCCTTGGGTCCGCACAGCCCCCTGCCGGCCGCAGCTCTTGCTGTCTCGCCGAGCCGACAAGCCTCCGCGGAAACTGGAGGGAGCCGCAGCGCGAGTCGGAGGCTGGGCGGGGGTGTGCGCAGACTCTTTCCTCTTGGGACTGCGCGCATGCGCACCAGCGGGGCGGGGCACGGGCCCCTGCGTGGGGGCGGGACCCGCGGCCGCTGCGAGGGGGCCGGCCCCGCCCAGGGGCGCTGGTCCGGCTCAGCCAATCGCGAGCGCCGGGTACCTCTTGGCGCGGGCGATTTGAATGGTTCGCGGCCGCCGGAGGTGGCGGCAGGTGGGCACGCCGCTGCCCTTTTGGGAGCTTCTCTGAGATCGGGAGGGGAACCCGCCCCTCGTCCTTTCGCCGGAGCCCCACCCTCCCCAGGCCGCGGGACTGGCGAAAAAAAAAACAGCTGGGAAAGTAAAACAACACTGACTTCAGGATAACGGTTACCTCTTTGGATGCAAAGAAGGGAATGGGATAAAGGAAAGGTGAAAAAGAAACTTCAAGCATTTGTATATGATCTGATTTCTTAAAAGAAAGATTTTTAAATGCTAACGTTTTGCCACAATGCTTCAATGTTTTGAAGAAATAAAATGTTAATATGTAATTTTATTACATAAAAACCCAAAATATAGCCATGCATATGCACACAGATATGCATATTTTATATGTAAACATAAACAACATGATTCAATGAATAAAATGATAGAGATTTTCTTTATCATTGAGCTTTATTCTTTTCCTGAACTTACGGTTATTTCAGGTACTTCAGGGCTCCAGAGCTTGCCAGGAGACGCACATGTCCAAGAAGGCCAGTCCCCAGCAGGGAAGCAGGATGGAGCCCCAGGTGCAGGTAGGTCACGGCACGATGGGGGTACTGGGGATGGTCGAAGGCAGGCAGGGAGGCTCGGGCTCAGGCAACGGGGAGGGAAGCATCGGGGTGTATGTGGGGCACAGGTAGGCCAAGGCAGGATGCAGTGAGGGGCGCTGTGTGGGACCCAAGTAGGAAGGGAGGGGAGGGGTGCTTCAGGAGCCAGGGTCGGGCTATCCCCTCCCCCCACCTCCTGCCACCTCCCAAAGCAGCAGCTGAGTCCCTCCTGAGCTCCCTGTCGGACAGGCCCAGCTTTGGCATCTGCGTCCTTGCCCCAACTTGCTACACGGCTCCCCTCATCTGGAGCCCCCGGCCCACTTTTCTTTCCCACCACAGACTGAATGCATCTTTGGACATGTGGCTGGCTCTGGGATGAAATGTTTCCAGGGCACTTCATTGGCACTCTTAACTCGTGTCATAACGCACTGAATTGTTTTATAAGTACGTTTATAAATAGCTCATTCACAAGAATATCAAACTTCCTCACTCTTGGTCAACATTGACAGATTGTCATTTATCTTAGCATGTTATACATACTCCAGTTAAGTATTTTTCCCCCTTTGTCTGTGATCGTCTACAGATAAAACTGGCCTGCTAGTAGCTGAGAGTCCATCTCTGCCTTTGCTCTTTCATTTTTCCTGAACTTCCCGTGTGGGATAATTTCTCATATTGCTTTCCCTGATCCTAACTTACTTATTATAATTAAGCGGGGTGTAGGAATAGGAATATAGTATAGTTATGAATGTACAATAACATATATTCCATTATTCTAAATTGATTTAAATTTACTTAAAAATTATAGTTGAAGATAGAGTGCCTCATTTGGAAGGGAAGGGGGTCTACAGAATATTTGCTTTTATAAAGGGGGTATTGGGTCCGAAATGATAGCTATGGCCATAAGTTAGCAACGTTTGCTAGGAACTGGGTTGATGTTAACTCTGCTAGTTCTGATGCATAGATCATAGTCCTTTGTAGATCTATGGTCTATTGTAGACTTTGTGTGTTAGGTGCAGCATTTATCACATTTTATGTACCGCATTATATATATGACATTCTGTAGCTTACCCTTCTAAATGAAAAGATAAAAGGACTATAGATGAGTAGATTCTTAGTGAGCTGTTCCCCGCCCTCTCCCATTCCCACTAATTTGGTTAGAGATAGCCAATACAGAAGATTCTTTAAACATGTGGATGAGGATAGAAACTCAATCCTTAACCATTACACATTTTCAGGACTGACTTTAAATTAAATTTTAGGCTATCATTAGCAAGGTACCGCTATTCTCAGGTTTCTTTTATAGTCTCTTGTTTCGAAGACCTTTTCGTACTTCGGTCTTTGCTTAATTTCATTCAGAGGTAGAAAATATGGTAATTTTTAACACCTCCTTTGTAATTCTGCAAATACAAAGGAAGTTTTAAAAAGGCAGATTTAAAAGAAAAGAATTGATTTGATTCCAAAACTGGTATTAACATATTTTAATGCAGAGGAAAGATAAGGAGCAAGATGAATCTTAAGGTTATAAGAGGCCCATCAAATTGACCTACATGAGCTCACAGAAGTTACATGTTTCCTAAGGCCAAGGAACTGTTTCATGACCTTGAAGGGTATATTACTATTTCTATTTCAGTCAGTACATTTTCAAACATTGGAACTGCTCAGACTTGGTTCACTGCACAAACCAATCACTTAGAATGTTAAAGAGCATGACTTTGGCCTCCTGGAGACAGCTCTTCTGTGATTGAGCTCTCGTTTGCATGGCCTGTCTACCTTCCCTGTGAATTTTTTTTTTCTTGGTTTTTTTTTTTTTTTTTTTTTTTTTTTTTTTTTTCCCCTTGTCAGCCTACATTGTGAATGCAACTGATAGAACAAACACCAACACCTAACACTGGAAATTCTCTCCTCTGAACTCATTTGAAACACATGCTGAGGTTCTCAATCGGCAAGTTTTATAAAATGTCAGAACGTTTTATTAGAGTTGGGAGTGATTGTTGGACTCATTATAATCACACAGGGAGCTTAAGAAAATACTAATGCCTCAGCCCCACCTTCAGAAATTCTGAATTAACTTGTCTGGGGAAGGCTGCAGGCCCCTATGTTTTGAAAAAGTTTTCCAAGCAATTTGAATGTCCAGCCAATTGGAGAACCACTGGGCTAGTCCCATTGGATCAGATAAAAACAGAAATTCATATAGGATTGGACATAGCAAAGGGCACAAAACTAGACATCAGAATAGCTGAGACTAAACACTGACGGCGCCGGCCCTCCCCGCCCCGCAGAGGCCCGCGCGGCCTCCCTCCGCCGCGGGGACCCGGGGTGGCAGCCGCCGCAACCCCCGTCCTTCCCGCGCCCCGCCGCCGCCGCCGCCGCCGCCCGCACTCACCTCAGGGGCGCAACCGGCACAGCCGGCCGTCGGCCTCGTTCCCGCCGAAGCGTCTCGGTGCGGTACTCACTGCGCGGGCCGGTTCTTCCCCGGCGGTCGCAGGGGGTTCAGGGATGGGGGGGCGGGGAACGGCCGTCACACGAGCAACGAACCGAAGCGCCGCCTGGTGGCATTTTCCACAGGCCGGCGCCACCGCAGCCGCCTTGGGTCCGCACAGCCCCCTGCCGGCCGCAGCTCTTGCTGTCTCGCCGAGCCGACAAGCCTCCGCGGAAACTGGAGGGAGCCGCAGCGCGAGTCGGAGGCTGGGCGGGGGTGTGCGCAGACTCTTTCCTCTTGGGACTGCGCGCATGCGCACCAGCGGGGCGGGGCACGGGCCCCTGCGTGGGGGCGGGACCCGCGGCCGCTGCGAGGGGGCCGGCCCCGCCCAGGGGCGCTGGTCCGGCTCAGCCAATCGCGAGCGCCGGGTACCTCTTGGCGCGGGCGATTTGAATGGTTCGCGGCCGCCGGAGGTGGCGGCAGGTGGGCACGCCGCTGCCCTTTTGGGAGCTTCTCTGAGATCGGGAGGGGAACCCGCCCCTCGTCCTTTCGCCGGAGCCCCACCCTCCCCAGGCCGCGGGACTGGCGAAAAAAAAAACAGCTGGGAAAGTAAAACAACACTGACTTCAGGATAACGGTTACCTCTTTGGATGCAAAGAAGGGAATGGGATAAAGGAAAGGTGAAAAAGAAACTTCAAGCATTTGTATATGATCTGATTTCTTAAAAGAAAGATTTTTAAATGCTAACGTTTTGCCACAATGCTTCAATGTTTTGAAGAAATAAAATGTTAATATGTAATTTTATTACATAAAAACCCAAAATATAGCCATGCATATGCACACAGATATGCATATTTTATATGTAAACATAAACAACATGATTCAATGAATAAAATGATAGAGATTTTCTTTATCATTGAGCTTTATTCTTTTCCTGAACTTACGGTTATTTCAGGTACTTCAGGGCTCCAGAGCTTGCCAGGAGACGCACATGTCCAAGAAGGCCAGTCCCCAGCAGGGAAGCAGGATGGAGCCCCAGGTGCAGGTAGGTCACGGCACGATGGGGGTACTGGGGATGGTCGAAGGCAGGCAGGGAGGCTCGGGCTCAGGCAACGGGGAGGGAAGCATCGGGGTGTATGTGGGGCACAGGTAGGCCAAGGCAGGATGCAGTGAGGGGCGCTGTGTGGGACCCAAGTAGGAAGGGAGGGGAGGGGTGCTTCAGGAGCCAGGGTCGGGCTATCCCCTCCCCCCACCTCCTGCCACCTCCCAAAGCAGCAGCTGAGTCCCTCCTGAGCTCCCTGTCGGACAGGCCCAGCTTTGGCATCTGCGTCCTTGCCCCAACTTGCTACACGGCTCCCCTCATCTGGAGCCCCCGGCCCACTTTTCTTTCCCACCACAGACTGAATGCATCTTTGGACATGTGGCTGGCTCTGGGATGAAATGTTTCCAGGGCACTTCATTGGCACTCTTAACTCGTGTCATAACGCACTGAATTGTTTTATAAGTACGTTTATAAATAGCTCATTCACAAGAATATCAAACTTCCTCACTCTTGGTCAACATTGACAGATTGTCATTTATCTTAGCATGTTATACATACTCCAGTTAAGTATTTTTCCCCCTTTGTCTGTGATCGTCTACAGATAAAACTGGCCTGCTAGTAGCTGAGAGTCCATCTCTGCCTTTGCTCTTTCATTTTTCCTGAACTTCCCGTGTGGGATAATTTCTCATATTGCTTTCCCTGATCCTAACTTACTTATTATAATTAAGCGGGGTGTAGGAATAGGAATATAGTATAGTTATGAATGTACAATAACATATATTCCATTATTCTAAATTGATTTAAATTTACTTAAAAATTATAGTTGAAGATAGAGTGCCTCATTTGGAAGGGAAGGGGGTCTACAGAATATTTGCTTTTATAAAGGGGGTATTGGGTCCGAAATGATAGCTATGGCCATAAGTTAGCAACGTTTGCTAGGAACTGGGTTGATGTTAACTCTGCTAGTTCTGATGCATAGATCATAGTCCTTTGTAGATCTATGGTCTATTGTAGACTTTGTGTGTTAGGTGCAGCATTTATCACATTTTATGTACCGCATTATATATATGACATTCTGTAGCTTACCCTTCTAAATGAAAAGATAAAAGGACTATAGATGAGTAGATTCTTAGTGAGCTGTTCCCCGCCCTCTCCCATTCCCACTAATTTGGTTAGAGATAGCCAATACAGAAGATTCTTTAAACATGTGGATGAGGATAGAAACTCAATCCTTAACCATTACACATTTTCAGGACTGACTTTAAATTAAATTTTAGGCTATCATTAGCAAGGTACCGCTATTCTCAGGTTTCTTTTATAGTCTCTTGTTTCGAAGACCTTTTCGTACTTCGGTCTTTGCTTAATTTCATTCAGAGGTAGAAAATATGGTAATTTTTAACACCTCCTTTGTAATTCTGCAAATACAAAGGAAGTTTTAAAAAGGCAGATTTAAAAGAAAAGAATTGATTTGATTCCAAAACTGGTATTAACATATTTTAATGCAGAGGAAAGATAAGGAGCAAGATGAATCTTAAGGTTATAAGAGGCCCATCAAATTGACCTACATGAGCTCACAGAAGTTACATGTTTCCTAAGGCCAAGGAACTGTTTCATGACCTTGAAGGGTATATTACTATTTCTATTTCAGTCAGTACATTTTCAAACATTGGAACTGCTCAGACTTGGTTCACTGCACAAACCAATCACTTAGAATGTTAAAGAGCATGACTTTGGCCTCCTGGAGACAGCTCTTCTGTGATTGAGCTCTCGTTTGCATGGCCTGTCTACCTTCCCTGTGAATTTTTTTTTTCTTGGTTTTTTTTTTTTTTTCCCCTTGTCAGCCTACATTGTGAATGCAACTGATAGAACAAACACCAACACCTAACACTGGAAATTCTCTCCTCTGAACTCATTTGAAACACATGCTGAGGTTCTCAATCGGCAAGTTTTATAAAATGTCAGAACGTTTTATTAGAGTTGGGAGTGATTGTTGGACTCATTATAATCACACAGGGAGCTTAAGAAAATACTAATGCCTCAGCCCCACCTTCAGAAATTCTGAATTAACTTGTCTGGGGAAGGCTGCAGGCCCCTATGTTTTGAAAAAGTTTTCCAAGCAATTTGAATGTCCAGCCAATTGGAGAACCACTGGGCTAGTCCCATTGGATCAGATAAAAACAGAAATTCATATAGGATTGGACATAGCAAAGGGCACAAAACTAGACATCAGAATAGCTGAGACTAAACACTGACGGCGCCGGCCCTCCCCGCCCCGCAGAGGCCCGCGCGGCCTCCCTCCGCCGCGGGGACCCGGGGTGGCAGCCGCCGCAACCCCCGTCCTTCCCGCGCCCCGCCTCCGCCGCCGCCGCCGCCCGCACTCACCTCAGGGGCGCAACCGGCACAGCCGGCCGTCGGCCTCGTTGCCGCCGAAGCGTCTCGGTGCGGTTCTCACTGCGCGGGCCGGTTCTTCCCCGGCGGTCGCAGGGGGTTCAGGGATGGGGGGGCGGGGAACGGCCGTCACACGAGCAACGAACCGAAGCGCCGCCTGGTGGCATTTTCCACAGGCCGGCGCCACCGCAGCCGCCTTGGGTCCGCACAGCCCCCTGCCGGCCGCAGCTCTTGCTGTCTCGCCGAGCCGACAAGCCTCCGCGGAAACTGGAGGGAGCCGCAGCGCGAGTCGGAGGCTGGGCGGGGGTGTGTGCAGACTCTTTCCTCTTGGGACTGCGCGCATGCGCACCAGCGGGGCGGGGCACGGGCCCCTGCGTGGGGGCGGGACCCGCGGCCGCTGCGAGGGGGCCGGCCCCGCCCAGGGGCGCTGGTCCGGCTCAGCCAATCGCGAGCGCCGGGTACCTCTTGGCGCGGGCGATTTGAATGGTTCGCGGCCGCCGGAGGTGGCGGCAGGTGGGCACGCCGCTGCCCTTTTGGGAGCTTCTCTGAGATCGGGAGGGGAACCCGCCCCTCGTCCTTTCGCCGGAGCCCCACCCTCCCCAGGCCGCGGGACTGGCGAAAAAAAAAACAGCTGGGAAAGTAAAACAACACTGACTTCAGGATAACGGTTACCTCTTTGGATGCAAAGAAGGGAATGGGATAAAGGAAAGGTGAAAAAGAAACTTCAAGCATTTGTATATGATCTGATTTCTTAAAAGAAAGATTTTTAAATGCTAACGTTTTGCCACAATGCTTCAATGTTTTGAAGAAATAAAATGTTAATATGTAATTTTATTACATAAAAACCCAAAATATAGCCATGCATATGCACACAGATATGCATATTTTATATGTAAACATAAACAACATGATTCAATGAATAAAATGATAGAGATTTTCTTTATCATTGAGCTTTATTCTTTTCCTGAACTTACGGTTATTTCAGGTACTTCAGGGCTCCAGAGCTTGCCAGGAGACGCACATGTCCAAGAAGGCCAGTCCCCAGCAGGGAAGCAGGATGGAGCCCCAGGTGCAGGTAGGTCACGGCACGATGGGGGTACTGGGGATGGTCGAAGGCAGGCAGGGAGGCTCGGGCTCAGGCAACGGGGAGGGAAGCATCGGGGTGTATGTGGGGCACAGGTAGGCCAAGGCAGGATGCAGTGAGGGGCGCTGTGTGGGACCCAAGTAGGAAGGGAGGGGAGGGGTGCTTCAGGAGCCAGGGTCGGGCTATCCCCTCCCCCCACCTCCTGCCACCTCCCAAAGCAGCAGCTGAGTCCCTCCTGAGCTCCCTGTCGGACAGGCCCAGCTTTGGCATCTGCGTCCTTGCCCCAACTTGCTACACGGCTCCCCTCATCTGGAGCCCCCGGCCCACTTTTCTTTCCCACCACAGACTGAATGCATCTTTGGACATGTGGCTGGCTCTGGGATGAAATGTTTCCAGGGCACTTCATTGGCACTCTTAACTCGTGTCATAACGCACTGAATTGTTTTATAAGTACGTTTATAAATAGCTCATTCACAAGAATATCAAACTTCCTCACTCTTGGTCAACATTGACAGATTGTCATTTATCTTAGCATGTTATACATACTCCAGTTAAGTATTTTTCCCCCTTTGTCTGTGATCGTCTACAGATAAAACTGGCCTGCTAGTAGCTGAGAGTCCATCTCTGCCTTTGCTCTTTCATTTTTCCTGAACTTCCCGTGTGGGATAATTTCTCATATTGCTTTCCCTGATCCTAACTTACTTATTATAATTAAGCGGGGTGTAGGAATAGGAATATAGTATAGTTATGAATGTACAATAACATATATTCCATTATTCTAAATTGATTTAAATTTACTTAAAAATTATAGTTGAAGATAGAGTGCCTCATTTGGAAGGGAAGGGGGTCTACAGAATATTTGCTTTTATAAAGGGGGTATTGGGTCCGAAATGATAGCTATGGCCATAAGTTAGCAACGTTTGCTAGGAACTGGGTTGATGTTAACTCTGCTAGTTCTGATGCATAGATCATAGTCCTTTGTAGATCTATGGTCTATTGTAGACTTTGTGTGTTAGGTGCAGCATTTATCACATTTTATGTACCGCATTATATATATGACATTCTGTAGCTTACCCTTCTAAATGAAAAGATAAAAGGACTATAGATGAGTAGGTTCTTAGTGAGCTGTTCCCCGCCCTCTCCCATTCCCACTAATTTGGTTAGAGATAGCCAATACAGAAGATTCTTTAAACATGTGGATGAGGATAGAAACTCAATCCTTAACCATTACACATTTTCAGGACTGACTTTAAATTAAATTTTAGGCTATCATTAGCAAGGTACCGCTATTCTCAGGTTTCTTTTATAGTCTCTTGTTTCGAAGACCTTTTCGTACTTCGGTCTTTGCTTAATTTCATTCAGAGGTAGAAAATATGGTAATTTTTAACACCTCCTTTGTAATTCTGCAAATACAAAGGAAGTTTTAAAAAGGCAGATTTAAAAGAAAAGAATTGATTTGATTCCAAAACTGGTATTAACATATTTTAATGCAGAGGAAAGATAAGGAGCAAGATGAATCTTAAGGTTATAAGAGGCCCATCAAATTGACCTACATGAGCTCACAGAAGTTACATGTTTCCTAAGGCCAAGGAACTGTTTCATGACCTTGAAGGGTATATTACTATTTCTATTTCAGTCAGTACATTTTCAAACATTGGAACTGCTCAGACTTGGTTCACTGCACAAACTAATCACTTAGAATGTTAAAGAGCATGACTTTGGCCTCCTGGAGACAGCTCTTCTGTGATTGAGCTCTCGTTTGCATGGCCTGTCTACCTTCCCTGTGAATTTTTTTTTTCTTGTTTTTTTTTTTTTTTTTTCCCCTTGTCAGCCTACATTGTGAATGCAACTGATAGAACAAACACCAACACCTAACACTGGAAATTCTCTCCTCTGAACTCATTTGAAACACATGCTGAGGTTCTCAATCGGCAAGTTTTATAAAATGTCAGAACGTTTTATTAGAGTTGGGAGTGATTGTTGGACTCATTATAATCACACAGGGAGCTTAAGAAAATACTAATGCCTCAGCCCCACCTTCAGAAATTCTGAATTAACTTGTCTGGGGAAGGCTGCAGGCCCCTATGTTTTGAAAAAGTTTTCCAAGCAATTTGAATGTCCAGCCAATTGGAGAACCACTGGGCTAGTCCCATTGGATCAGATAAAAACAGAAATTCATATAGGATTGGACATAGCAAAGGGCACAAAACTAGACATCAGAATAGCTGAGACTAAACACTGACGGCGCCGGCCCTCCCCGCCCCGCAGAGGCCCGCGCGGCCTCCCTCCGCCGCGGGGACCCGGGGTGGCAGCCGCCGCAACCCCCGTCCTTCCCGCGCCCCGCCGCCGCCGCCGCCGCCGCCCGCACTCACCTCAGGGGCGCAACCGGCACAGCCGGCCGTCGGCCTCGTTCCCGCCGAAGCGTCTCGGTGCGGTACTCACTGCGCGGGCCGGTTCTTCCCCGGCGGTCGCAGGGGGTTCAGGGATGGGGGGGCGGGGAACGGCCGTCACACGAGCAACGAACCGAAGCGCCGCCTGGTGGCATTTTCCACAGGCCGGCGCCACCGCAGCCGCCTTGGGTCCGCACAGCCCCCTGCCGGCCGCAGCTCTTGCTGTCTCGCCGAGCCGACAAGCCTCCGCGGAAACTGGAGGGAGCCGCAGCGCGAGTCGGAGGCTGGGCGGGGGTGTGCGCAGACTCTTTCCTCTTGGGACTGCGCGCATGCGCACCAGCGGGGCGGGGCACGGGCCCCTGCGTGGGGGCGGGACCCGCGGCCGCTGCGAGGGGGCCGGCCCCGCCCAGGGGCGCTGGTCCGGCTCAGCCAATCGCGAGCGCCGGGTACCTCTTGGCGCGGGCGATTTGAATGGTTCGCGGCCGCCGGAGGTGGCGGCAGGTGGGCACGCCGCTGCCCTTTTGGGAGCTTCTCTGAGATCGGGAGGGGAACCCGCCCCTCGTCCTTTCGCCGGAGCCCCACCCTCCCCAGGCCGCGGGACTGGCGAAAAAAAAAACAGCTGGGAAAGTAAAACAACACTGACTTCAGGATAACGGTTACCTCTTTGGATGCAAAGAAGGGAATGGGATAAAGGAAAGGTGAAAAAGAAACTTCAAGCATTTGTATATGATCTGATTTCTTAAAAGAAAGATTTTTAAATGCTAACGTTTTGCCACAATGCTTCAATGTTTTGAAGAAATAAAATGTTAATATGTAATTTTATTACATAAAAACCCAAAATATAGCCATGCATATGCACACAGATATGCATATTTTATATGTAAACATAAACAACATGATTCAATGAATAAAATGATAGAGATTTTCTTTATCATTGAGCTTTATTCTTTTCCTGAACTTACGGTTATTTCAGGTACTTCAGGGCTCCAGAGCTTGCCAGGAGACGCACATGTCCAAGAAGGCCAGTCCCCAGCAGGGAAGCAGGATGGAGCCCCAGGTGCAGGTAGGTCACGGCACGATGGGGGTACTGGGGATGGTCGAAGGCAGGCAGGGAGGCTCGGGCTCAGGCAACGGGGAGGGAAGCATCGGGGTGTATGTGGGGCACAGGTAGGCCAAGGCAGGATGCAGTGAGGGGCGCTGTGTGGGACCCAAGTAGGAAGGGAGGGGAGGGGTGCTTCAGGAGCCAGGGTCGGGCTATCCCCTCCCCCCACCTCCTGCCACCTCCCAAAGCAGCAGCTGAGTCCCTCCTGAGCTCCCTGTCGGACAGGCCCAGCTTTGGCATCTGCGTCCTTGCCCCAACTTGCTACACGGCTCCCCTCATCTGGAGCCCCCGGCCCACTTTTCTTTCCCACCACAGACTGAATGCATCTTTGGACATGTGGCTGGCTCTGGGATGAAATGTTTCCAGGGCACTTCATTGGCACTCTTAACTCGTGTCATAACGCACTGAATTGTTTTATAAGTACGTTTATAAATAGCTCATTCACAAGAATATCAAACTTCCTCACTCTTGGTCAACATTGACAGATTGTCATTTATCTTAGCATGTTATACATACTCCAGTTAAGTATTTTTCCCCCTTTGTCTGTGATCGTCTACAGATAAAACTGGCCTGCTAGTAGCTGAGAGTCCATCTCTGCCTTTGCTCTTTCATTTTTCCTGAACTTCCCGTGTGGGATAATTTCTCATATTGCTTTCCCTGATCCTAACTTACTTATTATAATTAAGCGGGGTGTAGGAATAGGAATATAGTATAGTTATGAATGTACAATAACATATATTCCATTATTCTAAATTGATTTAAATTTACTTAAAAATTATAGTTGAAGATAGAGTGCCTCATTTGGAAGGGAAGGGGGTCTACAGAATATTTGCTTTTATAAAGGGGGTATTGGGTCCGAAATGATAGCTATGGCCATAAGTTAGCAACGTTTGCTAGGAACTGGGTTGATGTTAACTCTGCTAGTTCTGATGCATAGATCATAGTCCTTTGTAGATCTATGGTCTATTGTAGACTTTGTGTGTTAGGTGCAGCATTTATCACATTTTATGTACCGCATTATATATATGACATTCTGTAGCTTACCCTTCTAAATGAAAAGATAAAAGGACTATAGATGAGTAGATTCTTAGTGAGCTGTTCCCCGCCCTCTCCCATTCCCACTAATTTGGTTAGAGATAGCCAATACAGAAGATTCTTTAAACATGTGGATGAGGATAGAAACTCAATCCTTAACCATTACACATTTTCAGGACTGACTTTAAATTAAATTTTAGGCTATCATTAGCAAGGTACCGCTATTCTCAGGTTTCTTTTATAGTCTCTTGTTTCGAAGACCTTTTCGTACTTCGGTCTTTGCTTAATTTCATTCAGAGGTAGAAAATATGGTAATTTTTAACACCTCCTTTGTAATTCTGCAAATACAAAGGAAGTTTTAAAAAGGCAGATTTAAAAGAAAAGAATTGATTTGATTCCAAAACTGGTATTAACATATTTTAATGCAGAGGAAAGATAAGGAGCAAGATGAATCTTAAGGTTATAAGAGGCCCATCAAATTGACCTACATGAGCTCACAGAAGTTACATGTTTCCTAAGGCCAAGGAACTGTTTCATGACCTTGAAGGGTATATTACTATTTCTATTTCAGTCAGTACATTTTCAAACATTGGAACTGCTCAGACTTGGTTCACTGCACAAACCAATCACTTAGAATGTTAAAGAGCATGACTTTGGCCTCCTGGAGACAGCTCTTCTGTGATTGAGCTCTCGTTTGCATGGCCTGTCTACCTTCCCTGTGAATTTTTTTTTTCTTGGTTTTTTTTTTTTTTTTTTTTTTTTTTTTTTTTTTTTTCCCCTTGTCAGCCTACATTGTGAATGCAACTGATAGAACAAACACCAACACCTAACACTGGAAATTCTCTCCTCTGAACTCATTTGAAACACATGCTGAGGTTCTCAATCGGCAAGTTTTATAAAATGTCAGAACGTTTTATTAGAGTTGGGAGTGATTGTTGGACTCATTATAATCACACAGGGAGCTTAAGAAAATACTAATGCCTCAGCCCCACCTTCAGAAATTCTGAATTAACTTGTCTGGGGAAGGCTGCAGGCCCCTATGTTTTGAAAAAGTTTTCCAAGCAATTTGAATGTCCAGCCAATTGGAGAACCACTGGGCTAGTCCCATTGGATCAGATAAAAACAGAAATTCATATAGGATTGGACATAGCAAAGGGCACAAAACTAGACATCAGAATAGCTGAGACTAAACACTGACGGCGCCGGCCCTCCCCGCCCCGCAGAGGCCCGCGCGGCCTCCCTCCGCCGCGGGGACCCGGGGTGGCAGCCGCCGCAACCCCCGTCCTTCCCGCGCCCCGCCGCCGCCGCCGCCGCCGCCCGCACTCACCTCAGGGGCGCAACCGGCACAGCCGGCCGTCGGCCTCGTTCCCGCCGAAGCGTCTCGGTGCGGTACTCACTGCGCGGGCCGGTTCTTCCCCGGCGGTCGCAGGGGGTTCAGGGATGGGGGGGCGGGGAACGGCCGTCACACGAGCAACGAACCGAAGCGCCGCCTGGTGGCATTTTCCACAGGCCGGCGCCACCGCAGCCGCCTTGGGTCCGCACAGCCCCCTGCCGGCCGCAGCTCTTGCTGTCTCGCCGAGCCGACAAGCCTCCGCGGAAACTGGAGGGAGCCGCAGCGCGAGTCGGAGGCTGGGCGGGGGTGTGCGCAGACTCTTTCCTCTTGGGACTGCGCGCATGCGCACCAGCGGGGCGGGGCACGGGCCCCTGCGTGGGGGCGGGACCCGCGGCCGCTGCGAGGGGGCCGGCCCCGCCCAGGGGCGCTGGTCCGGCTCAGCCAATCGCGAGCGCCGGGTACCTCTTGGCGCGGGCGATTTGAATGGTTCGCGGCCGCCGGAGGTGGCGGCAGGTGGGCACGCCGCTGCCCTTTTGGGAGCTTCTCTGAGATCGGGAGGGGAACCCGCCCCTCGTCCTTTCGCCGGAGCCCCACCCTCCCCAGGCCGCGGGACTGGCGAAAAAAAAAACAGCTGGGAAAGTAAAACAACACTGACTTCAGGATAACGGTTACCTCTTTGGATGCAAAGAAGGGAATGGGATAAAGGAAAGGTGAAAAAGAAACTTCAAGCATTTGTATATGATCTGATTTCTTAAAAGAAAGATTTTTAAATGCTAACGTTTTGCCACAATGCTTCAATGTTTTGAAGAAATAAAATGTTAATATGTAATTTTATTACATAAAAACCCAAAATATAGCCATGCATATGCACACAGATATGCATATTTTATATGTAAACATAAACAACATGATTCAATGAATAAAATGATAGAGATTTTCTTTATCATTGAGCTTTATTCTTTTCCTGAACTTACGGTTATTTCAGGTACTTCAGGGCTCCAGAGCTTGCCAGGAGACGCACATGTCCAAGAAGGCCAGTCCCCAGCAGGGAAGCAGGATGGAGCCCCAGGTGCAGGTAGGTCACGGCACGATGGGGGTACTGGGGATGGTCGAAGGCAGGCAGGGAGGCTCGGGCTCAGGCAACGGGGAGGGAAGCATCGGGGTGTATGTGGGGCACAGGTAGGCCAAGGCAGGATGCAGTGAGGGGCGCTGTGTGGGACCCAAGTAGGAAGGGAGGGGAGGGGTGCTTCAGGAGCCAGGGTCGGGCTATCCCCTCCCCCCACCTCCTGCCACCTCCCAAAGCAGCAGCTGAGTCCCTCCTGAGCTCCCTGTCGGACAGGCCCAGCTTTGGCATCTGCGTCCTTGCCCCAACTTGCTACACGGCTCCCCTCATCTGGAGCCCCCGGCCCACTTTTCTTTCCCACCACAGACTGAATGCATCTTTGGACATGTGGCTGGCTCTGGGATGAAATGTTTCCAGGGCACTTCATTGGCACTCTTAACTCGTGTCATAACGCACTGAATTGTTTTATAAGTACGTTTATAAATAGCTCATTCACAAGAATATCAAACTTCCTCACTCTTGGTCAACATTGACAGATTGTCATTTATCTTAGCATGTTATACATACTCCAGTTAAGTATTTTTCCCCCTTTGTCTGTGATCGTCTACAGATAAAACTGGCCTGCTAGTAGCTGAGAGTCCATCTCTGCCTTTGCTCTTTCATTTTTCCTGAACTTCCCGTGTGGGATAATTTCTCATATTGCTTTCCCTGATCCTAACTTACTTATTATAATTAAGCGGGGTGTAGGAATAGGAATATAGTATAGTTATGAATGTACAATAACATATATTCCATTATTCTAAATTGATTTAAATTTACTTAAAAATTATAGTTGAAGATAGAGTGCCTCATTTGGAAGGGAAGGGGGTCTACAGAATATTTGCTTTTATAAAGGGGGTATTGGGTCCGAAATGATAGCTATGGCCATAAGTTAGCAACGTTTGCTAGGAACTGGGTTGATGTTAACTCTGCTAGTTCTGATGCATAGATCATAGTCCTTTGTAGATCTATGGTCTATTGTAGACTTTGTGTGTTAGGTGCAGCATTTATCACATTTTATGTACCGCATTATATATATGACATTCTGTAGCTTACCCTTCTAAATGAAAAGATAAAAGGACTATAGATGAGTAGGTTCTTAGTGAGCTGTTCCCCGCCCTCTCCCATTCCCACTAATTTGGTTAGAGATAGCCAATACAGAAGATTCTTTAAACATGTGGATGAGGATAGAAACTCAATCCTTAACCATTACACATTTTCAGGACTGACTTTAAATTAAATTTTAGGCTATCATTAGCAAGGTACCGCTATTCTCAGGTTTCTTTTATAGTCTCTTGTTTCGAAGACCTTTTCGTACTTCGGTCTTTGCTTAATTTCATTCAGAGGTAGAAAATATGGTAATTTTTAACACCTCCTTTGTAATTCTGCAAATACAAAGGAAGTTTTAAAAAGGCAGATTTAAAAGAAAAGAATTGATTTGATTCCAAAACTGGTATTAACATATTTTAATGCAGAGGAAAGATAAGGAGCAAGATGAATCTTAAGGTTATAAGAGGCCCATCAAATTGACCTACATGAGCTCACAGAAGTTACATGTTTCCTAAGGCCAAGGAACTGTTTCATGACCTTGAAGGGTATATTACTATTTCTATTTCAGTCAGTACATTTTCAAACATTGGAACTGCTCAGACTTGGTTCACTGCACAAACTAATCACTTAGAATGTTAAAGAGCATGACTTTGGCCTCCTGGAGACAGCTCTTCTGTGATTGAGCTCTCGTTTGCATGGCCTGTCTACCTTCCCTGTGAATTTTTTTTTTCTTGTTTTTTTTTTTTTTTTTTCCCCTTGTCAGCCTACATTGTGAATGCAACTGATAGAACAAACACCAACACCTAACACTGGAAATTCTCTCCTCTGAACTCATTTGAAACACATGCTGAGGTTCTCAATCGGCAAGTTTTATAAAATGTCAGAACGTTTTATTAGAGTTGGGAGTGATTGTTGGACTCATTATAATCACACAGGGAGCTTAAGAAAATACTAATGCCTCAGCCCCACCTTCAGAAATTCTGAATTAACTTGTCTGGGGAAGGCTGCAGGCCCCTATGTTTTGAAAAAGTTTTCCAAGCAATTTGAATGTCCAGCCAATTGGAGAACCACTGGGCTAGTCCCATTGGATCAGATAAAAACAGAAATTCATATAGGATTGGACATAGCAAAGGGCACAAAACTAGACATCAGAATAGCTGAGACTAAACACTGACGGCGCCGGCCCTCCCCGCCCCGCAGAGGCCCGCGCGGCCTCCCTCCGCCGCGGGGACCCGGGGTGGCAGCCGCCGCAACCCCCGTCCTTCCCGCGCCCCGCCGCCGCCGCCGCCGCCGCCCGCACTCACCTCAGGGGCGCAACCGGCACAGCCGGCCGTCGGCCTCGTTGCCGCCGAAGCGTCTCGGTGCGGTTCTCACTGCGCGGGCCGGTTCTTCCCCGGCGGTCGCAGGGGGTTCAGGGATGGGGGGGCGGGGAACGGCCGTCACACGAGCAACGAACCGAAGCGCCGCCTGGTGGCATTTTCCACAGGCCGGCGCCACCGCAGCCGCCTTGGGTCCGCACAGCCCCCTGCCGGCCGCAGCTCTTGCTGTCTCGCCGAGCCGACAAGCCTCCGCGGAAACTGGAGGGAGCCGCAGCGCGAGTCGGAGGCTGGGCGGGGGTGTGCGCAGACTCTTTCCTCTTGGGACTGCGCGCATGCGCACCAGCGGGGCGGGGCACGGGCCCCTGCGTGGGGGCGGGACCCGCGGCCGCTGCGAGGGGGCCGGCCCCGCCCAGGGGCGCTGGTCCGGCTCAGCCAATCGCGAGCGCCGGGTACCTCTTGGCGCGGGCGATTTGAATGGTTCGCGGCCGCCGGAGGTGGCGGCAGGTGGGCACGCCGCTGCCCTTTTGGGAGCTTCTCTGAGATCGGGAGGGGAACCCGCCCCTCGTCCTTTCGCCGGAGCCCCACCCTCCCCAGGCCGCGGGACTGGCGAAAAAAAAAACAGCTGGGAAAGTAAAACAACACTGACTTCAGGATAACGGTTACCTCTTTGGATGCAAAGAAGGGAATGGGATAAAGGAAAGGTGAAAAAGAAACTTCAAGCATTTGTATATGATCTGATTTCTTAAAAGAAAGATTTTTAAATGCTAACGTTTTGCCACAATGCTTCAATGTTTTGAAGAAATAAAATGTTAATATGTAATTTTATTACATAAAAACCCAAAATATAGCCATGCATATGCACACAGATATGCATATTTTATATGTAAACATAAACAACATGATTCAATGAATAAAATGATAGAGATTTTCTTTATCATTGAGCTTTATTCTTTTCCTGAACTTACGGTTATTTCAGGTACTTCAGGGCTCCAGAGCTTGCCAGGAGACGCACATGTCCAAGAAGGCCAGTCCCCAGCAGGGAAGCAGGATGGAGCCCCAGGTGCAGGTAGGTCACGGCACGATGGGGGTACTGGGGATGGTCGAAGGCAGGCAGGGAGGCTCGGGCTCAGGCAACGGGGAGGGAAGCATCGGGGTGTATGTGGGGCACAGGTAGGCCAAGGCAGGATGCAGTGAGGGGCGCTGTGTGGGACCCAAGTAGGAAGGGAGGGGAGGGGTGCTTCAGGAGCCAGGGTCGGGCTATCCCCTCCCCCCACCTCCTGCCACCTCCCAAAGCAGCAGCTGAGTCCCTCCTGAGCTCCCTGTCGGACAGGCCCAGCTTTGGCATCTGCGTCCTTGCCCCAAGTTGCTACACGGCTCCCCTCATCTGGAGCCCCCGGCCCACTTTTCTTTCCCACCACAGACTGAATGCATCTTTGGACATGTGGCTGGCTCTGGGATGAAATGTTTCCAGGGCACTTCATTGGCACTCTTAACTCGTGTCATAACGCACTGAATTGTTTTATAAGTACGTTTATAAATAGCTCATTCACAAGAATATCAAACTTCCTCACTCTTGGTCAACATTGACAGATTGTCATTTATCTTAGCATGTTATACATACTCCAGTTAAGTATTTTTCCCCCTTTGTCTGTGATCGTCTACAGATAAAACTGGCCTGCTAGTAGCTGAGAGTCCATCTCTGCCTTTGCTCTTTCATTTTTCCTGAACTTCCCGTGTGGGATAATTTCTCATATTGCTTTCCCTGATCCTAACTTACTTATTATAATTAAGCGGGGTGTAGGAATAGGAATATAGTATAGTTATGAATGTACAATAACATATATTCCATTATTCTAAATTGATTTAAATTTACTTAAAAATTATAGTTGAAGATAGAGTGCCTCATTTGGAAGGGAAGGGGGTCTACAGAATATTTGCTTTTATAAAGGGGGTATTGGGTCCGAAATGATAGCTATGGCCATAAGTTAGCAACGTTTGCTAGGAACTGGGTTGATGTTAACTCTGCTAGTTCTGATGCATAGATCATAGTCCTTTGTAGATCTATGGTCTATTGTAGACTTTGTGTGTTAGGTGCAGCATTTATCACATTTTATGTACCGCATTATATATATGACATTCTGTAGCTTACCCTTCTAAATGAAAAGATAAAAGGACTATAGATGAGTAGATTCTTAGTGAGCTGTTCCCCGCCCTCTCCCATTCCCACTAATTTGGTTAGAGATAGCCAATACAGAAGATTCTTTAAACATGTGGATGAGGATAGAAACTCAATCCTTAACCATTACACATTTTCAGGACTGACTTTAAATTAAATTTTAGGCTATCATTAGCAAGGTACCGCTATTCTCAGGTTTCTTTTATAGTCTCTTGTTTCGAAGACCTTTTCGTACTTCGGTCTTTGCTTAATTTCATTCAGAGGTAGAAAATATGGTAATTTTTAACACCTCCTTTGTAATTCTGCAAATACAAAGGAAGTTTTAAAAAGGCAGATTTAAAAGAAAAGAATTGATTTGATTCCAAAACTGGTATTAACATATTTTAATGCAGAGGAAAGATAAGGAGCAAGATGAATCTTAAGGTTATAAGAGGCCCATCAAATTGACCTACATGAGCTCACAGAAGTTACATGTTTCCTAAGGCCAAGGAACTGTTTCATGACCTTGAAGGGTATATTACTATTTCTATTTCAGTCAGTACATTTTCAAACATTGGAACTGCTCAGACTTGGTTCACTGCACAAACCAATCACTTAGAATGTTAAAGAGCATGACTTTGGCCTCCTGGAGACAGCTCTTCTGTGATTGAGCTCTCGTTTGCATGGCCTGTCTACCTTCCCTGTGAATTTTTTTTTTCTTGGTTTTTTTTTTTTTTTTTTTTTTTTTTTTTTTTTTTCCCCTTGTCAGCCTACATTGTGAATGCAACTGATAGAACAAACACCAACACCTAACACTGGAAATTCTCTCCTCTGAACTCATTTGAAACACATGCTGAGGTTCTCAATCGGCAAGTTTTATAAAATGTCAGAACGTTTTATTAGAGTTGGGAGTGATTGTTGGACTCATTATAATCACACAGGGAGCTTAAGAAAATACTAATGCCTCAGCCCCACCTTCAGAAATTCTGAATTAACTTGTCTGGGGAAGGCTGCAGGCCCCTATGTTTTGAAAAAGTTTTCCAAGCAATTTGAATGTCCAGCCAATTGGAGAACCACTGGGCTAGTCCCATTGGATCAGATAAAAACAGAAATTCATATAGGATTGGACATAGCAAAGGGCACAAAACTAGACATCAGAATAGCTGAGACTAAACACTGACGGCGCCGGCCCTCCCCGCCCCGCAGAGGCCCGCGCGGCCTCCCTCCGCCGCGGGGACCCGGGGTGGCAGCCGCCGCAACCCCCGTCCTTCCCGCGCCCCGCCGCCGCCGCCGCCGCCGCCCGCACTCACCTCAGGGGCGCAACCGGCACAGCCGGCCGTCGGCCTCGTTCCCGCCGAAGCGTCTCGGTGCGGTACTCACTGCGCGGGCCGGTTCTTCCCCGGCGGTCGCAGGGGGTTCAGGGATGGGGGGGCGGGGAACGGCCGTCACACGAGCAACGAACCGAAGCGCCGCCTGGTGGCATTTTCCACAGGCCGGCGCCACCGCAGCCGCCTTGGGTCCGCACAGCCCCCTGCCGGCCGCAGCTCTTGCTGTCTCGCCGAGCCGACAAGCCTCCGCGGAAACTGGAGGGAGCCGCAGCGCGAGTCGGAGGCTGGGCGGGGGTGTGCGCAGACTCTTTCCTCTTGGGACTGCGCGCATGCGCACCAGCGGGGCGGGGCACGGGCCCCTGCGTGGGGGCGGGACCCGCGGCCGCTGCGAGGGGGCCGGCCCCGCCCAGGGGCGCTGGTCCGGCTCAGCCAATCGCGAGCGCCGGGTACCTCTTGGCGCGGGCGATTTGAATGGTTCGCGGCCGCCGGAGGTGGCGGCAGGTGGGCACGCCGCTGCCCTTTTGGGAGCTTCTCTGAGATCGGGAGGGGAACCCGCCCCTCGTCCTTTCGCCGGAGCCCCACCCTCCCCAGGCCGCGGGACTGGCGAAAAAAAAAACAGCTGGGAAAGTAAAACAACACTGACTTCAGGATAACGGTTACCTCTTTGGATGCAAAGAAGGGAATGGGATAAAGGAAAGGTGAAAAAGAAACTTCAAGCATTTGTATACGATCTGATTTCTGAAAAGAAAGATTTTTAAATGCTAACGTTTTGCCACAATGCGTCAATGTTTTAAAGAAATAAAATGTTAATATGTAATTTTATTACGTAAAAACCCAAAATATAGCCATGCATATGCACACAGATATGCATATTTTATATGTAAACATAAACAACATGATTCAATGAATAAAATGATAGAGATTTTCTTTATCATTGAGCTTTATTCTTTTCCTGAACTTAAGGTTATTTCAGGTACTTCAGGGCTCCAGAGCTTGCCAGGAGACGCACATGTCCAAGAAGGCCAGTCCCCAGCAGGGAAGCAGGATGGAGCCCCAGGTGCAGGTAGGTCACGGCACGATGGGGGTACTGGGGATGGTCGAAGGCAGGCAGGGAGGCTCGTGGTCAGGCAACGGGGAGGGAAGCATCGGGGTGTATGTGGGGCACAGGTAGGCCAAGGCAGGATGCAGTGAGGGGCGCTGTGTGGGACCCAAGTAGGAAGGGAGGGGAGGGGTGCTTCAGGAGCCAGGGTCGGGCTATCCCCTCCCCCCACCTCCTGCCACCTCCCAAAGCAGCAGCTGAGTCCCTCCTGAGCTCCCTGTCGGACAGGCCCAGCTTTGGCATCTGCGTCCTTGCCCCAAGTTGCTACACGGCTCCCCTCATCTGGAGCCCCCGGCCCACTTTTCTTTCCCACCACAGACTGAATGCATCTTTGGACATGTGGCTGGCTCTGGGATGAAATGTTTCCAGGGCACTTCATTGGCACTCTTAACTCGTGTCATAACACACTGAATTGTTTTATAAGTACGTTTAGAAATAGCTCATTCACAGGAATATCAAACTTCCTCACTCTTGGTCAACATTGACAGATTGTAATTTATCTTAGCATGTTATACATACTCCAGTTAAGTATTTTTCCCCCTTTGTCTGTGATCGTCTACAGAGAAAACTGGCCTGCTAGTAGCTGAGAGTCCATCTCTGCCTTTGCTCTTTCATTTTTCCTGAACTTCCCGTGTGGGATAATTTCTCATATTGCTTTCCCTGATCCTAACTTACTTATTATAATTAAGCGGGGTGTAGGAATAGGAATATAGTATAGTTATGAATGTACAATAACATATATTCCATTATTCTAAATTGATTTAAATTTACTTAAAAATTATAGTTGAAGATAGAGTGCCTCATTTGGAAGGGAAGGGGGTCTACAGAATATTTGCTTTTATAACGGGGGTATTGGGCCTGAAATGATAGCTATGGCCATAAGTTAGCAACGTTTGCTAGGAACTGGGTTGATGTTAACTCTGCTAGTTCTGATCCATAGATCATAGTCCTTTGTAGATCTATGGTCTATTGTAGACTTTGTGTGTTAGGTGCAGCATTTATCACATTTTATGTACCGCATTATATATATGACATTCAGTAGCTTACCCTTCTAAATGAAAAGATAAAAGGACTATAGATGAGTAGATTCTTAGTGAGCTGTTCCCCGCCCTCTCCCATTCCCACTAATTTGCTTAGAGATAGCCAATACAGAAGATTCCTTAAACATGTGGATGAGGATAGAAACTCAATCCTTAACCATTACACAGTTTCAGGACTGACTTTAAATTAAATTTTAGGCTATCATTAGCAGTGTACCGCTATTCTCAGGTTTCTTTTATAGTCTCTTGTTTCGATGACCTTTTCGTACTTCGGTCTTTGCTTAATTTCATTCAGAGGTAGAAAATACGGTAATTTTTAACAACTCCTTGGTAATTCTGCAAATACAAAGGAAGTTTTAAAAAGGCAGATTTAAAAAGAAAAGAATTGATTTGATTCCAAAGCTGGTATTAACATATTTTAATGCAGAGGAAATATAAGGAGCAAGATGAATCTTAAGGTTATAAGAGGCCCATCAAATTGACCTACATGAGCTCACAGAAGTTACACGTTTCCTAAGGCCAAGGAACTGTTTCATGACCTTGAAGGGTATATTAGTATTTCTATTCAAGTCATTACATTTTCAAACATTGCAACTGCTCAGATTTGGTTCACTGCACAAACCAATCACTTAGAATGTTAAAGAGCATGACTTTGGCCTCCTGGAGACAGCTCTTCTGTGATTGAGCTCTCGTTTGCATGGCCTGTCTACCTTCCCTGTGAATTTTTTTTTTCTTGGTTTTTTTTTTTTTTTTTTTTTTTTTTTTTTTTTTTTCCCCTTGTCAGCCTACATTGTGAATGCAACTGATAGAACAAACACCAACACCTAACACTGGAAATTCTCTCCTCTGAACTCATTTGAAACACATGCTGAGGTTCTCAATCGGCAAGTTTTATAAAATGTCAGAACGTTTTATTAGAGTTGGGAGTGATTGTTGGACTCATTATAATCACACAGGGAGCTTAAGAAAATACTAATGCCTCAGCCCCACCTTCAGAAATTCTGAATTAACTTGTCTGGGGAAGGCTGCAGGCCCCTATGTTTTGAAAAAGTTTTCCAAGCAATTTGAATGTCCAGCCAATTGGAGAACCACTGGGCTAGTCCCATTGGATCAGATAAAAACAGAAATTCATATAGGATTGGACATAGCAAAGGGCACAAAACTAGACATCAGAATAGCTGAGACTAAACACTGACGGCGCCGGCCCTCCCCGCCCCGCAGAGGCCCGCGCGGCCTCCCTCCGCCGCGGGGACCCGGGGTGGCAGCCGCCGCAACCCCCGTCCTTCCCGCGCCCCGCCGCCGCCGCCGCCGCCGCCCGCACTCACCTCAGGGGCGCAACCGGCACAGCCGGCCGTCGGCCTCGTTCCCGCCGAAGCGTCTCGGTGCGGTACTCACTGCGCGGGCCGGTTCTTCCCCGGCGGTCGCAGGGGGTTCAGGGATGGGGGGGCGGGGAACGGCCGTCACACGAGCAACGAACCGAAGCGCCGCCTGGTGGCATTTTCCACAGGCCGGCGCCACCGCAGCCGCCTTGGGTCCGCACAGCCCCCTGCCGGCCGCAGCTCTTGCTGTCTCGCCGAGCCGACAAGCCTCCGCGGACAAGGGAGGGAGCCGCGGCGCGAGTCGGAGGCCGGGCGGGGGTGTGCGCAGACTCTTTCCTCTGGGGACTGCGCGCATGCGCACCAGCGGGGCGGGACCCGCGGACCCTGCGTGGGGGCGGGACCCGCGGCCGCTGCGAGGGGGCCGGCCCCGCCCAGGGGCGCTGGTCCGGCTCAGCCAATCGCGAGCGCCGGGTACCTCTTGGCGCGGGCGATTTGAATGGTTCGCGGCCGCCCGAGGTGGCGGCAGGTGGGCACGCCGCTGCCCTTTTGGGAGCTTCTCTGAGATCGGGAGGGGAACCCGCCCCTCGTCCTTTCGCCGGAGCCCCACCCTCCCCAGGCCGCGGGACTGGCGAAAAAAAAAAACAGCTGGGAAAGTAAAACAACACTGACTTCAGGATAACGGTTACCTCTTTGGATGCAAAGAAGGGAATGGGATAAAGGAAAGGTGAAAAAGAAACTTCAAGCATTTGTATACGATCTGATTTCTGAAAAGAAAGATTTTTAAATGCTAACGTTTTGCCACAATGCGTCAATGTTTTAAAGAAATAAAATGTTAATATGTAATTTTATTACGTAAAAACCCAAAATATAGCCATGCATATGCACACAGATATGCATATTTTATATGTAAACATAAACAACATGATTCAATGAATAAAATGATAGAGATTTTCTTTATCATTGAGCTTTATTCTTTTCCTGAACTTAAGGTTATTTCAGGTACTTCAGGGCTCCAGAGCTTGCCAGGAGACGCACATGTCCAAGAAGGCCAGTCCCCAGCAGGGAAGCAGGATGGAGCCCCAGGTGCAGGTAGGTCACGGCACGATGGGGGTACTGGGGATGGTCGAAGGCAGGCAGGGAGGCTCGTGGTCAGGCAACGGGGAGGGAAGCATCGGGGTGTATGTGGGGCACAGGTAGGCCAAGGCAGGATGCAGTGAGGGGCGCTGTGTGGGACCCAAGTAGGAAGGGAGGGGAGGGGTGCTTCAGGAGCCAGGGTCGGGCTATCCCCTCCCCCCACCTCCTGCCACCTCCCAAAGCAGCAGCTGAGTCCCTCCTGAGCTCCCTGTCGGACAGGCCCAGCTTTGGCATCTGCGTCCTTGCCCCAACTTGCTACACGGCTCCCCTCATCTGGAGCCCCCGGCCCACTTTTCTTTCCCACCACAGACTGAATGCATCTTTGGACATGTGGCTGGCTCTGGGATGAAATGTTTCCAGGGCACTTCATTGGCACTCTTAACTCGTGTCATAACACACTGAATTGTTTTATAAGTACGTTTATAAATAGCTCATTCACAGGAATATCAAACTTCCTCACTCTTGGTCAACATTGACAGATTGTAATTTATCTTAGCATGTTATACATACTCCAGTTAAGTATTTTTCCCCCTTTGTCTGTGATCGTCTACAGAGAAAACTGGCCTGCTAGTAGCTGAGAGTCCATCTCTGCCTTTGCTCTTTCATTTTTCCTGAACTTCCCGTGTGGGATAATTTCTCATATTGCTTTCCCTGATCCTAACTTACTTATTATAATTAAGCGGGGTGTAGGAATAGGAATATAGTATAGTTATGAATGTACAATAACATATATTCCATTATTCTAAATTGATTTAAATTTACTTAAAAATTATAGTTGAAGATAGAGTGCCTCATTTGGAAGGGAAGGGGGTCTACAGAATATTTGCTTTTATAACGGGGGTATTGGGCCTGAAATGATAGCTATGGCCATAAGTTAGCAACGTTTGCTAGGAACTGGGTTGATGTTAACTCTGCTAGTTCTGATCCATAGATCATAGTCCTTTGTAGATCTATGGTCTATTGTAGACTTTGTGTGTTAGGTGCAGCATTTATCACATTTTATGTACCGCATTATATATATGACATTCAGTAGCTTACCCTTCTAAATGAAAAGATAAAAGGACTATAGATGAGTAGATTCTTAGTGAGCTGTTCCCCGCCCTCTCCCATTCCCACTAATTTGCTTAGAGATAGCCAATACAGAAGATTCCTTAAACATGTGGATGAGGATAGAAACTCAATCCTTAACCATTACACAGTTTCAGGACTGACTTTAAATTAAATTTTAGGCTATCATTAGCAGTGTACCGCTATTCTCAGGTTTCTTTTATAGTCTCTTGTTTCGATGACCTTTTCGTACTTCGGTCTTTGCTTAATTTCATTCAGAGGTAGAAAATACGGTAATTTTTAACAACTCCTTGGTAATTCTGCAAATACAAAGGAAGTTTTAAAAAGGCAGATTTAAAAAGAAAAGAATTGATTTGATTCCAAAGCTGGTATTAACATATTTTAATGCAGAGGAAAGATAAGGAGCAAGATGAATCTTAAGGTTATAAGAGGCCCATCAAATTGACCTACATGAGCTCACAGAAGTTACACGTTTCCTAAGGCCAAGGAACTGTTTCATGACCTTGAAGGGTATATTAGTATTTCTATTCAAGTCATTACATTTTCAAACATTGGAACTGCTCAGATTTGGTTCACTGCACAAACCAATCACTTAGAATGTTAAAGAGCATGACTTTGGTCTCCTGGAGACAGCTCTTCTGTGATTGAGCTCTCCTTTGCACGGCCTGTCTACCTTCCCTTTGAATTTTTTTTTCTTGTTGTTGTTGTTTTTTTTTTTTTTTCCCCTTGTCAGCCTACATTGTGAATGCAACTGATAGAACAAACACCAACACCTAACACTGGAAACTCTCTCCTCTGAACTCATTTGAAACACATGCTGAGGTTCTCAATCGGCAAGTTTTATAAAATGTCAGAACGTTTTATTAGAGTTGGGAGTGATTGTTGGACTCATTATAATCACACAGGGAGCTTAAGAAAATACTAATGCCTCAGCCCCACCTTCAGAAATTCTGAATTAACTTGTCTGGGGAAGGCTGCAGGCCCCTATGTTTTTAAAAAGTTTTCCAAGCAATTTGAATGTCCAGCCAATTGGAGAACCACTGGGCTAGTCCCATGCGATCAGATAAAAACAGAAATTCATATAGGATTGGACATAGCAAAGGGCACAAAACTAGACATCAGAATAGCTGAGACTAAACACTGACGGCGCCGGCCCTCCCCGCCCCGCAGAGGCCCGCGCGGCCTCCCTCCGCCGCGGGGACCCGGGGTGGCAGCCGCCGCAACCCCCGTCCTTCCCGCGCCCCGCGCCCCGCGCCCTGCCGCCGCCGCCGCCGCCGCCGCCGCCGCCGCCGCCGCCGCCGCAGCCCGCACTCACCTCAGGGGCGCAACCGGCACAGCCGGCCGTCGGCCTCGTTCCCGCCGAAGCATCTCGGTGCGGTACTCACTGCGCGGGCCGGTTCTTCCCCGGCGGTCGCAGGGGGTTCAGGGATGGGGGGGCGGGGAACGGCCGTCACACGAGCAACGAACCGAAGCGCCGCCTGGTGGCATTTTCCACAGGCCGGCGCCACCGCAGCCGCCTTGGGTCCGCACAGCCCCCTGCCGGCCGCAGCTCTTGCTGTCTCGCCGAGCCGACAAGCCTCCGCGGACAAGGGAGGGAGCCGCGGCGCGAGTCGGAGGCCGGGCGGGGGTGTGCGCAGACTCTTTCCTCTGGGGACTGCGCGCATGCGCACCAGCGGGGCGGGACCCGCGGACCCTGCGTGGGGGCGGGACCCGCGGCCGCTGCGAGGGGGCCGGCCCCGCCCAGGGGCGCTGGTCCGGCTCAGCCAATCGCGAGCGCCGGGTACCTCTTGGCGCGGGCGATTTGAATGGTTCGCGGCCGCCCGAGGTGGCGGCAGGTGGGCACGCCGCTGCCCTTTTGGGAGCTTCTCTGAGATCGGGAGGGGAACCCGCCCCTCGTCCTTTCGCCGGAGCCCCACCCTCCCCAGGCCGCGGGACTGGCGAAAAAAAAAAACAGCTGGGAAAGTAAAACAACACTGACTTCAGGATAACGGTTACCTCTTTGGATGCAAAGAAGGGAATGGGATAAAGGAAAGGTGAAAAAGAAACTTCAAGCATTTGTATACGATCTGATTTCTGAAAAGAAAGATTTTTAAATGCTAACGTTTTGCCACAATGCGTCAATGTTTTAAAGAAATAAAATGTTAATATGTAATTTTATTACATAAAAACCCAAAATATAGCCATGCATATGCACACAGATATGCATATTTTATATGTAAACATAAACAACATGATTCAATGAATAAAATGATAGAGATTTTCTTTATCATTGAGCTTTATTCTTTTCCTGAACTTAAGGTTATTTCAGGTACTTCAGGGCTCCAGAGCTTGCCAGGAGACGCACATGTCCAAGAAGGCCAGTCCCCAGCAGGGAAGCAGGATGGAGCCCCAGGTGCAGGTAGGTCACGGCACGATGGGGGTACTGGGGATGGTCGAAGGCAGGCAGGGAGGCTCGGGCTCAGGCAACGGGGAGGGAAGCATCGGGGTGTATGTGGGGCACAGGTAGGCCAAGGCAGGATGCAGTGAGGGGCGCTGTGTGGGACCCAAGTAGGAAGGGAGGGGAGGGGTGCTTCAGGAGCCAGGGTCGGGCTATCCCCTCCCCCCACCTCCTGCCACCTCCCAAAGCAGCAGCTGAGTCCCTCCTGAGCTCCCTGTCGGACAGGCCCAGCTTTGGCATCTGCGTCCTTGCCCCAAGTTGCTACACGGCTCCCCTCATCTGGAGCCCCCGGCCCACTTTTCTTTCCCACCACAGACTGAATGCATCTTTGGACATGTGGCTGGCTCTGGGATGAAATGTTTCCAGGGCACTTCATTGGCACTCTTAACTCGTGTCATAACACACTGAATTGTTTTATAAGTACGTTTATAAATAGCTCATTCACAGGAATATCAAACTTCCTCACTCTTGGTCAACATTGACAGATTGTAATTTATCTTAGCATGTTATACATACTCCAGTTAAGTATTTTTCCCCCTTTGTCTGTGATCGTCTACAGAGAAAACTGGCCTGCTAGTAGCTGAGAGTCCATCTCTGCCTTTGCTCTTTCATTTTTCCTGAACTTCCCGTGTGGGATAATTTCTCATATTGCTTTCCCTGATCCTAACTTACTTATTATAATTAAGCGGGGTGTAGGAATAGGAATATAGTATAGTTATGAATGTACAATAACATATATTCCATTATTCTAAATTGATTTAAATTTACTTAAAAATTATAGTTGAAGATAGAGTGCCTCATTTGGAAGGGAAGGGGGTCTACAGAATATTTGCTTTTATAACGGGGGTATTGGGCCTGAAATGATAGCTATGGCCATAAGTTAGCAACGTTTGCTAGGAACTGGGTTGATGTTAACTCTGCTAGTTCTGATCCATAGATCATAGTCCTTTGTAGATCTATGGTCTATTGTAGACTTTGTGTGTTAGGTGCAGCATTTATCACATTTTATGTACCGCATTATATATATGACATTCAGTAGCTTACCCTTCTAAATGAAAAGATAAAAGGACTATAGATGAGTAGATTCTTAGTGAGCTGTTCCCCGCCCTCTCCCATTCCCACTAATTTGCTTAGAGATAGCCAATACAGAAGATTCCTTAAACATGTGGATGAGGATAGAAACTCAATCCTTAACCATTACACAGTTTCAGGACTGACTTTAAATTAAATTTTAGGCTATCATTAGCAGTGTACCGCTATTCTCAGGTTTCTTTTATAGTCTCTTGTTTCGATGACCTTTTCGTACTTCGGTCTTTGCTTAATTTCATTCAGAGGTAGAAAATACGGTAATTTTTAACAACTCCTTGGTAATTCTGCAAATACAAAGGAAGTTTTAAAAAGGCAGATTTAAAAAGAAAAGAATTGATTTGATTCCAAAGCTGGTATTAACATATTTTAATGCAGAGGAAAGATAAGGAGCAAGATGAATCTTAAGGTTATAAGAGGCCCATCAAATTGACCTACATGAGCTCACAGAAGTTACACGTTTCCTAAGGCCAAGGAACTGTTTCATGACCTTGAAGGGTATATTAGTATTTCTATTCAAGTCATTACATTTTCAAACATTGGAACTGCTCAGATTTGGTTCACTGCACAAACCAATCACTTAGAATGTTAAAGAGCATGACTTTGGTCTCCTGGAGACAGCTCTTCTGTGATTGAGCTCTCCTTTGCACGGCCTGTCTACCTTCCCTTTGAATTTTTTTTTCTTGTTGTTGTTGTTTTTTTTTTTTTTTCCCCTTGTCAGCCTACATTGTGAATGCAACTGATAGAACAAACACCAACACCTAACACTGGAAACTCTCTCCTCTGAACTCATTTGAAACACATGCTGAGGTTCTCAATCGGCAAGTTTTATAAAATGTCAGAACGTTTTATTAGAGTTGGGAGTGATTGTTGGACTCATTATAATCACACAGGGAGCTTAAGAAAATACTAATGCCTCAGCCCCACCTTCAGAAATTCTGAATTAACTTGTCTGGGGAAGGCTGCAGGCCCCTATGTTTTTAAAAAGTTTTCCAAGCAATTTGAATGTCCAGCCAATTGGAGAACCACTGGGCTAGTCCCATGCGATCAGATAAAAACAGAAATTCATATAGGATTGGACATAGCAAAGGGCACAAAACTAGACATCAGAATAGCTGAGACTAAACACTGACGGCGCCGGCCCTCCCCGCCCCGCAGAGGCCCGCGCGGCCTCCCTCCGCCGCGGGGACCCGGGGTGGCAGCCGCCGCAACCCCCGTCCTTCCCGCGCCCCGCGCCCCGCGCCCTGCCGCCGCCGCCGCCGCCGCCGCCGCCGCCGCCGCCGCCGCCGCAGCCCGCACTCACCTCAGGGGCGCAACCGGCACAGCCGGCCGTCGGCCTCGTTCCCGCCGAAGCATCTCGGTGCGGTACTCACTGCGCGGGCCGGTTCTTCCCCGGCGGTCGCAGGGGGTTCAGGGATGGGGGGGCGGGGAACGGCCGTCACACGAGCAACGAACCGAAGCGCCGCCTGGTGGCATTTTCCACAGGCCGGCGCCACCGCAGCCGCCTTGGGTCCGCACAGCCCCCTGCCGGCCGCAGCTCTTGCTGTCTCGCCGAGCCGACAAGCCTCCGCGGACAAGGGAGGGAGCCGCGGCGCGAGTCGGAGGCCGGGCGGGGGTGTGCGCAGACTCTTTCCTCTGGGGACTGCGCGCATGCGCACCAGCGGGGCGGGACCCGCGGACCCTGCGTGGGGGCGGGACCCGCGGCCGCTGCGAGGGGGCCGGCCCCGCCCAGGGGCGCTGGTCCGGCTCAGCCAATCGCGAGCGCCGGGTACCTCTTGGCGCGGGCGATTTGAATGGTTCGCGGCCGCCCGAGGTGGCGGCAGGTGGGCACGCCGCTGCCCTTTTGGGAGCTTCTCTGAGATCGGGAGGGGAACCCGCCCCTCGTCCTTTCGCCGGAGCCCCACCCTCCCCAGGCCGCGGGACTGGCGAAAAAAAAAAACAGCTGGGAAAGTAAAACAACACTGACTTCAGGATAACGGTTACCTCTTTGGATGCAAAGAAGGGAATGGGATAAAGGAAAGGTGAAAAAGAAACTTCAAGCATTTGTATACGATCTGATTTCTGAAAAGAAAGATTTTTAAATGCTAACGTTTTGCCACAATGCGTCAATGTTTTAAAGAAATAAAATGTTAATATGTAATTTTATTACATAAAAACCCAAAATATAGCCATGCATATGCACACAGATATGCATATTTTATATGTAAACATAAACAACATGATTCAATGAATAAAATGATAGAGATTTTCTTTATCATTGAGCTTTATTCTTTTCCTGAACTTAAGGTTATTTCAGGTACTTCAGGGCTCCAGAGCTTGCCAGGAGACGCACATGTCCAAGAAGGCCAGTCCCCAGCAGGGAAGCAGGATGGAGCCCCAGGTGCAGGTAGGTCACGGCACGATGGGGGTACTGGGGATGGTCGAAGGCAGGCAGGGAGGCTCGGGCTCAGGCAACGGGGAGGGAAGCATCGGGGTGTATGTGGGGCACAGGTAGGCCAAGGCAGGATGCAGTGAGGGGCGCTGTGTGGGACCCAAGTAGGAAGGGAGGGGAGGGGTGCTTCAGGAGCCAGGGTCGGGCTATCCCCTCCCCCCACCTCCTGCCACCTCCCAAAGCAGCAGCTGAGTCCCTCCTGAGCTCCCTGTCGGACAGGCCCAGCTTTGGCATCTGCGTCCTTGCCCCAAGTTGCTACACGGCTCCCCTCATCTGGAGCCCCCGGCCCACTTTTCTTTCCCACCACAGACTGAATGCATCTTTGGACATGTGGCTGGCTCTGGGATGAAATGTTTCCAGGGCACTTCATTGGCACTCTTAACTCGTGTCATAACACACTGAATTGTTTTATAAGTACGTTTATAAATAGCTCATTCACAGGAATATCAAACTTCCTCACTCTTGGTCAACATTGACAGATTGTAATTTATCTTAGCATGTTATACATACTCCAGTTAAGTATTTTTCCCCCTTTGTCTGTGATCGTCTACAGAGAAAACTGGCCTGCTAGTAGCTGAGAGTCCATCTCTGCCTTTGCTCTTTCATTTTTCCTGAACTTCCCGTGTGGGATAATTTCTCATATTGCTTTCCCTGATCCTAACTTACTTATTATAATTAAGCGGGGTGTAGGAATAGGAATATAGTATAGTTATGAATGTACAATAACATATATTCCATTATTCTAAATTGATTTAAATTTACTTAAAAATTATAGTTGAAGATAGAGTGCCTCATTTGGAAGGGAAGGGGGTCTACAGAATATTTGCTTTTATAACGGGGGTATTGGGCCTGAAATGATAGCTATGGCCATAAGTTAGCAACGTTTGCTAGGAACTGGGTTGATGTTAACTCTGCTAGTTCTGATCCATAGATCATAGTCCTTTGTAGATCTATGGTCTATTGTAGACTTTGTGTGTTAGGTGCAGCATTTATCACATTTTATGTACCGCATTATATATATGACATTCAGTAGCTTACCCTTCTAAATGAAAAGATAAAAGGACTATAGATGAGTAGATTCTTAGTGAGCTGTTCCCCGCCCTCTCCCATTCCCACTAATTTGCTTAGAGATAGCCAATACAGAAGATTCCTTAAACATGTGGATGAGGATAGAAACTCAATCCTTAACCATTACACAGTTTCAGGACTGACTTTAAATTAAATTTTAGGCTATCATTAGCAGTGTACCGCTATTCTCAGGTTTCTTTTATAGTCTCTTGTTTCGATGACCTTTTCGTACTTCGGTCTTTGCTTAATTTCATTCAGAGGTAGAAAATACGGTAATTTTTAACAACTCCTTGGTAATTCTGCAAATACAAAGGAAGTTTTAAAAAGGCAGATTTAAAAAGAAAAGAATTGATTTGATTCCAAAGCTGGTATTAACATATTTTAATGCAGAGGAAAGATAAGGAGCAAGATGAATCTTAAGGTTATAAGAGGCCCATCAAATTGACCTACATGAGCTCACAGAAGTTACACGTTTCCTAAGGCCAAGGAACTGTTTCATGACCTTGAAGGGTATATTAGTATTTCTATTCAAGTCATTACATTTTCAAACATTGGAACTGCTCAGATTTGGTTCACTGCACAAACCAATCACTTAGAATGTTAAAGAGCATGACTTTGGTCTCCTGGAGACAGCTCTTCTGTGATTGAGCTCTCCTTTGCACGGCCTGTCTACCTTCCCTTTGAATTTTTTTTTCTTGTTGTTGTTGTTTTTTTTTTTTTTTCCCCTTGTCAGCCTACATTGTGAATGCAACTGATAGAACAAACACCAACACCTAACACTGGAAACTCTCTCCTCTGAACTCATTTGAAACACATGCTGAGGTTCTCAATCGGCAAGTTTTATAAAATGTCAGAACGTTTTATTAGAGTTGGGAGTGATTGTTGGACTCATTATAATCACACAGGGAGCTTAAGAAAATACTAATGCCTCAGCCCCACCTTCAGAAATTCTGAATTAACTTGTCTGGGGAAGGCTGCAGGCCCCTATGTTTTTAAAAAGTTTTCCAAGCAATTTGAATGTCCAGCCAATTGGAGAACCACTGGGCTAGTCCCATGCGATCAGATAAAAACAGAAATTCATATAGGATTGGACATAGCAAAGGGCACAAAACTAGACATCAGAATAGCTGAGACTAAACACTGACGGCGCCGGCCCTCCCCGCCCCGCAGAGGCCCGCGCGGCCTCCCTCCGCCGCGGGGACCCGGGGTGGCAGCCGCCGCAACCCCCGTCCTTCCCGCGCCCCGCGCCCTGCCGCCGCCGCCGCCGCCGCCGCCGCCGCCGCCCGCACTCACCTCAGGGGCGCAACCGGCACAGCCGGCCGGCGGCCTCGTTGCCGCCGAAGCGTCTCGGTGCGGTACTCACTGCGCGGGCCGGTTCTTCCCCGGCGGTCGCAGGGGGTTCAGGGATGGGGGGGCGGGGAACGGCCGTCACAGGAGCAACGAACCGAAGCGCCGCCTGGTGGCATTTTCCACAGGCCGGCGCCACCGCAGCCGCCTTGGGTCCGCACAGCCCCCTGCCGGCCGCAGCTCTTGCTGTCTCGCCGAGCCGACAAGCCTCCGCGGACAGGGGAGGGAGCCGCGGCGCGAGTCGGAGGCCGAGCGGGGGTGTGCGCAGACTCTTTCCTCTTGGGACTGCGCGCATGCGCACCAGCGGGGCGGGACCCGCGGCCCCTGCGTGGGGGCGGGACCCGCGGCCGCTGCGAGGGGGCCGGCCCCGCCCAGGGGCGCTGGCCCGGCTCAGCCAATCGCGAGCGCCGGGTACCTCTTGGCGCGGGCGATTTGAATGGTTCGCGGCCGCCGGAGGTGGCGGCAGGTGGGCACGCCGCTGCCCTTTTGGGAGCTTCTCTGAGATCGGGAGGGGAACCCGCCCCTCGTCCTTTCGCCGGAGCCCCACCCTCCCCAGGCCGCGGGACTGGCGAAAAAAAAAACAGCTGGGAAAGTAAAACAACACTGACTTCAGGATAACGGTTACCTCTTTGGATGCAAAGAAGGGAATGGGATAAAGGAAAGGTGAAAAAGAAACTTCAAGCATTTGTATATGATCTGATTTCTTAAAAGAAAGATTTTTAAATGCTAACGTTTTGCCACAATGCTTCAATGTTTTGAAGAAATAAAATGTTAATATGTAATTTTATTACATAAAAACCCAAAATATAGCCATGCATATGCACACAGATATGCATATTTTATATGTAAACATAAACAACATGATTCAATGAATAAAATGATAGAGATTTTCTTTATCATTGAGCTTTATTCTTTTCCTGAACTTACGGTTATTTCAGGTACTTCAGGGCTCCAGAGCTTGCCAGGAGACGCACATGTCCAAGAAGGCCAGTCCCCAGCAGGGAAGCAGGATGGAGCCCCAGGTGCAGGTAGGTCACGGCACGATGGGGGTACTGGGGATGGTCGAAGGCAGGCAGGGAGGCTCGGGGTCAGGCAACGGGGAGGGAAGCATCGGGGTGTATGTGGGGCACAGGTAGGCCAAGGCAGGATGCAGTGAGGGGCGCTGTGTGGGACCCAAGTAGGAAGGGAGGGGAGGGGTGCTTCAGGAGCCAGGGTCGGGCTATCCCCTCCCCCCACCTCCTGCCACCTCCCAAAGCAGCAGCTGAGTCCCTCCTGAGCTCCCTGTCGGACAGGCCCAGCTTTGGCATCTGCGTCCTTGCCCCAACTTGCTACACGGCTCCCCTCATCTGGAGCCCCCGGCCCACTTTTCTTTCCCACCACAGACTGAATGCATCTTTGGACATGTGGCTGGCTCTGGGATGAAATGTTTCCAGGGCACTTCATTGGCACTCTTAACTCGTGTCATAACGCACTGAATTGTTTTATAAGTACGTTTATAAATAGCTCATTCACAAGAATATCAAACTTCCTCACTCTTGGTCAACATTGACAGATTGTCATTTATCTTAGCATGTTATACATACTCCAGTTAAGTATTTTTCCCCCTTTGTCTGTGATCGTCTACAGATAAAACTGGCCTGCTAGTAGCTGAGAGTCCATCTCTGCCTTTGCTCTTTCATTTTTCCTGAACTTCCCGTGTGGGATAATTTCTCATATTGCTTTCCCTGATCCTAACTTACTTATTATAATTAAGCGGGGTGTAGGAATAGGAATATAGTATAGTTATGAATGTACAATAACATATATTCCATTATTCTAAATTGATTTAAATTTACTTAAAAATTATAGTTGAAGATAGAGTGCCTCATTTGGAAGGGAAGGGGGTCTACAGAATATTTGCTTTTATAAAGGGGGTATTGGGTCCGAAATGATAGCTATGGCCATAAGTTAGCAACGTTTGCTAGGAACTGGGTTGATGTTAACTCTGCTAGTTCTGATGCATAGATCATAGTCCTTTGTAGATCTATGGTCTATTGTAGACTTTGTGTGTTAGGTGCAGCATTTATCACATTTTATGTACCGCATTATATATATGACATTCTGTAGCTTACCCTTCTAAATGAAAAGATAAAAGGACTATAGATGAGTAGATTCTTAGTGAGCTGTTCCCCGCCCTCTCCCATTCCCACTAATTTGGTTAGAGATAGCCAATACAGAAGATTCTTTAAACATGTGGATGAGGATAGAAACTCAATCCTTAACCATTACACATTTTCAGGACTGACTTTAAATTAAATTTTAGGCTATCATTAGCAAGGTACCGCTATTCTCAGGTTTCTTTTATAGTCTCTTGTTTCGAAGACCTTTTCGTACTTCGGTCTTTGCTTAATTTCATTCAGAGGTAGAAAATATGGTAATTTTTAACACCTCCTTTGTAATTCTGCAAATACAAAGGAAGTTTTAAAAAGGCAGATTTAAAAGAAAAGAATTGATTTGATTCCAAAACTGGTATTAACATATTTTAATGCAGAGGAAAGATAAGGAGCAAGATGAATCTTAAGGTTATAAGAGGCCCATCAAATTGACCTACATGAGCTCACAGAAGTTACATGTTTCCTAAGGCCAAGGAACTGTTTCATGACCTTGAAGGGTATATTACTATTTCTATTTCAGTCAGTACATTTTCAAACATTGGAACTGCTCAGACTTGGTTCACTGCACAAACCAATCACTTAGAATGTTAAAGAGCATGACTTTGGCCTCCTGGAGACAGCTCTTCTGTGATTGAGCTCTCGTTTGCATGGCCTGTCTACCTTCCCTGTGAATTTTTTTTTTCTTGGTTTTTTTTTTTTTTTTTTTTTTTTTTTTTTTTTTTTTTTCCCCTTGTCAGCCTACATTGTGAATGCAACTGATAGAACAAACACCAACACCTAACACTGGAAATTCTCTCCTCTGAACTCATTTGAAACACATGCTGAGGTTCTCAATCGGCAAGTTTTATAAAATGTCAGAACGTTTTATTAGAGTTGGGAGTGATTGTTGGACTCATTATAATCACACAGGGAGCTTAAGAAAATACTAATGCCTCAGCCCCACCTTCAGAAATTCTGAATTAACTTGTCTGGGGAAGGCTGCAGGCCCCTATGTTTTGAAAAAGTTTTCCAAGCAATTTGAATGTCCAGCCAATTGGAGAACCACTGGGCTAGTCCCATGCGATCAGATAAAAACAGAAATTCATATAGGATTGGACATAGCAAAGGGCACAAAACTAGACATCAGAATAGCTGAGACTAAACACTGACGGCGCCGGCCCTCCCCGCCCCGCAGAGGCCCGCGCGGCCTCCCTCCGCCGCGGGGACCCGGGGTGGCAGCCGCCGCAACCCCCGTCCTTCCCGCGCCCCGCCGCCGCCGCCGCCGCCGCCCGCACTCACCTCAGGGGCGCAACCGGCACAGCCGGCCGTCGGCCTCGTTCCCGCCGAAGCGTCTCGGTGCGGTACTCACTGCGCGGGCCGGTTCTTCCCCGGCGGTCGCAGGGGGTTCAGGGATGGGGGGGCGGGGAACGGCCGTCACACGAGCAACGAACCGAAGCGCCGCCTGGTGGCATTTTCCACAGGCCGGCGCCACCGCAGCCGCCTTGGGTCCGCACAGCCCCCTGCCGGCCGCAGCTCTTGCTGTCTCGCCGAGCCGACAAGCCTCCGCGGAAACTGGAGGGAGCCGCAGCGCGAGTCGGAGGCTGGGCGGGGGTGTGCGCAGACTCTTTCCTCTTGGGACTGCGCGCATGCGCACCAGCGGGGCGGGGCACGGGCCCCTGCGTGGGGGCGGGACCCGCGGCCGCTGCGAGGGGGCCGGCCCCGCCCAGGGGCGCTGGTCCGGCTCAGCCAATCGCGAGCGCCGGGTACCTCTTGGCGCGGGCGATTTGAATGGTTCGCGGCCGCCGGAGGTGGCGGCAGGTGGGCACGCCGCTGCCCTTTTGGGAGCTTCTCTGAGATCGGGAGGGGAACCCGCCCCTCGTCCTTTCGCCGGAGCCCCACCCTCCCCAGGCCGCGGGACTGGCGAAAAAAAAAACAGCTGGGAAAGTAAAACAACACTGACTTCAGGATAACGGTTACCTCTTTGGATGCAAAGAAGGGAATGGGATAAAGGAAAGGTGAAAAAGAAACTTCAAGCATTTGTATATGATCTGATTTCTTAAAAGAAAGATTTTTAAATGCTAACGTTTTGCCACAATGCTTCAATGTTTTGAAGAAATAAAATGTTAATATGTAATTTTATTACATAAAAACCCAAAATATAGCCATGCATATGCACACAGATATGCATATTTTATATGTAAACATAAACAACATGATTCAATGAATAAAATGATAGAGATTTTCTTTATCATTGAGCTTTATTCTTTTCCTGAACTTACGGTTATTTCAGGTACTTCAGGGCTCCAGAGCTTGCCAGGAGACGCACATGTCCAAGAAGGCCAGTCCCCAGCAGGGAAGCAGGATGGAGCCCCAGGTGCAGGTAGGTCACGGCACGATGGGGGTACTGGGGATGGTCGAAGGCAGGCAGGGAGGCTCGGGCTCAGGCAACGGGGAGGGAAGCATCGGGGTGTATGTGGGGCACAGGTAGGCCAAGGCAGGATGCAGTGAGGGGCGCTGTGTGGGACCCAAGTAGGAAGGGAGGGGAGGGGTGCTTCAGGAGCCAGGGTCGGGCTATCCCCTCCCCCCACCTCCTGCCACCTCCCAAAGCAGCAGCTGAGTCCCTCCTGAGCTCCCTGTCGGACAGGCCCAGCTTTGGCATCTGCGTCCTTGCCCCAACTTGCTACACGGCTCCCCTCATCTGGAGCCCCCGGCCCACTTTTCTTTCCCACCACAGACTGAATGCATCTTTGGACATGTGGCTGGCTCTGGGATGAAATGTTTCCAGGGCACTTCATTGGCACTCTTAACTCGTGTCATAACGCACTGAATTGTTTTAT
This sequence comes from Camelus bactrianus, assembly GCF_048773025.1. NCBI lineage: Eukaryota > Metazoa > Chordata > Mammalia > Artiodactyla > Camelidae > Camelus > Camelus bactrianus. The sequence goes on along the minus strand of NC_133567.1, from coordinate 26,603,728 downwards.
AAGTACGTTTATAAATAGCTCATTCACAAGAATATCAAACTTCCTCACTCTTGGTCAACATTGACAGATTGTCATTTATCTTAGCATGTTATACATACTCCAGTTAAGTATTTTTCCCCCTTTGTCTGTGATCGTCTACAGATAAAACTGGCCTGCTAGTAGCTGAGAGTCCATCTCTGCCTTTGCTCTTTCATTTTTCCTGAACTTCCCGTGTGGGATAATTTCTCATATTGCTTTCCCTGATCCTAACTTACTTATTATAATTAAGCGGGGTGTAGGAATAGGAATATAGTATAGTTATGAATGTACAATAACATATATTCCATTATTCTAAATTGATTTAAATTTACTTAAAAATTATAGTTGAAGATAGAGTGCCTCATTTGGAAGGGAAGGGGGTCTACAGAATATTTGCTTTTATAAAGGGGGTATTGGGTCCGAAATGATAGCTATGGCCATAAGTTAGCAACGTTTGCTAGGAACTGGGTTGATGTTAACTCTGCTAGTTCTGATGCATAGATCATAGTCCTTTGTAGATCTATGGTCTATTGTAGACTTTGTGTGTTAGGTGCAGCATTTATCACATTTTATGTACCGCATTATATATATGACATTCTGTAGCTTACCCTTCTAAATGAAAAGATAAAAGGACTATAGATGAGTAGATTCTTAGTGAGCTGTTCCCCGCCCTCTCCCATTCCCACTAATTTGGTTAGAGATAGCCAATACAGAAGATTCTTTAAACATGTGGATGAGGATAGAAACTCAATCCTTAACCATTACACATTTTCAGGACTGACTTTAAATTAAATTTTAGGCTATCATTAGCAAGGTACCGCTATTCTCAGGTTTCTTTTATAGTCTCTTGTTTCGAAGACCTTTTCGTACTTCGGTCTTTGCTTAATTTCATTCAGAGGTAGAAAATATGGTAATTTTTAACACCTCCTTTGTAATTCTGCAAATACAAAGGAAGTTTTAAAAAGGCAGATTTAAAAGAAAAGAATTGATTTGATTCCAAAACTGGTATTAACATATTTTAATGCAGAGGAAAGATAAGGAGCAAGATGAATCTTAAGGTTATAAGAGGCCCATCAAATTGACCTACATGAGCTCACAGAAGTTACATGTTTCCTAAGGCCAAGGAACTGTTTCATGACCTTGAAGGGTATATTACTATTTCTATTTCAGTCAGTACATTTTCAAACATTGGAACTGCTCAGACTTGGTTCACTGCACAAACCAATCACTTAGAATGTTAAAGAGCATGACTTTGGCCTCCTGGAGACAGCTCTTCTGTGATTGAGCTCTCGTTTGCATGGCCTGTCTACCTTCCCTGTGAATTTTTTTTTTCTTGGTTTTTTTTTTTTTTTTTTTTTTTTTTTTTTTTTTTTCCCCTTGTCAGCCTACATTGTGAATGCAACTGATAGAACAAACACCAACACCTAACACTGGAAATTCTCTCCTCTGAACTCATTTGAAACACATGCTGAGGTTCTCAATCGGCAAGTTTTATAAAATGTCAGAACGTTTTATTAGAGTTGGGAGTGATTGTTGGACTCATTATAATCACACAGGGAGCTTAAGAAAATACTAATGCCTCAGCCCCACCTTCAGAAATTCTGAATTAACTTGTCTGGGGAAGGCTGCAGGCCCCTATGTTTTGAAAAAGTTTTCCAAGCAATTTGAATGTCCAGCCAATTGGAGAACCACTGGGCTAGTCCCATTGGATCAGATAAAAACAGAAATTCATATAGGATTGGACATAGCAAAGGGCACAAAACTAGACATCAGAATAGCTGAGACTAAACACTGACGGCGCCGGCCCTCCCCGCCCCGCAGAGGCCCGCGCGGCCTCCCTCCGCCGCGGGGACCCGGGGTGGCAGCCGCCGCAACCCCCGTCCTTCCCGCGCCCCGCCGCCGCCGCCGCCGCCGCCCGCACTCACCTCAGGGGCGCAACCGGCACAGCCGGCCGTCGGCCTCGTTCCCGCCGAAGCGTCTCGGTGCGGTACTCACTGCGCGGGCCGGTTCTTCCCCGGCGGTCGCAGGGGGTTCAGGGATGGGGGGGCGGGGAACGGCCGTCACACGAGCAACGAACCGAAGCGCCGCCTGGTGGCATTTTCCACAGGCCGGCGCCACCGCAGCCGCCTTGGGTCCGCACAGCCCCCTGCCGGCCGCAGCTCTTGCTGTCTCGCCGAGCCGACAAGCCTCCGCGGAAACTGGAGGGAGCCGCAGCGCGAGTCGGAGGCTGGGCGGGGGTGTGCGCAGACTCTTTCCTCTTGGGACTGCGCGCATGCGCACCAGCGGGGCGGGGCACGGGCCCCTGCGTGGGGGCGGGACCCGCGGCCGCTGCGAGGGGGCCGGCCCCGCCCAGGGGCGCTGGTCCGGCTCAGCCAATCGCGAGCGCCGGGTACCTCTTGGCGCGGGCGATTTGAATGGTTCGCGGCCGCCGGAGGTGGCGGCAGGTGGGCACGCCGCTGCCCTTTTGGGAGCTTCTCTGAGATCGGGAGGGGAACCCGCCCCTCGTCCTTTCGCCGGAGCCCCACCCTCCCCAGGCCGCGGGACTGGCGAAAAAAAAAACAGCTGGGAAAGTAAAACAACACTGACTTCAGGATAACGGTTACCTCTTTGGATGCAAAGAAGGGAATGGGATAAAGGAAAGGTGAAAAAGAAACTTCAAGCATTTGTATACGATCTGATTTCTGAAAAGAAAGATTTTTAAATGCTAACGTTTTGCCACAATGCGTCAATGTTTTAAAGAAATAAAATGTTAATATGTAATTTTATTACATAAAAACCCAAAATATAGCCATGCATATGCACACAGATATGCATATTTTATATGTAAACATAAACAACATGATTCAATGAATAAAATGATAGAGATTTTCTTTATCATTGAGCTTTATTCTTTTCCTGAACTTAAGGTTATTTCAGGTACTTCAGGGCTCCAGAGCTTGCCAGGAGACGCACATGTCCAAGAAGGCCAGTCCCCAGCAGGGAAGCAGGATGGAGCCCCAGGTGCAGGTAGGTCACGGCACGATGGGGGTACTGGGGATGGTCGAAGGCAGGCAGGGAGGCTCGGGCTCAGGCAACGGGGAGGGAAGCATCGGGGTGTATGTGGGGCACAGGTAGGCCAAGGCAGGATGCAGTGAGGGGCGCTGTGTGGGACCCAAGTAGGAAGGGAGGGGAGGGGTGCTTCAGGAGCCAGGGTCGGGCTATCCCCTCCCCCCACCTCCTGCCACCTCCCAAAGCAGCAGCTGAGTCCCTCCTGAGCTCCCTGTCGGACAGGCCCAGCTTTGGCATCTGCGTCCTTGCCCCAAGTTGCTACACGGCTCCCCTCATCTGGAGCCCCCGGCCCACTTTTCTTTCCCACCACAGACTGAATGCATCTTTGGACATGTGGCTGGCTCTGGGATGAAATGTTTCCAGGGCACTTCATTGGCACTCTTAACTCGTGTCATAACACACTGAATTGTTTTATAAGTACGTTTATAAATAGCTCATTCACAGGAATATCAAACTTCCTCACTCTTGGTCAACATTGACAGATTGTAATTTATCTTAGCATGTTATACATACTCCAGTTAAGTATTTTCCCCCTTTGTCTGTGATCGTCTACAGAGAAAACTGGCCTGCTAGTAGCTGAGAGTCCATCTCTGCCTTTGCTCTTTCATTTTTCCTGAACTTCCCGTGTGGGATAATTTCTCATATTGCTTTCCCTGATCCTAACTTACTTATTATAATTAAGCGGGGTGTAGGAATAGGAATATAGTATAGTTATGAATGTACAATAACATATATTCCATTATTCTAAATTGATTTAAATTTACTTAAAAATTATAGTTGAAGATAGAGTGCCTCATTTGGAAGGGAAGGGGGTCTACAGAATATTTGCTTTTATAACGGGGGTATTGGGCCTGAAATGATAGCTATGGCCATAAGTTAGCAACGTTTGCTAGGAACTGGGTTGATGTTAACTCTGCTAGTTCTGATCCATAGATCATAGTCCTTTGTAGATCTATGGTCTATTGTAGACTTTGTGTGTTAGGTGCAGCATTTATCACATTTTATGTACCGCATTATATATATGACATTCAGTAGCTTACCCTTCTAAATGAAAAGATAAAAGGACTATAGATGAGTAGATTCTTAGTGAGCTGTTCCCCGCCCTCTCCCATTCCCACTAATTTGCTTAGAGATAGCCAATACAGAAGATTCCTTAAACATGTGGATGAGGATAGAAACTCAATCCTTAACCATTACACAGTTTCAGGACTGACTTTAAATTAAATTTTAGGCTATCATTAGCAGTGTACCGCTATTCTCAGGTTTCTTTTATAGTCTCTTGTTTCGATGACCTTTTCGTACTTCGGTCTTTGCTTAATTTCATTCAGAGGTAGAAAATACGGTAATTTTTAACAACTCCTTGGTAATTCTGCAAATACAAAGGAAGTTTTAAAAAGGCAGATTTAAAAAGAAAAGAATTGATTTGATTCCAAAGCTGGTATTAACATATTTTAATGCAGAGGAAAGATAAGGAGCAAGATGAATCTTAAGGTTATAAGAGGCCCATCAAATTGACCTACATGAGCTCACAGAAGTTACACGTTTCCTAAGGCCAAGGAACTGTTTCATGACCTTGAAGGGTATATTAGTATTTCTATTCAAGTCATTACATTTTCAAACATTGGAACTGCTCAGATTTGGTTCACTGCACAAACCAATCACTTAGAATGTTAAAGAGCATGACTTTGGTCTCCTGGAGACAGCTCTTCTGTGATTGAGCTCTCCTTTGCACGGCCTGTCTACCTTCCCTTTGAATTTTTTTTTCTTGTTGTTGTTGTTTTTTTTTTTTTTTCCCCTTGTCAGCCTACATTGTGAATGCAACTGATAGAACAAACACCAACACCTAACACTGGAAACTCTCTCCTCTGAACTCATTTGAAACACATGCTGAGGTTCTCAATCGGCAAGTTTTATAAAATGTCAGAACGTTTTATTAGAGTTGGGAGTGATTGTTGGACTCATTATAATCACACAGGGAGCTTAAGAAAATACTAATGCCTCAGCCCCACCTTCAGAAATTCTGAATTAACTTGTCTGGGGAAGGCTGCAGGCCCCTATGTTTTTAAAAAGTTTTCCAAGCAATTTGAATGTCCAGCCAATTGGAGAACCACTGGGCTAGTCCCATGCGATCAGATAAAAACAGAAATTCATATAGGATTGGACATAGCAAAGGGCACAAAACTAGACATCAGAATAGCTGAGACTAAACACTGACGGCGCCGGCCCTCCCCGCCCCGCAGAGGCCCGCGCGGCCTCCCTCCGCCGCGGGGACCCGGGGTGGCAGCCGCCGCAACCCCCGTCCTTCCCGCGCCCCGCGCCCTGCCGCCGCCGCCGCCGCCGCCGCCGCCGCCGCCCGCACTCACCTCAGGGGCGCAACCGGCACAGCCGGCCGGCGGCCTCGTTGCCGCCGAAGCGTCTCGGTGCGGTACTCACTGCGCGGGCCGGTTCTTCCCCGGCGGTCGCAGGGGGTTCAGGGATGGGGGGGCGGGGAACGGCCGTCACAGGAGCAACGAACCGAAGCGCCGCCTGGTGGCATTTTCCACAGGCCGGCGCCACCGCAGCCGCCTTGGGTCCGCACAGCCCCCTGCCGGCCGCAGCTCTTGCTGTCTCGCCGAGCCGACAAGCCTCCGCGGACAGGGGAGGGAGCCGCGGCGCGAGTCGGAGGCCGAGCGGGGGTGTGCGCAGACTCTTTCCTCTTGGGACTGCGCGCATGCGCACCAGCGGGGCGGGACCCGCGGCCCCTGCGTGGGGGCGGGACCCGCGGCCGCTGCGAGGGGGCCGGCCCCGCCCAGGGGCGCTGGCCCGGCTCAGCCAATCGCGAGCGCCGGGTACCTCTTGGCGCGGGCGATTTGAATGGTTCGCGGCCGCCGGAGGTGGCGGCAGGTGGGCACGCCGCTGCCCTTTTGGGAGCTTCTCTGAGATCGGGAGGGGAACCCGCCCCTCGTCCTTTCGCCGGAGCCCCACCCTCCCCAGGCCGCGGGACTGGCGAAAAAAAAAACAGCTGGGAAAGTAAAACAACACTGACTTCAGGATAACGGTTACCTCTTTGGATGCAAAGAAGGGAATGGGATAAAGGAAAGGTGAAAAAGAAACTTCAAGCATTTGTATATGATCTGATTTCTTAAAAGAAAGATTTTTAAATGCTAACGTTTTGCCACAATGCTTCAATGTTTTGAAGAAATAAAATGTTAATATGTAATTTTATTACATAAAAACCCAAAATATAGCCATGCATATGCACACAGATATGCATATTTTATATGTAAACATAAACAACATGATTCAATGAATAAAATGATAGAGATTTTCTTTATCATTGAGCTTTATTCTTTTCCTGAACTTACGGTTATTTCAGGTACTTCAGGGCTCCAGAGCTTGCCAGGAGACGCACATGTCCAAGAAGGCCAGTCCCCAGCAGGGAAGCAGGATGGAGCCCCAGGTGCAGGTAGGTCACGGCACGATGGGGGTACTGGGGATGGTCGAAGGCAGGCAGGGAGGCTCGGGGTCAGGCAACGGGGAGGGAAGCATCGGGGTGTATGTGGGGCACAGGTAGGCCAAGGCAGGATGCAGTGAGGGGCGCTGTGTGGGACCCAAGTAGGAAGGGAGGGGAGGGGTGCTTCAGGAGCCAGGGTCGGGCTATCCCCTCCCCCCACCTCCTGCCACCTCCCAAAGCAGCAGCTGAGTCCCTCCTGAGCTCCCTGTCGGACAGGCCCAGCTTTGGCATCTGCGTCCTTGCCCCAACTTGCTACACGGCTCCCCTCATCTGGAGCCCCCGGCCCACTTTTCTTTCCCACCACAGACTGAATGCATCTTTGGACATGTGGCTGGCTCTGGGATGAAATGTTTCCAGGGCACTTCATTGGCACTCTTAACTCGTGTCATAACGCACTGAATTGTTTTATAAGTACGTTTATAAATAGCTCATTCACAAGAATATCAAACTTCCTCACTCTTGGTCAACATTGACAGATTGTCATTTATCTTAGCATGTTATACATACTCCAGTTAAGTATTTTTCCCCCTTTGTCTGTGATCGTCTACAGATAAAACTGGCCTGCTAGTAGCTGAGAGTCCATCTCTGCCTTTGCTCTTTCATTTTTCCTGAACTTCCCGTGTGGGATAATTTCTCATATTGCTTTCCCTGATCCTAACTTACTTATTATAATTAAGCGGGGTGTAGGAATAGGAATATAGTATAGTTATGAATGTACAATAACATATATTCCATTATTCTAAATTGATTTAAATTTACTTAAAAATTATAGTTGAAGATAGAGTGCCTCATTTGGAAGGGAAGGGGGTCTACAGAATATTTGCTTTTATAAAGGGGGTATTGGGTCCGAAATGATAGCTATGGCCATAAGTTAGCAACGTTTGCTAGGAACTGGGTTGATGTTAACTCTGCTAGTTCTGATGCATAGATCATAGTCCTTTGTAGATCTATGGTCTATTGTAGACTTTGTGTGTTAGGTGCAGCATTTATCACATTTTATGTACCGCATTATATATATGACATTCTGTAGCTTACCCTTCTAAATGAAAAGATAAAAGGACTATAGATGAGTAGATTCTTAGTGAGCTGTTCCCCGCCCTCTCCCATTCCCACTAATTTGGTTAGAGATAGCCAATACAGAAGATTCTTTAAACATGTGGATGAGGATAGAAACTCAATCCTTAACCATTACACATTTTCAGGACTGACTTTAAATTAAATTTTAGGCTATCATTAGCAAGGTACCGCTATTCTCAGGTTTCTTTTATAGTCTCTTGTTTCGAAGACCTTTTCGTACTTCGGTCTTTGCTTAATTTCATTCAGAGGTAGAAAATATGGTAATTTTTAACACCTCCTTTGTAATTCTGCAAATACAAAGGAAGTTTTAAAAAGGCAGATTTAAAAGAAAAGAATTGATTTGATTCCAAAACTGGTATTAACATATTTTAATGCAGAGGAAAGATAAGGAGCAAGATGAATCTTAAGGTTATAAGAGGCCCATCAAATTGACCTACATGAGCTCACAGAAGTTACATGTTTCCTAAGGCCAAGGAACTGTTTCATGACCTTGAAGGGTATATTACTATTTCTATTTCAGTCAGTACATTTTCAAACATTGGAACTGCTCAGACTTGGTTCACTGCACAAACCAATCACTTAGAATGTTAAAGAGCATGACTTTGGCCTCCTGGAGACAGCTCTTCTGTGATTGAGCTCTCGTTTGCATGGCCTGTCTACCTTCCCTGTGAATTTTTTTTTTCTTGGTTTTTTTTTTTTTTTTTTTTTTTTTTTTTTTTTTTCCCCTTGTCAGCCTACATTGTGAATGCAACTGATAGAACAAACACCAACACCTAACACTGGAAATTCTCTCCTCTGAACTCATTTGAAACACATGCTGAGGTTCTCAATCGGCAAGTTTTATAAAATGTCAGAACGTTTTATTAGAGTTGGGAGTGATTGTTGGACTCATTATAATCACACAGGGAGCTTAAGAAAATACTAATGCCTCAGCCCCACCTTCAGAAATTCTGAATTAACTTGTCTGGGGAAGGCTGCAGGCCCCTATGTTTTGAAAAAGTTTTCCAAGCAATTTGAATGTCCAGCCAATTGGAGAACCACTGGGCTAGTCCCATTGGATCAGATAAAAACAGAAATTCATATAGGATTGGACATAGCAAAGGGCACAAAACTAGACATCAGAATAGCTGAGACTAAACACTGACGGCGCCGGCCCTCCCCGCCCCGCAGAGGCCCGCGCGGCCTCCCTCCGCCGCGGGGACCCGGGGTGGCAGCCGCCGCAACCCCCGTCCTTCCCGCGCCCCGCCGCCGCCGCCGCCGCCGCCCGCACTCACCTCAGGGGCGCAACCGGCACAGCCGGCCGTCGGCCTCGTTCCCGCCGAAGCGTCTCGGTGCGGTACTCACTGCGCGGGCCGGTTCTTCCCCGGCGGTCGCAGGGGGTTCAGGGATGGGGGGGCGGGGAACGGCCGTCACACGAGCAACGAACCGAAGCGCCGCCTGGTGGCATTTTCCACAGGCCGGCGCCACCGCAGCCGCCTTGGGTCCGCACAGCCCCCTGCCGGCCGCAGCTCTTGCTGTCTCGCCGAGCCGACAAGCCTCCGCGGAAACTGGAGGGAGCCGCAGCGCGAGTCGGAGGCTGGGCGGGGGTGTGCGCAGACTCTTTCCTCTTGGGACTGCGCGCATGCGCACCAGCGGGGCGGGGCACGGGCCCCTGCGTGGGGGCGGGACCCGCGGCCGCTGCGAGGGGGCCGGCCCCGCCCAGGGGCGCTGGTCCGGCTCAGCCAATCGCGAGCGCCGGGTACCTCTTGGCGCGGGCGATTTGAATGGTTCGCGGCCGCCGGAGGTGGCGGCAGGTGGGCACGCCGCTGCCCTTTTGGGAGCTTCTCTGAGATCGGGAGGGGAACCCGCCCCTCGTCCTTTCGCCGGAGCCCCACCCTCCCCAGGCCGCGGGACTGGCGAAAAAAAAAACAGCTGGGAAAGTAAAACAACACTGACTTCAGGATAACGGTTACCTCTTTGGATGCAAAGAAGGGAATGGGATAAAGGAAAGGTGAAAAAGAAACTTCAAGCATTTGTATATGATCTGATTTCTTAAAAGAAAGATTTTTAAATGCTAACGTTTTGCCACAATGCTTCAATGTTTTGAAGAAATAAAATGTTAATATGTAATTTTATTACATAAAAACCCAAAATATAGCCATGCATATGCACACAGATATGCATATTTTATATGTAAACATAAACAACATGATTCAATGAATAAAATGATAGAGATTTTCTTTATCATTGAGCTTTATTCTTTTCCTGAACTTACGGTTATTTCAGGTACTTCAGGGCTCCAGAGCTTGCCAGGAGACGCACATGTCCAAGAAGGCCAGTCCCCAGCAGGGAAGCAGGATGGAGCCCCAGGTGCAGGTAGGTCACGGCACGATGGGGGTACTGGGGATGGTCGAAGGCAGGCAGGGAGGCTCGGGCTCAGGCAACGGGGAGGGAAGCATCGGGGTGTATGTGGGGCACAGGTAGGCCAAGGCAGGATGCAGTGAGGGGCGCTGTGTGGGACCCAAGTAGGAAGGGAGGGGAGGGGTGCTTCAGGAGCCAGGGTCGGGCTATCCCCTCCCCCCACCTCCTGCCACCTCCCAAAGCAGCAGCTGAGTCCCTCCTGAGCTCCCTGTCGGACAGGCCCAGCTTTGGCATCTGCGTCCTTGCCCCAACTTGCTACACGGCTCCCCTCATCTGGAGCCCCCGGCCCACTTTTCTTTCCCACCACAGACTGAATGCATCTTTGGACATGTGGCTGGCTCTGGGATGAAATGTTTCCAGGGCACTTCATTGGCACTCTTAACTCGTGTCATAACGCACTGAATTGTTTTATAAGTACGTTTATAAATAGCTCATTCACAAGAATATCAAACTTCCTCACTCTTGGTCAACATTGACAGATTGTCATTTATCTTAGCATGTTATACATACTCCAGTTAAGTATTTTTCCCCCTTTGTCTGTGATCGTCTACAGATAAAACTGGCCTGCTAGTAGCTGAGAGTCCATCTCTGCCTTTGCTCTTTCATTTTTCCTGAACTTCCCGTGTGGGATAATTTCTCATATTGCTTTCCCTGATCCTAACTTACTTATTATAATTAAGCGGGGTGTAGGAATAGGAATATAGTATAGTTATGAATGTACAATAACATATATTCCATTATTCTAAATTGATTTAAATTTACTTAAAAATTATAGTTGAAGATAGAGTGCCTCATTTGGAAGGGAAGGGGGTCTACAGAATATTTGCTTTTATAAAGGGGGTATTGGGTCCGAAATGATAGCTATGGCCATAAGTTAGCAACGTTTGCTAGGAACTGGGTTGATGTTAACTCTGCTAGTTCTGATGCATAGATCATAGTCCTTTGTAGATCTATGGTCTATTGTAGACTTTGTGTGTTAGGTGCAGCATTTATCACATTTTATGTACCGCATTATATATATGACATTCTGTAGCTTACCCTTCTAAATGAAAAGATAAAAGGACTATAGATGAGTAGATTCTTAGTGAGCTGTTCCCCGCCCTCTCCCATTCCCACTAATTTGGTTAGAGATAGCCAATACAGAAGATTCTTTAAACATGTGGATGAGGATAGAAACTCAATCCTTAACCATTACACATTTTCAGGACTGACTTTAAATTAAATTTTAGGCTATCATTAGCAAGGTACCGCTATTCTCAGGATTCTTTTATAGTCTCTTGTTTCGAAGACCTTTTCGTACTTCGGTCTTTGCTTAATTTCATTCAGAGGTAGAAAATATGGTAATTTTTAACACCTCCTTTGTAATTCTGCAAATACAAAGGAAGTTTTAAAAAGGCAGATTTAAAAGAAAAGAATTGATTTGATTCCAAAACTGGTATTAACATATTTTAATGCAGAGGAAAGATAAGGAGCAAGATGAATCTTAAGGTTATAAGAGGCCCATCAAATTGACCTACATGAGCTCACAGAAGTTACATGTTTCCTAAGGCCAAGGAACTGTTTCATGACCTTGAAGGGTATATTACTATTTCTATTTCAGTCAGTACATTTTCAAACATTGGAACTGCTCAGACTTGGTTCACTGCACAAACCAATCACTTAGAATGTTAAAGAGCATGACTTTGGCCTCCTGGAGACAGCTCTTCTGTGATTGAGCTCTCGTTTGCATGGCCTGTCTACCTTCCCTGTGAATTTTTTTTTTCTTGGTTTTTTTTTTTTTTTTTTTTTTTTTTTTTTTTTTTTCCCCTTGTCAGCCTACATTGTGAATGCAACTGATAGAACAAACACCAACACCTAACACTGGAAATTCTCTCCTCTGAACTCATTTGAAACACATGCTGAGGTTCTCAATCGGCAAGTTTTATAAAATGTCAGAACGTTTTATTAGAGTTGGGAGTGATTGTTGGACTCATTATAATCACACAGGGAGCTTAAGAAAATACTAATGCCTCAGCCCCACCTTCAGAAATTCTGAATTAACTTGTCTGGGGAAGGCTGCAGGCCCCTATGTTTTGAAAAAGTTTTCCAAGCAATTTGAATGTCCAGCCAATTGGAGAACCACTGGGCTAGTCCCATTGGATCAGATAAAAACAGAAATTCATATAGGATTGGACATAGCAAAGGGCACAAAACTAGACATCAGAATAGCTGAGACTAAACACTGACGGCGCCGGCCCTCCCCGCCCCGCAGAGGCCCGCGCGGCCTCCCTCCGCCGCGGGGACCCGGGGTGGCAGCCGCCGCAACCCCCGTCCTTCCCGCGCCCCGCCGCCGCCGCCGCCGCCGCCCGCACTCACCTCAGGGGCGCAACCGGCACAGCCGGCCGTCGGCCTCGTTCCCGCCGAAGCGTCTCGGTGCGGTACTCACTGCGCGGGCCGGTTCTTCCCCGGCGGTCGCAGGGGGTTCAGGGATGGGGGGGCGGGGAACGGCCGTCACACGAGCAACGAACCGAAGCGCCGCCTGGTGGCATTTTCCACAGGCCGGCGCCACCGCAGCCGCCTTGGGTCCGCACAGCCCCCTGCCGGCCGCAGCTCTTGCTGTCTCGCCGAGCCGACAAGCCTCCGCGGAAACTGGAGGGAGCCGCAGCGCGAGTCGGAGGCTGGGCGGGGGTGTGCGCAGACTCTTTCCTCTTGGGACTGCGCGCATGCGCACCAGCGGGGCGGGGCACGGGCCCCTGCGTGGGGGCGGGACCCGCGGCCGCTGCGAGGGGGCCGGCCCCGCCCAGGGGCGCTGGTCCGGCTCAGCCAATCGCGAGCGCCGGGTACCTCTTGGCGCGGGCGATTTGAATGGTTCGCGGCCGCCGGAGGTGGCGGCAGGTGGGCACGCCGCTGCCCTTTTGGGAGCTTCTCTGAGATCGGGAGGGGAACCCGCCCCTCGTCCTTTCGCCGGAGCCCCACCCTCCCCAGGCCGCGGGACTGGCGAAAAAAAAAACAGCTGGGAAAGTAAAACAACACTGACTTCAGGATAACGGTTACCTCTTTGGATGCAAAGAAGGGAATGGGATAAAGGAAAGGTGAAAAAGAAACTTCAAGCATTTGTATATGATCTGATTTCTTAAAAGAAAGATTTTTAAATGCTAACGTTTTGCCACAATGCTTCAATGTTTTGAAGAAATAAAATGTTAATATGTAATTTTATTACATAAAAACCCAAAATATAGCCATGCATATGCACACAGATATGCATATTTTATATGTAAACATAAACAACATGATTCAATGAATAAAATGATAGAGATTTTCTTTATCATTGAGCTTTATTCTTTTCCTGAACTTACGGTTATTTCAGGTACTTCAGGGCTCCAGAGCTTGCCAGGAGACGCACATGTCCAAGAAGGCCAGTCCCCAGCAGGGAAGCAGGATGGAGCCCCAGGTGCAGGTAGGTCACGGCACGATGGGGGTACTGGGGATGGTCGAAGGCAGGCAGGGAGGCTCGGGCTCAGGCAACGGGGAGGGAAGCATCGGGGTGTATGTGGGGCACAGGTAGGCCAAGGCAGGATGCAGTGAGGGGCGCTGTGTGGGACCCAAGTAGGAAGGGAGGGGAGGGGTGCTTCAGGAGCCAGGGTCGGGCTATCCCCTCCCCCCACCTCCTGCCACCTCCCAAAGCAGCAGCTGAGTCCCTCCTGAGCTCCCTGTCGGACAGGCCCAGCTTTGGCATCTGCGTCCTTGCCCCAACTTGCTACACGGCTCCCCTCATCTGGAGCCCCCGGCCCACTTTTCTTTCCCACCACAGACTGAATGCATCTTTGGACATGTGGCTGGCTCTGGGATGAAATGTTTCCAGGGCACTTCATTGGCACTCTTAACTCGTGTCATAACGCACTGAATTGTTTTATAAGTACGTTTATAAATAGCTCATTCACAAGAATATCAAACTTCCTCACTCTTGGTCAACATTGACAGATTGTCATTTATCTTAGCATGTTATACATACTCCAGTTAAGTATTTTTCCCCCTTTGTCTGTGATCGTCTACAGATAAAACTGGCCTGCTAGTAGCTGAGAGTCCATCTCTGCCTTTGCTCTTTCATTTTTCCTGAACTTCCCGTGTGGGATAATTTCTCATATTGCTTTCCCTGATCCTAACTTACTTATTATAATTAAGCGGGGTGTAGGAATAGGAATATAGTATAGTTATGAATGTACAATAACATATATTCCATTATTCTAAATTGATTTAAATTTACTTAAAAATTATAGTTGAAGATAGAGTGCCTCATTTGGAAGGGAAGGGGGTCTACAGAATATTTGCTTTTATAAAGGGGGTATTGGGTCCGAAATGATAGCTATGGCCATAAGTTAGCAACGTTTGCTAGGAACTGGGTTGATGTTAACTCTGCTAGTTCTGATGCATAGATCATAGTCCTTTGTAGATCTATGGTCTATTGTAGACTTTGTGTGTTAGGTGCAGCATTTATCACATTTTATGTACCGCATTATATATATGACATTCTGTAGCTTACCCTTCTAAATGAAAAGATAAAAGGACTATAGATGAGTAGATTCTTAGTGAGCTGTTCCCCGCCCTCTCCCATTCCCACTAATTTGGTTAGAGATAGCCAATACAGAAGATTCTTTAAACATGTGGATGAGGATAGAAACTCAATCCTTAACCATTACACATTTTCAGGACTGACTTTAAATTAAATTTTAGGCTATCATTAGCAAGGTACCGCTATTCTCAGGTTTCTTTTATAGTCTCTTGTTTCGAAGACCTTTTCGTACTTCGGTCTTTGCTTAATTTCATTCAGAGGTAGAAAATATGGTAATTTTTAACACCTCCTTTGTAATTCTGCAAATACAAAGGAAGTTTTAAAAAGGCAGATTTAAAAGAAAAGAATTGATTTGATTCCAAAACTGGTATTAACATATTTTAATGCAGAGGAAAGATAAGGAGCAAGATGAATCTTAAGGTTATAAGAGGCCCATCAAATTGACCTACATGAGCTCACAGAAGTTACATGTTTCCTAAGGCCAAGGAACTGTTTCATGACCTTGAAGGGTATATTACTATTTCTATTTCAGTCAGTACATTTTCAAACATTGGAACTGCTCAGACTTGGTTCACTGCACAAACCAATCACTTAGAATGTTAAAGAGCATGACTTTGGCCTCCTGGAGACAGCTCTTCTGTGATTGAGCTCTCGTTTGCATGGCCTGTCTACCTTCCCTGTGAATTTTTTTTTTCTTGGTTTTTTTTTTTTTTTTTTTTTTTTTTTTTTTTTTTTTCCCCTTGTCAGCCTACATTGTGAATGCAACTGATAGAACAAACACCAACACCTAACACTGGAAATTCTCTCCTCTGAACTCATTTGAAACACATGCTGAGGTTCTCAATCGGCAAGTTTTATAAAATGTCAGAACGTTTTATTAGAGTTGGGAGTGATTGTTGGACTCATTATAATCACACAGGGAGCTTAAGAAAATACTAATGCCTCAGCCCCACCTTCAGAAATTCTGAATTAACTTGTCTGGGGAAGGCTGCAGGCCCCTATGTTTTGAAAAAGTTTTCCAAGCAATTTGAATGTCCAGCCAATTGGAGAACCACTGGGCTAGTCCCATTGGATCAGATAAAAACAGAAATTCATATAGGATTGGACATAGCAAAGGGCACAAAACTAGACATCAGAATAGCTGAGACTAAACACTGACGGCGCCGGCCCTCCCCGCCCCGCAGAGGCCCGCGCGGCCTCCCTCCGCCGCGGGGACCCGGGGTGGCAGCCGCCGCAACCCCCGTCCTTCCCGCGCCCCGCCGCCGCCGCCGCCGCCGCCCGCACTCACCTCAGGGGCGCAACCGGCACAGCCGGCCGTCGGCCTCGTTGCCGCCGAAGCGTCTCGGTGCGGTTCTCACTGCGCGGGCCGGTTCTTCCCCGGCGGTCGCAGGGGGTTCAGGGATGGGGGGGCGGGGAACGGCCGTCACACGAGCAACGAACCGAAGCGCCGCCTGGTGGCATTTTCCACAGGCCGGCGCCACCGCAGCCGCCTTGGGTCCGCACAGCCCCCTGCCGGCCGCAGCTCTTGCTGTCTCGCCGAGCCGACAAGCCTCCGCGGAAACTGGAGGGAGCCGCAGCGCGAGTCGGAGGCTGGGCGGGGGTGTGTGCAGACTCTTTCCTCTTGGGACTGCGCGCATGCGCACCAGCGGGGCGGGGCACGGGCCCCTGCGTGGGGGCGGGACCCGCGGCCGCTGCGAGGGGGCCGGCCCCGCCCAGGGGCGCTGGTCCGGCTCAGCCAATCGCGAGCGCCGGGTACCTCTTGGCGCGGGCGATTTGAATGGTTCGCGGCCGCCGGAGGTGGCGGCAGGTGGGCACGCCGCTGCCCTTTTGGGAGCTTCTCTGAGATCGGGAGGGGAACCCGCCCCTCGTCCTTTCGCCGGAGCCCCACCCTCCCCAGGCCGCGGGACTGGCGAAAAAAAAAACAGCTGGGAAAGTAAAACAACACTGACTTCAGGATAACGGTTACCTCTTTGGATGCAAAGAAGGGAATGGGATAAAGGAAAGGTGAAAAAGAAACTTCAAGCATTTGTATATGATCTGATTTCTTAAAAGAAAGATTTTTAAATGCTAACGTTTTGCCACAATGCTTCAATGTTTTGAAGAAATAAAATGTTAATATGTAATTTTATTACATAAAAACCCAAAATATAGCCATGCATATGCACACAGATATGCATATTTTATATGTAAACATAAACAACATGATTCAATGAATAAAATGATAGAGATTTTCTTTATCATTGAGCTTTATTCTTTTCCTGAACTTACGGTTATTTCAGGTACTTCAGGGCTCCAGAGCTTGCCAGGAGACGCACATGTCCAAGAAGGCCAGTCCCCAGCAGGGAAGCAGGATGGAGCCCCAGGTGCAGGTAGGTCACGGCACGATGGGGGTACTGGGGATGGTCGAAGGCAGGCAGGGAGGCTCGGGCTCAGGCAACGGGGAGGGAAGCATCGGGGTGTATGTGGGGCACAGGTAGGCCAAGGCAGGATGCAGTGAGGGGCGCTGTGTGGGACCCAAGTAGGAAGGGAGGGGAGGGGTGCTTCAGGAGCCAGGGTCGGGCTATCCCCTCCCCCCACCTCCTGCCACCTCCCAAAGCAGCAGCTGAGTCCCTCCTGAGCTCCCTGTCGGACAGGCCCAGCTTTGGCATCTGCGTCCTTGCCCCAACTTGCTACACGGCTCCCCTCATCTGGAGCCCCCGGCCCACTTTTCTTTCCCACCACAGACTGAATGCATCTTTGGACATGTGGCTGGCTCTGGGATGAAATGTTTCCAGGGCACTTCATTGGCACTCTTAACTCGTGTCATAACGCACTGAATTGTTTTATAAGTACGTTTATAAATAGCTCATTCACAAGAATATCAAACTTCCTCACTCTTGGTCAACATTGACAGATTGTCATTTATCTTAGCATGTTATACATACTCCAGTTAAGTATTTTTCCCCCTTTGTCTGTGATCGTCTACAGATAAAACTGGCCTGCTAGTAGCTGAGAGTCCATCTCTGCCTTTGCTCTTTCATTTTTCCTGAACTTCCCGTGTGGGATAATTTCTCATATTGCTTTCCCTGATCCTAACTTACTTATTATAATTAAGCGGGGTGTAGGAATAGGAATATAGTATAGTTATGAATGTACAATAACATATATTCCATTATTCTAAATTGATTTAAATTTACTTAAAAATTATAGTTGAAGATAGAGTGCCTCATTTGGAAGGGAAGGGGGTCTACAGAATATTTGCTTTTATAAAGGGGGTATTGGGTCCGAAATGATAGCTATGGCCATAAGTTAGCAACGTTTGCTAGGAACTGGGTTGATGTTAACTCTGCTAGTTCTGATGCATAGATCATAGTCCTTTGTAGATCTATGGTCTATTGTAGACTTTGTGTGTTAGGTGCAGCATTTATCACATTTTATGTACCGCATTATATATATGACATTCTGTAGCTTACCCTTCTAAATGAAAAGATAAAAGGACTATAGATGAGTAGGTTCTTAGTGAGCTGTTCCCCGCCCTCTCCCATTCCCACTAATTTGGTTAGAGATAGCCAATACAGAAGATTCTTTAAACATGTGGATGAGGATAGAAACTCAATCCTTAACCATTACACATTTTCAGGACTGACTTTAAATTAAATTTTAGGCTATCATTAGCAAGGTACCGCTATTCTCAGGTTTCTTTTATAGTCTCTTGTTTCGAAGACCTTTTCGTACTTCGGTCTTTGCTTAATTTCATTCAGAGGTAGAAAATATGGTAATTTTTAACACCTCCTTTGTAATTCTGCAAATACAAAGGAAGTTTTAAAAAGGCAGATTTAAAAGAAAAGAATTGATTTGATTCCAAAACTGGTATTAACATATTTTAATGCAGAGGAAAGATAAGGAGCAAGATGAATCTTAAGGTTATAAGAGGCCCATCAAATTGACCTACATGAGCTCACAGAAGTTACATGTTTCCTAAGGCCAAGGAACTGTTTCATGACCTTGAAGGGTATATTACTATTTCTATTTCAGTCAGTACATTTTCAAACATTGGAACTGCTCAGACTTGGTTCACTGCACAAACTAATCACTTAGAATGTTAAAGAGCATGACTTTGGCCTCCTGGAGACAGCTCTTCTGTGATTGAGCTCTCGTTTGCATGGCCTGTCTACCTTCCCTGTGAATTTTTTTTTTCTTGTTTTTTTTTTTTTTTTTTCCCCTTGTCAGCCTACATTGTGAATGCAACTGATAGAACAAACACCAACACCTAACACTGGAAATTCTCTCCTCTGAACTCATTTGAAACACATGCTGAGGTTCTCAATCGGCAAGTTTTATAAAATGTCAGAACGTTTTATTAGAGTTGGGAGTGATTGTTGGACTCATTATAATCACACAGGGAGCTTAAGAAAATACTAATGCCTCAGCCCCACCTTCAGAAATTCTGAATTAACTTGTCTGGGGAAGGCTGCAGGCCCCTATGTTTTGAAAAAGTTTTCCAAGCAATTTGAATGTCCAGCCAATTGGAGAACCACTGGGCTAGTCCCATTGGATCAGATAAAAACAGAAATTCATATAGGATTGGACATAGCAAAGGGCACAAAACTAGACATCAGAATAGCTGAGACTAAACACTGACGGCGCCGGCCCTCCCCGCCCCGCAGAGGCCCGCGCGGCCTCCCTCCGCCGCGGGGACCCGGGGTGGCAGCCGCCGCAACCCCCGTCCTTCCCGCGCCCCGCCGCCGCCGCCGCCGCCGCCCGCACTCACCTCAGGGGCGCAACCGGCACAGCCGGCCGTCGGCCTCGTTGCCGCCGAAGCGTCTTGGTGCGGTTCTCACTGCGCGGGCCGGTTCTTCCCCGGCGGTCGCAGGGGGTTCAGGGATGGGGGGGCGGGGAACGGCCGTCACACGAGCAACGAACCGAAGCGCCGCCTGGTGGCATTTTCCACAGGCCGGCGCCACCGCAGCCGCCTTGGGTCCGCACAGCCCCCTGCCGGCCGCAGCTCTTGCTGTCTCGCCGAGCCGACAAGCCTCCGCGGAAACTGGAGGGAGCCGCAGCGCGAGTCGGAGGCTGGGCGGGGGTGTGCGCAGACTCTTTCCTCTTGGGACTGCGCGCATGCGCACCAGCGGGGCGGGGCACGGGCCCCTGCGTGGGGGCGGGACCCGCGGCCGCTGCGAGGGGGCCGGCCCCGCCCAGGGGCGCTGGTCCGGCTCAGCCAATCGCGAGCGCCGGGTACCTCTTGGCGCGGGCGATTTGAATGGTTCGCGGCCGCCGGAGGTGGCGGCAGGTGGGCACGCCGCTGCCCTTTTGGGAGCTTCTCTGAGATCGGGAGGGGAACCCGCCCCTCGTCCTTTCGCCGGAGCCCCACCCTCCCCAGGCCGCGGGACTGGCGAAAAAAAAAACAGCTGGGAAAGTAAAACAACACTGACTTCAGGATAACGGTTACCTCTTTGGATGCAAAGAAGGGAATGGGATAAAGGAAAGGTGAAAAAGAAACTTCAAGCATTTGTATATGATCTGATTTCTTAAAAGAAAGATTTTTAAATGCTAACGTTTTGCCACAATGCTTCAATGTTTTGAAGAAATAAAATGTTAATATGTAATTTTATTACATAAAAACCCAAAATATAGCCATGCATATGCACACAGATATGCATATTTTATATGTAAACATAAACAACATGATTCAATGAATAAAATGATAGAGATTTTCTTTATCATTGAGCTTTATTCTTTTCCTGAACTTACGGTTATTTCAGGTACTTCAGGGCTCCAGAGCTTGCCAGGAGACGCACATGTCCAAGAAGGCCAGTCCCCAGCAGGGAAGCAGGATGGAGCCCCAGGTGCAGGTAGGTCACGGCACGATGGGGGTACTGGGGATGGTCGAAGGCAGGCAGGGAGGCTCGGGGTCAGGCAACGGGGAGGGAAGCATCGGGGTGTATGTGGGGCACAGGTAGGCCAAGGCAGGATGCAGTGAGGGGCGCTGTGTGGGACCCAAGTAGGAAGGGAGGGGAGGGGTGCTTCAGGAGCCAGGGTCGGGCTATCCCCTCCCCCCACCTCCTGCCACCTCCCAAAGCAGCAGCTGAGTCCCTCCTGAGCTCCCTGTCGGACAGGCCCAGCTTTGGCATCTGCGTCCTTGCCCCAAGTTGCTACACGGCTCCCCTCATCTGGAGCCCCCGGCCCACTTTTCTTTCCCACCACAGACTGAATGCATCTTTGGACATGTGGCTGGCTCTGGGATGAAATGTTTCCAGGGCACTTCATTGGCACTCTTAACTCGTGTCATAACGCACTGAATTGTTTTATAAGTACGTTTATAAATAGCTCATTCACAAGAATATCAAACTTCCTCACTCTTGGTCAACATTGACAGATTGTCATTTATCTTAGCATGTTATACATACTCCAGTTAAGTATTTTTCCCCCTTTGTCTGTGATCGTCTACAGATAAAACTGGCCTGCTAGTAGCTGAGAGTCCATCTCTGCCTTTGCTCTTTCATTTTTCCTGAACTTCCCGTGTGGGATAATTTCTCATATTGCTTTCCCTGATCCTAACTTACTTATTATAATTAAGCGGGGTGTAGGAATAGGAATATAGTATAGTTATGAATGTACAATAACATATATTCCATTATTCTAAATTGATTTAAATTTACTTAAAAATTATAGTTGAAGATAGAGTGCCTCATTTGGAAGGGAAGGGGGTCTACAGAATATTTGCTTTTATAAAGGGGGTATTGGGTCCGAAATGATAGCTATGGCCATAAGTTAGCAACGTTTGCTAGGAACTGGGTTGATGTTAACTCTGCTAGTTCTGATGCATAGATCATAGTCCTTTGTAGATCTATGGTCTATTGTAGACTTTGTGTGTTAGGTGCAGCATTTATCACATTTTATGTACCGCATTATATATATGACATTCTGTAGCTTACCCTTCTAAATGAAAAGATAAAAGGACTATAGATGAGTAGATTCTTAGTGAGCTGTTCCCCGCCCTCTCCCATTCCCACTAATTTGGTTAGAGATAGCCAATACAGAAGATTCTTTAAACATGTGGATGAGGATAGAAACTCAATCCTTAACCATTACACATTTTCAGGACTGACTTTAAATTAAATTTTAGGCTATCATTAGCAAGGTACCGCTATTCTCAGGTTTCTTTTATAGTCTCTTGTTTCGAAGACCTTTTCGTACTTCGGTCTTTGCTTAATTTCATTCAGAGGTAGAAAATATGGTAATTTTTAACACCTCCTTTGTAATTCTGCAAATACAAAGGAAGTTTTAAAAAGGCAGATTTAAAAGAAAAGAATTGATTTGATTCCAAAACTGGTATTAACATATTTTAATGCAGAGGAAAGATAAGGAGCAAGATGAATCTTAAGGTTATAAGAGGCCCATCAAATTGACCTACATGAGCTCACAGAAGTTACATGTTTCCTAAGGCCAAGGAACTGTTTCATGACCTTGAAGGGTATATTACTATTTCTATTTCAGTCAGTACATTTTCAAACATTGGAACTGCTCAGACTTGGTTCACTGCACAAACCAATCACTTAGAATGTTAAAGAGCATGACTTTGGCCTCCTGGAGACAGCTCTTCTGTGATTGAGCTCTCGTTTGCATGGCCTGTCTACCTTCCCTGTGAATTTTTTTTTTCTTGGTTTTTTTTTTTTTTTTTTTTTTTTTTTTTTTTTTTTTTC
The DNA here is from genome assembly GCF_048773025.1 of Camelus bactrianus. Classification (NCBI taxonomy): domain Eukaryota; kingdom Metazoa; phylum Chordata; class Mammalia; order Artiodactyla; family Camelidae; genus Camelus; species Camelus bactrianus. The sequence goes on along the minus strand of NC_133567.1, from coordinate 26,581,461 downwards.
CCCTTGTCAGCCTACATTGTGAATGCAACTGATAGAACAAACACCAACACCTAACACTGGAAATTCTCTCCTCTGAACTCATTTGAAACACATGCTGAGGTTCTCAATCGGCAAGTTTTATAAAATGTCAGAACGTTTTATTAGAGTTGGGAGTGATTGTTGGACTCATTATAATCACACAGGGAGCTTAAGAAAATACTAATGCCTCAGCCCCACCTTCAGAAATTCTGAATTAACTTGTCTGGGGAAGGCTGCAGGCCCCTATGTTTTGAAAAAGTTTTCCAAGCAATTTGAATGTCCAGCCAATTGGAGAACCACTGGGCTAGTCCCATTGGATCAGATAAAAACAGAAATTCATATAGGATTGGACATAGCAAAGGGCACAAAACTAGACATCAGAATAGCTGAGACTAAACACTGACGGCGCCGGCCCTCCCCGCCCCGCAGAGGCCCGCGCGGCCTCCCTCCGCCGCGGGGACCCGGGGTGGCAGCCGCCGCAACCCCCGTCCTTCCCGCGCCCCGCCGCCGCCGCCGCCGCCGCCCGCACTCACCTCAGGGGCGCAACCGGCACAGCCGGCCGTCGGCCTCGTTGCCGCCGAAGCGTCTCGGTGCGGTTCTCACTGCGCGGGCCGGTTCTTCCCCGGCGGTCGCAGGGGGTTCAGGGATGGGGGGGCGGGGAACGGCCGTCACACGAGCAACGAACCGAAGCGCCGCCTGGTGGCATTTTCCACAGGCCGGCGCCACCGCAGCCGCCTTGGGTCCGCACAGCCCCCTGCCGGCCGCAGCTCTTGCTGTCTCGCCGAGCCGACAAGCCTCCGCGGAAACTGGAGGGAGCCGCAGCGCGAGTCGGAGGCTGGGCGGGGGTGTGCGCAGACTCTTTCCTCTTGGGACTGCGCGCATGCGCACCAGCGGGGCGGGGCACGGGCCCCTGCGTGGGGGCGGGACCCGCGGCCGCTGCGAGGGGGCCGGCCCCGCCCAGGGGCGCTGGTCCGGCTCAGCCAATCGCGAGCGCCGGGTACCTCTTGGCGCGGGCGATTTGAATGGTTCGCGGCCGCCGGAGGTGGCGGCAGGTGGGCACGCCGCTGCCCTTTTGGGAGCTTCTCTGAGATCGGGAGGGGAACCCGCCCCTCGTCCTTTCGCCGGAGCCCCACCCTCCCCAGGCCGCGGGACTGGCGAAAAAAAAAACAGCTGGGAAAGTAAAACAACACTGACTTCAGGATAACGGTTACCTCTTTGGATGCAAAGAAGGGAATGGGATAAAGGAAAGGTGAAAAAGAAACTTCAAGCATTTGTATATGATCTGATTTCTTAAAAGAAAGATTTTTAAATGCTAACGTTTTGCCACAATGCTTCAATGTTTTGAAGAAATAAAATGTTAATATGTAATTTTATTACATAAAAACCCAAAATATAGCCATGCATATGCACACAGATATGCATATTTTATATGTAAACATAAACAACATGATTCAATGAATAAAATGATAGAGATTTTCTTTATCATTGAGCTTTATTCTTTTCCTGAACTTACGGTTATTTCAGGTACTTCAGGGCTCCAGAGCTTGCCAGGAGACGCACATGTCCAAGAAGGCCAGTCCCCAGCAGGGAAGCAGGATGGAGCCCCAGGTGCAGGTAGGTCACGGCACGATGGGGGTACTGGGGATGGTCGAAGGCAGGCAGGGAGGCTCGGGCTCAGGCAACGGGGAGGGAAGCATCGGGGTGTATGTGGGGCACAGGTAGGCCAAGGCAGGATGCAGTGAGGGGCGCTGTGTGGGACCCAAGTAGGAAGGGAGGGGAGGGGTGCTTCAGGAGCCAGGGTCGGGCTATCCCCTCCCCCCACCTCCTGCCACCTCCCAAAGCAGCAGCTGAGTCCCTCCTGAGCTCCCTGTCGGACAGGCCCAGCTTTGGCATCTGCGTCCTTGCCCCAACTTGCTACACGGCTCCCCTCATCTGGAGCCCCCGGCCCACTTTTCTTTCCCACCACAGACTGAATGCATCTTTGGACATGTGGCTGGCTCTGGGATGAAATGTTTCCAGGGCACTTCATTGGCACTCTTAACTCGTGTCATAACGCACTGAATTGTTTTATAAGTACGTTTATAAATAGCTCATTCACAAGAATATCAAACTTCCTCACTCTTGGTCAACATTGACAGATTGTCATTTATCTTAGCATGTTATACATACTCCAGTTAAGTATTTTTCCCCCTTTGTCTGTGATCGTCTACAGATAAAACTGGCCTGCTAGTAGCTGAGAGTCCATCTCTGCCTTTGCTCTTTCATTTTTCCTGAACTTCCCGTGTGGGATAATTTCTCATATTGCTTTCCCTGATCCTAACTTACTTATTATAATTAAGCGGGGTGTAGGAATAGGAATATAGTATAGTTATGAATGTACAATAACATATATTCCATTATTCTAAATTGATTTAAATTTACTTAAAAATTATAGTTGAAGATAGAGTGCCTCATTTGGAAGGGAAGGGGGTCTACAGAATATTTGCTTTTATAAAGGGGGTATTGGGTCCGAAATGATAGCTATGGCCATAAGTTAGCAACGTTTGCTAGGAACTGGGTTGATGTTAACTCTGCTAGTTCTGATGCATAGATCATAGTCCTTTGTAGATCTATGGTCTATTGTAGACTTTGTGTGTTAGGTGCAGCATTTATCACATTTTATGTACCGCATTATATATATGACATTCTGTAGCTTACCCTTCTAAATGAAAAGATAAAAGGACTATAGATGAGTAGGTTCTTAGTGAGCTGTTCCCCGCCCTCTCCCATTCCCACTAATTTGGTTAGAGATAGCCAATACAGAAGATTCTTTAAACATGTGGATGAGGATAGAAACTCAATCCTTAACCATTACACATTTTCAGGACTGACTTTAAATTAAATTTTAGGCTATCATTAGCAAGGTACCGCTATTCTCAGGTTTCTTTTATAGTCTCTTGTTTCGAAGACCTTTTCGTACTTCGGTCTTTGCTTAATTTCATTCAGAGGTAGAAAATATGGTAATTTTTAACACCTCCTTTGTAATTCTGCAAATACAAAGGAAGTTTTAAAAAGGCAGATTTAAAAGAAAAGAATTGATTTGATTCCAAAACTGGTATTAACATATTTTAATGCAGAGGAAAGATAAGGAGCAAGATGAATCTTAAGGTTATAAGAGGCCCATCAAATTGACCTACATGAGCTCACAGAAGTTACATGTTTCCTAAGGCCAAGGAACTGTTTCATGACCTTGAAGGGTATATTACTATTTCTATTTCAGTCAGTACATTTTCAAACATTGGAACTGCTCAGACTTGGTTCACTGCACAAACTAATCACTTAGAATGTTAAAGAGCATGACTTTGGCCTCCTGGAGACAGCTCTTCTGTGATTGAGCTCTCGTTTGCATGGCCTGTCTACCTTCCCTGTGAATTTTTTTTTTCTTGTTTTTTTTTTTTTTTTTTCCCCTTGTCAGCCTACATTGTGAATGCAACTGATAGAACAAACACCAACACCTAACACTGGAAATTCTCTCCTCTGAACTCATTTGAAACACATGCTGAGGTTCTCAATCGGCAAGTTTTATAAAATGTCAGAACGTTTTATTAGAGTTGGGAGTGATTGTTGGACTCATTATAATCACACAGGGAGCTTAAGAAAATACTAATGCCTCAGCCCCACCTTCAGAAATTCTGAATTAACTTGTCTGGGGAAGGCTGCAGGCCCCTATGTTTTGAAAAAGTTTTCCAAGCAATTTGAATGTCCAGCCAATTGGAGAACCACTGGGCTAGTCCCATTGGATCAGATAAAAACAGAAATTCATATAGGATTGGACATAGCAAAGGGCACAAAACTAGACATCAGAATAGCTGAGACTAAACACTGACGGCGCCGGCCCTCCCCGCCCCGCAGAGGCCCGCGCGGCCTCCCTCCGCCGCGGGGACCCGGGGTGGCAGCCGCCGCAACCCCCGTCCTTCCCGCGCCCCGCCGCCGCCGCCGCCGCCGCCCGCACTCACCTCAGGGGCGCAACCGGCACAGCCGGCCGTCGGCCTCGTTGCCGCCGAAGCGTCTTGGTGCGGTTCTCACTGCGCGGGCCGGTTCTTCCCCGGCGGTCGCAGGGGGTTCAGGGATGGGGGGGCGGGGAACGGCCGTCACACGAGCAACGAACCGAAGCGCCGCCTGGTGGCATTTTCCACAGGCCGGCGCCACCGCAGCCGCCTTGGGTCCGCACAGCCCCCTGCCGGCCGCAGCTCTTGCTGTCTCGCCGAGCCGACAAGCCTCCGCGGAAACTGGAGGGAGCCGCAGCGCGAGTCGGAGGCTGGGCGGGGGTGTGCGCAGACTCTTTCCTCTTGGGACTGCGCGCATGCGCACCAGCGGGGCGGGGCACGGGCCCCTGCGTGGGGGCGGGACCCGCGGCCGCTGCGAGGGGGCCGGCCCCGCCCAGGGGCGCTGGTCCGGCTCAGCCAATCGCGAGCGCCGGGTACCTCTTGGCGCGGGCGATTTGAATGGTTCGCGGCCGCCGGAGGTGGCGGCAGGTGGGCACGCCGCTGCCCTTTTGGGAGCTTCTCTGAGATCGGGAGGGGAACCCGCCCCTCGTCCTTTCGCCGGAGCCCCACCCTCCCCAGGCCGCGGGACTGGCGAAAAAAAAAACAGCTGGGAAAGTAAAACAACACTGACTTCAGGATAACGGTTACCTCTTTGGATGCAAAGAAGGGAATGGGATAAAGGAAAGGTGAAAAAGAAACTTCAAGCATTTGTATATGATCTGATTTCTTAAAAGAAAGATTTTTAAATGCTAACGTTTTGCCACAATGCTTCAATGTTTTGAAGAAATAAAATGTTAATATGTAATTTTATTACATAAAACCCCAAAATATAGCCATGCATATGCACACAGATATGCATATTTTATATGTAAACATAAACAACATGATTCAATGAATAAAATGATAGAGATTTTCTTTATCATTGAGCTTTATTCTTTTCCTGAACTTACGGTTATTTCAGGTACTTCAGGGCTCCAGAGCTTGCCAGGAGACGCACATGTCCAAGAAGGCCAGTCCCCAGCAGGGAAGCAGGATGGAGCCCCAGGTGCAGGTAGGTCACGGCACGATGGGGGTACTGGGGATGGTCGAAGGCAGGCAGGGAGGCTCGGGCTCAGGCAACGGGGAGGGAAGCATCGGGGTGTATGTGGGGCACAGGTAGGCCAAGGCAGGATGCAGTGAGGGGCGCTGTGTGGGACCCAAGTAGGAAGGGAGGGGAGGGGTGCTTCAGGAGCCAGGGTCGGGCTATCCCCTCCCCCCACCTCCTGCCACCTCCCAAAGCAGCAGCTGAGTCCCTCCTGAGCTCCCTGTCGGACAGGCCCAGCTTTGGCATCTGCGTCCTTGCCCCAACTTGCTACACGGCTCCCCTCATCTGGAGCCCCCGGCCCACTTTTCTTTCCCACCACAGACTGAATGCATCTTTGGACATGTGGCTGGCTCTGGGATGAAATGTTTCCAGGGCACTTCATTGGCACTCTTAACTCGTGTCATAACGCACTGAATTGTTTTATAAGTACGTTTATAAATAGCTCATTCACAAGAATATCAAACTTCCTCACTCTTGGTCAACATTGACAGATTGTCATTTATCTTAGCATGTTATACATACTCCAGTTAAGTATTTTTCCCCCTTTGTCTGTGATCGTCTACAGATAAAACTGGCCTGCTAGTAGCTGAGAGTCCATCTCTGCCTTTGCTCTTTCATTTTTCCTGAACTTCCCGTGTGGGATAATTTCTCATATTGCTTTCCCTGATCCTAACTTACTTATTATAATTAAGCGGGGTGTAGGAATAGGAATATAGTATAGTTATGAATGTACAATAACATATATTCCATTATTCTAAATTGATTTAAATTTACTTAAAAATTATAGTTGAAGATAGAGTGCCTCATTTGGAAGGGAAGGGGGTCTACAGAATATTTGCTTTTATAAAGGGGGTATTGGGTCCGAAATGATAGCTATGGCCATAAGTTAGCAACGTTTGCTAGGAACTGGGTTGATGTTAACTCTGCTAGTTCTGATGCATAGATCATAGTCCTTTGTAGATCTATGGTCTATTGTAGACTTTGTGTGTTAGGTGCAGCATTTATCACATTTTATGTACCGCATTATATATATGACATTCTGTAGCTTACCCTTCTAAATGAAAAGATAAAAGGACTATAGATGAGTAGGTTCTTAGTGAGCTGTTCCCCGCCCTCTCCCATTCCCACTAATTTGGTTAGAGATAGCCAATACAGAAGATTCTTTAAACATGTGGATGAGGATAGAAACTCAATCCTTAACCATTACACATTTTCAGGACTGACTTTAAATTAAATTTTAGGCTATCATTAGCAAGGTACCGCTATTCTCAGGTTTCTTTTATAGTCTCTTGTTTCGAAGACCTTTTCGTACTTCGGTCTTTGCTTAATTTCATTCAGAGGTAGAAAATATGGTAATTTTTAACACCTCCTTTGTAATTCTGCAAATACAAAGGAAGTTTTAAAAAGGCAGATTTAAAAGAAAAGAATTGATTTGATTCCAAAACTGGTATTAACATATTTTAATGCAGAGGAAAGATAAGGAGCAAGATGAATCTTAAGGTTATAAGAGGCCCATCAAATTGACCTACATGAGCTCACAGAAGTTACATGTTTCCTAAGGCCAAGGAACTGTTTCATGACCTTGAAGGGTATATTACTATTTCTATTTCAGTCAGTACATTTTCAAACATTGGAACTGCTCAGACTTGGTTCACTGCACAAACTAATCACTTAGAATGTTAAAGAGCATGACTTTGGCCTCCTGGAGACAGCTCTTCTGTGATTGAGCTCTCGTTTGCATGGCCTGTCTACCTTCCCTGTGAATTTTTTTTTTCTTGTTTTTTTTTTTTTTTTTTCCCCTTGTCAGCCTACATTGTGAATGCAACTGATAGAACAAACACCAACACCTAACACTGGAAATTCTCTCCTCTGAACTCATTTGAAACACATGCTGAGGTTCTCAATCGGCAAGTTTTATAAAATGTCAGAACGTTTTATTAGAGTTGGGAGTGATTGTTGGACTCATTATAATCACACAGGGAGCTTAAGAAAATACTAATGCCTCAGCCCCACCTTCAGAAATTCTGAATTAACTTGTCTGGGGAAGGCTGCAGGCCCCTATGTTTTGAAAAAGTTTTCCAAGCAATTTGAATGTCCAGCCAATTGGAGAACCACTGGGCTAGTCCCATTGGATCAGATAAAAACAGAAATTCATATAGGATTGGACATAGCAAAGGGCACAAAACTAGACATCAGAATAGCTGAGACTAAACACTGACGGCGCCGGCCCTCCCCGCCCCGCAGAGGCCCGCGCGGCCTCCCTCCGCCGCGGGGACCCGGGGTGGCAGCCGCCGCAACCCCCGTCCTTCCCGCGCCCCGCCGCCGCCGCCGCCGCCGCCCGCACTCACCTCAGGGGCGCAACCGGCACAGCCGGCCGTCGGCCTCGTTGCCGCCGAAGCGTCTTGGTGCGGTTCTCACTGCGCGGGCCGGTTCTTCCCCGGCGGTCGCAGGGGGTTCAGGGATGGGGGGGCGGGGAACGGCCGTCACACGAGCAACGAACCGAAGCGCCGCCTGGTGGCATTTTCCACAGGCCGGCGCCACCGCAGCCGCCTTGGGTCCGCACAGCCCCCTGCCGGCCGCAGCTCTTGCTGTCTCGCCGAGCCGACAAGCCTCCGCGGAAACTGGAGGGAGCCGCAGCGCGAGTCGGAGGCTGGGCGGGGGTGTGCGCAGACTCTTTCCTCTTGGGACTGCGCGCATGCGCACCAGCGGGGCGGGGCACGGGCCCCTGCGTGGGGGCGGGACCCGCGGCCGCTGCGAGGGGGCCGGCCCCGCCCAGGGGCGCTGGTCCGGCTCAGCCAATCGCGAGCGCCGGGTACCTCTTGGCGCGGGCGATTTGAATGGTTCGCGGCCGCCGGAGGTGGCGGCAGGTGGGCACGCCGCTGCCCTTTTGGGAGCTTCTCTGAGATCGGGAGGGGAACCCGCCCCTCGTCCTTTCGCCGGAGCCCCACCCTCCCCAGGCCGCGGGACTGGCGAAAAAAAAAACAGCTGGGAAAGTAAAACAACACTGACTTCAGGATAACGGTTACCTCTTTGGATGCAAAGAAGGGAATGGGATAAAGGAAAGGTGAAAAAGAAACTTCAAGCATTTGTATATGATCTGATTTCTTAAAAGAAAGATTTTTAAATGCTAACGTTTTGCCACAATGCTTCAATGTTTTGAAGAAATAAAATGTTAATATGTAATTTTATTACATAAAAACCCAAAATATAGCCATGCATATGCACACAGATATGCATATTTTATATGTAAACATAAACAACATGATTCAATGAATAAAATGATAGAGATTTTCTTTATCATTGAGCTTTATTCTTTTCCTGAACTTACGGTTATTTCAGGTACTTCAGGGCTCCAGAGCTTGCCAGGAGACGCACATGTCCAAGAAGGCCAGTCCCCAGCAGGGAAGCAGGATGGAGCCCCAGGTGCAGGTATGTCACCGCACGATGGGGGTACTGGGGATGGTCGAAGGCAGGCAGGGAGGCTCGGGGTCAGGCAACGGGGAGGGAAGCATCGGGGTGTATGTGGGGCACAGGTAGGCCAAGGCAGGTTGCAGTGAGGGGCGCTGTGTGGGACCCAAGTAGGAAGGGAGGGGAGGGGTGCTTCAGGAGCCAGGGTCGGGCTATCCCCTCCCCCCACCTCCTGCCACCTCCCAAAGCAGCAGCTGAGTCCCTCCTGATCTCCCTGTCGGACAGGCCCAGCTTTGGCATCTGCGTCCTTGCCCCAACTTGCTACACGTCTCCCCTCATCTGGAGCCCCCGGCCCACTTTTCTTTCCCACCACAGACTGAATGCATCTTTGGACATGTGGCTGGCTCTGGGATGAAATGTTTCCAGGGCACTTCATTGGCACTCTTAACTCGTGTCATAACACACTGAATTGTTTTATAAGTATGTTTATAAATAGCTCATTCACAAGAATATCAAACTTCCTCACTCTTGGTCAACATTGACAGATTGTCATTTATCTTAGCATGTTATACATACTCCAGTTAAGTATTTTTCCCCCTTTGTCTGTGATCGTCTACAGATAAAACTGGCCTGCTAGTAGCTGAGAGTCCATCTCTGCCTTTGCTCTTTCATTTTTCCTGAACTTCCCGTGTGGGATAATTTCTCATATTGCTTTCCCTGATCCTAACTTACTTATTATAATTAAGCGGGGTGTAGGAATAGGAATATAGTATACTTATGAATGCACAATAACATATATTCCATTATTCTAAATTGATTTAAATTTACTTAAAAATTATAGGTGAAGATAGAGTGCCTCGTTTGGAAGGGAAGGGGGTCTACACAATATTTGCTTTTATAAAGGGCGTATTGGGTCTGCATTCCGGAACCCACTCGACCCTTCACCCCAGAGGCACAGTGTGCAGCCTTGGGGACCCCGGGCAGCCCTGACTGGCTCCACATCTGCCCTGCCTCCGCCTCCCTCAGCCCTCACGTGGAAGACCCTTCTCTTCTTCAAGACAAAGGTGAACTGCGTCCACGTGTGCGGGAACTCCCTCTGGTCCCATCACACGTGCATCGACCACGTGTCTGCTTCAACCCCCCTGTCCCGCTCTCCCCCCGATGCCGACAGAGGTGCCTGCGCAGTCAGTTTCCAGCACGTGCTTGCCGGACACCCAGCTGATGAAGGGGTACCGATAAGAACAGGAGATTTCCATGTTGAAAATCGGAAATGCCGGCATTAAGCATCTCAGAAATTCCCTTGCATTTAGAAACACAGAAATATTTCACTAGCAGACACACACGTGCTCTGTGCGTGATGCCAAGTCCTGATAGGAGCCCCCCTTTCTGTAAAGAGAAAGGGGGAGGGACGAAGGGGGGTTAGGGCTGAGCCCCAGGCCCCCACACACAAGGGAAACATGAAGAAGTGGGTCCCACCCGGATCATCTGAATTTGCTCAACGGCAGTCCTTCCAGAAGCAAAACAGAATGTTCCTATGTCCGTGGTCCCTCCTTCCTGTTCCCTGGATCCCAAGGCGGGGGTGTTCCCACACCCCAGCACAAATTCCATGTCCCCGGGGAAAGCAGGCCTCCGCACTCTGCAGCCCCGGGCAGGTGGGCTCCCTCCCGGCCTGGCCTCCGCGTCCCAGAGACGGAGCCCTGGCTTAGCCCCCACACCCCTCTCCAGCCTCAGCTCAGACCACACCCTCCGGATGCCCAGCCGCTAGCTGGCACTGTCCCCGGACTCTCAGGGCAGGGCCCCCCTGTGGGCACCCCGCCTGCTGACTGCCAGGGTGCCCTCCCAGGAGTCCGTACCTTGACGGCCCCTTTGAAGACTGATGGTGGTGTCATGTGGGGGCCACCCGCCTCCCCGCCACGGCACTGGCACTCAGCGTTGGCAGGGGCAGCTGTGCTGGCTTGCAAGGCCCACTCACCTCTCCCTCCACTGGCTGGGGCTGCCGCCGGACACCGTGCAGGAGGACAAGAAGGCCCGCTGCAAGGAGGGCGCCATGGGCACGTCGGCCCAGAACACTGTGGGCGTGGGTCCATCCGGGCTCTGTGACATCCCCACGGAGTGACCGAGAATCTCAGGGCAGCCTCCTGGTTCTGGGGCGAGACACAGGGTGGGCTGTGAGGAACGGGGTCCCTGCAGAAGCTCTCTGCTGCAGAAGGTGACAAGTGCCACCGAGCGCGGCTGCCTCTCTCCAAGCACAAGGAACAACCCCAGTGGGCACCCGCGTCCGTGACAGCGTGGGCCCCAGTTACCCTGATGCAGGTGCCACGCTGATGAGGCCGGCTGCCTCCACTCTGGGAAGGGCACGGCCCCTGTGCAAACCAGCCACCGGGCCCTCAAAGGAAAGACACACTTCGCATAAAGTGCTGGCACAGCGGCTGCGGGCCGGGGGCGCCTGACCTCCCTCTGTGCCCCAGGCTGGGCCGCGTGCTCTGGGGTAACACTTCCCACCTCCAGCACAGCCCTGCCAATGATGTCCTCGCCCCAGAGAGGGGCAGAGACCACCCTGCCTGGCCCCCGTCCGCCACCGGGGATCCAGAGGCCTTGAACCAGGAAAGCCTGCCTTCCGACGCCCGCACACCCCGTCCATCCATCCATCCAACCACCCAGCCATCGCACGTCCCACTGACAGGTGTCTGTCCGGCTGACGGCCCCGCATCACCACTACTTCTGGGTATTTTTTTAAATGTTGCCTTTTTTAAGAAAAACACTAAGATTTGAGAACCCGACAGATCCACCACACTCAAGAAAATAATATTTTGAGAACAGGTTATTTTGTTTTCTGCCTTAGAACAAGGGGGGACTGATCAGAAAATACTACAAAGTTCCGTCTCACTCATGTTACTCAGTTCCAGGACCAGGACGGCACCGAGGCAAGTGGTTTGTCCTTGGTGGTTTGTCCCCAGCCCCGGACCCGTTGGGAGCAGAGGGAACAGAGGCCAGACAGACCTGTGAAACCCCACAGTTCTGGGGAGGTAAAAACGGGTCCAGAATGACCCAGGCAGCCAGGAATTGAGGCGTCTGCCTGGTGACCAACACAAACACAGCAGCTGAGGAAACAAAAGCTAAGCGGGGAGCTCGGCGTTTCCTGGGGGGCGGGGGAGCTCAAGGCACTGAAGCAGGAAGAGAGGACTCTGCAGACACTGCGAGGATTCCAGGGCAGGTCCCCAAAGGCTGCAGCCCCGGAGGACAGGCACTAGTCACAAGTCAGCCTGCCTAGGGCTAAAGAGTCTGCCCAAGAGACGGTCCTGTCCTCTGGGGAATACACCACCATCCAGAGCCTGCCGCTGTCTGTCTGTCTGCCATCCATCCATCCACCCACCCAACCATCCATCCAACCATCCACCCACCCACCCACCCACCCATCCATCCACCCATCCATCGACCCACCCATCCATCCACCCATCCATCCATCCATCCATCCACCCATCCATCTATCCATCCATCCATCCATCTAACCATCCATTCATCCATCCATCCATCCATCTAACCATCCATCCACCTATCCATCCATCCATCCACCCATCAAATCATCTATCATTTTTAGGCATTTGATATATCAAATATTTAATAGAAAACCTGATCAGGCATGCCACGTAACAAAACAAAGAAATAAAAAGACACAAAAAAAGAAGATAAAAAATGCCCACAACCAGTATAAACATGGGAGTTAAAAGACACAGCCTCTGAGCTGAAAATGTAAGAACAGATAGGAGAATTTCACCAGAGGACTGAAGTCCATTAAGAACAATCCAGTGGAAACCCCAGAACTTCAAAACAAAATTAACGCCAGTGAGCACGGGGTCGGTGGTTCCGTGGGCAGATCAGACGAGGAGGAATGATGAGTGACCTGGGAAGTAAGTCGGACGCGAATCTCCAGCCTGAAGCAGTGAGAGGGAAAAGATGGAAACACGGAAAAGAGCAGAAAACCCCAGGGGATGTGGTGAAAGGTGCTGACACGTGCATAACTGGAGTCCAAGAAGAGGGGGGAGAAACGTAACGAGGCAGAAGCAGACTGGAAAAGATTTTCCCAGAGAATTTCCCAAAACAGACCGAAGAAATCAAGCCACAGGTTTAAAACCAACTTATGGCTTCTAAGCAGGATCAATGAAAAGGAAAGTATGCATATTCACTTAGTTGTAAAACTTAGGGAAACCAAAGACAGACACTTCAAGGGGGGGAGCCCAATGCAGCATGATTTTTTTTTTTTTAATATTTAGTCAACTTTTCATCATGGGAAAGTCCGGGGCTGGTGTTTCATTTGTACAACCCACTCTGTGAGCCCTGGGGACGGGCACTGCCTCCCGCATCCCCTGCAAACGCTCCGTGGGCACCCCGGGCTGCGCTTGGTGCCCGCCTGCTGCCCAGACTCACCCATGAGTCCCCAGAGCAGACACAGCCGTTAGGCTCGAGCGGCAGGCGGCGCGCAAGCCAGGGTGACACCCCCGGTCAATACACACACACATATATATATATTCTAAGACAAATGTGTGCTGAATTAATTAACCAACCAGATGGTCTTCAGAGCCCACCCTTCAGCCCTGCTGATCAAAGTTGGGATAGGAAACCGGACGCTTGGTGTCGCAGAGGGCCCCTGCACTCCTCCCTCACGTCTGCCTGGGTCCACCTTCCCCCTCAGGTGTGTCTGCTGAGCGGTTACCTGCCAGCACCACGCTGGGTGCTGTGGGAAACCAGGCCCCTGCCCGCCAGGTGAGCGTTTTGTCCACATGGGGAGACTGGCATTAGCATCACACTGAGGGGCCCATGAGCTTCAGAAAGGCCTGTGGGGGGAACTGCTTCTGTCTGGGGAGAGCTGGAAGGCTTCCTGGAGGAAGTGGTAACTGCTAGAAGCCTGGAAGGTTGGCGGGATTCTGACGGACCAAAAGCTGTGCGCGTAGGGGTGTGATGGGCAGCTTCCCGGGCTCTGCGCTCACAGAACAGGAGCTGGCAGCTGGCGGGGGCTTCGGGTCAGTGGTTCTGTGAATCAGTGAGTGAGTCCACAGAGGCCAAGAGGTGAAAGGGGAAAGTTCAGGGCGCGATGTGCAAATATGGGTCGGGGGCTGGCCCGAGGCGGGGGAGGAGAGGAGCTGATCAGCCCCCAGGGTCCCGCGACAAGAAACAGCACAGAACTGTGGCATCAGAAGAACGTTTATCCATCGAGTCTGGTGCACCTGCTTCAGGGATGTGCGAGCATTTGCTGGGCCACGTGGAGAGGTCGCGGCCCGGAGGGCACGCGCAGCCCCTGCTCCTGGGATCACCTCCTCTGTTAATGGCCGTCACAGCTCTGGGCCAACCTGCTCTGGGCCTCTTCTCAGTCCCGGCATCTCCCGGCTCCTCCTCACCATGTTCTCACATTGTACCTTCCCTGGTGACGCCCAGAGACAGACGATGACACCTTCAGTTTGGAAATCCGCCTCGTCCCCCTTCCTGGTTCCCAGCAGACGGGGTACTGGGGCACCGCGGGCGGAAGGAGGGAGCGGGCCTCTCCCGCTGGGCTCGGGGATGTCCAGCCCCCTCCCTGCACTTCCTTTACCCAGTCAGGCCGGGCAGGGGTCCGAACGCTGACCGAGGCTCCGTGGGAAGCTGGCTGACGTGTGTGCTGTCTGCTCGCCACAGTTTACATCACACGTCAGTTCCCAGGAAGAAAGGGGACTCGTGCTGCTTGCAGGAGGGGCCCTGGCTGCCGGTCCTCCACAGCCTGGTGCTGGCCGGAGGGAGTGGCCAGGCAGAAAAAATGACAGAGGGGGCCAAACATCACCCTTCACCCACACGCAGCTCTTCTCAGAGACGCAGGACCCACCACCTTTAACAAAAGTCAGGCACGTGACATTACAAAAAAACAAAAAACAAAACAAAAACATTTCCTTGTCTTCCTAGTTACATTTAAAAAAATCTTAAAAACATAAAAAGTATTCACTTGTGCATTAAATTACTCTCAATAATTACAAATTGCCGTTCAATCTTTTCTATGACTTAGCGAAAAAGAAAATAAATTTAGCTGAGGTCAAGACTGTACTTGCCCATCCAGGTGAAGAAACTTTAGTTTTGTTATTTAACTGCCTGGAAAGTCAGCTTCCACCTCTGGCCCGTAATAAACAGACAAATTCATGGTAAACTTTTAGAAGTGAGTGAGACCACCTGCATCTGTCTGTCTGTCTGTCTGTCTCTCTGTCTCTCTACCTGTCTATCCAACCGTCTACCAATCTGTCTGTCTGTCTATACATCTGTCTATCTATCTGTCTGTCTGTCTGTCTATCCATCCGTCTACCGACCTATAATCCATCCGTCTTCCGACCTATAATCCATCCGTCTTCTCCATCTATCTCTCATCGACTGCTGTCCATCTGCCTCCCAGATCTATGCTCCACCCCCTGTCTCCATCCCTCCACCCCTTCCTCCTGGTCACACTCTGGGGTGAGGCACCAAACTGGGAAGCTCTTGTCTCCACCATTTGAGAGAGTTCTGCGAAATGAAGCAGTAACACCTCTCTGGTCTCCTCCTTTCTCTCTAGTTCCAGGTGTGAACCTCGGGGCTGCTGGAAGGAGAGCCCAGACCTCCAGGTTCCGGTCGCAGACCACGGAGCATGGTGCCCCTCTCTGGGACCCCAGCTGCTTCACCCTCAGAATCCCATCAGCAGAGTCGACGCATTGGTGGGTGGGTTTGGCTCCAAGCTCACCTCCCCACTGTTTCCTTCTCCTTCCATCTCCCTTTGTAAATCGGAGGTTTCCGTCCACGGGGAATCGCTCAGTCTGTGTTTCATGTCTGAGCTCTTGATTTTTGCCTTCTGGTTACCACGAATTTCCCACAAAACATCTCATAGGTAAAACAGTCCTCTTCCAGCTGCCAAACTCTAAATTTAAAGTATTATTTTAAAAGCAAGAGCGTACAAGAAGTTTGATAGCAGTGATCTTTTTTTTAAAGGGAAGCTTATAATCCTCTCGTTTGTCTACAAACAGCAGACCATTTCGCCAACCTTCTTTCAAGCAGGGGAATGAGGCACAGGCAGCCAGATATAAAGACAATTTAGCAGAGAAAACTCCCTAAAGACTGAAAAAGTGATGCCACAGCTGTTTTTTGATGAAAATCAAAGACCTCACAGAAGGAAATGATCACATCTACAGGTGACTGGATAAGGAAGGTGTGGTGTGTTTACACAATGGAATACTACTCAGCCATAAAAAAGAATGAAACATGCCATTTGCAGCAACACAGATGGACCTGGAGATCGTCATTCCAAGTGAAGGAAGCCAGAAAGAGAAAGAAAAATACCACATGTGGAATCTAAAAAAAGAGAATAAAAGGACACTGTGAACTCAGCTACAAAATAGAAACAGACTGGCAGACATAGTAACAAACTTATGGCTACCAGGGAAAAGGGGGTGGGAAGGGATAAATTTGGGAGTTTGAGATTTGCAAACGTTAGCCACTATTTATAAAAATAGATTTTAAAAAAACCAAATGCCTTCTGCACAGCACAGAGAACTATAGACAATACCTTGTAATAACCTATAATGAAAAAGCATATGAAAACGAATACATGTGTGTCTATGCATGACTGGGACGGTGTGCTGTGCACCAGACATTGACACACTGTAACTGACTGCACTTCAATTACTAAAGGAGTAAGAAGGAAATGATCAATGGTCCCCAATGGATAAACACACACTTCCTTGGCTTTGAGTGAAAATTCTCCTCTGTGAATCCTTATGTCAAACAGTCACATCACACGGACGTGCCCTGTGGGTGAAGGCCAGCGGGGGGCCCTCCCAAGGATGAACCCGCTCCCTCCTGTTGCAGCGTCCACGCCCTCATCACCCCCGACAGAGCCAGACAAGGCGCCAGCAGCGCAGACGTCGGGCGCCCTGCGCTGCCCACAGCCGGGGACTCTTCTGTGAAGTCCCCGTATCCAAACTGGAGTTACCCCTCCAAAAAACACGCCACCACCACCTTCCTTTCACTCAGTAACACACAAGAACCCGAGAATGCAGGCAAAACCACCCACTGCAATTGGGACCTTGTTCCTTCTCGTCTTCTGACGACATCCCGTTTCTGTTCAGAGGTTTCGATCCAAACACACTGGGAAGAAAACACACTGGGCCCCGTTCCACGGGTGCTGCGCAGGGAATCCTAATGTGGGAACAGCTTTCTCTTCACAGTGAGTCTTGCCCAAGCAGTGTCTGCTCTGCAAGATGCCCGGAGAGAAGCCAGCTTCTCCACTGATGATGGAGGGCACTTGGCAACCGGCAAGGAACGAGCACACCGCAAACCGGGCTCAGGAAAACACACCCCTGCTCTCCTGCGGGCTGTAAGGAGGAATGGCCTCGGGGCTGCAGGCCCCCCAAAGCCTGCACACGGGGCTGCGGAACGGGGGCCGGGGAAGGGGCCCTCGTGTCTCCTAGCCTGAGGCAGGACCACCCTCTGGGGCCCTCGTACGCTTTCCTCTTTAGAAAAAGCTGAGCCAAACCAGACACAACACGCTTCTTGTGCGCAGTCATGGGTGCGAAGACGGCTCACATGTGGGGCAGCCCTCCGCCCACCGCTCTCCGGGACTCTCTTGCAAAACAGGAGCGCCATCCCCATGAAACCCTAACCCCAGGGCCTCGCGCGTGCTAAGCGCGCTCTACCACTGAGCTACAACCCCCCCACCAACTGATCTTTAAAAAACGAGTATCAGGCCTGGGAACCGGGTTCTGGCCACAACAGAGCAGCCCACTCCTCCCGGGTCCCACCATGTCCAGCCACAGCCCCGGGCACCACACAGCCACGGGCATGGGGATGCTGACAGACAGAAGGAAGGATGCAGGCTGGAGAGGTGCCCTGACTGCCTCCCGGGATCCCGGACCGTCAGACAGAAACAGCTCCAGGGAAAGCCTGCGGCTAACCAAAGACCCAAAACAGAAACAAAAACAGTGTTGTAACAGCAGCAAACCTCGGCAATACCTGCCCTGTTCTGACCCAACACCCAGGGGACCCACAGCCTAGCCCACCATACCACACCGAGCGGAAAGTGGACCCTTCATGTCACCAGCACCCCCAACCCTGTCACAGGAGCAGTGGCCCTGGCTGCCCAGTGGGGCAGGGTCCGCAGGGTGCAGGGAGAGCTGGCGCCCCCCACTGAGCCTCCAGACCGAGTGCAGGGCTGCAAGTCCGAGGGCCAGCCCTGCACCCACCACCCCACTGCCCCAGGGTCACGGCCGGCTGGAAGGTGCGTCTGAACATCCAAACACCCACGTGGCTCAGGACCACCGCCGGGCAGGTGCGCTGCCTGAAAACAAGGGGGCAACCAGAGCTCGGGCGCGCACACCAGAGAAGTCCAGGGTACAACCTAAACCCACAGGCGGCAGGACCTCGGGAGCAGAGGGACGGGATGGCGGGGTACAGACACCCACAGACACCCAGGAGGGACCCCGAGACCCACACCTTCCAGGACCAGAGCGTGCGCTCACCTTCACAGGGCTGCCCGGGACCCCCGGCATTCTAGGAGCGTGTCTCTGTGCGCCCAGGCGCCCAGGAGAGCTGGCTGCCCAGTGCGTCCCAGAGCCGTCACACCCTCATCCCAGTCCTCCCACCCCTCCACCCCCTCCCACTGCGTCTGTGAGGCCCGCCTGGCCTTCATGTAGCCAACGGGCCTTCATGTAGCCAATCCGGCCCCTGCCCTGCCTGAGGCGACCTGCACATCAGATACCAGAGGTGCCTGGTATTCAGCAGCAGAGCTGGAAGGTGAACTGGTTCCCGGCCCCCTCAGGCCGGGACAAGGCAGTGACCAGCCTGAAGCAGGACACGGGAGAGTGGGGTCCGGGGGAGGGGCTTTTGGACATCCAGCGCCTCCATGAACTACACTCGGTTACCTTTGAGTCCCAAGATCAGACCTGCGGTGCCGACGCTTAGGTGGGCCGTCTGCAAAGCAGGTGGGACCCCGGGGCCAGGGCCAACCCCTGACTGGCCTTAACACCCTGTGGCCACACCCCCCTCACCCCCACGTGGGGATTCCGACTCAGCTGAGCGCTTCACACCTTTGGATGTCATTCAACTGTTTTCTTCAAATACAGGGAGGGGAAGCTGAAGGGGACAAGTGGGCGGCAGCAGAATGACCGTCGATTAATGGTCCTCAGTGCGCGCACTGCTTGCCTAGAATGCACACTGACCATCACACCCAAACTCCACCCGGTTTCACTTTCCTCCTGCTCTCAGAGCCGCACCCCCCCCCGTCCCCAGGCGCCGATCGGAGTGTCCGCGGCTCTGAAATCATGAGTGTCTCAGACGTTTTTAAATCTGGGCAACGTCACATATACCAACTTCCTTTATAGCGAGGACAGTAACAGAAATTGGAGAGACAGTGGCTTTTGCGGAGCGCCTACTGCTGTACAGAAAAGGGTCGCCCCCTCCTACGGACGAGGAGAGCACTGCTGAAAGGGGAGCTCAAGAAACTTGCTCGGGGAATTGCAGCTCTTGGGGACGGATGGAAATGCTGGCTGTCGTGACCGTGGTGGTGGTTTCCTGGGTGCGGACGCCTCCACCAAATCCATCAGCCTGAGCATCTGAAACATGTGTGGTTTGCAGACAGGAACCACACCACCGCAAAGGTGTTAAGAATTAAAAAGGAAAAAACAAAGTTGTTCAAACAACTTACTATACGTAAGGTGAACAGCACAGGGAACTATATTCAGTACCCTGTCATGGCCTGTAATGAAAAAGAGTATGAGAATATATATATAAATGGATCTCTGTGCTATACACCGGACACTAACACTAGTTTGTAAATCAGCTACACTTCATTTAGAAAGAATGCAGCTTGCTCAAAGGCGGTCAGCTCATCTCTATGCCTGAAAGCTGTGTTTTCCAACAAGACACCCTTGCCCCTCCATCAGGGAAATCTCAAAGTCAGCAGCCTCAACGCAATAAAACAGCCCTGTCCTAAAGGAACTGCCTCTTTGCTCCAAAAGCAGTGGAACGCCTGCCTCGGAGGGGCCCGCCAGCCAGCTTCCCGCGCGTGGATGGGGCCCGGGGCCTCCGGGGTAGCCTGCAGCCCTGGGACCAAGGCTCCCGGGCTCCTGCCAGCCACCGTCAGCAGCAGAGAGAGACCACTCTCTCCCTGGATGTACAGGGGCCAAAATGCTCTTAAATTCACCTCTGGAGCTGGAAAAAGATTTCTGTCCCACCCGGACAGTTTCTAACATGTCAACACCCACATGGAGCGCGTGGAAAATTACTGCCATGCATACAGATGGCATTAAAGTGACGGGAGATGTCTGGAGAGACATTATCTTCCCTTCAGCCACGGATAAGTTAAGTCTCCCACACCTGGAAGGCACTGCTCGCAGGACGTTCAGGCTGGAGAGGCGAGCGGGCAGTGGGAGCACCAGCCCAGGCTTGCTGCGCTGAGCGTGACTGCCCCCTCCCCCGGAATCGCCCCCCCCCCGGAATCGCCCCCCCCCTCCAGTCCTTCCAGCTGAGACACGCACACAGGCCTCGTCACTCTGGCCAGGCCCGTGCCTACCCGCCCTCCGCGGCAGCCTGGGCCACAAGCCGCCAGGCTCACCTGGAGATTGCAGAGGTGAGCCTCTGGGAGCCCTGGTGACAACCGGGTGGGTTACCTTGCTGACTGTGTGTTCTGCTTTAAAGTCTTGGGCTCTGAAACCCTCCAACAGGCAAGGTGAGGCTCATTCAGAAGCCCCCACTTTGACCCCCAGGCCGGCTTTCGGCGCCGAGTGAAGCAATGCTCTCCCAGGAAGGTGAAGAAGCACCTGGGCCCTGCGTCCTCCCGGGGCAGCCGGCGACCCCTCTGGGCCGGGGAGGAACCGGGCAGGCGGAGGAGTGATCCGAGCCGGGAAGCAGCCGGCTCCAGACCGCACATCTGTAAGCAGGCTTCCCTCTGCCCCGGGAGCCCTGGCCGCTGAGACAAAGCAGAGCTTTCTTCTGGAAGGAGGCGCCTCCGGACTGCAGGGCCGGGCGTCCTGTCCCACAGCCGTGGGACCCGGGGACACTGGGAAGAGCAGGCCCCTCAGCAGCTGGGTCCCCCATCGGGCCCTGCGCCCGCATCCCAGCCCCTCCCGCTCCCCTCCGCCCCTCCCCCACCTCCGGGAGGTCAGTTCTCAGCCTCACAGAGACATGGCCAGAGGCTGTGGGGAGGGGACCGGCGTGTACCTGGACGCCGCGGGCGCCGGGCAGTCCTAGGATAGGCCGGGAGACCGGGCAGCGGGAGGCGACTGCAGGAGGGCTGTCCCCAGAGGCGGCCCCCACCCGCCGGGGCCGGGCGACTCTGGTTCCGGTGTCCCGGGGGAGTCGGGGCGGGTCGCGGGGCGGCCACCTCCGAGGAGGCCCATTCAGAGGGTGGCGGGAGAGCTCCTCCGAGGAAAGAATCTGGCTGTCCGGGCGGCCTGCCCAGCGAGTGCCTCCCTCCGATGGCACGGCCGGCCCCACCCGCTCCCTGCCTGGTTTGCTTCCTCTCCGTTTCTTCCCCCTTTTCCTTTTCCCTCCCTTTCATCTCTCCAGGCTCCTGGCTGAACCCTGCACCACTGGGCTCCAGCCCACGGCCAGTGCCACCCGAGCAGCTAGCGCGAGTGTCTGTGGGGCTGGGACCCCAGGGAGACAGCCACCCCGAACGAGCCCCCCAAGGCCCCCGTCCAGGACCTGCGCCTTGACAGAGGCAGACGCGCTTCCCTGGGATCCCAGGCTCACAGCGAAGCCTCCTGCCCTGTCCCCTTCCCTGGGACCAGGGCACCGCCTCTCATCGCCCCAGGCCTTCACTCCATCCCCTGCCCGGGGCAGCCGGGGGTGAGCGCTTTCCTCAAACCCCGAAGGGCTTCCTCCCACAGCAGTGGCTCCCATACCCTCCTGCTGGCTGACTCTCTTTTCCAACCAATCAGCCGGCTTCACCTGGCCAGTGGCTTAGCTCAAACACACTAGATCCCTTTCTTCCCTCTGCTCTGCTCAAGTTCTTCCCTCTACATGGAAGACCTCCCCTGTCCCCGACCCTAAGCAATCCAGCGAGCTCCTATATACTCGTCAAAGCCCATTTCAAATGACCCTACACTTGGGACACTGTCCACCCTCAGTCAGGTAAGTCCATGCTCCATCCCTCATGGCCTCAGATCTGACTGTAAGAAGTCCGTTCAGCAGAGCAGAAGGGACTTGTCCTGGGTGTGGCCTCTGACATCGAAGTCCCGGGTGGTAGGCAGTGTATCACGAGGTCTACATCCACCTAGTGCAGCACAGAGTGGGTGCTCACCCCTCGCCTCTCCTGCCTCACGGGCCAGGCACAGTCCCACTCGTCCGCCAAATCCTAGTGCGGACGCCACATTCCCTGAAGTCCTCCCTGGAAGAGGGACCCATGACCCTCCTGGGAGGCCAGGGGGCCAGCACTCGCCCCACCTCCAGGGCTGCATGGAGGCACCGGGCACGGTGCACGTGGCGGGCTTCCAGGACACCTTCTAGCCACGCCGTGCAGAGTCACCCCTGCGCAGCCCTGCCGTGACCCTCTGACCCACTTACCAAGCCAGTGGAAGCTCACAGGCACTCACCTCTCACAGGATGGACGCCTGGCCCACCTCCCCAAGTTCAAGGCCAGGAAGACCCCAAGGACCCTCCACCCTGAGGGCCACGCAGGGCACTTCCTCTGGGTTGTTTATGGCCTGCAGGGTCTGCAGGAAATGCCCGGCCACAGCCCAGGGCAGGCCCAGCCGGCGGACGGACGGGCTTTTCCCGTGGCCCACGGCTCCCCGAACAGAGAGGAAGGCGGCCATCCAGCAGGGCAGCCAGGCCCAGGAAGGGCTGAGATGGACAGCACTCCCCAGGGTGGGTCCTTCCCCTGGTGCGGGCGGGGCAGCCCACGGGTGGGCAGAGGGGACAGCCGGGCCCGCTTTCTGAGATGCCACCTCTGTGCTGTGTCCAGCCTCTCTGTGACCAGGGCAGCTCTGGTGCAGACGCTTGCAGACTGGCCTGCCCTTCCTCCTTGTCCCCTCTGCTTGGCAGGGTGGGAGCAGCGGGGACTCGGCTGATGGCGCGGGCGTGCTCCAGGCGGAAGCAACTCCCATGAAAGGTCACATTCAGAAAACTCGTCCCTAAAACCGTGCTGCCCCCAGGAAGCATCCAGGACCTGGGTCAGAGGGAGGTGGGCGCCCACTCACCCCTTGTGCAGTCACCACCCAGTGCAGACACAGCGTCCCATCGGCAACGCCGACCCTCCCGCCCACGTCCGCAGCCACCGTGCGCCGGGCTCCCCGAGGGAACAGAGTCTCCCTCCCACTCACTCACAGGTGCTCACGCCTTAAAAACAACAGAGTTTCACCCAGAACCTCTTGGACGCTGGATGCCGAGAACGTAAGGGTGAGTGAGGAGCAGACGGAGGACAGTTTGGAAGTTAAAGGGGGCAGAGACGGAAACCCCATGCAGGCCTCTGCCTCCTGCAGGCTCTTCCCCGCCAGCCCACCCTCCCAGTGCCCCTGAGAACAGGAGGGCCATCGGGGACAGCCTGCCACCCCTCCACCCCGACAGGCAGGGCTGGGCGCCCCTCCTGACCCACTGCACACCGCAGCCACACCGGTGGTGACGTGAGACCGTGACACGCGGCAGGGGTGGGGGGGGCAGCAACCACGGGGCGGGGGGCCAATCTCTGGGAACCCCACCCCTTCCCCAAGGAGCTGGAATAACCCTCCTGCCTGTTAGCATATGAAGTTATTGGGGCACCTCGGGGCTCATCTCAGTTTCCTGGACGACCCCGTGCTCCGGGGCCACCTCTGGCCTCTCCAGACAGCCTGCATTCTGTCTGTGGGGTGCGTCCCCCTGAATAAATCTACCTTCACTCCACTGCTCTTGAATTCTTTCCTGCATGGAGCCAGGGACCCTCACATGATGGGGCACATCCCCGGGGCTCCGCCCAGCCCTGGGACCTGGCCGTGCCCCGCCCCATGCCCCCACAACCCCAGCCCCAAGTAAACCTCTCCCCGCACCACTGACTGGTGTCCGGCTCTGTTTCTCCCTGACCTCATCGGCTGGCTGGCTGGGGGACAACCCGACACGTCTGGGTTACGCCAAGCCAGCACCCGGTTCAGTCCGATGTGGGAAGACACACTAGTCAGAAGTCAGAGCCCAGCTGAGACCATAACATCACAACCAGGCAAACTGGGAACAGCCACGGAGCCCCGAGTCAGGTCAGCTGCTCGAACCACCCGCATCTCCCCCAAGTGCAGCCCCGTCCTCCCCTCTTTCCAGAAACCACTGCGGCCCGAGCACTCCACCCGCCTGGCACTGCTCTGCACACGGCAGCCGGACCAGCGTGTCTCCGGTGGACCCGGTTGTGGCGGCGTGGCACCCACTGACTTGGCCCAAACCCACTAACTGGGTTCCAGTGAGCTGCCCATCGTGGGGGACAGGGGACGGGGCTGTGTGGAGACGGAGACACCATCCCTTTGCGTCTGAGTTATTGAAACAGAAGAACACGCACGAGGCTACACACGGCAGCGTGGGCACCTGTCCGCCATCCTTGCATTCGACGTTCAGAGGCGCCAACACAGCACACACTTCTCCACACCCTCCACGCACTCATGCTTGCTAAGGAGCTGGTCTCTGCATGTGCACACTGGGCCACACGGGAAACTCTGCAGGACAGACGGCCCTTCTGTTAAACGACCTGGGATCTGGGTTCCTCAGGAGGGAGGGGCAGTGGAGCGGCCATCGTCCCCAGGACAAGAAGTGGGATTAAACACACAGTCAGCCTCCCACCTTCCCAGAGGTGCACCTGAGGGACCCCCTCCCCACTTTCCGGGGCAGAAAGCAGCGACATGGAGAACCCACGATGACTGAGAAGAGCGATTTTTAAATGGGAACACGGCTTGAGCCGCAGCCCCTCCACCGCCTGACTATGGACTCTCCAGGCAAGTGGCGTCTACCCGGGAGGCGGAGCTGAGTAGCCCAACCAGCACGCATCCACGCTCCCTCCGTGGGGTGGGCGCAGGGGCATGGAAGGTGCCCAGGAGGGAGCAGACCCACCCCTGTGCTGGGGGACCCAGGATGGGGACCACACCCAGGACGTAGGAGCCAGGACAGGGCCCCGGAGGCGGCAGAGGTCCAACGCCCCAGCAGATCCTAGCTCACCCCTGCACCCCTCCACCCCATGGCCAGTGCTGCCCTTGCCGTCCAGGCTGCTGCGGTGCGACCCAGGCACGTGGCGGTGCTCCTGCATGAGAGGACGCCCAGGGTGGAAGAGAGCGGGGTCTTAACCTGAGCTCCTCTGTACAGGCTGCTGCCACCCATCGGGGGCCCTGGGGGGCTGAATGGAGGGTAACGGGGGGTCGTCACTGCGGAATAAAGCAGAGTGAGGCGCCGTCCGTCCCCGAGTCCTCCCTGAGGGGCCATCATGCAGGCGGCCAGCTATGCTCCCTCCTTACCGTACGGCGTCTCCGGAGACATGGGGAACGCAGGCGTGAGGGGCAGGGTCTCACTGCCACTGCCAGTGGGCGAGAAGACCCTGCCGTCGACCCCGTCCAGGTCCTGGGGGTACGCGGGGATCGCCGTCTGGAAGTGGCACGGGGTGGGGGTCAGGTGAGCCAGCCCTGGTCTGAGCGCGGGCCCAGGAGGCAGGGGTGGAAACCCAGGAAGTGCAGTGGCCATAAAGGTGGGGGAGCGTCGGGTGGTCCGGCTGGTGACAGCCACGTGGTGAGTGGAGCTGGTGGGGAGTCTGTGTGGGGGTGAGCGCCCGGGGAATGAAGTAGGTGAGTGACCTTCGCCCGCAGTGTGTCCCCAGGCAGGTACGCACATGGTGCACTGAACCCACAGCTCAGGGAAGAGGCTGCCTGGACCCGTTTCCTCTATGGGCCCTGGCTCGGTGCCTGGGTTAACATTAACGGTGACGTTCTCCTCCCCGTCTGCTCTGGGCCCCAGCGCTCCCACCTGGACAGCACGTGAAACCTGACTTGAAAGGGTTCCTGGTCTGGGGGCTTGCTGACCCGTCCTACTTCGATTCTGGTTAAAACCCTGAACCATGCCTCCCGGAAGATGCTCTGATGTTCTCCACGGGGGGTGGGGCGGGCGTCCCATGTCCACACTGACCCACACGTTCTCCCTGCCCCCCTCCCGGGGACCCCGAGGGGCCTTGGGTGGGGACTTGGGCCCCCCTGCGAGGACCTGGAGGAAGTCTGTTTGCGGCTGGTGGCTGCTGTCCGCCCGCGGAGTTCCGGGCCCTCATCCCTCCCACGGGTCAGAACACAGAGGTCCGATGACCAGAGCGAGGCACACGCCCAGGGCCCGCTCGGGACAGCAACCGCGCACCCGTGCTCTGCACCCACACCCTGCCTCGGGCCAGGCCCCGGGCGCGCTGTGGCTACCTCCTTGGCGCTGGCTGGAGAGAGAAAGAACACCAGGCTTGGGGCCTGTTCCGCGCTGGTGGGCTTCCCCCAGCCGCACTTGGACTTGGAGAAGGCTGGGGGCCCCCCGGTGTTATTGTCATACTGCCCAACGCTCAGCTTCTGGAACCTTCCGCTCGGGGGCTCGTCACCTGCAGGGAGGGAAACACGTGGGCTGCAGGCGCGTTCCGCGCGGGGCAGACCGCCAGCCCGTAACCGCGACCGACTTTAAACCTCTCAGAGACACTCGATTCATTATTTTTTCTTTTTCTGGTTCCAGAGCACCTTCCTCGCCCGACAGGAAACCCCAGCCCCCTCCCGCGGCCCCAGCAACCACTAACCCACTTTCCGTCTTGACGGGTTTGCCTGTTTGGACATTTCATTGACAGGGAACCCCGGGGCTCCGGCCGCTCTCCGCCGGCATGACCGGTTACCACCCGCTGTCAGTCTCTCCCACCACCGGTTCCACCAGGACCTGTGTCCAGCGGGCTCCCCAGAACCGAGAGCTGGCCGGGCACCCAGCGGGGGCTCAGGAAGCACGGGGTGGGGGAACCCGGGGCCCTGGACCGAGCCCGCTTCCCACCCCCCAGAGTCAGCAAGAAGGACTCTCCGTGGTGGTCGAGCTTGGAAAGGCCCCGGCGGCCACAGGCACGGGGACTCACAGTCTGAGACCCCTGCCCGAGCTCAGCGCCCCCTCCTGCAGCACCTGCAGGCACCTCTGAGGCCAGAGGGCCTGCGTGCCGCTTCAGGACCACCACGGAGGGAACAGCCACTTTGACCAGACACAGACGTCTTTTTCTTGGGTCACGAACGTGTACACATTTCCACCTGCCTACACGGTCGGTCGCCTTCTTTACATGTTGTACTGCGTCTTTTAGAAACATTTTACCCCTTCTCGTTTTTACAGAGAGGGCGTGGGAGGGGGGTGCGGGGCCCCGGAGGGAGGTTGGCCCCCACCCCGGCACAGGCAGGGCCCAGGCGCCATTCCCAGGGCAGGACAGGTGCATGGTGGGGGCCCAGCGCTTTTGGAAGGTGGATCGGGTGGAAACGCCCGTGGGTGTCAGTCAGTGATGGGCAGGAGGACCCTGTGAGCCTGGCCACCCCAGGAGGGGATGACTGATGCCCCCCAAGGCTGTCGGGTCACAGCACGCGAAGCATGTCACCCAGGGAGACACCCAAAGGTGCTGCTCTGAAATGGTGCACAGCGGGGCGGCCCTTGACCTGCCTCCTGCGGCCCATCAGAGCTGAGAAATGCAGAGGCCTTCCCGGAAGGGACGGGGGGACCAGGAGATGGCCTCTGTCCGACAGGCAGGGCAGAAACGGTGTCCTGCAGACGTGGCCCACTGCGGCCATGCCAGCACGCTGGGAGCAGGGTGTGGGTGCTCCCCAGGGGTCTGCTGCTGGCCTGCAGAGGACAACCTGCACCCTGACCTCCACGTGATGTGACCTCATCCCTGACCTTTGAGCCAGAGGGCTTCAGGAACCGAGGCCCCCTCCAGCGTGCGGTCCTGTGTATGAGACCAGCCTCAAGGATGCACTCAAAGGCACTGCTGTGAAAACACATCCGGGTGGGACCAGGGCCCACGAGGAAACACGCAGAGCCGAGCAGGCAGTCTCAGGAGCCGTCCGTCCCTGCAGCTGGTGCGGATCTGTGGGTGGCCCCGCTCCTGGGCTTCCTCCAGGCCCCGGAAACATCCCCTGGGAGGCAGGACACACCTCCACAGCCAGGCGGTGCTGTGGGCACGTCAGTGATTAAGCACATGTGTGGCCGCATCACCGTGCCGCGTGCCAGAAACTGACACGGCGTTGTGCACTGACCGCACTTCAATAAAGAATGTAATAAACACAAAAATACAACAAAAAAGGAATAATCTATGTGGACCATGGAGTAGGGGGGACCCCTGGCTGAGATCGGGGACCCCTCCTTCTGCACACATGCCAGCGCGGCCGTGGACGCCCCCTCCACCTCTCATGTCCTTCACCCCTCGTGAACTTCGGGTAACGACGTCTGAGTCCTCCCAGCTTTGGAACTGCCCCCAGCAGGCAGAAGTGCCCCGTCCCCGGGCAGCAGCCAGGCTCCAGGTGGCCAGGACACAGACGAACACAGACAGGCTCCAGGCGACGCTCAGGCCGCCTGGCTGCGCGCAGGAATCACATTCGTGGTCTGGACCCTCGGGCCGACCCTGCCCTGTGAAGTCACAGCCTGCGGAGTGAGGCCAGGAGGCTGGCGTCTTCGTAAAATTCCCCAGCATTTCCAAACACACAAACCAGCGGGAGGACCAGGGCCAGTCTCCAGCATAGAGTCACGCACGGGGGAGCGTTTAAAATCACTCTGACACCAAGAAGGATCCAGGCCAATTCACCCCAACCTCCTGGGGGAAGCCCGCGGGCATGTGCAAAGCTCCTGCGACTGACACACTCCCAGGTGGCAGTGCCGAGCGGGCGGATGCACGACCTTCGCCTCCACCTGGGTGGCTGCCAGGGGCAGCATCTTCACACGGGGGCCTGCCCACGGGTTCTGGAAACTCCCTCACATTCCTGGGAGCAAAAGCCACCACCAGGGATGCACGCAGACGGCCTGCCCCCGAGTTAGCTCCAGGCTCCCCATTCGGATAAACGTGCTTCCTCTGCAGAGCGAGTGTCAATGGGAGAAGGGCAGAGCAACAAGGAGACGCCCAAACGCGCTTCCAGACTGATTCAAGCGGCTCTGCTCTCCCTGACGCGGAAATGCAGACGGACTCCCCCACAGGGCGTGTTCCCAGGGAGCGGAGACATCTGTCAGTTAGTCCCCATCCGACCCCAGGGCCTCAGGGGACGTGGGAACCAGGCCAGCAGGCTCTGCAGATCTGTGCCCAGAGGCCCGGGGAGGGCAGCTGCCTTGAGGACTGTGGGACTGGATGTCCTCCGCACCGGGAAACGCAGAAGAGCTGGGCAGGAGGGAGCCTCTCCTCTAAAGACATTTTTTAATGGAAATGATCATGTCCAGAAAGCTAGGAGGCGCACCCTTGCACTGCGAGGAGTGCAGGAGACCGTGTCCTGCGCAGGCATGCCTGCGACTCACGGCACAGACCCCATGGGACTGCTGCCCTCAGGGCGCCAGCGGCAGAGGCTGGCGCCTACTTTCCACTCCTTTCTGCTTCTTTGAGTCTCTTCCTTTTCTGTCATTGCCTGCCCGCTCCGCCCCCGCCCCAGAGCCCTGGATCTCACCGGCCGCCTCCTCAAACACTTGAGGAAGCATGATGTTTCCACCACACACCTCAGGACGGTCACAAGGACTGTCCACTTGTGGGGCCTCCTTCCACAGAAGGTGAGCCAGGAAGGTGCAGCCCCAGGCACGCACGGCTGATGGCGGTGAGGAGGAATGGCACAGGACTTCGGGTCCCGGGCCATCTTCCCATCATCTCCTCCCTGTCCTGACCCAGGGGGCTCACCACCACCCACCCCGGGATGAGGCAAATTCCACGTCTCGCCCGTGAAGGCCCATCGTGCATCGGGGGTCACGTCCGTGCAGACCAGCTCGTGTCCACCACGCCGAGATAGAGCTTCCAGAAACATGCCCCCGACACCGGACGCCCGGGGTCTCCAAAGAGGGCTTGCCAGCACCTGAGGAGGCATCTCCTCAGCACGTCAACGAAAGAGCCACTGGGGGAGGGGGTTATAGCTCAGGGGTAGAGCATGAGCTTAGCAGGCACGGGGTCCTGGTTCAATCCCCAGCAGAAAAGAACTGTTAAAGAAAAAGGAAAGAAGGAATTGCCACGTGGCCCGGCAGCCCCACTCCCGTGTGTGTGCCCCAGGGAACTGAGAAGAGGTGATGGAACGAACACTTGTGCACGAACGTTCACACGGCCCTGCTCACAAACACTGGAGGTCCCCACCCACGGACGGAGCACAGCGCAGTGCAGCTGTGCAGAGGAACGCCACTCAGCCCTGAGCACAGCAGGGATGAACCCGACAAATGTTAGTTATGGCTGCATTGACACGGAACACCCCGAAGAGGCCGATCCACGGAGACAGAAGGCAGACCGGGGGCGGTGGGATCTGGGGAAGTGTGGAGCGGGGCCGACTGCAGTGGGTGCAGACTCCTCCTGAAATGACAGAAGTGTCCTGGACCCAGACAGTGGGGACAGCTACGCAACACGGAAGGCACATGATGTCACGATACTGTGCACTTGAAAACGGTGAAAATGGTCAATTTTATGTCACATGTATTTTTCTGCAGTGAGAATGTGAGGGTGATCCACAGATCTCTGATGGCTGCGTGTGTGAGCAGCTTACGGGAGCCACAACCTTGGTTTCACGATGGTGAAGACGGTGCCAGGAGACAGAAGTTCTAAAAGCAGGACCGTGGGCCCGGGAGGGTTCAGAACCAGAGCTGCAGGCCAGCCCAGCATCCAGGGACGTGGGAACACGCCCGTCAAGGTGACCTCGTGGGGCCCCGAAACCCCTGTGTGTGGAGCAAGGGTCGTTGGGGGCAAAAGGAACTGAGTCACTCACCCCAAATTCAAAGGGCGCTTCTGCAGAAAAACAGAAAGCAGCTCCAACAAGAGCTACCTTACTTCCCACCATGAAGGATGTTCCCACCCGGAGCGCGGAGCTTCCACGTGCCTGCGGGCACCCGACTCGCGGCCCCTGCTCACAGTCCTGAAGAATCCGTCTGAAGCCACGTGGGGCGCCCGGCGTCCGGACCCCAGGCAGGAGTGTCTTTTTAGATCTCACGGCACAAGCACATCCCACCCGCCCCTTCATCTCAGGCAATGAGAGCTCAGCTGGAGAAACTCCAGTTTTGTCTGCGGCTGCGAACAGAGGGAAGAGTCCTTCACAGGAACACAACCGACCCCCTGGCCCTGGTCGCTGGCCCTCAGCCCGCAACCTCCCCCATCCTGGGTCCCTGGTGGGCCTGGCAGGAGCAGCCCCCCCGTATTCCCGGGGCCCCCTGTTCTGCAGGAGCTCCTGATGGGGGAGGGGACAGTGGTGTCTGGGAGGAGCTGGGACCCCTGGGCACAAGGGGAAGAGACGGGTCGGGAGGCATCTCAGAGAGAACGTGACCCTGGGCTGACCCTGGGGACTTGCTCAGCTCTTAAAACGGCATGAATGAGCCCAAATCCAGGCTGCATGAGGCCTGAGAGCCTGACATCTCAAGACAGGTCTGTCTGTGGCCAGGCCCCCTCGCGGTCTGAAACCCACCAAGAGAACCGAACCGTGGCTCCAGGGGGTGAGCTCTTGCTGTCTCCCGGGTGACCGGGGGCGTGACCTCCACCCTCTTGTCCCTGAGACCGCCTGCCATTGCCAACGTTGGGCCTCTGCCAGGCGGGACACAGAGCTGCCGCGCGGGGACACCGGGCCGGCCCGCCCCCAGGACCCAGGAGCAGCCCCGTCTGCAGCTGGTCGCCTGGACTTGGAAGGGCAAGGAGGACAGGCCCGAGGGTGGAGAGGTGAGGCCGGAGCCCTCCTTCTTGGCCCCACACATCCCCAGACCTCGGGCTCTGCCCCTGAGCTGGGACCCTCTTCCCGGACATGCCTGGGAACACACACAGGGTGGCCACGCAGGAAGTGCCCCAGGCCGGGTCTGAGCCTGAGTCACCCACCCTCTCTGACCTGGCGCTTCCTGTCTGAACGGACAGGACAGCCCATCCTTGGGCGCGTCTACCCAGAGGAGCCAGGAGTGCCCCGCGCACGCCGCCTCCTTGGTTCTGTGCAGCCCAGCTCCTCTGTCCCGTGCCTGGGCAGGCACGAGGCTGCTCCCCAGAGCCGCAGAGGGGGCGCAGTCTTGCGGCATCGGGCTGGGTTCCCCAGCAGGCGGGGGTCCTGCTGCTGTGGGGTCGGCCTGAGATGCCCTTTCTGAGAAGCCTGCAGAGTCTGCGTCCCCGGGGAAAGGAGGTGACCCCGAGGGCAGCCGTTCCATCTCCTGACCGGGTCAGGGGCCTGTCCGGGCACCTGGCCCCCCAGCCCTGGGACACCCGTGCACTCCCCACACCTCGGCTCTCCCCGCGTCTGCACAGCCCGGGGCAGCCATCCTCCAGGAAAGTCCATGCTTCCTGCTCCCCAGTGCCCCTGGCTCTCTGCCCCGCCCACCACCTGGGGCTCGTGCGCGCCACCTCCCCGCCACACGCCCCCGGAGACCCACACGGTGGGAATCCATGGCTGAGGTCCTCGCTTTCCACACTGGATCCCTGTGGCGGGGCACGTGTAGCTTTACGTAACTTAAACTGATGGGCTCCCACTGTCAGCAGCTGAAGTCGGTACTTGTCACTGCTCTGAACTGCCTGCAGCATAAATCAGTCCTTGGACGCAGGCAAGACACCTGTGTCTGCAGAAGCCCTCGAAGGCAGCACTGGCCATGACGTCCCAGAGTGTCTGTAAGCAGAACGGGGGGCTGCCGGGGCCCTGCGACTGTTGGCGGCGGTTGATGTAACAGAAACACGGTATTTGGACAACAGGAGGCAAGTTGCCCTTAGGTATGTGGGAAACGGAGGGCTGCCTGCCATCCATCCTTAATTGTCACAGACTTCTTCTGTTTCTTGGGTACCATCCGTTGAAATCTCCCCCCATGTAGAGGATGTGATGGAAGAAACCCCTGTGGGCAGGGCGGCAGAGCAGCGGGGAGACCTGGGGTGTGGGGTGGCACCAGGTCCCAGGGCGCCCAGACCAGAGCCGGGTAGCCACGGGGGCACCGTGAGATGCCCCCACATCTCAGCCCATTTACAAGCTCCTCCGAGGCTCTCTGAGACCAGACCCCACCTCTGCAGGGCCTCTCTCTTGTCCTGTAGGGAGACTGGCTCCCTGACCTGTCCCATGATGAATCTCGCTGAGGTCCCCACGCCAACCCAGTGGAGCCACAGGGGACCCGGGAGAGTCCTCTGCATTTCCGCCAGCACCGCACCCTCTATTCACAACATCAGCACGTGCCAGGAAACAAGATGAATACGTCACTGGCACTGCCCTTGAGGGGTTATACGGCTGGTGGCAAAACATGAGACTGTGCAATAAGGACACAGCCATGGGATGCAGAGTCAGATACACAGAAGCTCAGTTTACACATCATGGTGAGTGTGAAGGCCAGGGTGACGCCGACAAGCTTCAGTGTAGTGCCTGGAGTAGTACAGGTGCTCAGAGCAGCAGGGCTTACCAGCACATTTACCACTAGCATCCTCATCACCACCATCACCATCACCACCATCACCATCACCACCAACATCATCACCATCATCACCACCACCATCATCATCATCACCATCATCACCACCATCACCACCATCATCATCACCATCATCATCACCAACATCATCACCATCATCATCGCCATCAGCACCATCATCACCATCACGACCATCATCACCATCATCATCACCACCATCATCACCACTATCATCACCATCATCATCACCATCAGCACCACCATCATCATCGCCATCAGCACCATGATCATCACCATCACCATCATCGTCTTGACAATCATCACCATGATCTCCACCGTCACCACCATCACCACCATCATCACCACCATCACCATCACCACCATCATCACCACCATCATCATCACCTCAGGGCATTACCTGTATGATCCTTACTAACTTCATGACACTGGGGTCTCTGTGACGACCCCTTGTCCACAGCCAGAATGAAGACACGTGTGGCAGTCAGCACCTGGGGTCAAGATGCCAGGCAGGCCAGGGAGGGTCTCATGCAGAAGAGCCAGCGTCTTGGAATTTTCCAGCCTATTTCCCATCTGTAAGCAAGACTGGAGGTGGCTCTGATCAGACACTATCCCGTCCCAAGAGGGCTGAGCCTCAGGCACACAGACATGGAACAACACCTCTGGGGGTGACAGCCACCGTCCTCAGCGTGTCACGGGGCCTTTCAGACTCGCTGCGCCCTCCAACTCAGTAAGATTGGACTGAGAGCCATGTGTGGACCGGCTCAGCTGCACAGCCCTGGCTCCCCAATCTGGGGGAAGGAAACCTGCTGGGGCTGGAGTGCCTTCAAAGCACAGGTTTCCAGCACCCCCAAGCCTTCTGCAATGTTCCACGCCTCAGGGTCAGCAGGGCAGCTCTACAGTTTTATGACTTCCCTTGCATCAGTGACTTTTTTCCTCTCCCTGG
This sequence comes from Camelus bactrianus, assembly GCF_048773025.1. Classification (NCBI taxonomy): domain Eukaryota; kingdom Metazoa; phylum Chordata; class Mammalia; order Artiodactyla; family Camelidae; genus Camelus; species Camelus bactrianus. The sequence goes on along the minus strand of NC_133567.1, from coordinate 26,547,437 downwards.
CTGATCTAGCTTTCTGCACCTGAGAGATGTAAATACCGACATTTAAGTATTAAAATCAAGTGGGTAAACAATGAGGTCCTGCTGTACGGCACAGAGAACTACACTCTATACCTTGTAATGACCTATAATAGTAGAACATGAAAAGGAATATTTATCTGTATAAATGAATCACTACTCTGTACACCAGAAATTAACACAACATTGTAATTGGACTATACTTAAAATTTTTTTTTCAATTTAAAAATTTTAAAAATCAAACAAAAATCTCTCTGTACCTGCCAGGGAGGGAAGGACGGTCTCCTGCCCCCTCAGTTCTAATAGCTGAGAGCTACAGATGTGTGCATTCTTGGCAAGATCTCTATCAAGACAAGATGTCCCAGAAGGAGAACCAGAAGTCAGCGTGCAGGCTGTTCTGAGAGCCCCCCACACTGTCCACGAGCTGCATCAGATGCCGTGTGAGTCCCAATGCGCTGCACCTCCCAGCTTGGCACTGCCCTCACACAGGAGCTCACTGTGGGTGGAACACCGGCTCTGGGGTGGGAGGCCAGTCCCTGAGCCATGAGCCACCCTCGTGCTCCTACCAGAAGCTCACTTCCAAACTTCAGGAAGGTCTCTGAGGATGAGCATCCAATTTGCTCACCTCTACTCCCCAGACACCACCAGAGCTCTAAAAGCACAGGGGAAAAAACCCAACGCATGCCCGAGATTCCTACCAGGCAAGAAATGGATTAAGAAACACTCCAATTGGATCTGCATAATTAATAACCAAACATGCTGAGTGTTACGGATCTGTTGACGTATTCAAGTCCTTTCATTTCAAAAATGACACTGAATTATTTTTATGATAAAAGGAACTGGAGAAGATCTAAAAATCAAAATAAAAATTCCAGTAATTCCAGTAGTGAGTTTATCAAGTCACTGAAGCATGGCCACCTGGAAGGGGAGGAGATGGGGACCTGGAAGGGGAGATGAGGACCTGGAAGGGGAGGAGATGAGGACCTGGAAGGGGAGGAGATGAGGACCTGGAAGGGGAGATGAGGACATGGGAAGGGAGGAGATGAGGACATGGAAGGCGAGGAGATGAGAACCTGGAAGGGGAGGAGATGAGGACCTGGAAGGGGAGATGAAGACCTGGAAGGGGAGATGAGGACGTGGAAGGGGAGGAGATGAGGGACTTGGAAGGGGGGAGATGAGGAACATGGAAGGGGAGATGAGGACGTGGGAAGGGAGGAGATGAGGACGTGGAAGGGGAGGAGATGAGGAACCTGGAAGGGGAGATGAGGACGTGGGAAGGAAGGAGATGAGGATGTGGAAAGGGAGGAGATGAGGACGTGGAAAGGGAGGAAATGAGGGACCTAAAAGGGGAGGAGATAAGGACCTGGAAGGGGAGATGAGGACGTGGAAGGGGAGGAGATGAGGACCTGGAAGGGGAGGAGATGAGGACCTGGAAGGGGAGATGAAGACCTGGAAGGGGAGATGAGGACGTGGAAGGGGAGATGAGGACCTAGAAGAGGAGATGAGGACCTAGAAGGGGAGGAGATGAGAACCTAGAAGGGGAGGAGATGAGGGACCTGGAAGGGGAGATGAGGACCTAGAAGGGGAGATGAGGACGTGGAAGGGGAGGAGATGAGGGACTTCCTCAAACCCCGGGCTCTCTGCTTTACGGTCGTCATGAGGACTGACACCCATCATGGGAGAGAGAGGCCATCAGACAGTAACCGGAGCCTTGGACTTCTTTCCCCCAATATACTCGCATGCTTCCGACCTCCTCCAGGTCTCAAAGGAGGTTTCAATCGAAGGAAAAATAAGATTTCCGGTTTTAACTTTCCCAAGTGCTTTCTTTTAAGTAGGTTCAGCGAGCTGAGACAGTTTTATTCCCACTGAAGCGTGTTTTAAACTCAGAATCTCCTGAACGTACTTGACCGAGCGAGTCCACAAGGCAAACCCTCGCACCCGGGCCTGGCCGTATTCAGCTGCTGCCATCAGGGCTGTGGTCAGCTCCTCCCGGGGACCCCTCCAGCTTCGCCCAGCTCTGCGCACCAACACCCAGGGTCGCAGGTGCTCGGGGGGCCGGGATGTCACTCCTGATGCAGGTGCAGGATGCTGCGTGCAGACCCGCGCTCCCTGGCCCGCCCATCACCCGGGCACGGGACAGGGTTTCTTTTAACAGATGAAGTGAACAGAAGTCCTTTACTCAAGTCACACAGGGGACCCTAAACAGGACCCAGGTCTGCAGAGCTGAGGTTCCCCCAGCCACCTGGACCCGGGAGGGTCTGAAATCCTCCCCGTTGGACTACCAAGCGGGCAGGGTCCCTGGGTGCAGCCACAGGGGCCGATTCCTGTTCTCTGCCAACGACCCGTGTGACCTTGGGCAGGCCACTAACTGACACCTCCGGAGGCTCCACTGTGAGATGGGAGGTCCCTGCACCGAGGGGCCTCAGAGGACGAAGGGCCTGAGGACAAGGCAGCGTGGTCCATCCCCATCGGTGATCCCAGCTCGGATTTTGGCCGGCATGCGGGCAGACTCGGGAGCAGGAGGCAGCCGTGGGGCCCTTCCTTCCTCACCCTTCCTGTCCTCAGATTTAGAGGCAGGGCCACCAAGGAACCAGTGATGCCCCAGGTGGGGATATACGGGCATGCTGACACTGGAGGGAGGGCCTGGCCTCACCGGGTGCCCCACACCCAGCCCTGAGGTGGCCTCTGGGTCCTCGCAGCCCCTCTCCTTCCACCTCCCCAGGCCTCAGGGCACCCACGCCTGGATGCCTGACCCGGCCCCATTCTCCTCCATGTGGAAGCCTCTAGACACACCTTCCCCTGTGACTTCACACCGTTCCTAGAGCCAGATGCCCCCACTCTGTTCCAGTGCCCTCTCCTCCAGGCCACCCTGGCCACCTCTCCTGGGCCCCATGGCCTGTGTCTCCCGCCTTGAAGAGCCTGTCTCAGACCCCAGTGCCTGCCCCCACGTCCATGCAGCCACGAACCCAGGTCACCTTGTCCACGACAGCCACCCTGGCCTTTCCAGGCCTCCCAGCAGGACAGGAAGGCCTGGCACTGCCGCTGCACTGCCACGTCCCAGGGGTGACAGCCTGCCAGCCCCGGCCACCATGGAGCACGGCCCCCACTGCTCTGTGGCCTGGATTTCCGCTGCACCTCTCAGCCCCGACTCTCTGGACCTGCCCCTTGGTCACCGCTCCCAAGACCCTCTTCCTCTGGCTTGTAGGCTGCTGCCCCAGGAACAGCCTCCCCAGTCCTGGCTCGGAGAATCTCCCACACCCAGTTGGGGCAGTTCTTCCCCTGCCCCCACAAGCCCATGCTCCAGACACAGTAAGGAGCCAGGCATCCTGCAAACCCAGACGCTGACCAGCACACCTCCCGTGAAATGCCAGCTCACCTTGTCTCGCGGGGCCCCTGCCAGGGCCTCCCCCAATGTCCTGCAGGTGGCCGCTGGCCCGCAGTCCACCTCCCACGCCATCTGGGGGCGCGGGGCCATTGGCCGGGCTGCCCGGCACGCTCATGTGGGTGGGGATGGGCTCGAAGGTGGGGTCCAGCTCCAAGATCAGTCTGTTCAGCTGCTCGATGGACTGGTCGATGTCCAGGGTTGGGGAGCCCGGGGAGGGGTCTGCGCTCAGCTCCGGGACGGTGCCATTCACAACACTAACGTCCGGAGCCCTGGGCTTGAAGGCCACTCTGCCGGGAGGGGGTCTTTGTGTGTCGGGGGGATGTGGCCCGGGGCCCACGCCCCTCTGGATGGCCACTCGACTGCTGGCCCCCTGGGTCGGGGTGACCGGGACCCTGGGCTGGGTCTGTGCCGGGCTGCGGCCGCCGAGCCTGGCCTCCCCGTCGGGGGCGAAGCCATACTGGTGGGCAGCCACCATCTGCTGCTGGCGCACCCAGGTCTGCGTGGAGTAGCCGCTCTGCCCATAGGCCTGCGTCGGGGCAGGCGCGGGGGGCTTCCTGAGCACGGGCTGTGGTGGCCTGGGCTCGCGGCCCCAGAAGGCGCACTCGCGCTCGTACAGGGGGTCCCCGCCCAGGCCCAGGTCGGGGGCAGGGGCTCCGTGCTGGTCCTCGCCGGTGCTGCTGCCAAACCCGTCTGACAGGAGCGAGTTCTGGCTGCTCTGGTGGCAGGCGAAGGGGCTCAAGTGGGCGGACGCGTGGCCCTCTGAGGAGGACAGCGTCCCCATGCTCTCCACGTTGCACAGGTCGTGGCCGGGCATCTCGTCATCCAGAATGTCCATCTCCCGGTCCTTGGGGGCAGCGTCCCCGTTCACGTGCACCTGGGCCGGCACCATGTGGTGGGTCCCACCGCACTTGCTGTGGCCATCGCTCATGTCCTGCAGGGGGCTTCCAGGGTCCTCCAGGCCAAAGCCGCTGAGCAGCTGGTCCAGCTCAGCCTTCTCCTGGGGGCTCAGGCCCCTCTTGGGTCCTGGGCCCGGGTGCTCCTCGGTCCTGTCGGTCCTCCCCGAGGCCATGGAGTGGCCGGAGTCACTGCTGACGGACAGGGTGTGGTCGCTGTGGTTCGGGCTGCTGGTGGCGGGGACAGCCGGGGGCCCACCAGGGACGCCGGGGTCCGAGCTGCTCTTCTTTCTCACCTTGGCGTAAAGGCTGTCATCGACGGGGCCCTGCGTGTGCAGCACTGGTGGGGAGAAAATGAGGTGAGTCAGGGATGAAAGGCGCTCCAGGTTCTTGGAAGGGGTCTGCTCATCTGACTGAAGACGTAAATAATCTCACAGCAGACAATCCAGAACAGTCAGGCCCGGAGACTCCCCAAAGCTCTGCATACACCCCTGCGACGTGAACGCCAAGCAGTTAGCACACTCACACGTCTCGGCCCCAGACTCGTCTCCACCTTTTCATGCAAAGGGCACAGGGTCCCTTAGAGAGCTATGGGATTCTCCACCCTCGGCGTCACCCGACTGGAGGACTCACTATTAATGTTACCCCTCGTCTGAATGCTGAGCTCAGCTCAGCTCACAAACCCCCCAGATTCAGGCATGGACGGCGTGTGTCAGACAAGAGGGAGCTCCTGCCAACTCTGCTGAGCGCCTCCCCGGGCGCTGGGTACCAAAGTCCTAGCAAACAGAGCCTCTGAGTCGGGAGCTGCTGAAATCTAAAACGGAACTCAGTGGAAGGCCTCGGGCCTTCCTATAAGTGCAGCATCTCTGGGCCCGGAAGGTGCCATGAACACAGGGCAGGGCCTGAGAACACTGGACCAGGTCTGGAACCACAGACCTCCACGCATCGGGATGGCTGGGAAAACAGAGCCCGGCCTCTGATGGGAAACTGCGCCGCTCAGTCAGCCATCCCCCCAAGCCCCAAACTGCTGCCGAAGTCCCTGATAACTGGGAGGGAGGGCGCCCCACAGGTAGGAGGCTTACCATCAGCACCTCCCCGCCACCCTCCTCTGTCCCCATTTCCCCAACCATGAAACTGGATTCCAAGCAAGGGCCTGACCCACGCCGTGTGGGCCCCGGGGGGCGCTGAGTACCAGCGGCCACGGGGCCTGGAGCCGCTCACTCCGCAGAGGCCCAGTGTGCTGGGTGTGCTGCACCGTCAGTGGCCCCAGCTTTTTTGAAGGCACTGAGGTGACACTTGAGCACAGAGACCTGTGGGGTCTGCAGGGTGCGGGGCCAAGGGCAGGCACGACCCCGGGCTTCCTTCCCGTTTCAACTGCACCCCAGGGAAAGCAGGGTGAGAAGTGATGCGGACAGCGGACACTGGGGTCCCGGCCGGGGTGGAATCTCAGTGACTCAGCCTAAAGCCGTGCCCGGCGGGGAGAGCTGGGCGGAGAAACGGCGCACACAGCGCTGTCCATAAACCAGGCCATAGATGGGCACCTGGTGACGTGCGTGCCTCAGGGGAGCAGCTGGACTGAGCATTTGGAGCAAGCACCTGCCGGCATCACCCCTACCACTGTGAAGGTGCCACATGAACCTGCATGTGTGTTTCCAGGTCATCACTCAGGTCGCTGTTGGGTCATGCAGGAGGGCTGGAGCTAAGATCAGACAGCCGTCCTCACATCCTGGCTCGACCCCACCCCACCCCAGGGCCACCACCCTGCGTCTGCCGAGCATGGGCCCAGAGGTCACAGCTCATGAACCAGTGTCCTTCTAGCCCTGAGGAAACACCAGCTTAACCTGGCTTTGGAGAGGGACCTGCTAGGGTGGCCAGGAAAATGCAACCAGCGTGCAGCCTGGGGGCCAGGTCTCTCTTGTCTCTTCTGCTGAGTGTGAGTGGGGACGACACTCCGCTCCCTGAGAACCCCAGGCCCCCCAGAACGGAGGGTCGGACCAGCGCCAGGCCTGGGAGGGCGGGCCGCCAGAGGACAGACCACTGGTCTCACAGCTGGATGGGCGAGGGGCGGGGTCAGTGGGAGTCTGCGATTTCTAGAAACAGATGTCATAGCACAAAGGCTGGGCGTCTACGTCCCTCTCCCTGAATTGGAATGAAAATGGACCGTCACAATGAGTTAAGAGGAGAAAAGAAAGAAGCCAAGAATGAGCTGGGTGAAAATGCCTCTGATCCGAGTTAGGGTGGTGCCCACAAGTGCAGGGTCACCAGTCTGACTGGGGCCCCAGGGCAGCCCCAGGCCGAAGACGGCAGGCCCGGGAGCACCTGCGGGAGACAGGACGGGACAGTCCCTTGGCCGGGGAGCTATGAGGAATCTCATTCTTGTCATTTGCATTAGTAGGAGAAATCTTACAATAAGAGTGAACTCAGGATAAAAACATGACGGCTGCCTGGAGTAAGCAGGTGGCTGAGCGTCCAGACCTGGGTCTCCCTGGCCCGCGCGGCCGGGCGGGCACAGGCTGCCATCCCCGGGAGCTCGGGACACAGCCAGATGCCTCCACGGACTCTTCCCAACTTCCTACCATGCACACAGATCACTGCCCGCAGCAGAAAACGCCCGGTGAAAGTCACATCTACAGCAAAGTGTGAACCAAATCAGGGAACCCTCGTGACAGGCCCGCCCAACCTTCCAAAGCTCTCTGTAGGAGCTCACAGGGCCCTGGGGGGGGCGGGGGCTGTCGGGACCTCGTCCATGCTTTGCGCCCCCAGGGAGGGGGAGTCGGACTGGGGGGTGCGAGGAGGAAAGGGCCTCCAGCATCCACTGCCCCCGCCCTGCATTCTTGGCCAAAGGAGTCCGACTGACTTTCCCGATGGACAAACGAGATGCCCGATTTCCCCAACAGCCTCGGGTGGGGGGGTCCTGTTCTGCCTTGGCTCTGCCTTCCTGGGCACAACATGAATGTTCAAGCCCCCAACTCTCCTGTTATGACGGAGAAAGATTATTTGTATCCTTCAGTGCAGTTACAAGAATGAGAGGACACGTACGAAATCCCCAGGTCCTGGGCCCCCAGCCATAACTACTAAAAACTCCTCCCGGGGTGGATGAGGCCTGGCATGTCCCACCTGCTCTCACCGCCGCCTGGCCCACCCTGCTGCTCCCAGACCACAGCGGGCGCGCCTGCCCCAGGGCCTTTGCCCGAGCTGTGCCTTGCCTCCAGAGCGGTCCTGGCATGCTCCCGAGCCTCCTCGGGATGGGCTCTCCTGACCTTCCTTCCCGCCCACGGGGTGTTGGTCTGTGGCACACCCTGACATGTGACATCCCACATATGTGTCCAATGTCACCCCCACAGGAGCGTGGGCTCCGGGAGCGAAGTCCCCTTTTCACTCCCCATGGTGTCCCCGTCATTAGGGACCAGCCCTGTGCCCGGGGGCACCGAGTCACTGAGACCCTGCGCCCGGGGGCACCGAGTCACTGAGACCCTGCACCCAGGGGCACCGAGTCACCGAGAGGCAGAACGTTCTAGCGTGTTCTCATGTGGCAAAGCCCCAGGAGCCACTATGGAAAGATGGGCAGCTGCCTCAGTGGGCAAAGGAAGCTAAAACCAGCCCACCCTTCCCGAAGGTCAACGCGCCCACGTCCCCTTCTCCCTGCTGCCCCTGGGCCTCCCCACCGGACATCAGAACAAGCTCTCCCCATGGCGGGCGGCACAGCCCCGCCAGCTGCATTTCCAGGGATGCCACCGCTCCCCACCCTCCTGGCTGGTACTCAAATGCCCCGAACAAGACTGGAAAGGAGCTGAAGCCCCTCAACGCGAGGTTCCAAGATGTTGAAGGAAACGGACGCTGTGAATGTACATGCCATGTGAGCCCAGTGTGCCCGCCAAGCAGGCAGAGGGGCCAAGGGTCTGAGGGGCATCGGGACACTCTGTGCAGCCCCTGGGGGTGTGATGGGGACCAGACAGGCCCAGGCACATGGCGGGCGCCAGCGGGCAGGGGGCACGCCCATCCCACCCGCACCCGTGTCCCCCCACTTGAACGTGGCCCACCCACCTCTAACCACACCTACAGGGCACGAGCTGGCCCACCCGGGCTGGGGTCCTGTCTTCTGAAACCCTCGCGTGAGAACTGCAGGGCGAGAGCAATGAGGCCAGAATCACAACCAGGAGCACAACTTATTCAGGGAGCCTGAGGGGTTCCAGGGGGGTACTGCAGAGCCGACTGCCAAGCCCTCCGTGTGAAACGGGACAGGAACCCCACTCCTGCCATGTGAAGCCCCCCAGAACTCTGGTCAGTCATTAAGGGCACCCTGGTTTACCTGATGGCGGAGTGCCCCTTATACTGTGGCCCAGCTCAGGAAAATTGACGCAGAAGGTTAACTTTCAAACCCTGTTCTGGGGTCCCTGGCAAGGCTGGAGCTGGGGCCCTGCCACCACCACCCACCCCAGGGGCTTCCCTCAGGGAAAGGAGGCTCGGGGCTGCGAAGCTCTGCTCCAGCTCAGAACTCAGGGGGAGGTGGAAGCCATGGTGTGGGTGTGGGGCCAGGACGCGAATTCTGCAAAGTGGGTTTGTTCACTCCTGCCCCAGGCATCCTTTCGGACATTTGAACGAGTTGTTTGAACACCATGTGTCCAGCTCAGGGGCATGTGGGGTAGTCTGAATTGATCCCCATTCTGCAAATGAGGACCCAGGTCCCCAGTCAGGGAAGTGACACGCCCAAGACCCCAGCTTCTCCACTGCAGACACAGGACGGGAGCCTTTGCCCATCTCAGCTCGGGACGGACCCCTCCCTCCACATCCCCCCTGCCCACCGCCCCCACCACCAGAGCCCCGGCCCTTCCAGGGGAGGCCTGCGTGTTGTCTGGTAATGGTTTCCCTGCAGCCAGAGCCCAGTGCACCATCAAACAGCGTGACAGCTCTGGCCGCTTCTGCTGACGACCCACCAGGGAGGTTCTTGTCTGGAAAAGAACCAGTGGACGGTCCTGCCCCAGGAGGGGCTGCAGGACAGACTCCCACCCCTCACCCCGTGACTGCTGAAAGGGGGCGATCTCACCAGGAGGGAGAGAGACACACAGAAAATACGGCAAAACTAAGCAAAGACAATGGGGAAGACAGGAAAAACAAAACAATGAAAATGAAAAAAAAAATCCCCATTCTAGCTGAACACAGACTGATAAATGTGCACCTGTGCTCACAGGTGTGCACCCACAGGTGTGCTCACAGGGGTGTGCTCACAGGTGTGACCACAGGTGTGTGCCCACAGGTGTGTGAAGGGTTGCATCTCAGTTCCACCTCCTTGCACGTACCAGCCACTCAGCCACTAAAAAGGTGCAGAACTGACCTGGAATACGTTCAGCTGCCCAGGCCCCACTTCCCACAAAAAAATTGATGCAAAACCTGAGGGGTTCATTAAGCTCCCTGTAACCATCCTCTCTTCTACGTATCAAGTCTACGAAGCTCATGTTGTACTTTTGTGACAGGTTCGCTTAAAAAGCAACTTTTCATTTCAAAAGCACTCACCACAGCCTCCCTGCAAGTCTTCAATGGAGGAAAACAGAAAAATCCTCTCCAGAAAAGTTTACCTGGCACTGGTCACGGCTGCTAGTTAGCTGGGAAAGGAGGCGGACACGGAATATTCAGCAGAGTCCTGACTGTGTGCGAGCGGACCAGCCTGGGATCCGGGAAAGGAGGGCCAGGTGGAGGGGGGCAGGGATGCTTCCTGGACTCTGGTGGGTCAGCGGAGGCAGAAAAGGGGAGCAGGACTGCAGGAAGGGGTGCATCCAGGTGAGGCCACAGGAATCACGCCCATCATCAGAGGAAGAGGGACCGTGGGGAACACCCACTCCTGCGATGTGGCCAACGTCCTGGAGCCAGGCTCTGCTGAAGGATGTGCTAGGATCGCTCTGCTCCCGGGATGGCCTCACCCAACTCCTGAAGCCCTCTCATGAAGCAGGCACCCACAAACCCATTTCTCAGAGGAGAAAACAGAGTATTCCCTAGAATAAAGTCTCCTGAATAGATCACCTGGAATTCAAGCCTGCCTCCACCCCCTCCACCGTCCACGCTTTCCTTTTTGAAGACGCTGGAATTCTAAACCCGACCAACCACTTCAGTGTGAAATTAACAGTTTAATTTTGGAAGGGAATTTGCCTGAATGTTTTCTTTGCAGCTCTCTCTCTCACACATACACTCCTCAGAAACCACTTAAGCACGCTGTGTTTTCCTCCCTAAATCCTGAGATGGTGCATGGCCCAGGGACAGTGGTCTGGGCGGTGAGGCCGCTGGGGGATGGTGGCAGGACTGTCCACCTGCTGGGAGTCCGGGGCGGGCTGCGTGTTTCTGTCTTGACCATGAACGGCCTGCTCCCAGGTTCCCGCACACCGCGCCCACAGCGCCTGGTGGGGGGGCCTGGTAACGGGAAGGCTCCCGGCCCGCCCTGACTCACCACAGCCGGGCTGTTTCTCTGGACACAGACTGCTGACCACTGTGCTCACTTCTGGTCCTACAACACCGCCTCCCGCTCGCCCCTGAAATAACTCATGGCCCGGGGCCACCCGGCTAAACCCAGGCAGCAGCAAGACATGCCCATATCGGACACCATGAGCCCCGCAGAGGGTCCTCCCAGGGAAAGAGTGCGAGATGAGGACACAGATGACACCACCACCTGCACCTGCCCCCAGAGCACTGAGTGGAAGCACCCACATTCCAAAGGCTTCTACTGCGGGCTCCGACCGTGGGCAGAGATGGGTGCCGGGAAGGCGGGAAGGGAGGGGAGGTGGCAGATGGGCATCGGGGACTGTGTGGGTGACAGAAGCATTCTGTATCTTAGTTGTAGCGGGGGTTTCAGGAGAGGACGCTGAACTCCTGGAAGTGCACGGTAAACAGAGTGAACTTTGCTGTTTGTGAACCATGCCTCGACTTTAAAAAGGATGATGACTTCAAGACAGAAATGAAACTCACCGTGCCAAGGGCCCACCCTGCCGTGTCCCCCTCCCCACCATCCCTCCACCCTCCCCCTCCCTCCCAGGGCCTTCCTGCCTCCTCTTCCTGGACTCCCTGAGACAGTGCATGCCTCTCTTCCTCGGGGCAGCTTTGTGGTCTCTTTGTGCCCACCTTGTGGAACAGAGATAGTTTTAACCTTCTCTTCGATGTAATTTATGGGCACATCTTCTGTCCCCTTCTAGACTTTCTGGCAGAGTCCCACCCAGGCGTGAGTCCCGATTAAAACTCCTCACAGCTGTGTGGCCTTGGGTGAGTTACTCAACCTCTCTGTGCTTCACTCCCCTAACTGGCAGAGCAGTTGCTTGGTGACGGGGTGTGTGATGAGGGCTGTCCTGGGGTGGCCGTGGCGATTTGGAGAGGCCAAGGCAAAGGGAATAGCAGGGGTGGGCACTGTGTGACCCCCATCCTGCGTGTCCCCACAACTGCACTGGTGACCGGTTCCTGCCTGCGCTCCCGCTGGCCCAGAGCCCGGGAACGAAAATGCCTCATGGTGTCCAGGCAATGACTGTTCTTAACTCAGCCTCGTTAGCTGGGATGGATTATGGTGAGGAATTGCTTTTTCATGGAAATGTAAAGAAAAAATGGAATCTTTAAACCCTCTCGGAAAGTTCTCTATGTCACTGATTGTCTCTAGTGACACAAACTGCCAGGTGTCAACTGTCCTGCACATCTGCACAGGGTGGCCCTCTGGCCCCAGACAGCCCCCTCCAGCTCTCACCAGCTGGGACACCGTTTGAGCCCCATAGTCGGCCGTCTCTGCTTCTTCAGGGACCGATGACCCTGAGCGACCCCCGGGCCTTTGCACTGTCCGCAGCTTCAACACTCACTGGCCCCTGTTGGACCCGGGGGATCGTGGGGCCGTGCCCCGGCCCACAGGGCTCAGGGGGAGGGTGTCAGCCACGCCTTCGCCCCCTCGGTGCACCTGGGAACCCTCAGCCTAGGGGTCAGAGACCGTTTCTCCCAGGCTTGCTGCTTTCAGTGACCAGCTGCAGGACCAGCGACAAACTGCCCACCTTTCAGTTCTGAGAACAGGCCCAGTGGCACTGGTCCAGCCCTGCAAGGTGCCCAGAAGCAGGCAGGCATCTCAGTGCCCGCAGTCTCATGCACCGAGGGGTCCCGGCCTCTGAGGCGTGGACGGGGTATCACCGACCGGGCAGCTGGAAGGGGTGTGGGCCCAGAGAGGAGGCTGTTCCAGGGGGTGAGCGGCCCTGCACGCCCTCTGACCAGGTGTGGAACTGCAGATGGCTTTGGAAGTGTCCCAAGATGCCTCCTCCCTCGGGGGCCGAAGGGCTCGCCTCACAACCACGGGAAACGCCTGGGCTTGGCCGGTGTCCCTCTTAGGGGAGACCCGTCATCTCACCAAGTCACTCACACTGAGATCTCTCTCTCATTTCTTCCACTTGGACGTTTGCAAGTGTGGTGTTTGTAACCTCTTGGGAAACAAGGTTTGCTTTTATTTTTCTTGCAGCAGGAATCTGCCTCTGTGCTAATTACAGACTCCCCTGCACGTGGACTGAATCAGTTTCTATTCCCAAGAAAATCGAGACCTCTAAAGTGATGGCCACGCCAGGGCCTTTGAGCCTACGATCTTTAGTCCTGTTACAGCAGCAGAGACTGGGAGAGATGCAAAGTGCCTGCTCCTCGAACTTAGAGGCCAAACATGGTGCTGGATGGCCAGGAACCTCCAGACACCTCGACTCCCTTCCTCTGCTAGGGCCGAGTTCCAGAAACCACTCACTGCTCCTGAGTGGCCAGCTCACACCCTGAGACCCCTGGCCTGCCAGGGGGCGGATGGAAAGTGCTCCCTCCCTTGTAAAAGTTTCCTAAAAACAAAGCAGGCTGGAAGTGCCTTGAGAAACCCAGACTAGAAAAACTAGGGCGAGAGTGGGGTTTTCCAGCCAGAAAGGGGGGGCGGCGCCACCAGCATCACAGATTCCTGGCACCCTGGCTGGGGACACGAGCTGGAGGGCTGCTGGGGTTCGCGGCAGGGCTGGGGCAGGCGTGTCCCCACCCCAGTGACCACGCCCGGACAGCCCACACAAATGGAACGCTGGCAGGGCCGCTCCCATGGGCGCCTGTCCTGCCCACCCAACACCCACGCTCGGGCCTCCCGTCAACAGCACTCCTAACTGAGCAAACACACCGAGCCATGGCCGGCCGGGGACATGGGGGTGCCCGGGGCTGACTCAGCAGCCAGCCGGCCAGCCAGCCACGGAGCAGCCACAGGCTTCTGGCCATCACTGACCTCCAAGGGCAGAAGCAGCCCCGACGCCCCTGACCTGCAAACTGTCTTCCCCGAGGCCGCCTGACCTCCCCGCTGCCAGGTGAAAACTGCCCTCAGCTCACTGCGTGTCATCAGAAGCCCTCTGCCTTCACGGGGTGCCGTCCTGCCCCTCTGGTCTCAAGGACACAGCCTAGCAGAAGTGTGTGCGCGCGTGCACACACACACACACATGCATACACATGCACACAGGCTCCCTGCTTACCTTCCTTCCAACCAGCCTGGCAGCCCGTTCAGCCCACAACTGCTCACCCCTCTCTTCCACGAAGGAAAGCCTTCCAGCCCAGAACACAGCATCCCCGGGGCGGGGGCGTGTCCCCCTCCCTCCCAGGGACCTGGCCTCCCTCTCTAGTCTGGGCAGAAGGAGGAAGATCCGCTAAGTGACGGACTTTGGTTCCACCAAAAAAAGCCAGGGCAACGTAAACAGGAGGGTGGGGCTCCCTGCAATCAGGTGGAGTGCAATCTGAACCCTGGAGGCAGAGGAGGAGGTGGGGCAAGGGCTTCCCTCCAGCGTGTCCCTCCCCGAGCTGAGAGGCTGATGGGAGGAGCCAGAGCCAGCCCATCACTTGACCGACGCAGTTCTAGCCTCACTTGGTTCTTCAGCACGTGAGCCAGGGCATGCCCTGCCCCAGCACCTGCTGGGGCTGTGGTCTGTGCAGCTGAGGGGGCTCCAGCCAGCGGCTGACCAGGTGCTCTGAGTCTTTAAATGCACAGAACACACCGAGCAAACAGCAGAGCCCCCTCTGATGCCAGAACATGCCGGAACTTCACAGACATCAGCACCCATCAGGGACATGGAGCACAGCCAGCAGGTCAGCACGGCCCGCCCCCCGCCCCTGGAACAGCCATCCCGGCATGCGGCACATTTGCACCGTGGAGAAAGCGTCTTTTGCTGTGGGACACACTGCAATTCTTGGGCAGGGCCCACTCTGCCTGGTGTTGGGTGGAGGAAACTGAGCAGCCCGCCTCCCCTCCAGGGAACTGGCCCACTTCACAAATAACAGTGCCACTGCGAGTAAAGGAGGGTCGGACTGACCACATTCATTTTCCTCCGAAGAGCTCACGTTGGAAGAAATGAGATGGGGGGAGGGGCTAGCTCAGCGGTGGAGCGTGTGCTTAGCGTGCACGAGGTCCTGGGTTCAATCCCCAGCACCTCCATTAAAAAAAGACCCCTAATTACTTCTGCCTCCCAAAAAACAAAAAGAAAAAGAAACGAGATTAGAAACGGAACTCTGAACGATCGGGTTTGAGGACTGGGGTGCCAGAGCGGGTGGGGTCCCCCGCCTCCTGAAAGACGGAGTCCTCAAAGCTGACCCTTCCATCCCAAGGCTGACAGCCGTGCGGAAAACACCAGCTAAGGTGCCCATGACGAGGAAGGGACGAAATCGCGGCAGTCTGGTCTCTTCTCTCCACTTCCAGCTGTGTCAGAGGGAGCCTGGGCTCGTCTCCCACTGCCTGGGGCTCGGGGCGTGCTTTCCTCCTGCAGCAGGGGCGTCACACAAGCGCTGGGATGGCCTCCAGGAGTCCGTGGCAGGGGTGCCAGCGGGCATCAGGTCTCGGCGGTGCCGCTGCAGATGGCCTCCGGGCACTCGCGCTGGGAACGCTGCCCTGTCCCCGGGTCCCAGCGGCGGGGCCCGACCATGCAGCCCACGCGGGCAGGCGATGACAGCTGAGCTCCCCTGCAACGGCGGGGTCTGTGCGGCCGACGGGGGGCTCTGGGCACCATGCTCCAAAGGGCCTCCGGCCTCCCAATGCTGCACGGGGGGATTCTGTGCCCGGGCCTCCGCAGCTAACCCAGAGCAGACCTGGAGGTTCTCCCGCATGACCCTGCGGACAGGAGGCCTGCGGCACATGGCGAGCGATCCCCGGTGCGGGGCCCGAAAGCACAGAGAAGGCACCCAGAAAGCACAACCTTATGAGGACTACGTGACAAGAGGCGGAAACTTCACAACGTGGGAGGGAAGACCAGCAGCGGTGGGGGACAGCATGGGGTCAACACGCGCACAGAGCGTCCCGCGGCTGTAGTCACAACAGCCAGACGCGCGAACAACCCCCGCGCCCAGGCGCTGCTGCGTGCGCGGACTCGCGGTGGGCCTGACTCTGACCTCACAGGCCAGCCTGGGCAGCACCACCCCCACGTCCGCAGCAGTGCGCCCACGGCCGAGAAGGTGCCGGTAGCTTCACTATGCAAGAGTTTTTTCCTTGCTGGATCAATCAGTCTTTTGTGGAACTGCATAACTTAACAATGGGCTAATTTACAGAGGTGGGGAGGGAGGCACAAGGTGGCGGCAGGGGACGTCTGCACACACCTGGTGGGGGGGCCTCACCTTTGCAGGCATTGTCCAGGTCCTCCTTTCCAAACATGAGGCCATAGCCCTGGATGGTGCCCATGTGGAACTGCAGGCGGAAGACGACGTCGCGGGTGGCCAAGCGGTATCTCTTGTGGTAGCACTTCACCTGGAAACAAGGGCACGCTGTGGACACTGGACCATGGATGACACTGGACCATGGACGAGACTTGACCATGGATAACACCAGACCATGGACAACACCGGGACAACGGACAACAGCCAGATCACAGACAGCACTAGGACCACGGATGACACTGGACCACAGACACTGGACCATGGGTGACACTAGACCACGGGTGACACTCAAGGGGCGCACAGGCAGAGCACTGCAGGAGGGCCCAGGGAGCGCCCCGCCCCCGAGTCGGGCTGCTGGCGTCACCGCCCCAGGTGTGGGTCCCTCTGAAGTACGCCGAGCTGTCCCAGCAGGGCAGGAAGCCCGCAGCCCTGCAAACTCGGGTGCACTGCACCTCTAACTCTGAGAGACATCCACAGAATGAAATTCTGTGGCCTCTTTTTCCTAGTTTGACCTGAACTCTCCGTGCTTCACCTAAAGCCTCCCTGTCCTCGGGGAAGAAGATGCTGGTCAGGACCTCCTGTAATGTGCTCGATGCTTCTCTGCAGGTTGTAATTCACACAGAGACGGAGACGCGGGGTGGAGGGGAGGGGAGGGGAGAGAGGCCTGGCTCTTAAATTCCAGTGCCAGGCTGTCCAGGCGTCCTGAGTGGTCATTTGAGACCAGCCTCCAGAAGCACCAGGGATGTGATTTGACCTTGGGCTGTTTGTGGCGGCCCAGGGTCCCGGGGTGCAGCTCAGGCCTCCGGGTTGACCGCACTGACGCACAGGGTGGAGGCACCCCTCTAGGCACCTGGTACCACCAGGGGAGGGCAGGCAGGGGAGGGGCCCTGAGCATCACTTCCCACCCCAACCTGGGCAGCGCTGGCCACGGGGAGGGCTAGAAGGCCACAGAGGGGCGGCGTGCTGCAGAGAGGGGACCCCTCTTCCCTCCCACAGCAGGGCAGGGGCTCCTCTCCAGGGCCCCCAGGGGTCTGCGGCCAGAATCAGCCTGGATTCTGCTCTCAGATGCACAGAATGGAGGGGGCACTCCCTTCACCCCACGTGCCCAGCAGAAGGGGCACCTGGAGGCTTCAGGGCCCTGCCCAGCCATCTGGAACCAGCCAACAAGAATTCTGCAGAAACGTGAAAACTTCAACTTGCTTGCCAACAGCAGATGGCTCGCCGGCCACACGTCCTCCGGCCCCTCAGCAGGGTTGGATCAGAGGCTGACTTCTCAGCTTCCTTCCAGAATGTGCTGCCTGCCCCTCACTGCACCAGGGCCCACGTCCTGCACTGACCGCTCGGCCGAGGCCCCCACCCCAGTGCCGCAGGTGAGACCCCACAGGACGGTGGTCCCCCACGAGCCTGTGTCCACGGGCTGACGCGACCCACCTGCCCTCTCCCCGTGGTGCCTTGGAAGTTAGGGCAAGAGAGGGGATGAGCTGGACAAAAGGAAAGAGAGGTTCAGAGATGCCCCAGTCTGGGCGCTCAAGTCTTTATAAACACTGAGGTGCGGCCCAGTTGCCCAAAACACGGCCTCCAGGCACTGATCTCCCCTAAGCAGGCGGCCCCAGGCCAGGCCAGCCCGCAGATGGCACCCCGGACCGCCAGCAGCGGGCCAGTGCCCATGGGCAGGTGGAGCCCGGGGGAGCCGGGGCCGGGCACCTCCCTGGGCCCAGCGAGACTTGGGTGTCTGAAGATGCCTAGTTTTTCCAGGGACAAGAAGGGCTCAGGGGGAGGGAGGGGGAGCCTCCCAAGAACAGCCCCCTCCTGAGACCTGAGCCCCCCCCGAAGCCCTCCCACTGTTTCATGGTGGATGGACCTCCCTCCCCCCTCCTTAGGGTGGACCCCCCACCTGTCCCACTCCTGGGCACCTCAGGAATGACCCCGGCTGTCTCCCGAAGGCACAGAAGACCACGGGTGTCTCCCTCATTCGGGGTCTGGGCGGCTCTGACCAGAGAGGGGATGGACCCATCCTACAGGAGCCCTGCCGGGGGGCCTCCGCAGAGCCGGACTGATCACCGTCCACGACGGCCAACCTCGGTGGCGTTGGTGACAAGAGACCAGAATCACCTGTCTACGTGCCATGGGAGAACTGCTGAAGATATCAAGTGTTGGTGACGTTGCATAAAGATTCGAGCCACCAAGGTCTGCAATTTACCCCTCATCCATCTACGTTAGCAGTTTTATTTACCTAGGTCTCCCCAGTGAGTCTCTAGGACATGGCAATCCTTGGCCTTCAGATTTTAGACTATCTGCATTTGAAAGGACACTCACAAGAGCCAGTGCTCAACTTTGCACGAGGGGAAACCAGTGAAACAGTGGGAAAACAGAGGGAAAAATTGAAACAGTGAGTGGGGCACCAAAGGCCATCGGCTGTCACAGGCCATCCTCCAAAGCCCACAGCGGAGACACACGGTGTGGGCGGGGTGGGCCTGCGGCTCGGGGAACACCCTTACTTCCTCTGGCGACACGACTTTCTCTGTTTTAAAATCACGGCCTTGCGAATTTGTGACAAGGATCAAATCAGCACCATGTAGGAACACAGTATGTGAATCCAAACATTCGCTGTATCTGCTGCGTTTTATGCACTTGTTACCAACGGCCCTGAGAGAAACATTCTCCAACAATCTGGAGCCTAAAGACTGACACATTTTAATTTTTTTAATTTAAAAAATTAAAAAAAAATTTAAATGACTGATATACTACCAGACCTGCTTAATCCTGAGGTGGCACTGGTGTGTTTTTATTTCACACTTTCCACCTACAGGAGTAAAAGCACCTTGGACCAAGGGGTATTTTCCCCACGTGCAAAACTGAGACCCAGCTCTTGGAATTGTCATTTCAAATGCAAATATTCTAAAATCTGAAGGCCAAGGGTTGATGCGTTCTAGAAATTCCAAACCAGAGGACGCGTTCCCCGGAGCACCTGCCTCAGGGTCAGAGGTCGGCCCTCTGGGGTCCCAGCCTGGTCAGTGGAGGCCCCTCTTCAGTTCCATCCTCCCTCAGTCATCAAAGCTGCCATGTGCCCCCTCCAGGAAGAGGGTCACCTGTTTCCACCCACTTTGCTGGTGGCCGTCTAGACGGCCCCAAGGAACGTGTGTCCTCAAAGACACAGCCACAGCCACACACCCTAAGGTTTCACAAGCCTGTCGGCTGCCCTGGTGTGTCAGAGTGCCTGCGTTAGCCAGGGCCAGCGTGCTTTCACTCAGATGGAGGTCACAGTGATGTCAGAGGGTGGTAGGGCCCCGCGGCCCAACGGGGGAGAAAGACGCCTGACAGCACATACTCGCAGGGCAATACACAGACAGACACACGACCGCCTCCGACAACAGCCCCCGCAGGAGCAAGTCCGGGGACCCCGGGCGCGTCCTCCGCCCGGACGTCACCCAAGTGCCCTGAGTAGGAAGCAGGAGCTACACAGGCTGGTTGCTGGGGCCAGGTCGGGGCTGCCACCACGGCGGTGGGATTCAGCGGCCACGGGGCACCAGCAGAGACAGCAAGACAAGGCACGTGTCTGAGAAATTGTTTACCAGCCCTCAGGGCCTGGACCTCGGCCAGGCTCCCGGCGGCCGCGCCCACGCGGATTCCTCAGCGAGGTTACATACCGACACGCCGGCAGACCCCAATGGCAGCGAGTCTGCTGAGCACCCGAGGGGGTGGCCTCGAAAATCTGGCCCTCGGGCGAGCACAGTGCAAAGACGGGGAGGTGGGGTGGGGGTGTGCAGAGGGAGGGAGGGACAGCCCTCCCGCCAGCCCCCCAGGGGAAGGGAGGAAGGACGGAGCCCTCCACCTTCCCACACAGTGTTCCCAACCCACCAGAGCGGACGCGGCCTTACCTCTCGGAACTCGACCCCTGAGACCCGTGTTAACCGGTCTTGACACAGAATCCCAGGGGCGGGAAGTGGGCGGCCCTGTAAGCAGAGGAGATGAGCCCACAGACCCCGTGAGGATGCGGGGAGGAGACGGCACCTGTGACAAGGATGCATTCACCAAACTCCAGGAGGGAAAAATCCGAGGACAATGTCGTCTCAGAACGGTGGCCGGGGCCGCCAGCCGGCCCGGGGAGCCCCTCCTGCCGTCCAGAGCCCAGCACACACCAGACAGACAGCCTGGCCGAGCCCTCAGCCCCTGTGGTGGGAACTCAGACACTCATTCCCTGCAGCTAGGTGTCCGTCCAAGTCCCGGCCTCTGCCAGGTTCTCGCTGAGAGATGAAAACGCCTGTGTATTTGAACCTTTACACAGAAAAGGCCCTGAAGCGTCCCCTCCCCCGACGCAGCTTCCTCCACTCGAGGGCCGTCTGCTGGGTCCACAGAGGAGGACGCCAGGCGCTAACTGGCCAGAATGCAGGACCAGGCAAACCAAAGTTCACCCGAGCTGGGAGAGGCTGGGAGGAGACGTGCAGGAGGGCAGCTCAGGCCGCCCCCAGGACGCTCTGCCACTGCGAGGGACATTCCGGGCACCTGCCCTTCCCGTGCGGTTTCTCGGGCTGTCTTCAGGTGGAGCCAACAGCCCTGGGGTTTCGAGCAAGGAGCCAATGTACTGCGCTCTGAGTGTGGCTGCGCTGACACCCGGGGCCTGTCCCCGAGTGCCTCTTCCTCCCCAGGCTGGGATCACCACTCCCGCCGTGACTGTCCCGGCGCGAGCCTCCCGTGTGTCTCTGTGCACAGGTGAGCACGCACGAGGATCCGCCGGCTCGTCCCACTCTACAGCTGGAATCTAAACTCGCGGGAGTGGGGGCTGCGTGTGACTCACCCTCTCGTCCTCTAAGAATGAACGAGCGGTCAGGTCACAGCCCGGGGCGGGGGGAGGGGGGAACAATGAGCCCGATTTCACCGCTGATCTCACTAGGGCAGGTTTACTTGATGGACACAAGTATTAGGAACTGAATTCTGTCCCCCCCAAATTCATACACTGAAGTCCTAAAGGTGATTAACATAAAATGAGGTCGTATTGAGGTGGGGCAACCCCATGGGACTGGTGTCCTTGTAAGCAGAGATGACACAGACACGCAGAGGGAGACCCCGTGAGGACTCAGGGAGGAGACAGTGTCTGCAGGAGACACCAGCCCTGCCGACACCTTGCTCTTGGGCTCCGGCCTCCAGGATGGGGAGAGGATGATCACGGGTTGTCTGAGCCCCCAGGCAGCGGGACTTTGTCCTGGGAGCGCGGGGAACACCAACATGGGAGGTCACAGCTACCTGGAGGCCTCCTCGATCAGTAAACCAAACCTCCTTTCTACAAACGGCACAAGGGGAACCCACCCTGTGTGATGGAAAAGTACGCCTTTCCAGCTGTAACTCACATCCTCCTCCTCCCATCTGATAATGCTGCAAAAATAAGTGCAGAGTGTGCAAAAGTGAACAGTAAACACAGGAAGTACAAAGCAAGTCATAATGCACTCCCAAAATTCTCTGCATTGGGAGAGCACAGAGGTGTGGGAGGGGCTGGCCTACGGAGGGGCTGTGTGCTGGGAAGGGTCTGGGAGACCCTATCTGCCTGCCGGCATCTCTCCCAGGAACAGAAAACCACGGAGATGTCTTTATGTTGGAAACATTCCCCCAGGAGGCTCCCGAGCCCTCGAGCTGCCGGGGTGCCTGCACCTCGACTTGTGCTGTGATGCAGACGGGCCTGGACACGTGTCCCTAAAGCAGCACCACGGCTGGTCCCCTGGGGAAGACAGTGGCCCACAGTGCTTGTGGGCTGTGGGCCTGCCCAGGGACTCCAGCCGGGGGTGGGCTCTGGACTGTCAGGTGTGGACGGGGCCCCGGGCGGAGCGCCCCGTCAGCTCACAGGGCTGGGCAGCGGTAAGACCGGTGGGTTGGGGCCTCCTGGGGTCGGGGGTCTCCCGAGGTGGAGGCCCCCAGGCCAAGCCGCAGCAGGCCCAAGGTCACATCGAGTGGCCTTCACCCCGCCAGCTACGCTGACCCATCGCGTCCTCACGAACCCCCATGTGGTTCCCATGCAGCAGGGGGGCTCGGGTCTGGACAGTGACCCATCCAAGGCCACCCAGTCCCTTTAAGCCGCAAACCTGGCGGAAGCCCAGGCATGGGCCGAGGCCTGTCCTGGCCAAATCCGCTGTGGCTGGAGCGTGCCTTCAGTCGGAGACCAAGGGCTTTCTCCCCTGACCACCGCGCCTCCAACTCAGTCCTGCGGCGGGGACCCTCGGGTGTAGCTCAGTGCATCGTCAGGACACGGGAAAGAGCTTCGGTAACACCACGCTTCCCAGAAGCAAGCTGCAAAAGCCCTGAACCACCCAGCTTCAGTCTCGCAGGACAGCTAACCCCCACAGTGGCACCCTCAGGGTCGGCGCTGCGCCTTTCACACCCCGCCCAGCGCCTTGCGCCCGGCCTGAGGGCACGTCCTCCTGGAGCCCCTGGCCCGCCAGCCTTGTCTGGCAGGACCATCTCTGCGGGGCTCTCCGGATCCCCTCCTGGAGATGACCACTCCCCAGGCTCCTCCAGGACAAAGATGTCCCCCCACCCCCCCCAGTGCCAGGGCCCCACGCAGACACTCAGAAAGCTACCAACATTCAGAAAGGGCTGCTGGACAAATGAATTAATGGGAAGGAAGGAAGGGGAAAGGGAGGGACGGAGGCAGGGCTGGTGAGGCCCCCAACAGGCCCTTGGCTGACAACGGGCCCTTGGCCCAGGCAAGGGGAGGACCTGCAGCCTCCAGCCCACAGTCAGGCGCTCCTTCTGGGAGAGGACCCCACGACCTGGTGTGGGAGTCACCCGCCACGTCCCGGGCTTTTGGCCACCTCCCTCAGGCCATCACAAAGGGACTTGGGCCCTTTGTGGGTCCACAGACCCACCATAGACCCCAGCGAGCCCCCAGCCTGGAGATGCTGGCAGCAGGCTCTCCCCCAGGCCATGGGCTGGAGGCGAGGCCTGGAGCCAGCGGCTGGGTGCCCATCACAACAGCAGCCTCGCCGTTCTCTCTCGGCCTCTCTGGGTCTTCTGGCCTCCTTCTGGCTGGAGGACTAGAGCCGGGGCCCAGAGCCGGGGGGCAGACTACTAATGATGAATGAACACTTTCCATCTGCATCTACGCCTGGGAGGCCTGGGTCACGTAAAGACGGGCATTACGGTCGAGAAGTGGGAACCCGGAAAGAGCAGTGGCTGGGTTAGGACTTCAACTTCAAGGGTGCACATTGCAAGTAGCCTTGTTTACTCCCTTTGTTAAAAAGGCTGTACTCACTCTGTAAAGAAGGTCATTTGCCTCATTTTTTTTAGAGTCCACATATAAGTGTATCATAGGGTATCTGTCTTTCTCTGTCTGACCAACTTCACTTAGTATAGAACCTCTAGGTCCATCCATGTTGCTGCAAAAGGTATTATTTCTTTTTCATGGCTGAATAGTATTCCACTGCAAAAGCAGGAACAGACTCACAGACACAAAAAAAACTTATGGTCACCAAAGGGGGAAGGGGGTTGGGATACACTAGGAGCTTGGAATTTGCAAGTACAAATTACTGGATATAAAACAGATTAACAACAAGGTCCTACTGTACAGCACAGGGAACTATATTTAATTTCTTGTAATAAATTATAATGAAAAAGAATCTGAAAAGGAACAAGTATGTGTAACTGAATCGCTATGCTGTACACCAGAAACTAACACTGAATCAACTATATTCAATTTAAAAAAAAGCAAACAAAAACCTGCACAGCTTTACTCAAAAAATCAACCAACTGCCTAAAGAGAAAGGCTTGCTTCTCACTCTTCCTGTGGGTTTTCTCTGGGTGGGGGGATGGCGGGGGCCTTTGGGGTGTGATGTGGGAGAGCGGGGCAGGGGACCACTCACCATGACGTCCCCCTTCAGGAGCTGGGCCGGCTCCACGGAGATGCAGACCCTGCCTTGGTTTTCTGGGCCAACGTTGCTTCAGAACAAACAAAAAGGTTCGTTGTCACAGGGTTCGTGATTTAGTGGGAAGAATGCATTCTGAGAACAGCAGCCCCATGATGGACATCACACAAGGTACCCTGCTCCGCCCAGGAACCCAAATCCTTAGACTCTCCCCTGCGGAAATGGGTCCAAAAGGTGCGAAAAAGCCATGGGGCCGGCAAGGTCCTGGGGGCAACACCAGAGACCCCAGGCAGCGTGGAACCCAGGGGCGTTCACAGCCCCGCTTCTGTAATAAGCTAAGAGTGTGACCACCCGCGTGTCACCAACGCCCGGGTCCAACAGGAGTCCAGACACGTGGTAACAGCTCCTTCCGAGCAATGAGAAGCCTTTTTTTCACCTTTGTTCATTTTCCATCAATGTGCATAAAATGCTCATCCAAACAGAAACAAACCCAATCAAAAAGATCTAGAAACTCATACACATTCTGGAAATGTGTGCCTGCCCTTTGTCTAAACGCAAAAAGGAGAGAGAGGCAAATTGTGGTCGGCCCCCAAATGAGAGCCGTATCCGATTCCTTCCATGCAGCATGGGGCCCCTCAGCCCCACTCCGGTCCCAGCGTCCGGGCCCCTGGATGGAGCCAACCGCTGTGACAGTAGCAAGACGCCTGCCAGAGGTATGGCGGAGGTCCCCCACCTCGGCTTCCCGGGCGGCTTCCTGGGGGTCCATCTGGGCTCTGCCACAGCCCCCGCCCCCGCCCTGCAGTGGGACCCCCGCCCCCACCCCACCCCCACCCCCCACTCCTGGCCAGGCCCCTCACTCGCTCTTCAGTGCTCCCACGCAGGCAACCCACTCACTAGATCCCCGATGTGTACACCAGCTGCATGGCCTGGTAGAGCTTCAGAAAGGGCCGGCAGGCTGAAAGACACACAGAGTGCTCTGTAAAGATGCGAAGCCAACAGGCGAACCGCAGTCTGACGGACGGATGCGTGGACAGAGGGGAGCCGGGGCCTGCCCTCGAGGCCTGGGGCAGCAGCACTGGAGTCACCCACAGCGAGGGACACCGCGCTCCCGGGGCAGGTCCCGCTCCCCTCACTGGCCACCGGTGCCCCTGATAGGCAGGTCGGCCCTGCCGCACCCTGGCAGCTTTGTGTGGTCAGGGGCCAGGGGAACTGAGGACCAGCCCCCGGCGTGGACATCTCAGGAGGGAACGGGAGGCAGGGCCGGCACTGGGAAGCAGGTGTGGAGACACTCACCTCCACCCGTGTCGAAGTTCGGGGTCCCGTGCAGGATGACGAAATGCAGGAACAGGGGTGACGCGTTCATCTTCACCGTTCCTGACAGGAGCCCGCTGAGAAACTGAACGTACCTGCGGAGGGCAGCGGCTTAGAGTGCCCGTGAGGTCCCTCCCGCCCCCACGCCCTGGGGGGGCCCCCTGGGGAGGAGGGAGGAGCCCTAGGAGAGACCTCAATGTGACTGCTCACAGCCGGGAGGGGTCCCAGCACCCCAGGCTCTGGTCCCCGCCCTGGAGCGCAAACCAGGCCCAACACCCGTTGAGAACCTCCGGGCCCCCACGCTGACGTGGCCCACGACCTGGACACAGAACCCTGGGCACCACCTGCTCTGCACCCCAAGCACCGGGCACCACCTCTGTCCACGGAACCCCAAGCCAGGCAAGGCCAGGGCATGGCACTGTCACGGTCCCCAGGCCGGGAGACGGGACAGCAGGAGCCCTGCGGTCCCATGCACGTGTTCTCTGAACCAGCTCACACCTCTGAAGTCACCCAACCCATCTCTCATCCTGCTCTCCCTGGGAAACCCAAGGCACGGGGGTCCGCACTCCGTGACACATCTGATGGTGAGGGCCCCCACATGAGCTCCTGCATTGCCCTCCTGCCCTCTGCCTTCTCCTCCTCTGTGCCTGCCCTCCCCACGGCCTGTCTCACCCTGCTCTCTGAAGACCCTGCCGGCTGACAGCCCTGTGGGTGCACCTGGCGGTCCAGAGAGACCCTACCCAAGGAGTGCTTCCCCCTTGCTCCTCCCGGGACACGAGGTGCTGGCTGTGACCCCAGGTGGGCGCAGACCTGCCGGGATCTCACACACAGCCTGGCCTCAGCCTCTCCCTCCCCCTGCAGCGCCTCACTCCGGAGCAAACCAAAAGCCCACGGTACGCAGCACCTCCGTGCACCTCGGAACCCCAACGCCGACACAGAACCCCCCAGGTGCAGGGAGGAGGCGCCCGCTGACTCATGGGCTCCTCCATGCCCCCCCACCCCGTCCACTCCCCCTGGAGCCAGGGACCCCCGCCCCATGACTGGGACCCCTGCCAGGCTCAGCGTACTTATGCTAAGAAACTTGTCTGCTTATTTCACTCAGCATACTGTCCACCCACGTTGTCACAGGTGGCACATTTTCATCCATTTGTTACGGCTGAGTCCTCTTTCACGTGTGTACACCACATCTTCCTCGTCCACTCATCCCCGGAGCGACACCTGGGTGCTCCGACATCTCAGCTGCTGTGGACGATGCTGCAGTGAACACGGGGTGGAGGCGTCTCTTCCAGGTCCTGCTTTCATTCTTTCAGGTGTACAGCTGGGATTGGGGCTGCTGGGTCACACGGCAGTTCTGTTTTTAATATTTTGAGGATCCTGCAACACCGTCGCCCACAGTGGCTACACCAGTTTAGATCCCCACCCACAGTGCACGAGGGTCCCTTCCCACCACGTCCCCGCCGACGCTCGTTTTCTCATCCTTTTGATGACGGCCATCTGAATGGTGGGAGGTAGCGTCTCTTCACATTGTGTCAGTCATATATATGGAATCTTAAAGAGCCAAACTTTTAAAAAAAGAAAGGGAAATGGTGGTCCCCAGGGTCTGGGGGCTTGGGGACAAGAGGGGTTTGAGGGTACAGACCTGCACGGAGGAGGAGTGAGTCCTGGAGGTCTCCTCACAGGACGGGAATGCATCACATCAATGTGTGTATGCCTTAAACTTACACAACGCCACATGCTGGGCACACTCACATTTTTTAAAAGTATCTGATTGACCCCAGCAATTCAGAGGCAGTCCGTTATCTCAAGCTGCTTAATTTGCAAGCAAAGCAAACAGAACAAGAAGGAAATTTCTAGTAAACTGTAAAAACAGAAGTTTAAAACCTCCACTTATAGTAGAGGGAGGGTAGATCTCAGGGATACAGCACATGCCTAGCACTCACGAGTCCTGGGTTTAATCCCAAGTGCCGCCTCTAAAGATAAAGCAATAAACCGAATTACCCCCCCACACACAAATAAGACCAAAAAACCCCCTACCTATAATCTATCCTTTTAGAAAAAACGTTAGAACATTGGCTTCAGCTTGGGTGTCCTTTGCAGTGTTTCCACTTTCCGGGTGGCAGATGCCCCTCTTCCCTTTCGGAGACCTCACCGCAGGATGGCAAGGCTGGATGGAAGCCCTGGGTGGTGGGCGGCCCCGTGGCCGGGCCGTGGCTGCAGGGATGGATCACCAGGTGGCTCCACTCGGCTTCTTGTCCCACCTTCTAGCCGGACAGCAGGTGTCTTTATTCTCCTGTTCAGACGTGAGGACACAGGTGTCCATCCTCTCATGCAGACTGAGGGACACGGGTGTCTCCATCCTCAGGACCCATCTGCCTGCTTATCACCCAGTGCACACCCTGCAGTTTGCAGGCCCTGCAGCTCCCTGGTCTTGAGCACAAGAGAAGGGACCACGGACGTGGTCATCGCCGGCTCCAGAGAGCGGTCGTCCTCCCTGCAGTGCCAGGCAGCCCTGGTCACAACCCTTGACCCCTCGGCCTCCTCATGGCCCAGCCAGTGTGTCTCCTCTGTGGGCACCTGGCTGCTCGCTCCGCCTGCACTGGTCACTCCGGACAAGGTGGCCCTTCACTCGGGGACCCATGAGCACACAGACCAGGTGTCAGGAAGGAGGGGTGGTGGTCAGTTTGTTTCACATTTTTGTGCACGTACGGAGGGTCCTCCACTTCCACTGACACAGCCCGGCCACCACTGCCACCCAGCAGCCAGAGGGAGCATGGACGTTGCTTCTTTCGGGTGAGGAGGGTCAAGGGTCAGGGTGACGGCAGAAGAAGACCGTTTCCCTGCAAGCTCCCAGAGCCCAGGCCGTGCTTCCAGGGGTCAGAGACGGAACTGAGGTGGGCATCCCCCTGCCTGGGCCCCGGGCGCACTGCCCAGTGGGGCCAGTTCCTCATGGCATTGCACCAAAAACCCTCCTCTTGAAGCAGCTCATGTGTAAATTCTCACCTGCCCATTTCAGACGTCTGCTGTGCATGCAGACTTCTCACCTTTCTAGGTGAATCAAAGACATAAAGTGTTAGGATGAAATGCAGCCGAGTTCTTCCTCCCCGCGCTTCCTTTGTCGGGAAGAAACACAAAGTCATTTTGTAAGTCAGTGTTTCCTATTCATGAAGCGCCACTTCCCGGCGATCCTGCTGCCTGACCTTGTGGAGCTGAAGTCGTTGCAGGCAACTTGTTCACAGGATGCGATGCAGCCGTAACTCCCGAGCCCCAGGCCTGGATTTTGTGACACTGCAGTTTTACCACCCGGTTGTTAGACACCTGACCGGGATCGGAACGGCCTTTTAGGAAAATCTCCGGAGAGAAGACCTGCACGTGTGCCCTCTGCACCTTCCCTGCTTCCCATCCAAGGTCCTCTCGGACACTCACGGCATCGTGTCAAAAACGGGAGAAATGGGGAGGGTGTCGCTCAGGGGTGGAGCGCGTGCTTAGCAGGCACGAGGTCCTGGGTTCCATCCCCAGCCCCTCCTCTAAAAATAATTCAGTAAAACTACCTACCTCCCCTCCATCCAAAATGACAGAAATATTCCAAACCACATAATCCTACAGCCTGGGGAACTTTCGGCTACTAGACACCCAGGAATCCTGGGGTGTACCCGGACTTTTGGCTTCCCCCTCGCCTCACAGAGGGGACATGGGAACCACCCCACCGGGGTCTCCCCAGGGTCCCTTCTTGTCCGCACCCCTGCGAGGGGTTTGCTGCCCCAAAGGAGCCGGTCACCCGTCATCCCCCACCGCTCTCAGAGGGGGGACCCCAGAAGCGTGTGCCGTCTTGCTCCTTCTGGGAACAGGGAAGTGGGAGAAAGGGTGAGCTTGCCACCACTTCACTCATCGCTCCCGCCGGGCTGTGCTGACGAAGGCCGGAGAAGAAGTTTCTTTTCTTAATTCCCCATCAAACTGAAGGGGCCTCCATGTTCATGGGCCACGCTGACGCAGCAGGGCCGTCGGCCTCCGCTGGAGGCCGCCCCGGGGCTTCCACCCGCTGCCCTCGGTCTGCTCAGGTGACAGGTGCGGGGAGAGGGCACCCCCGCCCAGAAACCCCACTGGGAACCAGCGACTTCCAAGGGGCCTCTGTTGCCACAGGCCGCCTGCTCGGTGGCTTTTAGGAGGAAGGCACAAAGTGACAGAGAATCTGCCATCCGTCAGACGGGCCTCCGGCCTCCCAGGCCCATAAACTAATCACGTGAAGGCTGGAGGAGCCTTGCTGCCAGGCTCCGAGCTTCCAGAACCACAAGCCTCAGCTCATGAATCCACTCTCACCACCAGACTGGCTTTGAGATGGTTTCCTGAGCTCAGTCCTGAAACGGCCTGCAAGGCCTGCCCTCGGGGCCATCTGGGGCCACAGCCACGGCTCCCACCCTGGCCTGTGCCCGCGGACATGGTCACCACGCCTCCTGGAGGTCTCAGATGCTCCTGCATTGCTTCGCTCAGTTGTGACCAGCTGGATTATGGTGTGACCAGCATCTTCCCCGGCAGGCGCTGGGCGGGGTGACCTGCGGGGCTGGAGATGAGCCTCGGAGTGCAAACGTAATCCACGCCGCCCTGACCACTCGTCAACGCTCCGGCCTCCATCCTCACTAGATGCACCATGACTGGGGCACGTCAGAGGGAGAAGTTTCCCTCCTCCATCAGTGCTGTTAATAAGCTGCAGGGAAGGGTGACCAGCACCCGTCCCCAGTGAGCACTGCGCTCTGGGCTGCACTACCCCTGCTCACCCTCCCGCTGGGGCGCGTACAAATGTCACCGTTCTAGAAAAAGCTCAGCCCAGAAATGACACTCTCTGGCTCAAAATAGAACACGGGGCCGTTTAACTGCAAGGCTAATAAAATCCTGGTTTTCCTCGGTGACTCACGTGTCCCACGGTCCCACACCCACAACACATGCCCCAGCCGCGAGAATCTCCCAGGATGGAGCAGCAGGAGCCTCTGCGGTCCCCGAAGCTCCTTCCCCAGTGTAAACATCACGACTCGGCCCTGGACCAACACACCTGTGGCCCTGCCTCCCCCCAGGTGCGGCTGGAACTTTCTGTGCCCTGCATCTGTGGGCCCAGCCCTCAGCCCTGGGGAAACAGACGTGAGCTCAGGAAAACCGTCTCAGTAACTGTTCACTTTACAGTGAAAACACGGTGACCGTGTCCTTAGCCCCCTGGCCCCACCTGCAGAGAAAGGGTGTCTGCCAGGCACGGGCTGCCGGCACCCGGCGCTGCTCCACGGGCCTGAGGGCGGCGTGGCTCACCTGGGTGGGGCCTGCTCCCCGGCCCCCCGCAGCTTCTGCCTCTGAGGCTAACGCCGGGCGCAGGGGCCACCAACCCCAAACCTGCATGTGTCCACACTCGTCCTGGAGAGCGTGCGGCTGCATCCCGCCGCCCGCAGCCACCCTGGCAGAGGCTGCGTGGCCCCCCGCTCAGCTCAGATGCAGCTCCCTGCCCCTGGTCCTGGAGGCAGGACACCAGCCAAGTGCACGGAGGGACCGATGACTGAGCGCAGGGAGGGGCCCTGGGTCCACGCCAGAGCCGGCCAGGGCGGGTCATGATCCACCCCGGATCCACCCCGGGCACCGACCACCACCCCTCCTGCCTCGGCCGCTCCCAGGAGGCACCCCCTCCGCCCCGATGTCCTCAGGTGTGAGGCCTCGTCGGCCTTTGCGCTCTGACTCTGGGACGACACGCATCATTTCTGGGAAGGCTGCATCAAAGTCAAGACTTTGTCATCATAGAACTTCTTCATGGCAAATCTGTCGAGGGCCTGGTCAGCACTGGGGAGGCAGAGGGAGAGAGTTAGCCCCACGGCCACCATGGGGGCCCCCAGGCTGCTCTGAGGGACCCGCACCCTCAGGAGCCCCACTGCCCGGCACACCCACTCAGCACCTCCTCTCGGGCCTCTTCCCCCGCCAGAAGATGAGGGGCCGAGGGGGCCAGGCCTGCAGGGTCTGAGTCCCTTCTGCTGGGCATCACTGGGCCCCACGCATGCTGGCAGGGGGTCGCCCACCCCTGCTTCCCACAGGCGGGCTCAGGCCCGGCGTCCACTCTCCTGCCACATGGGCGCCACATGGGGGCAGCATCAGTGGGCTCTGCGGAGGCCAGCAGGCACACCCAGGCCTCTGGACCAGGAGGGGCCCTGCACGCCCTGCGGTTGGTGCCGCCCACCAGCCCCACGAGGCGAGTCTGGGACCCGCAGGGGACACTCTGAGTTCCAGTCTAGGAACACCTTGAGATGGGGAGAAGGCTTCAGCTGGTGGGGCGGAGAGCTGACAGAGGCCATGTCTCCGAAGTGACCGCCACAACGGCCACTCGGTTCTCCAACAGCCCACGGGACCTTAAACTCCAGCCACACGGGGCCCACAGGTTCACCCCAGACGGGCACTCATGCAGCTTCCTGATCTGACCTCAGCACAAGCCGAGGGGCAGGACGCACAAAGTCCTCAGATCACCTGAGCCCAAAGCTTCCTTGAAACCCTGATCACACACAATGTGGCCCTTCCCTGGACTGTGTGTGTGTGCGCGTGCCCCTTCCGGAAAACGGGGCGTGCAGGAACGTGGACACCAGAAAGACCTAGACAAGCACGCAGAGATAGGTGCACAGATGGGCTGCTCACGTCCGTCTAACAAGGGGCTGGGTGGGGCCTGCACGGAGGCAGGGGTAGGTGCAGGCGCCCTGAATATCTAAGACTCTGCATGTGCATGTGTTTTAAGTCACAAAGCAGAGTTCCATACCCACACGTGCATCTCTAAGCCTTCGGTCCCCTGGAATTCACTTCTACTAAACGCTGACACTGCATTGTGGCCAGCATTCAAGACGTCAGAACCGACGCTTTATCGACCCTCATCTTCCTGGGGCCATTACAAGAATGTTCATCCTCCTTCATGACCTGAAGTGTCTGCTCCAAGATGTGCACGGTGTGTGGCAAAGGCCTTCCAGACATCTGCTCCTTAGGACTGCTCTGCTTCTGGGAAGAACGTGTAAGAGGAAGTGGTAGGAATGACTGAGATGTTCTTACTGTGTGTCTGGCTGGGGCGTGATGCTGTGCACCAGAAACTGACACATTGTAAACTGACTACACTTTGTTTTTTTTTTTTTTAATGTGGGGAAAAAAGATGTGCTGGTGAGAACGCATGCATCTCATGCATGCATTAGGGACACAAGATCACAGAAGGAAGCAACCAAAATTCTAAAGAAAAACTTCAAACGACCCGGAGAGGCAGTGTCAGTAAATGCTTAAATACATGACACCCTGCACACCGAGCGGTGAACGGTGCAGCCACTGAAATGATGTCAGGAAAGACATTTAGGAAGGAGCGTTCGTTGAGGAAAGCGGGTTACAGCGAGCGTGGTGGGTCACTCCGTCTTAGGGAGGGGGCACCAGCGTCACCCCCACCGGTACCAGCACGGCCGCTGGGCTAGTGTCACAGCATCCTGCGAGGCACCAGCGTCGAGCCCACTTCCCAGGGGAGGCCCCGAGGCTCGGAGCCGCCCACGAGGGCCTCCTGACAGGCGTAGCTGAGACGCACTGACTATTTGGAAAGAGCAGGGCTTTTAAGGAGGGTATCGGTGATGTGCTGTGAGTGAAAAAGCTGCGTGTCCGCGCTTTCCATAAACGCGGGCCTGCCCAGGGCGCCGGAATGCTGGCTCCGGACAGAGCCGCCCTGTCGCGGGCAGAGACGAGAGGTGTGCCCCGCAGCCCGCCGGGCGGAACCGGCTCCCTGACCGAGTCCCTGGCTTGTCGAGGGAGGCGGGGTGACCAGGAAGCCAGGTGGTCTGCACACACAGGTGCTGAGTGTCCCCAGGAAGGGCTCTGATTTGCACCGGGGGGTTGGGCTTCCTGCCTGGCAAGCATGGCCCGCCCCCAGTGTGTTTCCAGAGAAAACACGTGGAAAGTCAGGTTTCACTCCCAAATACGAGACAGGGAGGCTGATGGGCCGATGTGAATGGGCCTGGATCCCGTCAGAAAGGAGGGGTTCATGCCCTGCGAGGGGCTGCTGAACGCAGCCTCAGTTGCAGACGCAAACCCACGGGGACATGCATGTGGTCCCCCACCCTATGGACCCCGTCGTCCCCAGGGGCCCGGACCCCTCCCGCTCATGGGCCATGAGACTGCGAGCGAGCTGCCTGCGCCCGCCAGGCCCCAGTGTCTTCACCTCTGAAGTGGGAGTGAGGACTGCCCTGCCGTGACGGTGCACAGAGCGCAGGTGAGCAGTGACACGGCCCCGCCCTGGCTCTGCTAACTCGCTTCATCTCCCGCAGAAGGACCCGGGGTGACCCTCGCCCCACACCTAGGAAAGCGTCTCTCTCACGGCCGGACGCCCCGAGCTCGCGGCCGGGTCTCCGGGCACCCAGGACGCGCCGAGCACACGGCCGTCCTCGGCCTGCAGGTCGGGTCCTGGCCGCGCCGCCTCCCCCCCATGCCCAGGGCAGCGAGGACACCCTCCTACCTGGCGGAGATGTTGGTGAAGTGCATGTAGGATGAGATGACCACTCTGATGCGTCCCTTCCAGCCCTGCAGGAGGGGAGAGAGGTGGTCAGAGCGGGGCGCAGCCCTTCACCCCGTGGCGTGGCGTGGAGCCTGTCTGGAGGGGAGCGTCCTCTGTGCAGACCTGCCCTGGGGCGGGGCACACGCCTACGGGAGGCCGCTGGCCGGCAGCCGGCTGAAGCAGGTGCTCCCTGGGCATCCAAGGATGCCCCCCAGGCTGGTCTGCACAGAGGCGGCCACTCGGTTCCCCGTGTCCCAGTGAAGCCGGGGCAGAAGCAATGGACACGACTCATGCCCCACGCACAGGCCCAGGGCTCGGAGGGCTGCACACACGGCCCAGAGGAGCAGGAAAGCCGAGCCCAGCCAGCCGCCAGCATCACAGAGGACCAAGGAGCCCAGACAGGGCAGCCCGGCAGGACCGAGGTCTCTGCTACCACCATAAGCTGGCTGCAGGCACCTGGGCTCCGTGACGGGCCCCCTCCCCCTGGTGGAACCAGGGACCACCACCTTCCGGAACACACCGCCACGACCCCGGACAGCGGTCGGCAGACCAGCCACCTCTGCCCATGCCCGGAGCACCGGCCACCTGTGAGTTAAGAGCTGTTTTTACACTTTCAAACAGCTGAAGAAAAACCGAAAGGATGCCATTCCAATGACACATAAAGTCACGTGAACGTCACACGTCGGTGTCCCCGGGGAAACTCTGTCAGAACACGGCCACGCCTGGCTGCTCAGGAACCTCGGGGCTGTGTCCACCGGCGACAGGAGGTGTGACGGGCCCACGGGGCCCAGAGCTGTGGGTGCTCGTCTGGGTCTCTCCAGAACAGTGGGCAACAGCCCTGGTCCAGAATCACGTGGGCCAGACGGCTGTGCCACCAGCACGCAGGTCCCCGGTGCGTCCTGGACAAGGGAGGACGGAGGACACTTGGGGCTGGATCCTGACACGTGAACGGCATCAGGAGCATCCTCCCCTCGGCCTCATGACCCCCGTGTCCTCGTGGACACTCAGTGCACTGGGGCAGACGCACAGCCAGCCGTCCACACTGGACCCCAGCACCTGCAGCTGGAACCGTGCACCCCCTGGGGGGCTTCTGTTGTCAATCCCTGCACGTAGACAGCACCTCCGCCCAGTTTGCATCCGCGGGGGCCTCCGCGCGGCTGTCCCCAACCACCAGCCACTGTTTCCGGGGCACTGCTGACGAGCAGGAAGTCTTCAAGCACAAGCAACCGTCTCTGGGACTTGAAGTTTTCATCTGGATCACTGATCGCAGGATTCGCCGTGAACATTCCTCTCCAATGACTCCAAACTCAACGGTGCAGAGGGGGCGAAACCATCCAGAAGAATCGCGGGGTGGTTCTGCTCAACCGGTACCAGCGAGTGAGGGGAGTCTGGGGACACATCCCCGTGAACGCCACCCCGTGTACCCACCTGGGCAGGGCCGTGGCAGGCTGGCCCGTCGGCCCCATGCACTGGGCCCTCTCCTGGGAGGAGGGGCACACCTGCAGGCCCAGCACGTCTGGACAGACGTCCACAATATCCCGCCTGCAGCAGGGTGACCGACTTCCCTCAGCGTCCACGCCTGCAGGTCCCAATCACGAGGCTGCTTCTCCCCCACAGCATGCTTCCTAGAACGTCTCGGGAAGGGCTCACGGCCTCCCCGACAGTGTGAGGTGGGCAAACTGCTCTTGAGATACTTCAAGGTGTTGCCGGTGAATCCCATTAACAAGATGCGTCTGGAGAGCCAAGCGCTGTCTAGGAAAGGGCGTGCTCTGGAGGTCACTGAATGCCAAGTCCCTTGTGGTCCAGAGATGATCAGCTTCGCTTGTCTCTTCAAAGACGCAGCTTTTGATTTCACTACTTTTTCTCTGTTGTTTCTCCATTTTAACTTGGTTAATTTGGCAGGAGAACCACTGGAACCACCTGGCTGCTGGCGAGACAATGTGATCACGTCAGATGCGAGAGAAAGACAGGCAGAGAGACGCCTTCTGTGCGCCCGGCGGCTATTCTTCGGGCAAGCGACCGTCAGGTGCCCGGGGCGTGGGAGCTTTGTTTCACCCTCGGGGCCGGTCTCAGGGCTCCTGCGGGGCCACAACACGAAGGGGCGGCTCTTTTAAATGCAGGTCCCTGATGCAGAGGGTTTTGTGCAGCTTCTGAGCGTGCCAAGTCGGAGAGAAGAAACACTTCCAGGCAGAGACGTCTTCACCTACGAGACATGCTGATGGCCTCGGAGTTCAGTGTAAAATGCACAGAGCAGGGGCAGCCCCTCCCTCCGGGCCGGAGCCCGCCCTCCGCACCTTCCCTGGGCAAAGAATTCCTCTCCGGGCGCGGCATGAGATGGTGGTGTCTGGGGAAAGGATCAGGCATGCAGAATCGGGGGCTGCGGGGGAGGCTGGGAACACTCCAAGGCAGCCGAGAAGCTGCAGAAGCAGGAGACGGGAGGAGGGAGGGAAGCAGGTCCGGGCAGCCCGGATGCTGCCCACGCCAGGGTGGACACGTCCCGTCCCGTCGGGAGCCTGCAGGGGAAGCAGCCTGTCCGCCGTGTCTGGCCAGCTCGGCCGTGCAGAGCAGATGGCCCGTGTCGTAGCAGCGCCCTGCTTCTGGAGAAGGGGCTTCCGTTGATAACAGTGCGTGGAAATGAAGGCACGCGCTCTCCTGCGGTATTTTACTGCGTGCAGCTCAGCCCCACACGTGCTGAAGCTGGATGCTGGGAGGCTGCAAGACTCTTGGGTTTTTTTTCCCCTAAGGATGGTTTCTGAAAACTGACCCACAAACCCCAGTGGGCGGGCGCTCACCCTGCAGTGAATGATGACCACGTGCTGGGGGTCGCTGTTCAGCCAGGCCTCCTGCACCTTACAAATGGTGCACACCTTGTCCAGGGGTGGCGCGTGCAGCTCAGGCCAGCCCACGTCCAGGATCTGCGGGGCACATAGAGAAGGTGATGATGGTGCGAATGAGAAGGGTGCCCCGCTGCATCAGTGAACAAAGGATGCCGACGCCGTCCAGCCGTCAGCCGCTGCGCCACCCCCGGCGGTGCCCGGGGGTACTCAGGACAGGGGGGGACAGGACACTGGCCCTGGAGAGCTCAGGTGCACATCCAAGGTGATTCCAATGAGCCCAGACTTTGTACCTTCCCGTACATAAAAAAGCACTAAATTCCTTAACCTGAGATGCCTGGTTTTCATTAATTAACAGGCATCGCTTCATGTTCCAACTACCCCGTCTTTGATGCAACATCTCATATCCTGGCTCCTCCCTTACCTCTTCAGAGAAGTCCCACCCAGAGATTTGAGACGCTGTCTCCCGGGCTTCAGTCCTCAGTTTCTTCCACTGAATAAAACCTCGTTCTCAACTATTAGGTTGTGCTTTTTTTTTTTTTTCCAGTCGACAGTGTTTCTTTCTTTCTTTCTTTCTTTTTAATTTAGCAAAATATTTCATTTTAGAGTCAAGAACAACACTGCCTGTTCCTTTTCTAAAACGTAGTGGGAATTGCGGCCAGGCTGCTTTACTGGACGGAAGAACATGAAAGATTGTGTTTTCCCCCGGGGTCTTAGCTGTTTTTCTGCAGCTGGGAGGGCAACTCGGGGAATGGCTTTCGGGAGCCGCTGAATGCCTGGCTCACAGGGAGAAGCCCCGCCTGGCCGGCCCTGGGTCAGGGGTGCTTGGCCCCAGCCGCTGCCAAGATTCCTCTGCTCAGACTGCAATGGCAGCTTGGGAAAGCTCACAAGCCACCCCTGCGCCCACTCACGGGGCAGATAACTTCTCCTCAGAGGAGAGGGCCCTGCCCCGCAGAGAGGAAGGCCTCCGAACCTGGGTCACAACCGAGAAACACAGAAAGCCATCGTCATGTGACGAGGTCTGTGCACAGACACACACACCCCGGTCTACATCCGCGGGCGCAAGGGTGTCATCTTTGCTTTCCTCTCCTTTTTTCAGCGGGGAGGGGAGGCAGAGCTCTGACTTCTTATAAAAGCAATAGAAATTGTGCCAAGTGATGGCGAAATTCAGAAACAGGCCGGGAGCAGAGAAAGTCACACACCCCTTCCCCACTCGGAGCCGACAGCTGTACAGTGCCATGACCCCCTTGCACTGCATTTCTGTGCACACTGTGCAGAGCTGAATCCCTGTTAAGACTTAAATCCTTGCTTTTGCCTTGTTGACCAGCAGTGACACAGGCAGCTCACCGCACCCTGCTTTGTATTCCAATGGCTCCAAATATCCCAACATGTGTAATATATATATATATATATATATATATATATATATATATATATATATATATATATATACATGCACCATATATACCATAACTTACACTTACAACAATCCCCAAAATGTCCCCTAAATCTTGCCTATTAAAAAGAACACTGTACCAAAAACAAAGAATATTGAGGGGAGGGTCTAGCTCAGTGGTAGAGCACGTGCTTAGCATGCGCAAGGTCCTGGATTCAACCCCCGGGAACTCCATTAAGTAAATATATTAAATATATTAAACAGATAGATAAACTCAATTATCTCATTATGTCCCCCCCAAAAAAAAGAATAATGGATGGAGGGGGGAGATCTTTGAGGTGAAAGTGTTCTGGATCTGATCGTGGCGGTGGTCTCAGACACACACAGCTGCAGGGAAACCCAGTGGAAGCTTCATGCAGTCTGTGGATGGTACCAAGGTCCACTTCTTGGCATTAATATTTTACTCTGAGTTATGCAAGACATGACCCCCAGGGAAGACAGGGCCAGGGCTCTGTGGGATCTCTCTGTATTATTTTTTTCAACTTCCTGTGAGTTTATAACTATTTTGAACTCTAAAAAGGTTAATTAAAAAAAATTAGTCATAGAGAGGAGGATATAGCTCAAGTGGTAAAGCACAAGCTCACGTGCATGAGGGTCTGGGTCCAGACCCCACAACCTCCTCCAAAAATAAATAAATAAACAAACCTAACTCCCCCTCTCAAAAAAAACAGATGAAACAAAATTAGTCCTGGATGTGAACAGTCCCTAACACCCCTTCTTACGTCGTATCCCACAAAGACCTGCTGAGGCGGGAAGCCCCATAAAAAGACGGGCAGGACCCCCAGGCAGGGCCATTGCTCTCCTGCTGGCACCATCTGGGTGCTGGCACCATCCCAGAGGCTCTGTCTCACTTTTTGCCTCTGAACCAGGTTACTTACCCCTAAAATTCTATTGGTTCCCTGAGCTCACTTCTGATTGGTCCATTTGTAGTGCTTCATTTGCATGGAGCTCACTCCTGATTGGTTATTTCTCTCACTCCTGATTAGTCCATTTCCCTCACTCCTGATTGGTCCATGTGTAGTATTTCTTTTGCATGGAGCTCACTTCTGATTGGTTATTTCTCTCACTCTTGATTGGTCCATTTCCCTCACTCCTGATTGGTTATTTCTCTCCCTCCTGATTGGTCCATTTTTACAAAGCTTGTTCCTAATTAGTCAACTTTCGTTATACCTTATTTGCATATGATGTTGCAAAGTGTAAACTGGCAGCCTATAAACACCTGTGTAAACCTACAGCCGGGGTCCAGAGCCTGGAGTGTTAACTCCTCTGGGCCCGCTGGTGTAATAAACCTGAGTTCTCCACCCCTCCCAGTGCTGCTTGGTCTCTCGCCTGGATCCAGGTTGCTGTCACAACTGAGCTGTCACACCTTTTCTGCAGCACTGCCACAAACTACTTTCATATGAGCAGGACAAACATCATGGACCTACCTTTGGGTTAAGCTTTGTCAGGTCACATCTGTTTTCCAAAAGGTTTAACACCTACGGGGGGAAGAAGCAGCCGTTAGTCAAACTGTCACCCTCAGGGGTCAGAGAAGAGAGACCTGCCTTCTCAGCGCCATTTGCCTTTGAGATATCAAGGAGGACGGAAGACTGAGGTGTACGGCGTGTAACTGTCACGGAATGAAAAACCAACAAAACAAATGGATGTTTCAGGCCAGCAGACACACCCAGAGGGCGTGGCATTCCTGGGAGGATGGCAGCAGGGTGAGGAGATTGTCCTTGCCCTGGAGCTGCGAGGGGACTGGTCTGGGAGACCCCAGGGCCACATGCTGCGCCCCTGGACCAGTGTGGTCTGTGGAACCGACCACACCCCTGGGAAAGCAGAAGGGGAACAAGGGGGTACTTCAGCACAGACCTGGGTCCTGGCTCTTTGCCTCCCATGCCCTGGGACATGTGCCCTTTAGCACCTCCCTTGAAGGGCCAGCGCCTGGGGCTAACACACCTCACCCTGGAGGGTCAGCGTGCCGGTGGGGACGTTCTGTCCCCGCAGTCACCTATCAGAGCAGACAATTCAGATGTCCCTGGGGAAGACAGGCGCAGTCTGGGGTCCTTAGAGTTGCAGAAGACACTGCATGTCTTTCCTCCGATTTTTCTGAGTTCCTTGTTCCCAAAAGTGGTGGGGACCCACACTCTTGCTGTTTGCAAGAGGGGCTGTGGCCTCGACAAGGCCCCACTGGCATCAGGGGAGGACCTGCCCCCCAGCACCAGCCCCAGGCCCTGGCAAGACCCCTGTGGACAGTGAGTTGGAGCAGGGAGGAAGGAGGGACCAGGCTCAGCACGTACACTGCCTGGGAGGGGTCAGGAGGAGACGGCCCGCAGGGAGGAGGACCGGACACTGCCTCCATGTGTGGCCCTGGCCGAGCTGCCTCTGGGTCCTGCCTGGCCATTCGTCACCTGAGGGGGCTGATAAGGATGTCGGCTTGGGGTAAAGATTAGAGCTTCAAGGAGATACCCGAGGCCACACCCGGCAGGTCCAGGGAGGCGAGGAGCTGGAATTTAAGTCAAGTCATGATCAGAACCCACGGAGGACACAGACACAGGGCCACTGACAAGCACAGGGTTGGGGGAGACGGAGGGGGTTCGGGAAGATGCTGTCCCCCACTTCTCCTCACTGTGGACTCCAGCCAGAGATGCCCCGCGTTTCACAGTGGACCTGGGCAATGCTCGGTCCTCCAAGCTGACCTCGGGGGGACGGAAAGCAGGCATCCACACCAGGGAGGCCAACCACCACCCTCAACCCAGCGGGGAGGCGGGCCTTGCCCTGCCCATGGCTGCCCTGGCCCAAGGAGACCTGGGCGTCCCCCAGGGCGGCCCTGCCCGGACCACCACGGCCCTGTGAGTCCTGCTCCCTGGGGACCTTGCTCGTGACCCATGGGTCCCAGAGCACCAACCTGTGGAAAGATGGACGGACGGCCAGAGAGGCCCCCAGGACACAGGGGCAGCGGCTTCCTCAAGTTTCAGCAAACTCAGTGTCCTCCCAGCTGAACCCGTGATCAGGGCTCCCCTCAGTGTGTTCACCCTGTGTCCACCCCCGTCCCCACACTCAGCGTTCCCCACACTTGGCGTCCCCCCACCCCGACGCTCAATGCCCCCCCAGCCCCGCTTACCAGGTAGTTGTCCCCGTCCTTGGACCTCAGCATGCGTGTCACCTCCTGCAGGTTGTGCAGGTAGGACTCCTCGGAGCATCCGGCGGGGAAGGACATGGCGATGATGCGCTCGATGATGTAGGTGAGGTCCAGCTCGCGGCCGTCCTCCATGGTGGGGCTCCACGTCGCAGGCCTGGGGGAGGGGCGGCTTTCAGGAGAGGCCCTGAGGACCAGGGCCAGGGGAGGGGGGACGTTCGCTTTGTGCACGCCGGACCTGATGCCGGCACCTGCAGGATTCCTGTCCACAGTCTGAGTACTTCCCGTCACGGGAGGGCCCGCGTCTCAGTGGCCTTAACAGACTGGGGCAGGGCGTATGCAGAGGACAAGGGGCTCCCGGCAGCGCTGTGGGCCTGATGGAGATGCCTGCAGCGGGCCGGCCGGGTTCAGGAAGCCGGGACCCTGGAGTGAGGAGCCTTCCTCACTCTAGGGCGTCAGGCCCGCGGCAGGGAGCTGGGAAGAAGCAGCCCATCGTGTGGGGTGGGTGGTGGAGGCATCTATGCCGGCAGCTAGTCCTGTGTGCACCAGCCCCTGCCAGGTGTGGGGGCCGCAGGCCCAGGGACGGGCTGGGGAGGAATCCCAGCCGTGGGAGGTGAGAGCTAACGTCTGCAGGAACCGAGGGCGAGCAGACCAGGGCAGATGGCAGGAACCGGAGGATGGGGTCTGGGGAGGGAGGGAGGGGGGTAGAAACGCCCAGGGCATGAAGCCGGTGGCGGAGGGCAGCCCCTGGCCAGAGCTGGCTGGTGTGGGGAGGCCCGGGGAACCCGGGCAGTGCCCCGCTTCCCATCACGAGGACGCGCTGCACGGGGGACCGCAGCCCGAGGTCACCTCCCAGCAGAGGCCCCGGGGAGGCGGGTGGCCTCAGGGATGAACATTTTTACATTTATTTCTAAACAACAAAGACAAGTTTGAGAGATATCTACTACAAGGTCAAATACTCAACATCATGAACCTTTCAAAGTGGGTTTATTCAAATCTACACAATGGCCAAGGTTTTTTTCTCTACCTTATGCCCCAGACATGGATGTGAAAGAGTTTTGATTCCTTTTTGAAAACCAAGTCACGTGGTTTTTGACACTGGTGTTAAAAAACAGCAGTGTGTCCTGGACAACCGTCATCTCCCTGGGGGCCCGTGCGCGTGGGGTGCTGGCTGGGGCCGTCCCGGGCACCTGCGTGTTCCGCGGGCTGGAGTCTGCTCTGGAACTCACCCCTGGCCCCCGTCCCAAATTGCATTTCACCATCAAATTGCGGCTATGTAATTATTTACTGAGCGTTTCCACAGTCAGGGATTCTAACGCTGGGCGATCACACCCAGAAAAAGAGACAGCGCCATGGCGTGACGCCCCCTCGAGCATTCATCTTAAAACTGAAGACGACATCTCAATGACCACGGGTAATGCTGGGAGGTCTGCCCGCGGCCAGGGGCACCCCGAGGAGCCGGGGTGACCGACACTCACCTGCACGGTCTGTCACAGCACAGAGACGTGGCCAGCGAGGGGGCCCGCAGAGCCTGCAAATGACAAGACACGGTCACTTGGAGTCTCCCGCCACCCACACGTTGCAAGCCCCGTGGAGAGGGAGGGGCCGCGGCCTCTCTGCAGCTTAATCGTAAACATTAAGTCACAGCCGCCACTACCGGCCACCTCCCCACCTGGAGGGTCACCCACTTAGCAGGTCCTCTCGGCGCTAAGACTCCACACACAGGGGACACGATTCTGGGAACCAACAGCGCGTGATTCCAAGGGGGACGAAGTGATGCCCTGGGCCAGCACGTGTAAATGTGCTCATAAACAGAAGGCGCTCAGTCCACGCCGGCCCCCATGACGATCATCATTGTCAGCGCTGACGTGAATGAGCCAGCTAATGACTGAGAGAATTTTCAATTTTATCTGCTCTTTTTTTTTTTAAAGCTTATCCAACAGCAGGGAAAGCGTCAGGTTGTAATTACTTTCTGGTTCACACACCCTCCCCTGTGCATGTGTGTGCGTGTGTGCGTGTGTGCGTGTGGTGAGGGCTGTGTTAGTTACAGTCTAGGGAGCAGGCACAGTATCTCAGGAGATGCACCCCCAGCTTTGTGAGGACGAGTCACCTCTGCGGTGTCAGAAGTGGGGACGCCCAGGCTCAGAGGGGTGTGCGGTCTTGTCACAGGGATGGAGGGGAGAACCCTGGGGCCCCTGTCATGGCTCTCCTGAATGCCTTCCTCCATGAGCCCTGCCTGCCCGCCACATCTCCACCCTGCTCTGTGGCCCAGCCCAGGACACACGCTCCGGGTGGGTAGACAGATCCCCCGGCTCTGTGCTGACGCCACTCCCAAGCCCGGTGAGTGCCCCCACTGGGCACCTGGCTCACGTGGTCCCCACGGTGTGAAATGAAGGGATGGAGGATGAAGATAAAGGCTGTTTCAGCGATGGTCACAGATGTTGTCCTGCAACCGCACAACACATACCCAGGCCAGCCCCCAACCCCAGAGGTCATGAGCTCAGCCCCGAACAGACGCAGGACCCGGAAGCCCCCTCCTCCGTGCAGACATGAGAGGGGCCCCGGGCTGTCCACTCTTCCCTGGCAAAGACACGTGCCGAGGTGGTCTCCTCTAACAGAGGGGGCTGGGGACCGACGGGGCTGACTGTCCTTGGGGGCTCCCTGCAGGCTTGACAGCCGGGCCGGGCGCAGAACCACCAAGCCCTCCACCCATTGCATCTCCCCGACCTCGCAGACCCACCCTCCCCGGGGCCCCACGCTGGCTCTGCCACTGATGGCTCAGACTGCCCCTGTATACAGGAGGTGCTCAATCAACGCTGGCCACGGTGGGCTCCAGTTAGACAGGCC
This sequence comes from Camelus bactrianus, assembly GCF_048773025.1. Taxonomy (NCBI): domain Eukaryota; kingdom Metazoa; phylum Chordata; class Mammalia; order Artiodactyla; family Camelidae; genus Camelus; species Camelus bactrianus. The sequence continues at coordinate 26,503,564 of NC_133567.1, read as the reverse complement.
CCAATAATGAGATTTTTTTCCTATTAGAACAGCAGAGATTAAAATCTTAAATTGTTTTTTTTTTAAGTATTGGTGAAACGTAAGCTGATCCATTTTACAAAACAGCGTGTCTGCACATATAAAAATCCCTTAAAAGGCCTGAAGCTGGTGACTTAGCAACATGAGGGATGCTCCTGAGGAAATGACCAGAAAATCCCTAAGTCCACGTGGACAGGGTGCTCACTGCACCGAGCACAAAACAGACAACAGCCTAACAGGGCGGCCACATGCCTCGGTGACACGGGACAAATCACGTGGCTGGGAGGGTGGCCACATGCCTCGATTACGTGGGAGAAACATGGCTGGGAGGGCAGCCACGTGCCTCAGTGACACAGGACAGACCATGTGGCCGAGAGAGAGGCCCACGGGGGCCCGAGAGGGGCCGTGATGCCTGCCCCCACCGGCCACAAGCCCGCTCCCCGGGGAAGGGTGGGTGATCACACCTGCACTCACTCCCACTCGAACACACACCCGGAAACATCTGGCCAGACGGCGGGTGGACGGGGCAGCGGTTGGCTTCTGAACGTTCGTTTATATTTTTTCCTTACTTTTTCTTCCATGGGCGTTTTCTCCTTTCCTCCTTAGAGCACAGTTTACTTCTGTAGCTGGCAGGAGGCGGCACAATACCTCAGGGTCGGCCCAGATGGAGTTCCAGCTCCCGGCGTGGCACTCTGGCCTCCCCGCTGCCGTCACGGGACTCGGGTGCCCTCCTGGAAGCACCGTCTACTGTCTGCTGTTCCTTCGGGTCCAGCAGCCGCGCTCACCGAGCTGCGTTACACTGAGTGTGTGAGGAGTGCACACAACACGTCTGCCCAGTGGGCCCTGCGCGTAACTCATAACTGAACAGAGCGGCTGGCCCTCCCCGAGGCCCCACCACAGAGAGATAGCAGCAGGTCTCAGCCCTGCAGGGGCCACCGGCGCTGATGGGGACCGCCGCCCGCAACGGCAGGCCAGCACGGGGGGACCGAGCCGTCCCCTGGTCCTTTCCAAACTGCCTGCGTCTTCATTAAGAGCTGCAAACTCTCGTCAGCAGGTTGTGCAAACAAATGGGGACAAAGCAAAGCAGGAGAGACAGCAACACCCCGAGGAGTGGAGGGGCCTGGGTACCTGCGATGTCCCAGCACTGACCACCACGTGACCAGGCCGCCTCGCCGCTGCTTTGCCCGCGGGGCTCCTGCGTCACTGCCGACACAGCCCCCTAAAGCCCCCATCTTGCCAAATGCTCCTCTCCTGGCTTGGCTAGAAGGTTCCAGAAAACCATTCGGGGTTTGCTCTGTAATTTCCCCAGAATTAAGCTCGCACGACACATCCTGGAGGGGCGCAGGCTGCGGTCGAGCACCCTGATTAGAATCCAATGCCTGGGTCTTGCCCCGAGCAGCCTGACCTCGGGAAGCGACCTCTGTGACTCAGTTTTCTCATCTGGGAAGTGGAGGTACTGGAGGGTTGAAGGAGACACACGCGCAGAGCTCAGAGAAGCCCCTGGCATGTGGGACGTGACAGATAAACACCACGCCCCGTGTGTGGATGCCAGAAGGGACTGGCAACTTCCGCCACAAATGCAGTAACCAGCCAAGAGCAGTGAGACTCAGGGGGAGCTGTCCCCAAAGGCACCCGGCCAGCCAGACCATGTCCCCCAGAGCGAGGACGCGGGGACCAAACTGATTATCTTCTTAACGCTGTCACATGTGAGCAGCGATCACGGGGGTTACCAAAAAAAGTACACGCCCCGCCCCGAAGTTAGGGAGCTACAGTGATGGCACACTGCCCCCAACTCCATGGTGAGGGTTTGGTTCAGGCTGAGGCTCTGTCTGTGCTGATGTGTCCCCCAGACACTCAGATTTCTGAGACACAGACACTGATGAAAGGAGGAAGGGAGGTGTCCCCAGGACAGGTGGCAGAGACCAGCTCCTCTGTCAACTCCTCTGTCCCCAGAGGGGCTGGCTGGGCAGAGGTCCCAGGCAGCGGCCGCCCCCAGGAAGTGACGGGCAGGGGCCAGCGGCAGGCCACGCGCTCCAGGAAACTGTCACCACCCATTGCCGTGGGACGAGGATGGAAGCAAACAAATGGAGGAGGGCGCCGGGGACAGGCTCAGTGCCAAGCGCATGCAGTGGGGCCGCTGCAGGTCCCCCTCGGGTGGAACTTACTGTGCTGGGAAGGGGGCATGGAGGGGCTTCCTGTCCAGAAGCAGCTGCCCCCGCACACCCTGCCGCGGGCCCAGGGCAGGTGGCCAGGCTGGGAGCGCGGGCTCGGGGCTCCAACACCAGGAGCTGCAGGCACACGGGAGCAGGGGGCCCAGCGTGCAGGGCAGGGACACGGGCCAGGCTCAGGGCCACCTGCCAGGGCCCTGCAGGAACCAGAGGGACCCACAAGCCCCGGACTGAGCAGGAGGCTGTGTCCTGCTGGCACAGGAGCCCCGCCTCCAGGGGAGCTGGCTCCCCATCCTGGGAGGCAGGCGTCCCAGAACCCAGCAGGTGTCCGCCCACCTTCTGTCCTTGTTAACAAGCTCAGAACCAGGAAGCAAACACAAAAACAAGAACAAAGCTCATCACTGGACCAGAAAGGAAAAGCGGGTGCTGTGAAACCTCCGTTACATCCAGAAACGTCTTGTTCCTTGGGCGCCGGGTTCCCAGGCGGCGAAAACAAGAGGGAGGTGGCACCTGGACGCACGTCAGACCAGGAGGACTGCAGGTGACCCGACCTGCCTGGGGCCGGACGCAGCCGGCTCACTGGATGCCGGAGCTGTGGGCAGGGACAGGGAGCTGCCCAGACCGGAGTCTCGGCCCTGCTGTCAGACCCGCCCCCACCAGCTGTCTACACTGCAGGCCGGTGGAGGGGCTTGTCCCCTAAGTTGAGAGGGAGATGCATATGGCTCATTCTATAATCCCGTCTTACACAGGTTTCTCTTTGTATCAAGTACTTCCTACCGGGGCGTTTCCTCCCACGAGGACCACGGGAAGGGCGGGGGTCCCACGTGGCCCTCACAGCCCCACCCCTGGCATGACGGCCTTGGGGGGCTCTGGAGGAAACCACGGGGATCTCCACCTGGGCCAGCGCCGTCCCTGCAGGACAGCAGGGGCTTCCTGAGCGGGACTGTGGGGGCGAGGAGTCACCGGGCCACCCGTCCCTTTACCTCCATGTCAGCGGGATTTTCCACCCCTCTGAGCATCAGTTCCCAGCCCCGTGAAGTGGGCGGGCAGTGGCCATCTCACAGGCCTCCTGGGAGGGCAGAAAGGTCCAGAGACCCCAGTCCCAGAGCACAAAGCCCGACCCTTCACCGTCGCGGCACGGGATGGGAAGGGGGCTCAGCCCAACTCTGGCATTTCACATCACGATGATGAGGCGCCCCAAGGACGGTGGGCATGGAGGACTCGCGGGGCAGGGCCCCGGCTCTCAGAGACACGCCCAGTTCCCAACAGCAGCCTCCGGACAGCGGCCCAGCCTGACGTGAGTGACGCAGGATGCTCGGAGCAGGCCGGGGTGACCTGTGGCCCAGCAGAGACCCGGTGCCCTCTTTAGAACGTCCATCACTCACCCCGGGCCAGGTCAGCTCTCCACAGAGGGAGGGCATCTGCAGCAGGGAGGTGAGGCCACTCCAGGGGGCCCAGCCAGGCAGCGTCTGGCCCTGCAGGCCCACCCTGCCTCAGCCCAGGCCTCCCACCAGGATGGCCCCACTGAAACCGAGGGGCGGCAAAGCCACCCCACACAGCCAGAGACCCTCAGGTGCCGACAGCACGGGCCGAGGGGCAGGCCCCCCCGTGGCCAGGATCTGGCCTAAGCGCAGGGCTCAGGGTCCCGGGAGGGGCCCGAGGAGCCCGCCAGCCTGCCCTGCTGGGATGTCCATGCAGCCCAGGACAGGACGGTGCCTTCTTGGGCTCCAGGACAAACCACGGACCAACTTCAGCTGGAGGAATCGGGCTCAGAGTGGGTCAGGGAAGAGACCGGCAGAGGCGTCCCCGCCAGCCCCACGCGCTGGACACACGGAGGCAGACCAGGGCCTCCGTCCTCTCACACGTCTGTCCAGTGACACACAGCGAGGGGCAGCCCCTGCTGGGCGGGCCCTGGACAAACAGTGCGCAAATCAAAACCAGGCCCCATGGGCTTGGCCGCCAGCTCCAAGGACCGAGGGTGTCCCAAGCAGGGCCCGTGTGTCTGTGGAAATAAAGTAAGGCCCTTGAGGGAGGCCCAGGAGCCGAAGGCCGGGTCTGCAGGCCGCTGGCCCCCTCCCCGTGCCCCCTCCCCAAGCAGGGGTCTCCCTGCAGAGGGCGGCCAGGGAGCCCTGGTCGGGTGCACACCAGGGTTCCGGAGAAGGCAGGCCTGCCATTTGGGAGAATCTCTGAAACGAGGCTCCCTTTTGACAGGCGAGGGTATTCCCCATGTTTGAGATGCTTACCATGGGGGGCTGGTAAACAGAAACTGGAATTAAAGGCTGGATGACAAGGGATTACGTTCAAGAAAAGACAGACACATGTTGCATTAAAATGGAAAGCGGGTCTTGGCTGCAGCAGCCAGAAAAGCCACGTCAAAGCTTGGGTCCTTCGGTCTGCTGACTGGAATTAAACTGTCTTGCCCCCAAGAACCAAATAAAGAGGTCCCAGCGAAGCAGCCCTGCAGGCCCCCATCAGTCCCTGGCTGGTCAGCCCTGCATCCTGGGAGGGGAGGAGGCCTGTTCAGCGGAGCTCAGACCCAATCGGGGCGGGTAGACCCAGGGTGGGGAGCTGACCCAGAGGGCTGGTGCAGCCAGATCACCTCCAGGGTCCCTCTAAGCTTTCACAAAGCCCTGAGGACGCCCAAACGGGACTTTTAGAGGCATCATCGTGGGTGGACATTATGCAAAAACAGGACAGGGGAACCTGAGGCGGCCACACCAGCCACTCGCGGGTGAGTCCTGAGCCATCGGGTGTTGGAAGAGAGAATGGTGCAGGCTGGTGAGCTGGCTGTGGACCGTGAAACACAGTGGGCAAACCATACGACGGGAAACAGCTCCCGGTCGCTGGGCCTCCATCCCCAGCCCCTGAACCCAGAGCTCACATGCAAAGCCCACCTCAGACATCACGTGACTTCATCTGAAAACACTTCAATTTGCATCTGCAGGAAACAGACTTCTTTTGTAAATACAACCGCAAAATACATTAGCCATCCCTCTTAAATGAAAACCAAACACGCAATCATACTTGCACACAAATGTGTAATCAGTGCTCAGAGGTCCCTGTCTTACAAGTTTCGCTCTGGTTTTGTTTGGTTACGGTCTGACCGTCTGATTCGGAATCAAGTCCCACCACGTTGATTTAATCCATCTCTTCAGTCCCGTTACCATGCAGGGACCTCCTCCTCCTCCTCCTTGTCTGGCAATTTATTTGAAAACCACAGGGGCTCTGTTCACCGAGTAAGAATTTCCCCATTCTGGAAGCCACTGACCGCACCGGAATTATCTCCCAGGTCACCCCGGCCCTGCGTTTCCTGCAAGCTGAGGGTGGGCCTGGCCTCGCTGCAGTTCTGGTTTCTCCAGAAGGGACTAAGCGGACGGGCAGACTGCCCTTCACGTGAGGCCCACGTGACCTCACCCGCTTCCTTCTGTGACTGAGAAGGCTACCGAAGGTCACAGCCTGGAGCCCACGGTCTGGTGACCAGAGTCTGAGACACGGGCTGGTCTCAGTCCACCGCTTTCTCAACGTTCGGCAGCCGGCGGAATTCCTCACCAAACGAAAACTTTCTCTCTTCATCTATTTTTAACCCTGAAGTGCTGTTTGTGCAAGAAATGAGGCTTAAACATTTTCTGCGTCTCTGCACCCAATTCCACGAGCTGGCCCCCCAGCACCCCATCAAGGGTAACAAACAAGGACTTGTCGTTTCTTTAAGCACCTGTTAGGTTGTGCAGGTCAGAGAAGGACGCCTCGCCGTCACAAAGCTGAAGCTGTGACAGCCCGGATGGGGGCCCCTGATCCCGGATTCCACGCCTGCTCCAGACCCAGTTATGGAGACTAGACAGGGCTGGAGGGGGTGGTCCGGGGCACGTAGACCCTGGGGGGGTCTAACTCCACCCCCTCTGGGCTCCCAGACGGACGGGCAGGGTCACCCGGCCCCCGGCCGCTGCTCCCCAGTAGAGACAGATTCTGGGGAGCTTGCTGCTGTCTGCTTTTTCGAACGAGCCCCTCTTGCGGGTGAAAATACACTCTGGTAATTCAAGTGCTGTGGGAACCCGATTGATTAGGGGATTAAAAAAAGCAGCAGTGGCTTCCCTTCAAAAGTCCTGCAGTTCCCACCACCGATCACCCAGAACCTCGGTCTCCACACACCCCCACGTTTAACCCCCACGACGGCCACGGGACCCAGGCCGTGAGGGAAAGCAAGACCCACCAAGCTGCTCCTCTCCACCCGCTGCAGACGTCCAGCCTTGGATGTGGGGCAGACCCACCTGTCCCCTGAGGACACTTCCTCGGCCCTTTACTGGGGGGAGCTGCCACTCTGGAAGCTGTCACCCCGGAGCGCAGATGGGGGGATGCGGGGCCATGTGGGCCACCTGGCAGTGGGCGGGCAGGGGCGCTGACGGCCGACGGGACGGGAACAGACAGGGTGAGCGTCCCTGCGGATTTGATAATCAGCCAGGCTCTGTGCTGCCCCCGGGTTAGGTGTCCCTGAAGCATCTCCTCAAGGTCCCCACACCTGCGGGGGGGCCTGGCCACCACCAACAGCAGGTGGCCCTCCGGCCTTCAAACCCCGGGACAAGGCGGGTAGCTTAAATGGGCTTTTTCTTAATTTGTGGAGGGCAGTCCCTCGGCCTCCGAAGTGAGACATAAGGGCAGGCTCCAGATGGCCGACCTGGAGGGAGGCCCCACTAAGGAAAACCAGATGTAGCCTGGCCCCTTCCCCGCCACCTTTCCCAGAAACCCGGGCAACTCTCCCCACCTGGGGCTGAACGAGGTCGCAGGCCAGGGTGTTGCTTCAGGTGTGGGAGGGAGCGGAGCCTGGGGCTAGGGGAGGGCGGAGGCACGTGCCTCTTCCCGGGTGTGTGGGGGCGGGGGGCCACCACACAGTGGCAGGCAGAGGCCGGGGCAAAGGTCAGGCCCTCTCCCCTAATGGGAACGGGCTGGGCTCTGCCAGTCTGGCCTGGAAGGAAGGGAAGGGGTCTCCCTGCCCCACCTGGGCCCACGGGGACTTGACGCCAGTCCAGCTCCCAACCTCCACAGAGGACTCATGACAACCAGTGCGCAACTGAGAACTGAAGTGGAGCAGTGACATCACCAGCCCAGCCCCAGAGCCCGTGCACCTGCTCTGGGACGGCCGGGGGCGGGGGTCAGCACCACCGAGGGGGCCCTGGGCACACGGAGCCCCCAGGCCACATCTAAACTCAGGTTCACCGGATCCTCAACGCCCCCGCCCTTCCCCCGAGCTGCACATCCCAGGACACTCTGTGCACCCTTCCGTCCGTCCTTGCCGAGATGACGCAGAACCAGCCAGCGTCTGTGGAAGTGGCAGCAGGAGAAATGGCCAGAGGCTCCCCGAGAGCAAACACAGGCCCTCCAGCCACCTGGGAGGGCAGGGGGGCCCACACATGCTGACCTCACATGCGCCCCCTCCTACCCCTGTGACCCGGGCCCCTCCTGCAGAGGTGCGCCCAGCACGCCCCTCCCACCCTAGCCGGGCCGCGGGTCTGGACAGCCCGTGTCCACGTGGCTGTGATTCCCAGGTCACAGCGCTTCTCACTCAGCTGAGACCCTGCCGTCTAGGCACCCCGCCTCCAGACTTCTGAAGTTCACTGCAGGGGCCGCAGAAGAACCAGCACCCCAGGAACACCTGCACTGAGTGACCACGGGGACAAGAAGTTCACGCACAGTCTGCGTGGCTGCAGCCGGCAGGGGAGACCGGGGTTCCCTGAGCCCCAGGGACACCTCCTTACAAATCAGGGTGGGACAGGTGGACCGTGGGAACGGTGCTGTTTCTACCTAATTCTGCAATAAAATAAAGGGAACGTGCTCTGAAGAGATGCCTTCTCCTCCATCCCGCGATTCCAGTCACGCAGTCGGGTGGGCGTTCCTGCTGCAACAGCTCAGTGCTTCGGAGAGAATGGGTCATGGGCCACCGGAGGGAAAGGTGACCCTGACAGCCCGTGCTTACGGGCACGTGTCCTGAAGTCACGCCGCCCTTGGGTCAACCTCGCCGCTCACGGTCACGTCCTCTGCCTTTGTGAGTTTAAGCAAACCAGGCTGGACAAAGTCCACACACACACACACACACGCAGCTGCCAGCACCCAGCTTGCACATGCTAGCCTCAGACGGTAACCTGACTCCAGGTGTCACCTTTGGCAGAAACTACCCATTGTCCTCACTTTAATTAAACAGAGACAAACAGCCATCAGTGTTCGGTAAACAGAGGACTCAGATTTCAGAAGCTGTTCTCGCACAACCTCTCCTCCAGCGTGAGAAACCGCCAGGGCCAAGCAAAGACAATGGGGGAGCCAGTGCCAGCGCCAGGTGAGGGCCTGCACCTGCATCCGAGCTGCGCCTGCGCTGCCCCCGGGCCGCCCCGACCGCCTCCTGCACGCGGCCTGCGGCCTCTTTCAAGGACGGCGGCTGCTCTGAAGAGCGTGCACCTCTCCGACTCGCGCAGGGCGGCTACTGGGGGCCTCTCCTGCCGGGGACGGCGGCCCCGGGGGTGGCCCGTGGGTGTGGCTGGGCGGCTGGTTCAGACACGTGGACCCAGGGTCCCAGTGACAGCGACACCTGCCCCCCAGCAGAGTTTCCGTTGGTGCACTGAGTCCACGCCCTCGGGCAGCAGGGAAAAGGCAAAGATAAGGTGGAAAAACAAACAGCCCTGCTTTGGACAGTCTGTAAAAGCTGTCAGGCCACGTTTGGCGTGTCATGAGGCCGGCGTCATAAAAGGCCCTGCGATCGCCCCCGCCCGCCAACTGCATCCTGCCCGCGGGCTCTCTCCATCGGCTTCCGGGCAGCCTCTGTCTGGAAGGGCCCTCACCCTCCCGCAGCCAAGGACACGCTCTGGAACTGACCAAACTGGTTCCGTCTGGGCCGACGGCAGAAGAGCAATGATCCAAAACAAGCCTCCAATGCCGAAGGCCACAGGGACTGGGCCGCCCTCCCGAAGCCACCGGACCCCGGCTGAGGCCCTTTGCCACCCACGGTGCCCGCTCCGGGGGCCCAGCCCCCGCTGAGAATCTCCACCTGGAACTTGCCCCCATCCGCACAGGGGCCCGTGGGGCACGTGGGAGCGGCCCCACTCTCCAGGAGAGGGATGTGGTGCCCGGAGCGAGAGGACTCAGGCCAGGGTCACTCGCTGTCCTACGGTCACAGGCGGGGGGACCCGCCGGGCTCCAGCCCCCCGTTCTGTTGCACACTGTGTGTGTGAGCAGCGTGCGCGTCTCCAGAGCGGCCAGGACACACGTGGGACTCGGTCCTGGCGACCCTGCCCCCTCGCCCATCGCTAAAGATCACAGTCACCCAGCAAAGCAGGGATGCACCTGCCACACGAGCTGGCAGAACCCATCCCGGGCGAGGCCCCCATGTGTGACCCAGACAGACAGCAGAGCATCCAGCCCCGTAAAGCCACAGAGCCTGTGTCTGCCGCCCCCCAAAACAGTCCCTGGACTGGATCTGGGCTCTGCGGGTCAGCACCCGTCCCCGCCGGCACAGCCCACACCGGAGGGCATAACTTCCCATGGGGCACTGTCTCCCCCTCTGCGCTGCGAAGGCATGTGCCAATCACGCCGCGTCCCTGCTGCGCGGCTCCCAGGAGAGCCGGAGCACGTTTCGTCAGCGAGGTTTCCATTCACAGAGGGAGTGAATCCCAGAAAGTAACTGTCACGGATCCAAAAGGTTTCCATTTTTAGCCCATGTGTTCCTGGAACCTCACACCCACTTTTTACACCATTGAAATAAACCAAAGGGCCTGCTACCGGGAACATTCTAGAAAAGCGGGCACCAGGGCAAACGGCCAAGGGTGCGGATGCGACCCGCAGAGGAAGGGTCCTTGGTTCATTCGCATGTCCCCAGGGCACCCGCCTGGCTGACAAAGACCCTGGCAGAGCAGAACCGCGGGCCCGATGCAGTCACAGGAAGCCGGCTGGCACCCCCAACGCCTCCGCTCTGGCCGGAACGGTGAACGGTGACCGGGGGTGTCCGAACACTCGTGCCGCAAGCCAACGCCCCAGGAATTCAGCAGACCCAGCGGCTCGGAGACCTAGAGGGAGCTGAGGTGCAGCTGCCCCGCCACCTCCCAGGAGGGCTCCCTGCATGCGGCAACATCCCACAGCAGCGGAGCGCCCCCAGGAGAAGGGGCCCCGCACCGCAGGTGATGGGATGCAGCCGGTCAGGGGGCCAACACAGATGTGTGGGAAGGCACAGTCACACCCAGAGCTGGCTGCTGAGCGCAGCCTCGGGGGTCAAGGAGGCAGGACACCTGCTCCCTAAGGCGGAGGCGGACGGCTGCCCACGACCACCGTGGATACAGGAGGGACGGGACGGGGACAGGTCCCTATGGACCCTGTGCGCCTCAGCCAAGAGGGCTGGGCTGAGGGCTGGGGAGGCCTGACACCCTCATCTCCGCGGGGCATTTTCACACGGTGACGTTGCACGCCGTGTTCAGCAAACGTGAAAAGTACTCAAAAAGATGCTACAGTTGCTAAAAATGAGGGAAGTAAAATCAAAATGCATGGATGTTAACGTGAACAAAAAGCAGTCTTTCCAGGTATAGAAATAGTAAGTTTTCAAAACGGTTTTGAATTAAAAAATAAAAAGAAAGGGCAGCTGGGGTCTGGAGCCCAGGGGGCATGGAATCACCACCGACGTCCTCTCCAGCCACACAGACAGAGTGGTCCCTGCTCAGGTGTCCCTGTGGGGTTCAAACACTCAGAAGCAGGGCCAACAAGCCTGTCTCACCTCGAACGTCCAGGGGCCAGCAAAAGAGGCCAAGACCAGAGGTGATGGCCGCTCAGGGTCTGCGGCCTGGGGAGCCCCCTTCACCCTTCTCAGCCCTGTGCCCCCGTCTCTGGGTGAGCCGAGGTGGCCTTCCATGGGGCAGTGCAGGAACTCAGTGAAGGTAACAGAGAAAGAAGCGGGACCAGGCTCTCAGGTGGCCTGGTCGGGCCTGTGGTTCCCAAGGTGGCATCCGGAAGCCTGGCGTCACCTGGAGGTGCATCCGTGCTGATCCTAAATGCCAGGTCCACGGCGCCAGGAGTTTCTTGGCCGGTGCAGGGCCGGGAAGGGAAAGGCTGCCTCTGTGCTTTCTGCCCCGAGAAGTGACACCGTGTGGGTGTCCCCAAAGCTCCACCAGACACAGCCGGCCGCTTACACCACCCTGCCCGCACCCGTCCCACCGTTCCCCCTCCAGCAGGGACAGGCACCCCGCCAGTTTCCGGGAGGAAGCCACACCCAGGACACAGAGCTGAGCCCCTTGGAAGGCGTCCACTGCTGCTGCAGGGAAGGCCCCCCTGGGTGTAGAGGCCACCAGGCTCTCAGCCATCAGAGGCACCGGAAGCAGGCAGGTGGCAAAGTTCCACCACGATTTTGGTTCTGTAAATGGCAACACCGGGGCCCAGGGCGCGGGGTCGCATCCTCTCTGGGAAGCACCGCGGACTCACCCAGCAGGTGGCCCGGAGGAGACACAGGCACACCTGTTTCCTCCCCGCACAGGTGAGGCTGGGAAGGCAGGCGCCCCCACGGTGAGTCACCTCCATGTGTGGGAATCTGCCATCCTTTGGTCCTGGGAGCCCCCACTCAGTCCTCCACACCAGGCTGAACCCCCGGTCGCCAACCATCAGGGTCAGCAGACAGCACCCAGAGGGACCAGGCCGTTCAAAGAACATTTCCACTTAAAAAGCAGACAGCCATTCATGTTTGCCAAAGACAGTGTCATTGCTGTGTTTACCTTCCATCTGACAGAGCGTCCTGTTCCGGAGCCGCGGCACCGTGCCACCCACACAGAACCCTGGGCACAGGGCTTTGCCCACGCCTTTATCACTAAGAGAAACAGGCAAGCCGCATCTTTATGTCACGGCCGGGGAACTCGGGCTCAGGGACTGAATCCTGGAAGGTAACTCACGGATCCAAAAGGTGCTCTTACGGAGGCGTGCACGGTTCGCTCATCTTCAGGACGGCGTGCACGTGACTAGTGCGGGGAGGTCCGGGATCCCTGCGAGCCCCGTGAGTGGAAGCTGCAGCTAACCAGACGGACGGGACCCTCGAGGGACCAGGAGGCTCCCCAGAGAGGGCAAAGCAGGAAGAGCCCCAGGAGAGGCTGAGGGCTTACCTGTTCCAGGTGGGCTCGCGCACAGTGGGGACTCACCAACTGGAGGGAGAAGAAACACGGTCAGCAGATGCGTCCTCTCTCTCCAGGGAAAACGAGGCATCACGGCCAGGTGAGGCTCCCATGCCCGCATCCACCCCGACCACAGGCACGGCCCCAGAGCCCCAGCATCACAGGACACAAAGACCCGACTTAGCGAGTGCAAGCTTTTGCTCACTTCTTTTGTAAAGTCGGGGTGCTTTTTGGAGACTGCATGAAACCAGGGCGCCTGCCCCCAAGAGAAGTGCCCACGGCTCGTAAACACAGACCCTCATCTCTAATGGGGGGGACCTGGGGGACTCCCAGCTGGTGCCAGCCCTCCTCACCCAGCAGTGGGGGGAGCGGGGCCAGGAGAAGGAGGCGGGGCTCCACCTGGGGGTCTTCCAGCCGCCCCCCGCCCCCCCCACAAACACACCCAGGGCTCCCATTCATGAAGCGACTGCCTTTCCTAGAACGATTTCCACAAGTGGAACTGAAAACAGAGTCGAACAGGAGGCAAGCTCAGCGCGGACACTTCACCCTAGGCTGGAGCTCTGAGCATGAGCCGGTGGGAGGGGGTCCCTTTGGCGCCACCACCACCGGCCCCTGCAGACGTGAGTGCACGGAGGAAGACACACGGGCCAGCGTGATGAGGCCACCACTGCAGTCAGGTCATGAGAGACACGGCTGCCGGCAGCCGGGACGACAGACCTAACGGAGATAAAGACCCCGGAGCAGGTGGGACCCCTGCTCCGCCCCCTCCTGGCCATGGGGCCTCGGGCTCTGATCACCCTGGGCCTCGACTTCATGGTCCGAGAGCCTCAGGGAGCAGGAGCCTGTGGTCTCAGAACAGGGCAGCCTCCCTAGGCAGGCGGGGCGGTTGGCAGGGGAGGGGACCAGCTCGTGCAGCTCCAGAAGGCCCAGATCCTGGCACTGCAAGACAGACCAGCTCCCGTGAGCTGCCTCCTGGCTCTGTTCCCCCAGGACTCCTTGCATCCCCATCCTCAGAGATTTTTCTGAAAGTGTGCACAGCAGGAGAAACTGCAGGGATCTGACGAACTGTCCTTGTGGGCTGGAGTGTGCAGCCGGTGACCTTGGCTCCTGCCCTGATGACTATTTATAGTTCCTATGCCAAGGAACTTCTTTTACCAAGTTCCTCAAGGAACGTGACACACAGTCATTCATTTGTCTGGGGCGTGTCATTACTCCCCCAGGACTCTGACTCACGCTCTCGCCTGGGGCAGGGCCCTCTACCTGGGACCCCATCCCCTCCCCTACACCCAGCAGCCCCCTCCCCACACACTCCACAGCCCCTCCCACTGCCCAGAGTGGCTGACCCAACAGTTGGCTTTGCTCGACACTGAGAATTCCCGGGAAGCAGGAACAATCTGGAAAAGCAGGGTGTTACAGGATGGTGCTGGCAGTCAGACCAGGAGCCCCATGGTTACTGGAGCAGGATGACTAATTCCATCCTTTGTCCAGTTTTCATTTGGTACAGGCTTGTGTCCTGGTGCCTCACTAAACACTTGACACAGGTGAGGAACGTGCAAGGAATCAGAGCTCCCATCTTTGAAAAAATCACTATCTGAATTCCACACAGTGGAATATTATTCAGCAATAAAAAGGAATGTGCTATCAGGCCATGAAAAGACCTGGACGACCCTCAACTGCTGATTCACTAAATGGAAGAAGCCAACCTGAAAAGGCAAGGTACTGAATGAGTCCAACTTTGTGGCATCTGGGAGAGGCACAACCGTGGAGACGGTAAAGGAGATCAGAGGTTGCCAGGGACCTGCCCCGAGGCTGCAGGGGTGCAGGCCCGGCCTAGGGAGTCCTCCAGAACACGAGGCAGGGTGCTGTGCTCTGGGCACCCCCGGGCCCCCTGCTCCCCGGCCAGCACAGTGAGTCTGGGCTGTGGTCAAGTCACTGAGAGCTGTGCCAGCTGCACCAGTCTTGTCACTTTTGCAGAGTGCCTTCTCCTGTCGGGCACACGTTACTACACAAATGGACAAGCCCTCAGGGAGCAGGCAGTTCTCCCACACACCGTATGGACTGTCCCCTCCGTCAGTCCGTGAGCTGGGCGTGGGGCGGGGTGAGCGGGGTTCCCAGCTCAGAGGAGCAAAACTCCCCGGGGTTCCTGCCAGAAAGGGGCCAGAGGACCGACTCCGACCCTCCTGTCTGTCTTTCACACGCACTGCTGTGCAAGGCAGACAGCAAACGTCTGAGGAAAGGCCTCGGGGCAGAATGCCTGCAAATGACCATGCACAGGACATACTGACTTGGAGACAAGAGTGTCTGGGGGGAAGCCACCGGCCAGGAGGAGAAAACTAACGTTTGCATCAGCACTGCAGACACCTGACTGAGTAAAGGCCACCGACCACTGGACACACGGACACCCATTCCTTCCACATGGCACAAAGAACCCCAGGATGGGAATTACCTGCACGTGACATGTCCTCCCTTCTGGTAAGGAAGAGGGGGTGGCTGACCACAGCCTGGCAGCACCTGGAGCTGGACCACCGTGCTCGGCACTACGGGTGTGAGCAGAGTGCAGTCAGCACCCTGGCTGCACCTCCTGGAGCCTCAGGCGGCCCCCAGCCCCCAGCTCTGCATCCTGACCACAGAGACAGAAGCACCGGGCTCCCGGGACCCAGGGCTGGAGCCACACAGCTGCAGGCTCCCCACCTGCCCCTCTGACCTCCAGGCCCTGCCTGCCTCCCAGTCGGAAGCAGTGCTCTCTCAGGATGGAGGCCCCGAGTAACCATGCGGTGGCTGTCCTGGGTTCAGGTCGGGTCAGGAGCGGCGGCGCAAGCTCACGGCTTTCCCTTCCGGTCCCCGGTGCGACCTGTGACCACACGCCTCGCAGTGCTGTCTGGGTTCCTGCTGTTTTCATGGGACAGACAGAAACACCGAGGCGCTAGGGCGTTTCCAGGTGGCCTGGGCACCCTCCGCGTGAAAGAGTCTCTTCAGCCTCTGCAGGGCCGCCCCCACTCACTGATGGGGCTGAAAACCAAGGGGGCAGCCAGCACACATTCAGGACCGGGGAGGGTGGGGGTCCCAACGCGGCTCTGTTCCTCAATCCCACCCTGTGTGTGCGGCCCACACACCCAAGGGCCAGACCAGTGTGCTCGGGGGCACCAGGCACCCCCTCGGGGTCTGGGCAGGCGCCTCCCCTGAGCAGCCCCTTCCCCGCCCAAGTGGCGGGATGAGGACAGCTTCCTCCAGCAGCCGCAAGGCCCGGGATGCGCGGAAAGCAACGAGCCGATGGGGATGCGCAGAAGGGACTCAGATGCAGAGATGCGCGGACGGGGATGCACCTGCGGGGATGCGCGGAGGGAGACGAGCGGACGGGGATACAGGGATTGGGGATGCATCTGCAAGAATGCGCAGACCGGGATGTACGGAAAGAGAGGAGCGGAAGGGATGCACTTGCAGGGACGCGCGGAGAGAGATGCGTGGGAGATGCGCGGAAGATGCGCAGACGGAGATGCAGGGATCGAGATGCACATGCAGCGAGCGATGCACGGACAGGGATGCACCTGCACGAACGCTCGGACCGGGATGTGCAATTCGGTATGTGTGGATGGGGATGCCCTCGGCCCAGTCCCAACAGGTCCAGGCACACCTGCAGGCCCTTCTGGCTGCCGCACAACCTGGGAAGCTGCTGAGCGTCCCGTCTGGGCCACGTAGGTTGGTCTTACAGGGAGGAGGCGCGACGCTGGGTCCAAACTCCACATTCCTCCCCTGACAGGAACGGAAGCCTCGGTAAGGGTGTCAGGGAGGCGACGTTGAGGGATGGGGTAGGAGGCAGAGCCAGTGCCCACTAGTGACTAAGGAAGCCGCAGAGGGGGCCCCAGAGGCCTGCACTTCATGGCCCTATCACAGGTCCACGTGGGGCGAGTCGCCGTTACCAAGGACGACCACAAACAAACAGGGCTGCGCCCAGCCGCACCCGCCTGCAGGGCGCCTGCTGCCTGCCCTTATCAGCAGCAGCCTGCCCCGGAGCCGCAGCGTGGGCCAGTGGGCAGGACAGAGGGGGCCTTGCAGGCGGGAGCAACCGTGCCCCGGGGAATGGGAGTGAGTGTGCCCGTGTGACTGTGCGTGTGACAGTGAGCGAACACCCCACAAAGGCGCAGCCTGCACCTGGCTTCCGAGGGAGCCGCCATGCTGCGGATGCCCAGGGCCAATGTGGGGCTCCTTCTCCAGGAGGAGTGCGGCCGTCTCTGACAGCCCCCCGGGGCGCCTCCGGTCACCCCGCCAGGAGAGACGAGACACAGGGCTGGGAGGGGGACGCAAAGACCCCCACTCAGGGCAGAGGTGCACACCCTTCCCCAGGAGCCCGCCCGCTTCCAGGGTGAAGAAGCAGGGTCCGAGCAGGCGGGGTCCACAGAGGCGCAGAAGGGCTTCCGGGCGCCGGGCATGCTCCATCTCTCCACCTGGGATCTGATCACACAGGTGCGTCCAGCATCAAAACACGTTGGGCTGGACACTTAGGACATGGGACTTTTCTGAATGTGGGCTTCAATTTTAAATAAAGTTGATTTTCAAATATATGCTTAGTTTCCAGTGCCACAGAGTCAGCTGGATAGAACAGAAAAGGCTGAGGACCTTAAATTCTGGAGCGCCCCTGCCCGATTGACTCAGGGAGCCCTTGCTCTGTGAACTCAGCCTTCCTTGGCTGTGAAATGCGGATCCCACCTCCTGGGGGATGCGGGGCCATGAACCAAGAGATACCAGGAGCAGCTTTGATAAAGCGGGTGGGGGGCACCCAGATCCCTACAAGAGGGGGACAGTGAAGGAAGACCATCCCATTGAGCTGGGGGACACTCCCTGCAGAGCACAGATAGCGTGTTCTGGCAGCAGGGCTGGTTCTGGAATCACCCGCAGCAGGGAGCGAGCTGGCATTTGCCTGGGTGGGTCCGGGAGGCGAGGACACCTGAAAGGTGGTGTCCCACGGCGGGGACAGGACCCCTGCTGCTCCCCGGAATTCCATGTGCTTCTGGGGAAGGACCTGTCTGGATGTCAGGTCTGGCAGGTAACGTGGAAAACAACTTGCCTGGTGGTCTTAGTGAGTGAAGGAGCACGTTTTGCTTCAATTTACTCATACTCAGAATAAAAGTTAAGGTCCTGGCCGAGGAGAAGGCACATGGGGACAATGGAGGGGACCCCAGCACTGAGCCAGGACTGCCCTGAGGACCCCCAACAGCAGGGCAGGAGCAGGGTACCCATGCACCTATCCCGCCTGGAGCATCTGTCCCTGGCCAGTCTGTGCCCCACAGGACCACTGCAGGTGTCCTCCTGGGGGGGGATGTCCCACCCATCACACAGGCACCAGCCCCTCCCCTCACCCTCCCACACCAAGCCCCCTCCCCCAACACTGCAGGCTGACAGCTGCATGGCCAGGGCGTCCTTGCAGCCAGGGACCCAGGGCCCAGGACAGGGATCAGGACACCATCCCTCAGGGTTGAACACCTCGACCAGACTGGCCCAGATAACAGTCTCTGTGCACAAGGTTGGCAGAGCCAGGACACACGGGACCATGAGCTGCACTGAAACTTCAGGACAAATAAAGGGGGGACGTTTCCTTTTTCTTAAAAGAAGAGCTTAAAAATGATATGGTGCCACCCCCACGACTTTTTCACACCCTCCTTGTTGCAAACAGAAAGGAATAAAAGATGCAAACAGAAACAACAGTTGCTTAAGGATGGAAATGGTGCAGTCCACAAAGGGGGATACCGAGGGGATTTCCCCCAAAATACCTAAAAGAACACAATTTACATGTCTAAAAATGGGACAATGAGCAGCCTGGCCTTTTCCAACTGTCCTCTGATCCAGGGAAGGTCTGAGGAGAAAAGGAAAAAGTGACAAATTTTAATAGCTTGCAACTTACCACCAAATCTTAAAAGAGATTCAATTAAAAAAAAAAAAAAAGAAAAAAAGTAGGGTTCCTTCTGGATATACGCCCAGGAGCGGGATTCCTGGGTCATATGGTAAGTCTGTTCCTAATCTTTTGAGGAATATCCATACTGTTTTCCACAGTGGCTGCACCAAACTGCATTCCCACCAGCAGTGGAGGAGGGTTCCCCTTTCTCCACAGCCTCTCCAGCATTTGTCGTTTGTGGATTTTTGAATGATGGCCATTCTGGCTGGTGTGAGGTGATACCTCATTGTAGCTTTGATTTGCATTTCTCTGATAATTAGTGATACTGAGCATTGTTTCATGTGCCTATTGATCATTTGTATTTCTTCCTTGGAGAATTGATTGTTTAGGTCTTCTGCCCATTTTTGGATTGGGTTGTTTGGTTGTTTCTTATTAAGTCGTATGAGCTGCTTATATATTCTCGAGATCAAGCCTTTGAAGGAACCCTACTTCAAAAAGACACCTGCACCCCAGTGTTCACAGCAGCACTATTTGCAATACCGAAGACATGGAAACAGCCTAAATGTCCACCGACAGATGACTGGGTAAAGAAGAGGTGGTATATTTATACAATGGAATACTACTCAGCCATAAAAACTGACAACATCACGCCATTTGCAGCAACATGGATGTCCCTGGAGAATGTCATTCTAAGTGAAGTAAGCCAGAAAGAGAAAGAAAAATATCATATGAGATCGCTCATATGTGGAATCTAAACAAAAAACAAAACAGAAACAGACTCATAGACATAGAATCAAACTTGTGGTTGCCAAGGGGGCGGGGGGTGGGAAGGGACAGACTGGGATTTCAAAATGTAGAATAGATAAATAAGATTATACTGTATAGCACAGGGAAATATATACAAGATCTTGTGGTGGCTCACAGAGAAAAAAACTGTGACAATGAATATATGTATGTTCATGTATAACTGAAAAATTGTGCTCTACACTGGAATTTGATATAACATTGTAAAATGATTGTAAATCAATAAAAAAAGTTAAAATAAATAAATAAAACAAAGTAAAAAAAATCTTAAAAGAGGGTACTTTTTGATAGCTCAGTGGTAGAGCGTGTGGTAGACCGTGTGCTTAGCAGGCATGAGGTCCTGGGTTCCGTGCCCAGTTCCTCCATTAAAAAAAAAAAATCTTAGAAGAAAATGTTGCAGATTTAGCCACATAAGGCCAGCTAGCTCAGTCTGAATGTCCACGTACCCATGTCCCATAAACCCGCCTGGGTTCACCTGATGCCGCGAAACTTCCACCCACGTCTGCTAAATCCTGCTCATGGGGGTCACTCTCCACCCAGAATCCCAACCCAAGAGCCTAAGAACTGCCTGCAGCCCCAGCCCCTCTGATCGGGGCCCATTCCATTTGCCAGGCCTTCCTTCAAAGGCCCAGCAGTTCCCTCCTGCCGCCCCTTCCCCAGAACCCAGCCCTCCCCTCTCCTGGGCAGCTCCCAGCTCCCCCACAGGCTTCTCCCACAAAATGCTTTTCCCAAGTAAAGGAGGAAATCTCTAAGGAGAAAAAGGTTTCAGATTAAGACTCCAGAACCAGGATATCTGCCTTCCACCCTGCGAGAGGCCGGGTGAGTTTCCTCTGAAGAAGCCCTGAGTGGGGCTGGGGGAGGCCGGCCGCCCAGAGCCCCGTGCACAGCCCCGGGCAGAAACCACGGCACACCTGCTCTGGGAAGTTCCAGGGGGGCTTGGGGGGTGAGCAGAGCAGAGACACAGAAGAAGAAGAATGCCCTGAGACACGCCGACGAGACCCCGAGGGGACAGAGGGGCCCCTAGGAGCTATTTCTGTGCCTGATGGAAAACGGAGGCGGGCACATCCTGAATCCCTGCTCAAAATAAACAGCTTCTCTGGAGAGAAAAGAAAGCGCAGGGCGAGACTGGAGTTTAACTCTGCAAATTAAAATGTGGAGGCGGGGACTCCAATGCGTGGCTGACTACTGTCATCCTGCTGCTCAAAATGGAGCTGAAAGAAGGAGAAACCGGGGCTTTTTCAGCTGAAACCCAGCCTGTACAAGCAGCCTCGCAGAAGCACTGCCAGCAGCTTGGTTAGAAATCTTCCTCTCCTCCAACTACAAGTAACTTCAAACAGGAGGCATGAGGGAGCCCACAGACCCCATGAAACCCCCGCGTGTCCATCCACAGTCCTGACATCGGTGGGGGGGCCCCCCAAGGTGGCGGGGGTGCCCACGGACACATGCGGTGGGGAGGGGGTCTGACACGAGGCACCGGGTGTCCAGAGCTGTGTGGACGGGTCCAAAGCCAGTGCCCTGAGCATGAGGCCTGCAGAGCAGAGGTCCCACAGCCCACAAGCCTGTCCTCCCCACGGGGGACAGGGGACACTGACATTGGCACAGGGTTCTGTCACCCCTCCCAGCTTGAATGTAACGCTTGGGAGACAACAGAGGGAAAGGGCAGCAGAGGGGGGACCTTGGAGACCATGACCCGGCTGGAACCCCCTCTCCCGGACAGGACGTGTCATGACCTCACCACCCCCAAACCACCAGGGACTGCAGGCCCGACTCCAGAACAGACGGCCCAGGGGGGAGGAGGGGCCGGGAGGACCGATCTGCGGATAGCGGAAGACACAAAACCCTGCCAGACCCGGGGACAGGCAGGGACTCGCTGCCATCCTCTTAGCTGTAGGGGGACCACCATAGTCACGAGCTACCACGGGGCCATCAGAACCCAGACCCAGTCCCGGGGGTCCTTCCCCGGGGGTCCCCTGGCTCGAGGGGCAGCTTCCAACAGCCACACATGGACACGCCCGTTTACTACTTCTGTTCCCCCATAAGGGCGCGGCTGCAGGGAGAGAAACAACCACTTGAGACAGGGTTCCATGCACAGGGAGCCCCGTCTCTGACAGGCAGCAGGGCAGATAATCACGGCCGAGGGCGTCGTCCTGTTTTTGTTTACACGGCAGTGGCAGGTGCCCCGCCCACAGCACGTTTCAGGGCTGCAGGGGCCTGTCTCGGCCCGGCTCCCGCCTCACCGCCTGACCCACCAGGACACGCATTTGACATGTCACCAGAGGGACATCTGCTTTGAATCGAGGGGCCTCGCGGTCCTGCTGCCCTTACTCTGTCCCCAAAGCCCGGCCACGTGGGTCAGGTGGGACAGCCCTCCCGATGCCCCGCAGGCAGGCGCCCCTCTGCTCCCCGCCTCCGGCCTCAGCGAGCCAGCTCACCTGTGTCTGACCATCTCCCGGGAAACTGGGTCCCCTGTGCCCAAGGCAGGTCCCAGAGAAAACTGGAATCACTTTGTTTAAAATATCTCTCAAAACACTGCTGTTACCATCCATCCTGTCCCCCTAGGTCCTCGGGATGGGGTGGGGGCGGGGACAGGGCCCTGGTCCTTGGTCTCCCTATAAAGGACCACAAGGTGCCTGGCCAAAGATGACGGTGCTGGAAGGAACCTTCCAGAATGTACACATTTAAATGACCGCAGCTCTCCAAGGCTCACCTGGAGACACCATGTGTCTAGCATCCAACTGTGTTATGACTACAAAAAAAGCTGATGGAACTAAAACCCCGCTGGGACTGACCAAGGGCCTGAGTCAGGCCCAGGAGCAGACCGCTGTGACAAAGGGTCCCAGGACCCACGGTCAAGGGGTTTATCAAACATCTGGAGCACGGAGCCGCCTCCAGTGAATGCGGAGAAACGCGTGTTCCCAGAATTTCAGACGCTGTTTTGAGCAACGTAAGCGGCCCCCAGGCCCAGGTGCCCCTCCCCTCAGGGATGGCCTCTCCAGTAAGAATGTGTGACACACGTGGCTCCAGGAGTGGGAAGGATGTGGCCCAAAAGTCGGTTCCCAGGGCGCCTCCCATGTATAAATAGCAGAGTGCGTCTGGACGTGTGGTGGCCCAGGCTGTCCCACCGCCTCCTGTTCCCCAGGTAAGGAGGCTGCCGGGCAGCAGGTGAGTGCAGGTCTACCTTGGGTCTGCGTGGGCCCTGCCTCGTGGGCCACCCACTCCACAATGTGGAACAAAAAGTGACGATTTGGGGAAAACAGGGCAGGTTTTTATATTCTATGATTTACTTAAAATGAATGTATTTCAAAAGATTAGAATTCCCTTCTGGGCTCTTCTGGGGGCAGGCTGGTGAATCCTACATAAACATCACTTAGACGTGGGCTGCACTGGGGAGCGAATCAGTCATGGGGGGGCGAGACTTTCAATGACGCGACCACATCCATGCCGGCCTCCACGTCGGCCTCTGTCTCCTCCCGTGAAACGGCAGACGCGGTGCCACCAGCCTGCCTGGTGCCCAGCAAGGCCCCCGAGACGGGCACGGAGAATGGGGACCCGCGGCCACCGACAGCAGAGCCAGCCGGTCCCCGGGGGACCTGTCCTGCTGGCTGCCTCCGAGCTCAAGGCAGACCCAAGGCCCAGACCGACGCCCCAGCTCGGGCCCAGATGACTCGTGGTTTTAAAAACACAAATTTCTGCACAAAGGAAGCCGCTGTGTTTACAGAAAACTAGCACTTCCCTGGCACGGCTGCACGAGGCGTGCTGACCTCCCGAGCAGCCCCCGCGCGTGGGCCACGGCCTCTGCTGGTAGGAATTCACGTGGTGGGGGCAGCCCCCAAACTCTGGGCCTTGGGGTAACAGCTTCGGGGTTGCAATGTGCAGAGTGACTTTCTTCTAATTAAAAAGCCAAAAAAGGGGTAGGGTATACTTCAAGTGGTAGAGCACACGCTCAGCATGCGTGAGGCCCTGGGTTCGAGCCCCAGCCCCTCCTCCAGGAATAAACAGACAAACCTAATTACCTTTCCTCACCAAAAATAAACAAATAAAAATGTGGAACACAATTAAAGAAAAAAAAAATCAAAAAAGATGGGTGGGGACGGCCTACCAGGAAAGCGGTCTTACAGGAAAAGGGACGGGAGCTTAATGGCTCTTCCAACCACAGTGACAACTTGTGAAAATGAAACACAGGACAGGGAAGCAGCTGGGATGTCCTTCCGTGGCTGATGGATAAATAAACTGCGGTTCCTCCGGACAGGGGGATATTATTCAGCAGTAAAGAGAAGTGAATGGTCAAGTCACGAGAAGACAGGGAGGGACCTTCGATGCACGTGGCTAAGTGAAAAACGCCAGTCCGAAAAGGCTGCCGGCGGCATGGTTCCCCCCATACGGAAAACCATGGAGACAGCAAAGGGGCTGCCAGGGGTCGGGGGAGGACGGAGGAACAGGCGGTGTTCCGAAGACGTGCGGCGCAGGGAAGCTGCTCTCTGTGGGACCCTAACGGGGAGTACATGTCATCGGACGCTTGTCCAGATCCGCGGGGCGAACGACACAGTGAGCCGCCGTGTGCACTGCGGACTCCGTCAGCCATAAGGCAGCAGTGCTGGAGCGTCGCTGAACAGGTGGCACTGTGCCTGCGCGCACACCAGTGGGAAGAGGGCTCTGGGCGAGTCCCTGAATTCGTACTCTCCCCTCGATTTTGCTGCGACCCCGAAACTGCCCTAAAACAGAACTATTCATTAAAAAAAAAATGGCCAAATGTGAAAACGCATGCACACGTGGATCAACGGAACCTCTACCCAGACTGACCTCCCTGCTTGGTCCCGGATGGCGGCAGCCCACGTGGCCCTGGCAGCCAGCTTGGGGCCTGGCCCACAGCAAATCTGGGAACATTGCTAACCTGGGCAGTTTAGACATTAACCGGCTCCTCCCTTAACGGGCGGAGTGGGAGGAGGGGAGGGCGGGGTGAACACTCCTGAGACACAGAGGCTGAGCCCCGGGCCTCCTTGGAGGCTGGGCAAGGACAGGACAACCTCCCAGAGAGGCCGTGGTGCTCACAGACAGACTGTCACGGATGACCCTCAGGGACGTGGCTGACGGCTCTCACTTCTGAGATGTGTTAGTGGCCAGTTGCTGGTTCCACATTGGGCTGCACGATCTCCTCACCCCAAAGCCACCCGCTGGGTCACAGGCACCACTGTGCTTCACGAGGCTGTCAGGCTGCCCGTGGACGTGGGGCCGGGGTGACGCGCACACAGACCCTCACAGGCGCCCTGCTCGTGGGACCAGGGGTCTTAGAGAAAACTCCCTCGTTCCTTTTTACTAACTCAGGTCATTTGTTCCCAGGAGAAGGAATGCCACAGCCGACATCCTGCGGGAGGTAAAGGCAGACCCCTCTCCCACCATGAGACCAGTTCATTCCTGCACCGGATGCCTCTGAAGGCTCAGTGCGGGCAAAGGGGGGCGCTTTGCCCGGATCGGAGCTGGCTAGTGGGCTTGGGGCCTCGAGGGACGGGAGGGCTGGGCAGGAGGATGGGGCTCAGCACCCCAGCTCCCTCGTGCAGGGCTGTCTCGGGCTCCAGCAGCGAGGCCGTCGGACGTCCACACTCACATTCCCAGCAGCTCAGGCCCAGCCCAGCTGACCAGGAGCTGCCGGGAGCCGGGGAGACATGCTCTCCTGCCTGTGTCTCCGGGGAGGGCCGGGGTCTCAGGGAAGACATCACAGACATGAGGTGAGCAGGGCCACGGGGAGGGGCGGGCAGGCGCCTGGGTCCTCGGGGCATCCTTCCGGGCAGCGCAGGGAAGCCCAGGCCCGAGCCTGCGGGTGGGGGTTCCAAGGAGACTGGCAGCAAGCTGGAGCTCCCAACGGTTGGGGGCTTCCACCAGGAGCACACACAGACTCACGTCAGCTCCATGGCCGATGTGTGAGGGACGCAAAGCACCAAAGCGACCCGGAACAGCAGAAACCTGAACTCAGAAACCCAGCGCCCCTGAACGCCAGCATCTGGAAGTCGTGTGACAGTGGGTGGGTCATGTCACTGCGGGATCTCATCCAGTGACCAACCAGGCCAGAGACACAGCAGCCCCAGAAGGGAAGCCACTGACCTTCTTACACGGAGAAGAGCCGTCTGAAGACAAAGGTCAACCAGCAGACATATAAGTTAATGTTTACAGGTCGTAAGTTAAATGTTCATTGCAGCACCATTTACAATAACCAAGACATGGAAACAACCTAAATGTCCATCAACAAGAAACTGTGGTATATTTATACAATGGAATACTACTCAGCCATAAAAAAGACAACATAATGCCATTTGCAGCAACATGGATGGCCCTGGAGATTGTCATTCTAAGTGATGTAAGCCAGAAAGAGAAAGAAAAATACCACATGAGATCACTCATATGTAGGATCTAAAAAAATTACACAAATGAACTTATTTATAAATCAGAAACAGACTCAGACACAGAAAACAAACTTGTGGTTACCAAAGGGGAAAGGGTGGGGAGGGATAAATTGGGAGTTCGGAATTAGCAGACACACACTACTGTATATAAAAGAGATAAACAACATGGTCCTACTGTACAGCACGGGGAACTGTATTCAATACCTCGCAATAGCCTATAATGGAAAAGAATCTGAAAAAGAACAGATACACATGTACTGAACGCTGTACACCAGAAACCAGCACAACACTGGTCATCCACCATCCTTCAATTAAAAACCAAACAGACCCGTGCGTGAAGCCAGTGGGTACCTGTGGACACCCAGGCGAGGCGTGGTGGCTGGTGCTGGGGAGGTCGCCGGCTCTGGGCCTCATCCGTCCCTTGGCACAGAGATGCCATCTGGAAGACGGCCTGTCCGACCAAGTCACTGCAGCTCCTGCATCAGCCATCAGCGTGACGTGGGTCCCTGGGGCCATGGCAAAGGCAGAGTGGGTGGCGGTCTGCGGCAGGGTGCTATGCTCCTTCTCAGGGCAGAGACTTCTGCTTCTGTGTGAAGCGGAAGTGGGCGGCGGCCCCCAGCTGGGACACCACGTGAAGCCACAGGGAGGATGGAGGAGGGAGCGGCCCCCGCGGGAGCCAGGCGGGCTGGGCAGAGCACGGGACGCCCCTCCCATCCTGAAACCAAGCAGGCAGCACTCGTGGTCGGTCCTGGGCTGTGTCTCCGACCAGGCGCCCATCACAGCAGGTCCAGAAAGGGGCCCGGCCGGCGTGCTGTGTAGCCCAGATGGACAGAGGGGCCCAGGGGCATCCTCTGAGCCAGTGGCACGTGCTCCCAGCTCTGGGGCCGACAGTAGCAGGAACCTCTGGGGGTCTGTGCAGCCTCTGAGACTGAACCCAGGATGCCTCTCAGAGCAGGGGCCGGGCAGGGACAGGCCTGGGCGACAGGCGGCCCAGCAAGGACCCTCCTCTGTCACAGCTTGAGGGCACTGCCAGCAGCCCCGCCCTCCCGTCCGCTCTCCATCGTCCACCTTCCTGAATCGGCTTGGTTTCTCCCACTTCCTTCTTCCTCTCACCAGGAGCGAACAGCGGCCAGGAAAAAGCCAAATCACGATGCCCCAAGAGCACACGTGGCCGTGAAGGCGCACGGCCCCCCAGCGAGCAAGACCCCCGGAGTTCCAGCCTCCCCGGCGGGCACCCATGAGTGACTCCTCGTCCTTAAAGCTTCAGGGATTACAGTCACTGCCACTAACAGCTAACAGCAAGCTGCTTCAGGGGAACTGCAGAAGGATCATGCACCCATTTGATGCACGAAGAAACTGAGGCTCGGGGAAGTGGACGCGCCCCAGCAGACGAGTGCCCTGCTGGGATGCAGCCCAGGTCTCTGCCTCCCGGTGCCCTTGGACTGGACCATGCAGCCTCACCTCGGCACACACGAGGCCCGAGACCCAGAAGACAGTGGCCTGATGCGAGCTCCCAGCCCAACTTCCCGACCCCTTTTCTGCAGGAGGACCCTCTCCTCCCACGTCCCCCAGGGGCCATCCAGGCCCTCTGGGAGCCTCTGACGGTGGCCCTGGTGGCGTCGGCATGACGTCAACACTGGCGGGTTCCCATGCTCCGCAGAGTGAGCCCTCCCCTCTGGTCCTCCCCAGGGCCGCAGAGGAGGGCAGAGGGACCTGCAGCCACTCCACCCCCGAGTCAGTAAGTGGACGGACCAGATGTTAGACTGAAGCCCATGTTCCTGACCAAAGCATCCCCAGAGAAACCCGGCACACACAGTCAGGTGCACACCCGGAGTGAGCGGGGACCAGCCGTCAGAGAGCACGTCTCAGATCCTGGGAGACTGAGCGGCCCCCTGACCACCCGTCCTCCGGGGGCGGCTGAGAATTTAACGGCCCTCGTCTGCCCAGCAGCAACGGCGCTGCGGTTCTGGAATCAGAAGGGCCTTTGTCGCTGCTTGGCGCTCTCTCCTGCCATTCAAAGCCGCGTTATCGAAAAAATGGACACGGATACGCTTCCCCCGACCATGATCTAATACGAAGAAAAGCTCACCTAGCCAAGCACGCTGCAGTTACGGGGCTCGCGATGCCAGGATCCGGGATAGGAGAGCCTCCTGGAGTTTCCTTTGAACCAAAGAATTCAATCCCCTGGGGCGTTGGTCCTGGGCTGCCTTTTAGGAGCCGGTGCCGTGTGCAGCTGCAGGTCCGGAGCTGCCGGCTGGCCAGAGTGTCACAGGTGGGGGCCCGCACAGGCACACCCGAGCACGCGCACACACACACATGCATGCACACACATGCACAAACACATCCACGTGCACGCCCGAGCATGCACACACGTGCACAAACACGTCCACACACGCACATGCATGCACACACATGCAGAATGACACATCTTGCTGTGCCCCTGGGGGTGGCTCTCCCCTCAGCCTCCCCACCTGGGTGAGGAGCCACGAGCTACACAGGACAGAGACCCTCGGGGGCTGGGGGCCCAGATAAATCCTCACAAGGGGTGGGGAACCCTCTCCGAAATTCAGAATCCTCCCCCAAGGGGACGTCCTCCCTCCCACCAGGGCACACCCCTAGACACCAGCAGTGAGGCGTAAAGCACGCAGCGGGGATGGAGAACAGTGCACTTGCAGGCGAAGCAGACCCCAAGGAGAGCCGGGTCAGAAATCAGTCAGGCCAGGGGTGGGTGTGAGCGGGAGCGCCTGGCCTCGGACAGAAGGGGAAGCTTCTCCAGAGCAAGACTGGAAACGCCTGCAGTGGGGCCTGGTCTCAGACGGGCTACAGCACACATCCCATGACACCTCGGGAGAGGTGGGGGGCCAGCATGGGGTCTGGGCCACGGGTCCCACGGAGCCCAGCTCACCTCCCCGACTCCCGTGTGGGCCCCAAACGCTCCAAAATGGAAAGTTACACAGGAAAAGTCATTTAACCACTTTCTTGGAAAAAAGCAGGGCTGGACCCACCTCTGGTTTCTCCAACTCTGCGTGTGCATGTCTGTGGGTGTGCGTGCACACGTGCTGGTGTGTGGGTGCGTGTGCACGGGTGTGGATGTGTGTGGGTGTGCGTGCACAGGTGTGCATGTGTGTGGGTGCGTGTGCACGGGCGTGCGTGTGGGTGGGTGCATGTCCATGGGTGTGCGTGTGTGTGGGAGGTGTGCACTACGGGGACCCCCGTGAGTGCGTCTTCCTGCCTGTGCACGTGGCAGGGAGTGTGGAGGGGCCAGGACCCTGGTCCTCACACGGAGAACACACGCATGTGAAGCCAGCTCGTGGTTCGTCACCAAGCCAGCCTGCAGCGCACGTATGCCCCTTCCGCTTGGAGCCCCAGGACCAGCTGGAAATTCTCAGGAGTGACAAAATCCCCACACTCCCCAAAACCCCATCTCCCTGGACCTCCACCCAAGGCACAGCCTGCAGGACCCCTGAGGGGTCCGCAAAGGTGGGGCTGGCCAGTCAGCAGGGGCGATCCATGGGTAACATCGTACGTGGACCCCCTGGCCGGTGCAGACACTGTGGCCCAGGCACATTCCACCTCCAGGAACCTTCATTCCTACTAACTTAAGTCCCAACTCAACCGAGCAACTGAACCCCTCCGGAGAAGACACAAACGCAGGCACCCAGCCCGATCCAGGGCCCCAGACCTCCGTGACAGCCCGAAACCCCATCCCAATTCTGAACTACCCTCAAAAGAGGCCAGAAAATCCCCATGCCGGGCGCGTGCCCTCGACCTCGTCCCCACGCCCGCCCTGCCCCAAAAAGCGGCAGAAAAAAGGGATCATTTGTTGTGGAGAAAAAGCTGTCACACAGCCAGGACACAATGACCGAAGTCTTATCTGAAACCAAATTCTTCGGAGTTATTTTTCTATAATTCGAAAACACGGATTTCACTGCGACTGGGCATATTCTTGGGCTGAAAACGATACACCCGTATCAGAAAGCCTCGAGCAGCCGTGCCCGTGGCCGCGGCCCAAAGCGCCCCCCGCGACGCTGTCCAAAGCGGCCAGGCGGCCCCAGCAGCCCCTCGGGAGCCGGGCGGCGCTTACCTTGGCTTCACATGTCCTGTGGCAGGCGTACTTGCAGGCTGCAAGAGAAAGAGACAGACGGGGTGCTGAGCGGTTCCCGGCCCTTCCTGCGTCTCCGAACTCCCCATCCTTGGAAAAGTCCTGCCCGAGGGAGGTTCTCTGCTTAGGGTACCGAGGCCAACAGAGGGAGGGGCAGACGGACGTCGTGCCCACGAGCCAGCCGCCCACGGCAGGTGCGGACCTCAGGGGGCGGTTACGGACACGCCAGCCTTTCCAGGGCTCCAGGTGGCCGAATCGGGCCCCTGGAGGAGAAGGGCGGTGAATCTGGGCAGCAGGAAGCAGCAGCGTTGGCCTGCACATGATGGCATGTCCCCAAAGAATCAGGACAGGTGCCTTGGCATCAGGGAGAAACTGGAACACCGTCAGCACCGTGTGGCTGCCTTTCTTCAGGCGGCGCGGAGGGCAGCCTGACCCGGGGTCCTTGGAGCGGGCGCCGTGGCCACGCCCCCTTCTTTTGGGCGGGCCCTGTGGCCACGCCCTCTTCCGGGGCGGGCCCCGCCCCCGCCCCCGCCCCCGCCCCCGCCCCGCCTTGTTCCAGCGGCTTCCAGAAGGGACCTACACCGAGGGGAAGCGGAGCGGTGAGCGCTGTGTGTTCTCCAGGCATTTTAGCAAACGTGGAGTGGCTCCTGGGGCCCCATACACGCGGAGTTACAAGAAAAGGGGCCTTGGAGCCTTCGAGGGCATAGGTACTGTTGGAAAAGGCAGGCCCCGCGAACGGCACCACGAAGCGGCGGCGGCGGTACCCAGCGCGCTGCTGGCATCGCTGTGAACGAACGAGGGCCCGGTTCCCGTCGCGCGGAGCGGAAGCGCTTCCTGACTCGTGTCGGCGGAGTGGTCGGAGAAAGAGGGAAGCCGGAGAGGGCTCCAGTGAGGCGGCAGCCTGCCCCGGGCCAGAGGCAGGCGGCGTGAGAGCCGAGGGGAAGGAGCCAGCCCCGCGGAAGCCTCGCAGAAGCCCCGCGGAAACCCACCCCTGTGAATTAATGGCCCGATGGGTGTAAAGAAAGGAAAGACTTGCGAGGGGCGGCCGAAGTGCCCTGTTTCCGGAGGTGCAGTTCCCTAGGAAGCCTGAGTCAGCGATCGTCGCCAGGAGCTGGCCTTCCCGGAGGGACGACGGGACAGAGCACCGTGAGAACCAGGGCCAGGTATGGTTCCGTCGCCGGGGGGCTCAGAGCCGGGAGAGCCGGGCGGAGGGGGCTGAGGAGAAGCCGGGCAGGATCATGAAAGATCTGCTGTATACTTGGCTGCTTTGCTCTTTGCCAAAGTTATGAGGGGTGACAAACTTTCTGAAAAGGGCCAGATAGTAAATATTTCAGACCTGGCAGGGAACATACATCTCTGTCAAATATTCCTTTTTTATTTTTTTACAGTTCTTTCTTTAATTGAAGTAGAGTTGATTTACAGTGTTGTGTTAATTTCTAGTGTACAGCATAGTGATTCGGATATATATATTTTTTTCCATTATGGTTTATTATAAGATTTTGAATATAGTACCCTTGCTCTGCAGTGGACCTTGCTGCTTATCTATTTTATATATAGTAGTTTGTATCTGCAAATCCCGAACTGCTAATTTATTTCTCCCTTTCCCCTTTGGTAACCATAAGTTTGTTTTCTATGTCTGTGAGCCTGTTTCTGTTTTATAAATAAGTTCACTTGTCATATTTTAGATTCCATATATAAGTGATAGCATATATTTTTCTTTGACTTACTTCACTTAGTATAGATAATCTCTGGGCCCATCTATGTTGCTGCAGATGGCATTATTTCCTTCTTTTTTATGGCTGAGTAGTATTCCAGTATTATTATTATTATTATTACAGCTCTTTAAACACATTAAACCCATTTGTCACTTGCAGGCTAGATTTGGTCCACAGGTCAGCTTGCTGACCGCTGTAGAGAGTGGGAGGCATTGTAGACATTTAAGCAGGAAAGGACGTTATCAGATTTGTGCATTGGAAAGCGTACTCTGCTGGCAAGCAGTGTGGCAGAGATTTGGTGGGGCTGAGGTGTAGGGAGAGTTAGGTCAGAAGAGATGTGTGGAAGACTCTAATCATGATGGTCCAGGGAGAAATAATGAGGGCCAGGACCAGGGTGGTGGCAGTGATGCCAGTGACTTCTTCATAGCTGGGCTGAATCACACATGCAGGAGTGAACGGGCATGTCGTAGTGCTACCTTTCTGTCTTCCTCCTTCCCAACTCCAGGAGACATCTTCTTGTCCACCTAGGGTGTGAGTGACAAGCAGAGGAAGGATACCTTAGCTTAAGTCCTGCTGTGTCCAGGCACAGCTTCATCCTGGGGCACAGCTTCACCCTGGAAGACAGAGCCCATCCCTTCCCTGTGGACCCCACATGCCAGGTTCTCCCTCCAGCTGGTGGCAGCCGTAGGAGGGCAGCTCCCATCCCTCCTGCCCCTCCTCAGGCTTCACACTGGGCTATGCCTAGTCTCCTCTTCTTTGAGACCAGAGTCTCATTTTTCTCTTGAAAATAAGCATTTCCCCAGAATATCTCACTGTATGTGCCACCTCCACTTTATTCTAATTGCCCTCAGTGCCAGGCAGCTCAAGCCTGACACTTTTCACCCCGCTTCTTCTGTTTACTTCCAAGAAGAGTTTCCTGTTTCAGGTTTAAAAGATAGGACTAGGGCAGAGGGACCCCGGGCAGGGTGGAATCACGTCTTACCCTTTCACTCGGTGCCGATGACAATGGCCCTCCTTGTGGGAACTGGGCTGCCTCCCAGCAGACAATTTGTGTACGTGGTCTTTGCATGTTTTTTGTCACTTAGATTTCTGAAGCTCCTCACTGACGTGGGTCC
Organism: Camelus bactrianus; assembly: GCF_048773025.1. Lineage (NCBI taxonomy): Eukaryota > Metazoa > Chordata > Mammalia > Artiodactyla > Camelidae > Camelus > Camelus bactrianus. The sequence continues at coordinate 26,471,242 of NC_133567.1, read as the reverse complement.
CTTTTATCCCAGGCCCCATCTCGCCTCCCCTTATCTGCTAGTCCTCCTTTCTCTGTGAGTGCCTCTTTCATCTCTTCAGGGTTAGCTTTCTCTCCCCAGGACACGAACACGTTGTTTCCAGATTTTCTTGCTGTACCCAGGGTAGAACTCTTGCCCTTTTTACTTGTGTTTCCTTCTCAAATACTTTCTTGCAATTTCTTGAATTACGTTTTGAATGGTGAGTTGCTCATTCTGGTCGGATTTGTTTTCAAATACTTCAAATATCTGTGACAACAGGTTACGTTTTTGCTTTCCCCTTTTCTGCTATTTTACTTGATAAAACTTTGCCGTTGACTTTGGAGCTACAAGCGGCTTCCCTTCAGTGGTGCTTGGTAGGGGTGCAGGCCTCATTGTATTGACTCTGGCCCTTGTTTATGTAACTTAGTTTTGAGCATAAGTACCCTCACTGATAGATCACTGAGCAATGTTTCCACAGAGGATGTCTTCTCCTTTTGCACAGCTGCCTTAGTCAGTGGCTCTGATCTCTGGGCTTTTCTTTATTATTATTAAACTCATGAAGCAGAGCTGTTAGATCTAGCGCAAGTGCCCTCTGTTGTAGCTGAAGACATTCCCCTGTTCTGGATTCTTTGGAGGTCACCTATCTCCCCTGTTCCAGAATCAGCCTCGGGACAGAACACATTTTCTTGGTTGCTTCCTGATGGAGACTGGATTTAAGGGATAGAATCAGAGGAGCTGTGGCTTGTGCAGGCTGAGAATCCAGAAGCGGGTTCTCTTTCTCCATCCATGTGAAGCTGGGTCAGGCAGGAGGAGGCTGCAAGCGGCCTGCCTCTCCCCTCCCAACCTTTGGAGCTGATGCTGGGCTGGATCATGGTGGGCTGTGGGCCGGGAAGTACAGCTCTGGCTTTCCCTGAACCTTTCTCGTCCTGCTGAAAGATTGGGTTTGGGGCCTACTGATTAGGGACTGTGGTTTTGCTGGTGATTTTTCTTTTCCAGGAAAGACCTCTAAGCTAAGGAGAAAGTGTGAACACTAGCTTTGCTTGGATATGGTACTTTTCAGTGAAAATCACAGCATTTCATCTTAGTATTTGCACCCTTTGCTCCCTCAGCCCCAGAGCGGCCCCTGCCTAAATTTCAGGCGTTCCCCAGGACAGCTGAGCCCCTGGGCACCCAGTGTGGGAATCTGAGACACAGCCTGTGGGCTGCTTATAAGACAGGGAAAAGGTATCCCGGGGCTTTGTAGCTTCAGAACTCTCTGCAGGGCTGCAGGGGTTTAAATTGAAAATCCAGTCCCTTACAGGACGATATGCATTTCAAGCAGAAAGGGGATTTTAGAGATCATCAAATCTAATGTCTGTTTCATAGATGTGGAAATAGAAACCCAGAGGGATTAAGTTGTTTGAGGTCATATGTTGGATGACCCCCAGAGCAGGACTTGAAACCTAGGTCTCCTAACTCCCAACCTAGTGTTTTTCTCATGGAGGCATTCATATAGCATGTTTATACTTTGGTTTTTTTAAATTATTATTTTTTTATTGAAGCATAGTTGCTGTACAGTATTATATAAGTTATAGGTGTACACTATAGTTATTAACAGTTTTTAAAGGTTATATGCCATTTATAGTTATTTTAAAATATTGGCCTCTATTCCCATGGTGTACCATATATCCTTGTAGCTTATTTTATATCTAATAGTTTGTACCTCTTAGTCCCCTACCCCTGTATTTCCCTTCCGCCTTTCCTCTCCCCATCGGTTACCACTAGTTTGTTCTTTGTATCTGTGAGTCTGTGTTTTTGTTATATTCACTAGTTGTATTTTTTACATTGCATATGTAAGTGATACCATGTAGTATTTGTCTCATATACTGATGTTTAGATTGGCCCCTCTTTTTGTTCATGGAATAATTCATTTGTCTCTAAACTTTTTTGGGGGACTATCCCCTATATCCTATTGCTGTTCCAGACATCAGCTGTGACAGCTTTGTGAGGTCACTTGTCATTAGCTGTATTTAGCGGTGTTTCTGGTTTTATAGGTAAACTGAAGCACTAGAACCATAGTCTTTCCGAATTAGAAATTTTTACAATGGGAAAATGTAATTTAAAAAAGGTTTACATTTTAGTTCTAGTTCTGTTAGAAACTGCCCAATTTCACATGTGTTTCCAGGGGGCTTTCTTTCCCTGTTTACTGAGAAATGTAAATTGTGCTGGGGGCACGATGGTCCTCGAGCTGTAGCTGTCAGGGTCTTCGCTGTCTACCCTCTGAATGACATGCTGTCTCTTGGGCTGCACGGAATGATCGAGGTGAGGTTGCCAGTGGGCGACCTGCTGGTCTGAAGCTGTTCCCTCCCAGCTTCCTACTTTCAAGGGCTGTCCCAGATCACAAGAGCGTGTCAGCCATCTGCTGGTCTAATCTGCTTCTATTCTGAGTTTAGGGAAACAAACAGAAGGCAGAAGGCATAGGACCTGCAACGGAAGGCAATATTTTGGGTGGTGTCATAGGGGGTTGGGTTTACTATGAGTTAAAAGGCTACATGCAGGGCTAGCTGATCACTCACCATCATGCAGTCTTGGCCTAAAGGCCTTTTCCTTGCCTGGCGCTGGATATGAAGGCATTTGACCATGGAGCATCTGGGACTTGGGTTTGCTAGGGTTGGCTCCTGGCATGTGGAGGTGCATGAGAAGCTAGCTGAAAGCCTAATGAATGGATTTCAGGAATTTCCAGGAATACATGTTCAATATGCCACTTTGGTTGAAGAATGAATAAATATAGCTTGTGGGAATGAATGAAGCCGTTAGCAGAGCGTTTCTCCACTGGCAGAGAATTTGCAGCGTATATGTGCTTGGAGCCTTTGGGAAATAACAGAAACAAGGAGCGCTTTGTTAAGCACCCAGAACGTGCTGGGATACTTTCTGTGTATCACACTAGCCTCTGCATCACCACTCTGGATGCAGCACATAGATTGTTTCATTTCCAGGTTGTTGTTGTTTTTAACTTGACATAGTCCTTTGACTTGATTTTAGACCTCAGTTTCATGGCCAAAGCGTACATCCTGGAGGAATAGTTATCTTTTCTTTCCCCAAAACAAGGACAACAACAGTATACTGGCTGCATCTTGTATTTATAAAGCGACATTTCCACATCTGCCCTGTGCATTTCTGTTAGTCAAGTGGTTGTAAAGAAGGGAAAGAAAAAAATGAAAGAAACGGGAGTAATTTAAGGAAAGAATAACTTCCTTTTTATTAGGTTGAACATGATACCAGGTATCATATTTGTATAAATACTATGGAAAATATTTAACCTATTCATACAGGTTAAGTAACTACCTGATAAGCTTTGTAGGGAAAGTCTGTTTAAATGCTCTCGTTAAACCGTGAGAGGCAATTTTTCAGATTATCAGATACATAACCATTAGGAAGCTGAGGGACAGAAAGAATTTCTGGTGGACAAATACACTTGTTCATTGTAGAAATTGTTGCTACTTTATATGTCAGAGAGTGCAAAGCAAGTCAAAAAGTCAAAATAACAAGGTTTAGATGGAAGCCTTAATGAGACAATTTAGTCTTCAGTGAAGGCAAAGGTAAATTCCTTCAGCTGTTGGCTAGAGGGAATCAAAGGGCAGGATATTTTAGGTTGGTCTCTGTCTATAAATAATACATGAAATGATTAGACAGCAAAGGCTGAGGGGCCTGGAGGATGCAAACAGAACTTCTGGGAGACTGGCCAAACTGTGTATTAGGATAAAATTTAGCAGTGTTACATTTGTAGATTTCATCTTTGAGTGGCGTGATCTTATAGTTTATCCCCCAACCAGGAAACTTTGAGAGTGGAAGTGGACAGTTTTAATAACTATGGCAGGACAGTGTGTGCAACCCAGGACCAGCATGGGACACCCAGCACGTGTGGCCACCTTTCCTTTGAACCTTCCTTTATAGTGAATGATTTAAACACAGAGAATTAAATAGGCCATTATCTTTTTTTGGAGGGGCTAGGAGATCTTATGTACAATTTAAAGGGCTTGTACTGTTTCTGTTGTATCGAAGAAAAAATGTTTGTAAAACCATCAGACCATAAAATGTATAACTTAATGTTATATTATGTTATACATATTATATTATGAAATGTTAAAACCTTACTTGCATTTACCAAGAAGTGAAAGACTGAATACAACCTCATCCCCCACAGACAACCATTATTGCCTTTTTATCTACCAGTGTGGATTTTTCTTTATTAGGTAATCTATCATCTATCTACATACCTACCTGTCTGTCTATCTACCTTCCTATCTATATTTTAACATAAAAGGGATCCTGCTCTACAAGTTGTTTAACAGCCTGATTTTTAGTCACTTTAATATTGTTAACTTGTTAATATTATTTATAGTATGGCTATCTTTCCTTTCAGTAAATGTTATTCTTAGTAGCTGTATAGTTTTTCATTAATTCAAAAAGTATTGGAATTTATTTAACCAGTCCCCTATTTATGTACATTTGTTTCCAATGTAGTATAAACAATACTATGTTAAATGTTTGGGGCGTATATACATTTTTTATACTTATTTGATTATTTCCTTAGAATTTATTCCTAGAAGTGAAATTGCTGGATTAGAGAGCATACACACACACACACACACACACACACACACACACACACGCACGCACGCACACACACACACACACACTGTTGTATCTAGTCACAGTCTCCATAGGGAATAGGTAGCATTCTCAAGGTAGAGTTTGATGACTAGAAAGATGCAGGCTGGGTGAAGGGACACCAACAAAGATGGCCAAACCCCCAGGGTAAGTAACACCAGAGGACCCTCAGATCTTCGGTGGGTGAGCGTGGGGAGTGGCTAACAGAATCTGGAGGGGGAGCTGCAGCTTTAGGCAACTACTGAAAGTGGGAGGTGAGTGTTTCAGTAGAAGAGCACAGCCCTTCTGACCAGTTGCCTGAAGAGAGGGGGCAGGAGGACAACGCCTAGGCTTACTCTCTTCCTGTGATCTCCTGGCCATTGCTTATTTCCATCCCTCTTGGGAGTCAGGATGCAGGGACTTCCTGATGTAGCATCTACAGAGTTCATCTCCTGGGCACAGGGCATGATGGGAATGGTGAAGGGCACTTTCGAGGGCAAAGGGAGAATGCCCATCACACATTTAACAAATGCCCTGCAGGTCCTTTAATGTAGACACATACAGTTGTATTCAACCACAATAAAGGAAACTAAGTAAATGGAGAAAGAACCATATTCATGGTAGGAAGACTTATCACAAACATGTCAGTTCTCTACCACTGATTATTAAATTCTCAATTGACGCAAATTCTGTCAATTCTCGATCTCTGATTAGAGGCTGAAAGCCATTTAATAAAAATTCCAACAGGATATTTTTTGTGGGACTTGACTAGCAGATTCTAAAATTTAAATAGAAGGGTAAATTGATGAAAATAACCAAGGCAGTCTTAAGAAGATCCAGGCAGAACATATAACTCTATAAGATAACAAGTCTTTTTATAAAGTTTTAGCAGTTAAGACACAATCAGCACAATGAGACCAGAGGAATAGAATAGAGAACCCAGAAATATGCCTGTAAAACAGAAATCTCATAAATAGCAGAGCTCACAATTGCAGGTCCACATGGAAATGATGGGTTATTGGACAAGTGGTGCTGGGGTCTGTTATGTATATGGGAAAATCATAAAAGCTATCTCATAGTCCAGATTCAAATGACAATCCTGAAGCCAGAGGGCAAGGTGGATTAAAATCCAAAATGTGAAAGGCAAAACTTTAACATACTTAGAAGAAAACATAGAAGAATATCTTTACGACTTTGGGACTAGAGCAGGATTTCTTATCAAGTACAAAAGGCAGGAACCATAAAGGAAAAGTGGATAAATTAAACCACAGTACAGTTAAGACCCTCTGGCCTTCAAAAAGCACCAGTGAGAGAGTGAAAAAGCAAATCACAATCTGGGATATTTCAACACATACCTGGCAAAGGATTAGTATTCTGAAGATACATACAAATGCTTACAAATTAATAGGGAAACGATGAATACCCCACTTAAAACAGAGACAGAAACTATGAAGAGGGAAGACACAGAAGAGGAATGAGGAACTATTGAACACGTGAAAAGTGCTTGGCCTCACTAGTTATCAGGACAGTCGGCAATGAGATGTCACTGTACACCCTCCACTGGCCCCAATTAAAGTGTCTCACAATGGCAAGTGTTGTTTGGAACAAAAGGAGCTTTCAAACACTGCTGTTCCTGAGTGAGTTGATGAAACCAATTTAGGAAACAATTTATTAGGAGTTAGGTCTAACACATGTATATCCTACAAGCTAATCACTCAACCACTTTTAACGTTCAAAAATGATCATTTCATGTGGGCAGATCTAAGCGATATCCTAGGGGATCTCTCGCACTGTTTGATTGGGAGGCACGTGGAGGATTATTCACAGCCGTATTGCTTGTGGCAGCTCTGAAGAGAAAATGCCCTAAATCTCTGTGTCCACTGACAGCACGATGGATATGCATATTGGGGTGTGTTATGCAATGGAAGACTTTAGATCAGTGGAAATGATGAATCTGTAGTCAACACAGATCAGGTAAAAACACAGTGTATGCAAAAGCCAAATAGAACAAAACAAACAAAATACTAATTTGCGGAAGAACTTACACACAATTCAAAGCCAGGCGAAACTCAACAGTATGTTATTCAGGGATACCCTCACATCTGGGAAAATTTAGAAAGAAAATCAAGGAGTGGCTTATATAAGATGCAGCAGCTAACCTCTTGGAAGGAAGGAGGGGCAGGTGGAGGCATCATAGGAGGGCTTCAGGGTAGTCAGCTGTGTTTGTTGCTTAAGCTGGGTGATAGGTGTGTGGGCATTTGGTTCATTTATTTTCAAATTATAGTTCTTTAAAATGTTAACTTGTATGTATTTTGTTGTATGTAGTATATGTACAAAACAAAAAGTTTAAAAAGAGATTACAAGAAGAAAAAAATGCATCTGATCCAATTTCCTTTTCATACTGTAGCTCTTGAAATGACTGTCCCTTCTAAGTCTTATTTGCTTTGTGTTATGTCTCCTAGTATTTCATTATTCTTCACATGATTTGCAAAGCACTAATCTTCCCCAGAGCCTAGAACTGATCTGTAACATAATAGGTACTCAATAAGTGCCTTTTATTGTTGATTGAAGGAACAAGCTAGCCAAATGAGAAAAAGCTCAATTTCCCTAATAATTGAAAACACTGCAGGTCAAAATGATGTGTCATTTTTACCTAGCAAATTGGTAAAATTTGAAAAAAGGATCAATTTTTGGAACAGAAATCACATACTGTTGGTGGGAATATAAAATATAAGTATTGGATAATTTGGTAATAAGTTTGGAAAATCCTTTAAAAAACGTGTTCTTTGATATAGTAAGCTTACCTATAAGAACTTACGATCATGAAACCGTCATCGATGTGTGTACAGCTTCCATTTAGCATAGTACTTTTAATTACATAAAAGGCATATGCTTAGCAATCATAGTTTGTTTAAATAATGGTCCATCAATACATTTAATGGAATATTATATAGCTATTAATATGGTATACAGTAGGTGATATAAAATGTTTTTAATATATTAGTATATATCAGCTTAAAGTCCTATGTAGAAAATATTTCCATGTTTTAAATATATGCATATTTATCTATAGATAAAGAACAGAAAGAATATATGTAGTCCTGGCCCTTAATTGGTGCTAAATAAAGAACTGAGTAACAAAGGAGTAAAGGAATGAGTGACATACACCAGAATTCTAACATTGGTTACCTCTGTGGGCTAAGATCAGAGATGACACCAATTTTCTCCTTTTTGCATATATATATTCTAAGATTTTATATTACGTTCATGTATTCCTGTTGCAATAAGAAAAGTTGCAAATAATTAGAATTAAAATGAAAGACTAGTAGTCTCTGTACATAACCATCTTGTTTTGTATCACAGCGAGCACAGCATTCTCACAAATGAATGTACTGAGTGTCTCTGAAGTTGAGGTTTGCATTCAGATTGGCTTTTCCCCAACCTTCTTAACTACCTGTTTATTCAATATCCTGCAGGTTTGAAATCTTTAAAAGAAATAATTACATGTTCATACCCAGATCCTGAAAGTGCCCTCTTTAAGGTTACTATTTGGCCAAAATTTAACTAGCTGGCTCCATGTGTGCTTGCTCTGTGGGGCTGCCAACCCACATCAGCAGAGAGGATTGGGAGGCAGTTACCACCCAAAGATCCAGCTCTGGATTTTCACCCAGAGGCTGAAAATGGCCCCTAAGTCTGAGAGTTTCAATGCAGGACCTCCATCCCCCTGCTGTGGGTCTCGACTAGCAATTGGGTGCTGCCTAATACTGCTTTGAAAATGTTGAAAGGTCTAAACTTTCTTAAACTCCCTAGCTTGGATGCCCTTAAATCAACCTGGGTAGATCTTTCCAGATCTGATTTCTATTCATGTGGCTATTGTTTTCAAATACATTCATGGCAAGACTTGAAGAAGTGTTTGATTCTTATTGAGAATCATCTTATTAGAAACATTTCTGTGCTATGGAACACACAGGAAACATAGGAAATCATTCAGGATCTCAAGGTCTGTCCTTTTCTGTGATGTCGTATGCACACCCTTGGGTGCTGCCTTCCTTCTGGAGTTTTTGTGGGTTTGAGGCAGGGCCAAACGTTTCCACACCACCCACAGTTTTCATGTGCATTAGTTCTATTATAATTTGAATCTTCCAGCAATTTACTTAGGAAGAGAAGGAAAAGACAGGGGCTCTGTGGTACTCAAGATTACGGGTTGCCTTGAGTGATAGGAATTCTCAAACCTGAAAGGGCGTTATCGTTGAGTGGTTTGCTAAATTATGCTGAAGTTTGGAGAACTCTCAAGAGCTTCCATCTTGAAAGGGTTGCACCTGTACTAAAAATACATCAGAAAACTTGACTCTCCTTTGATGCTTTTAGTATATCCTTTCTGGGTTTTAGAACAAATGTCTAACTTAAAAGCCAATCTTAAGTAAACCCTTGGAGTCCAGTGACAAATTTTAATTGGTACCCCACAAACCCCTTTTGGAAAACCTATGAATTTTCAGTTACTTGTGTAGGCGTGGAATTCTTTTGGACATTAAGGAAAAAGCCCTGCTACAGACAGCCTGGGGTGAAACACTAGCTGAAAAACACAACTGTCTTACAGGAAGTACTAAAAACATGAGCTCCAAACAGCATCAACACCAGTGGCTGCATCCACTGTGATGGCTTGCTATGGTGCGCATCCGGAAGACACGCTGGGAGTCTCACAGGATCCTGGTGATCCGTGCTAATCACTTCCAGGAGGAAACTGCACAGATGTGGAGAGGGGAGAACTTTCCAGTGGGTTTTATTTAAAGAAGCTAACATTTAACAGATTAGCTGAGCCTAGGAAAACATGTTGAAATACAGTTCCTACAGTGTGGTCTCATATCTGCAAATCTTTGGGGATTATAATTAAAGCCAGTTCATCAGACTAAGGGTTGGGCCTGCTGGAGGATGTGGGATGAGGAAGGTTGGCAAAGTGGAAATCCACAGGCAATTAACATTAGACACCAAAAGAAGTGGTGCTTCAGAATTAACAGGTACCTATGTCTACTCACAGGATTCCTGCTAAGCAAGCAGTGATACATTGAATAGTCTATTTTCCTTTTCTAAACCTGAGGCCATGTTTTGCTTCTTGTGGCCCCTGATGGCACATCTGAAAGGTAGGAGTCCAGGTTTTGCCTGTAGGCGGATATTTTCAGCCAGATCTGGCTTTGCTTTGCCATATTGTTAACCCCCCTTTTCCCTGCCACATTTGTTTTCTTTTTATTAAATTTCCCATCTGGATCCTCACATCCACATTTCTAATGTCAACAACTGCTTTTATCACAGATAATAACTTCCTTTTACAAAAAGGCTGTTTATCATCCGACATGTATTTCAAATTATGTTTTATGAACAAACACTGAAATATAGTATTTGGCAGTATGCGCAGTGGAGTATATTTATAGTAGTCTAAATCTAATTTTTGCAAGAGCCAAGAACCATGTTGGTTGCTGTTCTCTTATTTCTTGAGAGTGTTGTTGCTTCGCACCAGACTTAATTAAGTTCACATTGGGATGTTTATGAAGTAAATTATGCAGTATGGCCAAACATGCCGTGAAAAGTTATCAAAACACTCAGCCAATTCCTTAACACTCCAGAGTTTTCTCAACCACGATCATGAAATGTTCCCAAATTGGTTATTTGTTAATAGATAAGTAGAATAAAATGACAAAAAGAATGGCTGAGGAATAGGATGGAAAGCCCGACTTTTACAGCCTTCTTGGCACAGGACTAAGCAAGGGCCAAGATGTCTCTTGTTGTGCCTGATTTATTGCCCTCATCACAGCATAGACACACATTGGGAAGGGTGCTAAGTTCAGGTTCTAGGCCCTGCTGCTGACCTGCTCTGGGCTTTGCCAATGTCTGGTCCTTGTGGACCACTGGGAGGAAAATAGAGGACAGTTAGGAAGCTATTGGCCAAAATGAGGTTAAAATGACTTTCTTGTTCCTTTTGCTAAAGGTGTTGAGTGTTTATTTACTATATAGTGTATTTAATCTAGTGAATAATCCTTCATAGCCATGTGTTGCTGCCTGTAGCCCACACTGAAAACTGAGTGAGTGACAGATAATTAGATTGAAAACTTAAGCATTGAGTTTCTGATGTTTCCAGTTTTGAGAAGTGGCCTGACAAGATGATGATGATCATGCAGGAAAAAGTACACAAGCCATTTCAGTATGGAAACAGAGTTGGCAGAACAGATTACATATTTTAATCTTAGATTTATGTAATAATGTTTCAAGTGCAGACTTCTGTTTTCATTGCTTTCTTGATGACTCCAGGTATATTTTGAAGAAAGAGACAATGGAAATTCCTGATAGATTGGATATAGGGCGTGAGAGAAAGAGGAGTCAAGGGTGAGTCCAAGGAGACTTCAGTTTTAGACTAGAGTAGCCAGAAGGATGGAATTGCTGTCCACTAATATGGGAAATGTTGTGGCTGAGCAAGCTTGGTGGGGGAAGCCAGCTCAGTTGTGGACGTGTGAGTTTGAGACATGTATTATATAATCAAGTGAAAAAGATGAGTAGACTACTGGATGTCCAGTTCTGGAGTTCAGGATAGAGGACAGGACTGGAGATACTCATTTGGGCATCATCGGCGTGTGGATGGTATTTCTGGCCATGAACTTGGATGAGATCTCCAGGGAGCAAGTAGAGACAGAGACAAAAAGAGGACCGATTACTGAGCCTGGGGACTCTCCAGTACTTAGAAGTCCGGAGGGGCAAAGCACCATAATAACTGGTCATGACAAGATGTGGGTGTGTCCGTGGAAATCAGCGGCTGTTTATGTGAAGAAGGAAGTCAAGGTGATGGGAAGGTAGAAGTTCAGTGGAATGAAAGGGTGGGGCACAGGAAGGATTATTACCCTTGTATTGGACATGCTAAGAGAAGGCAGGAGGTATGGTAGAGAGGGCACCAATGAGCCAGGAACTGATATTGCTGGAAAAGGTGGGGAATAATGAGGGGCAATGATGTGATTTAAAGTAGAAGGGAGGGAGAAGGATCTGGAAGTGGAAGGAGATTGAGGAGGGACCCTCTATCATCTCCAGGTCTGGTGTGTGATAGACGGGAGAGCTTTCTAGTCACTGGGATGTGGGGTGAAGGATGAGGCTTCTTGAGAGGCAGGTAGAAAGGGCCTGGATATAAATATAAAGTACTTAGCCCACTGTCTGCAACAAGGTGAGCTCTCCATAAATGCTCAGTTTTAATTGTTTTGTCAGGAATTGATGAATTATTGAGGAAAAGTATATATCAGAAAAGGATCAATTATAGTAATACTTCTAACTTCTAATCCATACATTCAGTCAATGTTATCAAAACCTGTGTTAACTCAAAGGATTAGATAAAACTGTTTTCTGATCTAAATGTCTTCCTAAAAGCTGGGAGCTATAAAACTCAGGCAATATTGGACTTTCCAGTAATGCTTATATACTGACTTGCAAAAATAACATTAGAACATTTTAAAAATTCACATTTCCCATCAGGATAAGGGTAAATGGTTTTATTTTTACATTCCCCCTTGAGTGAACATGGTTTACTTTCTATAGACTCATAACTTCACAAGGTTTTTGAGGACTACAAAGGGAATGGAGACACGGCACAATGATAATTCTTGGCTTCTTAACAGCATCTTTCTTTTGTATAGCAAACTGTGTCTTGCCATAACTAATGTTACGAGTAGAATATCTCTCAAGAAATGTTTTCACTCTGAGTTCCTGAGCTCAGAATCTGATCTGGCATATTTTACTACTGGAGTAAACCCTTAACCTCAAAATATTAAGTAAGAGTGAGGTCTTTTGGATTTAAAAAGTGGATTGAAAGATACTCTGGAAAGGATTAAACGTGCCTCTATTCAGTGAAATTTATTAGACATTTTCAGAACTCTGAGACACTGAGGTATTCTCTTTCCCCAGTTATGATTTCCAGTTGCACAGGATCATCCTAGCTAGTGTTTCACAGAAGAGGTCATCTGACAGTTATACAGCTCAGGGATGCAGAGGGCAACATCCTAGTTCCAGGAATAGCATCTTCCTCTGGTGGAAGGGCACCTGACACTTCATCTTACATAAATTCTCTGCAGCACTGTGTAACACTTCCTCCTTCTTCAACCTTTCTTCTCTCTTGGCTTTTGTGACCATGGTCTCTCAGTTCTACTCTGATTTCTTAATTTTCCATCATAGTTTCCTTCATTGGGCTTATTCTTCTTTTGTGTCTCTGAAATTACTTAATTAACCCGATTTAGTTATTACTGTGGGCTGAATTGTGCCCCCCACCAATTTCATACTTTGAAGTTCTAACCCCCAGTGCTTTGAAATGTGATTGTATTTGGAGATGGGGTCTTTAAGGAGGATAGTTAGGTTGAAATGAGGTCATTAGGGTGGGCTTAATCCATTATGACTGGTGTCCTTACAAGAAAAGGAGATTAGGACACAGACAGATACAAAGGGTAGAGCTGAACCACTGGCCATCTTCACGAGATTTAAACATCTTTCGTTTGGTAAAACTCAAAAAGGAATTAATACACCTTTTATGGGAGATGTGAGGTTTTTTTTTTAAACTATTATAGCATTTTTCTTGTGCCTCTAACCCAGAATGCAAACGTCTTCTTATTGGATTCATAACAGTTTGACTGAGTCACATATAGATTTTGAGTTAATTCAGCTAAGATGGAGGAAAGTCTCATAAAAGTGCAGGGAAAGTCCAGGCTCCCTGGCCCCTAAGGCTGTTTTTAGTAATAAGTGAAGAAGTTAGAGATCTGGAGCCGGTGGCTTTGGCTTCTGACTTAATATTTGACAGAATTAAGAAGCTCCTTTAGGTACCTAATTTCCTGCCAGAAAGAAGGCTTAATGCTCAAAAACTTAAGGACTTAAGTGTATCAATTGAAATTCAGTTGTGGGAAAATAAGAAGTTTTGAGCATTCTCTTCATAATCACATGCCTGTCAAGATGAAAAATTTTTTGCAACACTTTCCCGGGGTAAAGTGAACAAATCTAAGTATAAAGCCCAATGACATCAATAGCCACGTGACTGCCACACAGGTAAAAATTTAGAACCTTTCCTTCACCACGGAAAGTTACCTTTCTCACTCGTATCACGACCCCAGTTTAACCACTCTTTTGAGTTCTTTCCCCATAGGTAGGTTTGGTCTGTTTTTCAGCATTAGGTAAAAGGACTTGTACACTATGCTTTCTTGCATAGAAATGTGTCTGGTTCCTTTCACTAGATGTAAATAGTCTTAAGTTTACCTACAGTTGAATTCATTGTCTTTCTACATATACATTTCTATGAGTTTTAACACATAATAGATTCCTGTAACCACCACCATGGTCAGGATACAGCCCCCAAATCTCCCGTTAGAATCCAAATGCTCCTCCCCACAACGGATCCTGGCAACCAGTGATCTGTTCTCCATCCCTAGCGTTCTACCTTTCCCAGAATGTCATATAAATCATACATATGCAACCTTTGATGCTGGCTTCTTTCATTTAGCATAATGTGTTTGAGGTTCTTCCGTGTGCAGTAATAGCTTGTTCCTTTGTATCATATTCATTCTGCTGTTGATGGTCATTGGTGCACTTACCATTTTTTGTTTGTGAATAAAGCTGCTATGAACATTTCTGTACACTTTTTTTGTGGACATATAGACTAACTTCTCTTTGTCATATGAGTGAGACTGCTTAAGTGTAAGTTCAGTTTTGTTAGCAACTGCTAACCAGTTTTCCAAACACGGGATGCCATTTTACAAGCAGTGTACCAAAGTTCCCACTTGCCTTTGTCCTCACCAACACTTGGCATCACCAGTCTTTTAGATTTTGTCCTTTTGGGAGGATCTCTTAATATCTCACTGTGGTTTAATTTATTTCCCTTGATAACTAATGATGTTGAGTATTTTTCATTCTTCTATTTTTATGATTATCTTTTTACTGTTGATTTGTAGTAATTCTTTATGTATTTTTAATACAGATCCTTTGTTAAATATATGTACTATGATTGTTTGCTACTAGTCGATAGATTGCCTTTTCACTCTCTTAATGGTGTTTCTGATGAATAAAAGTTTTGCCTTTTGATGAAGTCTATTATCATATTTTTTCCACTTTATAATTAGTGCTTTTTGCATCTTAGCTAAGAAATCTTTGCCACAGTTCCCAAATACATCATTCTAGGGTTTCCTCCAAAAAGCTTTATTGTTTTAGCCATCGCATTTAAGTATTAGATCCATGTCCATTGAGAATTAATTTTGGGGGAGTGTGTACAGTGTGGAGTAATAAAGGCACTCAGTTGCTCCCATACTATATGGAAAAGAGTTTTCTTTCCCCTGCTGAATTTCATTGGTGTCTTTGTTGAAAATCAGATGGTCATATTGTCTGGGTGTATTTTTGGACTTTCTATTCTGTCCCCATTGGCCTTCTTGTCTATTCTTATGCCAGTACTACTTGCTCTTAATTACTATAGCTTTAGAGTATGTTTCAAAACATGGTAGTGTAAATTCTTCTCCTTTTTCATCTTCTTACTCCTTTTCATCCTCCTCCTCTTCCTCCTTCTTCAACATTACTTTGGCTTTTTAGATCTTTTGCTTTTTGTGTAAATTTTGTAATCAGCCTGTTTATTGAAAAAGCAGCTCCATGGAAAATGCAAACTCAAAGGCAAAAATCAAGGGGTTTTGATGGAGATGACGTTAAATCTATAGACCAACTTGGGCAGACTTGACATCTTAATAATAAGAGTCTTTCTAATCATAAATGTAGTAATTCTCTCCATTTATGCGTGTCTTTGGAAAATTCTCTCAGCCATGTTTGTAGTTTTTAGGGTGGAGGATTTGCACATCTTTTATTAATTTTATTCCTAGGCATTTGATGATTTTATAAATGGTATTTTTTTATTGTGATACTATATATAATACAAAATATACCATTCTAACCATTTTTGAATGTACAGTTCAGTGGCATTAAGTACATCCACATTGTTGTGCAACCATCACTGCTCTCCAGCTCCAGAACTTTTGTATCTGGATAATAACAGGTTGTATAATAACACTCTACTATATATAATACCACATTTTGCTTATCCAGTCATGTATAGATGGGCATTATTTTCATCTTTTGTTTATTATGAATAATGCTGCCATGAAGATTGGTGTACAGATACCTGTTCAAGTCTCTATTTCCAATCCTTTTGTTTACATATGAGAGGTGGAATTACTGAATCATATGGTAATCCTGTGTTTAATTTTTTGAGGATATAAATATTTTAAAATTTTATATTTCAAGTGTTTGTTAGTCTTTAAAGTAAAATGAACTTTGGGGTGTTGACTTTATACCCTGTGATACTGTTGAATTCACTCACTAGTCCTAACATTTTATAGATTCCTTTGGATTTTCTACACAGACAGTCATCATCTTTGAATAAAACAGTTTAACTTCATCTTTGATAATATTAATGCCTTTTTTTCTTTTTGCCTTATTTCATTAGCTCAGACCTCCAGTGCCATATTGAATAGAAATGGTGAGAGTGGATATCCTTGTTAAATTCTTAGCCTTGGGGGAAGGAATGTAATATTTCACTATTAAATGTTACCTTACCTGTAGAATTTTTTTAAAGCTACCTTTGTCTGATTGAGAGAATACTCTAATATTTCTAGTTTTCTAAGGAGTTTTAAAAATATCATGAATGGATATTAAATTCAGTAAATTCTTAGTGGTTTTTGATGATCTGAATATAATAATTGAATGTTATTTGTTGAACAAATATTTATTATCTACTAGCCAGTATACAGAAGTAAACAAAATGTACAAAATCACTACCCTCTTGGAACTTATGTTAAAATATATAGAGGCAAAGTATAAACAACAAAAAAATAGATATTATATATTATACTAGAAGGTGGTAGTTGCTGTAAGGAAAACAATTAAACAAGGAAAGGGGATGGGGGTGTCATGGTCAGAGGAAGCAGTTGCAATTTTAAAATAGAGTGGTCAGAGAAGGACGTACTGAGTGAGTAAGTATTTGAGCTGAAGGTGGTGAGTGAGGAAGTCCTGCAGATAGCCTGGAAAGGTCTGGATGATATCTGGGAAAAAGGGTGTTCTTGTCAAGGGGAACGGTAAGTGCAGAGTGTAAAGGCAGAACTCCACTTTGTGTGTTTGGGGGCAGCAAGAAAGGTGGTGTGGCTGGAGGGGAGCAAGTGGTGGGTGACAAAACAG
Organism: Camelus bactrianus; assembly: GCF_048773025.1. NCBI lineage: Eukaryota > Metazoa > Chordata > Mammalia > Artiodactyla > Camelidae > Camelus > Camelus bactrianus. The sequence goes on along the minus strand of NC_133567.1, from coordinate 26,454,400 downwards.
TGCTGGGAGTAGCAGTAGCAGTAATGGACATAATGCTAGTGATAACAGAGCCCGATACCCGTTGTCTAACAGCTGCCTTCTGCCAGACACTGTCCCAAGTTCATGAAACAGTAACAGCAAGAGATGAGGTCAGAGAAGTAAGTGAGATACATGCGACAAGTCACTCTTGTTGGCCAGAGTAAGAACTTGGGATTCTGAATGATGTGGAGCCACTTTTAGGTTTTGAGCAGATAAATGTTGATCTAACTTAAGCATTAGTAGAAGTGCTGAGGCTGCTGTGCTGACAGTAGATGAGGGTTGAACCAGCAAGGCCAGTGAGGAAGCTGTTGTGATAATCTGCACAGTCCCTGGTGGTTTGGAGGTGGTGAGCAGGTGTTGGGATCTGGATCCGGTTTAAGGAGAGAATGGGCAAGATTCTCTGTTGGATTGGAAGTGGGTGAAGGAGAAGGAACATACAAGAATGACTCTGAGGTTTTGGCTGAGGGGCTAAATGTGGAGTTTGAGGTGGAGTGGAGTAGGTTTATCTGAGTGGGGTGAGAACTAGATTTTGACATGGTAAATCTATTCTTTTGCTAAATTTTCAGCTATGCTATGAGAAGGAACCATGGAAAGTTAGAAAAATAGGTTAAAAGTAATGGTGTTTAAATTCAGCACTTTTGAAAGAAAAAGTCTTTAGATGGATTGTTTCTTTAGGAATCCAGGTTTGACCTTAGGATATTGGCTGCAACTTTCCCCCCCTCTGTTTCCTATGGCAGCTGCTTACTATTCTAATATTAAGTTTATAACTTGCAGATTCAGAGATCTGAATTTCACAAACAAGTATCCTTTAAAAGGGTTTGGAGATTGATACAAGACTGCCAATGTTTTATTTTTCCAACTCCTTTTTTACTAAAAGTTTTTATTTGATCTCAACCTCATGTCATGAAAGGAAGGTTTTTTTGTTTGTTTGTTTGTTTGTTTTTTCCCCCCACCAAAAACTAAAAGACAACAATGGAAGGACAAAGTGTCATACAGCCATTTAACTTTTGTGACTTCTCTTCAACCATATACGTTCAAAAGTACACGCCTTAAAGAGTGTGGGACAGTCTGTCAGCTGTTTTGGTTCCACTTACTGAGCATGTACTCTGGACTGATGAAGGCATGGAAGGTGTGGATCTTCCCTTCTCCTAGCAGGTCTGGGTGTACAGTGAATCTTCTGTTCCCCTGAGTCTACAGTCCCATGTCCCTCAGCTATGTGCCATTCAGGTCTTTAAGAGGTTTGTTTTTAAAAACATCATGACACTTAAAGGGAGCCCAGTTATTTCACCAGATACACTCAACCATAGGATTAGCAATCTATTCCATGCTGTAGGAAAATTAGGCTGTGATTGGCTTGGACTTCATTTGTGTACCTTCATAAGAAATTTTGAAGGATAATTTTGGCTGTATGCAATTTTTCCAATAAGGAGTCACTTTACTCCATCTTAACATATTGTTGCACTGTGGTCTCAGAACAAAGGATAACCCTTTACATAGACTGTATTAGCCTATGGATAAATGCGTTTTGTTGCCCTTATTTTTCTTATTTTGTTGTAGATGGGTTAAATTTTCATTACAGATATTCATCAATTCTCAGACCTGCAACTGAAAATCAGTAATTCAAGGAAGTGGATTAGTTTTCATGAATGAAAACACTTGGGATCTGGATGGAGAGAGTTATTTCCTAACCCAAAGTCACAGATAGTGGAAGTATCATCTCCAGCCTCCCTGGTGTTCTTCAGAAGTAGAGTTCAAAGATCTGATGTGTCAGGGCCGGGCCCAGAGCCAGGCACATAGTGGGGGAGAAACAAATGTTAATTCCTTTCTCCAGCTTTATCATCCTTCAGACCTTTATCCCATTTCTAAATGTCACAGTTGGGATTTTTAGCCCCGGCTAGATCAAGAGATGTCAGATGGTAGAGACAGCTGAGTCTTGAGACAAAGCTGAGGTCTCTTTGAGGTATCAGAGTGGAGGACAGGCAAGTTCAGTTTCTGGAAGGTGAGTTCAGCTGGTGTCCTGAGGCATAAAGGCAAAAGGCAAAAGGCAAGAAAAGTATAAATGATGGGTGGTTGTTGATATTAGGGAACAACTGGCTATCAGGAAACTGTAGGCCCTGCCTGAAGGCTGTAGAGAAGAAGCCATGGGCTGAACTGATAAACAAGCTGTGAGAAATATCAGGTAGCCGGCTGGACAAGAGATGGCGTACTCAATGTGTCCAGCATGGACGGCTGGATAGCCAATGACGGGTAAGATCCTCAGAGGAGGACAACCTAAGACAGGCACAGCCGGCTGGACAAGAGATGGCGTACTCAATGTGTCCAGTATGGACGGCTGGATAGCCAATGACGGGTAAGATCCTCAGAGGAGGACGACCTAAGACAGGCACAGCCGGCTGGACCAGAGATGGCCTAATCAATGTGTCCAGTATGGACGGCTGGCTAGCCAATGACGGGTAAGATCCTCAGAGGAGGACAACCTAAGACAGGCACAGCCGGCTGGACAAGAGATGGCGTACTCAATGTGTCCAGTATGGACGGCTGGCTAGCCAATGACGGGTAAGATCCTCAGAGGAGGACAACCTAAGACAGGCACAGCCGGCTGGACAAGAGATGGCGTACTCAATGTGTCCAGTATGGACGGCTGGCTAGCCAATGACGGGCAAGATCCTCAGAGGAGGACAACCTAAGACAGGCACAGCCGGCTGGACAAGAGATGGCGTACTCAATGTGTCCAGTATGGACGGCTGGCTAGCCAATGACGGGTAAGATCCTCAGAGGAGGACGACCTAAGACAGGCACAGCCGGCTGGACCAGAGATGGCCTAATCAATGTGTCCAGCATGGACGGCTGGCTAGCCAATGACGGGTAAGATCCTCAGAGGAGGACAACCTAAGACAGGCACAGCCGGCTGGACAAGAGATGGCGTACTCAATGTGTCCAGTATGGACGGCTGGCTAGCCAATGACGGGTAAGATCCTCAGAGGAGGACAACCTAAGACAGGCACAGCCGGCTGGACAAGAGATGGCGTACTCAATGTGTCCAGTATGGACGGCTGGATAGCCAATGATGGGTAAGATCCTCAGAGGAGGACGACCTAAGACAGGCACAGCCGGCTGGACCAGAGATGGCCTAATCAATGTGTCCAGCATGGACGGCTGGCTAGCCAATGACGGGTAAGATCCTCAGAGGAGGACAACCTAAGACAGGCACAGCCGGCTGGACAAGAGATGGCGTACTCAATGTGTCCAGTATGGACGGCTGGCTAGCCAATGACGGGCAAGATCCTCAGAGGAGGACAACCTAAGACAGGCACAGCCGGCTGGACAAGAGATGGCGTACTCAATGTGTCCAGTATGGACGGCTGGATAGCCAATGACGGGTAAGATCCTCAGAGGAGGACGACCTAAGACAGGCACAGCCGGCTGGACCAGAGATGGCCTAATCAATGTGTCCAGCATGGACGGCTGGCTAGCCAATGACGGGTAAGATCCTCAGAGGAGGACGACCTAAGACAGGCACAGCCGGCTGGACCACAGATGGCCTACTCATTGTGTCCAGTGTGGACGGCTGGCTAGCCAATGACGGGTATGATCCTCAGGGGAGGACGACCTAAGACAGGCACAGCCGGCTGGACCAGAGATGGCGTACTCAGTGTGTCCAGCATGGACTTGGGATTGGAGAGAGAAGGCATCACTTGGTCCTTGAGGGCATATTAAGTGGCCTTATAAGCTAAGTGAATGAATGACAATGGAGAGAGCGAGGGAGAGAGAAAAGAAGGAAGGAGGGATGGGAGGGAGGGAGGGGAAGGAGGAAGATGTGCTTAAATAACTCTTATGAGTCTGAATTCTGAGGTGGCTTGAGTGTCCAAAGGGGGCGAGATTAACTTGGGCATTTAGGACAGCAAGACAGAAATCACACCACAGGGCAGAGGCTGGCTTGGTGGGCAGTGCCGGGCAGCCAGACCTTTCTGTGTTGGTATTAAATGCTCCCTTAGGATTGGCGCCATCACCCACTCGACTCCCTGTCCCTAGGGACTTTGATTCCACTAGAGCCTGTACTGGATGTTAACAGATGTTCCAGGGCCATTTTCCCAGGTACTGGTGTTTGATTTGGGGAGCGAAGTTTACGTCTGGCACAGAAGAGAAGTCACACTCGCAGAACGGAAGATAGCATTTCAGCTGGCAAAGTACTTACGGAACGGAACCTTTGACTACGAGAACTGTGACATCAACCCACTGGATCCCAGAGAGTGCAACCCGGTCATCCCCAGGTACCACGTGGCTCACAGCAGCCTCAGCTCCATCTGCACCACCAGGAACTGAACACATTGCTTCAACCATGGCCAGGCTGGCCCTGCACCGGCCAGCTCGTCCTGCTCTCTGCACACTGTGTTGACCCCACAGCAGCCCAGGACCACCAGCACATGGAGCCGACCCCCTGCAGAGCTCACAGGCAGCCTGAGAGTAGCCAGGAGCCTTCTCTTTGTGTGTTGCTGTTAAACCACGTCCTCCCCATCCTTGCTTCCCACAGCGGGTAGCAGATTTATGGAAACAGTACACCTGAAAACACAAACAGCTTTGAAAATGATTCAGACAACCTCATGGTTGAGAGGCTCATAATGGCTGATTATGGTAAAGCGGGATGTTCCGTCGCTCACTTCTTGCTCTTCCAGCTGATGACGGAGAGTAACTGTCTTGGATGAGATGGTTTCTGAGGCCCCTTCCAGCTCTCAAATTTTGTGATTCTTGGTCCTTCCACCAAATGTTCTTTGGTGCCACTGTTGGTCCCAGAATGATGCCAACTGGGCCGGGAGGCTGACTCAGTTGTGATGGTTTTTGAGAGGAAAAGAAGGTAGAGGAAAGGGAAAGGATGCAGCTGTAGCAAGATGCAGCATGACTGAAAATTCCCAGCGTCTCCCAGTGTGAGTTGGACAAATGCTGTTCATGCCTCATGTCGTAGGCGAGGGCTGCTAATACCACCTCCACATTAAAACATAACTTGGTTTAGTTTACTTGTTATTTAATTTAATGTGAAATGTATTCAGCCTAGAATTCTTAGAATTTTTAATGAAAAAGTCACTATGACCAGCATTAACATTTTGCTGCATTTTTCCCAAACCTTTTTTAATGTCTATCTGTCTTTAGAAACATCCATCCACCCACCCATCCTCCTCACCCTTCCATCCATCCACCCATCCTTCCATCCATCCATCCATCCACCCACTCACCCTTTCCATCCATCCATCCATCCATCCATCCATCCATCCATCCATCACAGATGGCAACAGAAAAGGTGTTTATATACGATGTAATCCCTAGTTTCCATAACTTGTTTTTTTCCCTTCCATGGTATAGTGCTTTTCAGAGTACTTGTGCAATATATAAAATTCTTAGCTATGAGCAGGATGAGTTTATAATACCTTACAATGCAAATCACAACCAGGAAATAGAGTAGTGGTAAAGTATTACTAGAAAGATGACATTTTACTTACACGAGTGCATGAATAAACTGTTCCCAGAGGGAGTGGGTTTCCAAGGATGCAACTTTGTGATTTATGTTTTTGTACAGTCATGCTTTTACTACTAACTTTTTTAAATTTAGCATTTAGCTCTACTATAGCTGTGATGATTTGCAGAACATAAAAGAAAACATGGCTCTTACCCTCCAGCATTTTATGTAACACCTTTAAAAGGAGGAGACACACGAGTTTACAAACATTGAACATATTTATATAGTTTCTGGCCAAATGTGTTTTTACTTTATGAGGAATTTGTTTTATTTTTCACCTTGTAGGCATGTCCCCTTTTTCTAAGTGTGTTGTCTTGGCTCTTCTGAGGGTTTTTTCTTTCTTAGATAAGACTCTCTTGGTTGCAAACTAGAAACTCAGCCTGAGCTGCTTAAGAAAAAGGGGATTTCATTGGCGACATCTTGGGATATCACACAAGAATAATACCTTGAAGCTCAGCAAACTAAGGAGTCAGCTCCAGGTCAGGAATAACAAGAGCCAAGTATTGGGAACCCCTCAGGTGCTGTCCTCTTTGTCATCATCTGTTTGCTTCCATTTCTATGCTCAGGTCCTCTTCCTCTTCCTCCTTCTTCTTCTTTGTTTTACGTCTGGATGGATTTTCTCTCCCTCTCTCTCTTTTTTTTAATGTCCTACTTGATTCTCACTGAGATCGCCTTTCTCATAGTCATTTTACAGTGTTGTGTCAAGTTCCAGTGTAGAACATAATTTTTCAGTTATACATGAGCATACATATATTCATTGTCACTTTTTTTCACTGTGCAAGAGAAAACTCTCATATGTTAGAAATGAAGAAACTCTTAAGAGTTCCAAAAAGTAAGATAATTCAATTGTTATGAGTAATGTGTTATTTAAGCACACCCTGATGATCCTGAATGATGATCCCTGATGATCGTGAATGATGACAAACTAGCACAGTCACTTAACAAAGCAACACAAAGACAAACAATGTAACCCGGTAACCACTAGTTTGTTCTCTATAAGTCTGTTTCTTTTTTGTTATATTCACTAGTTTATAATTTGTTGTATTTTTTAGATTTCACGTATAATTGATATCATGCAGTATTTGTCTTTCTCTGTCTGACTTATTTCACCAAGCATAATAAAAATACCCTGCAATTCCATCCATGTTGTTGTAAATGGCAAATTTTCATTTTTTTATGGCTGATTAGTATTCCATTGTATGTACGTGTGTGTGTGTGTGTGTGTGTGTGTGTGTGTGTGTGTGTGTGTGTATACCAAGGAACATATGGTAGTTCCATTTTTAGCTTTTTGAGGAACATCCATACTGTTTTCTACAGTGGCTACACCAATTTACATTCTCACCAACAGCATATGAGGGATTCCTTTTCTCCATATCCCTGCCAACATTTGTTATTTGTGTTCTTTTAGATGACCATTCTGACAGGTGTGAGGTGATGCCTCATTTTGGGTTTGATTTGCATTTCTCTGATTACTAGTGATGTTGAGCATCTTTTCATGTGCTTGTTGGCCATCTGTATGTCTTATTTGGCAAAATGTCTATTCAGGTCTCCTGCCTATTTTTCAATTGAATTGTTATACAAATATAGTTTATGATATATGTAACAAACATCGAATCTCCTAAATTTATGAAGCAAACATTGAAAAACTTGAAGGGAGAAGTAGACAGCTCTACAATAATAGTAGGAGACATCAATAACACACTTTCAATAATAGGTAGAACAACAAGACAGAAGGTCAATAAAGAAATAGGGGGCTTGATCAACATTATAGATCAGTTGAACCTAAGAGACAGATATATATAGAAAACTCCACTTCACAACAGCAAAACGCATTTTTCTCTAGTACATATGGAATATTCTCCAGGTTACACTATGTCAGGACACAAAAATGTCTCAATAAATTTAAAAACATTGAGATCATATAAATAATCTTTTAAATCAAAATGGAATGAAACTAGATATCAATAGCAGAAGAAAAACTGGGAAGATCCACTAATGTGAGGAATTAACACCCTTAAACAACCCATGGGTCAGAGAAGGTATCATAAGAAAATTTAGGAAAACTGAGTCAAATGAAAATGAAAACCTAGCGTATAAAACTTAGGGATCCTGTAAAAGTAGTACTAAGAAGGAAATTTATACCTGCAAATGCTTATATTAAAAAAAGAAAGATCCCCAAATCAACAATTTACACCTTAAAGAACTAAAAAAGAACAAACTAAATTCAAAACTAGTGGCAGGAAGTTAATAATAAAGATTCAAGCAGAGATATTCAAAATGAGAACAGAAAAGCTACAGAGAAAAATCAATAAAACCAAGAGTTGCTTTATTGAAAACATAAACAAAATTGACAAACTTTTCGCTAGGTTGACTATGGAAAAAAGAGACAGACTCAAATAACTAAAATCATAAATGAAAGAAGGGATATTACAATAAAATTTACAGAAGTAAAAAGTGTTATAAGAGCATTATGAAAACTTGTACACCAACAAATTGGATATCTGAGATAAAATGGACAAATTCCTAGAATCACAAAAGCTACCAAGACTGAACCAGAAAGAAATAGAAAATCTAAATATCCAAAACTAGTTTGGAGATTGAATCAGTCATCAAAAATCTTTCAACAAATAAAAAGCTCAGGACCAGAAGACTTCACCTGTGAAGTCTACCAAACATTTACAGAAGAATTAACACTAATTCTCCCCCAAACTCTTCCAAGAAATTGAAGAGGAGGGAACATTCCCAGACTCATTTTATGGTGTCAGCATTACACTGATACCAAATCCTGACAAGGACACTATAAAAATTGCAGATCAGTATCCCTGATGAAAATTCTCAAGAAAATGTCAGCAGACAGAATTTAACAGCACATTTTTAAGTATTATACACTGTGACCAAGTGGAATATATTCCTAGAATGTAAGAATGGTTCAACATACAAATATTAATCAATTTAATATGCCACAGTAGCAGAATAAAGGTGAAGGGAACCCATGATCATCTCAATTTATGCAGAAAGAGGATTTGACATAATTTAACACCTTTTAATGATGTAAGCCCTTAACAAACAAAAATAAAATAACTACCTCAACATAATATATGCTACATATGAAAAGCCCACAGCTAACATACTGAATGGTGAGGCTGAGAGCTTTCTCTCTAAGAAAGCTTAATAAAGAGACTAAATTCTTCACAAGGAAATTCACAAAATGCTATTAAATAGAATAATATTCAAGATTCTCTATGTCTTTTTTATAGACCAAAAAAAGCCACCCCCAAAGCAAAAAACTTACACCAGGAACATAATGATAAAAGTCTCTGGTTGAGGACAGCAATGAACAGGAGACTACAGTAGACAGACGACTAGATTGTATAGTAAGAAACATTTAGACCCATTACATAAAATTTATATTGGTCAATAGACACATTAGTCAATGGAATAGAATAGAAAACCCAGAAATAGCCCCTACCCAAGGACAGGCAACTGATTTTTGACAAATGTACAAAAAGCAATTTTTGAAAAGTCTTTTCAACCAATGGTAGTGGGACAATTGGATATGCATAGAAAAAAATGAACCTTGACCTAAGTCTTAACACCTGATGCAAAAGTTAACTCAAAATGAATCATACACCTTCATGTAAAACATAAACTATAAAACTTTTAGATGATAGCATAGGAGAAACCATGGGGAGCTGATGCTGAGTGGTGACTTCTTAGACTTGACACCAGAAGCATGACCTATAAAGGGAAAAAAATCAGCATATTGGACTTCATCAGAATGAAAAATGTTTGCTATATGAAAGAGACTGTTGAGAGGATAAAAAGAGAAGCTAGAGCAAGGGAGAAAATATTTGCTAACCACACATCTGACCAAGGATTCATCTCTTAAGTCCATAACAAAACTCCACAGTAAAATAAAGAAACAAAGACAATTCAATTCAAAAAATGGGCAAAAGTCATTAAAAGGCATTTCACTAATGATATAGGATTGGAAAATACACACATGAAAAGATAGGTGATATTAGTAGTCATTTATGGAAGAAGTGAGCTTTAAAGCCTGACCTCAGATAGAATTTCATAAATTAATAGGAGTGTAAAACATAAGCTCAGAGATCCCAGTGGATCCCAGTAATGTTCTTTCATCTACCATTTACTTTTAACTTTGTTAGTTGATCATTTATGACGTTTTAAACTTTGTCCATGTAATCTTTTGGAAGTTGAGAGTCTTAGACACTTGATCTAACAAAACAGGTATCATTGCTTGACTCTGTGAATGGAAGAATCCCAGTATAGTTTCCTGCTAGTATATTTTATTAAAAATAATAAAGAATTCTTGCTCTCTAATAAAGTAACAGACAGAAGCACATACTGAGTGTTTAAAATAAATCAGACTATGGGTTGACTTATGTAAACAAGTCAAGATAGTATTGGGAAAAAAGTATGAATTTGAAAGAAATATTTTATGCAATTAATATTCTATTTTTAAGAAGCAAATGATAAAACAATTTTTTAATCATTTATCTACAAAGGAGTTATATAAAGCCAACTTATTTTCATAAGTGTTACATATACAAAGGGGCTACCTGTTTTGTTAGTTTAAATTTTTCTGCAATAAACTAGCATTTTGTCTAGTATAGTTCTGTTATATATATGTATATAGTTTATATATTTTTTTCAGATATTTAGGAATACTTGAACACTACTTCATTTTATTGAAGTTATTTATTTAGAAAATGTTAGGTATGGTAATGGTGTTTAAATGTCATGTTTTAGAGATAAATAAATACTAAAGTATTGACTAATAAAATATTATGCCTTTTTTTTTTTTTTTTTTTTTTTTTTTTAACAAATAACCCAGTGAGGGATGGAAGACATTGGGTGGGAGTGTGGATGAAGCAAGACTGAGGAAAAATTGAAAGAGTTCAATTTGGGTGAAAGGTATATATTGGCTCATTATAATATTCTAATTTCCACAACTTTGAAATTTTTCACAGTAAAGATTAAACTAAATTAAAATATATGTACACGCATGTTTCTATGTGAATAGGAAAATAAAATCTGAAAAGATACATGTCAAAATGTTAACCATGGTTATCTCTGGCATGTAAAATTGGAGAGAAGGAAAGAGAAATTTCTATTTTAACTTTACAGATGTTGAGAATTGCACAATGAACGTATTTTTAAATTAGAAACAATGACTGTGAAATTCATGATTGCTTTTTATAATTAATCCCTTTAATCAGTGGATTATACATTATAGAAAGTTTTCAAGTTTGTAAAACTTTAAGAAGACTCAAGTATTGCTAGAAGTGTAAAGAAAGAAATGCACATAAAACATATTGATGAAGCTAAACTCGAACCTCTTGTCCACAATGTGATCCAGATATTATGATTCTTTTTAAAAAGAAAATAAAATAATCCAAATGCACTGGCTAATCCACCAGATATACGTTTATTTCTTTAAGGCATAACAACAGAGTTGGGAAAATTACATAGTGGAAATATTCAACAATGATCCAGAAGAATGAATTTACCTTGGACTCAGTTCTTGAAATTTGAGTCTTTGAAAATATACTTAATTATATTCATAACCACTAGGGCTCTGTGTCTTCTTTAAAATGTGAAATTAATGATGCATTTTTAGAAATCAAAAGAGATCACAAAACTTATTCTAACTTGGTGCTAAGTAGATAAGAAAGACTGTCTTTGGGACAGTCTCTGGTCTTATCTAAAACAAAATGCCGGGGAAATTTGTGAAAGATACGGATGGGTCCCCATTAAGACACTTCTTTTATTTACTCCTGAGATGACTGAGAAGAATGTTGTTTGTAAATTAAAAAACAAAACAATACTGCCCCTAGTGATGGATTTATATTTTCAGTCATTATTTGAATTTTTTTTTTTCAAATGGAGGGACTGGGAATTGAACCCAGGACATCATGCATGTTAACATGTGCTGAATCACTGAGCTATGTCCCCCACCCTGAACTGATGCACTTAGAATATTGATGTTCAAAGTGATCACTGATGTAGCTGGGTTAATATCTATCCATTACAGCCCTGGTTTTCTTGCTCCAGCACTGATTCCTGTGGCAGTTTCTGCTGGTGAGTCTCTGCTCTAGTGACCCATGTCTCCCTATATTTACCTGTATGTCTCTCCAAACTTGGAAGTAGCAGCTTGTCATGTGTCCTCTCTTTTCTTATGGATCCTAGGAGAGTTGCTGATTTCTCAATCCATTAAACTTTTTACTTATTGTTAGAATGAAGTAGTGACTTCCAGTCTCTTTGCATGTGGAACTAGAAACTGGACATCTTTCTTAAGATTTTGAACAAAGAAATATGGAAAAAAGTCCAAGTCTGTGGGAGGCAACTGTGGGAGCAAATAAGTTACAGAATTCAGCTGAGGTGGCTGTGCTGGTCAGTGTGGGAGAGAATTCACAACAGAAGGAGAGGAGGGTGATCGGTTAGAGGGAAGGTGAGGCTCCCTGCAACCACCAAGACACTACATTTCCAGTTCTTTTGGCCGGGCAGTTTTATGCAGGAGCCAACCGGATCAGCAGCCCTGCACAAAAATATTTTGTTTACAGAACTATTCGAATTGGCTGAGAATAGTTTGCCTGTCAATAAATATTGAGATAAAAGATACTACTGAATGCAAAGCAAAGTTCTAAGGTTGGAAGTAAAGAGTGGCACAAGAAGGAGAGAACCTATGGTTTTCCATAAAATCATAGGTCCACAGATGAGAGTTGAGAAATATGTATTTTGGGATCCTTAGAGTTTTGGACATAAATCAAGCCACTTTACCCAATCGTTAAATTCAAAGGTTTCTTTTCTTTTCTTTTTTTTTTTTTTTTCTTTTCTTTTCTTTTAAGTAGTCTAAGTTACCTCTAAGTTTACCTCCAAGTTTACTTCAATAAACTTGATGTGTCCTTCACAAAAGTGACTTTAGCTCACTTGTGTGGTATATGTTTGTGTGGCTAGAAAATCACTTTGAATTTATTTTTCTACTTCACTGAGTGCCTGTATGTGCTGGATTCTCTGTGCCAAAGATACGATGGAAAATAATCCAATTTCCAATTTCCAGAATTTGAATTCTCATCACTCTGTAAGTAAGTAAGAAGAGTAGGGACATACTAACACTGGAAAGATTTTGTCTCGTGGAATACTAGTTGCAGATACAGAGTGGTGCTTGATTTATTTATACACTGTTTTTCCTGACCACTATTTTTATTCCACTTCTTTATGGTCCTAAGTTGCCTAATTACTCTAATTTTATGCCAGCTACTTGAGAGTGAATCTAGAAGTGGAAGGTAAAGCAGACAGTCACAAATTAGCTTCTAGGTAAACATATTGCCCACTGGTGATTTTTCTTGTAAGAACCTTAGGGTATTCAAAAGCTAAGTTACCTAGGGTATTCAAAGAATAAGGTGACAGTCCAGTGACATTTATAAATAGCCATTGCATGCAATCTGTTAGGCCTTAGGAATTAAGTAACACAGTCACTCTTCTTCTTTTGCCATAAATATCAAGAGAAAACTTGACAAGTTTATAAGAAGTAAGTTTTTTAAATCTTTAAGAGAATAAGGTATTAATGGGAGGTATATCAAGGAATTATGTATTTAAAGTTTCACAGAAAGATGATACATGAGATAATGTTACTGAATTCCTCTACAGTAAATAGTGCTGGTCTTACGGATTTCAGAAAGGAAATATTTATGTGAATTAGGCTAGATAAAGATACTCCCTAGAAACACTTACCATGGTTTCTCAGCAATTTTCCTACAGCCAGTTTCAAGTTAAAGGCAGTTTGCACTGGAAAACCTAGTAGGAGCAAGTGCCTCCCTTTATGTATATGGGTAGGCCAGTCAACCTAACACAGAAACTATGGGTTCCCAATAAGCTAGGTGAAGGATGGCTTCCACACACATTCCGATCCCAGAATGGAACATGTGGAGAAGCTTTCAGTTAGCCTGAAAGGTAAGGGTACATCTAGAAACACTTACCCTGATATCCTAGCATGTTTCCTAGAGAAGGTTTCAAGGTAAAGAAAGTTTGTGCTGGAAAACTGAGTTCGACTGAGTGCCTTCCCTTATGTATATAGGTATGCCGCTCACCCTAACCTGGAAACTGTGTTCCCAACAAGTTATGTGAAGGGAGGCTTCCATACACATTTGGATCCCCAGAATGGAACATGTGGAGAAGAGTTCATTCAGCTAGCTTGAAGGGCAAGGGTACATCTAGAAAGATATACCCTGATTTCTCAGCAGGCTTCCTAGAGCCGGTTTAAAGGTAAAGGCAATTTGCACTGAAAAACTGAGTTGGAGAAAGTGGGTCCCCTAATATATATAGGTAGGCCAGTGCCCCTAACACACAAACTCTGTTCCCAGCAAGGTAGGTGAAAGAGGGCTTCCACACGCATTTGGATCCCAGAATGGAAAATATGGAGAAGCTTTCATTCACCTAGCACAAAGGGCAATGAACATCTATCAACACTTACCCTAATTTCTCAGCATATTTCCTAGAGCCGGTTTTCAAGTAAACGCAGTTTGCTCTGGAAAACCGAGTTAGAGCAAGTGCCTCCACATAGATATTTAAGTAGCATAGTACTCCTAAGCCAGAAACTCTGTGATTCCAACAAGCTAGCTGAAGGATGGCTTCGACACATATTCAGATCTCAGAAGTGAGCATGTGGCGAGGCATTCTTTCATCCAGCATAAAGGGCCTCGGTACATCTAGAAACACTACTCTGACTTGTAAGCAAGTTTCCTAGAGCTGGTTTTAAAGTGAAGGCAGTTTATACCAGAAAACTGAGTTGGAGTGAATGCCTACCCATCGATATGTAAGAAGCGTATTTCCCCTAAGTAAGAAACGGTGTTCCCAGCAAGCAAGCTGAAGGACGGCTTCCACACACACTCAGATCTCAGAAGTGAGCATGTGGAGAGTAGTTCATTCATCCAGCGTAAAGGGCCTGGGTACAGCTAGAAACACATTCTCTGATTTCTCAGCATGTTTCCTAGAGCCAGTTTCCAAGAAAAGGCAGTTTGTGCTTAAAAACCCAGTTTGAGTGAGTGCCTCTCCATAGGTATGAAAGTAGCATAGTTCTCCTAAGCCAGAAACTAATGTTCCCAACAAGCTAGCTGAAGGATGGCTTCCACACACGTTCAGACCATAAAGCGAGCATGTGGAGATCTGTTCATTCAACCAGCATAAAGGGTCTAGGTACATCTAGAAACACTAACTCTGGTTTCTCAGCATGTTTCCTAGAGGAGGGTTTCAAATAAATTCAGATTGTGCAGGAAAAAAGTGTTGATCAAGGGCTTCCCTAGATATTAAAGCAGCATATTTCCCCTAAACTAAAACTCTGTGTACCCAGCAAGCTAGCTGAAGGTCAGCTTCCCCAACATTCAGATCTCAGATGTGAGCATGTGGAGAGCCATACTTTCATCCAGCATAAGGGGCATATTTAAACCTAGGAATATGTACACTGATATCTCAGCATAAGTCAAAGTGCCAGTTTTGAAATAAAGGCAGCTTGCAAAGGAAAAGCCTCTTGGAGAGAGTGCTTCCCTATAGATATGTAAGTTACATACTTCCACTCACTATGAAATTCTGCATTCCCAACATGCTACACGCATGACGGATTTGACTCAATTCATATCTGAGTTGTGAGCATGTGGAGAGTGGTTCTTTCATCCAGCATAAAGGGCATATTACTGCTAGGAACACTTACTCTGATTTCTCAGTGTGGTTCCTAGAGCCAGTTTTGAAATAAAGGCAGTTTACACTGGAAAGCCATGTTGGAGCGTGTGCTTCCCAATAGACCTGGAATCTACATACTACCCCTCATCATGAAATTCTGTGTTCCCAACATGCTACATGCATGACGGTCGACACACATTCAGATATGAGATGTTAGCATGTGGAGAGCCGTTCTTTCATATAGCATAAAGGGTATATTTACACCTAAGAACACTACCCTGATTTCCTAGCATGGTTCCTAGAGTCAGTTTTGAAATTAAGATAGGTTGTGCAGGAAAAGACTGAAGGAGTGAGTGCTTCCCCATAGACATGTAAGTTACACAGTTCCCCTCACCATGAAATTCAGTGTTCCCAACAAGATACGTGCATGACGGATTCAACACACATTCATATCTGAGATGTGTGCATGTGGAGAGCAGTTCTTACAAACAGCATAAAGGGCATATTCACGACTAGGAACACTTACTCTGATTTCTCAGCACGGTTACTAGAACCAGTTTCGAACTAAAGGCAGTTTGCTCAGGAAAAGCATGTTTGAGCGAATGAATCACCATAGATTGTAAGTTATATAGTTCCCCTCGACATGAAATTGTGTGTTCACAACAGGCTACATGCAAGACGGATTCGACACACATTATGATCTGAGGTGTGAGCATGTGGAGAGCCATTCTTTCATCCTGCATAAAGGGCATATTTACACCAAGGAACACTTACTCTGATTTATCAGCATGTTTCCTAGAGAAAGTTTCAAAATAAAGGCAGTTTGGTCAGGAAAAGAGTGTTGGAGCGATTGCTTCCCCATAGACATGCAAGTTACATAGTTCCCCTCACCATGAAATTCTGTGATCCAAACATGTTACATGCATGACAGATTTGACTCACATACAGATCTGAGATGTGAGCATGTGGGGAGCTGTTCTTTCATCCAGCATAAAGGGCATATTTACACCTAGGAAAACTTACTCAGATTTCTCAGCATGTTTCCTAGAGGCAGTTTTGAAATAAAGGCAGCTTGCACAGGAAAAACATTTTGGAGCGAGTGCATCCCCATAGACATGAAAGTTATATAGTTCCCCTCAGTATGATATTCTGTGTTCCAAACACGCTACATGCAAGACTAATTTGACACACATTCAGATCTGAGATATGAGCATGAGGACAGCCATTCTTTCATCCAGCATAGAGGGCATATTTACACCTAAGAACACTTACCCTGAGTTCTCAGCACGGTTCCTATAGCCACTTTTGCAATAAAGGCATTTTTTGCAGGAAAAGCCTGTTGGAGTGAGTGCTTCCCAATAGACATTTAATTAACATACTTCACCTCACCATGAAAGTCTGTGTTTCTAAAATGCTACATGCATGATGGATTAGACACACATTCAGATCTGAGATGTGACATGAGGAGAGACGTTCTTTCAGGCAGCATATAGGGCAAATTTACACCTAGGAACACTTATTCTGATTTCCCAGCATGTTTCCTAGAGCCAGTTTCAAAATAAAGACTGTTTCATCAGGAACAGTGTGTTGGAGCGATTGCTACCCAATAGACATGTAAGTAAAATAGTTTCCCTCATCATAAAATTTTGTGTTCCCAACACGCTACATGCATGACGGATTCAACACACTTTCTGTTCTGAGATGTAAGCATCTGGAGAGCCGTACTTTCATCTACCCAAAAGGGCATATTTACATCTAGCAACACTTTGATTTCTCAGCATGGTTCCTAGAGCCAGTTTCGAAATAAAGGCAGATTGCACAGGAAAAGCCTCTTATAGTGAGTGCTTCCACATAGACATGTTAGTTACATAGTTCCTCTCACCGTGAAATTATGTGTTCCCACACACTACATGCATGACAGATTCGACACACATTCAGGTCGGAGATGTGAGCATATGGAGAGCCATTCTTTCATCCTGCATAAAGGGCATACTTAAACCTAGGAACATTTACTCTCATTTCTCAGCATTTTTCCTTGACCCAGTTTCATAATCAAGGCAGTTTGCACAGAAAAACCCATTGGAGAGAGTGCTTCCCTGTAGACATGTAAGTTACATAGTTTCCCTCACCATGACATTCTGTGTTCCCAACACGCTACATGGATGACAGATTCGACACACATTCAAGTCTGAGATGTCAGCATGTGGAGAGCCGTTCTTTCATATACCAGATAGGGCATATTTACACCTAGGAAAACTTACTCTGATTTTTCAGCATGGTTCCTAGAGCCAGTTTGGGAATAAGGGCAGTTTGCACAGCAAAAGCCTGTTGCAGCGAGTCCTTCCCCAGAAACTTGTAAGTTAAATAGTTCCTATCGCCATAAAATTCTGTGTTCCCAACATGCTATGTGCATGACGGATTTGACACTCAATCAATTCTGAAATGGGGGCATGTGGAGAACCATTCTTTCATCTACCCTAGAAGGCATATTTACTCCTAGGAACACATATTCAGATTTCTCAGCAAGGTTCCTATAGCCAGTTACAAAATAAGGGCCAATTGTGAAGGAAAAGCCAGTTGGAACGAGTGCTTCCCCATAGACATGTAAGTTACATAGTTCCCCGCACCATGACATTCTGTGTCTCCAAAACGCTACATGCATGACTGTTTTGACACACATTCAGGTATGAGATGTGAGCACTTGGAGAACCATTCTTTCATCTACCCGAAAGGGCACAGTGATACCTAGGAACACATACTTGTGATTTCTAAGCATGGTTCCTAGAGCCAGTTACGAAATAAAGGCAGTTTGCGCAGGAAAAGCCTGTTGGAGTGAATGCTTCCCCATAGACATTTAAGTTACATACTTCCCCTCAGAATGGCACTCTGTGTTCCCAACATGCTACATGCATGTCACATTGGACAATCGTTAATTCCTGAGATAAGCATGTTGAGCACCGTTGTTTCATCTGCCCGAAAGGGTATATTGAAACCTAGGAACACTTACTCTGATTTATCAGCATGGTTCCTAGAGCAAGTTTCAAAATAAAGGCAGTTTGCACAGGAAAAGCCTGGTGGAGTGAGTCCTTCCCAATAGACATGTAAGTTACATAGTTCCCATCACCATGACATTCTATGTTCCCAACACGCTACATGCATGACGGATTCAACACACTTTCTGTTCTGAGATGTAAGCATCTGGAGAGCCGTACTTTCATCTACCCGAAAGGGCATATTTACATCTAGCAACACTTTGATTTCTCAGCATGGTTCCTAGAGCCAGTTTCGAAATAAAGGCAGATTGCACAGGAAAAGCCTCTTATAGTGAGTGCTTCCGCATAGACATGTTAGTTACATAGTTCCTCTCACCGTGAAATTATGTGTTCCCACACACTACATGCATGACGGATTCGACACACATTCAGTTCTGAGATGTGAGCATGTGGAGAGCCATTCTTTCATCCTGCATAAAGGGCATACTTAAACCTAGGACCATTTAGTCTCATTTCACAGCATTGTTTTTTGACACAGTCTCGTAACAAGGCAGCATACGCAGAAAAACCTGTTAGAGAGAGTGCTTCCAAATAGAAATGTAAGTTACATAGTTCCCCTCACCATGACATTCTGTGTTCCCAAAAAGCTACATGCACGAACGATTTGAAACGCATTTAGGTCTGAGATATGAGCATGTGGAGAGGGTTAGGGTTAGGGTTAGGGTTAGACTCAGGGTTAGGGTTAGACTCAAGGTTAGGGTTAGACTCAGGGTTAGACTCAGGGTTAGACTCAGGGTTAGGGTTAGAGTCAGGGTTAGACTCAGGGTTAGTATTAGGGTTAGAGTTAGACTCAAGGTTAGAATCAGGGTTAGGGTTAGGGTTAGACTCAGGGTTAGGGTTAGTGTTAGACTCAGGGTTAGGTTTAGGATTACGGTTAGACTCAGGGTTAGACACTAACCCTAACCCTAAACCTAACCCTAACCCTAACCCTAACCCTAAACCTGAGTCTAAATCTAACCCTAACCCTAATTCTAACCCTAACACTAAACTTAACCCCTAACACTAACCCTAACCCTAAACCTAATAATATGTAATAAATTATCGTAATTTACATAATGATATAATGTATATATACATTGCATCTTTCTGTCATGTATCAATCCACTATTTTATGCTCAATCCTCACATTCAAAGTTTAACAATCCGCATACCTAGTCTCTTCCAGTCAACAATTAAAAACTTTTAACCTATCACTTGCTTTTCCATTGGATTCCCCAAGGGGGAATATATCTGACCTTATCATCACCTTGACATTGTGATAAATGTAGTATATATTTTTACTTGGTTAATGAGGTTAAATAACTTTCTACTAACAAAATGAAGGTTTCATAACAATACTCTTTCAAAAGTTATCAACTAGGAATGTTCCAGTGTGAAAAGCCCTTTAGTTATCCACGGGGTAAGTCAGAAATTGTTTCCTTTAAATGGTGCCTGAAGCATTGGATAACAAATAAACTCAAGCAAAGCAACAAGCTTCAAAGAAAAGCAGGGTAGTGAGATTTCCACAGACAGTGTGAAAAGCTCCAGCAGCTTCCTGGGGAGCTAGTGGGATATGCAAATGCATAGGTCTGTGCATTCAACCCTGGTTCTGCGTGTGCTAAGAATGATGTAAGAAGGGCTTATGCTCTCACCACTGGCTGACCTTAAGGCTCTGCACAGGTAGGAGAGGAAGGCTAAGGCAGCGATGAGGGTAGGCCTCAATGGGCACATAGAGCGCCTCAGCAATGTTTGTGGGGGCTTACTGATTCCATGCCTTAAAGGAAAGAAGAATTATTTGAAAAACTAACAGCTGAACAACTCTCAAATATAGTAAAAATTATTAGTCTACACATCCAAGAAGTTCAGTGAATTCCACACAGGCAAAACTCAGATTTCTGCATGAAATAGTTAAAAAACAGTCTTGACAGAAACTAGAGAGAAGTGACTCATCATATATAAGGGATGCTCAATAAGATGAACAGGTGGCTTCTCATCAGCCGTGGTGGAGACCAAAGGCAGAGAGATAACATATTCAAAGTGCTGAAAGGAATGGGCTGCCAACGAGAAATAATTTGCCAAATAATGTAACTTGGTAAATGTTAAGAATCAAAATATTGTCTGCATTCAGAATTCTTTCTAAGAATCCACTTTAAAGAAACGAACTGGAAATTGTGGCTGATCATTTCCTTTGCAGTGCAGAAACATTGATGCTGTCCCATTTTTAATTTTTAGTTTTGTTTCCCTTGCCTAAGTAAACATATCTCAAAAATATTACTAAGATCAATGTAAAAGAGCACACTGCCTATGTTTACTTCTAGAAGTTTTATGGTTACAGGTCTTATATTTAATTTTTTGATCCATTTTTTTTAAATCCTGCCTACTGCATTTACATTATTTTTTAAACATTTTTTTTATTGATTTATAATCATTTTACAATGTGTCAAATTCCAGTGTTCAGCAAAATTTTTCAGTCATTCATGGACATATACACACTCATTGTCACATTTTTTTCTCTGTGAGTTATCATAACATTTTGTGTATATTTCCCAGTGCTATACAGTGTAATCTTGTTTATCTATTCTACAATTTTGAAATCCCAGGCTATCCCTTCCCACCCTCCACCCCCCGGTAATCACAAGTCTGTATTCTCTGTCTGTGAGTCTATTTCTGTCCTGTATTTATGCTTTGTTATTGTTTGTTTCTTTTTGTTTCTGTTTTTTAATTTATCTTTCTTAACGGAGTGAGAAAATCCAATTTGGTTCTTTTGCATGTAGCTGTCCAGTTTTCTCAAAGTTCCCAGCACCATTGATTGAAGAGGCTATTCTTTCCTCATTGTATATTCTTGCCTACTTTGTTGTAGATTTATTGCCCACGAAAGTCTGTACTTATTTCTGGGCTTTGGGTACTGTTCTATTGATCTCTGCATTGGTTTTTGTGCAGTGCCATACTGTTTTGTTAACTATAGCTTTGTGATTTAGTTTGAAATCAGAGTGCATGATACCGTCATATTTTTTCTTCTTTCTCAAGATTGTTTTGGCTATTGAGGGTCTTTTGTTTCCATATAAATTTTAGAATTATTTGTTCTGAATATTGCTCTTGGTAATTTGATAGATATTACACTAAATCTGTAGGTATTCTTGCATATGATGGTCATTTAAAAATATTAATTCTTACAGTCCATGAATATGGTATATCTCTTCATCTGTTTCCATCACCTTCAGTTTCTTTAATCAGTTACTTACCGTTTTCCAAGGAGAGATTTTTCACCTCTTATTTATATTTACTAGACTTTATGAAAATAAATCCTCCCACTTATAAGTAGTTAAACCACATTAATTTGGACTCTAAAGATGGATTCAAATTTACTAGAAATATGCGGAATAGTTGTGTTAAAAAATTGTTTTAACACAATTTAAATCGTGTCTGGCAACGTCAGGTACTTAACTCTGTGTTCGTTATTTGTCAGTTCCATTAAGTCACGAACCACGTGTTTCTCCCTTGTTGACTGCTGTATCCTGACCTTGCCCTTACCCTAGAAACAATAAATATTTGGTGAACAAATAAAGTATAGTTGCTGGGCTAATTAATCTCACTTTTACATATACATTGATGTATGTGTTGTATATATGTGATACATAGTAAAATATATGCTAAATAAAGTGTAGGTGTCAAAAATTGTGAAGTGTTTACCCAATTTGCAAGTGAACAGCTTAGCCTGCTACAGTGTCATGGACACTGGTAGAAAATAGGGGAATGCTGGATCAGAGATGAAAGACAGAGTATTACCGACAACAGAGTGTCTGCACATGTGCCATTTCCCCAAGCCTCAGTTCCCTTCGAGTAACAGGAACAGAGCCAGGTGACACTTAAACACACAGTGAGATACACTCTAAGAAAAGAACCCCAAATTTGGGGAACCTGAATCTTTTGAAAAGGAGGTAAACATGCCTGCCACTTTGTTGTAGAGAGAGACTATCTGTGTTTTCCATAGCTAATATATCTGTGTGTGTGTGTGTATATATATAATATATATGTGTGTGTTTGTGTGTGTGTATGTATTATATGTATAATATATATATCTATCTTTATCACTTTAAAGTTTTAAAGAGCTTGAGTTTTCTTATTCCATCATCTGATTTGTATTTTTGGTAAGAAGAGTGAGGCACACATTGTGTCTTTGATTCCACTCAAGTTAAAAATTAGTGTGCAACTAATTTGACATTAGATTTAAGCTTCCCTGATTCCTAGTTAGCGTTCTTTACAGTGTACAGTCTACATCTGACTATTCCATACAGATGAGTAAAATACTGTATAGGAAGAGCTGAGACTAGAGCACACTATTGAATTCGAGTTTGTATTCTCTTTAAAAGAAACCATAAATTAGATCATTTGCCCCTGCTGTAAGTATTTTTTGACTAAGAAGTTCTTAATATTGATATATTATTTGTCTTTTTGTGAAATAGTATCTTGAAAGACATCATATTACACACCTGGATTTTCCTGAAAATTTGTAGCTCGATAAATTTGTAAGATAACTGGGTCATATGTTAAGATTTTGAAAAACATACTCAAACATAGATCCTAATTAAAGAATGTGATACATTTACTTTTAAAGGCTAAAACAGTATTTCCCAGGACTCTTAAATTCCCATATTCTAATACCAAGGGAAAATAAAATCTGAACTTAGAGTCTTGTTTGTACTGAGAGGGTCTTCCAAACAGAAAGGCAGTCTTGATGCAATGCAGTAAGCCACAGTAACAGTGGGGCATTGCAGGAGAAAAATCTGCAGATGTAAGCCTTCACCACAATGTATTACAACTTTATGCTGGAGTATTTCCTGTACAGATATACGGTTTGTTTAACTATGTTTTCCAAGAGTAGATCACCTTAAAATGTTATATAATCCTGATTTCCTGTTTTTGAAAATTTGTAGTTTCTCAACTGGTTCCAAAATTTTAAGTATTTTTTGTTTTGGTAAGATTTCTATTAGTTGAATATGTATAGAAGCTTTTCTTTTCCTTCTTCAAAAACAACTAAAAAGCAAATACCTATAAAAATAGTATTATTAGCTAAAATATTTGAAATTACATACATATCTCTATTTCATGTTATTACTAAATGTTCGATTTTTTCTTTGAAGTAGACACAAAATACTGATAAATGCCATTATTAGAAGATATTTTACTTTTAATTGACTATTGAAAATCAGTTGTTCTGTATGTTCTGTATAAAGAATTTGTTTTTTCCTGTTATAGTGATAAATAACTGATTGTAATAAATTTTCTTCATGCTTAAAAGACAGTTAAGTGCAGTCACAATCATAAGTAGAATACAGCATTCTTTATTTCTTAAGGCAAAGCTGCTGTTTTTGAATGTACATTTTTAATGTTTACATTGCTGTAATTTTATCTTAATTTGTATATTAATATACAGATACACATTTATCCAAATTTCAATAATAATATGTAATAAATTATCCTAACTATATAATGATATATTGTATACATACACTGCACATTTTTGTCATGTATCAATCCACTATTTTATGCTCAATCCTCACATTCTATGTTCTAAGTATCCGCATACCTACTCTCTTCCAGTCATCAATTAAAAGCTTTTTATCTATATCTTGCTTTTCCATTGGATTCCCCAAGGTGGAATATATTTGATCTTATCATCACCTTGACATTGGGATAAATGTTGTATACATTTTTACTTGGTAAACGAGGTAAAATAAATTTCTATTAACAAAATGAAGGCTTCATAACAGTTACTCTTTCAAAAGTTATCAACTAGGAATATTCAAGTGTAAAAAGCCCTTTTCCTGTCCACTGGAGTATGTCAGATATTGTTTTCTTTAAATGGTGCCTGAAGCATTGGATAACAAATAAACTTTTAAGCAAAACAACAAGCTTCAAAGGAAAAGCAGGGT
This sequence comes from Camelus bactrianus, assembly GCF_048773025.1. NCBI lineage: Eukaryota > Metazoa > Chordata > Mammalia > Artiodactyla > Camelidae > Camelus > Camelus bactrianus. The sequence goes on along the minus strand of NC_133567.1, from coordinate 26,430,209 downwards.
AGTGAGATATCCACAGACAGTGTGAAAAGCTCCAGCAGCTTCCTGGGGTGCTTGTGGGATATGCAAATTCTTAGGTCTGAGCATTCACTCCAGGCTCTGCGTGTGCTTAGAATGATGTAAGAAGGGCTTATGCTCTCACCACTGGTTGACCTTAAGACTCTGCACAGGTAGGAGAGGAAGGCTAAGGCAGAGATGAGGGTATGCCTCAACGGCCACATAGAGCCCCTCAGCAAGACTGTGGGTTCTTACTGATTCCAGACCTTTAAGGAAAGGAGAATTATTTGAAAATCTAATGACTGGACACTTCTCAAACTTTCTAAAACATATTAGTCTACACATCCAAGAAGTTCAGTGAACTCCACATAGGCAAAACTCAGATTTCTGCATGAAATAGTCAAGAAACAGTCTTGACTGAAACTAGAGAGAAGCGACTCATCATATATAAGGGATGCTCAATAAGATGAACAGGTGGTTTCTCATCAGCCGTGGTGGAGACCAAAGGCAGGGAGATAACATATTCAAAGTGCTGAAAGGAATGGGCTGCCAACGAGACAAATTTCCCAAATTAAGTAACTTGGTAAATGGTAAGAATCAAAATATTGTCTGCATTCAGAATTCTTTCTAAGAATCCACTTTAAGGAAACTGGAACTGGAAATTGTGGCTGATCATTTTCTTTTCAGTGCAGAAACATTGTTGCAGTCTCATTTTTTAATTTTTAGTTTTGTTTCCCTTGCCTAAGTAAACATATCTCAAAAATATTATTAAGATCAATGTCAAAGAGCACACCGCCTATATTTACTTCCAGAAGTTGTATGGTTTCAGGTCTTACATTTAAGTTTTTGATGCATTTTTAATTTAATTTTCCTAGTGGAGTGAGAAAATCCAATTTGGTTCTTTTGCATGTAGCTGTCCAGTTTTCTCAAAGTTCCCAGCACCATTTATTCAAGAGGCTATCCTTTCCCCATTGTATATTCTTGCCTCCTTTGTTATAGATTTATTGCTCATGTAAGTGTGAACTTATTTCTGGGCTCTGTGTTCTGTTCCATTGATCACTGCATCTGCTTTTGTGCAAGTGCCATACTGTTTTGATAACTATACCTTTGTGATTTAGTTTGAAATCAGGGTGCATGATACCCTCAGCTTTCTTCTCCTTTCTCAAGATTATTTTTGCTATTGAGGTTCTTTTGTTTCCATATAAATTTTAGAATTATTTGTTCTGAATATTGCTGTTGGTAATTTGATAGATGTTACTTTAAATCTGTAGGTTGTCTTGCATATTATGGTCATTTAAAAATATTAATTCTTCAAGTCCATGAATATGCTATATCTTTTCATCTGTTTCCATCATCTTCAGTTTCTTTCATCAGTAAGTTACCATTTTCCATGTAGAGATCTTTCACCTCCTTATTTACATTTATTAGGCTTTGTGAAAATAAATCTTCCCACTTATAAATAGTTAAATCAAATTAATTTGGACTCTAAAGATGGAGTCAAATTTACTAGAAATGTGCAGAGTAATTGTGTTTAAAAAAATTGTCTTAACACAATTTAAATCGAGTCTCGCAACGTCAGGTACTTACATTTGTGTTCGTTATTTGTCATTTCCATGAAGTCACGAACCACGTGTGTCTCCCTCTCTGACCGCTGTATCCTGAGCTTGCACTTATCCTAGAAATAAAAAATATTGTTGAATAAATAAAGTATAATTGCTGTGCTAATTAATCTCACTTTTACATATACATTTATGTATGTGTTACGTAAATGTGATACATAGTAAAATATATGCTAAATAAAGTGTAGGGGTCAAAAATTGTGAAGCGTTTACCCCATTTGCAACTTAACAACTTTGCCTGCTAGAGTCTCGTGGACGCTGGTAGAAAATAGGGAATGCTGGATCAGAGATGAAGGACAGAGTATTACCGACATCAGAGTGTCTGCATATGTGCCAGTTCCCCAAGCCTCAGTTCCCTTCGAGTAACAGGAAGAGAGCCAGGACACTTAAACACACAGTGAGATACATTCTAAGAAAGGAACCCCAAACTTGGGGAACCTGAATCTTTTGAAAAGGAGGTAAACATGCCTGCCACTTTGTTTGTAGATAGAAACTATGTGTGTATTCCATAGCTGATATATCTTTGTGTGTGTGTATATATATATATAATTTATATAAGTGTGTGTGTATATATATTATATATATAACATATATATCTATCTTTATCACTTTAAATTGTTAAAGAGCTGGATTTTTCTTATTCCATCATCTGATTTTTTTTATAGTTAAGAAGTGTTAGGCTCAAATTGGGTCTTTGACTTCAACTCAAGGTTTAACTCTAGTGTGTAACTAATTTCACATTAGAGTTAAGCTCCCCTGATACATAGTTAGCGTTCTTTACAGTGTATAGTGTACACGTGACTATTGCATACAGATGAGTCAAACACTTGAATAGGTAGAGCTGAGACTAGAACACACTATTGAATTAGGGTTTGTAGTCTCTTTTAAAGAAACCATAAATTAGAACAGTTGCCCATGCTGTAAGTTTGGTTTTACTGAAAAGTTCTAAATATTGATATATTATTTGTCTTTATGGGAAATATTAGCTTGAAAGACATCATATGACACACCTGCATTTCCCTGAAAATTTGTAGCTTGATAAATTGATAAGATAACTGGGTCATATGTTAAGATTTTGAAAAACCAACTCAAACATAGATCCTTATAAAAGAATGCTATACATTTTTGCATTGCAAAGGAAATGATCAGCCACAATTTCCAGTTCCAGTTTCCTTAAAGTGGATTCTTAGAAAGAATTCTGAATGCAGACAATATTTTGATTCTTACCATTTACCAAGTTACTTAATTTGGGAAATTTGTCTCGTTGGCAGCCCATTCCTTTCAGCACTGTGAATACGTTATCTCTCTGCCTTTGGTATCCAATACTGCTGATGAGAAATCACTTGTTTATCTTATTGAGCATCCCTTATGTACAATGAGTCGGTTCTCTCTAGTTTCAGTCAAGACTCTTTCTTGACTCATTCCTGCAGAAATCTGAGTTTTGCCTATGTGGAGTTCACTGAACTTCTTGGATGTGTAGATTAATATTTTTTAGTAAATTTGAGAAGTGTTCAGCCATTAGTTTTTCAAAAAATTCTTCTTTCTTTAAAGACCTGGAATCAGTAAGCTCCCACAGTCTTTGCTGAGGGGCTCTATGTGGCCGTTGAGGCATACCCTCATCTCTGCCTTAGCCTTCCTCTCCTACCTGTGCAGAGTCTTAAGGTCAGCCAGTGGTGAGAGCATAAGCCCTTCTTACATCATTCTTAGCACACGCAGAGCCGGGGGTGAATGCGCAGACCTATGCATTTGCATATCCCAGTAGCACCCAAGGAATCTGCTGGAGTTTTTCACACTGTCTGTGGACATCTCAATACCCTGCTATTATTTTGAAGCTTGTTTCTTTGCTTAAAGGTTTCTTTGTTATCCAAAGCTTCAAGCAACATTTAAAGAAAACTATTTCTGACATACACAAGTGGATAGGTAAAGGGCTTTCCACACTGGAACATTCTTAGTTGATAACTTTTGAAAGAGTAATTGTTATGAAACTTTCATTTTGTTAATAGAAAGTTATTTTACCTCATTAACCAAGTAAAAATGTATACTACATTTATCACAATATCAAGGTGATGAGAAGGTCAAATATATTCCCCATTCTGGAATCCAATGGAAAAGCAAGTGATAGGTAAAAACTTTTTAATTGATGACTGGAAGAGAGTAGGTATGCAGATAGTTAGAACACAGAATGTGAGGATTGAGCATACAATAGTTGATTGATGCATGACTGAATGATGCAATATATATATATATATACTTTATATCATTACATATATTATGGTAATTTATTACATATTATTAACAAAATTAAGATATATGTGTATCTATATCTTATTATACACATTAAGATAATATTACAGCAATAGAAATATTAAAACCTAACAAGGTAAAACACCAGCTTTGCCTTTATAAATAAAGTAGACAGTATTCTACTTATGAGTTTGACTGGACTTAACTGTCCATTTAAGTATGAAGAACATTTATTACAATCAGTCATTTATCATTAAAACAGGAAAAAACACATTCATGCTACGTAACAAACAGGACAACTGATTTTCAATGGTCAATTAAAAGTAAAATATATTCTAATAATGGTGTATGTCAGTTTTTTGTGTCTACTTCAAGGTAAAAATCGGTCATTTAGTAATAACTTGACATAAAGTTATGTATGCAATTTCAACTGTTTTAACTTGTAATAGTATTTTTATAGGTGTTTGCTTTTTAGTTGATTTTGAAGAAGGAAAATAAATGCTTTTATACATCATAAACTAATAGAAATCATACAAAAAATAAAACCTTAAAATATTGGAACCAGTTGAGAAACTATAAATATTCAAATACATGAAATCACGATTTTATAACATCTAAATGTGATGTACTCTTGGGAAACATAGTTAACCCAAACTTGTTTGTGTACAGGAAATATTCCAGCATTCAGTTGTAATACATTGTGGTGAAGGCTTACAGCTGCAGATTTTTCACCTGCAATGCCCCACTGTTACTGTGGCTTACTGCATTACATCATGACAGCCTTCCTGTTTGGAAGACACTCTAAGTACAAACAAGACTCTATGTTCAGATTTTATTTTCCCTTGGTAACAGAATATGGTAATTTAAGACTCCTGAGAAATACTATTTTAGCCTTTAAAAGAAATGTATAACATTCTTTTAATAGGATATTTGTTTGAGTTGGTATTTCAAAATCTTCACATATGACCCAGTTATCTTATCAATTTATCAAGCTACCAATTTTCAGGCAAATGCAGGTGTGTAATATAATGTCTTTCAAGATAATATTTCCCATTAAGACAAATAATATATCAATATTAAAACATCTGAGTCAATACATACTTACAGCAGGGGCAAATGTTCTAATTTATGATTTCTTTTAAAGAGACTACAAACCCTAATTCAATAGTGTGCTCTAGTCTCAGCTCTACCTTTTCAAGTATTTTACTCATCTGTATGGAATAGTCAGATGAATACTGTACACTGTAAAGAACGCTAACTGGGTATCAGGGGAGCTTAAGTCAAATGTCAAATTAGTTGCACACTAGATTTTAACCTTAAGTTAAAGTCACAGACCCAATTTGAGCCTCACTCTTCTTACCAATAAAAAAAAAATCAGATGTTGGAATAAGACAAATCCAGATCTTTAAAATTTTAAAGTGAGAAAGATATATATATATATATATTATATATATAATATGTATACACACATACATATATATATTACATAAATACACACACACACACACACACACACACACACACACACATCAACTATGGAAGACACAGATAGTGTCTCTCTACAAACATAGTGGCAGGCATGTTTACCTCCTTTTCAAAAGATTCATGTTCCCCAAGTTTGGGGTTCCTTTCTTAGAATGTATCTCACTGTGTGTTTTGGTGTCACCGGGCTCTCTTCCTTTTACTCAAAGGGAAATTAGGCTGGGGGAACTGGCACATGTGCAGACACTGTGTTATCGTTAATACTCTGTCCATCATCTCTGATTCAGCATGCCCCTATTTTCTACCAGCGTCCATGAGACTGTGGCAGGCTGAGTTGTTAACTTGTAAATGGGGTAAACACTTCACAATTTTTGACACCTACACTTTATTTAGCATATATTTTACTATGTATCACATATATACAACATATACATCAATGTATATGTAAAAGTGAGATTAATTAGCCCAGCAATTATACTTTATTTGTTCACCAAATATTTATTGTTTCTAGGATCAGGGCAAGTTCAGGATACAGCAGTCAGCAAGGGAGACACACGTGGTTTGTGACTTCATGGAACTGACAAATAACGTACACAGAGATAAGTACCTGACGTTGCCAGACATGATTTAAATTGTGTTAAAACAATTTTTTTAACACAATTACTCCGCACATTTCTGGTAAATTTATATCTATCTTTAGAGTCCAAATGAATGTGGTGTAACTATTTATAAGTGGGAGGATTTATTTTCTCAAAGCTTAATAAATGTAAATAAGGAGGTGAAAGACCATTTCTTTGGAAAACAGTAAATTACTGATGAAAGAAACTGAAGATGATGGAAACAGATGAAAAGATATACCATATTAATGGACTAGAAGATTTAATATTTTTAAATGACCATAATACGCAAGACAACCTACATATTTAAAGTAATTTCTATCAAATTACCATGGGCATTATTCAGAATACATAATTCTAAAATTTATATGGAAACAAAAGACCCTCAACAGCCAAAATAATCTTGAGAAAAAAGAAGAAAGTTGAGGGTATCATGCACCCTGATTTCAAACTAAATCACAAAGCTATAGTTCCAAACAGTATGGCACTGGCACAAAAACATTTGCAGAGATCAATGGAACAGAACTCAGAGCCCAGAAATTAGTTCACACTTACATGGGCAATAAATCTGTAACAAAGGAGGCAAGAATATACAATGTGGAAAGGATAAACTGTTCAATAAGTGGTGCTGGGAACTTTGAGAAAACTGGACAGCTACATGCAAAGAACCAAATTGGATTTTCTCACTCCATTAAGAGAAATAAATTAAAAATGTATCAAAAAACATTATGAAAGACCTGAAACCATACATCTTCTACAAGGAAACGTAGGCGGTGTGCTCTTTTACATTGATCTTAATAATATTTTTGAGATATGTTTATTTAGGCAAAGGAAATAAAAGTAAAAATTAAAAAAATGGGACAGCATCAATGTTTCTGCACTGCAAAGAAACCATTGGCCACAAATTCCAGGTCCAGTTTTTTTAAATTGGATTCTTAGAAAGAATTCTGAATGCAGACAATATTTTGATTCTTACCATTTACCAAGTTATTTAATTTGGCAAATTTTTTCTCATTGGCAGCCCATTCCTTTCAGCACTTTGAATATGTTATCTCTCTGCCTTTGGCCTCCACCACTGCTGATGAGAAACCACATGTTCATCTTATTGAGCATCCCTTATGTATGATGAGTTGCTTCTCTCTAGTTTCAGTCAAGACTGTTTCTTGACTATTTCATGCAGAAATCTGAGTTTTGCCTATGTGGAGTTCACTGAACTTCTTGCATATGTAGACTAATGTATTTTAGTATATTTGTGAAGTGTTCAGCCATTAGTTTTTCAAATAATTCTTCTTTCCTTAAAGGCCTGGAATCAGTAAGCAACCACAGTCTTTGCTGAGGGGCTCTATGTGGCCGTTGAGGCATACCCTCATCTCTGCCTTAGAATTCCTCTCCTACTTGTGCAGATTCTTCAGGGTAGCCAGTGGTGAGAGCATAAGCCCTTCTTACATCATTTTTAGCACACGCAGTGCCAGGCGTGAATGCACAGACCTATGCATTTGCATATCCCACTACCTCCCCAGGAATCTGCTGGAGCTTTTCACAATATCTCTGGATATTTCATTACCCTGTTTTCCTTTGAAGCTTGTTGCTTTGCTTAAGAGTTTATTTGTTATCCAATGCTTCAGGCACCATTTAAGGAAAACAATTTCTGACATGCACCCGTGGATAGGTAAAGGGCTTTTTACACTGGAACATTCCTAGTTGATAACTTTTGAAAGAGTAATTGTTATTAAACCTTCATTTTGATAATAGAAAGTTATTTTACCTCATTAACCAAGTAAAAATTTATACTACATTTATCACAATGCCAAGGTGATGAGAAGATCAAATATATTACCCCTTGGGGAATCCAATGGAAAAGCAAGGGATAGGTAAAATGTTTTCAATTGATGACTGGAAGCGAGTAGGTATGCGGAAAGTTGGAACATAGAATGTGAGGATTGAGCATGAAATAGTGGATTGATACATGGCAGAAGGATGCAATGTATATATACATTATATCACTACATAAATTAGGATAATTTATTACATATTATCGAAATTAGGATAAATGTGTATCTATATATTAATACACACATTAAGATAAAATTACAGCAATATAAACATTAAAACCTCACATGCAAAGACACCAGTTTTGCCTTAATAAATAAAGAAGACTGTATTCTACTTATGATTGTGACTGGACTTAACTGTCCTTTTAAGCATGAAGAAAATTTATTACAATCTGTTGTTTACCATTATAACAGGAAAAAGCAAATTGGTCATACAGAACTTACAGAACAACTGATTTTCAATAGTCAATTTAAAGTAAAATATATTCTGATAATGGCATTTGACAGTTTTTTTTTGTCTACTTCATAGTAAAAATCAAACTTTTAGTAATAAAATGAAATACAGATATGTATGTAATTTTAAATATTTTAGCTTGTATTACTATTTTTATAGGTATTTCCCTTTTAGTTGATTTTGAAGAAGGAAAAGAGAAGCTTCTATATAACTTCAACTAATAGAAATTATACCAAAAAAAAAAAAAAAAAAACCAACCTTAAAATATTGGAATCAGTTGAGAAACTACAAATTTTTAAATAAAGGAAATTGTGATTTTATAACATTTTAATGTGATCTAACTTGGGAAACATAGTTATCAAAACCTTATTTCTGTACAGGAATTATTCCACCATGCAGTTGTAACACATTTTGTTGAAGGCTTACATCTACAGATTTTTCACCTGCAATGCCCCACTGTTAATGTGGCATACTGCCTTGCATAAAGACTGCCTTTCTGTTCAGAAGTACCTCTAAGTACAAACAAGACTCTAAGTTCAGATTTTACTTTCCCTTGGTATTAGAATATAATAATTTAAGAGTCCTGAGAAATAATTTTTTAGCCTTTAAAAGGAAATGTATAAGATTCTTTTATTAGGATCTATGTTTGAGTTGGTTTTTCAAAATCTTAACATATGACCCAGTTATCTTATCAATTTATCAAGCTACAAATTTTCAGGGAAATGCAGGTGTGTCATATGATGTCTTTCAAGCTAATATTTCCCATAAAGACAAATAATATATCAATATTTAGAACTTTTCAGTAAAACCAAACTTACAGCATGGGCAACTGTTCTAATTTATGGTTTCTTTAAAAGAGACTACAAACCCTAATTCAATAGTGTGTTCTAGTCTCAGCTCTACCTATTCAAGTGTTTGACTCATCTGTATGCAATAGTCACGTGTACACTATACACTGTAAAGAACGCTAACTATGTATCAGGGGAGCTTAACTCTAATGTGAAATTAGTTACACACTAGAGTTAAACCTTGAGTTGAAGTCAAAGACCCAATTTGAGCCTAACACTTCTTAACTATAAAAAAAATCAGATGATGGAATAAGAAAAATCCAGCTCTTTAACAATTTAAAGTGATAAAGATAGATATATATGTTATATATATAATATATATACACACACACTTATATAAATTATATATATATATACACACACACAAAGATATATCAGCTATGGAATACACACATAGTTTCTATCTACAAACAAAGTGGCAGGCATGTTTACCTCCTTTTCAAAAGATTCAGGTTCCCCAAGTTTGGGGTTCCTTTCTTAGAATGTATCTCACTGTGTGTTTAAGTGTCCTGGCTCTCTTCCTGTTACTCGAAGGGAACTGAGGCTTGGGGAACTGGCACATATGCAGACACTCTGATGTCGGTAATACTCTGTCCTTCATCTCTGATCCAGCATTCCCTATTTTCTACCAGCGTCCACGAGACTCTAGCAGGCAAAGTTGTTAAGTTGCAAATGGGGTAAACGCTTCACAATTTTTGACCCCTACACTTTATTTAGCATATATTTTACTATGTATCACATTTACGTAACACATACATAAATGTATATGTAAAAGTGAGATTAATTAGCACAGCAATTATACTTTATTTATTCAACAATATTTTTTATTTCTAGGATAAGTGCAAGCTCAGGATACAGCGGTCAGAGAGGGAGACACACGTGGTTCGTGACTTCATGGAAATGACAAATAACGAACACAAATGTAAGTACCTGACGTTGCGAGACTCGATTTAAATTGTGTTAAGACAATTTTTTTAAACACAATTACTCTGCACATTTCTAGTAAATTTGACTCCATCTTTAGAGTCCAAATTAATTTGATTTAACTATTTATAAGTGGGAAGATTTATTTTCACAAAGCCTAATAAATGTAAATAAGGAGGTGAAAGATCTCTACATGGAAAATGGTAACTTACTGATGAAAGAAACTGAAGATGATGGAAACAGATGAAAAGATATAGCATATTCATGGACTTGAAGAATTAATATTTTTAAATGACCATAATATGCAAGACAACCTACAGATTTAAAGTAACATCTATCAAATTACCAACAGCAATATTCAGAACAAATAATTCTAAAATTTATATGGAAACAAAAGAACCTCAATAGCAAAAATAATCTTGAGAAAGGAGAAGAAAGCTGAGGGTATCATGCACCCTGATTTCAAACTAAATCACAAAGGTATAGTTATCAAAACAGTATGGCACTTGCACAAAAGCAGATGCAGTGATCAATGGAACAGAACACAGAGCCCAGAAATAAGTTCACACTTACATGAGCAATAAATCTATAACAAAGGAGGCAAGAATATACAATGGGGAAAGGATAGCCTCTTGAATAAATGGTGCTGGGAACTTTGAGAAAACTGGACAGCTACATGCAAAAGAACCAAATTGGATTTTCTCACTCCACTAGGAAAATTAAATTAAAAATGCATCAAAAACTTAAATGTAAGACCTGAAACCATACAACTTCTGGAAGTAAATATAGGCGGTGTGCTCTTTGACATTGATCTTAATAATATTTTTGAGATATGTTTACTTAGGCAAGGGAAACAAAACTAAAAATTAAAAAATGAGACTGCAACAATGTTTCTGCACTGAAAAGAAAATGATCAGCCACAATTTCCAGTTCCAGTTTCCTTAAAGTGGATTCTTAGAAAGAATTCTGAATGCAGACAATATTTTGATTCTTACCATTTACCAAGTTACTTAATTTGGGAAATTTGTCTCGTTGGCAGCCCATTCCTTTCAGCACTTTGAATATGTTATCTCCCTGCCTTTGGTCTCCACCACGGCTGATGAGAAACCACCTGTTCATCTTATTGAGCATCCCTTATATATGATGAGTCGCTTCTCTCTAGTTTCAGTCAAGACTGTTTCTTGACTATTTCATGCAGAAATCTGAGTTTTGCCTATGTGGAGTTCACTGAACTTCTTGGATGTGTAGACTAATATGTTTTAGAAAGTTTGAGAAGTGTCCAGTCATTAGATTTTCAAATAATTCTCCTTTCCTTAAAGGTCTGGAATCAGTAAGAACCCACAGTCTTGCTGAGGGGCTCTATGTGGCCGTTGAGGCATACCCTCATCTCTGCCTTAGCCTTCCTCTCCTACCTGTGCAGAGTCTTAAGGTCAACCAGTGGTGAGAGCATAAGCCCTTCTTACATCATTCTAAGCACACGCAGAGCCTGGAGTGAATGCTCAGACCTAAGAATTTGCATATCCCACAAGCACCCCAGGAAGCTGCTGGAGCTTTTCACACTGTCTGTGGAAATCTCACTACCCTGCTTTTCTTTGAAGCTTGTTGCTTTGCTTGAGTTTATTTGTTATCCAATGCTTCAGGCACCATTTAAAGGAAACAATTTCTGACTTACCCCGTGGATAACTAAAGGGCTTTTCACACTGGAACATTCCTAGTTGATAACTTTTGAAAGAGTATTGTTATGAAACCTTCATTTTGTTAGTAGAAAGTTATTTAACCTCATTAACCAAGTAAAAATATATACTACATTTATCAAAATGTCAAGGTGATGATAAGGTCAGATATATTCCCCCTTGGGGAATCCAATGGAAAAGCAAGTGATAGGTTAAAAGTTTTTAATTGTTGACTGGAAGAGACTAGGTATGCGGATTGTTAAACTTTGAATGTGAGGATTGAGCATAAAATAGTGGATTGATACATGACAGAAAGATGCAATGTATATATACATTATATCATTATGTAAATTACGATAATTTATTACATATTATTAGGTTTAGGGTTAGGGTTAGTGTTAGGGGTTAAGTTTAGTGTTAGGGTTAGAATTAGGGTTAGGGTTAGATTTAGACTCAGGTTTAGGGTTAGGGTTAGGGTTAGGGTTAGGTTTAGGGTTAGGGTTAGTGTCTAACCCTGAGTCTAACCGTAATCCTAAACCTAACCCTGAGTCTAACACTAACCCTAACCCTGAGTCTAACCCTAACCCTAACCCTGATTCTAACCTTGAGTCTAACTCTAACCCTAATACTAACCCTGAGTCTAACCCTGACTCTAACCCTAACCCTGAGTCTAACCCTGAGTCTAACCCTGAGTCTAACCCTAACCTTGAGTCTAACCCTAACCCTGAGTCTAACCCTAACCCTAACCCTAACCCTAACCCTCTCCACATGCTCATATCTCAGACCTAAATGCGTTTCAAATCGTTCGTGCATGTAGCTTTTTGGGAACACAGAATGTCATGGTGAGGGGAACTATGTAACTTACATTTCTATTTGGAAGCACTCTCTCTAACAGGTTTTTCTGCGTATGCTGCCTTGTTACGAGACTGTGTCAAAAAACAATGCTGTGAAATGAGACTAAATGGTCCTAGGTTTAAGTATGCCCTTTATGCAGGATGAAAGAATGGCTCTCCACATGCTCACATCTCAGAACTGAATGTGTGTCGAATCCGTCATGCATGTAGTGTGTGGGAACACATAATTTCACGGTGAGAGGAACTATGTAACTAACATGTCTATGCGGAAGCACTCACTATAAGAGGCTTTTCCTGTGCAATCTGCCTTTATTTCGAAACTGGCTCTAGGAACCATGCTGAGAAATCAAAGTGTTGCTAGATGTAAATATGCCCTTTCGGGTAGATGAAAGTACGGCTCTCCAGATGCTTACATCTCAGAACAGAAAGTGTGTTGAATCCGTCATGCATGTAGCGTGTTGGGAACATAGAATGTCATGGTGATGGGAACTATGTAACTTACATGTCTATTGGGAAGGACTCACTCCACCAGGCTTTTCCTGTGCAAACTGCCTTTATTTTGAAACTTGCTCTAGGAACCATGCTGATAAATCAGAGTAAGTGTTCCTAGGTTTCAATATACCCTTTCGGGCAGATGAAACAACGGTGCTCAACATGCTTATCTCAGGAATTAACGATTGTCCAATGTGACATGCATGTAGCATGTTGGGAACACAGAGTGCCATTCTGAGGGGAAGTATGTAACTTAAATGTCTATGGGGAAGCATTCACTCCAACAGGCTTTTCCTGCGCAAACTGCCTTTATTTCGTAACTGGCTCTAGGAACCATGCTTAGAAATCACAAGTATGTGTTCCTAGGTATCACTGTGCCCTTTCGGGTAGATGAAAGAATGGTTCTCCAAGTGCTCACATCTCATACCTGAATGTGTGTCAAAACAGTCATGCATGTAGCGTTTTGGAGACACAGAATGTCATGGTGCGGGGAACTATGTAACTTACATGTCTATGGGGAAGCACTCGTTCCAACTGGCTTTTCCTTCACAATTGGCCCTTATTTTGTAACTGGCTATAGGAACCTTGCTGAGAAATCTGAATATGTGTTCCTAGGAGTAAATATGCCTTCTAGGGTAGATGAAAGAATGGTTCTCCACATGCCCCCATTTCAGAATTGATTGAGTGTCAAATCCGTCATGCACATAGCATGTTGGGAACACAGAATTTTATGGCGATAGGAACTATTTAACTTACAAGTTTCTGGGGAAGGACTCGCTGCAACAGGCTTTTGCTGTGCAAACTGCCCTTATTCCCAAACTGGCTCTAGGAACCATGCTGAAAAATCAGAGTAAGTTTTCCTAGGTGTAAATATGCCCTATCTGGTATATGAAAGAACGGCTCTCCACATGCTGACATCTCAGACTTGAATGTGTGTCGAATCTGTCATCCATGTAGCGTGTTGGGAACACAGAATGTCATGGTGAGGGAAACTATGTAACTTACATGTCTACAGGGAAGCACTCTCTCCAATGGGTTTTTCTGTGCAAACTGCCTTGATTATGAAACTGGGTCAAGGAAAAATGCTGAGAAATGAGAGTAAATGTTCCTAGGTTTAAGTATGCCCTTTATGCAGGATGAAAGAATGGCTCTCCATATGCTCACATCTCCGACCTGAATGTGTGTCGAATCTGTCATGCATGTAGTGTGTGGGAACACATAATTTCACGGTGAGAGGAACTATGTAACTAACATGTCTATGTGGAAGCACTCACTATAAGAGGCTTTTCCTGTGCAATCTGCCTTTATTTCGAAACTGGCTCTAGGAACCATGCTGAGAAATCAAAGTGTTGCTAGATGTAAATATGCCCTTTTGGGTAGATGAAAGTACGGCTCTCCAGATGCTTACATCTCAGAACAGAAAGTGTGTTGAATCCGTCATGCATGTAGCGTGTTGGGAACACAAAATTTTATGATGAGGGAAACTATTTTACTTACATGTCTATTGGGTAGCAATCGCTCCAACACACTGTTCCTGATGAAACAGTCTTTATTTTGAAACTGGCTCTAGGAAACATGCTGGGAAATCAGAATAAGTGTTCCTAGGTGTAAATTTGCCCTATATGCTGCCTGAAAGAACGTCTCTCCTCATGTCACATCTCAGATCTGAATGTGTGTCTAATCCATCATGCATGTAGCATTTTAGAAACACAGACTTTCATGGTGAGGTGAAGTATGTTAATTAAATGTCTATTGGGAAGCACTCACTCCAACAGGCTTTTCCTGCAAAAAATGCCTTTATTGCAAAAGTGGCTATAGGAACCGTGCTGAGAACTCAGGGTAAGTGTTCTTAGGTGTAAATATGCCCTCTATGCTGGATGAAAGAATGGCTGTCCTCATGCTCATATCTCAGATCTGAATGTGTGTCAAATTAGTCTTGCATGTAGCGTGTTTGGAACACAGAATATCATACTGAGGGGAACTATATAACTTTCATGTCTATGGGGATGCACTCGCTCCAAAATGTTTTTCCTGTGCAAGCTGCCTTTATTTCAAAACTGCCTCTAGGAAACATGCTGAGAAATCTGAGTAAGTTTTCCTAGGTGTAAATATGCCCTTTATGCTGGATGAAAGAACAGCTCCCCACATGCTCACATCTCAGATCTGTATGTGAGTCAAATCTGTCATGCATGTAACATGTTTGGATCACAGAATTTCATGGTGAGGGGAACTATGTAACTTGCATGTCTATGGGGAAGCAATCGCTCCAACACTCTTTTCCTGACCAAACTGCCTTTATTTTGAAACTTTCTCTAGGAAACATGCTGATAAATCAGAGTAAGTGTTCCTTGGTGTAAATATGCCCTTTATGCAGGATGAAAGAATGGCTCTCCACATGCTCACACCTCAGATCATAATGTGTGTCGAATCCGTCTTGCATGTAGCCTGTTGTGAACACACAATTTCATGTCGAGGGGAACTATATAACTTACAATCTATGGTGATTCATTCGCTCAAACATGCTTTTCCTGAGCAAACTGCCTTTAGTTCGAAACTGGTTCTAGTAACCGTGCTGAGAAATCAGAGTAAGTGTTCCTAGTCGTGAATATGCCCTTTATGCTGTTTGTAAGAACTGCTCTCCACATGCACACATCTCAGATATGAATGTGTGTTGAATCCGTCATGCACGTATCTTGTTGGGAACACTGAATTTCATGGTGAGGGGAACTGTGTAACTTACATGTCTATGGGGAAGCACTCACTCCTTCAGTCTTTTCCTGCACAACCTATCTTAATTTCAAAACTGACTCTAGGAACCATGCTAGGAAATCAGGGTAGTGTTCTTAGGTGTAAATATACCCTTTATGCTATATGAAAGAACGGCTCTCCACATGCTAACATCTCATATCTGAATGTGTGTCGACCGTCATGCATGTAGCATGTTGGGAACACAGAATTTCATGATGAGGGGTAGTATGTAGATTCCAGGTCTATTGGGAAGCACACGCTCCAACATGGCTTTCCAGTGTAAACTGCCTTTATTTCAAAACTGGCTCTAGGAACCACACTGAGAAATCAGAGTAAGTGTTCCTAGCAGTAATATGCCCTTTATGCTGGATGAAAGAACCACTCTCCACATGCTCACAACTCAGATATGAATTGAGTCAAATCCGTCATGCGTGTAGCATGTTGGGAATGCAGAATTTCATAGTGAGTGGAAGTATGTAACTTACATATCTATAGGGAAGCACTCTCTCCAAGAGGCTTTTCCTTTGCAAGCTGCCTTTATTTCAAAACTGGCACTTTGACTTATGCTGAGATATCAGTGTACATATTCCTAGGTTTAAATATGCCCCTTATGCTGGATGAAAGTATGGCTCTCCACATGCTCACATCTGAGATCTGAATGTTGGGGAAGCTGACCTTCAGCTAGCTTGCTGGGTACACAGAGTTTTAGTTTAGGGGAAATATGCTGCTTTAATATCTAGGGAAGCCCTTGATCAACACTTTTTTCCTGCACAATCTGAATTTATTTGAAACCCTCCTCTAGGAAACATGCTGAGAAACCAGAGTTAGTGTTTCTAGATGTACCTAGACCCTTTATGCTGGTTGAATGAACAGATCTCCACATGCTCGCTTTATGGTCTGAACGTGTGTGGAAGCCATCCTTCAGCTAGCTTGTTGGGAACATTAGTTTCTGGCTTAGGAGAACTATGCTACTTTCATACCTATGGAGAGGCACTCACTCAAACTGGGTTTTTAAGCACAAACTGCCTTTTCTTGGAAACTGGCTCTAGGAAACATGCTGAGAAATCAGAGAATGTGTTTCTAGCTGTACCCAGGCCCTTTACGCTGGATGAATGAACTACTCTCCACATGCTCACTTCTGAGATCTGAGTGTGTGTGGAAGCCGTCCTTCAGCTTGCTTGCTGGGAACACCGTTTCTTACTTAGGGGAAATACGCTTCTTACATATCGATGGGTAGGCATTCACTCCAACTCAGTTTTCTGGTATAAACTGCCTTCACTTTAAAACCAGCTCTAGGAAACTTGCTTACAAGTCAGAGTAGTGTTTCTAGATGTACCGAGGCCCTTTATGCTGGATGAAAGAATGCCTCGCCACATGCTCACTTCTGAGATCTGAATATGTGTCGAAGCCATCCTTCAGCTAGCTTGTTGGAATCACAGAGTTTCTGGCTTAGGAGTACTATGCTACTTAAATATCTATGTGGAGGCACTTGCTCTAACTCGGTTTTCCAGAGCAAACTGCGTTTACTTGAAAACCGGCTCTAGGAAATATGCTGAGAAATTAGGGTAAGTGTTGATAGATGTTCATTGCCCTTTGTGCTAGGTGAATGAAAGCTTCTCCATATTTTCCATTCTGGGATCCAAATGCGTGTGGAAGCCCTCTTTCACCTACCTTGCTGGGAACAGAGTTTGTGTGTTAGGGGCACTGGCCTACCTATATATATTAGGGGACCCACTTTCTCCAACTCAGTTTTTCAGTGCAAATTGCCTTTACCTTTAAACCGGCTCTAGGAAGCCTGCTGAGAAATCAGGGTATATCTTTCTAGATGTACCCTTGCCCTTCAAGCTAGCTGAATGAACTCTTCTCCACATGTTCCATTCTGGGGATCCAAATGTGTATGGAAGCCTCCCTTCACATAACTTGTTGGGAACACAGTTTCCAGGTTAGGGTGAGCGGCATACCTATATACATAAGGGAAGGCACTCAGTCGAACTCAGTTTTCCAGCACAAACTTTCTTTACCTTGAAACCTTCTCTAGGAAACATGCTAGGATATCAGGGTAAGTGTTTCTAGATGTACCCTTACCTTTCAGGCTAACTGAAAGCTTCTCCACATGTTCCATTCTGGGATCGGAATGTGTGTGGAAGCCATCCTTCACCTAGCTTATTGGGAACCCATAGTTTCTGTGTTAGGTTGACTGGCCTACCCATATACATAAAGGGAGGCACTTGCTCCTACTAGGTTTTCCAGTGCAAACTGCCTTTAACTTGAAACTGGCTGTAGGAAAATTGCTGAGAAACCATGGTAAGTGTTTCTAGGGAGTATCTTTATCTAGCCTAATTCACATAAATATTTCCTTTCTGAAATCCGTAAGACCAGCACTATTTACTGTAGAGGAATTCAGTAACATTATCTCATGTATCATCTTTCTGTGAAACTTTAAATACATAATTCCTTGATATACCTCCCATTAATACCTTATTCTCTTAAAGATTTAAAAAACTTACTTCTTATAAACTTGTCAAGTTTTCTCTTGATATTTATGGCAAAAGAAGAAGAGTGACTGTGTTACTTAATTCCTAAGGCCTAACAGATTGCATGCAATGGCTATTTATAAATGTCACTGGACTGTCACCTTATTCTTTGAATACCCTAGGTAACTTAGCTTTTGAATACCCTAAGGTTCTTACAAGAAAAATCACCAGTGGGCAATATGTTTACCTAGAAGCTAATTTGTGACTGTCTGCTTTACCTTCCACTTCTAGATTCACTCTCAAGTAGCTGGCATAAAATTAGAGTAATTAGGCAACTTAGGACCATAAAGAAGTGGAATAAAAATAGTGGTCAGGAAAAACAGTGTATAAATAAATCAAGCACCACTCTGTATCTGCAACTAGTATTCCACGAGACAAAATCTTTCCAGTGTTAGTATGTCCCTACTCTTCTTACTTACTTACAGAGTGATGAGAATTCAAATTCTGGAAATTGGAAATTGGATTATTTTCCATCGTATCTTTGGCACAGAGAATCCAGCACATACAGGCACTCAGTGAAGTAGAAAAATAAATTCAAAGTGATTTTCTAGCCACACAAACATATACCACACAAGTGAGCTAAAGTCACTTTTGTGAAGGACACATCAAGTTTATTGAAGTAAACTTGGAGGTAAACTTAGAGGTAACTTAGACTACTTAAAAGAAAAGAAAAGAAAAAAAAAAAAAAAAGAAAAGAAAAGAAACCTTTGAATTTAACGATTGGGTAAAGTGGCTTGATTTATGTCCAAAACTCTAAGGATCCCAAAATACATATTTCTCAACTCTCATCTGTGGACCTATGATTTTATGGAAAACCATAGGTTCTCTCCTTCTTGTGCCACTCTTTACTTCCAACCTTAGAACTTTGCTTTGCATTCAGTAGTATCTTTTATCTCAATATTTATTGACAGGCAAACTATTCTCAGCCAATTCGAATAGTTCTGTAAACAAAATATTTTTGTGCAGGGCTGCTGATCCGGTTGGCTCCTGCATAAAACTGCCCGGCCAAAAGAACTGGAAATGTAGTGTCTTGGTGGTTGCAGGGAGCCTCACCTTCCCTCTAACCGATCACCCTCCTCTCCTTCTGTTGTGAATTCTCTCCCACACTGACCAGCACAGCCACCTCAGCTGAATTCTGTAACTTATTTGCTCCCACAGTTGCCTCCCACAGACTTGGACTTTTTTCCATATTTCTTTGTTCAAAATCTTAAGAAAGATGTCCAGTTTCTAGTTCCACATGCAAAGAGACTGGAAGTCACTACTTCATTCTAACAATAAGTAAAAATTTAATGGATTGAGAAATCAGCAACTCTCCTAGGATCCATAAGAAAAGAGAGGACACATGACAAGCTGCTACTTCCAAGTTTGGAGAGACATACAGGTAAATATAGGGAGACATGGGTCACTAGAGCAGAGACTCACCAGCAGAAACTGCCACAGGAATCAGTGCTGGAGCAAGAAAACCAGGGCTGTAATGGATAGATATTAACCCAGCTATATCAGTGATCACTTTGAACATCAATATTCTAAGTGCATCAGTTCAGGGTGGGGGACATAGCTCAGTGATTCAGCACATGTTAACATGCATGATGTCCTGGGTTCAATTCCCAGTCCCTCCATTTGAAAAAAAAAAATTCAAATAATGACTGAAAATATAAATCCATCACTAGGGGCAGTATTGTTTTGTTTTTTAATTTACAAACAACATTCTTCTCAGTCATCTCAGGAGTAAATAAAAGAAGTGTCTTAATGGGGACCCATCCGTATCTTTCACAAATTTCCCCGGCATTTTGTTTTAGATAAGACCAGAGACTGTCCCAAAGACAGTCTTTCTTATCTACTTAGCACCAAGTTAGAATAAGTTTTGTGATCTCTTTTGATTTCTAAAAATGCATCATTAATTTCACATTTTAAAGAAGACACAGAGCCCTAGTGGTTATGAATATAATTAAGTATATTTTCAAAGACTCAAATTTCAAGAACTGAGTCCAAGGTAAATTCATTCTTCTGGATCATTGTTGAATATTTCCACTATGTAATTTTCCCAACTCTGTTGTTATGCCTTAAAGAAATAAACGTATATCTGGTGGATTAGCCAGTGCATTTGGATTATTTTATTTTCTTTTTAAAAAGAATCATAATATCTGGATCACATTGTGGACAAGAGGTTCGAGTTTAGCTTCATCAATATGTTTTATGTGCATTTCTTTCTTTACACTTCTAGCAATACTTGAGTCTTCTTAAAGTTTTACAAACTTGAAAACTTTCTATAATGTATAATCCACTGATTAAAGGGATTAATTATAAAAAGCAATCATGAATTTCACAGTCATTGTTTCTAATTTAAAAATACGTTCATTGTGCAATTCTCAACATCTGTAAAGTTAAAATAGAAATTTCTCTTTCCTTCTCTCCAATTTTACATGCCAGAGATAACCATGGTTAACATTTTGACATGTATCTTTTCAGATTTTATTTTCCTATTCACATAGAAACATGCGTGTACATATATTTTAATTTAGTTTAATCTTTACTGTGAAAAATTTCAAAGTTGTGGAAATTAGAATATTATAATGAGCCAATATATACCTTTCACCCAAATTGAACTCTTTCAATTTTTCCTCAGTCTTGCTTCATCCACACTCCCACCCAATGTCTTCCATCCCTCACTGGGTTATTTGTTAAAAAAAAAAAAAAAAAAAAAAAAAAAGGCATAATATTTTATTAGTCAATACTTTAGTATTTATTTATCTCTAAAACATGACATTTAAACACCATTACCATACCTAACATTTTCTAAATAAATAACTTCAATAAAATGAAGTAGTGTTCAAGTATTCCTAAATATCTGAAAAAAATATATAAACTATATACATATATATAACAGAACTATACTAGACAAAATGCTAGTTTATTGCAGAAAAATTTAAACTAACAAAACAGGTAGCCCCTTTGTATATGTAACACTTATGAAAATAAGTTGGCTTTATATAACTCCTTTGTAGATAAATGATTAAAAAATTGTTTTATCATTTGCTTCTTAAAAATAGAATATTAATTGCATAAAATATTTCTTTCAAATTCATACTTTTTTCCCAATACTATCTTGACTTGTTTACATAAGTCAACCCATAGTCTGATTTATTTTAAACACTCAGTATGTGCTTCTGTCTGTTACTTTATTAGAGAGCAAGAATTCTTTATTATTTTTAATAAAATATACTAGCAGGAAACTATACTGGGATTCTTCCATTCACAGAGTCAAGCAATGATACCTGTTTTGTTAGATCAAGTGTCTAAGACTCTCAACTTCCAAAAGATTACATGGACAAAGTTTAAAACGTCATAAATGATCAACTAACAAAGTTAAAAGTAAATGGTAGATGAAAGAACATTACTGGGATCCACTGGGATCTCTGAGCTTATGTTTTACACTCCTATTAATTTATGAAATTCTATCTGAGGTCAGGCTTTAAAGCTCACTTCTTCCATAAATGACTACTAATATCACCTATCTTTTCATGTGTGTATTTTCCAATCCTATATCATTAGTGAAATGCCTTTTAATGACTTTTGCCCATTTTTTGAATTGAATTGTCTTTGTTTCTTTATTTTACTGTGGAGTTTTGTTATGGACTTAAGAGATGAATCCTTGGTCAGATGTGTGGTTAGCAAATATTTTCTCCCTTGCTCTAGCTTCTCTTTTTATCCTCTCAACAGTCTCTTTCATATAGCAAACATTTTTCATTCTGATGAAGTCCAATATGCTGATTTTTTTCCCTTTATAGGTCATGCTTCTGGTGTCAAGTCTAAGAAGTCACCACTCAGCATCAGCTCCCCATGGTTTCTCCTATGCTATCATCTAAAAGTTTTATAGTTTATGTTTTACATGAAGGTGTATGATTCATTTTGAGTTAACTTTTGCATCAGGTGTTAAGACTTAGGTCAAGGTTCATTTTTTTCTATGCATATCCAATTGTCCCACTACCATTGGTTGAAAAGACTTTTCAAAAATTGCTTTTTGTACATTTGTCAAAAATCAGTTGCCTGTCCTTGGGTAGGGGCTATTTCTGGGTTTTCTATTCTATTCCATTGACTAATGTGTCTATTGACCAATATAAATTTTATGTAATGGGTCTAAATGTTTCTTACTATACAATCTAGTCGTCTGTCTACTGTAGTCTCCTGTTCATTGCTGTCCTCAACCAGAGACTTTTATCATTATGTTCCTGGTGTAAGTTTTTTGCTTTGGGGGTGGCTTTTTTTGGTCTATAAAAAAGACATAGAGAATCTTGAATATTATTCTATTTAATAGCATTTTGTGAATTTCCTTGTGAAGAATTTAGTCTCTTTATTAAGCTTTCTTAGAGAGAAAGCTCTCAGCCTCACCATTCAGTATGTTAGCTGTGGGCTTTTCATATGTAGCATATATTATGTTGAGGTAGTTATTTTATTTTTGTTTGTTAAGGGCTTACATCATTAAAAGGTGTTAAATTATGTCAAATCCTCTTTCTGCATAAATTGAGATGATCATGGGTTCCCTTCACCTTTATTCTGCTACTGTGGCATATTAAATTGATTAATATTTGTATGTTGAACCATTCTTACATTCTAGGAATATATTCCACTTGGTCACAGTGTATAATACTTAAAAATGTGCTGTTAAATTCTGTCTGCTGACATTTTCTTGAGAATTTTCATCAGGGATACTGATCTGCAATTTTTATAGTGTCCTTGTCAGGATTTGGTATCAGTGTAATGCTGACACCATAAAATGAGTCTGGGAATGTTCCCTCCTCTTCAATTTCTTGGAAGAGTTTGGGGGAGAATTAGTGTTAATTCTTCTGTAAATGTTTGGTAGACTTCACAGGTGAAGTCTTCTGGTCCTGAGCTTTTTATTTGTTGAAAGATTTTTGATGACTGATTCAATCTCCAAACTAGTTTTGGATATTTAGATTTTCTATTTCTTTCTGGTTCAGTCTTGGTAGCTTTTGTGATTCTAGGAATTTGTCCATTTTATCTCAGATATCCAATTTGTTGGTGTACAAGTTTTCATAATGCTCTTATAACACTTTTTACTTCTGTAAATTTTATTGTAATATCCCTTCTTTCATTTATGATTTTAGTTATTTGAGTCTGTCTCTTTTTTCCATAGTCAACCTAGCGAAAAGTTTGTCAATTTTGTTTATGTTTTCAATAAAGCAACTCTTGGTTTTATTGATTTTTCTCTGTAGCTTTTCTGTTCTCATTTTGAATATCTCTGCTTGAATCTTTATTATTAACTTCCTGCCACTAGTTTTGAATTTAGTTTGTTCTTTTTTAGTTCTTTAAGGTGTAAATTGTTGATTTGGGGATCTTTCTTTTTTTAATATAAGCATTTGCAGGTATAAATTTCCTTCTTAGTACTACTTTTACAGGATCCCTAAGTTTTATACGCTAGGTTTTCATTTTCATTTGACTCAGTTTTCCTAAATTTTCTTATGATACCTTCTCTGACCCATGGGTTGTTTAAGGGTGTTAATTCCTCACATTAGTGGATCTTCCCAGTTTTTCTTCTGCTATTGATATCTAGTTTCATTCCATTTTGATTTAAAAGATTATTTATATGATCTCAATGTTTTTAAATTTATTGAGACATTTTTGTGTCCTGACATAGTGTAACCTGGAGAATATTCCATATGTACTAGAGAAAAATGCGTTTTGCTGTTGTGAAGTGGAGTTTTCTATATATATCTGTCTCTTAGGTTCAACTGATCTATAATGTTGATCAAGCCCCCTATTTCTTTATTGACCTTCTGTCTTGTTGTTCTACCTATTATTGAAAGTGTGTTATTGATGTCTCCTACTATTATTGTAGAGCTGTCTACTTCTCCCTTCAAGTTTTTCAATGTTTGCTTCATAAATTTAGGAGATTCGATGTTTGTTACATATATCATAAACTATATTTGTATAACAATTCAATTGAAAAATAGGCAGGAGACCTGAATAGACATTTTGCCAAATAAGACATACAGATGGCCAACAAGCACATGAAAAGATGCTCAACATCACTAGTAATCAGAGAAATGCAAATCAAACCCAAAATGAGGCATCACCTCACACCTGTCAGAATGGTCATCTAAAAGAACACAAATAACAAATGTTGGCAGGGATATGGAGAAAAGGAATCCCTCATATGCTGTTGGTGAGAATGTAAATTGGTGTAGCCACTGTAGAAAACAGTATGGATGTTCCTCAAAAAGCTAAAAATGGAACTACCATATGTTCCTTGGTATACACACACACACACACACACACACACACACACACACACACACACACACACGTACATACAATGGAATACTAATCAGCCATAAAAAAATGAAAATTTGCCATTTACAACAACATGGATGGAATTGCAGGGTATTTTTATTATGCTTGGTGAAATAAGTCAGACAGAGAAAGACAAATACTGCATGATATCAATTATACGTGAAATCTAAAAAATACAACAAATTATAAACTAGTGAATATAACAAAAAAGAAACAGACTTATAGAGAACAAACTAGTGGTTACCGGGTTACATTGTTTGTCTTTGTGTTGCTTTGTTAAGTGACTGTGCTAGTTTGTCATCATTCACGATCATCAGGGATCATCATTCAGGATCATCAGGGTGTGCTTAAATAACACATTACTCATAACAATTGAATTATCTTACTTTTTGGAACTCTTAAGAGTTTCTTCATTTCTAACATATGAGAGTTTTCTCTTGCACAGTGAAAAAAAGTGACAATGAATATATGTATGCTCATGTATAACTGAAAAATTATGTTCTACACTGGAACTTGACACAACACTGTAAAATGACTATGAGAAAGGCGATCTCAGTGAGAATCAAGTAGGACATTAAAAAAAAGAGAGAGAGGGAGAGAAAATCCATCCAGACGTAAAACAAAGAAGAAGAAGGAGGAAGAGGAAGAGGACCTGAGCATAGAAATGGAAGCAAACAGATGATGACAAAGAGGACAGCACCTGAGGGGTTCCCAATACTTGGCTCTTGTTATTCCTGACCTGGAGCTGACTCCTTAGTTTGCTGAGCTTCAAGGTATTATTCTTGTGTGATATCCCAAGATGTCGCCAATGAAATCCCCTTTTTCTTAAGCAGCTCAGGCTGAGTTTCTAGTTTGCAACCAAGAGAGTCTTATCTAAGAAAGAAAAAACCCTCAGAAGAGCCAAGACAACACACTTAGAAAAAGGGGACATGCCTACAAGGTGAAAAATAAAACAAATTCCTCATAAAGTAAAAACACATTTGGCCAGAAACTATATAAATATGTTCAATGTTTGTAAACTCGTGTGTCTCCTCCTTTTAAAGGTGTTACATAAAATGCTGGAGGGTAAGAGCCATGTTTTCTTTTATGTTCTGCAAATCATCACAGCTATAGTAGAGCTAAATGCTAAATTTAAAAAAGTTAGTAGTAAAAGCATGACTGTACAAAAACATAAATCACAAAGTTGCATCCTTGGAAACCCACTCCCTCTGGGAACAGTTTATTCATGCACTCGTGTAAGTAAAATGTCATCTTTCTAGTAATACTTTACCACTACTCTATTTCCTGGTTGTGATTTGCATTGTAAGGTATTATAAACTCATCCTGCTCATAGCTAAGAATTTTATATATTGCACAAGTACTCTGAAAAGCACTATACCATGGAAGGGAAAAAAACAAGTTATGGAAACTAGGGATTACATCGTATATAAACACCTTTTCTGTTGCCATCTGTGATGGATGGATGGATGGATGGATGGATGGATGGATGGATGGAAAGGGTGAGTGGGTGGATGGATGGATGGATGGAAGGATGGGTGGATGGATGGAAGGGTGAGGAGGATGGGTGGGTGGATGGATGTTTCTAAAGACAGATAGACATTAAAAAAGGTTTGGGAAAAATGCAGCAAAATGTTAATGCTGGTCATAGTGACTTTTTCATTAAAAATTCTAAGAATTCTAGGCTGAATACATTTCACATTAAATTAAATAACAAGTAAACTAAACCAAGTTATGTTTTAATGTGGAGGTGGTATTAGCAGCCCTCGCCTACGACATGAGGCATGAACAGCATTTGTCCAACTCACACTGGGAGACGCTGGGAATTTTCAGTCATGCTGCATCTTGCTACAGCTGCATCCTTTCCCTTTCCTCTACCTTCTTTTCCTCTCAAAAACCATCACAACTGAGTCAGCCTCCCGGCCCAGTTGGCATCATTCTGGGACCAACAGTGGCACCAAAGAACATTTGGTGGAAGGACCAAGAATCACAAAATTTGAGAGCTGGAAGGGGCCTCAGAAACCATCTCATCCAAGACAGTTACTCTCCGTCATCAGCTGGAAGAGCAAGAAGTGAGCGACGGAACATCCCGCTTTACCATAATCAGCCATTATGAGCCTCTCAACCATGAGGTTGTCTGAATCATTTTCAAAGCTGTTTGTGTTTTCAGGTGTACTGTTTCCATAAATCTGCTACCCGCTGTGGGAAGCAAGGATGGGGAGGACGTGGTTTAACAGCAACACACAAAGAGAAGGCTCCTGGCTACTCTCAGGCTGCCTGTGAGCTCTGCAGGGGGTCGGCTCCATGTGCTGGTGGTCCTGGGCTGCTGTGGGGTCAACACAGTGTGCAGAGAGCAGGACGAGCTGGCCGGTGCAGGGCCAGCCTGGCCATGGTTGAAGCAATGTGTTCAGTTCCTGGTGGTGCAGATGGAGCTGAGGCTGCTGTGAGCCACGTGGTACCTGGGGATGACCGGGTTGCACTCTCTGGGATCCAGTGGGTTGATGTCACAGTTCTCGTAGTCAAAGGTTCCGTTCCGTAAGTACTTTGCCAGCTGAAATGCTATCTTCCGTTCTGCGAGTGTGACTTCTCTTCTGTGCCAGACGTAAACTTCGCTCCCCAAATCAAACACCAGTACCTGGGAAAATGGCCCTGGAACATCTGTTAACATCCAGTACAGGCTCTAGTGGAATCAAAGTCCCTAGGGACAGGGAGTCGAGTGGGTGATGGCGCCAATCCTAAGGGAGCATTTAATACCAACACAGAAAGGTCTGGCTGCCCGGCACTGCCCACCAAGCCAGCCTCTGCCCTGTGGTGTGATTTCTGTCTTGCTGTCCTAAATGCCCAAGTTAATCTCGCCCCCTTTGGACACTCAAGCCACCTCAGAATTCAGACTCATAAGAGTTATTTAAGCACATCTTCCTCCTTCCCCTCCCTCCCTCCCATCCCTCCTTCCTTCTTTTCTCTCTCCCTCGCTCTCTCCATTGTCATTCATTCACTTAGCTTATAAGGCCACTTAATATGCCCTCAAGGACCAAGTGATGCCTTCTCTCTCCAATCCCAAGTCCATGCTGGACACACTGAGTACGCCATCTCTGGTCCAGCCGGCTGTGCCTGTCTTAGGTCGTCCTCCCCTGAGGATCATACCCGTCATTGGCTAGCCAGCCGTCCACACTGGACACAATGAGTAGGCCATCTGTGGTCCAGCCGGCTGTGCCTGTCTTAGGTCGTCCTCCTCTGAGGATCTTACCCGTCATTGGCTAGCCAGCCGTCCATGCTGGACACATTGATTAGGCCATCTCTGGTCCAGCCGGCTGTGCCTGTCTTAGGTCGTCCTCCTCTGAGGATCTTACCCGTCATTGGCTATCCAGCCGTCCATACTGGACACATTGAGTACGCCATCTCTTGTCCAGCCGGCTGTGCCTGTCTTAGGTTGTCCTCCTCTGAGGATCTTGCCCGTCATTGGCTAGCCAGCCGTCCATACTGGACACATTGAGTACGCCATCTCTTGTCCAGCCGGCTGTGCCTGTCTTAGGTTGTCCTCCTCTGAGGATCTTACCCGTCATTGGCTAGCCAGCCGTCCATGCTGGACACATTGATTAGGCCATCTCTGGTCCAGCCGGCTGTGCCTGTCTTAGGTCGTCCTCCTCTGAGGATCTTACCCATCATTGGCTATCCAGCCGTCCATACTGGACACATTGAGTACGCCATCTCTTGTCCAGCCGGCTGTGCCTGTCTTAGGTTGTCCTCCTCTGAGGATCTTACCCGTCATTGGCTAGCCAGCCGTCCATACTGGACACATTGAGTACGCCATCTCTTGTCCAGCCGGCTGTGCCTGTCTTAGGTTGTCCTCCTCTGAGGATCTTACCCGTCATTGGCTAGCCAGCCGTCCATGCTGGACACATTGATTAGGCCATCTCTGGTCCAGCCGGCTGTGCCTGTCTTAGGTCGTCCTCCTCTGAGGATCTTACCCGTCATTGGCTAGCCAGCCGTCCATACTGGACACATTGAGTACGCCATCTCTTGTCCAGCCGGCTGTGCCTGTCTTAGGTTGTCCTCCTCTGAGGATCTTGCCCGTCATTGGCTAGCCAGCCGTCCATACTGGACACATTGAGTACGCCATCTCTTGTCCAGCCGGCTGTGCCTGTCTTAGGTTGTCCTCCTCTGAGGATCTTACCCGTCATTGGCTAGCCAGCCGTCCATACTGGACACATTGAGTACGCCATCTCTTGTCCAGCCGGCTGTGCCTGTCTTAGGTTGTCCTCCTCTGAGGATCTTACCCGTCATTGGCTAGCCAGCCGTCCATACTGGACACATTGATTAGGCCATCTCTGGTCCAGCCGGCTGTGCCTGTCTTAGGTCGTCCTCCTCTGAGGATCTTACCCGTCATTGGCTAGCCAGCCGTCTATACTGGACACATTGAGTACGCCATCTCTTGTCCAGCCGGCTGTGCCTGTCTTAGGTTGTCCTCCTCTGAGGATCTTACCCGTCATTGGCTATCCAGCCGTCCATGCTGGACACATTGAGTACGCCATCTCTTGTCCAGCCGGCTACCTGATATTTCTCACAGCTTGTTTATCAGTTCAGCCCATGGCTTCTTCTCTACAGCCTTCAGGCAGGGCCTACAGTTTCCTGATAGCCAGTTGTTCCCTAATATCAACAACCACCCATCATTTATACTTTTCTTGCCTTTTGCCTTTTGCCTTTATGCCTCAGGACACCAGCTGAACTCACCTTCCAGAAACTGAACTTGCCTGTCCTCCACTCTGATA
This sequence comes from Camelus bactrianus, assembly GCF_048773025.1. Lineage (NCBI taxonomy): Eukaryota > Metazoa > Chordata > Mammalia > Artiodactyla > Camelidae > Camelus > Camelus bactrianus. The sequence goes on along the minus strand of NC_133567.1, from coordinate 26,400,816 downwards.
CCTCAAAGAGACCTCAGCTTTGTCTCAAGACTCAGCTGTCTCTACCATCTGACATCTCTTGATCTAGCCGGGGCTAAAAATCCCAACTGTGACATTTAGAAATGGGATAAAGGTCTGAAGGATGATAAAGCTGGAGAAAGGAATTAACATTTGTTTCTCCCCCACTATGTGCCTGGCTCTGGGCCCGGCCCTGACACATCAGATCTTTGAACTCTACTTCTGAAGAACACCAGGGAGGCTGGAGATGATACTTCCACTATCTGTGACTTTGGGTTAGGAAATAACTCTCTCCATCCAGATCCCAAGTGTTTTCATTCATGAAAACTAATCCACTTCCTTGAATTACTGATTTTCAGTTGCAGGTCTGAGAATTGATGAATATCTGTAATGAAAATTTAACCCATCTACAACAAAATAAGAAAAATAAGGGCAACAAAACGCATTTATCCATAGGCTAATACAGTCTATGTAAAGGGTTATCCTTTGTTCTGAGACCACAGTGCAACAATATGTTAAGATGGAGTAAAGTGACTCCTTATTGGAAAAATTGCATACAGCCAAAATTATCCTTCAAAATTTCTTATGAAGGTACACAAATGAAGTCCAAGCCAATCACAGCCTAATTTTCCTACAGCATGGAATAGATTGCTAATCCTATGGTTGAGTGTATCTGGTGAAATAACTGGGCTCCCTTTAAGTGTCATGATGTTTTTAAAAACAAACCTCTTAAAGACCTGAATGGCACATAGCTGAGGGACATGGGACTGTAGACTCAGGGGAACAGAAGATTCACTGTACACCCAGACCTGCTAGGAGAAGGGAAGATCCACACCTTCCATGCCTTCATCAGTCCAGAGTACATGCTCAGTAAGTGGAACCAAAACAGCTGACAGACTGTCCCACACTCTTTAAGGCGTGTACTTTTGAACGTATATGGTTGAAGAGAAGTCACAAAAGTTAAATGGCTGTATGACACTTTGTCCTTCCATTGTTGTCTTTTAGTTTTTGGTGGGGGGAAAAAACAAACAAACAAACAAACAAAAAAACCTTCCTTTCATGACATGAGGTTGAGATCAAATAAAAACTTTTAGTAAAAAAGGAGTTGGAAAAATAAAACATTGGCAGTCTTGTATCAATCTCCAAACCCTTTTAAAGGATACTTGTTTGTGAAATTCAGATCTCTGAATCTGCAAGTTATAAACTTAATATTAGAATAGTAAGCAGCTGCCATAGGAAACAGAGGGGGGGAAAGTTGCAGCCAATATCCTAAGGTCAAACCTGGATTCCTAAAGAAACAATCCATCTAAAGACTTTTTCTTTCAAAAGTGCTGAATTTAAACACCATTACTTTTAACCTATTTTTCTAACTTTCCATGGTTCCTTCTCATAGCATAGCTGAAAATTTAGCAAAAGAATAGATTTACCATGTCAAAATCTAGTTCTCACCCCACTCAGATAAACCTACTCCACTCCACCTCAAACTCCACATTTAGCCCCTCAGCCAAAACCTCAGAGTCATTCTTGTATGTTCCTTCTCCTTCACCCACTTCCAATCCAACAGAGAATCTTGCCCATTCTCTCCTTAAACCGGATCCAGATCCCAACACCTGCTCACCACCTCCAAACCACCAGGGACTGTGCAGATTATCACAACAGCTTCCTCACTGGCCTTGCTGGTTCAACCCTCATCTACTGTCAGCACAGCAGCCTCAGCACTTCTACTAATGCTTAAGTTAGATCAACATTTATCTGCTCAAAACCTAAAAGTGGCTCCACATCATTCAGAATCCCAAGTTCTTACTCTGGCCAACAAGAGTGACTTGTCGCATGTATCTCACTTACTTCTCTGACCTCATCTCTTGCTGTTACTGTTTCATGAACTTGGGACAGTGTCTGGCAGAAGGCAGCTGTTAGACAACGGGTATCGGGCTCTGTTATCACTAGCATTATGTCCATTACTGCTACTGCTACTCCCAGCACTGTTTTGTCACCCACCACTTGCTCCCCTCCAGCCACACCACCTTTCTTGCTGCCCCCAAACACACAAAGTGGAGTTCTGCCTTTACACTCTGCACTTACCGTTCCCCTTGACAAGAACACCCTTTTTCCCAGATATCATCCAGACCTTTCCAGGCTATCTGCAGGACTTCCTCACTCACCACCTTCAGCTCAAATACTTACTCACTCAGTACGTCCTTCTCTGACCACTCTATTTTAAAATTGCAACTGCTTCCTCTGACCATGACACCCCCATCCCCTTTCCTTGTTTAATTGTTTTCCTTACAGCAACTACCACCTTCTAGTATAATATATAATATCTATTTTTTTGTTGTTTATACTTTGCCTCTATATATTTTAACATAAGTTCCAAGAGGGTAGTGATTTTGTACATTTTGTTTACTTCTGTATACTGGCTAGTAGATAATAAATATTTGTTCAACAAATAACATTCAATTATTATATTCAGATCATCAAAAACCACTAAGAATTTACTGAATTTAATATCCATTCATGATATTTTTAAAACTCCTTAGAAAACTAGAAATATTAGAGTATTCTCTCAATCAGACAAAGGTAGCTTTAAAAAAATTCTACAGGTAAGGTAACATTTAATAGTGAAATATTACATTCCTTCCCCCAAGGCTAAGAATTTAACAAGGATATCCACTCTCACCATTTCTATTCAATATGGCACTGGAGGTCTGAGCTAATGAAATAAGGCAAAAAGAAAAAAAGGCATTAATATTATCAAAGATGAAGTTAAACTGTTTTATTCAAAGATGATGACTGTCTGTGTAGAAAATCCAAAGGAATCTATAAAATGTTAGGACTAGTGAGTGAATTCAACAGTATCACAGGGTATAAAGTCAACACCCCAAAGTTCATTTTACTTTAAAGACTAACAAACACTTGAAATATAAAATTTTAAAATATTTATATCCTCAAAAAATTAAACACAGGATTACCATATGATTCAGTAATTCCACCTCTCATATGTAAACAAAAGGATTGGAAATAGAGACTTGAACAGGTATCTGTACACCAATCTTCATGGCAGCATTATTCATAATAAACAAAAGATGAAAATAATGCCCATCTATACATGACTGGATAAGCAAAATGTGGTATTATATATAGTAGAGTGTTATTATACAACCTGTTATTATCCAGATACAAAAGTTCTGGAGCTGGAGAGCAGTGATGGTTGCACAACAATGTGGATGTACTTAATGCCACTGAACTGTACATTCAAAAATGGTTAGAATGGTATATTTTGTATTATATATAGTATCACAATAAAAAAATACCATTTATAAAATCATCAAATGCCTAGGAATAAAATTAATAAAAGATGTGCAAATCCTCCACCCTAAAAACTACAAACATGGCTGAGAGAATTTTCCAAAGACACGCATAAATGGAGAGAATTACTACATTTATGATTAGAAAGACTCTTATTATTAAGATGTCAAGTCTGCCCAAGTTGGTCTATAGATTTAACGTCATCTCCATCAAAACCCCTTGATTTTTGCCTTTGAGTTTGCATTTTCCATGGAGCTGCTTTTTCAATAAACAGGCTGATTACAAAATTTACACAAAAAGCAAAAGATCTAAAAAGCCAAAGTAATGTTGAAGAAGGAGGAAGAGGAGGAGGATGAAAAGGAGTAAGAAGATGAAAAAGGAGAAGAATTTACACTACCATGTTTTGAAACATACTCTAAAGCTATAGTAATTAAGAGCAAGTAGTACTGGCATAAGAATAGACAAGAAGGCCAATGGGGACAGAATAGAAAGTCCAAAAATACACCCAGACAATATGACCATCTGATTTTCAACAAAGACACCAATGAAATTCAGCAGGGGAAAGAAAACTCTTTTCCATATAGTATGGGAGCAACTGAGTGCCTTTATTACTCCACACTGTACACACTCCCCCAAAATTAATTCTCAATGGACATGGATCTAATACTTAAATGCGATGGCTAAAACAATAAAGCTTTTTGGAGGAAACCCTAGAATGATGTATTTGGGAACTGTGGCAAAGATTTCTTAGCTAAGATGCAAAAAGCACTAATTATAAAGTGGAAAAAATATGATAATAGACTTCATCAAAAGGCAAAACTTTTATTCATCAGAAACACCATTAAGAGAGTGAAAAGGCAATCTATCGACTAATAGCAAACAATCATAGTACATATATTTAACAAAGGATCTGTATTAAAAATACATAAAGAATTACTACAAATCAACAGTAAAAAGATAATCATAAAAATAGAAGAATGAAAAATACTCAACATCATTAGTTATCAAGGGAAATAAATTAAACCACAGTGAGATATTAAGAGATCCTCCCAAAAGGACAAAATCTAAAAGACTGGTGATGCCAAGTGTTGGTGAGGACAAAGGCAAGTGGGAACTTTGGTACACTGCTTGTAAAATGGCATCCCGTGTTTGGAAAACTGGTTAGCAGTTGCTAACAAAACTGAACTTACACTTAAGCAGTCTCACTCATATGACAAAGAGAAGTTAGTCTATATGTCCACAAAAAAAGTGTACAGAAATGTTCATAGCAGCTTTATTCACAAACAAAAAATGGTAAGTGCACCAATGACCATCAACAGCAGAATGAATATGATACAAAGGAACAAGCTATTACTGCACACGGAAGAACCTCAAACACATTATGCTAAATGAAAGAAGCCAGCATCAAAGGTTGCATATGTATGATTTATATGACATTCTGGGAAAGGTAGAACGCTAGGGATGGAGAACAGATCACTGGTTGCCAGGATCCGTTGTGGGGAGGAGCATTTGGATTCTAACGGGAGATTTGGGGGCTGTATCCTGACCATGGTGGTGGTTACAGGAATCTATTATGTGTTAAAACTCATAGAAATGTATATGTAGAAAGACAATGAATTCAACTGTAGGTAAACTTAAGACTATTTACATCTAGTGAAAGGAACCAGACACATTTCTATGCAAGAAAGCATAGTGTACAAGTCCTTTTACCTAATGCTGAAAAACAGACCAAACCTACCTATGGGGAAAGAACTCAAAAGAGTGGTTAAACTGGGGTCGTGATACGAGTGAGAAAGGTAACTTTCCGTGGTGAAGGAAAGGTTCTAAATTTTTACCTGTGTGGCAGTCACGTGGCTATTGATGTCATTGGGCTTTATACTTAGATTTGTTCACTTTACCCCGGGAAAGTGTTGCAAAAAATTTTTCATCTTGACAGGCATGTGATTATGAAGAGAATGCTCAAAACTTCTTATTTTCCCACAACTGAATTTCAATTGATACACTTAAGTCCTTAAGTTTTTGAGCATTAAGCCTTCTTTCTGGCAGGAAATTAGGTACCTAAAGGAGCTTCTTAATTCTGTCAAATATTAAGTCAGAAGCCAAAGCCACCGGCTCCAGATCTCTAACTTCTTCACTTATTACTAAAAACAGCCTTAGGGGCCAGGGAGCCTGGACTTTCCCTGCACTTTTATGAGACTTTCCTCCATCTTAGCTGAATTAACTCAAAATCTATATGTGACTCAGTCAAACTGTTACGAATCCAATAAGAAGACGTTTGCATTCTGGGTTAGAGGCACAAGAAAAATGCTATAATAGTTTAAAAAAAAAACCTCACATCTCCCATAAAAGGTGTATTAATTCCTTTTTGAGTTTTACCAAACGAAAGATGTTTAAATCTCGTGAAGATGGCCAGTGGTTCAGCTCTACCCTTTGTATCTGTCTGTGTCCTAATCTCCTTTTCTTGTAAGGACACCAGTCATAATGGATTAAGCCCACCCTAATGACCTCATTTCAACCTAACTATCCTCCTTAAAGACCCCATCTCCAAATACAATCACATTTCAAAGCACTGGGGGTTAGAACTTCAAAGTATGAAATTGGTGGGGGGCACAATTCAGCCCACAGTAATAACTAAATCGGGTTAATTAAGTAATTTCAGAGACACAAAAGAAGAATAAGCCCAATGAAGGAAACTATGATGGAAAATTAAGAAATCAGAGTAGAACTGAGAGACCATGGTCACAAAAGCCAAGAGAGAAGAAAGGTTGAAGAAGGAGGAAGTGTTACACAGTGCTGCAGAGAATTTATGTAAGATGAAGTGTCAGGTGCCCTTCCACCAGAGGAAGATGCTATTCCTGGAACTAGGATGTTGCCCTCTGCATCCCTGAGCTGTATAACTGTCAGATGACCTCTTCTGTGAAACACTAGCTAGGATGATCCTGTGCAACTGGAAATCATAACTGGGGAAAGAGAATACCTCAGTGTCTCAGAGTTCTGAAAATGTCTAATAAATTTCACTGAATAGAGGCACGTTTAATCCTTTCCAGAGTATCTTTCAATCCACTTTTTAAATCCAAAAGACCTCACTCTTACTTAATATTTTGAGGTTAAGGGTTTACTCCAGTAGTAAAATATGCCAGATCAGATTCTGAGCTCAGGAACTCAGAGTGAAAACATTTCTTGAGAGATATTCTACTCGTAACATTAGTTATGGCAAGACACAGTTTGCTATACAAAAGAAAGATGCTGTTAAGAAGCCAAGAATTATCATTGTGCCGTGTCTCCATTCCCTTTGTAGTCCTCAAAAACCTTGTGAAGTTATGAGTCTATAGAAAGTAAACCATGTTCACTCAAGGGGGAATGTAAAAATAAAACCATTTACCCTTATCCTGATGGGAAATGTGAATTTTTAAAATGTTCTAATGTTATTTTTGCAAGTCAGTATATAAGCATTACTGGAAAGTCCAATATTGCCTGAGTTTTATAGCTCCCAGCTTTTAGGAAGACATTTAGATCAGAAAACAGTTTTATCTAATCCTTTGAGTTAACACAGGTTTTGATAACATTGACTGAATGTATGGATTAGAAGTTAGAAGTATTACTATAATTGATCCTTTTCTGATATATACTTTTCCTCAATAATTCATCAATTCCTGACAAAACAATTAAAACTGAGCATTTATGGAGAGCTCACCTTGTTGCAGACAGTGGGCTAAGTACTTTATATTTATATCCAGGCCCTTTCTACCTGCCTCTCAAGAAGCCTCATCCTTCACCCCACATCCCAGTGACTAGAAAGCTCTCCCGTCTATCACACACCAGACCTGGAGATGATAGAGGGTCCCTCCTCAATCTCCTTCCACTTCCAGATCCTTCTCCCTCCCTTCTACTTTAAATCACATCATTGCCCCTCATTATTCCCCACCTTTTCCAGCAATATCAGTTCCTGGCTCATTGGTGCCCTCTCTACCATACCTCCTGCCTTCTCTTAGCATGTCCAATACAAGGGTAATAATCCTTCCTGTGCCCCACCCTTTCATTCCACTGAACTTCTACCTTCCCATCACCTTGACTTCCTTCTTCACATAAACAGCCGCTGATTTCCACGGACACACCCACATCTTGTCATGACCAGTTATTATGGTGCTTTGCCCCTCCGGACTTCTAAGTACTGGAGAGTCCCCAGGCTCAGTAATCGGTCCTCTTTTTGTCTCTGTCTCTACTTGCTCCCTGGAGATCTCATCCAAGTTCATGGCCAGAAATACCATCCACACGCCGATGATGCCCAAATGAGTATCTCCAGTCCTGTCCTCTATCCTGAACTCCAGAACTGGACATCCAGTAGTCTACTCATCTTTTTCACTTGATTATATAATACATGTCTCAAACTCACACGTCCACAACTGAGCTGGCTTCCCCCACCAAGCTTGCTCAGCCACAACATTTCCCATATTAGTGGACAGCAATTCCATCCTTCTGGCTACTCTAGTCTAAAACTGAAGTCTCCTTGGACTCACCCTTGACTCCTCTTTCTCTCACGCCCTATATCCAATCTATCAGGAATTTCCATTGTCTCTTTCTTCAAAATATACCTGGAGTCATCAAGAAAGCAATGAAAACAGAAGTCTGCACTTGAAACATTATTACATAAATCTAAGATTAAAATATGTAATCTGTTCTGCCAACTCTGTTTCCATACTGAAATGGCTTGTGTACTTTTTCCTGCATGATCATCATCATCTTGTCAGGCCACTTCTCAAAACTGGAAACATCAGAAACTCAATGCTTAAGTTTTCAATCTAATTATCTGTCACTCACTCAGTTTTCAGTGTGGGCTACAGGCAGCAACACATGGCTATGAAGGATTATTCACTAGATTAAATACACTATATAGTAAATAAACACTCAACACCTTTAGCAAAAGGAACAAGAAAGTCATTTTAACCTCATTTTGGCCAATAGCTTCCTAACTGTCCTCTATTTTCCTCCCAGTGGTCCACAAGGACCAGACATTGGCAAAGCCCAGAGCAGGTCAGCAGCAGGGCCTAGAACCTGAACTTAGCACCCTTCCCAATGTGTGTCTATGCTGTGATGAGGGCAATAAATCAGGCACAACAAGAGACATCTTGGCCCTTGCTTAGTCCTGTGCCAAGAAGGCTGTAAAAGTCGGGCTTTCCATCCTATTCCTCAGCCATTCTTTTTGTCATTTTATTCTACTTATCTATTAACAAATAACCAATTTGGGAACATTTCATGATCGTGGTTGAGAAAACTCTGGAGTGTTAAGGAATTGGCTGAGTGTTTTGATAACTTTTCACGGCATGTTTGGCCATACTGCATAATTTACTTCATAAACATCCCAATGTGAACTTAATTAAGTCTGGTGCGAAGCAACAACACTCTCAAGAAATAAGAGAACAGCAACCAACATGGTTCTTGGCTCTTGCAAAAATTAGATTTAGACTACTATAAATATACTCCACTGCGCATACTGCCAAATACTATATTTCAGTGTTTGTTCATAAAACATAATTTGAAATACATGTCGGATGATAAACAGCCTTTTTGTAAAAGGAAGTTATTATCTGTGATAAAAGCAGTTGTTGACATTAGAAATGTGGATGTGAGGATCCAGATGGGAAATTTAATAAAAAGAAAACAAATGTGGCAGGGAAAAGGGGGGTTAACAATATGGCAAAGCAAAGCCAGATCTGGCTGAAAATATCCGCCTACAGGCAAAACCTGGACTCCTACCTTTCAGATGTGCCATCAGGGGCCACAAGAAGCAAAACATGGCCTCAGGTTTAGAAAAGGAAAATAGACTATTCAATGTATCACTGCTTGCTTAGCAGGAATCCTGTGAGTAGACATAGGTACCTGTTAATTCTGAAGCACCACTTCTTTTGGTGTCTAATGTTAATTGCCTGTGGATTTCCACTTTGCCAACCTTCCTCATCCCACATCCTCCAGCAGGCCCAACCCTTAGTCTGATGAACTGGCTTTAATTATAATCCCCAAAGATTTGCAGATATGAGACCACACTGTAGGAACTGTATTTCAACATGTTTTCCTAGGCTCAGCTAATCTGTTAAATGTTAGCTTCTTTAAATAAAACCCACTGGAAAGTTCTCCCCTCTCCACATCTGTGCAGTTTCCTCCTGGAAGTGATTAGCACGGATCACCAGGATCCTGTGAGACTCCCAGCGTGTCTTCCGGATGCGCACCATAGCAAGCCATCACAGTGGATGCAGCCACTGGTGTTGATGCTGTTTGGAGCTCATGTTTTTAGTACTTCCTGTAAGACAGTTGTGTTTTTCAGCTAGTGTTTCACCCCAGGCTGTCTGTAGCAGGGCTTTTTCCTTAATGTCCAAAAGAATTCCACGCCTACACAAGTAACTGAAAATTCATAGGTTTTCCAAAAGGGGTTTGTGGGGTACCAATTAAAATTTGTCACTGGACTCCAAGGGTTTACTTAAGATTGGCTTTTAAGTTAGACATTTGTTCTAAAACCCAGAAAGGATATACTAAAAGCATCAAAGGAGAGTCAAGTTTTCTGATGTATTTTTAGTACAGGTGCAACCCTTTCAAGATGGAAGCTCTTGAGAGTTCTCCAAACTTCAGCATAATTTAGCAAACCACTCAACGATAACGCCCTTTCAGGTTTGAGAATTCCTATCACTCAAGGCAACCCGTAATCTTGAGTACCACAGAGCCCCTGTCTTTTCCTTCTCTTCCTAAGTAAATTGCTGGAAGATTCAAATTATAATAGAACTAATGCACATGAAAACTGTGGGTGGTGTGGAAACGTTTGGCCCTGCCTCAAACCCACAAAAACTCCAGAAGGAAGGCAGCACCCAAGGGTGTGCATACGACATCACAGAAAAGGACAGACCTTGAGATCCTGAATGATTTCCTATGTTTCCTGTGTGTTCCATAGCACAGAAATGTTTCTAATAAGATGATTCTCAATAAGAATCAAACACTTCTTCAAGTCTTGCCATGAATGTATTTGAAAACAATAGCCACATGAATAGAAATCAGATCTGGAAAGATCTACCCAGGTTGATTTAAGGGCATCCAAGCTAGGGAGTTTAAGAAAGTTTAGACCTTTCAACATTTTCAAAGCAGTATTAGGCAGCACCCAATTGCTAGTCGAGACCCACAGCAGGGGGATGGAGGTCCTGCATTGAAACTCTCAGACTTAGGGGCCATTTTCAGCCTCTGGGTGAAAATCCAGAGCTGGATCTTTGGGTGGTAACTGCCTCCCAATCCTCTCTGCTGATGTGGGTTGGCAGCCCCACAGAGCAAGCACACATGGAGCCAGCTAGTTAAATTTTGGCCAAATAGTAACCTTAAAGAGGGCACTTTCAGGATCTGGGTATGAACATGTAATTATTTCTTTTAAAGATTTCAAACCTGCAGGATATTGAATAAACAGGTAGTTAAGAAGGTTGGGGAAAAGCCAATCTGAATGCAAACCTCAACTTCAGAGACACTCAGTACATTCATTTGTGAGAATGCTGTGCTCGCTGTGATACAAAACAAGATGGTTATGTACAGAGACTACTAGTCTTTCATTTTAATTCTAATTATTTGCAACTTTTCTTATTGCAACAGGAATACATGAACGTAATATAAAATCTTAGAATATATATATGCAAAAAGGAGAAAATTGGTGTCATCTCTGATCTTAGCCCACAGAGGTAACCAATGTTAGAATTCTGGTGTATGTCACTCATTCCTTTACTCCTTTGTTACTCAGTTCTTTATTTAGCACCAATTAAGGGCCAGGACTACATATATTCTTTCTGTTCTTTATCTATAGATAAATATGCATATATTTAAAACATGGAAATATTTTCTACATAGGACTTTAAGCTGATATATACTAATATATTAAAAACATTTTATATCACCTACTGTATACCATATTAATAGCTATATAATATTCCATTAAATGTATTGATGGACCATTATTTAAACAAACTATGATTGCTAAGCATATGCCTTTTATGTAATTAAAAGTACTATGCTAAATGGAAGCTGTACACACATCGATGACGGTTTCATGATCGTAAGTTCTTATAGGTAAGCTTACTATATCAAAGAACACGTTTTTTAAAGGATTTTCCAAACTTATTACCAAATTATCCAATACTTATATTTTATATTCCCACCAACAGTATGTGATTTCTGTTCCAAAAATTGATCCTTTTTTCAAATTTTACCAATTTGCTAGGTAAAAATGACACATCATTTTGACCTGCAGTGTTTTCAATTATTAGGGAAATTGAGCTTTTTCTCATTTGGCTAGCTTGTTCCTTCAATCAACAATAAAAGGCACTTATTGAGTACCTATTATGTTACAGATCAGTTCTAGGCTCTGGGGAAGATTAGTGCTTTGCAAATCATGTGAAGAATAATGAAATACTAGGAGACATAACACAAAGCAAATAAGACTTAGAAGGGACAGTCATTTCAAGAGCTACAGTATGAAAAGGAAATTGGATCAGATGCATTTTTTTCTTCTTGTAATCTCTTTTTAAACTTTTTGTTTTGTACATATACTACATACAACAAAATACATACAAGTTAACATTTTAAAGAACTATAATTTGAAAATAAATGAACCAAATGCCCACACACCTATCACCCAGCTTAAGCAACAAACACAGCTGACTACCCTGAAGCCCTCCTATGATGCCTCCACCTGCCCCTCCTTCCTTCCAAGAGGTTAGCTGCTGCATCTTATATAAGCCACTCCTTGATTTTCTTTCTAAATTTTCCCAGATGTGAGGGTATCCCTGAATAACATACTGTTGAGTTTCGCCTGGCTTTGAATTGTGTGTAAGTTCTTCCGCAAATTAGTATTTTGTTTGTTTTGTTCTATTTGGCTTTTGCATACACTGTGTTTTTACCTGATCTGTGTTGACTACAGATTCATCATTTCCACTGATCTAAAGTCTTCCATTGCATAACACACCCCAATATGCATATCCATCGTGCTGTCAGTGGACACAGAGATTTAGGGCATTTTCTCTTCAGAGCTGCCACAAGCAATACGGCTGTGAATAATCCTCCACGTGCCTCCCAATCAAACAGTGCGAGAGATCCCCTAGGATATCGCTTAGATCTGCCCACATGAAATGATCATTTTTGAACGTTAAAAGTGGTTGAGTGATTAGCTTGTAGGATATACATGTGTTAGACCTAACTCCTAATAAATTGTTTCCTAAATTGGTTTCATCAACTCACTCAGGAACAGCAGTGTTTGAAAGCTCCTTTTGTTCCAAACAACACTTGCCATTGTGAGACACTTTAATTGGGGCCAGTGGAGGGTGTACAGTGACATCTCATTGCCGACTGTCCTGATAACTAGTGAGGCCAAGCACTTTTCACGTGTTCAATAGTTCCTCATTCCTCTTCTGTGTCTTCCCTCTTCATAGTTTCTGTCTCTGTTTTAAGTGGGGTATTCATCGTTTCCCTATTAATTTGTAAGCATTTGTATGTATCTTCAGAATACTAATCCTTTGCCAGGTATGTGTTGAAATATCCCAGATTGTGATTTGCTTTTTCACTCTCTCACTGGTGCTTTTTGAAGGCCAGAGGGTCTTAACTGTACTGTGGTTTAATTTATCCACTTTTCCTTTATGGTTCCTGCCTTTTGTACTTGATAAGAAATCCTGCTCTAGTCCCAAAGTCGTAAAGATATTCTTCTATGTTTTCTTCTAAGTATGTTAAAGTTTTGCCTTTCACATTTTGGATTTTAATCCACCTTGCCCTCTGGCTTCAGGATTGTCATTTGAATCTGGACTATGAGATAGCTTTTATGATTTTCCCATATACATAACAGACCCCAGCACCACTTGTCCAATAACCCATCATTTCCATGTGGACCTGCAATTGTGAGCTCTGCTATTTATGAGATTTCTGTTTTACAGGCATATTTCTGGGTTCTCTATTCTATTCCTCTGGTCTCATTGTGCTGATTGTGTCTTAACTGCTAAAACTTTATAAAAAGACTTGTTATCTTATAGAGTTATATGTTCTGCCTGGATCTTCTTAAGACTGCCTTGGTTATTTTCATCAATTTACCCTTCTATTTAAATTTTAGAATCTGCTAGTCAAGTCCCACAAAAAATATCCTGTTGGAATTTTTATTAAATGGCTTTCAGCCTCTAATCAGAGATCGAGAATTGACAGAATTTGCGTCAATTGAGAATTTAATAATCAGTGGTAGAGAACTGACATGTTTGTGATAAGTCTTCCTACCATGAATATGGTTCTTTCTCCATTTACTTAGTTTCCTTTATTGTGGTTGAATACAACTGTATGTGTCTACATTAAAGGACCTGCAGGGCATTTGTTAAATGTGTGATGGGCATTCTCCCTTTGCCCTCGAAAGTGCCCTTCACCATTCCCATCATGCCCTGTGCCCAGGAGATGAACTCTGTAGATGCTACATCAGGAAGTCCCTGCATCCTGACTCCCAAGAGGGATGGAAATAAGCAATGGCCAGGAGATCACAGGAAGAGAGTAAGCCTAGGCGTTGTCCTCCTGCCCCCTCTCTTCAGGCAACTGGTCAGAAGGGCTGTGCTCTTCTACTGAAACACTCACCTCCCACTTTCAGTAGTTGCCTAAAGCTGCAGCTCCCCCTCCAGATTCTGTTAGCCACTCCCCACGCTCACCCACCGAAGATCTGAGGGTCCTCTGGTGTTACTTACCCTGGGGGTTTGGCCATCTTTGTTGGTGTCCCTTCACCCAGCCTGCATCTTTCTAGTCATCAAACTCTACCTTGAGAATGCTACCTATTCCCTATGGAGACTGTGACTAGATACAACAGTGTGTGTGTGTGTGTGTGCGTGCGTGCGTGTGTGTGTGTGTGTGTGTGTGTGTGTGTGTATGCTCTCTAATCCAGCAATTTCACTTCTAGGAATAAATTCTAAGGAAATAATCAAATAAGTATAAAAAATGTATATACGCCCCAAACATTTAACATAGTATTGTTTATACTACATTGGAAACAAATGTACATAAATAGGGGACTGGTTAAATAAATTCCAATACTTTTTGAATTAATGAAAAACTATACAGCTACTAAGAATAACATTTACTGAAAGGAAAGATAGCCATACTATAAATAATATTAACAAGTTAACAATATTAAAGTGACTAAAAATCAGGCTGTTAAACAACTTGTAGAGCAGGATCCCTTTTATGTTAAAATATAGATAGGAAGGTAGATAGACAGACAGGTAGGTATGTAGATAGATGATAGATTACCTAATAAAGAAAAATCCACACTGGTAGATAAAAAGGCAATAATGGTTGTCTGTGGGGGATGAGGTTGTATTCAGTCTTTCACTTCTTGGTAAATGCAAGTAAGGTTTTAACATTTCATAATATAATATGTATAACATAATATAACATTAAGTTATACATTTTATGGTCTGATGGTTTTACAAACATTTTTTCTTCGATACAACAGAAACAGTACAAGCCCTTTAAATTGTACATAAGATCTCCTAGCCCCTCCAAAAAAAGATAATGGCCTATTTAATTCTCTGTGTTTAAATCATTCACTATAAAGGAAGGTTCAAAGGAAAGGTGGCCACACGTGCTGGGTGTCCCATGCTGGTCCTGGGTTGCACACACTGTCCTGCCATAGTTATTAAAACTGTCCACTTCCACTCTCAAAGTTTCCTGGTTGGGGGATAAACTATAAGATCACGCCACTCAAAGATGAAATCTACAAATGTAACACTGCTAAATTTTATCCTAATACACAGTTTGGCCAGTCTCCCAGAAGTTCTGTTTGCATCCTCCAGGCCCCTCAGCCTTTGCTGTCTAATCATTTCATGTATTATTTATAGACAGAGACCAACCTAAAATATCCTGCCCTTTGATTCCCTCTAGCCAACAGCTGAAGGAATTTACCTTTGCCTTCACTGAAGACTAAATTGTCTCATTAAGGCTTCCATCTAAACCTTGTTATTTTGACTTTTTGACTTGCTTTGCACTCTCTGACATATAAAGTAGCAACAATTTCTACAATGAACAAGTGTATTTGTCCACCAGAAATTCTTTCTGTCCCTCAGCTTCCTAATGGTTATGTATCTGATAATCTGAAAAATTGCCTCTCACGGTTTAACGAGAGCATTTAAACAGACTTTCCCTACAAAGCTTATCAGGTAGTTACTTAACCTGTATGAATAGGTTAAATATTTTCCATAGTATTTATACAAATATGATACCTGGTATCATGTTCAACCTAATAAAAAGGAAGTTATTCTTTCCTTAAATTACTCCCGTTTCTTTCATTTTTTTCTTTCCCTTCTTTACAACCACTTGACTAACAGAAATGCACAGGGCAGATGTGGAAATGTCGCTTTATAAATACAAGATGCAGCCAGTATACTGTTGTTGTCCTTGTTTTGGGGAAAGAAAAGATAACTATTCCTCCAGGATGTACGCTTTGGCCATGAAACTGAGGTCTAAAATCAAGTCAAAGGACTATGTCAAGTTAAAAACAACAACAACCTGGAAATGAAACAATCTATGTGCTGCATCCAGAGTGGTGATGCAGAGGCTAGTGTGATACACAGAAAGTATCCCAGCACGTTCTGGGTGCTTAACAAAGCGCTCCTTGTTTCTGTTATTTCCCAAAGGCTCCAAGCACATATACGCTGCAAATTCTCTGCCAGTGGAGAAACGCTCTGCTAACGGCTTCATTCATTCCCACAAGCTATATTTATTCATTCTTCAACCAAAGTGGCATATTGAACATGTATTCCTGGAAATTCCTGAAATCCATTCATTAGGCTTTCAGCTAGCTTCTCATGCACCTCCACATGCCAGGAGCCAACCCTAGCAAACCCAAGTCCCAGATGCTCCATGGTCAAATGCCTTCATATCCAGCGCCAGGCAAGGAAAAGGCCTTTAGGCCAAGACTGCATGATGGTGAGTGATCAGCTAGCCCTGCATGTAGCCTTTTAACTCATAGTAAACCCAACCCCCTATGAC
Source organism: Camelus bactrianus (assembly GCF_048773025.1). NCBI lineage: Eukaryota > Metazoa > Chordata > Mammalia > Artiodactyla > Camelidae > Camelus > Camelus bactrianus. Next base: position 26,384,490 of record NC_133567.1, on the reverse strand, counting down.
ACCACCCAAAATATTGCCTTCCGTTGCAGGTCCTATGCCTTCTGCCTTCTGTTTGTTTCCCTAAACTCAGAATAGAAGCAGATTAGACCAGCAGATGGCTGACACGCTCTTGTGATCTGGGACAGCCCTTGAAAGTAGGAAGCTGGGAGGGAACAGCTTCAGACCAGCAGGTCGCCCACTGGCAACCTCACCTCGATCATTCCGTGCAGCCCAAGAGACAGCATGTCATTCAGAGGGTAGACAGCGAAGACCCTGACAGCTACAGCTCGAGGACCATCGTGCCCCCAGCACAATTTACATTTCTCAGTAAACAGGGAAAGAAAGCCCCCTGGAAACACATGTGAAATTGGGCAGTTTCTAACAGAACTAGAACTAAAATGTAAACCTTTTTTAAATTACATTTTCCCATTGTAAAAATTTCTAATTCGGAAAGACTATGGTTCTAGTGCTTCAGTTTACCTATAAAACCAGAAACACCGCTAAATACAGCTAATGACAAGTGACCTCACAAAGCTGTCACAGCTGATGTCTGGAACAGCAATAGGATATAGGGGATAGTCCCCCAAAAAAGTTTAGAGACAAATGAATTATTCCATGAACAAAAAGAGGGGCCAATCTAAACATCAGTATATGAGACAAATACTACATGGTATCACTTACATATGCAATGTAAAAAATACAACTAGTGAATATAACAAAAACACAGACTCACAGATACAAAGAACAAACTAGTGGTAACCGATGGGGAGAGGAAAGGCGGAAGGGAAATACAGGGGTAGGGGACTAAGAGGTACAAACTATTAGATATAAAATAAGCTACAAGGATATATGGTACACCATGGGAATAGAGGCCAATATTTTAAAATAACTATAAATGGCATATAACCTTTAAAAACTGTTAATAACTATAGTGTACACCTATAACTTATATAATACTGTACAGCAACTATGCTTCAATAAAAAAATAATAATTTAAAAAAACCAAAGTATAAACATGCTATATGAATGCCTCCATGAGAAAAACACTAGGTTGGGAGTTAGGAGACCTAGGTTTCAAGTCCTGCTCTGGGGGTCATCCAACATATGACCTCAAACAACTTAATCCCTCTGGGTTTCTATTTCCACATCTATGAAACAGACATTAGATTTGATGATCTCTAAAATCCCCTTTCTGCTTGAAATGCATATCGTCCTGTAAGGGACTGGATTTTCAATTTAAACCCCTGCAGCCCTGCAGAGAGTTCTGAAGCTACAAAGCCCCGGGATACCTTTTCCCTGTCTTATAAGCAGCCCACAGGCTGTGTCTCAGATTCCCACACTGGGTGCCCAGGGGCTCAGCTGTCCTGGGGAACGCCTGAAATTTAGGCAGGGGCCGCTCTGGGGCTGAGGGAGCAAAGGGTGCAAATACTAAGATGAAATGCTGTGATTTTCACTGAAAAGTACCATATCCAAGCAAAGCTAGTGTTCACACTTTCTCCTTAGCTTAGAGGTCTTTCCTGGAAAAGAAAAATCACCAGCAAAACCACAGTCCCTAATCAGTAGGCCCCAAACCCAATCTTTCAGCAGGACGAGAAAGGTTCAGGGAAAGCCAGAGCTGTACTTCCCGGCCCACAGCCCACCATGATCCAGCCCAGCATCAGCTCCAAAGGTTGGGAGGGGAGAGGCAGGCCGCTTGCAGCCTCCTCCTGCCTGACCCAGCTTCACATGGATGGAGAAAGAGAACCCGCTTCTGGATTCTCAGCCTGCACAAGCCACAGCTCCTCTGATTCTATCCCTTAAATCCAGTCTCCATCAGGAAGCAACCAAGAAAATGTGTTCTGTCCCGAGGCTGATTCTGGAACAGGGGAGATAGGTGACCTCCAAAGAATCCAGAACAGGGGAATGTCTTCAGCTACAACAGAGGGCACTTGCGCTAGATCTAACAGCTCTGCTTCATGAGTTTAATAATAATAAAGAAAAGCCCAGAGATCAGAGCCACTGACTAAGGCAGCTGTGCAAAAGGAGAAGACATCCTCTGTGGAAACATTGCTCAGTGATCTATCAGTGAGGGTACTTATGCTCAAAACTAAGTTACATAAACAAGGGCCAGAGTCAATACAATGAGGCCTGCACCCCTACCAAGCACCACTGAAGGGAAGCCGCTTGTAGCTCCAAAGTCAACGGCAAAGTTTTATCAAGTAAAATAGCAGAAAAGGGGAAAGCAAAAACGTAACCTGTTGTCACAGATATTTGAAGTATTTGAAAACAAATCCGACCAGAATGAGCAACTCACCATTCAAAACGTAATTCAAGAAATTGCAAGAAAGTATTTGAGAAGGAAACACAAGTAAAAAGGGCAAGAGTTCTACCCTGGGTACAGCAAGAAAATCTGGAAACAACGTGTTCGTGTCCTGGGGAGAGAAAGCTAACCCTGAAGAGATGAAAGAGGCACTCACAGAGAAAGGAGGACTAGCAGATAAGGGGAGGCGAGATGGGGCCTGGGATAAAAGGGACCCACGTCAGTGAGGAGCTTCAGAAATCTAAGTGACAAAAAACATGCAAAGACCACGTACACAAATTGTCTGCTGGGAGGCAGCCCAGTTCCCACAAGGAGGGCCATTGTCATCGGCACCGAGTGAAAGGGTAAGACGTGATTCCACCCTGCCCGGGGTCCCTCTGCCCTAGTCCTATCTTTTAAACCTGAAACAGGAAACTCTTCTTGGAAGTAAACAGAAGAAGCGGGGTGAAAAGTGTCAGGCTTGAGCTGCCTGGCACTGAGGGCAATTAGAATAAAGTGGAGGTGGCACATACAGTGAGATATTCTGGGGAAATGCTTATTTTCAAGAGAAAAATGAGACTCTGGTCTCAAAGAAGAGGAGACTAGGCATAGCCCAGTGTGAAGCCTGAGGAGGGGCAGGAGGGATGGGAGCTGCCCTCCTACGGCTGCCACCAGCTGGAGGGAGAACCTGGCATGTGGGGTCCACAGGGAAGGGATGGGCTCTGTCTTCCAGGGTGAAGCTGTGCCCCAGGATGAAGCTGTGCCTGGACACAGCAGGACTTAAGCTAAGGTATCCTTCCTCTGCTTGTCACTCACACCCTAGGTGGACAAGAAGATGTCTCCTGGAGTTGGGAAGGAGGAAGACAGAAAGGTAGCACTACGACATGCCCGTTCACTCCTGCATGTGTGATTCAGCCCAGCTATGAAGAAGTCACTGGCATCACTGCCACCACCCTGGTCCTGGCCCTCATTATTTCTCCCTGGACCATCATGATTAGAGTCTTCCACACATCTCTTCTGACCTAACTCTCCCTACACCTCAGCCCCACCAAATCTCTGCCACACTGCTTGCCAGCAGAGTACGCTTTCCAATGCACAAATCTGATAACGTCCTTTCCTGCTTAAATGTCTACAATGCCTCCCACTCTCTACAGCGGTCAGCAAGCTGACCTGTGGACCAAATCTAGCCTGCAAGTGACAAATGGGTTTAATGTGTTTAAAGAGCTGTAATAATAATAATAATAATACTGGAATACTACTCAGCCATAAAAAAGAAGGAAATAATGCCATCTGCAGCAACATAGATGGGCCCAGAGATTATCTATACTAAGTGAAGTAAGTCAAAGAAAAATATATGCTATCACTTATATATGGAATCTAAAATATGACAAGTGAACTTATTTATAAAACAGAAACAGGCTCACAGACATAGAAAACAAACTTATGGTTACCAAAGGGGAAAGGGAGAAATAAATTAGCAGTTCGGGATTTGCAGATACAAACTACTATATATAAAATAGATAAGCAGCAAGGTCCACTGCAGAGCAAGGGTACTATATTCAAAATCTTATAATAAACCATAATGGAAAAAAATATATATATCCGAATCACTATGCTGTACACTAGAAATTAACACAACACTGTAAATCAACTCTACTTCAATTAAAGAAAGAACTGTAAAAAAATAAAAAAGGAATATTTGACAGAGATGTATGTTCCCTGCCAGGTCTGAAATATTTACTATCTGGCCCTTTTCAGAAAGTTTGTCACCCCTCATAACTTTGGCAAAGAGCAAAGCAGCCAAGTATACAGCAGATCTTTCATGATCCTGCCCGGCTGCTCCTCAGCCCCCTCCGCCCGGCTCTCCCGGCTCTGAGCCCCCCGGCGACGGAACCATACCTGGCCCTGGTTCTCACGGTGCTCTGTCCCGTCGTCCCTCCGGGAAGGCCAGCTCCTGGCGACGATCGCTGACTCAGGCTTCCTAGGGAACTGCACCTCCGGAAACAGGGCACTTCGGCCGCCCCTCGCAAGTCTTTCCTTTCTTTACACCCATCGGGCCATTAATTCACAGGGGTGGGTTTCCGCGGGGCTTCTGCGAGGCTTCCGCGGGGCTGGCTCCTTCCCCTCGGCTCTCACGCCGCCTGCCTCTGGCCCGGGGCAGGCTGCCGCCTCACTGGAGCCCTCTCCGGCTTCCCTCTTTCTCCGACCACTCCGCCGACACGAGTCAGGAAGCGCTTCCGCTCCGCGCGACGGGAACCGGGCCCTCGTTCGTTCACAGCGATGCCAGCAGCGCGCTGGGTACCGCCGCCGCCGCTTCGTGGTGCCGTTCGCGGGGCCTGCCTTTTCCAACAGTACCTATGCCCTCGAAGGCTCCAAGGCCCCTTTTCTTGTAACTCCGCGTGTATGGGGCCCCAGGAGCCACTCCACGTTTGCTAAAATGCCTGGAGAACACACAGCGCGCACCGCTCCGCTTCCCCTCGGTGTAGGTCCCTTCTGGAAGCCGCTGGAACAAGGCGGGGCGGGGGCGGGGGCGGGGCCCGCCCCGGAAGAGGGCGTGGCCACAGGGCCCGCCCAAAAGAAGGGGGCGTGGCCACGGCGCCCGCTCCAAGGACCCCGGGTCAGGCTGCCCTCCGCGCCGCCTGAGGAAACGCAGCCACCCGGCGCTGAGGGCGTTCCTCTAGAAAAGAAGTTTGAATCCAATGATTTTTAAACCATCATAGCTCTGAAATGATACTCCATGAGAAACAGATTTTATATTTTGGGGTTGTTGTTAACGGAGTTCCTGGGGATTGAACCCAGGACCTCGTGCATGCCAAGCATGCGCTCTGCCACTGAGCTTTACCCTCCCCGAGAAATCGGTTTTAAACTGCAATGTAAACTAGAAAAAAAAGTCTTGCCTGTGTCTCCTCAAAGAATTTTAGAAATAGTGCTAGCTCAGCTCTCAGGAAATAGTTTTCTTTGCTTTCTCTCTCTTGGTCTGTGTGTTCTTTGCAGAGCATTCTTAAAGAACTGGACATATTGCTCCAATAGAGTCTGGTACATCGTACACACTTGATAGTTTTTAAATTTATGAATGAAGATAGGTGCTGAAAAGGCAACAATCTTCACAGTTTTCTACTCTAAAAGGGTCTTGTTTTATATACTGAGCCCTCCCGCCAGATTTTGTAATCACACCCACTTTTAACAAACTTCTCATCAGCTCACTAATCTTCCTTTGCCTTTCAGTTAGAAGCAGACATTGCCCAACTAATCTCTAGGTAAGTAGTAAGATAATTAAACTGAAAAACTAATGCAGTCACATTGTGCTTCATATGGTAGCAATTAATTACTCTCAGGAATAACTCTGGGCTCTATTTTGTGTGATATACTTAAAATAACGTTATTATGTGCTTTTAGGTTTGAAAGTGATGATGTGAATGATCTTTAGTTACATATCTATAACTGAGGACTTATTATTAATGCCTGCACTGAATAACTTGAAAGAAAGATGACTATTCCAAGAAAGTCTGGTTGCCAAAAAATAGTTTAGAAAGCCTGACTATCTAGTACTGAGTCATGGGAAGTGGGAACAAGTAAATTGATTTCACTGGAAAACATTCCACATGTAACACATGGTACATTTCAAATGACTGTCAAGGTCATATATATTTTTATTACATTTTGTTTTCCTACCCATTATTTGACAGGACCTAAAAAGTTAGCCAGCCATACATAATAAACTGTACTCGAAGCATGTGCGGTCTTCGCATAAGAATATATTTTAAGTAGTATATCTGCCAGTTGGTAAGAGCACATGCATTTTTGCATTTAAAATGTGATTCCACAATTTGTTTCCATTTGATGGCTAATTTGGGAAGATCTGCATGTGTGTTGGCCATTTAAAAATATTTTTGGTACAAAGAATATTTTGGCAATTAATTTGTCTTTATTACTAACTTGTACTGCTAAGACTATTAACAGGGTTGCAACTGCCCATCTATCCTCATAGATAAATAGCTCTGAATTCTTTGTGCAGGGGCTGCTGAAGCTGGGCCACTGCCCCTTTGCCCACTCAGTGCCACCAAGAAACCTAGGGAAAGGATACAAAGGATGTGTGCTCTCTGTATTCACATACATAATAAAGAGGTGGTACTGTATAGCAAGTGTTATTCTATCAATCAATCTGCTTCAGCTGTCCTTTTCTTTATATTATGACAAAATAGGGGCAGCCTACCTGACTGTGTAGGGCTAGTTAGTGTGCAGAAAGCTAGAACTTCCATTCAGGAATAAGTTTTTAAAGCCTGATTAAAGCAGGGGATACCATCATTTATCACCCCTCCCACCACACTTCCAGATTTCCCAGGACACCAATCAAGAGGTGTATCATAGAGGTAAGAAAAGCTTCCATCATCACCTGTGTTTTTGGAAGGAGCAATAATAATACTGATGGAAGAATCTGTGGTAGAAAAAAAGCCTTTTAAACTTTACAAAGATTGCTCTTATACATTATCTTATTGAAGAGAAAATTATTCTCATTGTACAGATAAATTACTGTGGCTTAGAGAAGTTAAGTAATATGTTCAAGATTACACATTTAGTAAATGGCAGACCTTTTGGCTATAAATCCTATGCTCTATAAACTAATCACTTTTAGATTAAAGAAGAAAAATAGACCTGTTAATGTATCATTTCAAGTTTCCAGTGATTATTTCTTTAAAGATGATTCTTAGAAAGAAGTCTGAATGCAGAGTACATTTTGATCCTTACAATTAATCCCAGTCATTTATACCCCACAGCTAATATTATACTCAACTGTGAAAAAAGAATTTCTGCTAAGACTAGGAGCAAGCCAAGGATGCTCACTATCCCAATTTATGTATTGGAAGTACTAGCCACAGTGATCAGACAAGAAAAAGAAAAAAATGAATTCAAATTGGAAAGGAAAAAGTAAAACTGTCACTGTTTGCAGATGGCATGATAAATACACACAGAAAATCCTACAGATGCCACCAAAAAAAACCATTAAAACTCATCAATAAATTCAGTAAAGTTGCAGGATACAAAATTAATATATAGAAATCCATTGCATTTCTATACCCTAACAACGAACTACCAGAAAGAGAAGTTAAGAAGACAATCTAATTTACAATCACATCATAAAGAATAAAATACCTGGGAATAAATGTAAATAAGGAGGTGAAAAACCTCTACTTGGAAAACTGTAAGGTACTGATGAAAGAAACTGAAGATGATGGAAACAGATGAAAAGATATACCATATTCATGGACTGGAAATATTAATAGTTTTAAATGACCATAATATGCAAGACAACCTACAGATTTAATGTAATATCTATCAAATTACCAAGGGCATTATTCAGAACAAATAATTCTAAAATTTATATGGAAACAAAGACCCTCAATAGCCAAAACAATCTTGAGAAAGAAGAAGAAAGCTGAGGGTATCATGCACCCTGATTTCAAACTACATCACAAAGGTATAGTTATCAAAACAGTATGGTACTGGCACAAAAACAGATGCAGAGATCAATGGAACAGAACAGAGAGCCCAGAAATAAGCTCACACTTACATGGGCAATAAATCTACAACAAAGGAGGCAAGAATATACAATGGGGAAAAGATAGCCTCTTCAATAAATGGTGCTGGGAACTTTGAGAAAACTGGACAGCTACATGCAAAAGAACCAAATTGGATTCTCTCACTCCATTAAGAAAAATATATTAAAAATGGATAAAAAACTTAAATGTAAGACCTGAAACCATACAACTTCTAGAAAAAATCATAGGCTGTGTGCTCTTTTACTTTGATCTTAGTAATATTTTTGGATATGTTTACTTAGCCAAGGGAAACAAAAGTAAAAATTAAAAAATGGGACTGCATCAAGGCTTCTGCACAGCAAAGGAAATGATCAGCCACAATTTCCAGTTCCGGTTTCTTTAAAGTGGATTCTTAGAAAGAACTCTGAATGCAGAAAATATTTTGATAATTACAATCTATCCCAGTTACATAATTTGGTAAATTATTTATCATTGGCAGCTCTTTTGTTTCAGCATTTTGAACATGTTATTTATCTGCCTTTGGTTTCCACCACTGCTGATGGGAAACCGCCTGTTTATCTTATTGAGCATCCCTTATATATGATTAGTCGCTTCTATCTAGTTGCAGTCAAGGCTGTTTCTTGATTATTTCATGCAGAAATCTGAGTTTTGTCTATGTGGAGTTCACTGAACATCTTGGATGAGTAGTCTAATATTTTTTATTACATTTGAGAAGTGTTCAGCCATTAGTTTTTCAAATTATTCTTCTTTCCTTAAAGGCCTGGAATCAGTAAGCACCCACACTCTATGCTCTGGGGCTCTATGTGGCCGTTGAGGCATACCCACAACCCTGCCTTAGCCTTCCTCTCCTGCCTGTGTAGAGTCTTAAGGTCAGCCAGGGGTAAGAGCATAGGCCCTTCTTACATCATTCTCAGCACACGCAGCGCCAGGGATGAATGTACAGACATATGCATGTGCATAGCCCACTAGTTTCCCAGGAATCTGCTGGAGTTTTTCACACAGTCTCTGGACATCTCATTCCGCATCTTTTACTTTGAAGCTTGTTGCTTAGCATAAAGGTTTATATGTTATCCAATGCTTTAAGCACCATTTTAAAAAAAATTCTTTCTGACATACACCCTTGCATAGGTAAAGGGATTTTCACACTGGAAAATTCCTAGTTGATAACTTTTGAAAGAGTAATTGTTATGAAACCTTCATTTTGTTAATAGAAAGATATTCTACCTCATTAACCAAGTAAAAATGTATACTACATTTATTACAATGTCAAGGTGATTATAGGACCAAATATATTCCCCCTTGGGGGATCCCATGGTAAAGCAAGTGGTAGATAAATGTTTTTAATTGATGACTGGAAGAGGGTAGGTATTCAGATAGTTAAAACATAGAATGTGAGGTTTGAGCATAAAATAGTGGATTGATGCATGACTGAAAGATGCAATATATATATATTAAATCATTACATAAATTACGATAATTTATTACATATTATTTAGAAATTAGGATAAATGGATATCTATATATTATAACACAAATTAAGATAAACTTACATCAATATAATCATTAGAATCTAATAGGCTAAAACACCAGCTTTCCTTTTATAAATAAAGAAGACTGTTTCTACTATGATTGTGACTGTACTTAACTGTCCTTTTAAACAGGAAGAACATTTACTACAATGAGTTATTTATCATTATAACAGGAAAAACCATATTCATCATACAGAACATACAGAACAACTGATTTTCAATAGTCAATTTGAAGTAAAATGTAACCTGAAAATGGCATTTGTCAGTTTTTTGTGTCTATTTCAAAGTAAAAATCGATCATTTAGTAATAACATGAAATACAGATATGTATGTAATTTCAAATGTTTTAGCTTATAATACTATTTTTACATGTATTTGCTTTTTAGTTGATTTTGAAGAAAGAAAAGATAAGATTCTATACGTTGTCGAGTAATAGAAAACATACCAAAAAAAAAAAAAAAACCTTAAAATATTGAAACCAGTTGAGAAACTACAAGTATTCAAATGCAGGAAGTCATGATTTTATAACATTTTAATGTGATCTACACTTGGGAAACAAAGTTAACCAGACCTTATTTCTGTACAGGAAATATTCCAGCATAGAGTTGTAATACATTGTGGTGAAGGCTTACAGCTTCATATTTTTCACCTGCACTACCCCACTGGTATTGTGGCTTACTGAATTGCATCAAGACTGCCTTCCTTTCTGGAAGACCCTCTAAGAACAAACAAGCCCCTAAGTGTAGATTTTATTTTCCCTTGGTATCAGATTATGATAATTTAAGAGTCCTGAGAAATACTTTTTTAGCCTAAAAAAGGAAATGCGTAACATTCTTATATTAGGATCATGTTTTGGTTGGTTTTTCAAAAATCTTAACATGTGACAAAGTTATCATATCAATTTATCAGACTACCAAGTTTCAGGCAAATGCAGGTGTGTAATATGATGTCTATGTAGATAATATTTCACATAAAGTCAAATAATATAAATATATTAAGAACTTCTGAGTCAAAACAAACTTACAGCAGGGGAAACTGTTCTATTTTATGGTTACTTTTAATGAAAAACAAACCCTAAATTCAATAGTGTGCTCAAGTCTCAGCTCTAACTACTCAAGCATTTTACTCATCTGTATGGAATAGTCAGATTTACACGGTAAACTGTGAAGAACGCTAACTAGGAATCAGGGGAGCTTAACTCCAATCTCAAATTAGTTGCCCACTATTTTTTAAAATTGACTTGAAAACAATGACCCAAATAGAGCCTCACACTTCCTAACTATGAAAAAAGTCAGATGATGGAATAAGACAACTCCAGCTCTTTAAAACTTTAAAGTGATAAAGATAGACATAAATATTATATATATAATATATATACATACACACATATATATATATTACATAGATACACACACACACACACACAAACACACACACTAGCCTCCTCCTACACCTCAATTAAGTAGGTAGAGAGACACACTAATCTCCTCCTCCATTAGATAATAGATAGACAAACTGAATACACTCTTTCTCCTCCTCCATTAGATAGATGGAAAGTGAGATTGACCGATACACACAGTAGCCACTACCTTCTCCTGTTAGAGATACTGAGAGATAGCCAGACACATGGGAATACTTCTTCTTCTCCATTTGATATAGATAGAGACACACTCACAGACACACAGACAAACACACTACTCTTCTCCTGCTCTGACAGACACAGAGGTAGACACTCTAGCCTCCTCCTTCTTCTCAAAAAGATACAGGTGCATAGACAGATATCTCATATATAGACAGACAGAGAGACATACTAGCTTACTCCTCCTCCATTAGATGCACACATAGACTGATAGACAGACAAAGTAGCATCTTCCCGCTTTAGTTACAGATACTTTGATAGACAGACCCGCACGCACACACACACACACATACACACACACTAGCCTCCTCCTCTTCCTCAAATAGGTAGATAGACACACTAACCTCCTCCTCCAACAGACAAATAAAAAGACACACTTGCCTACTGCTATGCCTGCACTAGATAGGTAGATTGTTAGATAGATAGATAGGTAGATAGATAGATAGATAGATAGATAGATAGATAGATAGATAGGCAGGCAAATAGACATAACTGCCGCATCCTCCTCCTTTAGATATACAGACAGACACACACATAGACTAGCCTCTCCCATCCTCCAATAGATAGGCATTCAGCCAGGCAGTCACTCAGACAGACACACCAGAGGCAGGGTGCGGTCTTGGGACGGGGTTCAGCGGAGGCGACAGGGGACAGGAGTGCCACTGGCAAGCCATAGGATTTCATCACAGGTCCCTAGCTGCCTTGTCTGGGGGCGGCCTCCACTCCCCCAAATTCGACGGACTGAAGATTTGAAGTTAGCCTGCACGTGGGAGCAGGCGTGATAAGGAAAGTGGAAGAGGTAAGTGGCAGATATGGAGGTGGCACAGCAGCTAAGGAGGATGCCTCAGCGAATAGGTCGTATTCTTACCATCTCCCCCTCTCCTGGCCTCGGGGCGGCCTTTGCTATGCCAGGTGTGCGGGATTTAGTTGTCCTTGTCAGTCAGGTCCTGGGAGGCTGTCGAGGTGAGTTCAGGGGACAGGGATGTCGCTTCGAGAGGACTGCCTCGGGTGAGCAGATCAGTTTGCTCCCATCTGCACAAGGGCCTGGCCTGGGGGTGGCCTCTCCTGCCCGAGGCTCACAGTATGCATGTTTCCAGGTCAGCCTGTGTCCCAGAGGCAGGCACGGTGTTCTTAGGGGCTGCATTGAGGAGGCGGGGCTGCTCCACCGAGCCCGTGTATTTGCTCAGATCTCCCCCTTGACCCGCCCTAGGGTTGGTCTCTGCTACCCTAGGTACATGAGGTACACATCTCTGTGTTTTACAGCTCCCAGGAGGCGCGTACGGGGTGGTCAGGGTGCTGGGTGGGGGCAGGGTGGTATCACCTACAGAGAGGGCGGAAGAGGGATGCACAGGCTGCCCAGGGAAGCCTGTGGATTTCCAACCAGTGTCCCACTCAGCGTGCAATGAGGGCACCCTCTGCTGCTTCAGGGTGGGAATTCGCATCCCTCCAGGTGGGTCTATTAATGGGAGGCTTCCTCCATTAGAGAGAGAGACAAATATATAGACAGACAGACACTTTAGCCTCTTCTTCCATTTAGAAACACCCATATATCTTAACCTTCTCTTCCTCATCCATCATATAGGTAGACAGATACATACATAGACAGACAGACAGACAGACACACACACACACACACACTTGCCTCCTACCAATCCTCAATTAAGTAGGTAGAGAGACACACTAATCACCTCCTCCATTAGATAATAAATAGACAAACTTTATAGACTTTTTCTACTCCTCCTTTAGATAAATGGAAAGTGAGACTGACGGATTCACACACTAGCCTCTACCTTCTCCTGTTAGAGAGACAGACAGATAGCCAGACACATGGAAATCCTCCTTCTTCCCCATTAGATATAGATAGAGAGAACTCTAAGACACACAGAGAGACAGACACTAGTCTTCTCTTCTGACAGACAGAGGGATAGATAATCTAGCCTCCTCATTCTTTTCCATTAGATATAGGTACATACATAGATATCTGATGATAGACAGACAGACAGACATACTAGCCTACTCCTCCTCCATCAGATACATACATAGACTGATAGACAGATACAGTAGCCTCCTCCCCCTTTAGATACAGATACATAGACAGATCCCCACGCATGCGCGCACACACACACATGTGCACACACACACACACTAGCCTTCTCCTCTTCCTCAAAGGAGAACAGACCTGCAGCCACTCACAATGGTGCACCCAAAGGGGACTCAGAATAAGAAAGGACAGGATGCTGGCCCTAGATATCTAGGCATTTGTCAAAGGAATGAATTCAATGAACCCAAATATTTGCTTCCTCCCATACATAGAAAGGCACTAAATTCTTTAACTTGAGATGCCTGGTTTTCTTTGGATAACAAGTAATCTTATAACGTCCCATCTACCTGGTCTTTGTTGTAAAGCTCATATATATCCTGGCTCCTCCCCTACCTCTTCAGAGCAGTCCCTCATAGCCATCTGAGAGGCTGTCATCCCGGGCTTGAAGTGGTTCAAGTCCTCAGAAATACCCACCAAATAAAACATAACTCTCAACTTTAAGGTTGTGCATATATTTCCACTTTAAATATTAGTGTAGACATTATATAGAACATAGCACTGTCTTCCCCTCTTTTTCTAATAAGTAACTGTTCTTCAAATATTCCTCATAAAAAATATTTTACAGGAATGTTAGGGTATCTCATTTCATGGTTTAAAAAATAAAGTATGCATTGCAGTTTTCTCTTTAATCCAATACACCATGCCTGCAAATCAAAAAGAATTATTTCAAATTTCAGTGTGAAATTGATAAAAATGTAAAATAAGAAACTGAAAAAGAAAAGAGGGAAAAATAGGCAAAAAACAAAATCGAAGGAATCCTATGAGGTTCTTTTTTTAACTCGTGTACCTAGAAATTTTATTCCCTAGCATCGATCTTATAACTGTGGGGTCCTTGCCATGAATTTAGTGCTCCTTTACCCCCTCAAGTTTAAAGAATAGAAAATGAAGTGCTTCCTGTGGATTTCAGGCTGTAGTTTCCATTGAACTTGCTGAAGTCATACATTGCAAGCGGGAACAGAAAGATGAAATTACAACCTTTCTAATACGCCACCAGGTACACTTTATTTTTGAATAATGGATGTTTCTGCCAGCTCCACCAACACCAAATTTGCACAAAATTTCCATTAAAAATAACTTTTTCTCCTTTTATGTAAAGAAAAAGGCAAGAGCAACCACTGAGTTTAAAACTGTTGCCACTTGCAATAAATTGTTTCAGACACAAGTTATTTTTCAGCAATTAAAATAAAAAAGAAATCAACAAATAAAAGATGACCACTGAAAGAAAGAGCTCTTCATTATCCACACTTGAGATGGTCTAAGTAGATGTTTATTAATGTTTTGCTTCAGGGGAATCCTTTATAAGTGACAGTGTAGAATAAAATAAGCAGATAGCAAATGTAAAGAGTTTCAAAGTATATTTTAAAATAAACTAATTTTAAAAATAAATAAATAACTTCATTATAGAACTGATAATATTATTTACTCCCTAAAGATGATAATACATTTTACATTATGATTGTACAAAATCTTGATACAGCACTAAATCAATATTCTGTCACCCAAAATGTTATGCTTTACTTAATATTGTATTAAATATTTCCCCAAACTGAACTATGTGGGTAGCAAACAAACGAGATTAAAAATGAAGATACTTAAGTCACTCAAGTAAACATTACAGTTAAACTTTGAGAGTGGATAAGCTGATTAAAGCACACATTATATTTTAAAAATGATGAGAAAAGGACATTAGAGAGTGTTCATAGTTAAGGGGCTGTCATAAATAGAAACGGACCCAATATAATCATACCAAAACAGAGTATAATGCATAACACAGGAATGGGATATGCAGAGTTTTGTTGGGGTTCACGGGTATCCACCCAAAAGAAATAAAAGCATGTATCACAAAGTTTTGTATATGAAAGTTCACACCAGTATTCATATTAGCAATAAAAGTGTCATGTCCACCTATCAGGGAATGGATGAACACAATGGTGTGTCCGTACAACGGAATCCTATTCAGTAATAAAAAGAACAGAGCCCTGAGCATGCTCCTACTTGAATAAAACTCCCGCCCAAAATACATAATTGGAAAAACTCAGCTGTAAAAAGACAATTTACTATATAAATCAATTTATATAAAATATTCAGAAAAGGTAAGTGAATATAAAGAGAAAGCAGACTGGTGGTTGCCTATGTCTGGGGTGGGAACAAAGAGTGGGTGTTAATGATTTCCTTTTGGAGCAATAGAAATGCTCTAAATCTGGATTGTGGTGTTGCTTGGCAACACTCTGAACTTCTTAAAAATCACTGAATTGTACACAGAATAAGTTGGTATTGTAATATGCATGTTATAATCAATAAAGTGGAAATACATTTGGTCAGGACTCAGAGCAAGATTAGTTGTAGTTACAGGATGACCTCAAATTTCAGACATATTTTAAAGCTTAGATGTGACTTCATTTTACTTATTTACTTATCATACCTGTCTACTTATAAAAAGAATAAACGTAGCATCAGTATACATGATATTTGATATTAATACAATATGAAAGATAAACATCTAATCATAGGGGATGAGGCAAATAAAAAGTACTGGAAAATATCTAAGTTTCAGTTACAAAGCTTTGCCTTGGATAGTAAAACACTCAGCATGACGTGAGACATCACAAAGTTATATTACCCTCATTATTTAAGCCAGGCAGGACTTGGATCTGTGAAGTTCACTTACACAAGTGGACGGAAGTGTGGGATCGGGACATCTGAGTAAGAGCAGAGAAGCTAAAATTTGTCAGCATAGAAGGAACAGCTCATTTTCAGCCACCAGGTTTCACTGAGCTCTTATGCTTTATCCCCCAAGCTAAATGCTTTCTGTGTTGTAACTCATTTAATCCCCATAACAATGCTATTAGTTCTATACTATCATCACATTCATTTTACAAATGAAGAAACTAATGCAACACCCATTAACGTAGCTTCAAAATTTGCAGAAACATGGATGTGTGAGAGCTGAGATTTAAACCCAGGCAGACACTCCAGTACTACACACCTACCTATTCAATAGCAATGCTCCGTGCATTTGATTCATCAGGATGTTCTTTCAAATTTGAGGTTAAGACCATCTCCAACATGATTTCTTCTGCCTTACAGAGGCAGATTTCATTGATCACCTCTATATTGTCTTCATGGGCCTCTCATGATTTTCAACATTTTTCTACATTGACCCCCGTCATCCAGAATCCCCACTCTTTACTGCCAGCCTTTTCTCAACTCAGCTTGTGGTCCAGTCCCAAACCACCTCCTGGCCATAGTCCAATCACTGGCATCTGCTTAACTAGTTTGTGGAAAGTAGTTCATGGTATAAACAGGAGTTTGCCTGTCAGGAACAATCCCCAACATACATAATTGGTTTAGATGCATTCTTTTTACATTTTAACCTGGATTCTATGAAACTTAGAAATGAAATTTGACATTGTGAAGAGTTTAACCAACAGTGGTTCTGCCCTTTATATGCTGCTTTCAAATAGTGCCATTATAGGACTTTAAGCTAGCCATGTTAATAGGGCCATTCATCCCAAACCCCAAATCAGCACATGAATCTGCTCTTTTCTGGTGCAGGAGCATTACAAGAGATGTGGGTGGCATTTCTGTTTTGTTTTGTTTTTTTTTCCCCTAATTTCATGGGGAATGGCATTTTGAAAGAGAAATAAAATAGGACAGATTAAACATAGTTGATACATAGTTGATTATCTTGGCTCCTCTGAGAAACTCCCCTAAATAAAAAAAATATAAAAAAAGGAAAATGTAAATGCACAAACATACAAGCCAAAAGACAATATAAAATGTGACAACAGTAAATAAGAGGCATCAACAATTTTCTGAGGATGGAAATCAAATGCAGGAATAATGTTATTTGACTTAATAAAGAAGAGGAAATTGAAATCAATGTGGGCAGAAACATGTTGACTCACAGAATCAGAGGAAATTTATGGACTTTGAAGACCCAGGACAAGCAACTATGGAAGTGACTCATTGAAAACAAAGGAACAAGTTCAAAGACATGCAGCGATCGATCTATCCCTTGACTCCCACCCAACACTCAAAAACTCCAGAAATTAAATGGATGCTTCTTGCCCACTGTAGAAGGATAACAGAAGTCTTTTTCTGCAGAGAAATCAAACCTAACAGTGTAGGTACTTGGGGTCACCTGACATAACAGACCAGTGAGATCAAACCAGAAAAAAAGAAAGGGGTGAGGGGGTTGAATGAGTCAGCATCCTGAATGGCAAGTTATTTTCCCAATGTCTTCCCTCATTCAGATAACTCCAGGCAGATTACAGAAACATTTCCCTCTGGGGGAAAAAAAAAATGGAAAAGCCTCCAAGAAAAAGCAAAACAAGATGCTAAACTTTTGAGAGATTTGCAAAGTACATAAGAGTTTATATGTGGATCATCTCGCAGTGAAGGAAACATGCTTTCACATAAATATCAATCCAGGAGCTTTTTAGTGATTCCCTCTTAAATACAATGGATAGGTAAACATCATTACTCATTTGAAGGAACCATCCAAGCTGACAGAGATACAAATAAGTAGAAAAGATTCAGGGACACCACAGGAAGCAGAAGAAAGCTTTTAACGATATATCATCGATACTCTCAAAGCAGTACTATTGCAATAACAAAAACAATTCTTATAAATCACAGCATTATAATTTTTTTAAAAAATCCCCTATAAACTAATACCAAAAGCAGAGCCAATAGGAGATAAAGTTTTAATAATTGGAAGAACCATGAAGAAAGTTTAATGTATAAGTAACAGGAATTTTAATAAATCAAACCAGTAATTTCTAAAGCTTGAAGGACAAAAATCTCTAAATGGTAAAGACCCACCAAATGTTTAGCACAATGAATGAAGAAGGTCTCTCACAGAGGTATTATCCTGTGAAATGTAAGAACATTAAAAATTATTTTAAAATGATACCAAAGGCTTCAAGTGTGAGAGATGGATTAGGAATGTCTTGTAAAAAGTACTGCAGTTCAGAATGGCATCCAACTTCTCAAGAACAAGACTGGAAACCACAAAGTAGTAGACTGAATTCCTTTAAAATTCAGAAGGGAGATGATATATCTCGCTAAACCATGACTAAAGCATGAGAACAAAAACATTTCTTTAAATTTTCCCCCAGTGATTTGTCTTTTCTTAGAAAGCTACTCGAGGTTCTGATTCTGAAAAGTGAAATGAACAAGAAGATACATGATCCAGGGAACACAACGCCATACAGGAGATTGCTGCTGAAATAGCCAGTTGAGCTGTTGTGCACTTTAACCAGTAAACACTCAAGTTAGACTGGAGGAGAATCAGTTACTAAGGAGGGAGACCTCCCAGTAAAAGGGACGGAGGGAGGGAGGGAGAGAGGGGATGGGTGTGTGCGTGTGAGAGAGAGAGAGAGAGAGAGAGAGAGAGAAAGGAAAACTTGGAGATGGAGATTTTCAGAACTGTCCTTGAATATGTAGAGAAATAATTGTTGGATGACAATAATAATCATTAATAATAACAATAATAGTATAAACACTGACTACCAACTTAACCAAGTATTGTAATAGGAATATAATGTGAGAATATAGAGAGAGGAAGTAGTCCATTTGGTGGAGCAAGTGTCAGAGAGCTGAATTAACAACTACCAAAAAGGAAATCAGTAGAAAATGTCCAAAGTTGACAAATCAAGAATTAGCAATAAAGGCATCTATTTAAAGGTATGGAAGTGAGGAGCAGAAGAGCATATTTAAAGGAGTTGAAAGTCATTTTTGGGGAACTGAATTTGGATAACAGGGAGGACTGAGCATTTGTAAGAGTTATTTTAATATATAAATGATAGCTAATGTTACTTTAACATATGTAATTTTATTTCATGTAAATACAAATTAATTATAAGGAATAAGAAATGCAGTATGAGAAATCTCAACTTTGTCGAGTATACTGCGGGCAAAAGATGCATTGGCAGTATCGATCAGCTGTTTTTCTGACTATTTTGTAGAAAAACTCCCAAGCCAATGCCAACAATGAGAAATTACCAAAGGGGAAATTAGTTTACCGCTACAAGAATTAATGGTGTTTCATTCTAATAAGCGGGAAAATGTAGGGTGAATTAGAATGAATACCACTATGCTTTCATGATGCAGAATATATTCTCAATAATGAAATGATTTTAAAGTGTAAGGCTTAGAGGGGAGAGGCTGGTGGGGTTAGGCAAAATAGGTGAGGCAGATTAAGAGGAACAAATCTTCAGTTATAAAATAAATAAACCACTGGGATTAAATATACAGCAAAGGAGACATGGTCAAAAATATTTAGTAACTTTATATGGGGACAGACAGTTACTAGACTTATTATAGTGATCATTTCATAATATATGCAAATGTCAAGTCACTACATAGCACACCTGAAACTAACATGATGCTGTACATCAACTCTATTTCAATAAAATAAAATTAAATAAGGGTTTTCAGTTAAAAAACAAAGGCAACATGCCATAGATTTATCATGATACCACGAAGGACACAAAGATTCAGTTCAGAGAGGCTGAGGGTCCTATCAAATGTAGCCAAATGGGCAGTACATAAATCAGTAGTTTATCCAGGTTTTGCTACAGATACCAAGTCCACTGACCTTACATCATAAACTCAAATGAAAGAAATGGATTTATTCATGCAATAAATGTTAAAAAAATTTTTTGAAAGAGAAAATGGTTAAACACAAAGGATGTGGTATTACTTGCTCTGAAATTATTAGATTTTCATCTAATGGTGTAATAGAAACCTGGTGCATAGAGAATCTCGGGCTTTTCTTATGCTGATGCTACAAACTTAGATACAAATACAGACGTTTTATATTATCAACTTTACATTACTTATTATTACTAAGAAGCATCCTTTTATATTTTATTTATGTCATATAGTCACATTTAATAAATGTTAAAGATATATAGGAATAAAGTTTTTGTGATGGATATAATTGATTTTATGTTTGTTTTGTTATGGAAAAGTAGTCTTCATACTTTAAAAAACTGTAGGACAGCTCTTTACCCTCTTCCACATCTCTCTTCTGAAAACCTAAACCATTACAATTCTTGACTAATATGTGTTACACACACACATACACATGCACACCCACACGTCTCCCAATATTTCAGTTACAGATTAACGCAAGGAGAAAAGACAAAAACCTCACTGTTTTCCATCCTTTATACTACAACATTCAATGATATGCTCCATATTTTTCTGTGTGCTGGTGTGTCTCAAAAAGCTTAGTTAACATATTTGTTATATAAACCTATTCCTGACAAATTAAACAATTTTTATAAATATTGGGGATGATACATAATAAATTTATTTAAGGGAGAAATAGGTGATGGTTATGCATAACATATAAAACAAAAATTTAACACTGTTATCCTATGGCATATCTGTATCTATAGTATACCTATATATGTTTATATAGAGAGACATTTTGATAAATATATATATATACACACACATATATACTTGATATGTTTGTTCTGTGCATCTTAATTGTGTATATCTTCCTTTTCCTAGGAAAATTTTAATTTTAAGAAACAGTGTCTTAGCATTTGATTCTGAATATTTCAACTGCTTCAGAACAAAATTAAGAATTTAGCTAATAGGCAAACTTAAAAACATTAAGATTATTACCTAGAACTATAATAGTATTAGTAAATAGTGATAGTAACACAAAGGTTTTAATTGAGCATTTATTAAATGTCAAGGATTATCTGAGTTCCTAAGAGGCATCCATGCTTTATCACTTTATGGGATTATTACTATTTTTATCCTCATTTCATAAATAAGGATCACAGTATCACACATAGTAAATTCCAGAGTTGGAATTTGGATCTGATTCACAAAATGCTCCAGTATCTGATCAAAATATGAATATACTAAGATGATTTTTGTTCTAAATAATAAAATTAAACACAGCAAATAAAGTCATATTTCTAAGATGTACATTTCTCACCAAATCTAAACTTTCAAAGACACACATTGCCTTATTGTCAGGATTCATACCGACAATCTTTTCACACTGAAAATTCTGTTTCATACCAGGGACTTAATCATATCAAAATAAACAAAAGAAAATTAATCTTTTATTAAAAGCAGATTCATGCACCTAGCCAATAGATATTTTAATTCAAAGGGGAAATTGTTATTTTATACTATTTGTATTGTCTCTGAAAGCAAACACAAATATTGTTACCATAACAACATCCATGCTTCTGATTTATTTATTATTTACTTTTTAGTAAACACTGTAAAATGAGTGCAGTGGTTGGATTTCTATCTCCAAAGAATAATAAACAGGAGACAATTAACTGGTAATTATTTCCACCTGCTGAACTCTATTTTGAGGTGATTTGATTAATTAACAGCAGAGATCTGTCATCATTAGTTCCAGAGTCTTTTTTTTTTTTCTTTTCCAAAACATCAAAATACTCTTAACATCAGCTTGGAACAGATTCTACTGTCCATTTGCTGGGTCACTGCTCCTGAACTCATTACCCCCGTAAGTGGAAAATATGGCTACTGTTCATCAATGTGAAAATGTGATTTCCCTTTAAAAAGTTAATAGTAATTTTGAAAAATGGAAAACTATATTCAAAATAAAGAGAAAAATTGCATCCTGGATGATTGTACCGAATGTTTAACTTCAAGGATAGGAATACTTTTATTAAAATCAACTCTATTTTTTAAATTTTTTGGAAAGGAACTTAGTAACTAACGGATGGATTGACTTGTGTCCTGCAAGGATTTTAATCTTGTTTCTTTTATTACAAGGCAGGTACAAGGCTGTCTTTTAGGTCAAATGGATCTGGAATTCTTCCTGATGTAAGATTGTCTAGAAATGAGAAGTTCTGTCTCTTGGCCCTCCTTTCTCTCCTCTCAGATTAATGCATTGCAATACTGTGTGAGCATTCTAATCAGTGTGGACCACTGGGGCACTTCCCATTTTTAATCTTCATTATGTATGTTAGGCAATAAAGAAAGGCCAGCATGAGTGTTGAAGCAAAAATGCAAAGGATTATTTTTTCCTTAAAAAATTCAAGAACGTGCTGGCACAGTAGCCCAACTGTGTTAGGAAATTTCATAAATTTCATAAATCCAAGTTGACAAGTTCAATCTCATAAATGCTGTGCGAATCCAGCTAAAGAAATTTGTTGTACTTTCCATCTCATTTGAAGAAAAAGAATATGATGTCCTGAAAAAGCAGAAAGTATAAAATATTGAGCATGTACATTTCTGAAAGCTTAATTTCTGCACTTCTGGATTCGGAGCATAAAATTGGCCTTGGTCATTATGAATGCTGTCTAGAGGAGAGGAGACAGACTTCTCCAATTCTTTTTACCATTTATTTGCTTTGTTTTATCAGAAGTCTTGCTCTGTGTGTCATAAGTAAGCCATTATGACATGTATTTAGGTAGCCTCAGGGAGGTTCAGTTTGGGAGATAGAAAAGTAAAGCATAGTTCAGGCTTGTTTCTAATGCAACCTCAAACAAACATGAGACCATTTTTCAAAGAGATTAAAAATATAAACAAGCCCATTCATACACAGATGACATCCTCCTTAATAATCTCTTTCCTGTGCAAGAGTCTTATTTACCTCACCTCTAGTTTTAGTTTTTATCATGCTAAGCATTTTTAAGTGTACAGTTTAGTGGTGTTAAGTATATTCACATTATTATGAAATGGAGCCCCAGACATTTTCATCGTACACATATAAAGTTACATCCAATAAACCACTCCTCTTCCTCTCCTCCCCTCAGCTTCTAGTAACCACCATTCTACTTTCTGTTTCTGTGAATTTGGCCACTGTAAAAATCTCACATAAATGGAATCAGACACGCTTTATCTTCTTGTGACTAGTTTATTTCACATAAAATAATGTCTCAAGAGCCATCCATATTTGTAGCTTGTGACAAGATTTATCTCCTTTTTAAGTCTGAAAAATATTCCATTGTGTGTATACACCACATTTTGCTTATTAATTCATCCATCAGTGGACATTTGGGTTGTATCCACTTCTTAGCATCTGTGACTAGTTCTGCTATGAACATGGGAGTACAAATGTCACTCTGCCATTTTTAATTAAAACATGACGATTTATGCCATCTCCAGGTAATATCATACCTTTATTTTCATTCTTTCCCAAATGAGGAATGGTCAGAATTGAGTAAATATTTAGATTTAATGTGATTATCCCTCAATAAAGGAGGTTATAGCATTGTTATCCATATTTGTAACATGTATACATAAACATTTAAAGTCACAGCTTAAAGAGAAGGGGACAAGTGATAAGCTTAGATGTTCCTAGATTGCACAGGTCTATGGTTGGAAACCTTACCTGAAGCTCCCAAACAATTCCTGAATCAAAAATAAATACTCATTCATTTATTTCAGTCACTGAATTACTAAGACCGATTTGTGCCTCTCTGAAATTTTAGTTCCTCCTCTCTCCCTTCAATCTCTTGTCTCAGTTACCATCCTAACTCCAAAATAAAGTATTGTTAATTTTTTTCAGTCATGTCATTCAAGATTTAAATGATGTCGTCTTCATCATTTCAATGATGTCATATTTAAGAATATTTTAGAATTTCAATTTATTATATGGGAAGAAATAGAAGGAGATATGAAAGAGGAAAAAGAGATGGAAAGAAGAAAAGGAAGAACATAGGTAATTTATAAGCAATGTGGCTTTTAGTGTTTAAAAATATGGGATTTGCAGTCTGACCACCTGAGTTTGAATCCAGGTGCTGCTAGTTTAGAGATGCCTGAGTTTGGGAAAATTACTTATTTAAGTTTGTGGCTCAGTTTCCCCAAAAAGAAGCAAAAAAAAAAGCTTTTGAGCTTTTTATGAAAATTATATGGATTATTTCCATGCAATTTTCTTAGCACAGAGTCTGGTATGTAATAAACTCTCAGTACATAGCTCTTAGCTCTTAAATAGTAATAATCTATGGTCCTTATGACTAACCTGGTCAGGTTTAAATCTAAACCAAACCCAATTCAAAACTTCGCTTATTCCATAAGAAAACAAACCATCTAATGTAATACACTTTGTTCCTCTGGAATTTGGACTCAGGATGAAGTTATTTTAATTTAGGGAGTCACATTTTAAACTCATAACTTAGTTTAAATTCAGTTCTCAAGGAGCCTTGATGACACATCTGGAAAAAATGGAATTCTTTGGCAGAGAAACCATTTCACATACAGAAATGTCTGCTTTGTGATACTGTTGGCCTCACCGTTGATCATGTGATAGAAGAATCCAGATGTGCAACAAGCCCTATGTCCAACGTGGTCTTGCTAGTGCGTACAGTGACGGAGCAAGTCCTGGTGATGTTACTGATAACCAGAGCAGAAGAATGATGCAATGATGCTGATGGGTCATATGATATGTTCACAGCGTAAAAATGACCACAGAACATGTGTGCTTCACAATTGTGTTCTATGGACATTTGATAATATTTTAACAAGGTCTGAGTGAAGAATTTGAGCAGCAGTCATCCATATCTACCAGGTGCACCTATATCTGAGATTAAAAATTGAATCTTAACAGGGAAATATTTTCAGTGGGAAAATGCCAGTGGGGCTTTTGGAGCAGGTTAAATGGGAGACATCACTGGATCTGCCTAACTAAGTTCCAAAAGTCCTAATGAAGGACATTTGATGTCCTACCTCAAAGTCCAGCCTTGCCACTTACAGAGTGTGCGAGCTTGGGAAAGTTCCTGAAATTCTCCATGTCTCAGTTTTTGCATTTGTAGAAAGGAGATGATATCAATAATCCTCTTTTAGGGATATTGTGAGAATTTAATGAGTCCATCTATGTAAACTACTTAGAATAATGCCTGGTGCATAATAAACCCTGAGTTGATCACCAGAGCAGATAGGGAAACCTACAAAGTGTATAGACATTAGGAAGGCAGGAAAAATAAGGCCTATCCTCTAGTGTGTACCAACTGCTTGGCATCCTATAAGATAGGATTTTGTCTAACTCCCTGTTTCCGAGTCCCTTCCCACCAAATCAGTGCTATATAATGACTTCCATGGGCCCCTTTCATAAAAAATATTTAAAAGTATACTTTATAATTCTATTGGTATAAAGACAAATATATTAATATATATTAAATATTTTTGACCTGAAAGTTCAAAGTTTTTTTTTTCTCATTTTAAAAGAAATTATAACATGTTCATTGGCCCTAGAAATACCTTGGGCCATAGGCACTGCACCTGATGGAGAAGTCAGTCCTACACCAAAGACCATTATTTCCAGCTAATTGTTGAAAGTCAGAAAGTTTAAGAAACTGAATGCAGATTCACATAGTTAATATACATCAGAGCAGGGATTTAAACTCAAATTTAACACCAAAGTTCATGTTCCTCTTGCTTTCTCCCAGAGCACTTCTCAAGGGGGAATTACACCAGGAATGGTCCAAGTTTTCCTTTGGTTCTGTCCCTCCTCCCTCATCCAGGGCCACCTTATCCCTGTTCATGTTCTTCACTGGCATCCCCCTTCCTCTTCTTTCTTTCTGATTTCTTCCTCTAACAACTCCCAAGAATTTTCTCTTTTTTTTTTTTGTAGTATCAAAATATTCATTCCCTTCAAGTTATTAATCATATTAGAAACAATCTAAGGGACTAACTTTCACAAAGATATTAATGACTGATGATGGCACATGTTCCCCATGTTCCCCCATTTGAACAAAAGAATCCTGAAGTTGAAGGTCTTTTATGTAAAAGCTTGCCATACTCGTCATTAATCCATACTTCGTCATTTCCATAATCCTCACATTTACACCTCAACCCAGACACCTCAGCTCTCACACCACAGACTCCTTAAGAGTGGCTTTGATTGCTGCTTTTCTTAGTGCTGAGGAATAGAGATGTTTAAAAAATAAATAAATAAAACATAGGGGGGGGCAGGAAAATATTGTTTCTTACAGACTAAAATGCAAAGACTTGAAGTCTTTAAGGAAATGATAATGAAAAAGGATGCCTGCTCTTCCTGTATGTAAGGCCTGTCCTACAATAGTCATAGAATTGACCCTGGTCCAAGCCCACCCCGGTGAACCCTACACGGTGCTCATTTGCTCTCTATTCTTCTGTGTTCTCATCTTCTTCCAATTCATCTTGGGAGCCTGTGGAACCTGACTCCTGCAGTCTCTCAGTCAGCTTGACGAATGGCTTTCCAAATATTTCCATAACACTCCCTCTACATCAGTTTTCAGGTCAGCAAGCTCTGCAGATGGTTTGTTTTGATCAATCGTATCAACGTAAAAGTGCATTTGATAAAGGAAACTGTGAATTTAAAGTTCCTGAAAATTGTCATACTTTTCATTGGTGGTATTCATTGACAAAATGCAAATGTCAGAAAAATTAATTCTTTCTGTTTGTCTCTACAGGGTTTATCTATCCAAATTTCTGGAAGGAACTTCAGCCCTCAGTCATTTCACTCAACCAGTATTGATTGAGCCATGCTTGCTACGTGTCTTTGATGTGTTGACAAGCAAACCAAAGATATAAGCCATATTTGCATTCAAAGGAGCTTTGAGTCTGACTGAGGAAATAACAATAGCAAATAAAATCGTTTGTATTAAACATGCTACTGATTCAACAACCTGCATATACTCAGAGAAAGCTTCATGAAGGAGGAAGGGTCAGAGAAGAGGCAGATGAAATGACATATTAAAATGGATAGAAAAGACTACGGGGAGAGAATTACAAATCCGAGTTGGGAAGTGGGAATCAGACCAAAGATGCAAAAATGAGACTAGGCATATAAATAATATATGTATAATGATGCAAGTAACAACAATGATGATCGAGACTTTTAGGAATGCCCACCTTGTGCTAAACAGTCTACAAGGCATTTTGCATATGTTATAGATCAGCCAGATAGGTTTTATTGTCCATCTATTTTCCATAATAAAATAGCTATTTTTTTCTTAAATGTAAATAATAAAGTTCATTGTAAAAGAAATTTGCCTATGTAAAAATATATGTGTATGCACATATACAAATATACATTATTATTATAATGTATTATGTTATATTAATAGTCATATAAAATCATCTAAAGTCTCACTCTTGAGATAATTACTTAGCATTTTCACAGTCATTTTTTTTTCATGCATCTCTTATATGTATTTATATACAACATACAAAATATTCTACCAAGTACTCTGGCAGTATCTGTGTGTGTGTGTCTTTTGCGTAAAGCACTTCCTTCGGAGGGAAGCTTTTCCAAAGCTAGTCCATCAGTTTTTGGTTGTTCAGTCATTGCTTTTGTCATTATTTGGGGGACATTAGTGCTGGACCTCCGAGTCTTTCTCTTGCTCATGTCACCTGCAGTCTTCTTTTCAAAGCAAACCTTCTTTCTCTTTAATAGAAGAGTATTCTTATTTATGCCAAATATGATGTGCTTTTATGTTTATCTTAGTTTATATTTGTTCACATTTCTTTTGCCCTAATTTTTACTTATTTTCTTTTGCTCATTATTGTTGATTCAAACAAGTTACTCTTCAATCTAGTTTTTCCCTCCTAAATGTAGACACTCTATTGCCTTTCAAATGACCAGTATTTACATTACCTTTAAAACTCTTGATCATGCCTGAGCAAACATATCATGTACTGTTATATGAAAAACATACTCAGTGTTTTCCCTACCAATTAACTACATTTCCTCACTAATCTTGTATTTAGCTCAAGAGGATGTAACCTTTAGAATTATTTGACCACTGTGTTAACATCGGGACTTTTAGAATATTATACTCATCTATATTCATTAAAATTTGTTCTCATCGCTTAGTGAGCGGGGATCCAGTTATAAATCTTTAAATATCTTATATAAACAAATGAAAAAGGACTCATGAAACCATGAAGGAGGAGATAAAAGAACCAAATAGAAGTGGTTATGATCAAATGTGTAAGTTTATTTTTAAAAATAGAAGAAAATAAAAAAATTCAGGGGACTGTAGCATTAAACAGTAATTCATTCAATGTATTAAGATCTGAATAACACAGATAAAACAAGCAAGTATTATTTGTAACATTAAAAATGTGGCTATAGATATACAAATATGTCTTTATCAAGTTGGACCATTTAACTGTGTTACTTAATTATTTCACCAACTTAAAGTGCAAATAAGTAAAGATAATCTCATAATTCTGGTTAGAATCCTAGTCCTAACCATACAAACTATCCAACAATTCATAATCTCATGTTGTGGCTTTGTTCCACAACCCGGCCTTGAGTTCATCTCATCATCCACATTTTTTTAAGAACTCTAGAAACTTACTCAGGCCTGTCTCCAATTTCCAGGGGCTGTGATAAACGGAAAGTCTGATGAGTTCACTCTTGGTTTCCCCTCTGTTCTTACCTTTCCAGTTTTTCTGTTGAGAAACCATCATGTCTTGCATGAAGGGCATCTTCAGAAGGGGGATTTATTGATTCTAATCCTGAACAGGCTAAGATGAGAATCTCCTCCCATCATGTGCGTGCGTCTTTCACTCCACACTGACGTGCTTGGTCACTGTTTTGAAAAAACACCCACCATTTCAAAGTGGTCAAACTGAAAATAATTCTGCTCTGAACTGGTGCAGACACCAGCACACACATCCTCACTGTCCAAAAGTACCTGTTATTGTAATCCTTCCTCCGACTGCCCCTTCTCAGAGTCCTCCAACCCCAGACTTTCTACAGTCAAACATTTTCAGTTCCTATCACAAATTCAGACAGCATTCTCTGAGCAAACTTTCTCCACTTTTTTTTTTTAATTCTTCCCTATGAAAAAGCCTCATAAAGT
Source organism: Camelus bactrianus (assembly GCF_048773025.1). Taxonomy (NCBI): domain Eukaryota; kingdom Metazoa; phylum Chordata; class Mammalia; order Artiodactyla; family Camelidae; genus Camelus; species Camelus bactrianus. Next base: position 26,355,594 of record NC_133567.1, on the reverse strand, counting down.
ATCATTCCAATTCATAAGAAAGATTTGAATACTGAACCTCAAAAGGAAAATGACCAGAGACATCATCTTTTGCCTCCCAAGAGGCTAACTGAACATCATGCAAATCCACCTGTGTCCTCCTCAGGGATCAGCTTTGCTGTCAAAGGTCTTTCTTCATTAGACCATTAAGTGTCTCCAGTAGAATGTCTACCCATCTTACATTTGTGTAATCTTAAAGAGCCACTTAAATGTTCCAGAAAGAGGAAAAAGAATTCTAGCTAGGCACACTCTGAATTCTTTTTTTAAAAACTTTTTTTTATTGAGTTATAGTCATTTTACAATGTTGTGTCAAATTCCAGTGTAGACCACAATTTTTCAGTTATACATGAACATACATATATTCATTGTCACTTTTTTTTCACTGTGAGCTACCACAAGATCTTGTATATATTTCTCTGTGCTGTACAGTATAACCTTGTTTATCTGTTCTACATATCTTGTAAGTATCTACAAATTTTGAACTCCCAGTCTACTCCCAGTCTATCCTTTCCCACCCCCACACTTGGCAACCATAAGTTTGTATTCCATGTCTATGAGTCTGTTTCTGTTTTTTTGTATTTATGTTTTTATGGGTTTTTTTTTGTTGTTTTGTTGTTTTTTTTTTTAGATTCCACATATGAGTGATCTCATATGGTATTTTTCTTTCTCTTGCTGGCTTACTTCACTTAGAATGACATTCTCCAGGAACATCCATGTTGCTGCAGATGGCATTATGTTATCATTTTTATGGCTGAATAGTATTCCGTTGTATAAATATACCACATCTTCTTTATCCAGTCATCTGTTGATGGACATTTAGGCTATTTCCATGTCTTGGCTATTGTAAATTGTGCTGCTATGAGCATTGGGGTGCAGGTGTCTTTTTGAAGTAGGGTTCCTTCTGGGTATATGCCCAGGAGCGGAATTACTGGGTCATATGGTAACATTTGAATTCTTAACTAAAGCATTTGCTGTCTTCTCAAGCTGCCACATTTTAAATTCTACCCCGCCAGGTTAGCTGCTTAGGACGAGCTGTCTTCAGAATTCTTACAAGGATCCACATTTATGAAAGCATGCCATAAACCATTTGTAAGCAGCAGTAGCAGATAGGAACAGTTATTAGACTGATTTTAAGGATGCAGCCCACAAAAACCAGAAATGAATTATAATCCCTAATATGTGGGATTTAGTTATCTAATTTTAATTGGTGATATTTGATAATATAGATTTTTTTATCAAAGAAAAAAATATAAATGTTTCTTTCTCCAAGTCATTTCTGAATAAGTGGCTGAATGAAGTCAAACAACATAATTAATTTTGGGATACATTCCCAGAGTAATTTGGGGTTATATTTTGTTGCTTAGAAGTGAACTTGTTTCTAGAAGCCCTTTAGATAATAGGGTTTGAAAATAACTAAGAAATCAAATATGAGACTTATCTATGCATGTCTTTCATGGCCGTTAGGAAAAATAAGCTCTTGGGATTTTATCTGGGGGCCACTCACCTCCAGTTCTTAGAGGAAGATAATTAGATATTCAGGGAATTAATGAATACTCAAATGGTACCTACAATCAGACAGAACATTCTTTAGAGATATATGAAATAAATACAAAATATTTAGCCCCATGACCTCCAGGTTCATCAGTTCCTGGAAATAAGGTCCATTAGCATGAGTCTGCTTTTCCTATTTTTTCTGAATGTTATAAGGTGCTTTCGAGAAGAGCATGGATTTCTAGGTAGACAATTCTGGATTCAAAAGCTGTGAAAGCCACTTAATATCTCTAAGCCTCTGTTTTCTCTTTTGAAACATAGGGATTATAATCTTATTTGCTGTGTGATTGTGAAGGTTAAATTAAACTGATTGTGTACTAGTATTCAACATACTCCCTGTCACAAAGCTGATGTTTGAAAAATTATTTCCTCAACATTCTTTCTTGCCATTAATTATCTGATTTCAAAAATCCAAGAGCCTAATGAGCTGTCTCATATTTTCACTTTAAATGTAAACAGATTCCCCTGAAAGGATTAAAAAAATTTGGTTTGCTTGGCTATTGTCTTAGCCAAGAATTAGTCATGAGAAGGAAGATAAACCAATTTCAAAATAGTTTAAGACAAAAACAGGAGTTTATTGAAAGTTCACAGAGCTTTTGCAAGGACAGAAAATGTGGTCAAGCCTGAGAAGGGCTGTTCACAGCAGCTGGCCTGTCATTGGCCATGGAAGTATTGTTATTTATTCGCACCATCTTCAGACCAGTGTGCTCAGCTCCCTTATGGCCTGACCTGGCTGCCCCAGTTAGTTTCATTTCCCAATGCCCCAAACCACGTGGACAGGCTGATCCAGAGTCCGCAGCTAACTTAACAGGTTGCTTCTGGTCCAAATTGTCAACCTGTTCAGACTCTGGATTAAAAGTCCATGTCTGTTCCACACTTCCTGGGCAAACTGGGCAGATGGGGAGAAGAGAGGAGAATTAGGTAGGACAGGGTCAAAGACTTCTGTCTCCAAGACTGTGAGTCAGACAAGTTCTCTATGAAGGGGATTTGGGACAAGAAGAAAATGTTGACCATTTCACATACATTAACCTTCTATGAGGGTGAGACGTACATAAAAGGGCTGCTAACACAACCACTGACTTACTGTTCCAGGAGAAATAACACAGTTACCACTTCACATGACAAATCACTAAGCTTGTGATCTCAGGGTGTGGTGCCCACAAGATGATGAGAGATCCTCGGAGGTGGTTGTCAAGGCCGCATCTTAGTCATACGTCATCTTTCTCTCACTGATTCTTTTTATCCAAGTCATGTAAAAGTTCCAAGACAATTTAATTCTTCCTTTCTTCCTTTGATAATTAGTAAATGCAAAACATAAAAGTCATGGTTGGTAAAATTCACCTGAGCCCAGTTATCTATCTGGAGAATAACTAACAAAATAGAAATTCACTCTTATAATACTAAACCACCTTTCTCCCCCTAAAAAATAATTTAAAATATCCTATGTCTATTTATATTTAAATCAGGGTATATTAAAATGCATGTTTTGATGTGGGATAACCAGGACACCCTCAACTGCACACATCAGACATTTCTGATGTCATTCCAAGTATATTAACTCAAAATCTAACAAAATACTTTTTTTTCCTCTTGTACCTCAGTGAAGAGCTGATCTATTAAAAAAAAAAAAAAGGTGCAGCATCTGCTAGAGCTATAAAACAAATGAAAAATTAATTAGGTATTTGAAGGTGTCCCTTTGAGACAATGGAGTTTCGTCGAGTCTTAAATCCTCTTACAGCTTAAACTGTGTGTTTAGTCTGGAAAGGATCTTTCCTTGTTTCCTGATCATTGTGTTTTCAGATCATTTTCTTCTTCTCGGCTGGACTGGGAGTTTTGGTTGAAGGAGCTGCAATGTCCTTCATTAAGTTACAAATGCTTCCTCAGCATCCAGAAAGCCAGCTAAGAACATATTCACATCTTCAATAACTTTTTTTTTTTTGTTCTTATGTCTTGCAAACCGCTAAAACAGTTTGTGAAAATATTTTTTAAACATATCCAGTAACATTTTGGTCAACATCTCTTTTGTACTTAACTTTACTTTTTAAACTTTCTCTTGCTTTTCTGTTGGTTCTCTTAATTCTAATGCATCACACTTCAAGATACTTCCTAAAGCATGAGCAGTTTTCAAAATACACGTACTAAATATTTTTAAGCACCAGAGAATATGCTAGGTGCCAGAATTACACAAATTAAAAACGAATGCAAACAGCACAATTTCTGCCTTCTAGAAAGTTTGCACTAGAAAATTTAATATGAAAGCGTAGTGTGTTGAACAAGTTTGATAGAAGTTTGTTATGGTGTGTGGAGGATTTTTATCTCCAAGGTCATTGAACTCGTTGGTGGGATTTAGGGATGATTTCTAAAAGGAACAGACTCCTGGTGTGTGTTTGGAAGGTGAGGAGAAGTTAACTTAACCAGACTGGATGAGATATAAAAGAACACGGATAAATAACTGTGTTGTGAATGACAAGATGCATTTGGAACATCAAATTATTTTAAATATTTGGAGCATAAGAGTTGCTGTCATACAGTGATTTCACACACACATACACACACACACACACACTAAGCAAGAGCAATGGAGAAAAAAAAGCATCTAAATTTTATAGTGACAGAATTTGTCAAAATATATTTAAAAGCTGGGAGAAGGAGAATTTAGTTTCCCTGACAAACGCCTACTAAGAAAGGACTCTTTCCATTCAGGAATTAGAAGCTGTGGTCCTCAAACACTATGACCCTTTTTTTCTTGCCACAGTTATCCTCACAATGGAACTTATCTCAGGGGCAGCCTCCAAAACATCACTGGACCGTCCAAGGTCTGGAGTGGTCAAACCAAGAACCGCACAAGCCTTCATCCTGGGCAAATAATAAGAGAAATGGCATGCAGTGGAGTAGCTGTCTACAGTTTTCAGGTCATAATTCAAAACAAACAAACAAAAACACTCTCTGATTTAATTGCATTCCTTGAGCCCATATTCTGTGGCTGGGCCTCATGGAAGGGTATCTGGTCAAATCACTCAAAAGCTATCACAGAATTCACTTTTGTTTCCTGCTCTTTGTACACCGAGTAACCCCCAAATGGTAATCTTCAAGTTAGTTCTGAAACCCCTTTGTCCCTATATTTTATCAGAAAGGGAGTAATGAAAAGACGTATGTAAGTTGGCAGCTATTTCTTTTCAACAGGCTGGGCACGTGAGACAGAGATCTTAACGTTTTCAGCACCCATTCCTGAATGAAAGTCCTTAGCCCTCATGTCTCATACTTCTTGCCAGGCCCAGAATGTTTTTAAGATCTAGGTATGTACATTTGATATTTGAAAAACATTCTCTCATAAAATCATATGATCTCATAATAGAAATTGTAGGTATTATAAAAAAGTACATAGAAGCAAACATAAATTAGGCATCTACATACAACCCCACGGTGTTTAACTACTCTGGTCCTTTGCAACTATTTTTGCTGATGTTTTATCTATGTTTTAGTTTGCTCAAACTGTTGTAACAAGGTGCATGCATACCCTGGAGGCACTGTGGGTTCGGTTCCAGAGAGGTAGAGCAAAGCAAATGTCCCAATAAAGTGAGTGATATGAATTCTTTGTTTCCTAATGCAAATAAAAGTTATATTTACACTCTACTGCAGTCTATTAGGTTTGCAATAGTATTATGTCTGAAAAATGTACATACCTTGAATAAAAATATGTATCACTAAAACATGCAAGCCATCATCTGAGCTTTTAGTGAGCTGTTATCCTTTTGCTGGTAGAGGTCTTACCTCGATTGGTACTGATGGCTGCTGACTGATCAGGGTGGTGGCTGTGGAAGGTTGGGGTGGCTGTGGCAATTTTTAAAATAGAGCAGCAATGAAGTTTGCCACATCAATTGACTCCTTTCACTTAGACGCTACCTTAGAGCTGTTAATAGCCAAATGTCTATATGGTTATGTCACAGGGACTAGGGAGGCCCTAGGAGAGGGAGAGAGAGACAGGAAAACAGCCGGTGGGTGGAGGAGTCAGAACACACACAACGTTTGTTGATAAAGTCGAGCATCTTTATGTGGGCACAGTTCATGGCACCTGGAAACAATTAAAATAGTAACATCAAAGATCACTGATCACAGATCACTACAACACATAGAATAATAAAACATTGAAATATTGTGGGAATTACAAAAATGTGACACAGAAACATGAATTGAGAGAGTGCTATTGGGAAAATGGTGTCAACAGACTTGCTCAATGCAGCGTTGACATAAACCTCCAATTTGTACAAAATGCAGTATCTTCAAAGAATAATAAAAAGAAGCACAAAAAATGAAGCGTGTGTGTACTACAAATAGGTGGTTTGAACAACAGAAATGTTGTTCAACAACAGAACAACAGAAATGCCTGAAAAGTCTGAGATCAAAATGTTGGCAGAATTGGTTCCTTCTGATGACTATGAGGAAAAAGCATCTTTTTCTGGCCTCCTTCCTTGGCTGGTAGATGGAGACATCTTCTCCCAGTGTCTTTAAATCATCTTTCTTCTGTGCTATCTCTGTGTCCAAATTTCCCATTTCTATAAGGACACCAGTCATTTTAGATCAGAGCCTGCCCTAATGCTCTCACTTTAGCTTCATTACCTCTATTATAGACAGTATCTTCAAATAAGGCTGCATCCTGAAATAATGAAGGTTAGGACTTCAACATACAAATTTGAAGAGGACACAGTTCAACACATAACAACCTAATTGAGGTCAAAAGGCAGTTTAAAATTTTATTGAGCCTTATAATGAGAGTTTTTTTTTTCATATTATTAACAGATCTCCAAAAGAAGAAATTTTAAAATACGTTCAAGATAGTTTGTGATGAATTAAATGAAAGAAACATTATAAAACAACTTTATAAATATATTTATGTATACACATGCTTTTTAAAGTTGTATGAATGTGTACATGTGGAGAAATATGGTGGAACAGGCAGCTCGGGTAGAACAGGGTATAGGCATTTGTGTGACTCTAGTGCTGGATGATTTAGAGGGCAGGTCCCATCAAGCAGGCAGGAGGAATTGTATTTTTCTGGTTTGTTTATTTCTCACATCCAATAAGAAATCCAAGGGGCATGGAAGGTGACAAAATGAGTTAAAGGATCTTCCTGGTACCTTTTCTGAGATTGTCTATGTTGTTTTGTTTGGGAAAGTTGAAGGATGACCAATGGATTGAGAACAAAATCCATCTTCAATACTCATGAACCGTTTCCTTGACAGAGTGTTTTTAACCAAAGTTTAATTTATAGGCCTTTTATCAGTTTTTTCCCCATTTTAATGAGTATACTGTTCAGCTTTCTTTAGGTAATGCTGAAGTGGCAAAACAACCCCAAATTTTAGTGACTACAGTGTGATGGTTTATACACCACATCTGTTACATATTCTTCATTTTCCTGTGATTTAAATCCATATTTTCTTCATTCAGAGAGCTAGGCTAAAGAAGCAGTCTTATCTGAACATGCCATTCTTGTAGAAGATGGGAGAGAGAGAACACAAGAGAACCTTGTGATCTTAAAGGTCCTATAGTTCTGCTCAATCACTGGTCACTTCCACTTACCAAAATTTATGGCCAAGGCTGATGTCAAATGGTGTAGAAATATAATCATCTTACAGGGAGATACTGAAATCCCCATGATCTTGGGTGAGGATATATCAATTAAACTCTCACAGAAATGGCAGAAAGTAATTAGAAATGATAATTATAATGCCATCTACTGCAGCCCACCTTTTTTTAATCACAAAGATTCCTTTCCTTCTGGACATAAGATATATTAATTTATTCTCAATGTAAAGTATCCCAAAGATCATCATCCAATCATAGCATTAGGTTCAAAGTCTAGAACCTTGTGGCAGTTTCTACATGACATGCTAAGGCTCCTGTTGACACAGAAATTGAACCCTAAAGATAAATTATCTATTCCCGCCCCTAAGACACACTCAGTATAGAGTAGTAAATAAAAGGCAGAATAAACACAGCTAACATTCCTATTTAGAAAGCTGGATAGTGGGAGGCATACTGCATCCCGTGGTCTAAAGCAATTCGGAAAGCCTGTGCAGATATTTGAAAGATTTCCAATCCTAAAAGTGGGGGCTGTTCCTTAGATCAGTTCCATTCACCTCCCTAGAAATGGCAGCTTACATTCTTCAGTTGAAGAGATAAGAGAGAAATGGCAGAACCGCAAAACTGCTGTGTGCGTACATGGTCACCTTGTTCCCATTACATTGGCCAAAGCAAGTCACATGGACAAGCCTGGCATTAATGGGACAAAAAGTGTGCTCCTTCACAGGAATTTCTGCCAGTCACATGGCAGTAGTTTGGATGCAAGATCCTCTGGGAGGGAGTTGGGGAGGGGAGGAAAGAAAATACTTGGAAACAATCATGGAATCTTTGCCAATGGATATTTTATTACAGTGTCAATTACAACTTGGTCTCATTCAATGAGTCAAAAATATGAAATCGTTAATCGTTAAAACATCAGAGTGGAATGATCATCTATGGGGTAGGGAAATAGAGAAAAGTCTCTTATTGCTGAGCAGTTAATGCCAAACTTTGACGTCTTTCCTCGCGTAGATCAAAAATCCTAGTGAAAAGTTTACAGTAGTGGAAGGAATGCCCATTAAAAGGTAAGCTAGGTCTACTTTCACTTTTACTGTTGATGCCAGTTCGCTGTTGCAAGTCTGACAGTGCTGAGTGAGAATTCATGCAACTAGATTTCATACAGCTTAAACAGTAGCTAACAATAAAAGGATTTTAAAGAAAAAGCGAAGAGGTGTTTCCAAACATTGCCAGTCCACCTGTCTTTCGTGAGGGTCACTCCTGTGCTCCTGTAATAAGAAGTCATTTTATTAGTTGTGTCCCCAGAAGATTACAGTTATTTCTTCCTGTTCCAATTTTGTTTTCAAAATCTAAGAAGGAAATCCAGAAGGTTTCTGTTGTCTGTGTCTTCAAAATCTATGGCCTTACACTCCATTTTATTTTATTGTTATTCTGAAAGAGACAGCGGGGTCAATAAAGAACTAGAGAAAACTGAATTTGGTGGAAGACTCTGTACCAAGGACACAAAGCTGTGCTGACTCAGAGGATACTAGTTTTAAAACTATAGAGACTGCTGTTGGTCAGCAATAAAACTCAGAGGAATTTGGGGTCAGAAGGAAAGAAACAGAAAAGAAACTCTTATCTGATAGTATAAAACATAATCCCTCAAACGATAGCATTGGTATAAGCCAATGATAAAATCTGTCATGTTCTGAATGGGAAGAAATAGCCTTTACCTCAGTATCTGCTAATCCTTCCACTGATGTCTGTCTCTGCAGTAAAAGTTATAAAATACAGACCCACCTCCCCACATGTCTGCCTGCTTCTTTAACGTGAATTGTTCCGAAATTTTATGATGGGGACTTTTGAAAAAGCCGTGACAGAGCGAAATGATGCCTCACTTACTAAGGTGAATCTAACAGTTAATTAGAAAAATGGAAAAAATGGATACATCCCTAGATTCATTTAGTGTGAAGCTTAACTGGGAAGAATGGATACAGCCAAAGAAATCTTTGCTGCTACAAATGTCCCAAGTTACGTCTGCACTGTGCTATCCGCATTTAAAAAATTTTAAAAGTTGAGATGTCATTCCCATACCTTAAAATTTACCCACTTACTGTGTACAACTTTTAGTATATTTACAGAGTTGTGCAAACATCATTACAATCTAATTTTTAAATATTTTTATCACTTCTAAAAAGAAACTCTGTACCCATTAGCAGGCAGAGCCCCACCCCCAGCCATAGTCAATAATAAATCTATTTTTGGTGTCTATATATTTACATACTTCGGATATCTCACATACATCGAATAATACAATGTGCATCCTTCTGTGCTGGCATCTTTCACTTAGCATTATGTTTTCAAGGTCCATCTATGTTGTAGCAGGTATCAATACCTTCTCCCTTTTTATTGCCCAATAACCGTCCTTGGAATGAATATGCCACATTTGTTTACCTTTTCCTCAGTTGATAGGCATTTGAATATTGTTTCTACTTTTTGGCTATTGTAAATATTTCTGCCCTCCATTTTTGTGAGGACATGTTTTTATTGCTCCTGTATAAATGTCTAACAGAGGAACTGCTGGGTCATAGAGAAACTCTATACTTTGTCTTCTGAGGAACTAACAAATTGTTTTCCGAGTGGCTGCAGCATTCCTGCTATCCACATTTTGCATCAACGTATTAAACTCTTTGCTTTTATAATTCTAACTTATAGCAGGTGTGCTGGGATAGCAATGAGCTACCTACAGATAAGGGTCAAAATGTGGTCGACGATGTAATAAAGTGAAGGTCAAATTAAATTAGCCCTGAAATCCCATAAGCCTCTTTTGAAAGTGTCAGTAAATAGTCTTCACAATTTCCATCATAACAGTAAGCTGTGTAATTATATGCTGATGTCCAAAGAGATCCTGGCTCTCATTAATACTTACAAACCCCCTGGGATCCAGGGAGGCAGGCTACACAATTTTAATTACAGCCGAACAAAGTAGATGAGTTGGTGTGGTCCAGAATCTATTGCTGGAAAAGAAGAAAAGGGATTCCCAGAGCATCAACAGACCTGTGCAGGGAAGGGAGTTGCTCTGAGTAGCTGAAAGTCCTTTCCTTAACACAATTAAAAGGAAAAACACTTTTCTTTTAAGAATGTGATAGTATAATAAGAAGGGAATCTCTTACCACAGGGTTTACTTACCATAAAACACTAGTTGCTCATTTCACTTTTAAAGATGGATCTAAAATTTTGGGGTGTTGATTTATCTAGCTGAAAATGTAAAAGGAATACCTCAACCGGAAATTAATTGGCATTATTAAATAAATGCAATAAGCAGTAGAAATACTAGTCTTTTGAATATCACAACTGTCTTCACAAATCAAGTAACGTTAGGAGTTGTCCCAGTTAGTTGCATAAAGTTTTTGCCCAGAAGCTCTTTAGTAGCTGAAATAGTAAGACAAGGCAGGGCTGGAATTCGGAGGGTACGCACTATCCAGTGAATTTTCAATAGCTCGTCCTGAAGCTACAAACTCTTGACCCTCCCACTCTGCCCTGTAAGACTGTATACATTCTATTCATCACATGAAGTTGCTGAAACTGATCCCGATGATTTGTATCAAATTTTATAAAACCTTTTTTTGATCCCCTACCCTTAATTTAATGTTTTTGCTCTTTATTATTTGACTGATCTGTATTTTTATCTTATCCCCCTCCACCATTTATCATCCCATCCCGTTGGATTTCTTCCTCAGACTTACACAAAGTTAATGGGAAATGTACTCACCACAGCTTTCTATGTGGCACCCCTGAAATGAAATGGCTATGCTTAGCACAGCTAACCCGACGGCAGGTGTCTCACCTACGTCTTCACACTGCAAGTCTTTACTAGAGCTCTTTCTACTCTTCTACTTTCCTGCATAGGTCATATTCCTTAAGGTATGAATTTCACCCTGCCCATCCTCAAAACAATGGGTAAACACCAGAATTGTTCTTCATAATTAGCCATTAAAATGTATCCGTTTTAGTCTCCTGGCAGTTAACACTTTCTCTCATATTTTAACAGAAATTGGAGTACATGCTTTCCCTATCGGATGGCTAGAGCTGGTGTTTTATGAAGAAAGTATCCCTTTACATTCATTTTACCCTAGCGGTTATAGTAGAAACTCAAAAGTTTTGTATACATGACTGAATTACAATCCCATTTATTTTATCTATAACCACACCACAATCCAGAGACAACTGGAGGTAATGATTCAGTAATGAATGCTGTTTGAAAATGGAATATAATTACCACTGGCTCCTGCTTTAACCATCTGCAACCTACCTAGTGGACAATGTTCTGTATTCTGTGTCCAAGTCTGCCAATATCGTTTTAGGTGTCTTAACCAAAGAGCTGTGCAGAACTGTAGAACTTGGGTTTGTGGTCAGCAGAGGTCTCTTATACCCCAGTTCTGCCACTAATTTATAAAGAAAACTGAGGCATCTACCATAATAATGATATGCCCCAGTTTTCGGGTTTTCAAATGGACAGGATAATTAATGACTGCCCTGCCAATAGTGCAAGATAATTATGAGCCTTCCATGCACTATCTGGCCCAAGTGTGAGTGTGTGTTCTGGATCGCCAAGGATACCAAAGCATTTCGGTTCTTAGGGTGGGATTCCACACCAGGCTTCTTGGTCTTCTTTGCCTGTGAAATTGATGAGAGGATAAAACCAAATCTCTTTAAGTTGACATTATTTAAAGAATATTTTTGAGAGTTTAACGTGAAATATATGTAGAAGAGAATATATTAATCGTATGTGTATTTTTGAATACATTAAAATGCATAAATTGACCTGCCTAACACCCAGCTTGAAAAATAGATAATTATGAAGGACTCAGAAGCATTCTGTGTGACCTCCTTGGAATTTCTGTTAGTAATTTTCTTATTTTTATTTATAGTGCTACCATTCATGTATGTGTCATTTGCTTTAGTGATTTATTTCATTTGATGAACTATTAACATTTGTATTATTCTGTGACTTGCTTCTTTTGAACAATAGGTACTTTGAGTTTACACATGTTGACATGTACAACTACAGTGCGTTCACAACTGTCACCTTGAATATACCACATGTGTTCATTTTTTCTGTCATTCATGAGCAATTGGATCTTTCCAGGTTTAATTATGCAAACATTTCAGTCTCTTAGTATATGTTATCAAATGCATACATACAAGGGTTTCTTTAGGGTATGTATATCATACTCCATCTAGCCTAAGATGCCATCAGTAGTAGTAAGATATAGACCATTGCTTGGCACAACTAAGAAAGAAAAAGTTTCAATTAAACTGTATTATAATTTTTTATTGACTTTAACGATACATTTTTAGTTTCAGAACTATTAAACTTAAAAAGTATGCTTTAAAATCCATGAAATAGAATACCTTGGAATGGAATTTGCTGGACCGCAGAGAATGTGTACTTTCACATTTACTAGGAAGCAATCCTGTGGTCCGCGGAAGCGGTTGTAGGAATTTACAGATCCGTCCGCAGAGTACCAGGGTCCTAGCCACTTTACATCTTCTAGCTTCCACTTTGTTTTTGTCCATCGCCTCTTTTGCCAGGACAGTAATGCATTTTAATATGTATTTTAAACTTGACCGGTGTTTTCGTGCTTCACTGAGAAGTATCTAATCTTTAATATTGCTAGAAAGAGAAGCCTCAATGGTAATCTTCCTTGGGAATCATATCCTTTTGAGCATCTGATGAAATCCTGTTTAATTTACTTTCACTCCTCAGGTTTTCTCTATTTTTACCACATGGTCAAATCTTTGTAATTTTATGATAAGGCTCAAACTTCATCTCCTCTATGCTTCCATTCCAGGTGCTCCCTGGAAGGGTCAGGCACTAACTCCTCTAGTTTCAGGAAACCTCTTTACCTCATCGAATGGCACTGATTTGTTTACATATTTGTTGTGTCCATAGAATGCAGCTTTTGTCTGTGTGATTACCATTTTAGTATGTACTATCTACCTGTATATTAGCACATATGAGTTTAAAATGCAAAGCTATATTTCCTTCTCCAGGAAGGCTAGTGGTCATGACTGTAACAGCTACCTGACTGTCCTGTTTATTTTCTGGCTCCAAGGCTTGCTTAGATTGTAACTTCTCTTCTCCAGGCACTTCCAGGTTCAAGAAACTGCAGCCGTGGGATTTACCTGCTGCAGGAATGCACAAACCGATAATTATGTTTGTTGGTGATAAAAGAGTAGATATCACTGTATGTGAAAAAGAAACACTCATCTCCATCATGCAATAAATTATAGATTTTGCCTCCTTGAATGTTACTCAAATTTGTACCATCCCTGCCATTGTGTTAGTTTAAAACCCCATGGATTTCTCTTCAGTGACTGCAACAGCTCTAAACCAGAGGTAGATTTTCTTAAAATTTTCACTTCTATGGGTTCTCCTAAGGCCCTGGGAAGGACCATTGTAGATACATTTATGTAAAATCTGCAAAAATAGCTATGTGAACCATAACCTGTGTAAAGTATTGTCTTTTTCTCCTTCAATTCCTCCACCACACTTCTGAATGACTTGGTTGGAGGCACTGATGGACATTTTGGGAAGCTAGCCAGAAGGAGGTTAACGCCAAACACCAGTATCAGTGATGATAACATAAAACACAAAACAGAACACGATGGCAGAGCCATCAAGGACAAATATTGAGTAACAATAATCTAAGTAGTATTTAACTTCATACACTGCACAGGAAAACTTACAACACTAGGAAATCTTAGAACTCACGTATGAAAAAAAAATTGACCAAGATTTCACTAAATTTTAAATCAAACCTAAAATATTTATATGGCATTACCAGTAATGAGTTACTAAGCTTAAAGTAACTTTTCTGGATTATCAATTTAAAAAGAAAACAAGTCAAATTTCTATCATGCTAGAGGAAAGACTAAAGCATCTTTCTCTTTTCTCTATAGAAAAATGTCATGTGAAGAGTCACTCAGAGAATTTAGTCAGATTGAAACAAAAAGGTATTACAGTGGATATCAGTGAATTAATTCATATAAATAGTATGCTATTTTTAATAAATTGTATGATGTTTGCATATAATATGTAAACTTAAAAAATTGTAATATGTTGCAATTGTGATTTCTTTTCATAGTGGAAATAAACGTTTACTTATGGACTTGATTTTGCATTTATTTTCTTAAAAAGTCCCTTCCTGTAAACTGACTATAACTGAAAAAAAAAGTCCCTCCCCATCACTTATAAAAGCTTCAGGCTCCACACAACTTGGAGGTAATCTTGGTAATCTTGGTATCCTTGTGTTTCTGATTTCTCTTCCCATATTTCCAGTGTTTTCACTGCATTCTCCATGTGTTCCGCTGACAAACTGTGTAAGGTCCAATCTCTCCTGTATGTGATGAGATGGTAGGAAAGTTAGGAAATATTTTTGGAATGAAGGAATGGATTACTTAATTAGTCAAACTATACATCATTTTTCAAACATTGACTTTTGACCTTCCCCTATTACATTGGTTGCCTGCTAAGGGTTTTTGCAAAAAAAAGAAAAAAAATGTTAATATACCTTACCTGTAGTAGACGCTTAATAAGTATTGGATGAATTAATAAATCAATTAATGGATTAATAAATCCATAAATCATTGACAAATCTATAGTCATAGCTCCATGTCCTGGTTGCTTGATTTATAATTTCCCCTCTCATATTATAATTTTTCAGTCTAGGATATCTGCAGAAATTTTTTTCCTCACTGTTACTGTTTTTACTCTTAATAAAGTTTAAAATGTTACTTGGCACTGCTAAACAACTTACTCCTGATCAACTAAATAACCAAATAAAACAAAAGGCAAAATTAAGAGGAAGCCCTCTCCACCTTGTATTTTTCCCCTGTAGCAAAAGGACAGTGGAGTCATCTTTCCTTCCCTTTACTAAAGACAATTTCTTTCACTTGCAAGAAGTCATAAAATTATTTAAGAGCCAAACATTATCTATTTTCCTGGGTAAAGAAAGGTAAAAACTCAGTTCAAAACTGTTGCTCAGACTGTTCCTTGATACGAGAGAATAAGATAAAAGATGGCCAGTAATGATGAAACCACGGACCCCTAGTGTATAAAGGTTCTGATGCCAGTAGGTGGATTTAACAGCTATTGTATATTGAGAGGGAGAATGAAAAGAACTTGAATTCTGTTTTTAGAAAATTTTGTTTCTCAGGAAGCTTTTTCTTCAAAGAAGTCACTCAAAGGTACAGTGTGAGACCTAAAGGTAAAGAAGAAAAAGAATAATAGTAATAATAAAAATGAGGAACTCTATCCTCACATCTGTTTCTCTTCCTGAGCAACCTAAGGAAAGATCAAGTCTACAGGTCGAATAAATAGAATAAAACTTCTCTTGAGACAAGCTCATTTCAGAATATTTTCTTGGGTATATTCTTGTGGTTAAACCCAGGCATGTATCTCTCTTACAGACATTTTTATTGTAAAATGTTTTAGCAATTATTGCCCTGAATAAATTGGCTTATAAGATCTCACTCCAGTGAATTATAACTCCAGGACATGTTAATATACAACGTGAATGCATTATAGTGAATGTTGATGTAACAAAAAGAGGGAAAGTGCTGAGAGACTGGGAAAGAACAGCTCAAAGTGGAAACTCCTCTGGCTTCACCTCCTAAACACATCCTGGGGGATTCTGAAGACTAGAGTGGAGTCCACTTCTTCCTCTTGGATATGTGGATTAGAACCTTCCGGGAGTCCTTCCCCTCCCTCTTGTTCCCTGCCCCTTCCTTCTCATACATCAGCCCTTTTCTTGCTTCCAGAAATCCAGAGAGTAATTTTAGAAAGGTCTTTGCCATTTTTATAACTTACAAATATTAAGCTTCAAGATGAGGCTGAATATTTCACTTTTCAAAAGTGCTTTTGATCTTAGACAATGAGCAGCCAGCTTTCATAGAAAGACATGAAATTAGGAACTTCCAAGATTAGTACTCATCTCTAATCAGTCTATTTGGAGGGAAAGGCTTCTTATCTTTAAGGGTTTTGCAACTGATATGATATATGTAAAGACAAGCTAATTAAACTCTAGGGGCATGCAAAGAGTTATTATTACCACTAACCTGTTTAATTCTTACAAAAAATGGTATGAGAAACCATGACCATTATTGCCGCTTTACCTATGAAAAAGAAATCAGCAGGTCACTCTTACTAAAGTATTGCATTAAAAAACTAGGATAGAATTCAAAATCTCTTTCTAATAAGTTAACCCATACAAAAACCCTGGTTGAGAACAAATTCAAAGAAAAGAGATATTTCCCTTGATAAAGACATTGATATATTAAAAGAGCACCTCATGTATTTCCTTCTGTTTAAGGGATGATGGTTCCAACTTCACTACCACTGTACTGTTCGTTGTTGCTTTGCTTTGTTTTCTTATGGTAATGCATATATATTTTACTTCACCCCTAGTTGAGACTATTTCTTTAAAGAGCGATGCCGTTGATTTTTTTTTTCCTTTGGGAGTAATGCCCTTTCATTTTGTCATCTTGTCTTCCTTTAATAATCAGTGGGGAGTTGATAAAACAGTGAAACACATTCTCACTTTTTTCCCCCTTATTCAGTGTTTATAATGCACACTTGACAAATGCCTGCCTTTGGATTAGTTTAAAAAAATAGAAGAAAAGGGGAAACTTGAGTGCACTGTTCATCTTTTAGCTTGCCATTTCACCAGGGAGGCTATCATACTGGTGTTGGTTTCCTTGAAAGAGTCTTCCTGCTGCAAGATTGTTGTCCCAGTATGTTTCATACAGTGACCCAAAAGGCCCATGGGAATTTGGGAAGGTACACCAAGGAAAAGTTCAATTGTCTGAAAGACAATTTTGTCTTTCTTAGATTCTATTTTGCCCACAAGATATTCACAAACTACTTTGGCATCAAATATAACTCTGCCCAGCAATAGTATCCCCAAACTCATTTTCAGACAGAGGTAACTCTGATGAACCCAACCATGGAAGAAGAATGGCCCCATAGCACAGTCTTGTAAACTGAAAGGAAGTGTATAGTAAATGGAGAAAACAAAATAAAAACCAAAGTACAGGAAAAGTTTGACTCCCTAATTCTGCACATACTTGTGAGAGTGGTGGTGGTGAAGGCTGACTGAGAAGCTAAATGAATTTGAGTCACTTAAATTTATGGAGACAAGAAAAAAAGAAGTATATTTTGAGAGTAAGACATTCTCAAATTTTTCATCTGTCCTTGTGTACTGACCTAGTATTGGTGATAAAAGTAGTACAACTAATTATTCTCATAAAACAGTTTCTGATTTATGGAGATAGTTCATACTCATTTGTGCATAAGTATTCAAAATAGACACTAACACACATGTGCCTAAGGTTTTCCTATGCTTATACATAGAAAGAAACTTCCCAGGAAGAATTAAATTAATTAATGCACATTATGCTTGATTTATTCTATGTAATACCATAATACAATTCTATATCAAAGAGTGGGCATCATATTTTTTACTCAAATAAAATAGCAAAAGGAAAGAAAATATATCAAATATTTGTTACCAAATAATCAAAACTCTACTGCATTTTTTCTCAAATTTTACTTGCTACAATTCCATGATTCTGGGGAAAAAAGTACAAAATAGTGGATGGTAGTGCAAAGTAGGTTTTCTACTTTTTTTGAGTCATGAGTCAGAATAAGAAATTTCCAAGGAAAGAACATCTCAGTTGTTTTGTTACTCTATCCCATACGTACTCTTTGTCTCAAGTGAGACGGTAGGTCAATCAAAAAAAGAAAAGAAAAATGGTGCTTCTATAGAGGACTTTTATTCACGTGAGGGACTGAAGAAGAAATAAAGATATTGAGAAAGCTAGCTTTTGAAGATTTGTAACCAATTCGATCTTTCAAAATATTTCACTCAATATTATACTATGATTTTAAATATTTCCCAGGCTGTCTCATAAGCAACAACAACAACAACAACAACAACAACAACAACAACAACAACAACAGGGAACTGATCTCAATAGGCAAATGTTCCTTGTCTGAAGCTGAAAGTTGTGAAAAACATGGATGGAATAGTTGAGATCATTTTTCTTTTAAATGAATGCCTACTATATGCCAAGCATTACTACTGAACGAAACATGCAGTGGTATTTACAGTATAAGGTTTCCCTTCTAGTTTTTCATTCTGAGACTATCTTTTTTCTGCTTTATAATTTTCATTCTTTTCCTGATGCTTTAAGAGCATAGGTATCAAGAAAACTTAATTCAGAAAAGCCCTTGAGTTGAGTTAATCAGATCATGAATAGATTATCTAGATTGCTGGGAAAGTAGGCTTTACATTAGAGTAAACAATGTTAGCTGCATCTAAAAAGAAACCCCACAATCTCAATGATATAACACAAAACTGCATTTTTTGCTCACATGGTAATTGAATGTGAGTTGGTGGTTCTCTTCATCTTGTAGCTCTACAGTCTGAACGTGTGGCTTCTAAGATTGTCTCAGAAGGACAAAATAGGACTGTAGGATCACATTTAATGTTTTTAATGGCCAACACTGAAAGTGCCTGGCATTACCTCCATACGTATCCCTTTGGCTAAAATGTGTGACCTGGTGCCCGTCTAACTGTGAAGGAGGCTGGGAAACATACAGATTTTTGATGAGTAGTAAAATTAAATTCTGTCACGGTGTATATATTTTGTTCCTTGCCTCTTCTGCCCAAAGTTCCATCCATCCACTGCCTCCAGCTCAAGGTCATGTCTCTCTGGGTGAAACACGGTCTTCTCCTGATTTGCATGTGGTTCTTTTTGGTGCAATGAATTACTGGCTAAAAAAACTGATAGGTTATCCACACATTTCTTGTACACACACAGACATTGAGTGGTGGAGTAGGAACAGGATAACTACAATGACATCACAAAATTAGATCTAGGAAGAAAAACAGGCACATAATAGTCTTTGCATCATGGTTATGTAAAAAACATATAGGGCAGAAACATACAGAATGGTTTTCATCCAGACCAGTGGGGTAAGCTTTGTTATGGTTTGATTCTTTCAGTGATAACCTCTTTGAACGTGCTCCCAGGTACCTTCCTTCATGTGACATAGTGTTGTTTCTATTGCAGATGCCTTTTTGCTCAAGAAAGATATTTCTCCCTAACCAGTTATATGACATATATTGAATGACCAAGCTTCATAGTTAGTGTAAATAAAGATGGCTTCCAAAAAGTAGGGTGCCTCTTCCATTCTTAAAAGCCCCTTACTTAATAATGGGCAGGGAGAATTATTCTGCTTTCAAGGATTTGAGGAATCACCTGATTGCCTTCTGAATAAAGGATTCCAGAACCATCCCATTCATAACGTATTCACCTCTGAACAAGTTCTCTACCGGACACTCTCCAACACAGGATGCAACTTCATTTTTTTTGAGTTTTATTCCCATGGTCTATCCAACAATGCCTACATCTTTCCTCAGTGTGGTCCAAGGCAATGAAGAACTTGAACAGAAGAGTTGCAACAACTGCCAAGAATGTCACAGAGATTTCGGACGGAGTGAAGTGCAGTCACACTCTACTGGAGATGAGGCATCTGAAGGCAGTGCCAAGACCATCATCGTGTATTGGTGAAATTACTCTTGGAAGGGTGCTTAGAAAATTTTGTTGGAGGCTGACATACTGTCTTTCAATTCAGTAAGACCAATGAAGCAATTTTTTTAAGTTTTGAATTAGACCATTGTTTCATTGGTGTAACAGATGTAGTTGGTTGATTAAAATTAGGGTATGTGAAAAAAAAATACGTATCTTTAAACACTAGAAGCCTATTAAGGCAGTTAAGATTCTATCCCTGTGAATGTGAGAAAACTGAAGTGAATTAAAGGAAGACAAATTGGCACCTTCAACCTAGCCTCACTCAGGGAGAGAGCATGGCTTGCATGATTTAAATTTTTATTTATTTTCTCTCTGTCTCTCTTTGCCAAGCATATATAGTTGACTTCATGTAAGTTAAATGCACATAGAATGGAACTTCATCCAGATTAGGCTTCCCTGGAATGATTGGTTACTTAGAGACAATTTTGAAACATACCATATTCCTGTGGACACAAATACCATCCTATACCTTATGTCATCTTGCAGTTGCCTTCTGCACCACTGCAAAATTTCAGGAAATACGTTATATAAGGAATCAAGAAAAATTTATATAACATTTTATATATATATATATATATATATATATATATATATATATATATATATATTCCTATATATATTTAATGCATGCATGTATACTGCTCACTATGTTTAACCATAAGCACAACTGAATTGGAAAATGAGGATATAATGGCTCCATGGAAGAAAAGTGCTATATAAATCAGAGGCTATAAATGCACTACATATAAAAAGTCCTAGTGCAATTTTAAAATAAATTTGGATGAACCTATGGCAGAAGCAAATGGCAAGTATCATGTGAAAGCATATTTCATACACTCTAACGCGAATATTTTATACCCTTTTATTCGGCGCTTACTGGGCTCTCAGAAAGTAACCCATTATTGGCCCATCTCTTTTCATAAAAGCAATGGTCAGTGTGAAATTTACCTTCGTGCAGCTTTGTAGGGTTGTGTTTTTCCTGCTCTTTGATGATGCCAATCTCTGCCAGTGCCTTCCCCCAGCCTAGTGCTGCTTTTGCTACTCTGGAATATTTGACAATTGTGGGCAATTTTATTTTCAGATCAATTTCCATGTTGATCAGTTTCTTGCCAGCTCATGCACCTGTTCCCATGGAAATGTATCCATCTGAACTTTGGTATAATTTCACTTTGCTCATCAGACTACATACACTATTAGTATATGTTGAGTGTCCACTACTAGAAACCATACTGATAACAAAATTATCCCATTCTGAATTTTCATGACGTTATTCTTTTTCTTGAAATTTACTTATTTACTTGTATTTAATTTTTTTCATTTTTCAGTTTTATTAGACAGAACTGGTACAATTAGACTGCACATATATAATACATTGTATGTAAATACATATATACAATTTATGGCACATATTTTTAAAATTTACATATATGTACTATTCATTATTTCTAAGAAGAGTTTAGAGCTTTAGCGTTTTAAACTTACATAGTTATCAAGGGAATATCAAAGGAATATTTTTCCTGAAATTTAAGCAGAAATGGATATCTTCTTAATCAATACTCATAGCTTTCTGGTAATTCATTAGAGCTCTGTTTTGCTTTGTTTTGTGCATTTTAGTTCATTTCACACTAATCAGTCTAATTCCTGTGGCCAGAATGAATGCTGATTGTATACTTTTTTAATCTCATGTATGAAGGGTAAAGATTAAAAATGTATTAGTAACAGAAAAGAAAAGAAAGATTTGTCTTTTGTCTTTCCATATGAACAATAGGAACTTTAATAAAAAGCCTACTTTACAGAGATGTGGATAGCAATAAGAGAGCAAACAAAAGTTGGTGAGGAACCAAGGGATTAGCAACAGAGGGAAGTAATCACTACTCCAAAGCTGAAGAGACAATGGAAGGAAATAGAATTACCAGAATCTGGTGAGAATAGGCCATTTGGAAGATGGAGCTGTAATCATGTGAGAAGGTAGGCTCCTGCCAAAGATGTAACTTTGATGTAAGAAAGGAACAAGGAATAAATACTCTTCCTCTGTCTTTCTTTGCCCTCCTATGTCATACTGATGCTTTTCATTGAAACCAGCCAGCAAGGATATCTGAGGAATGCAATCTACAGGGTTCATCCTCCTATATACTAAACAAGACATAGAACTGGGCAAAAAAGAGGCTTACCTGGCAACAACAGGGACTCCAAGGGTTATCTCTTCATCAGGGGAGTCCTCACATCCACTGTTATTTAGGACCTTTCGCTCCTAGTTGGCCATTATCTGGTGCTCACAAAACCTGAACAACACTACACTTTCTCAGACTGATCCAGGGTTAAAATAAGGCTCATAAAAGTAGACCATTTGTTAGCCCTGTTCAAATAAGAACATTTAATGTGCTTTGCATAAATGAGGCTTAGTCTGGTGATACTCTACTCACCCTATTCCTTTTTGAACATTTACTAATGAAGTGTCCGTTTCAGCCTCTCCCTTGGTAGAGGGTCTACTTCTTCCTGGGTAACATCTCCAAGGCCATCAGTAATAGCCATGGGATGTTCTCATAGGGCCTCTAATCTCTCAAGGATTTTAAGTTCCTCGGATCATTAAAGGTTAGTTCCCACGGCCAGTCAATGATCAGTCATGACACTTCTTGACAATAACTAGCTATGCCACCCCAAGCAAGTATCTCCCTCCCCCAGGGTGAGCCAATGGTCTCTGATCTTTTGACTCACATTCAGAAAGCCACGGTAGGTGCTGCACCAGACCTCATTGTACCAGTGATCAAGCAAACAAAAGTAAATGACCCAACAATGCACACACAAGATCCTCTGCAACAGCTTTTACTGGAGGTGCTACTCAGAGACAAGCAGTCACCGACATTGAGGTTCCCCACTGAAGTTCTGGGAGGCAGCTTACAGGGCTTTAGCAGGGCCAGGCATTAAACTCGAGCTAAGGGTCCTGACGGGTTATTGTACACTTCAGCTCCTTGTTGAGGGGAAGCACCTGCTCTTCCGCTGAAGTGAACAGAACTTGTCAGAGCTTGGGTCTGTACCTCTGTCTTACTCCAATCTTGTCTGATAGAACACTGGCCCTTCTCTGGCATAAACAGAGGTAAATTACAGCTGTACAATATGGCATAATGAGTTGGCACAAGCTACCACCTCATACTTTATCAAAATGAACTAAAGTCAGGTGTAGCCAGTTTCTAAAAAAGCTTTTGAGGAAGTCACTTTCTATACAGTCAATTCTTGGGAAAAGTAACCCTTGACTCTTGTTTCTCTATGCTCTTCTTATTTTTTTGGATGTTTAGATTAACTTTTTTAAAAAGTTTATAATATTTATATTTAAACCAGTCTTATTACTTTATCAATGTTTTATTATAAATGTACAAAGCAATTATATTTATAATGTTATAAAAGATTAAATATTTTGTAATACTACAGTAATTATAAGCTTATAATAATCACATGAGACTACTTATGTACCTTCCACAGATTCATGACTTAAGGATGAATTTTAACTAGTGGCTAAAACTTCTCACAGCAATTAACTGGAAAAATAACTTAGGTCAGCAAAGTTAATATTCTATTGTCATTTACTTCTGGATCATTATTTTCTGTCCGTCAGTAATGGTGTAGCTGAATTGCAACACTGTGTATGTTTTACAGTTGTATTCAATACTTTTATAAATTTACCATCATTCAAAAGGCTAAATATTTCTTAAGAAATTACCCTTTGAAATAGGATTATACATGTAGCTTGAGTGTATGAATGTAATAGTAATTGTTACCCATTTCAGGATACCTCATACATGGCAGTTGGTAGGGATTGTGGAAGTGCCTGTACTTTTTCTTCATATAATTGGATGTGGTTATGTCCATTTATTTCAGGATGACTTTTCCATCCAAAAACTTTAAGTTAAACATTGTATAGTTTTAGGATTTATGCAAAGTGAACACCCATATCTCTGTTTTCATTCTTTCATTCAATAAATATTTATTGAGTTGGTGTGTTTCAATTTGTGTGGACCCCAGAGGTTTTCTGTAACACACAACTTTCAGTCAAACTGGACAAGTTTCAGGCAACCTGGAATGAGCTGGTCACCCTATGCACCTATTATGTGCCAGCTAGAAGAAAAGTCCTATTCTTGAAGGGCCATGTGCTAGTGGAAGGAGACAATAGTATGTTGGATTATGATAGGTGCTAATTAATAATATAATAGTTATGGAAATTTGTTTCCAATTTGAGTTTGGGTGACCAGAAAGATTCATTGAGAAGGAGAAATTAAAGTCAAGTCATTAAGGAAGTGAAATAACATCCTATCTGGGGAAAGAGATAAGATATCAAAGGCACGGTAAGCCTGCATATCTGAGGTGAAGGTATGAATTATGAGTTCTAAGAGCAGCAAAGAAGATAATCTGGCATGACTCAAGTGACTGAGGAGATAAGATCAGAGATGAGGTCACCCAGAGATGAGGTCAGAAAAGTGATGAAGCCAAAAAAGTATTTGAACAAATGGATCACTGTAAGGACTCAGGCTTTGGAAACTTATGAGCAGAGATAATTGTATATTTTCACTTGCATTTAAAAAGTATTGCCCTGTATAATATGGAAAAGGGGCACAAAAATGTTAGGAGACTTCTGCAATAAAGCAAAGAAATAATGACCTGAACCAGAGAGGTAAATGTAGAAGTGATGGAGATTATTAGTCAGATCTTGAACATATCCTAAAAGTAGAGTGGACAGCACCTCCTAATGAACTGCACTTGATCTATGGAGAAAATAGAAGATTGAAACAGGACTCTAATATTTTGACCTAAGCAAATGAAAGAATTGAGTTGCTTGTTTCCAAGTTGGGGAAAACTGATTGGAATTACAGCTACAGGGAGTGAGGGAGATCAGAAGTTCAATTTTGGGCATACTGTATTTGCAATTTCTACTAGACTTCCAAGTGGATATGTTGACTAGGCAGGTGGCTATGCAAGTTTGGAGTTGAGGGTAAAGAGATGAGCTTATTAGTGTTTAAGGCCTTGAGGTCAAGGGAGCACAGACATAAAAGAAAAGAGACACAATGACTGAACCCTGGAGCAATCCAAGTTTTATAGATCTAGGGGAAAAAAAATAGAAAAATAGGAGGAAATCTAGGAGCACATATGGTCCTGGAAGTTAAGGAAGCATTTTAAGGAGGAAAGAGTGGTCAGTTTTATTGCATGCTGCTTATAGGTGGGACAAGGGAAGAACTAAAGATGGCTTCATAATGGGCAGGTCGGCTCAGAGATGAGGAGGTCATTGAGGAATTTGAAAAGAGAAGTTTCAGTGGAAAAGCCTGACTGAAGTGAGTTCAAAAGAGAATAGGGGAGAATATTGAAGAGAGTGAGTATGCATAAAACTCTTAGGGAGTTTTGCTGAAAAAGGAAAGAGACAATGGAGTCAGAAGCTTGATGAAGAAGTATGATGAAGACAGAAGAGTTTTTAAGATGGGAGAAACAATAGCATATATATATATATGTGTGTTTCTTAGAAAGATCAAGAGAAAAGTTGTGGAAGAAGCAAAGAAAAGGGAAAGCCCTAAACAAAATCTTTAAGTAAGACAGAAAGCATAAGAGTCAGGGCAGTATGCTAGTCACTGTTCTTGGAAGCAAATTGCAGAATCTACTCTAGGTTAAGACAAGAGGGATTTACAAGAGATATAAGGACACTCACAGAATCTCTAGGCAGTCTAGTAGAAACAACGCCCAAATTATAACCAAAGACTTCCCTCATTAGATACTCCAATGCCTCTGCTCCAACCACTGTGCTGGGACTTGGATGTGATGTCTGGAAACTTGGCCACTGTCACCTCCAAACTGCCTCTGCCACCACCCTTGTCAGAAGGGAATCTGCAGTGCCTGCTTCACTGTTTGAAGAACAATCTGATTGGGTAAGTTTATGTCACATACAGGTTCAAATAGCTGGAGAAAACGTGAGAGACATGCATTTGTCTTCTGATTTGGAGAGAAGTAAACTACTATGTGGAAAATTCCCCAAATATAGGAAAGATGCTCAAAAATATCAAGTGGTCAAAAAGACATGGCAAATGTCTGTTCTAGTGTGATTCTCATATTTCAAAGCTTAACCATTCCTTGAATTTTTGAATAGGACCAAAAGAGTTTAAAACACATTCATGTAAAACATATACATTCATAAAAATGGATTGGCCAGGATTAGAGATCTTCATTTCACTTTAAGTCGTTAATCTGTCCCTCCTTCCCCTCACTTTACATGTATGTACGTATATATACACGTAGATTTTTTTATATCTATGTCTGTATATGCAAATACAGACATGTATGCACACACATACTTACATATTTCCTTATCTTCATCAGGCATGAAATAGAATCCACACTCATGCATGGATGAATGACAAAGACCTTAGTAAAGTTTGGTGGGATGCCCCATACAAAAGACTGGCATGACCCCCAAGCAGGGCCACTACTCTCCTGCCAGCACCATCGGTTCCCTGGCCCAGCGGCTTTTTCTCACTTTTTGCCTCTGAAACAGCTTACTTCTAGGAAAGTGGAACTTACCCCTAAGATTCTATTGGCTCCCTGAGCTCACTCCTGATTGGTCCATTTTCCTCACTTTTGATTGGTCCATTTCCCTCCCTCCTGATTGGTCCATTTCTACAAAGCTTGTTCCTAATTAGTCAACTTTTGTTATACCTTATTTGCATATGATGTTGCAAAGTGTAAACTGGCAGCCTATAAAAGCCTGTGTAAACCTACAGACGGGGTCCAGAGCTTAAACTGTTAACTCCTCTGGGCCCACTGGCACAATAAACCTGAGTTCTCCAACCCTCCAAGTGCTGCTTGGTCTCTCGCCCAGATCCAGGTTGCTGTCACAACTGAGCTGTAACACTGAGCTGTAACACACTTTTCTACAACAAAGTTATATCTTGTCATTCTACATTAACAGACTTTTAGGCAATTTTGGTTCAACGTGTACTATGTAAAACATATTTTCAGATTCAATGTTTGTTCTTGTTTGGTTATCTTATCTCTGAATGATGATTCTTATTCCGGAACAATTGGAAGAATCTGTAGTCATGGAAGATGGCTTACAAAACAAAAAAATATATATATTAAAAAGATTTTTTAAGCCTACATTGCAACCTAAGCAATACTAAATAGCTCATTATTTTACTCAGTATTCACTCAACATGAAATTCCTTATTTCAACTTTGTTTCTATTTAAAATCTCCACACCAGCAACTGAATTAATATATTTGCATAACTGAATGTCTCTGTTTGGGATAATAAAACCCTATGTTTTATGTATTCAAACTTTTAAGGAGCCATCTCTTACTTTTTCCCTCCTAACCTAAAATAAAACTAATTAGAATACGAGTGTACTTTTTGGTGGAATATTTAACATGATGTGAGCAGGGGATTTAACAGATTCTCAAATAAAATTTTAAAGAGTCAATACAGTATATCATTCTGGATTCTGACTTCATTGTTAATGACTTTTCTTTTGTGGATAAATTCGCCAAACAGTTTCAATTAATGCAAACATTTCTGCACAGAAGCTTTTGGACATTGCATGATCAAAGGAGTCATGTTAGCTTTGTAAACCCCTTCCATGCACACATTCTGGCATTAAACTCGAGCAAGGTTTAGCTACTCTTATAACCAGTCTCCAGTAAGGTAATCTCTGTGCCCAAAGACAAACCAAAACCCACTGTCCCCCCTCTTCTTGGGGCCCTTACAGTCTACATAGTAGCTATGATTACACCCTGAGCAGGATTAGTGAATTACTCTGGGAAAAAGCCTAGAATAGCAAAGACAACTTGTTACTCCCAAAATTCATTAAGGGAGATAAATCTCCCGAGAACAGTCTCCCAAGTGAGAATTGGTCTAGGATGAATAAATGAATGATAAAATATGGAATTTAGAAAATGAGAAGGTTTCTAGTCTCAGTTGGCAGATAAGGGAAATTAGGAAAGATTAGGAGGGCCAGTAATCACTCAGAACTCTGAAGATTATAGAATCTACAAAATTGTGGAGATACATTTGCCAGATTTTTTTTTCTGTATCAAAGTGATAGAAAGTTTCCTACCATCCCCATTTTTTTTCTAATTCCAGCTTACACACACACACATACACACACACATACAACATACTTCATAGATTTATCCATTGACATATTATCTATAATTATAAATGTGTTCCAAGAGATGTAAAGGACCCAATCATCCAACAGTAAAGGTTGACTACTATTTGGTGTAAGTAGTAAATGATTCTTATCAGATTGCTTTTGTTTGTTCATTTTTACCATATTTATTTCTAATGAAGTTCAGAAAACTGTTAGGGACTTTGTAGGGCCTTAGGAATGCCAAATAAAAAAAAAAAAGCTGAGGGCTTTAGGTTCAGAATATTCATGTATGAATTATGAATCCACCAGTTCTTATTTAGGCAAAAACTTAATCTCATGTGTCTGAAATTCCTCATCTGAAAAATTAGGAATAATGATATCTTACCTAAAGAGTGGGCAGAAGATAAAATTAGGTCATGTATGTAAGCAAGGTAACTAGAATGTAATAGAGGCCAAAAAAAGTTAAATAATCTTTCATTCAGTCTGTTCTCCGGATGTGAAAATTGTGGGTATGAGACACATAAAGAAAATATTTAATCACAGTGTGAAAATTTCTAGTATGTTATGGAAGAAGAAAGAATGCACAAAAGTAAGAATGACCATTTTCCCTGGTGAGAACTTTCGACATACAACAAAAGTTCATCTGAAGCTTCTAAATGAAAGATAACCACCTCACTTCTATATTTTTAGTTTCCTTTCAGAGAAAGTTTAGACAGAGTTTGGTGTAGTCAAAGAATAAGACAGGAGAGAGAGTTGTAAGTATAATAGAAATGCTAGGAAATTTAACACACCACTGACATCAATGGACAAATCTTCCAGACAGAAAATCAATAAAGCAATAGAGATCCTAAATGACACAATAGAACAGTAGACTTAATTAATATTTTCAGGATATTACAATCCAAAAAACAAACAAACAAAAAACAGAATACACATTCTTTTCAAGTTCATGTGGAACATTCTCTAGGACTGACCACATACTAGGGCACAAAACAAGCTCAAAAAATTTAAGAGGATAGAAATTATTTCAAGCATCTTTTCTGACCACAACAGCATAAATGCTTAAATCAACCCTAGAAAGATAAACGAGAAAAAAATAATTACATGGAAACTAAACAACATTCTACGAAAAACCAGTGAGTCAACAATGAAATTAGAGAGGAAACTAAAAAGTATCTTGAGACAAATGACAATGAAAACACAATCACACAAGGTCTATAGGATGCAGCAAAAGCAGTGCTGAGAGAAAAGTTCATAGTGATGCAGGCCTTCCTCAGAAAACAAGAGTAATCTCAAATAAACAACCTAATCTACCACTAAAATAATTAGAAAAAGAACAAGCAAAACCTAAAGTCAGTAGAAGGAAGGAAATAATAAAGATCAGAGAGGAAATAAATAAAATAGAGATTAAAAAAAAAAGTAGGAAAAAAAATCACTAACACCAAGAGCTGGTTCTTTGAAAGGGTAAACAAAATCGACAAAGCTCTGGTAAGGTGCACCAAGAGAAAAAAAGGATTCAAATAAAAATAAGAAATGGAAGAGGAGAATTAGCAACCAATACCACAGAAATACAAACAAAAAATGTAATAATAATACTATGAAAAATCATTTGCCAACAAACTGGACAACCAAGAAGAAATTGACATATTTCTAGAAACATACAGCCCACCAAAATTGAATAAAGAAGAAATAGATTATTTGAACAGACTGGTCGCTAGAAGTGAAATAGAATTTTTAATTATAAAAAAACCTCCCTGCAAACAAAACTCCAGAACCAGATGGCTTCAATGAATTCTACCAAACATACAAAAAAGAACTTATATTGATCCTTCTCAAACTCTTACAAAATTGAAGAGGAGGGAATATTCCTAATTTTTTTAATAGACCCAGAGAACACCTGCACACTGTCAGATGAGTCTACCACTTGAAATCCATTAAGCTCAGATCCATTCACCCTTAAACTCTCCTTGATCACTGCCCGTTCAGAAGTGTTCTGCTCTTCTTTTCCATCACTTCCAATCTCCATAGAAACAGAGATCAGGAATGTCTTCCTATGCATGCTCTGAAGAAAAGGTGCTGGGGAAATCACACGAGCCAGCATGCATCAATGCACCACACAGACCCACAGTGAGCTCCTGTTTGATTCATGGAAGGGCATTGTCTATGTAACATAAAGAAAGACCCTGAGTTACTCGGCAATGATGGCAGGTTAACACAGCCCGCTCTTCTGAGAGGCTATAGATAAGCCCTGGGCCAGCAATCACCCAGAAATGAGGATTCTGAAAAGGTGCCTATACCTGGTGAGCGCAGTTCTTTTGAGTAAAATGACCAGTAATTATGCTTGGGGTATGGTTCCAGGAATGGCCACAAATTTCACCACAGTGAACTATTCCTGGAGGACAGAACAGAAGCATCACAGAACATTTAATGGCAACAAAAGGCTGGTTTGCCAATGGAAGCTCTTCTCAGATCCTCTTCAGAACTGTGATACAAATAGTCACTTTTCTCTTTGCAGATGTGCTTCTCCATTTGGAATTCAAAACTGATGCCACCACTTGGGTTCTTGTAAGAGGGATTTGAAGATATTCTCTTGTATTGTAAAAGATCCACCGGAACTGAAGCAATGCCATATAATCCGTCTCTTGGAATTTTGGGAAAGCCTGATGCACTTGCCTAAAAAAGTCAATGAAGTCTGACATTGACAGATAAGGATCACAATAATGAAATTAAAGTCACAAGATGCTAGAAATAACTAGATTTATAAAATTAGATTTCTTGGCATCCACTCTTCAAGTTTCCAGATGAGATAAATAAGGAAAATAAAGTTGGAAAATTAACCTTTTATATAGCATTGTCCATTATATTGCAAGATGATATTGAAACGTGTTAATAGCCCTCTAGAACCAGTTTCAGCCTTCAGGCTTAACCATGTACTAACCCTATGGGGCCCTGGGCATGACTTAATTTATAGAGTTCTGTCAGAAAGAGTCTGCTAACAAGAATATGAACTTCATAGGGTTAATGCAATTATTAAATGAGTGAATGCATACAAATACTTTAAAAATTCCAGGCACATTGAAAAAAAATTCAATAAAACATTTGCTATTAATATTAGAAACATAGCTATAGGAAGTCAAACTGACCCTACTCTGCACTGGATCCAGAGATTAATAAAGATGTGCAGAAAAAAAGCATGGCTTACTGATTCCCTGACCACCTCTAAATGCTTTTCGGCTCCTCATTTAAACATTGCTTATACCTACTTGAATCTTTCCAGAGGATGGCATATTCCTTTTCTCTTAAACTCCCCATCTGATTCTCTGAAGATCTTGAAATTTGTGGAGTTTTCATGAAGTATTAGTCTTTTTGAGGCGATGGAGTCTCGGTTAACAACACAGATTTTGTATTATCCTCTGTACAGCAAACAGCTTTGTGTTAGGATGCTATGAGCTGAATTCATATGATTTTCCTTGTTGAATTTGCTTTTCTCCCCCACTGATTATACAAGAATAGACATATGTTCTCTAAATTGATTTATTAAAGGATATTTTTTGAAAGGAGCTTCTCAACATCAGATGATCACAGGCATGAAAATAGCAAGGTTTTTTTTTTTTTTAATCTTCTTTTCATTGCATTCAGAAAGCAGCAGACTGGGAAAGGGCTGGTGGTGAGGTGGAAGGCAGTCATAGAAGGTAATGAATGCATTGTACAATTTTCAGCTTAGAAAATCTATTTTAAAAGACTTTGTAGAAGGAAACCACACTTGCAGAAAATCAAGAAAATTTCATAGCTTTTCTTCTGTGTTTTGTCATTTGAATACAAATGAGATCAATGAAGTGTTCTTGCCTGAACTAGAAAACTGCAGATCAAACACAGCAATAGCCTGCAGTCCTGGAGTGACAATTTTGAGGAAGGGTTACAGGCTAGGAAACTATCCTGAGAAGCGTAGTGTGGGAAAGAGAGAACAGCCAACATGTTTGTGTGGCTTTAAGATATTAATTAGTTCTCTGACATTACTGAGACCAGGCATTGGTTGACAAATAGAGAAAGTGGAGACAAGAGACATTGATGACTTGCCTGAAGCCTCAATGCTGTTTTATCAATAGAATTAGAACTAAATTCTTTTGATCCATTAACTTAAAATTATCTTTCATGAAATTTGCATTTAATTATTTTCAAAATCATTGCCATTTCTTTATCCCAAGAACTTTTCATTCTTATTTTTTTTTATGTCTACCTCAGCTACCAGGAGACTGTTTTCTAGTGCTATTTTCAAGAACCATAGTGAAATTGTATCATTTCTGAATATTTCTTCCACCTTCTACATGAGAGCCTGTGTATAGATTTATCTTCTGTCTTTCAAAATTCTGTTGACACTACTTCATACATTTGTAGTTTTTAGTTATTCTGAAGATGATTCTTTTGTAGATATGTTTTACTAACTAGATGCTTGAAAAATTAATTTTTTTCTCTACTTTTTTTTTTTCTCCAGACTGAAGATTGAAGGGAATTACTATTGTAGTGATATTTAATGATACTCTATGGCTTTTTAACTTGGAAAGTCAAATTTTTCATCAACTCAGGATTTGAAAAGAGTCTAAATTTTCCTTTACTTCTTTGGAAGCTTTTTTTTCTTTTTTTACTTTTGTCTTTTGTGGTTGTGGGTGAACATAATAAGATGCCACTCTATTTTAATTTCCCTTTCCTTCTTTTCTTAATTCCTTCAAAACAGATTCTCCAGTTTCAACTCTTTGTTTTCTCTTTACAGTTTCTCCAATTGATCATGTTCTACTGCATCATTTTTCAGGATATCAGGCATATATCCTCTCAAATTTTCACCAGCTTCCCTTTAACAAATTACTCTTAATGATAAGGTCTCAGAAAAACATCCTTTAGTGGAAACAGGGACGCTGTTACTCCTTTGTTGCTCACTATCATTTCAAAGACCTAGTGCAGCCTTGTTTTCTGTTTCCTCATCCTCGAATGGCAGGAGGTCTGTTCAGAATTTGGCAGCATATAGGCTGATGGAATGTCTCTAGTTTGTAGTGATTATGTGAAAATTGGCAACTTCATCACCTTCATCTTCTCAGATAAGTCTGCTAAGACTGACAGTCATCTATTCCTGTTAGTTATCTGTTGGATCTTCTCCAATATGAATTTTCCGGTCTTCTGACAATTCCTTGCAGGCACGTGTAGGTTTTCTCTCTCTAATATGAACTTCTATTGTCCCTGTCTCCCTCCTCAAATGTAATGCTTTCATTAGTCCCTAAGCATCATAGAATAGTGTGTTTACATCCATCCCTTTCTAATTCTTAGTCTGTGTTACATATTAAATGCTATAATCCAGGGGAAGAAGGAGGGGGCTAACTTAAGTTTTGCTTCCTTTTGCCCCCCATTGATTTATTCAGTCATTCATATAGTATCGTCTCGATGTTTATTTTATTCTTGGGTTATGTTACAATATTATGTTATTTATTTTGTTGCTCAGAGTGTTCTAGCTTTGTCCATTGGGACTTCTTTCTGATGGTCTCCTGTGTCCCTTTAAAAGTTCCCAACCTTTTGTTTATTTGAGCACTTCTTTACTTTCTGGTGCTACAAGATTCCCAAGGTTCTTTTTTAGGTTTAATCTTTCCTTTAAAAAAAAACATGATCATAAACCGATGCTTACTTTCAGGAATATCTGAAATTCAAGCCAGTTCATACTCATACTTCAATTTGCTTTCATGCTGAGCTAGTCAATATTACGTTCTCATAGAGCAAAAATGATGAAAGATATAGCTTCTAATTCAAGTTTTCCAACAGAATTTGAAATTTCACTATTCCATCTAACTCAGTTTTTAGCATTTCATATCATGAGAATTTTTTTAACAAAATAACAGATTTAAAATGTTAATCCAAACTGAAGTGAAAGGGAGCCTAATTTTTCACTTTAAAAATATAAACCAACGGATGACATAATTTTATTTATGAAATACATGTCTCTAACATATCTTCCTTAGTTTTGAATAAAAAATCAGAAACAGAAGCTTTGAACTGGTAATAGGTTATCATTTGTTTGCTCTTTTTTTTTTTTTTTCCTTAGTTTTGGCATTGATAGGCTGACAACTATTGCAAAATAAAATAGCACAGCATTTTTGGTATCTCTTACAAAACCAATTAAAAAATAACTAATGGAATTAGACAATATACCATAGACTCTGGAGAAAAGAATTAAAGAAGAATCAATAGAGAAAAAAAAAAACAAGTTTCACATGAACTTTAGAGGAATACACGAAATGAAGTTCTAAGGAAAACCATATTGTGGTTGGAACATGAATATATGGGTTCAATTCTGAATCCAAAGACAGTTGTCTGTAACCTTGGCCCAATTGCTTAATAGATCTGACCTGTACTTTTCTTGTTGAAAACTGAAGAGAATTTCCCAACTCTGCTTCCTTCCCAGCATTCTTGTGAGATCAAATAACATAACACTCATGAGGGCTATTTTTAAATTTAGAATGCTATGCAAATGTAAATTACTTCTATTAGCCTTAATGAATACGCATCATGACATTGTAAATAGGAACTGGCATTCTTGGACTGGAAGGAAAAGTGTAGAGAATAAAGTGATTTTAATGGTATGTCCACGAAACTCACAGCTCATTTGTGTAATCTTAACAGCTAGCCCAGTACAGCATCTACCCCAGTCAATACTTGAATAAAAATGAAGAACATAAAAAAAAAATACTATTTTTCTCTTTCTGTTTCCACTGCCAGTGCCCTCGCTCAGCATGACCTATGCTGGTGACCTTCAAACCAACCAGCTTCTCTTCGTATTCTAACAAAGTAGTCTGAAGAATTCTGCTGGCATTGTCTTTCTAAAGCCCAGTATCACCATGCCATTCCATTGACCCGCAGCAACCAATGTCTCCTCATTGCTATTTTAAAAATTCTAAATTTTTCAACATAATATTAAAATATCCAACTTACCTTTTCTATGTCTATTTGAACTATTCCATCACACAATTTATGCCTCAACTAAAAATGAGTACTACTTTTTTTGATGAATATATCCTACTTTTTCCTTCTTTTACTTAGGACCAATTGGTAATATTTGTCACAAGCAAGTGACAAGTATGTATTTTCCTCTTGCTAAATAGCATTCCATTGATAATCTTACATGAAAGAAAAGAAAAGGCAGTTCAAGTAAATATGTTCAGATAACAAATTCTGTGCTCAGCAGATGAGAACTACTCAGAAGGAACCAAAGACTGTGGGTAATCATTGATAAATTATTGGTCTAGACTGAGAGCATTAATGGGAATTTAAATAAAAAGATTGCTGGGTATTGAGAGGAAGTTTTAGAAAATAAGCAGGATTTGAGATGACTCTTAATTGAAGACAGGATTATATCTGTATGCCATCTTCATTCAAGTGAACATTCTCATCCAGAAGAAAAATTGGAATCTATCTGATGTGCAAAATTATTATGGTGAAAAATATCCCACAATATTAATTGAGCACCTACTATGTGCTAGATACTTTCCTGCCCTCTAGAAATAAAGCAGTAAACAAGTCCCAACTCTCTAAGAACTTCCATTTGAGTGGGGCCAGACTAACCAAAACAAAGGAACGAAAAAGCATAGTATCCCAGGTCGCAGTAAGTGCTATGAAGAAAGATAAAGCTGAGGATGGTTCTGGGGAGCGATGGGGCAGAGTGGTAGCTGTTTTATACAGGGAGATCAGGGAAGAGTGTGTGTCTGAGAGATACCTGTGTCCTGGAGGGAAAGAAGCACGTGCATACCTGGAGGGAAGGCCAGTCTGGAGTTGCCAAAGCCCTGAGGCAGGAGCACACTTGAAGAGTTCAGAGCCAGTCACAGGACTCTGGAGCTGTAGCAAAGGGAGCCAAGGAAAAGAGGGTTAGGAGGTGAGGCTGGAGAGGCAGCGATGAACACAGTCATTGAAGGCGTGAAGGCCAGCAGGTGGACTCGCGATGCTATTCTGGGAAAGACAGGATGTTAGTCATTTGCTATGAGCAGACAAGTAACACGATCTGACCTGAGCTGAAATCAACCCCTCTGGCTGCTGCTGAACATAGACCTTGAGAGGGACAAGGAGGAAGCAGGGAGCAGGGAGGAGAATAGAGTCATATTCAGGTGAGAGAAGCTGGGGTGGCCCGAGGGAGTGGCTGCAGAGACGGTATCCTGCCCATCCCTGGTTTCCTGCTGCCTTTGGGATAGAACAAACCTCCTCCACCTTGCCTAGAGGTGTGATCCCTCTGTGCCACCAGCCACGTCTTCCTGCTCTGTTTCAGTTATTCTTCACACTGCATTTCTTTATCCAAACCACGTGCAGGTTCTTTGTCTAGGTCATTTCCTATGTCATAAATATTCTTCCTCCCTTAGTCACTTGCTTGATTATTCTCATCCTTTAAATTTTAGTTCCTCAGAAAAGTCCTCTTCTGTCTAATGGATTGGGTCAAATTCTCTCAATATAAGCTCTCATCATATGTTGTATTTACACTTCAGAGCAGTGACCAAAATTGTAATTTTACATCTACTTATGTGACTTCTAAATTTTTATCTGTCTGTCTCAGCAGACTGTGAATACAATTAGGGAGGGAACCATATGGTTTCTTTGTTCACCATTAACCAGTTCAATACCTAATGTATTTCATGCTTTTATTTCTTGAGAAAGAGGGAATCAACTTCAAGTAGGTGGTTGAACCAAAGTCTCGTGCGGATAACTGTATTTAGCATGAGACTACATGGAGTTTTTCATGTTAAAACTGAAGGTTTCTCCATGTATAAAATTCAGAGTTTGGGGATGATTGGGATAATAGTCTTTCTAAGTCTTTCTCAGGCTCTAAGATTTAAGACAAATAAGTAGTATTGCTGACAACATTAATTTCCTCTTTTGATTATAGTATGATAACTCCATAACTCTAAGAAACTGAATAAATAACTGCAATTATTTTGTTTTTAAATTAAGAAGAATTAGTCTAAAAATGTAAGTACACACAACAAAAGCAGAAGAGGTTAATAATTAAACAGGATATAAACTATAAAGAGCAAATTATATAGGAAAGCGTGACAGAAGATGCATTATGCGAAATGTCTGTGGCTCTGCATGCTGGCAGAGGGAACTGGCACCTCTGTGTGCTGACCTGCAGGATGTGCACTCAGGAACCAGGACTCAGTGACCCCAAAACAGCTGTGATTGAACTGAGCCTGAAGAAACTTCATGAGTTAAACGGGTTTCTCAATAGCTGTCCCAAATTAGATATTGGAATACTCTCCTTGTGGCTTATTCGGTCCTCAGACAAGAGATCAGTTTAGGGGCTTAATATCTACCCATTTCTAGAGCAAAAGAGGTGCCCACCTTGTTGTCATTGAACATATAGAAATCATCTCCAAAATATGTGATCAGAGTAAAAACAAGAAGAGGAAAATACACACCACAGATGTTTATCAGATTCATACATGTGAACAGTACACATTGTGTCTGTGTGTGCTTGGGAGTGGGGGTGGTAATACCTAACAGGAGAGCTAGTAAATATGTGCTCTGAACAAAATTTTGATAAGTACCCGGACAATGCAGGAAATAAGAGTAAAAGTACTTGAGATTGCACACAAGCTGATTTTTTTCCTTCTCTCCTATTTAGAAAGTAAAATTTTAATTGTTGCACTAATTAATACTCTAACACAGTTGGATGGAAACAAAGCATTTCTTCTCTTGTGGAGACATGAGAGAATGTCCCATCTTATCAACACCTGTTCCTCCTGAAACTTCCAGAACTCATTGGAAACACCTGGAATATGATACTATGTTCCCTCATTTTCAAACTGTGAGGATGTCTGAGGAAACAAAGACAAGGAAATGGGAACAGAATAGTTAAGATACATGCATATGTATCATGTGTCCCCTTGAGAACTAAGCTGACAATAGGATGTAGAATAAGATACATTTGTGATAGTTTTGTGAGAAGCATCAGAGTTCGCTCTGAGAGTAGGGAAATCTGTGTATGGATGAATGGTGGTAAACAATCTATTTAAATAAAAGCATGTGAAACAAAACTAATAACCACCTATTCTGTTCATCTGCTAGCAGCTTTGAGAAGGCAGATCATGGTCTTACCCTGGGATTTTTGTCATTAGTTGCCCCTGGTTTTAAATAAGCCCCCTCACTCACATGACTTGAATTGCAGTCCTTTTCTCTGTTTGTTTGAACATTCAGCCTTCCTGACAAGGCACTGTTGAAGATTTAATAGCATAAAACTTAGAATCTATCAGTGATGTTATTTAAATCCAGGGAAAAAGAGTTTTCTTTGAATAACACACACACTCTTTGACCTGTTCTCCACTTCCTTTTTTCTTTCTCTTTCAACACATAGAATTTTTTTCAATTCTACCAAATTTCCTGGGAAACAAAAACTCAATGAAATGCTCCATCTGCAGGATAACACTTTGAACCATCAGGCAATAAACCATCTTTAGTTTCCAGGCATGTGCTCTGTATTCTTGTCATTGATACTTTACTATTGATAATGTAATATTAGCCACATGAAACTTAATATTATCCAGTACAATAAGGCAGAGTAAGAGAAGGAAATGACTTTAGCTAGGGGCCAAAGAGGGCTTCCTGTGTTTCTTTATAACCCAGAATCAAGCACATGGCACACACATTATTGACTCTAACCAAGGAGATATTTGCCTTGATTTTTTACAAAGGTTTTATTTTTATAGAGCAACAGCGCAGTCTTGGATTGTGCAAGTTGAAGGGAAGGTACAGTGATTTTCCATATATCTTTTGCACACCCTCCCACACATAGCACCTCCCAATATCAACATTTCCTTCCGAGTAGTATATTTGTTCATCATTGATGAACCTACATTGTGACGTATCATAATCACCTAAAAGTCTGTAATCTAAATTAAGGTTCAGTCTTGGTATTAAAAATATATTCTATGGGTTTGGACAAATGTATAATGACGTATGTCCATCACTACTGTATACAGAGTATTTTCACTACTTTAAAATCTTCTGTGTTCCACCTATTTATCCCTTCCCCAGCACCAACCCCTGAAAACCACGGATCTTTTTTCTGTCTCTGTGGTTTAGCCTTTTCCAGGACAGTTAAAACTTGGAATCATAAAGTATATTCTTTTCAGAAGTGACTTCTAAGTCAAAAAAGATTTATGTTTTCCCCACGTATTTTTGTATGATCTAAGAACTCATTTCTTTTTAGTGTTGGTATTTTATATTTAAGTCTATGATCCATTTTGAATTGATCTTTGTGAAGTGTGTTCAGTCTCTAACTATATTCTTCTGCATGTAGATGTCCATTCATTTCCAACACCATTTGTTCAAAAGACTCTTTGCTCCATTGTATTTCCTTTGCTCATTTGTCAAAGATCATTGGACTACATTTGTGTGAGTCTATTTCTAGGATGTCTATTTTGTCCCGTGGATATATCTGTTTACTCCTTTGCCAGTACTACATTGTCTTGATTACTTTAGCTTTATAGTAAGTCTTGAAAGCAGTAGTGTCTGTCCTTCAACTTTGTTCTTCTCTTTCAATATTGTGTTGGCCATACAGGATCTTTTGCCTCTCCACATCAACTTTAGAATCAGTTTGCCAATAGCCACAAAGTAACTTGGTACTTTGACTAGAGTTGCATTGAGTCTATAGATCAAGTTGAGAAGAACTGACATTTTGAGAATATTGGGTCTTACTGTATAAGAACTTAGATGATTTCTCCATTCATTTAATTCTTTGATTCTGTTCAGCAGAGTTTTATAGATTTTCTTATATAGCTTTTACACATATTCTCTTAGATTTCAATCTAAGTATTTTATTTTGGGGGCTGCTAATGTAAATATTACAGTGCTTTTAATTTTAAATCCCACTTTCTCATTACTAGTATATATAAGAAGTGACTGTTTTTGCATATTGAACTTGTAGCCTGCAACCTTGCTACAATTGCTTATTTGCCCAAGGTATTTTGTTGTTATTGATTCCTTAGGATTTCTTTGTTTATTTTTAATCTTTAGTTTTGCCTGATTAATGTATTTAAAGCTATTTTCATCTCAGTACTGTTTTACTCATGTGCCTTCTAATTTGCAGTGAAATATCTTTGGTATTGTATTTCTTAATTTACTTTGTAATTTTTTAACTGAACAGTTATTTAGTAATACATAATATTTTTAAATACATGCACCTTTTTTATTATAGTTGTTCTCTAAGTCAGTTACATTTAACAACAGAATATAGTTTATGTGATCTTTTGGGAGTTTTCAAGACTTTCATTATTACTGGATATATAATCTATTTTCGTAAATGGCGGATTGTGGTTAAAAATTAATTCACTTTTTTGTCTGTTGGGTGTAGTTCTCTCAATATATTTAATGGTTCACATTAGTTATTACATTGTTCAGATCCTCAGTATTTCAGCTTTTCTGCTTCAACTATCAGGTTTGAGAATTGTTCAAAAATCAAACTGCAAATAGTTATTTTTTACAACTTCATTCTGCAATTCCATCAGTTGTTTTTTGATATATTTATAGGTTAGGTTTTTAGGTGCCTATATTATGATAACCATATCTTCATGAACTATTGTTTCATTTACCAACATGTAACAACTACCTTTTGTCCTTATATTTTTATTCTTTTAATTCTCTTATGTATGATATAAAATGTTTTTTTTTTTTTGGTTTCTATTTGTCTGAGGTACGTTTTTTCTCTTTCCATTTTTAACCTTTTTTAAAAATTTTCTTTTGTATATACCTCTAGTAGATAATCTGAGAAACTCTCTGTGTTTTAATTGGCCACATTAACACTTTTACATTTATCATAATTAGTTATAATTATTATCATATTAAGACTTATTTTTTCTCCATTTTTTCATATTTTTATGCATTATACTCATTATTTCTTTTATCTTTGTTTTTTTCTTTTGTCCATAGCAAAGGTTAAAATTTAGTATTGGTTTAAAAGTTATGCACTCTTGTGGTTGCCATTATCTTGATACATTTTTTATTAACAATTAATTTCTATTGATTTTTTAAATACTCTCATTAATTAACCCCTATTGATTTCTGCCATGTCTTTAGACCATTTGATCCCCCTTTATTCTGTTTTCTTGCCACCACCTATCATGTGATATGCTAGAACTTTCATTTGGGTTTAAAATTTTCTCCATCTCTATTTCTATTTCCCTCTCTTTTCTCATTCTTTCCATTTTGTCATAACTAGCTTATTTTTTTTTATCCTTGTCATTTATGTTGTCAAAATAAAATTAGTTGCATAAGTTAATTAAGTGCAGTTTATCTCAGAAATTCTAAGGTTTTATGATAGTAAACCGATTTAACCACATTCACATGTTAGAGGGAGAAAGCATGATTATATCAATGAATGCCAAAAATTATATGGTAACATTAAACACTCTTAGAAATCTGAAAATAAAAAAGACATTTAAATCAACAAAATGTTACTTTATTCATTATTTTCTTAAATAATTTGTATAAGATAGAAGCTACTTATTTAAGGAAGAAATAAACTGAATTTTTTCCTTGGATCTTGTGTGTAAATTGCTGACTAGTGATAGAATCTCTTAAATCTTTAAGGTGTATATATTCATGTTTTTAATAATTTTTAGAATTTTATATATGATAATAATATGTATGAAAATAATAAGTATTATGTCTTTGCTTTAGTCTTTCTCTTCCATCATATTTAGATGAATCTTTTATTATTAACAGGGCTAATTTTTAACACTTTTCTAAAATTTGAGGAGTTTGTCTTTGGAATGTCACGGATAATGTATTAGTATTTATTATGCTTAATGAAAAATTTGAATGTTTCCCTCTCTGTTATTTTGTGTTTTATATTTTCCATGTTTTTTTCTTGTATTTGTATTTTTATAATATATTCTTATATTTATACATTACTTAGTTTTGTGCGTATACATATATTTCTTAACAGAATGAATTGATTTACTCAAGATTTATTTGTATCCATGTTAGCTATTTTAGGTATTATAGTTCATGCATTACTGCTCACGTTTAAATGTTTAACAAAGACAAAATTTATTCAGTATCTTTTCTCCTCACCTGAACAAGAATGTGAAGATTGTAGATTGAATTAACCCACTTGAAGTGTCCCATCTTCCTTAATTTTTGATTTGTTTAGAATTTTGTTTACAACATATTTTGACACTTTCCTATATATATATTATTATTAGGGTTATCATCAGTGCTTACTTAGAGTTACCTAAATATTTATCAATATTTTTTTTTCTCAAAATTGTTGTTTGGACACCAATCCATCCATTCTTTAGTAATTGTTTTAATAA
This sequence comes from Camelus bactrianus, assembly GCF_048773025.1. Lineage (NCBI taxonomy): Eukaryota > Metazoa > Chordata > Mammalia > Artiodactyla > Camelidae > Camelus > Camelus bactrianus. The sequence continues at coordinate 26,313,351 of NC_133567.1, read as the reverse complement.
AATTATGAATTGAAAATTCAGGCTTTTTTCTAATTTGTTTTTATTTTGTACTCACAATAATATTTTAAATGGACACAGAACTATTGACAAATAGACATTTTCTCTCAACACTTAAAAATATCATTCAATTATTTCCTGTACTCTGTTATTTTTATGACACCTTTTTCATCCAAATTTTTACAGTATTTATTTGTTTTTAACAGATAAAGTTTTCTCTTTAGATTATTTAATGATTTTTAGTGACTTGGAAGTTCCACATCTCAATAAGATTTGCATAAAAAAGAATGATAATTATTTATTCTGCTTTCTGTTGGTGTGATTCTTTGGTGTGAAAAGTCATGTCTTTCATGATTTCTGGAGTATTTTTTATTGGTTAAAAAATCATTTTTTAAATATTAATGCTTTGCTCTATTGGATCTCTCTGTATTAAATTAGTTTAGGGATATATATTCACTCTTTTAAGTGTATCTTCTACGCCTTGTAATATTTTTTTCTATGTGTCAAAAAAAACTTTGTAACACTGCCCTCCTACATGGGTAATTTCTTCAAATCAATCTTTCAGATTGTCAATTTTGTCAAATGTCTAATTCAGCTATGTCTAATCTTATTTTTAACTCATCTATTGAGTTCACATCTGCTGACTCATCTACATGTACATTATTTACTCATGCTTTTGTTCTTTGATTTTGAGCTCACTTTTTTGTTGTTGTTTTTCTTGAGACATTTTTCTAGGAAGTTCCCATCAACCATGGGTTGTGGAATTATACCTACATAGTAGTTTTGTACATTTTACTTGGATCTAGTGTCATGTTCACATTAGATTTGTGGTTTGGAATTTCCACTCCCTCAGAACAGTATAAACCTAGAACTGACACATTAATATGCAGACCTATATATTTTGTTGTTGCTGTTCTCAATTAGATACTTTTATGTTTCCTTTTTCACCGAGACCTCAAAACAAAATCTTCTAGATTCAATGGCTTAATAGCAAAGTTTTTCTCGCGCTGTTCAATGGAGAGGACAGGAATTCCAAATTTCTAGTTAAGCACAAATATTGTGCAGTTCAGAAGATTCAAACACATAATTCATGTTCCTGATTGAGCTTCAAGATTCAGCTTCAACATTCTCTTAGTTTATCTTATTATCATTTCCTGAGCTTGTTTCTGCGAATTGTGTACCTTCTCTATTACATCTCCTTTGAGTTCTGTTCCTCTGTTTACTGGACGGCTATATATATATATTGTTTAATTTATTGCTCTTTTATCTTATTGAGCTTATCTGTGTTTACAGCAGGAGAAGGTGTCTATGCTTTCTCAGTCCACATGTTGCTAAAATAAGAACTTCAGCTAGAACTGTACCTTGGGGAAGTATTTAACTCCTTTAGTTCTCATTTATCTTATTTATACAGTGAAAGATTTGAATGAGATATGGCTTAAGAGCCTCTCTGCAAAGATATATACATTTATAATTACCTAGTGTATTAATAAACTACTGGAATAAAGAATATATGCCAGAATAGAAACAAAATTATCAGTCATACTCAGTAATTGGGAGCATACTCTAATGTCTCTTGTCCATGGAATATTACATGAGATTTTTGTAGACACATCTACCTATTTTTAATAGGTAGTTCTGACAGAAGAAGTTATCTGAATATATTGAAGCAAAGAAAGAATATGCAGGAAATGCAAATTGATTTATATATTGAAATATACAGCTGACCCTTGAACAATTCAGGTGTTAAGGGCTCAGACCTTCTGTGCAGTCATAAGCCCACACAGACTCTACAGTTGGCCATCCTTATCAGTGGTGCCACATTCATGATTTAATCAGCCATGGATTGTGTGGTACTGTAGTAGATATTTAGTAAAAAATAATGTGTAGAGTTCAAACTTTACGATTCAAGGGTCAACTGTATTTCCATTTATATATGTAACATATGATGTATATTATGGATCTTCTCTCTACCAACCCCCTCTGTGCCAGGTAGTATCTTGCAAGTTTCTGTTCTTTTTAATGTAAGTCGATGAAATTAATACCCGGTGAGGTTGTTCAGTTCTTAAACAAATTACTTGAATGAGACTTTTAAGCAATTTACAGTGATTGCTACCAGGAAGAAGGTTATGTAACCCACATTAGTGACCCATTAAATATTCTTCCAACTTCCTTGTTTTCTGTAGTTCTATAGAAATAAATAAAACCATGGACCTGCACTGTCTAAACTGGTATGAGAATTTTGGCTGAATGTCTACAACTGATTAAAACAATTCAAGGAACAATATATCCATCATCCCTGCCCTTTTGGGGTAGTTGCTATAGACAAAGAGGAAGTGGGAGGGTCACAACTCTATGCATTTGAGCCTATCATCAAACAAGTAATGTTTAGATCTCTTGAGCTCCTCAGAGATTTGCATTGTGGGGGCATAGCTGGTGACACCATTGCAATATTGGATATTGCATTTAGTGTACATCATTTGACTGATATCTGTACTTCTTTTGGTAAGTCATTCCTCAATTTGAATATATTACTCAGATATATACTATCCCAGAGAGAGGGAGCAAATCTCAACTTGACAGACATTAAATCAATGATTTAAGATAATTTAAAATATACAAAAAAGAAATAAGCAATAAGGTTGGTAAGGTCTACCATTTGGGGTAGGTTAAAGGTTAGTGGAAAGGAGTGGAAACTTCACTCAACAGACAGTGAAAAGCCTTTGAAGATTTGTTCTACAAATGAACAGTATGACTTCTGCACTGGAAAATTAATCTAATGTCAGTTACAGTCTATGAGAGAGTTCAGTTCCATATTGTCCATAGGGGCATAAAACTAAATATGTCAATTAAAATCATTACTTCAATTAACAGAAACCTTATTAATGAGTATAAAGAACTCAGATGCTTGAGTATATGCTAAATCTAATGCTGTTGAGTATGTAGGTATAACTCAGATTTGATTTTAAATGTAAACTTTTTGTTATTTTTCTTTGTATTCCAAGTGCGGAATTTTAATTTTCCAGCTCCTTTGTTTGTTTTGAAACTTGGTTAGTTTTCTTATCATATATAATTGAAGTGTAAATGTCACAGTATTTCTTTAAAAACAAATGCCAATTAAAGTGAGAGATGTTGGCAACAGGCACAAGCTCACTTCATTTATTATAACATGTTCTGACCTTTTCATTATTTTGGTGGTAATTATTTCATGGTTTTGCAACTAACAAAAAACTCAGATGGATTGTTTGATACAGTTCTCTCATTTGATTCAAAGTTCACACTTTCCTTTTCCTTGTTCTCTGAAGGATGACTGAATTTCTTAGTTATATTTCTAAGGTTTATTTCAGTAATAGTTCATTTATAAGTCTGCTCATTTAACGTTCTGAAAAAAAATTACCAAGTTTAATGGCTTAAGTTCTCTATCTGAATTATGCATTTACTTCTATTAATTCATATTATTACTATTTATATTATTGTACGTTATTGGCGGTTCACTTTTCTTTCTTGTAGCACATGATGAAGAACCCCTTAAGGTTAAGATAGTATCTTATTCATCTTTCTATCTTCAGCATCTGGTACATTCACTAAGACAGATTTTTTTTTTTAATTAATGAACTTGTGCTTATATCTGTAAGCCTCTGTTTAATAGCCTGCATAATGTCACTGGAGGTTTCTTGAATGTAGTCAAGTTTTTCATAGTTTTTGCATTGCCTGCAGCCTTAATGAAGTATTTTGTCTACAGACTTAAGTAAAATAGAATTATTTAAAATACTTTTTGATTTTTCCATTTGTTCTTAGCTGGACAATGGATAGTTATTTTGATGCAGGTTAGTTTGGTTAGAACTAGTCATCATATTATATATTTAAAGCAGCAAGACTCAGCAGAACAAACAAACATAAAACAACTGACCAACAATTTAATTGTTTCTGGGTACAGATAAAAGGTCGCATGGTTTGCTGATTTAAAATTCATTGTCTAACTGTAAGGAACCTTGGAACTAAAATCAGTTCAGATCAAGGATAACAAAAAAAAATTGGTGTAGGTGATTATTACAATTTGCGATTTCTGCATGCACTATTGGGAAAAGACAGCACAGAGATAATCGCCTTTGTGCTAGCTACCCAGAAAATGACAATTTTCTTAAATCAGCTGGGGAGATCAATTTAATTACTATATTCAAAGATGTGTTTAGAAGCACAGATGTGACCTGACAGGACCCAGAGTCCCATTTAACTCTGTGACCACCTGTGGCCAACAGAGTTGGACCTGAGTGAGGCCGGGGCTTCCTCTGGCTCACCTCCACACAGTCCATGGGGAAGCACCTCAGTGTTAGAGGCCTATCACTCTTAGACTAACAGGCATTTTTGTTTCCTTTGTCTTTCATTCTGTCTGGGGCAAATCTCACAGCTCATCAAAGGAAGCCATAGGGATTCAGAGAGGTCCCAGCTGAGCAACAAAACCCAGACACTGAATTTTATTTCTTTGCAGTTTTACATCAGCCGATTCTTAAACTGTGAACAAGTGAACAAAGGAAGTTTCAGTGATTCAGATTTGTCACCATATCTTGGCTCAACTTATAAGAATTTTGACATGGGTCACTTCATGTTCAACACACGATGGTTTCCTTTAAGCCCAAACTTAAAAAGGAGTTAAACATCATGGTGACAATACCAATACCTTATGATAGAGTAGGCAAATGGAATAATGATGCCAATTATTTGCATGATTAAATCATTATCTACATATATTTCTAATTTTCAACCAATAATTTCTAAACAGTTTGACGTGTATAGAACACATATCTCAAAACAGGAGATGGCAAACTCTTTTCTGTAAAGACACAAATAATAAATATTCTGGCTTTGTAGCAATATGATCCCCATGGCAACTACTCAAGCCCACTGTTTTAGTGAAAAAGCAGCTGTAGGCAAAATGTAAATAAATCAGAAGGGTTGTGTTACAGTAAAACTTTATTTACAAAATCAGACGGTGAGCTGTATTTGGCTAAGGGCCATAGTTAGCAAACTCCTGTTTTAAATAATTACTAGAATAAGTCATTTTCACCCACAGTCTTGAAACCTTTTGCATTTCTATGTAAACTGTCACAACACCTCTATGACCTTTTCTGTAAGGCCCTGGCTATTTTTAGGTTAATATCCATTGTCCCAGGGGAAACAAGCATGATCATGGAGGGCTGTCTACTCTAGACCATGTGTGTGTCCACAATTTCCCCATGAGAAGTAGGAGGCAGGGAGGATCCCACTCTAGGTCAAATAAGGAAATAAAAAAGGAGAGGGGACACTGGGATATTAGGGCATGTCCCTATTTCAAATGAAACCTCCTAATTTAAGTGGAAAGGACTGCCTTCACTAGTCATAAATACTAGCACAAATTGCTTTTAAACTTTCCATTTCTCTTTCATTCTTGTAATGTGTTCCGTAACATAGATGTGTCACTCAAATGAATAATGCTTATATAATGTATCATTTTATTAAAAATAAATTAGCCCATCATTAACAAAAGAGATCTAAGGGAAGATGTAGTCTGTATGAATTCTTCTGGTTGATCTATTTGACTGTGTTCATTAACAGAAACATCCTTGAGGAGGATACCCTAATATACATCATTGCATCCAACATGCAGACAGGCACTCTGCTACGTGCTAAGGTCTATATGTCAAACCACATGAAATTGCTGTTTTTAAGTCATAAAGCAACAGATTATCAGCAATTTCATGAGCCTACAAAAAGCAGTGAAGAAGATTGTCATTAGCTCTTTCCCCAGGGAGCATATAGTCTGTCTTTCAACAAGTCATCACAAGTAAAATTAATGTCACCATTAGGGAAATGCAGGATGCACTAGGAGTCTAGAATGATGGGATCTGACCAGTTCAGGCTATGAGGGAAGTCACCCTGGGTAGGGGCCATTTAGGTAGAGACCGACAAGGCCAACAGGATCTGGAAAAACAAAGATGGAGAGGAGGAGACAGGGCAGTTAGGGCTACATCAGATCTCATAAGCCTTGAGAGTCAGTTATCTCCAGGCTCAGAGGCAGGAGAGGGTATGGATATACTTTGGAATGGATAACATGGTTTCAAGGAATTTTGTTTCATATAAACATGTATAATATATATTTTAAAATATATATATATTTACATATATGAAATTAGTTACATATTTTAAATATATATATAATTACAAACATATTTATATACATTACATATACAAATAAGTATACACATATGTATTTGGGGATATATTTTTCCCCCAAATATTCCAGTGTTGATGGAGCCAGGGTTGAAAGGCTGTGCTAAATCTCCAGTGCTATAAGTGTTGGCTAAAAGCAAAAACTCACAGCTCAGTCTGATTAGTCTAGAAATTTCGAACATGAAATGATAGATAAGTCTGCAAGTGAATGCCCCTCCGAGGTACCCTTCAAAATCTCAGTTTCTGGTCAAGAGTTCAATCTCTTCTGCCCTGATCTATTATTGCAATATAATGAGAACTTCCTTCTCTGACATTCCACCAACACCATCTTCACGGCACCACCAATTTACACTGTTCCCCTTCCTGCTTGTGTATAAAGAATATATTTAGATATTCTAGTTTGTAGGTACATCTGAAAATGAAAGTGCATTCAGGACATCCCCTTCCATGGAACACCCATGTCATGAGTCCTTGTTTCCTTCTTTGTGAAGGTCAAACCAACACTGGAGCGTTGAACACAGTGTTAGTTCTCTCCAGGTGTGGGGTCTCCCTCAAGCCTGCAGAGCAGCTCTTATGAACTCATTTCATTGTTCATGATTTCTAATCATTTTCTGAGAGTAAATGCCTGCGTGCATGATGTAGGACTTACATGACTTATAACCTGGTAGTGATTTTGTGGGTGTGGTTAACTAACCCTCTCTCCCACAAAATGTCTGGTAGCTGCCATTTACCAACAGTAATCTAAGGGGTGTGCATAAGCAAATTGAGTTAGGGCCAGCTGAGAACAGTGTTCTGTGTACCAAGAGTTTGGGCGAAGAAGTGTCATACTTCTGTAATCCTCTCAAAAGCAAGCATTACAAAATATTTGAAAAGCATCTTTACTTTGGAGGAATGAATAATAGCAACCTCTCACTTTCAACTTTCCTGTTTACAGCTTCACAAAGCCCTTTCACACACATTCCTCCATTTTATCCTTGCAATGAGGGTTGCCATTATCAAAGACTATGCTGTTTGGTTAAGAAAGAACCATATGTAGAGATGCAGTAATGTGCAGTTAACCCCACAACTCTCCTTGACTTCTACTCCTAGCCACTCCCCCAAAACCTGCATAGGGGTAAGGGCTCGAGGTGACATGCCGCTCTCTTGGCAACAGTACCTAGTGACATTGCATTGCTTTGGGTTAAAGAAGGAAAAAATCCAGAGAGACAAGACAGAATATCTCTCATCACCTTGCTCACTGTTGAAGGAAACTGGTATCTGCTCTAAGGTTAAATCAAGGGCAAAGAATGCCAATTTGTTTTCAAGAAGCTGAGCATTGAGGGAGTTGTTAACATTCTATTCTATTTGAATCAAACACTTTCATTTACTTGCCTTGGATAATGAGGAAAAATGGGGTCTCTTAAATATAGCCCTTTGCTATCAATAGACAATCCGTCTTAAATTTAATTATTGTCATTGTCAAAGTGTCGACTTGGAGAAGCAGAGCCGTGTTGACTGTAGGTAGGCACCTGGTTCCAGCCGCAGCTCTGGTCCTCATTACGTGTGTGGCCCAGGTTGATCTTTTTTTAATTTTTAATTTCGTATCTTCACGCCCCTCTCTTCTCTGGAGCACCCATTGTCTCTCCCTAATGATATTCAGCTCATCTTGTTGTTCCATTCTTACCGAGGCTGCCTCTACTCCAGACCTCATCTTTTCTTATTTGAATTATTATAAGAAGCTTCTATCTGGTTGCTATTCTCCCGTCTTCCCTCTTTAAGCATCCGGACCTGTGCTAAATCTATCTTTTGGATCGCTGTCAGCAGCAGCTTATGAAACGTGTATCTCATGCTGTAGCTCTCTCAGTTAAAGTCTCTCAAGGGCCTCCTGTAGTTTTCACATGAAGGTCCAACTCTAGCTTGGCATAAAGGGAACTGCAGGAATGGAGATGCCTATTTATTGCCCATTGTCAGGAATTTTCCTTCAGGCCAATCATTGCAAAACCATTCTATTTTCCTGAATATGCCGGTTCCATTCAGAGCTGGATTTTACACTTTTGTGTGTTACCCTCTGCCCTCCTCCCACTTTTTCTCTTGACTCACTCCTTTATGTCATTTTCCATCAGGCTCAGACATTGACTCCTTCTGGAAGCCTTCCTCACTTCCCCAGATTGGATCTGGATCTGCCTATTTGGAGAGGTCCCACTCTGAGAACTGACCCAGCACAAGGCTACGCAGTGGTCATTGATGGTGACTACTTTCATTTCTGCCTCCAGCCACTCCTAATAAAATGAACTTTCTTTTTTTTTTTTTTTTTTTTTTTTTTTAGGAGAAGGTCTGTGCTTTCATCTCTAGTTCTTCTGCAAAGTACTTGATAAATGACTGGTGTGCGATAAATGAAAACAAGATGAATAGATAAGAAAGCTGGATTCTAACAGTCCATCCATTTATGACATTCTGTGAATGTATAATGATTCAAAATCATTTCACATTCTAGAAAGTCACTGGTATGGTGTTTTCTCTTCCCCTCTGATCCCCAAAACAGAAGTGTGAATTAAGTGAATCTTTGCAGAATAGAGAGGAATGCTAAATCCTAAATCTGCCCCTGATACCAAGCAGCAGCCAACACCATTCTCCCCACACTGCCCCTTCAAGCCAGTTAGATTCAACATCCAGAAGAGTCATACTGTACAGGGATGTAGGTTAATAGATGCTGATTGAAGTTCAGTGAAGATAAAAAGTAGAGTAATGAGCTTAAGAGCAAAGGTGAAAATGAGAAACTGATAAATGGAAAATACTTTGGGTTGACTAGAAATTAGATTTATGAAGTACCCATTAAACATTTTTTTTCCAAAGCCAACATCAATTAACAGAAAATTTAAAAAAGAGAGAGAGAGAGACAAAGCATGAAAGATGGTCCTATATTTTAATACAATATTTGGAAAAGGTGGTCCTATATTTTAATACAATATTTGAAAAGCAAAATAAGAGACACTGTAATGTAAATGTGTGATAAGAAATCAAGCACACAGCGGTAAAGAGAAGGGAGTAAGTGATTTGGAAATTAGGCAATATGATTTCTGCTCCTAGATTTACTGGTAACTGCTGTGTGACTCTGTCGATTCCTTGACATCTCTGGGCTTTTGAATTTATTTTTACTTAGCCATGGACTAATGGGGTTAATTTACATAATTCTAATTTTCTGCCAGTTTATCATTCTGTGAACCAGCAAGCACCATGCAGCAGTAAATGATGAATCCAGGCATCTACACAGTGAATGGTTGATTCTCTCTCATGAAAAGAGATGAAAGATTCAGGGAAGGGCTAGTTACCCAAAGGGGTGTTTGGGGAAGAAGAATGAGAATAGAAATTGTAGTTATTTGGAGACACAGACAAACTTCTTATGAAGGAAATCCAGCCAGCTTCCAAATAGAACAGGCTTGGGATTAACAAAGGAAGCCAGGATCAGCAGCAAACCCCATCCTCTTTCTAGCCCCTCAGAAGTCTTGGGACCGTCTAGGAATCATGCCACAAATCCCTATGATTTGTTACCTGGTGGAGACCTTATAGATAATCTGATGCAATTCTCTCGTTTGATTCATCTGAAGCCCAGGAAGGTAAGTGAATGGCACGATCTCAGGAGCAGGCTGGTTTGGTTGTCAGTGGCACCTTTTCTCCCGCCTTCTGCTTGTTCCTACAGGTGGCTATTCTGCCCTACCCCCACCCCATGTCTTCCCACACACCTGTACCTTTCCAATACTCCCTCTGAAAGGGAACGGGATGAGTTCTCTGCCATCTTAGATGATGAATTTAAATCCCATGCCCCTACCTTATCCTATTTAAATTACTTTGATTAACTCTCTGCCCCTTCAAGATAAGAGCCAAATTACACAGTACAGTCTTTATTCAGCATCAACAAGAAATGAATATCTTGCAGAATGAAGCGTCTTATCCTTTTAGTGACCACCATTTTTATATACGGAAACCACTTTTTTTTTGCAAGAAAGCAAAGGATAACTTTATTTGAATATGCCAAAAGACTGATTTTCTTATCCCTCAGGATTGGAGAGAAACATTCATTATCATGTGAAGATCTAAATAGAATCCTGGAAACTGCAGTCATAAACTGGATCATATCATTTGAACCTTCACTAAATTACCTGTTTGTGCTCCATTTTCTCTTAAGTACTTTTTTGGTCCACCCTATTGTAAGCTCCTCACTGTCTGTGGTGTGTGCCTCCCTTTGGTGGATGTGCTCTGTCTCCGGTTTCCTGCTTTTAAGTATTTTAATGCTGTAAAAGCAAAAGGATCTGATTTCCCGTCAGTCTATCTTTCTATGAGAAAAGCTATGAACGAGATGCAGGAGCTTTTCTGTGATGTTCCTTTTACTACTAAGAGACATGCTTCCCCATCCCCAATCTTTGACAAAAATTTAAATGAGAATAAATAAATAAATAACATCAAGTTATCAGGCTCTAAGCACATAATTGGAAGAAACGAGTTGGTAACGTGCTCTGTATTGGCCTTACAATAACAAGTAAATGGAAAATGATATCCCAAATTGAAGTCTAACATGAAACAAACAAAATAAAGGTACAAAGGTAATGAAACAAAATAAAGGCATAAAGGTAATGAAACAAGTGCGCAGAAAGTAAAGATGAACATAAATGTGAGTTTAAAAACCTAATTTGATCTTACTGGACAATGTTTGCCCCTTGAATTTGCCTCATTGGATATGTTCCTCCCACACCTACAGCCTGCTTGGGGGGAGCGATGTTTCACATGGGTGAGGAAAGCGAAGTTGCTTTATTGCTATAGCTCCTTATCACAGCTGAGTCCATCTTTAGCTCTGGAGCACTCTCCTGAGTTCAACACTTATGCACCCATGAAGCTAGGACAGATGGTTTGTAATTAAAGACTTAAATATTTTAACAGGCTACCCCCAAATGCTTCCTAACAAGTGTTATTGCAGTGGCATAGTCATGTGTCAGGCTTTTCATTTTTTATTTTTTAAATAAATTAGCATATATTACTTTATGTTATATTGTTAAAGAAGACAGTTTAAGAGTTGAAATTAGATGCTGCAGTCTTGGGATGATTTAAATGTTATTTTAAAACTAACTTTATTGCGTATTTTTACTAGAACTTTGACAGAATTCACTTTTAACTGGTTCTGAGTTATTTTAATAATAAAAATCCTATTTAATTGCAAAGCACAATTTATTTTAAACTTTTCACTGGAGGAAAGAATTCTCAGCTGCCAAATTGATATTGCTATTATGGAGAATTTGCTGAGAAGGACAATGACGTCGAGGTTTGCTCATGGCCTGTGATCACCAAGAAGCTTAATTCTCTGGACGTTACTACTGAAAGCCATCTGACAATTCAGGTTGGGCCCACAGAAAATTCATATTTTTATTCTCTTGGGGTTGCTAAATGAATTGATGACACAATAATGTTGCCAGGGGAACATTAGCACTAAGTTAAAGCAATGATATTGAGGAGTATAATTTACATATAATAGCAGTTCCAAATTCATGTTATCAGCCCACTTTTTAAAGGGACCACCACACATTTGATAGTTTCTGTATGCAATTGGAAGTGAATGGTGAATACACATTATATGCTAGGGATGTTTATGGCAATGTTAGGGAATGAGTCCAGGAACATCTAAATTTAAATCTTGGTTTTTCCAGTTGCAAGTTGTGCTATCTTTGACAAGTTCCTTAACACCTGTAAGTCCCATGTAGCATTTGTAAAATGCGGTCCAGGACAGCTATCTGGCAGAGCTTGTTTGGGAATTAGAGTTAATAAATTTAAGTACATAGAACAGTGCTTGACAGGTAGTAGATATTTAATAAGCCCTGTTTCTTTGACTGTAATTCCTATTGCACTTACTTCAGTGCATCTAAATTAGCTTGATTTACATGCTCATATTTTTGTACTGAATTGTGTCTTTCGGGGGATGGTATATAAAGATGATTTACATTTTTGTATTATTATTCAGCTTACAAAGCGTTTTCACAAACATTTGTGTGAGGAGTATTATATTCGATCACTTCTTACTGCTTATTTTAAAAAACTAAATTTTATATCAGAGGACAGCAAAATGTGAGGGCTTTTTTAATTTTCACAAATTAAAGCAAAGTTACTATAAATGTCATTTACTATATTTATTTTATTGAGAAAAATTACTTCACTTGAATGAAAATATTCACTTATTTATTTTTTTTTTTTAATGTAGGAGAACTTTGACTTGGGCATTGGAGTTTATGCATTTCCTAAGGCAGCCATTCTGTCAGAACTTTTCCTTTAGGATCTAGTGCATAGGTAAGAAACCAGGTCTACCACATAATATAAATTTAATCATTTTAAAAAAGGAATTTTAAAATTAATTCCATATGTGGTGTTGATCATTATTGTATAGACACAAAATTGCTCTAGATTTCTTATTCCAATATTCCCTAAATATTTTCAATTTTTAAATCCTAAAGTCAAGCCCTTTGTACTGATGGGTATAACAGGAAATTTAATTTTATGTTCCTCCTTCACAGGTGGTTTATTTGACTCTCGATATACCCACCAACCATCCCCCATTCCGGATTAATTTTAATCCTAAGCATTCTACACACAAGCATTCACATACACCTCCTCTCTTCACTCAGGAACTACCAACTCCACCATCATTCTCCTTTCAAATCATAATGAAGGAATTGTACACGGCCATACATTTTCAAAAATGGCAACATTGACTTAACATCAACCCGACTTCAAACCAGCCTCTGTCTTCTTTAAACATAGATACTCTCCTCCCTCCAGCCTGGATTTCTAAGCCTTTGTTATTAAGATATTCAGAGCAGAGGCAATTTTGCAGTGGTTTTCAAATTTTGCGGCACTGCTCCTAAGTACCTGGATCAGTGTTATCTGTGATTCACATCTCTTGGTGACACTGCCACAGCCTGCATCAGAATCTCTGATGCAGTTTGAATTTGCACATTTGATAAGCTTCAGTGTATTCATTATGCACACTATCCTTGGGGAACCACTGTGATGAGGGGATGCTTTATAGCCAAGTTCTTATACCAACCACAGAGGAATGCCTTCTCCCATCACAGTCTCCATGAGAAAAATATCAGAAGCCAGGGCTTATGTGAGCATAAATCACAAATGTGTGCGATTCCATACTCCCAGGATAACTGCAAAGTTGATTCTACATGTCATGTTTCATGGTTTTATGTATTAGATTATTATTTCCTCTTCAGGTGGTAAGTTTCTAAAGTCAGGCGTTCTGTTCTCTGTAGCATCGTAGACTCTTCACGTTATCGATACTAACATCACACATACAACCTAGTAGTAACACCATGAAGGCACACATTTACCAACTCTGTTCTGCATGAACTCCTCCTCAAATCCTACTTCGTAGACGTAATCAGATGACAGCTCCAGTCAGCGTAGTTCTGTGTCCATACATTTAGTTTATGTGAATGATGATTGCTAATTTCATCTCTTCCTTGGTATAAATAACCCCGTAATAATAATGACAGTAAAATGAAGGTTGATACACCCAACTCACAAACTGGCAATCCTGGTTAAATGAAATGTCAAGGTAAATGTTGGTAACAAAGTGAACCCTAAGTCAATGGATTCAATATGATTTAATTAGTTGTGTAGTTAATGCTCAAAATCCCACGTGCTTTTTCTCATTTAATTTCTATGTTAATAATATTATATCTAGAGCCATGTTGTTTCAATAGATAATTGATTAAAGTGACTAAGTCATTGGAAATGTATAATTAGGAATAAGATGCAAGCATGAGTGGGTTTAATCCACCTTGATTGTAACTGGTGTACATTTAGGGAAATTTGCCTAAAAGCAGAGCTTTGCTTTATTGATTCAGTTGGAAAGAAACTCTAGAAGTCCAAGGGTGTAGCCTCAGGTCTCCAGACAATCCAAATCACTATCCAAGATAACTGCCAGTCCCAGTGTGAAGACAGTTATTTGATTTGTTCAAGAAAAATAGTTATTAGAAAAAATTTTCAGTACACAATACTTTCTTGTTAAATATAGGTACTATGTTGCACAGATCTGCCCATTGAACAATATATCCCTCCTCCTATCTTCCAAGGTCCATTCTGTTGTTGATGTCTATACCTCTGACTACTTTAGAGGGCTTATTTAAGAGGAATCATGTGATATTTGTCCCTCTGTGACTTAGTTCACTTAGCATAATATCTTCCAGGTCCATTCATGCTATCACAAAACAAAAGATTCTCTTCATTTTTAAGGCTGAATGGCATTCTATCACATGTATATATTACAATTTCTTTATCTGTTCATCCTTTGATTGATATTTGGATTATTTCCATATGTTGGCTATTGAGAAAAATGTTACAGTAAACTTGGGAACTCTTAGAGATTGTGATTTTGATTCTTTTGGATATATATCCAGAAATGGGATTGCTTTATTATGGGGTAGTTCTATTTTTAATTTTTTGAGGAAGCTCCTAGTTGTTTTCCATAGCTACTGCATCAACTTACATTTCTACAAATAGTGCACAAGTTTCTCTACAACCTTGCCAGAACTCGGTATCTTTGGGTTTTTTGGTTATAATCATCCTAACAGGTGTTGAGGTGATATCTTGTGAATTTGATTTGCATTTCTCTGTGATTGATGTTGAGTATCTTTTTGTATACAAGTTGTCCATTTGTACATCCTGGAGAAAGTTCTGTTCAAGTCCTTCACCCATTGTTTAACTGAGTTATTTGTGGGGTGGTTTGTTCTTGTTTTTGTTTTGGCTATTGAGTTACTGCTCTGTTTCCAGAAATAACCCCTTAACTGATGCACAGTTTGCAAATATTTTCTCGCATCCCATAGGTTGTCTTTTCACTTTGTTGATGGTTTTCTTGATTGTGCACAAGCTTTTCAGTGTGATGCAGTTTCCCACGTAAGTATTTACGCTTTTGTTGCCTGTGCTTTGGGTGTGTTATGTTCAAGAAATCATTTATGAAGAGAGTAGATGAGTTAAGTGCTTTTACCACAAAACACACAAAACAACAGTAGTGACAACAAAAACCAAAGTGACAGGAGCAAATGTTGGAGGGATGGATATCTTTAGTACCCAGATTTTGGTGATGGTGACAGGAGCAAATACTTATATCTAAACTCACCAAATTGCATACATTAGTTATGTGCAGTTTTTATATACACTGTAGACCTTAATAGAGAAGCTGGGGAAAAATTAAGAATATAACCATTAGAAAATAGTCACTCTTACATAAAAGTGCTTCTAGTTTTGGCATCCTCCCTTTTTTCTCTACTTAGATAACATCTAACCTGCCAAGTTGCCATTTGAGTCAATTCATTCAACCTGCTCTAGCCAGTCATTATAAGGGAGGAAAAATTTTCTCTTCTTCCATTCTAGGTTCTTTGGCTGGACAAATACATTGACTTAAGACAGAGTAACAGGAAAAAAACAAATTGAATTTCACATATACTTCAAAAATATGAAACAAATGACCAGAGTAGGCAGCTTTTATACTTCTAGACAAAGAAACAATACATATGTGAATTGCCAAGATGAAAGGCTTTGAGCTAGGGGTTAGTAGATTAGCGAGGAAGTAATGAGGTTTGTTTATACAGACTTCTCTGCCCTCAATTCCCTGTCTCTGATGATAAAGTTGCCTTCTACCCTCCCCGATGTGGGGAAGGTAGTTTTCACACAGGAGATCTATTTTCTGTATTCAGTGGGACAAAGAAGAGTGAATGTGTCCATCTTGCACTGGCTGTTTCTTAAGTAACTTTAATTCAAAATAATCAATGTTCCAAAGTGGCAGATTTTCAGGTGGCATATTTTGCTCCCCTTTGTTATATGCACAGCAATAAGAATAAAGGTATGTTGCTGATTGGCATTAAATGACTTAGAAATACCATCAGGATTTAGCCAATAGAATATACATTTAAATTAACCCATCAGATACTTGTCATTGTCAGATACAATGCTTGCATTGATGGCCCCTGTTAATGGCCTAGTTATACTTTTTGTCCTGTCATTTTTGCCCTATAATCCCCTCACTCTGATGCTGACTCAAACATATGATGTGCTTCAGCCAAGGGGATACAAGCAGGCTTGACACAAATAGAGGCTTGAAAAATCTTTTGCACAATTACACTCCTATTTCTTGCTTCTCTGCAGTCACTGTTAGAACAGATTTGAACCAACCTGGGGACAAGTCTGAGCTAGTCTGCTGGAGGATGAAAGGGCATATAGAACACAGGCACATCATTTTGGCCAAAGCCTCAGGCACATATGAGAACACAGCCAGGATCAGCAAAACCTCCTATCCAGCCCTCAGCTGATTGTAGACCACAGTTAACATCTTTCGGCCCCAAGGATCATGAGAAATAATCAACTGATCATTTAAGCTGCTGTGTTTTGGGGAGTTAGCAGTAATAACTAACTGATATAAATGGAAGAATATTTTTTGAGGAATATGTGAATTATACCAATTAGACAATCTATCTGTCTTATTTGTGAACATAGATGTGGAGGAGGAAATGCTACAAAACTTGAGATTCCCAGCACCTAAGGGATTGTGAAGGGTTGTAAAGTGTTATAAATCAGAAAAATATCACAGTAACTAAACTGGTAAGACAGATCCCTCCCTGTAGCAGTCATAGACATGTATGGGTTGAATTTACAAGTCAAGTCAGAAAATGATAATTTCATCATCAAATCTGTTCTCAATGAGACAATAATAGCATCAGAATAGATTTTTGTATTACAATTAGCAATAGAAAAATAATTTATGTTCATGCTCTGCATGTAAATGATTTTGCATAATTCTTTCAGCCCCAGTAACAGAAATTATACAAATTTTGAGTGCTCTCTTTTAAAACTTCCTTAGCCCCTGCCCTCTACTGAAAACAGTTATTGGCATTTTTTCATTCTGGTTTTAACCCAAGTTGAAAATAGGTATTTAATTATGCTTCGAGATTTTCTATGTCCTGTGGCCAAATGCAAATATGGCATCGGATTTCTGATGAAGAATTTCAGCCACACCTGGCAGGATTCTCTTTTGCCTCAGTTACGTCTTGATTATAAATTTGTAGAAGAAGACAAGTGTAAAAAGCTGGTTGCAAGCTTTGATAAAGTAAATGATGAGCTGCATGACCTTGGGCAATTAATTTCATTTCTACTTGACTCTGTTCCTCATTAAGAAGATGAGAGAGCAAGAACCAATAATCTTTCATCTCAGTGACTTTAGGAAGCAGATTGTAAATTTAAGAGTATGGGACTTAGAGACAGGCAGACCCTTTTCAAATCCCAGCTTAATCATTTACAATGTGGCACTGATCATTTTAATCATTGAGCTTCTGATTTCTCATTTGTAAGATGAGAATAATTGATGTTTTAAGAACTACTGAATGGATTAAATGGATTAGGACACTCTTGTCTCCAATGTCGTAAACCTGAGCCTTAAAAAGGCCTTCAATGAGTAGCATCTCTCCTCTCTGCTAGGTTCTAAACATTTAGAGAAATAAGAAAAAGAGTAGACATGGAGACCAGAATATCCTTAATGTTGATGGGGAGAAGGTAGCTTTAAGAGAGAGCCAAATTGGTCTCCTAAGTAACGCCCCAAACTGGGTGAAGTTTACTCACCAATTACAGGCAGGATTGGATCAGAGCACAAGTTAACCACAAATGAGAGTTCAGGTAACATTGGTACAAGGTGAAGCAGAAGGAAACTCATGCTTTCTGGGAATAATCTTGCTCTTGCATGAAATAAAGGGCAGACAGAACTGAGCCAAAAATGGATGTTTCACAAATTACTGATGTTACTTTCTCTTCCCTCGGTCAGGATGAGAGAAATAGCAGAAAGGCCAGTGATTGTAATGACTGCATTCTCTCTCCAGAGGAAAGCTGTAGACTGGGTTAGAAGTATGACTAGCCAGTAATAAGCCACCCATATCCAGTAGTTACTGTGAAAACTTTTTGAAATGTTACATTACTTTTTTTTTTTAGATAACTAGAATTTTATTTAGATCGCTTTTATCTAAATTTACTTTCATTTACATATAGACATGATTAGTTGAGATTTGCAGAATTAATTTCTATCATGCTGAAATGTCTTTCTAGACATAGACATAATACTTCTTATAGTTCTGTCCGAGGTACTAACATTTGCCTGATGTACTCCTTCCCTTCCAATTTTAGTTAGAAAAATAGCCATTGTGGGATTATTTTGATAGGCATTATATGTTAGTGCATCTCAAAACATCTACAATGAAAATAGAACCAATGGCAAAGGATTGGGATGGTAATGAAATATGGTCAAAAACAATGAATCCAGACAGGTTAAAAGTTATCAGAATTGAATGTGTTATTCTTGTTTATGAGACCAAGACTTCTGCTTGGATCTCACATTGGATTCCTGTCTTAAATTCTCCTAGTTTCATCTCCCATGAAGTTGAGTAACATCTTCTCTTCCTACTGCAAGAATGAGTCATGAAACAGTGAGAAGTGTTTTAAATAGTACTGGTGCTGACAAATACTTGAAGTTACTTTTGGGTGTGTTTTCAATCTTTTTCTGAATATAAGTCCCAAGTTTCCTGTGTCTTTCACTGACTTTTCCCCTTCATCACTACTTGAGATGATGTGAAGACAGCCTTGCAAATTCACACAAGGTGTGATAGGAAAATTACCTAATATGAATAGTGATGAAGAATTGACATCATACCAGTTAGGAAGGAAAGAACATACAAGGAAGAACTGTTATCTAGTCTGTTGGGCATAGACGTGTGGGGTTGATGGAGCCAGGTGAAGAGATCCTGTACAGTGTCCTAAACACTAACAACACTCAGTGCACTGACGGGTAGAGAACGAATGAGTTAATCACTCTCCAGTGCCCAGGTGAGCTTCTTTCCTGTGAGGATCTGTCAAGATGGAGGAGAATGCAGCCCCACTGTTTCTATATCCAACAAACTTGTCCTCAGATCCTACAAAAACTGCCATAAGAAGAAAGTGAATATTCCAGGTGAAAATAAAATTAAGTTGTCTTAACAAGAACCATTTTAGCAAGAATAGGCCAGGACTTTCCTGTCCCACAGAGCTCCAACAGCCCTTTTACAGCAGAAGAGGGGAGAGGGAAATACAGGTCTCTTCTTCCCTATTCTACCTGAAAGCTACAAAGATGCCTTCTGATAGGACAACACGCTGTAATTTTGTTTTAATGTCTTCAGTAGAATGGTGCCATTTAGTTCAGCTTTTAATGTGGCCTTAAATTGTGGTTTTATTACCCTTGTTGACATTCTGGAAGCATGAAATTAGCAAATCACATTAAAAAAGCAAACAAAAAAAGCAAGAAACCTTAGCCTAGTTAAATAATCCCAGCATAAGCCACATATTTGAATAATGTCCTTACCTTAAAACACTGAGCATATATTTATTTGAGGGTTTCTTTTTCCATAGCCAATGAATTAGTTTTATGAATAATTGCATATTCCATTACATTGCAAAAGCATGCCCTCATGGTGACCTTGAACAATGCTTTCTGCTGTGTAGGAGAAAGAAGAGACTTTGTGATTCTTCTGCTTCCTCCTGAGAAATAAGATTCCTCTTGACTCCACTTGATGAAAGCATCCTGTTCTTAAAACACTTGTCAATACCTCTGCCACTCCACCCAGAAGGAACTTCTTTCTCTTACATTGCAACAGTGATCATTTTATTTCAAACAAAAGCAATTTCACAGTTACAAAGTGAAAACTATTTCAATCAAGATATCTTCATTCTGTTAGAATTCAAAAATATAGGTAATCATGCACTTTTTTTTTTCCTTATCAAACTAAAAGTAATATGAAACACATATTACCTAAAGTGTGTACCTTCTCTGGTCTTATCAAATAAAGCAGACAGTCTCAAATACTTCAGTGGAGTGTGGTGAAGGGCAGGCTTTTTATAGCACACCTTTTAAAAAATGTTTTGGCTCTTTGACATCAATTTCCTCTTTCTAAAAGTGCCTTAATTTCATTATGAGAAATTAGCCCTTCCTCACTGGAAGTAGACTGGTGAGACTGTAATTAAGGTTTCTTCGTTTGCTAACCAAATGGTGGAGAGAAAACTCAAACTAGGCTAATGTGATGACCTTGTCATTCAATCTGAATTTCTAGCAGAAAATCAAAGAGACTGAAAAATCTTGGAATTCTCTTATAACAAGTGGCTTCTGCAGAACATAAAACCCAGCCTTCCTGGGCGTTCATCCTGACTCTGTCACTAAGTGTGTGGTATTGGACAGGTAACTTAACCGCTCTACTTCCGTTTGCTTATTTATTGATGGGGAGAATAACACCAAATTACAGGGCTGTGATGATGATCCAACGAGCTAACAGACAGAAGAAACGCATAGTTGTTTGTGCAAGTTGGCATTAATATCATGTTTGCACATTCCAGTAGTGATTGCCTTGAGTGTTCTGCTTTTCTATGGTACATTGTGTGTGTGTGTGTGTGTGTGTGTGTGTGTGTGTGTGTGTGTGTGTGTGTGTGTGTGTGTCTGTGTGTGTGTGCGCGGCTCCTTCTTCACAGCCTGCACCTCTGCCTTGGTGCTCCTTCCCAAGTTGGTTCTTCATCTTCCTGTTGATTATGAGTCTCTAGTGATAATCTGATAAGTTGCTTCATGTTTAATTTATTCAAAGTAATTTTTTGATCTTCATAACCAGAGACCCTTTCCTGATGCATACTTACATTGAGATGACATAGTTTCTAGAAAAATCCAGAGCAGATTATGAGGTTTTAATGTTAAAAAAAAAAATCAAGCTATGGAACTGGCAGATAAAAAGACTGATACTCAACCCCAAAGAGTAAGAAATATATGAGGTCCAAATGTTAAAAGTTGAAAGGAATCCCTTTGGTTAAACTCTCTGCAAAATGACTCAATTAATTATCAACCACAATCAGCAACATAGTGTGTGTCTTTTCAAAAAGTAAACCTGAGTCCATAAGAGATATAAATATATTACCAGGAACACTCCTGGGAATAGTAATGCAATTAAGGTCATAATTAAAGCATTCTTTCATCTTTTAGGTCTATACTTAAAGCAGAAAATTAAGACTTTAATGAGGGCCCAGTGGAGAATAAACCAAATTATTAAAAATAATGAAGGAATAGATTATATATGAAAAGAGTAGAAGAATTGAAAATTTTCAGAACAGAAAGCCCTGTAAATTGCTAGTTTTAAATGCATGTTGAAGATTACTTTATATGGTGATGCATTTCTCTTTCAGATCTGTATCAAGTAATTTTGCTTGTGACATACAGGCTAGGCAGTAGGAAGATCTTATAGACTCTACATTTTACAAGAAACAGAAACAGTGGATCAAGGACATTTTGGAATATAGTTTTTCTAGAATATCTTGTTGAGATAAAGATCTAACATGATTTGGCCCATATTGACCCAAGACTCATAGCTTTACTACCTCATTCATAAATGAGGCCAATTCCATCAAGGTCCTTCTGCCTCTCCACACCAAACTGTGTTATTTAAGTACCTCTACCAAAAAGTTCAAGGAGTCTTTGAACCAGTGTCACGATCAGCCAGAGAAACTCAAAAGGGCTGTAAGTGTTCATTAACCTCATCCTGGATTTGACCAGAAGGTGGAAAGAAGAACACTCCAGCCGAGGTCCACCTCGCTAGCCACATGGTGATGTTTTGGGCTCAAATACACAGGCCCACAGATTTGGATTCTCATGGACACTCTGAACAGCAAGAGTTTGGGTGTATGAGACAAATTTAGTTTGTTTTAATTTAGAATATTTCTAATTTAGTTTGTTTTATTTATATATTATTGGTATCTTCTCACTGCATAATAAGACTTTCCACTTTTAAGGGAAATACGACAACTTGACAGATTTTTAGTAGAAATTGATAAAAAAAAATAAAGAGAAAGTGGTTATAACTTGTGTTTACTGTTGAAAGATGCTGATGACTTTGGGAATGGTCTGAAGTGTCTATTTCAGCTGCATTCTTTGGGAAATGGAGATAATGATAAAGGCTTTGTCTGCATCACCTTCTTTAAGGAGTTACTGTGAGTAACCAGGGTACTGAGGTGGCCAGATCTTGTAGTCTGTGCAGCACCCAAATATCACAGTAAGATAAACAGGATTCAAAGACTGGTTTTAGAATAGAATTCTCATTTGTGCTCATGAAATATTAAAAAGAAAAATGTGTAGCCTAGAGTGAAGACAATTCTTTTTATAAGTACTTATACAGTATTTCTATTCACCTTAATAATACTTAGCTAATTTAATCATCACAGCAGTCAGTGAGGCAGGCCCTGTTATGATTACCTGCATTTTACAAATAGGGAAATTGAGGCCTAGAACCGTTCAGTAACTTGTCCAGTGATACACAGCTTTAATGAGGTAGAGTCGAGTTTGTACCCAGGAATTCTGTCTACAAAGTCTGTTCTCATAACCACTACATTGTCTGCCTAAGTGCATAGGTAGTGTAACTCCCAAGCAAGGGAAGTTTTAATCCAAAAGGTGTAGTAAATCTTTGACTGAGCACACATCTTTTCTAGACAACTTCTGAGACATCTTCCAGACTGTAATTTTGTGATGCTCTCCAGTTGACAAAGGAGATGCTTAAAATACTATCAGGGTGACTGATGTGAGCAAATCATGTCCACAAAGCCCTTTGAGGGCTTCTTCCTCCCGACGCTCACAGTGCCACTTGTGATTCTATCTCCTGGAAAATAACAAAGTCAAGACAGTCTGATATTTGCAGATGAGAATTTGAATTGTAAAGTTGCAAGTGACAAAAACAAAAGGTTCTTTCAGGAAGTCTGTTTTACTTTTTGACATTCCAAACCAAAAATCGAGGTTGCTGCCCAAAAATTATTTCAGATGCAAGAACTTGAAATTTTTGAGATCAAATAGGTATGTGTATATTGAAGGTGCAGACATTAACCAAAGAGACGAGAATGGAAACAGGTCTAATGGAAAATACCTATTTCTAGTGCTAGAGTATAGTGATCTTAGGTAAAAATACATGATTAAATAAATTCTAACTGTAGGTGTAGTTAGTTGGGTTAAGTTACAAAGCACTGTTAAGATGTCTTCCCAATTATTAACTGCAAATGCTCTGAAAAAAGTAAATGTATGCCAAGTTCTATCTTATAAAGTTATTTTGTATTACCTTGCTGAGAAGAGTTGAAAAAGGTTAAACTAGGTTATGAATATAGAGTTTTGGAAATCTCCCTATCTCTGAAGAATGAGCACTATTATATGCCAATAAGGTTGGTTCTGCCAACATATTTAGACCACATTATGAACCAGATACTGTTGGGTAATATATCACCCCACCTCCAGTGCCCTTCACTTGGGAATCCCTGAGCAGAGATTATCATCTAAACAGAGGAGATGGTTATTTGAAAGAATGAAAGTTTAAGTGCAAATTTTGAAAACTATTATAAAGGAAAGAATGATATTTTACTGTAAGTTGGAAGCGATGGTGACAGAGGACAGAGAAGGCTTTTTATGAACAAACAACAACTCTCTCTTCTTGAATATTTCCTAGCTCAGGGATGTACCTTTCCAAGAAGTTAGGCAGCACAGTTCCATGGAATACAGGCATTAAAACTGAATAGCCAGAAGTTAAACTCAAACTATATAGGGTTGGGCAAGTTATTTCACCTCTCTGGTTATAAGTTTCCTGGTCATTACTACCTTGAAAGTTTGTTTGGAGAGGTACAATCATTTCAAGCTCCTGATACATAGTAGGGACTCAATAAATTATAGAATTATACCTGCTTTTATTTTTATTACTGTTGATTATAGTGATAAAATATACTTGTTAAGTCTTGGGCTATTTGCTTCTTTAAGAATGTAAACATGTGAATCTTTAAGTTAATATATGGATTTACACTGGAAAATTGTATTTACTGCCAAATTACTGCAGGGGATACACAAATATGGAAGCTGTTATTGGTGTAGTCTGTTCATTGTAAAATATGAAAAAAATCAGGAAGACTGACAGTCTCGTTGGGAAGTCAGAAGACAAAGTAATAAATATGAGTTCAGTGCTTTATTAGTCTCTGTGTTAATTGTCTATGAAAGTGTAGACATGAAAGATAATGTGATTGTCATCACATAAGTCCCCATGTGATTTCATGAAAAATTTCATTGAAATAAAACATTTCAGTCAAGTTTCATGCATTGCTCTGTGCACAGCAGAATTCAATGCAGCTATTCTCTTCCTGAAAATTTCCATCAGAGAAAAAAAATCTGGCAGCTTCTCTGACTAAGCACCATTCAAAGACAAAAATTAAGTTTTTTCTTTAAACCTTCAGTATTTTTAAGGGAGAATCTGTAACTTGCTCTAGTCAAATGTTTACCTTTAGGCTTTAGAAAGTAGCTAAAAGGATTAGAAATTGGAGATCCAAGAGTTTTAAATTAGACTGAAATAGGAACTACCAAATGTCTGATTCCCCTTCCTAGAAGGGACAGAAGATGAAGGATCTGGTTGTAAGTGATCTGGGAACTTGAGCTGGTCATGAAGGTAAGGATCCTGTGGGGCCAATCTTGTTTAAAAAAAAAAAAAAGTCTGGGAACAATTACCAAAGGCTGAATTCTGAGAATTTCCACTTTGCAGGAGGTCTAAGGGGATTTGTCAAAGTCTGGTCCATTATGATCTACTTCAGAATTACTTAGAGTCTCTTAAGAAAAATCCCTGTGCCTCACCAGAAGAACTATGAAATTAGACTCTCAGAGCATAGGTCTCAGAGACTTGCTTTTGTACCACATTCTCCAGGTTATTTGTATGTAAGCAGGACTTCTGGGTTGCACTTAGGTAGATGATCTGGGCCTAGATGACCAAACCATCCTGTGCAATAAAACATGACACACAGGCCATGGAGAGCACATGAGCATCGGTGTTTGGAACAGGTTTTAGGGAAAAGTCTCTCTTTTAGAGAGCCTGGTTAAGATCTTCCTGAACTCAGAACCAAGTAGCTTCCTTCAAAATGTATAATGTTATATGGTCACCATCACACATTGAGTAGTTAAGTTTCAAAGCCTGGAATGACAACAGTAAACTATTTTCTATAGAAGCTGTTCAGCCTTCATCTAAGACATCTTTCCTTGTCCTGCATCTTAAATTCCACTCAAGCAGGATAGCAATGGAGTAAATTGTGCTAGTGATTTTTTTCCTGCTAATGTGTAATTTAAAAATTATCTTGTTTCCTTAAAAAACTAAAGATAGACTTACCATATGATCCAGCAATCCTACTCTGGGGCATATATCCAGAGGGAACTTTAATTCAAAAAGGATACATGCACTCCAATGTCCATAGCAACACTATTTACAATAGCCAAGTTATGGAAGCACCCTAAATGTCCACCGACTGATGACTGAATAAAGAAGTTGTGGTGTATGTATATAATGAGATACTACTCAGCCATAAAAATGAATAAAATAATATCATTTGCTGCAACATGGATGGACCTGAAGATTGTCATTCTAAGTGAGATAAGCCAGAAAGAGAAAGAAAAATATCGTATGATATTACTTACATGTGGAATCTAAAAAAAAACAAGACACAAATAAACTTGTCTATAAAACAGAAACAGGTTCACATACACAGGAAACAAACTTACAGTTACCAGAGTGGGAAGAGGGTGGCAAGGGGTAAACTGGGAATTCGACATTTGCAGATCCTAACTACTATATATAAAATAGATAAACAACAAGTTTATACTGTATAGCACAAGGAACTATATTTAATGTATTGTAGTAACCTCATGAAAAAGAATATGAAAATGAACTCATGTATGTAGATGTATGACTGAAACATTATGCTGCACTCCAGAAATTGACACAACATTGTAAATTGACTATACTTCAATTAAATAAATAAATAAATAAATAAATAAATAAATAAATAAATAAATAAATAAATAAAGTATCTTGTTTAGAAAAATATACATTGTGATTCAATTCTGTGTCTGGCATATCTACGGATCTTAATTTTTTTTTAATTGCAGACATAGGGAAAGGTGCACCTGATATTTGTTTAAAATGGCGAGGAAGACTTCATCCCAATCGACTGCAATGAAGATTGTAAATGCTCGTCTGTGCAAATGAGCAAGTGCTGGATGGCTTTTGAGGAGAGAGTGGCCCAGGTGACTAGGCCATCTGGGTCTGTGGTTGATTGGGATGGAAGTCAGGCTCCTACCCTCCCACGGAGAACAGGAGCCCTGCCTTCCTTGTTGATTACATTTTGGAGGGATGACTTCCACTTCTTTAACCTTGAGGAAGACATTTCTGGATGATCGAAGATTCACATTTCAAACAGGCAGAGAAAGAATTTACAATTTCAAGTTTTCAAATGCCAGTTCTCCCAAAAAAGGGAGGTCAGGGCCCTACAGTCAAGAACCAATGTTTAGTCAGGCTGAAGGGACAAGTTAAGGCTGTCTTGGTCACAGAGTATAGACTAGGAGATGCATTTTTCTTAGAGGCACTTGGAAGTTTTTCTGTTTTTCATATTTTTCTGGAATGATCCTCCTTTCAGATGGTATCCCCCATGTCCCCTCCTGTGTATCTTATACTTATCAGAACAGGCACCCCCCACCTGTGATCACCACAAACTTTCAGAGACATGGGAATACTTACAATTGCTTCTTTGGTCGGTCTGGGCTCAAAATTGTTCAATACAGAGATCAAGCCTGAAATATGAGCCATTTTGATGTTCAAACTAAATGCATATTTAGCTATGTATAGACTAGTGATTAAGGTTGTCCATATTCTTCTGGAAGTTTGGTAGGAAGTGCACACAAGGGATCTTTTCTGTTTGTTTTGATTTGTGGACAATGATATGTCAAAGTAGATTCTTGATATTTGATTATTTTTTGCATCTTAGAGTCTCTAACACTCCATGAGTGTTACTTTTGCCAGAAGAATCCAGCACTGAGTGCAGGTAGGCACGCAACTGATGTTAAGAATTAACGAAAGGGGCACCTTAAACGAAAGTCCATCATACTTCACTAATGTTAAACAAAATATCAGATATTAGTCCCTGCAGGGGTGGGAGTAGCTCAGTGGTAGAACCCATACTTAGCATGCTCAGGGTCCTGGGTTTATCCCCAGTACCTCCAGTAAAACAAACAAACAAACAAACAAATAGCCAACATGAATTTTATATAGATAAGGGTCCCAACAGCATATTTCTCTTTTCCCATGTTTTCTGATCATGTATATTTCACCCATGCCACTGATGAATGTTCTGTCAACGTTTATCTCTTTTTCAAGTGTTTGCATGTTACAACACCCTTGCCACTTAGTGTGAAATGCTGTCAATCCCACCAGGTGCTCTGTGCCTGTTCCAACTTTCCACAACATCCTGCAGAAATCAATACAAAGCCGCCAGTTTGTTAATAAATCTGCAATTAAGACGTAATGAATTTTGAATGAGAAATGATTTCTTTTAAGTGTGACTGGAGACAGTGCATTCATAGTGAAATGAGAGAAGGGCAGTTAAAAATGTGACTTCAAGCTCTAGTTCTTGGCTTTGCCTTGTAGTTTCTGTGATCTTGGAATTTGCAAATATGAATTCTGTACATTTATTTTCCTACCCCTGGTTCAGGTAGGCAAAAAATACTTGGTGGATTAAATGCAACATGCATTTGAGGAAAATTTCTAAAGGTCAAAAAGTGAATTTAAGTATTAAAAAACATCTTGGGATAATTTATAAATCTATTGTATCTCCATCCTAGACAAGCTTCTCTAGTGCTTCCATGATCTGTGTTGACAATTTTAGGTGCTGGGGGTTTATTGTTTTCAGGTGAATCAAGATGTTGCTTGAAAAAGATAATGTCTTTGTCTTTATATGCAGCATGTTTAGTTTCCAAATGTCTTCAAAATTTACTAGGGGCCAAAGAGCTTTTCAATAAAATTTTCTTACATAATACACACTGAGCATGAGGTGCAAATCTATTTCCAAAGGAAGTAAATCCAAAAAACAAATAACTTTCCTCATATTTTCTTCTTAGTGGTTTCTTACTAAATGTTGTTATTTTGTTGGAATTGGACATAAACTTGACCCTGGAAAGCTCACTTCCTGAATTTCTAGAAACGGAAGGCTGCAAGTGCTCATCTTTACTTTGTAATATTCCGACATTTTGATCACTTGATTCAGACACAATTTGATAACAAAAAAGATTCTACTTCTTGTTTAAGTCTTCCTTCTTTCAGCAACAGATCCACAGGCAATGTGTTTGTGGTACAAAACATGGTTAATTTAGAATAAACATTGAGTATCACAAATGTGTTGAAATTATAAGACAGGACACAGAAGATGAGCCATCATCAAAGAGATGATGCCAAGCATCTCATCAGTGACTGTGTTAAGTGCTGCCTGGGCATCAAGGCGCAGGTGGAGCATCGCACACTCGTGTATCAGGTGATCTCTCACTCGACGTCCTGGTGCTCTCAGGCATGGGACACCTTTTCTTAAAGGTAGAGTATCACATAAAAATAAAAGCCATAGCAATGAGTTTGGTAGTCTTAAACTTTTATTTTAAAATAAATTACAAAGGAAAAATTACTGTTAGCATGGATCTTTTTCCCACAACACTTACTAACTTAGACAATATTAATATTCTGCAGAAGACAGTTTGGGAACCATTGGACTAAGAAATAATGAAGAGATTGTAAGTGTATTCTTAAGGAAGGGACTTCAAGGTCCCATGGCAGGGGCTGGCAAACTTTTCCCTAAAGGATCACACAGTAAATATTTTTTACTCTATGGGGCCACACGGTCTGTGTTGCAACCACTCAGTTTTGTAGCTGTGGCAGCAGCCACAGGCAATACGGTAAAGAATGGGCACAGGGGTGTCCCAATGCATCTCTATTTACAAAACCAGGATGGGGCTAAAATTTACCAACTCCTTTCATGGATACAGTATCCTGGAATCTCTTTTAGCTTTCTGCTGCCTGCTGCCATTAGACACACTCGTTGTTGACACCATTATACATCTGAAAGCTGCTTTCAGGGCTAGCGACTATTCTGATGAGCTATGTCAAAAACACACAAACACAGTTCAAGGTTTTGCAAGACACAGAATTCTGCTGTATCCCAAATACTGTGTGTTAACATTGAAAAATAAACTATAAACTGAAAGTTAGTTACTACTTCTCTGGACTTAAAAGTACATAAATATTTACAGAATACAGAATAAGACTCATTAAAAGTACTGTATATATTTTACTGGTTACTCTGCATCCCATTATTTTTTTACTGAAGGCTTAACGAAGACCTAATGAAAACATAATCTCTCATTTTAATAGGCTTATTCCTCATATAATAGCTTTTAAAAAGCATAATTAAATGGAAAGGTAATGCAAGTTTTAGGACCTCTAAAGAATGCTGGCTTTGTAAGTTTAGGCATTCAGATTTAGGGTCTGCCTAAACATAGCTACTTTTGATTTAAGCTTTATGATTTGGCTGCAGAGTGAGCACGGGCTCCTCATGTTAGATCCTGACTCAGAATGGCTTTCCTAGTGACAGCTAGAGAGCAAGGTACCTGGATGAGGAGCCCTTCCTTCTGTAATCACACTCTCTGCCCTAGCAGCTTGAAATGCAGACTCTTTCAAAAAATAAAATTAAGGGATCGGGTGGAAGGGGAGTAACCAAAAGCCTAGAATGAGAAAAAATTAAAATTAGACACTGCAAAAGCAGAACTAACTACAAACCTCTTAGATGACCATTCCTTACAATTTATTTTAGAGCCAGGAAATGCAAATTCTTCTTCACCATAATGTCGATCTTAAGAGTGAAGTAGAAGGTGTCTAGCATAAGAGAAACACTAATATTTTTGTCCTGTTTACTACCCAGGTAATTTCATTGCTTTGAAATGCTCCCCCATCCGCTGACTTCATAGAAAGACATTAAAAACTTTCAGAAATAAATCTAACTTTTTAAAGTACAGCCATACCTTAATGTCTCTAAAATTAAGCATTGAAAGTAATCTAAAATGGAATTATACATAGAAGTGTTACACCATGACTTTTTGCTGTAACGACTCTTGTCTCAATAACCAAGCTCCTAAGGTTACTAATGTTTGAGTGACCATTGTTTACTACGTGCCAGGAACTGCTAAATCTTTCATAGATTGGCTCATTTAATCCTCAGAACAAACCTGAGAGTCAGAGACTATCATTTATCCACCCCCAACAAGCAGGGATAAAGAAATAGTCACAGAGGTTAAGCCACCTGCTAAGTTAACACATCTGTGAAGAACCAAAAAGCTCACCTACAGAGCCCACGTGCTAGTCAGTGCTGTGTGTCCCTGAACACTCTTAACTTCCCAAGCACTCAGAACACCTGGTACCAGGGGTTGGCTGGTGCAGAGAGAAATGACAAATGATGGGTCACAGATGCCAGGAAGTCAAGGGTCTCAAACTAGAGGAAGCAGCAGCAGCAAGCCCTGCTTCTCCATTGCTGGGAGCAAATGAGACTGTCCTTCCACAGTCCCGAATGGAATTTGGTGACAGAGAACTTTATGGAGCCGTTCGCTGGGTGACCTAAAAGCTTAGGATCCCTCTTCTTTGCTGCCCGAGAAGGACGCAGCAGAGTAGGAAGCTTTGTTATCAGGAAGGGGGGCCTCATCCCCACCTCTTTAGAGGTGCTTCCCCGAATCTCTTGAGGACAGAGATCATCCTCTCTAAAGTTTCTGTTTGACTCCCTAAAAAGGGCAGGGTGGGGGGGGCACTCAACTTTTGTCTCTTCCGGTTAAGCTGACAGGTAGCACAACCCACTCACCCCCACCTCAGGCGGTTCCGGCTTTGAACAACACCCTTGGGGGCAGGAAGGCTGAGGAAGAGCGCAGTCCATTCACAAAGGCAGGATGGGCACGGACACCCCATCCAGCACCTGAATGCTTTTTTCAACAGTCACCTCAACCTGCAGCCTGGGCCAGCTGTCCCTCGGCTTCCCCTTGTCACAGGTGCACGCTGCCCACTGCCCCCGACAGCTTGGAGATGGCTTTCCTTCGGAGTCCACCCTCGCCTGCGGAGCTCCTCTTATGTCCCTGGGCAGTGGTCTCAGCTAACAACCACAGGAAAAGTACACTATCTTTCTCCTTCATCTCCATCAGTGATGGGGAGAACCATGTGGTTGGGCTGTGGAGCCTGCGGCCGCCTTTTCACAGAGCGCAAGGCAGCCTCTCCAGAGGGCACCACTGGGCTGCTGCGGGGCTGCGGTCCCACCCGCATCCACACCCAGGCCTGAGCAGGGTCAACAGCCAGTCCTCGTGGACGGGAGGGGGGAGGAAAGAAGTGGGGAGGGGGAGGCAGGGGAAAAGGGGGAAATGAAAAACAAAACAGAGGAAAGAAAGGAGGATTCGGGACCGGGTGATGCTCTCAGCTCGGAGATATTGCCTGTGCCTTCTCCGCAGACATCCATTCGCGGCTGGTGCAGCCGCTCATCTGAAGACACACTGAGCGCTCTGGGGCACCGAGCTTCCCGTCTTGCACTAGCTTCTTGAACTCGCCAAGTTTCGTGATCCTTGCAGCACTAAGTTCTCACACCTTGAGGGTGAAGTCCTCCTCTTCAGGACTCCTGACAAGGCTGTGACACCAATAATCCCATCCACACTCTCCCCAGAGAAGGGAGAAGAGATGGTTTAAGGACATTTTCCCAAGTGTGCAAACGGTGTTTCCATTTCTATCTCTGGGGGAATTTTTGTCACTTGACCACATACAGAGACCTTCAAAGGAGTCTGGAAATTATGATTTCTTTTTTTAAAACTGAAGTAGAGTTGATTTACAATATTGTGTTAGTTTCAGGCATACAGCATAGTGATTCTGTTTGCTGGGCTTTTTCCTTAGATTATATTTCATTCTGGGTTATTACAAGATATTAGGTATAATTCCCCATGCTGCACAGTAATTTCTCATTGCTTATCCATTTTATGTTTGGTAGTTTGTGTCTGTTAACCCCATATGCCTAATTTGCATCCCCCTTTTTGGTAACCATAAATCTGTTTTCTATGTGAATCTCTTTCTGTTTTGTATATAGTTTCATTTCTATTATTTTTTAGATTCCACATGTAAGTGATATCATATAGTATTTGTCATATAGTGTTTGTCTTTCTCTGTCTTAAACTGGGTGTACTGAGACTTGTATTTGAGATTCAGATTCTAAAGGTGAGGTGAGACTAGTTCAGAAAGCGCAGTCTTAAACACGCCCAGCAAAGAGCATTCCTTACATCATATGTTCTGGTTACCTATGGCTGCGTGCTAAACCATCTCAAAGCAATAATCCTCCCTGTGTTCAGGATCTATGGGTCAGGACTTAGGACTCAACTGAGTGATGCTTCTGCTCCTAGGTTTGACTGGGGTCATGCAGTGGCATTCAGCTGGCAGCAGCCAGTCCCTAGTCTGAGAAGGCTTTTTCCACGTGCCCGAGACTCTGGTGGGCACAATATGAAGGTTGGCTGAGTGGGCGTGCTGTCCCTCCCCACGCATTCTCAGGGCTTCTCCACAGTCTCCCCAGCAGGTAGCTGCTCTCCTACCTTGTGGCTTAGATGCCCAGAGTGGGTGATCCTTGCAAAAGGGGAAACTGTCAGGCTCTTAGCAATCAGACTTTGAAACTGACATGACAAGCCTTCAAATGCAAGAGAGGAGACACGGCATACGGATGCCCTGTCCTGCTGGAGGGATGGCCAGACAACCGTGGCCATCCTAAACCCGCCCTCCAGGTGGGAGGCTTGGCAGGGTCCTTGTGCTCACTCTTATGAAATCTGAATCACAGTGCTCAAACTGTAAAAGTAAATAAATAAAATTTTAAACATCAGGTTTAAGAAATACCCTGGAGAGTTTTCCTAGATACAGATGACTTATAAAAAGCTAAGTTATTGGTTGTATCTACATTGTAGGATTTTTCACAATTTAAATTTTAGGTTCTGGAAGTAATTACCAAAGTTTAAAAATATTTAGTGTCCTTTTGAATACAAATAGGCTGTTATCTTCCTCTTGAGTTAGTCTGAGTGAAAAAAAATCTAGGGTCACACCTTTCAAAATATAGTTTGAATGCCAAGCAACTGGATGTTCGGGGTATATGTTGTGTGTATTTCTAGTTTAGGAAGAGATTAAAAGGACAGGTGAGTTGTCGCATATCAGTGTGCCATTCCTTCTGGGATGAAAATGAAATTTTAGACTTCTAATTTGGTGTTAGATGCAGAAAATAAAATAACCTCAAAATAAACATAGAAGGCTGACCAAGTGTCATCCAAGACCATTACAGCTCCAGAGACACCCCATAAACCATAAAATCTTCTTTAGCTAAATACACACCAAAAGAGTTCGTTCTTTGCTGACTGGACAAGTCTTTTTTTACTTTGTAAGTAATAAAATAAGAAAGAGGCCACTTCTGAAAGTTTTATTTGGAGATCCTGAATTTATTTTAAACTTCCATTCTTAATTAGAGGTCACCTGTACTCTCCATTATTCCACTCCTTAATTTTACTTTGAAATAATTTTAGACTTTCAAGAAGGGTAAAATATTACAAATATTGTCCATATAACCTTTACCCAGCTCCTCCAAAGATGAATGTATTATAAAGTCATAGTGCAGTCATCAAGACCCGGGAAATTAACAGTAACAAGATGTCACTAACTAACCTAGAGGCTTTATTCAAGTTTCACCCTTCATTCTACCAGTGTCCCTTCTCTGGTCCAGGACACACACTGGGTTTAGTCATCAGCTGTCCTCAGTGTCCTCCAATCTGTGGCGGTTCCCAGCCCTCCTGTCCTTCATGAACTTGACACTTTGGAAGAAGAGAGGCCATTTTGTCTATTTTCCCTCATTTGGGTTTGTCTGACTTTTCCTTAGTTTTATGTTTAAATTGCCCCCCCCCTTTTTTTTTTTTTTTTTTTTGCAAAAACACCAGAGAAATGGCTCTGTGCCCTACTCAGTGCCTTATATTGAGGTGTATATGACATTGATATGTCTCATTATTGGTGGTGTTAAATGAAAACTTGACTAAAATTATATCCAGTAGGTTTTTTCACTATAAAATTAGCTTTTCTATTTATAATTATAAAGTATTTTGGGGGGAGACACAAACATGTGCAAATATCCTTTTTCCCATTATACAGAAGTTTTGGCCACAAATTTTGGCATCCATTGATGGTTTTTTTCCTGCAAAAGTTATTACACTGGTATATGCCAAAA
This sequence comes from Camelus bactrianus, assembly GCF_048773025.1. NCBI lineage: Eukaryota > Metazoa > Chordata > Mammalia > Artiodactyla > Camelidae > Camelus > Camelus bactrianus. The sequence goes on along the minus strand of NC_133567.1, from coordinate 26,278,947 downwards.
AAGATTTTCTACTTCCATTATTTTTATACATGTATTAATTGGAAATATTACTAATTGCTTAAAGGAATTCTGGATTTTATTTCCCACCCTACTGTGGCTTGATGATAACAATGATTAAATATGAAAATAATACTGAGTTTTAGGTTTTGTTTCCCCTCTGTTTTGGGGTAGCTATTATTAGCCTTACTTTGATCTATTTGTTATTAAGGCCATTTTGTAGGGAAGTATTAAGGCTATTCCATCTTCTTTCTACCTGTCTTTTCCTCTTTGTCTCTAAAACTTAATTTTTTAAAACCATACTACCTTTTTATTTTCCACTTTTTTTCTCTATCATCTCTTTCATGTGGGAGATATTAACCATAATGTAGAAGCTTTGGATGTGATACCATTTGAAGAGAAATAAATTAATTAATAGAAGAGAAGAAAACTATTTTATTTTGGTTTCATTTTTTGAGCCAGAAAATTGACACATTAGTGAGATGAGAGAAAGCAGCTTGGCATGACCAGAATGATCAATAACTTCCACAGCCCCTAGGAAACAGGTCGGAGGCAAAATTCAAACAAACCAAGGGGCCAGTAGGAAAGAAATTAAGTACACAAGTTCAAAACAGAATAACTGGCCCCTGGAGGATTTTTAAAACAGTAGAATTTTAACTGAATCTTGAAATGTTTCTGACATTCTTTGAACAAGAGGAGAGGTAGCCCTCAGGACACAGATGGAGTGTTTTGGGGAGACTGGGAGACGTCCATCTGGAATTCCACTGCCAAGAGCAGAGTGAGGCTAGGGTGCTTGTGAAGATGCGGAGCTGGCTTGACTGGGACTCAAAGGATGGTGGTGGAAGAATGGTTTCAATTAAAAGAGGAAAAAGACCTGTAAAGTATGTTTATTTTCATCTGAAGAAGAGTTGAGGACATGTATCTAACTAACTAACTCACTAAATAAATAAATAGAACAACAACAACATCAACAAAAGCTATGAATATATGTATGTTCATGTATAACTGAAAAATTGTGCTCTACCCTGGAAATTGACACAACATTGTAAACTGATTATAACTTAAGAAAAGAAGAAAGAAAGAAAGAAAAGAAGAGATAAAAGACAAGACAGGACGTGTGTCACATGATGGTATCACCAGTCAAGCTCATCTCAAGGGAGAAAACAAACCATTTTGAGGAAGCAGTCCTTCTGTATCATCATTTTTTCATGGGTAGATGGTAGGAATGATTTATTTTATAATCTTTCTGATGAAGGCAAACAGCTCATAAGCTAAGTCATAGCTGAATGTTTGCCCCATTCTTCACCTCGACATACTTCTGGCCATCCATCTGCACAATCTAAAACGCAAATGATTGGCACACAAACTGGCCCCCCTCTGCAAAGAGTTCCAGGCTCCCAGGATAAACTTCAGCCCACACAAGGGTGGTGGGTGCAGGAAGTCTCTGCTCCTGACACCTGCTGCTCCAGTGCCTTCAAACTGTGCAGCTCTCAGTGGACCAGCCCTGCCCCAGCCTTGGGTAGGAGAGACCAGCAAGCTCTGGGAGGAAGAAAGGGGGCTTTGGATCGTGCTCTCAACCATGTGCATTTTATTTTATTTTTGCTAGCATATTCAAAATTAGTGAAACTTCAACTGAGAAGAAATTATATTATATAGTGGTCCATTTTACCATAAATAATGCAAAAATAGACTACAGCACAGAAATGAGATAATTCATGGACAAATTTAAAATGTCTCCTGAGTTCCAACTCAACTTTGTTTGAGTGTGATGCTAAATTTCACATTTATGAAGCAGACATCACTTTCTTCCATAAACTTATCTTCCCTTACCCAATTTCTTATTTTTTATTAATTGTATGGATCTTAAGTTTTAGAGTGTTCTGAGTGTTAGAGTCAACTTCAATTATTCTTTCTCCATGATACTCCACTTTTCATTGGTCACAGAGTTCTGTCAGTTCTTCATTTAAAATATATTTCAGATTATGTTTTATGTAAGATTTCATTGAAAGAAAGTGTTGCTGTTTTTCAATTAGCAATAATCATGCCTTGGATAAACCTCACTGGCTATGATACTGCCACTGTGCAAAGCTTAAGTGTTGCTGTTTTTAAAAGTCTGTAAATGGTGGTATAATAGAAGGGGTGATTGGCTTTGGAGTCAGCCTCCAAGGCACATCATAGCTCTACTACTTTGGACAAATTAATATTTAATGCCTTCATCCTTTAAATGAAGATAACTTCTTTGTAGCATTGTTGTGGATTAAGGTAATTTGCAAATTGAATGGCATTTAGTAGAAGTTCAATATATTTAATTTTTGTTCTGACTTTCCTAAAGAGCACAGACTGGCAAATACTCATTTTTTTCTTCCAGTTTTATTGAGCTATAATTTACACTATATAAGGTTAAGTTGTACAGCATAATGATTTGACTTCAATATATCATGAAGTGATCACCACAGCAAGTTTAGTGAACATGTATTATCTCATATAGATATAAAATTAAAGAAATAGAAAATTTTTTTTTCCTTGTGAGAACTCTTAGGATTTACTCTCTTAACAACTTTTATTATATAACATACAGCAGTGTTAATTATACTTATCATGTTGTACATTACATCCCTAGTACCTATAACTGGACATTTATACCTTTTGAATGCCTTTATCCAATTTCCCCTCTTCCCACTCTCCACCTCTGGTAACCATAAATCTGATCTTTTTTTCTATGAGTTTGTCTTTGAAGTATAATTGACCTACAACACTTTGTGAGTTCCTGTTGCAAAACATAGTGATTCAATATTTCTATATATTTCAAAATGATCACCATGGTAAGTCTGGTTTCAATCTATCACCAAACAAAGGTATCAGCTAATTACTGACCATATTCGCCACACTGTACATTTCATACCCATGACTCATTTATTTTGCAACTGCAAGTTTGTACCTCTTAATCTCCCTCACTTATTTCTCTCCTCCCTTTATCCCCCTCCCTTTTGGTAACCTTCTGTTTGTTCTTTGTATCTATGACTCTGTTACTGTCTTGTTATGTTCATTCATTTGTTTGTTAGATTCCACATGAAAGTAAAATCAAATAGTATTTGTCTTTTTCTCTCTGATGTATTTCACCTAACCTAATACCTTTCAGGTCCGTCCATGTTGTCTCAAATGGCAAGATTTCATTCTTTTTTATAGCTGAGTAGTATTTCATTGCACATATGTGCCACATCTTCTTTATCCATTCATCTATTGATGGCCACTTAGGTTGCTCCCATATCTTGGCTATTATAAATAATGCTGCCATGAATGTTGGGGTGCATGTATCTTTTTGAATTAGTATTTCTGTTTTCTTCAGATAAATACCCAGGAATAGAATTACTGGATCCTATGATAGTTCTTTTTTTAATTTTTGAAGAACCTCCATGTTTTTCTTAGTGACTGCACCAATATACATTCCCACCACTGCTCGAGGGTTCCCTTTCCTCCACATGCTTGCCAACACTTGTTATTTGTTGTCTCTTTGACAACAGCCATTCTGACAGTTGTGAGGTAAATAGCTCATTGTGGTTTTGATTTGCATTTCCCTGATGATTAGTGATATTGGAAGTCTTTTCATGTGATATTGGCCATCTGTATGTTTCCTTGGGAAAAATATCTATTCATATCCTCTGCCCATTTTTAATTGGGTTTTTTTTTGTTTGTTTGTTTTGATGTTAAATTGTGTGAGTTCTTTGTATGTTTTGGATATTAATCTTTAATTGGATATAGCATTTGCAAATGTCTCCTCCCATTTAGTAGGTGTCCTTTTAATTTTGTTGATAGTTTCCTTTGCTGGGCAAAAGCTTTTCAGTTTGATATAATCTCAATTGTTTATTTTTGCTTTTGTTTCCCTTGCCAGGGGAAACATAATCTAGAAAAATATTAATTAGACTAATGTCAAAGAGATACTGCCTATGTTTTCATCTAGAAGTTTTATGATTTCAAGTCTTACATTTAAGTCTTTAAATCATTTTAAATTTATTTTTCTGCATGGCATGAGAAAATAGTCCAGTTTGATTTTTTTTTTTTTTTTTTTTTGCACGTAGCTGTCCTGTTTTCCCAGCACCATTTATTGAAGAGGCCGACCATTGCCCAGTGTATATTCTTGCCTCCTTTGTTGTAGACTAATTGCCCATGTAAATGTGGGTTCACTTCTGGGCTTTCTGCTCTGTCCCTTTGATCTGTGTGTCTGTTTGTGGCCAGCACTATGCTGTAGCTTTGTAGTGTGATTTGAAATCAGGGAGCATGATACCTCCAGATTTTTCTTCTTTCTCAACTTTTGGCTACAAAGATCTTTTCTGTTTCCATGCAAATTTTGTAATTTTTGTTCTACTTCTGTGAAAAATGCTATTGGTATTTTGAAAGAGATTGCACTGGATCTGTAGATTACCTTGAGTGGTGTGGGAATATAACAATACTAATTCTTCCAATCCGTGAGTGTGGTACATCTTTCCAACTATTTCTGTTGTCTTCAGGTTCTTTCATATGCGTCTTACACTTTTCTGTGTACAGGTCTTTTACCGCCTTAGTTAGATTTATTCCTGGGTATTCTTTTTGATGCAACTCTAAAGGAGATTGTTTTCTTAATTTCTCTTTCTAATAGTTTGTTGTTAGTGTATAGAAATACAACAGATTTCTATATGTTGATTTTGTATCCTGCAACTTTTCTGAATTCATTGATGAGTTCTGGTAGTTTTCTGTTTGTATTTTTAGGATTTTCTATGTATATATTATGTCATCTGTGAACAGTGACAGTTTTACTTCTTTCTTTCCAATTTGGATTCCTTTTATTCTTTTCCTTGTCTGGTTGCTGTGGCTAGGACTTAAATAGTATGTTAAATAAAAGTAGTGAGATTGGGCATCCTTGTCTTGTTCCTGATCTAAGAGGAAATGCTATTAGCTTTTCACGATTGAGTATGATGCTAGCTGTGGGCTTGTCATAAATGGTCTTTATTATGTTGAGGTGTGTTCCCTCTGTACCCACTTTGTTGAGAGTTTTTATCATAAAAAGGATGTTGAATTTTGTCAAAACCTTTTTCTGCATCTATTGAGATGACTATGTGTTTTTTTCATCAGGTTGTTAATATGGTGTATCACATTGACTGATTTGCAGATATTCAACCATCCTTGCATCCCTGGATAAACCCCACATGATCATGGTGTCTGATCCTTTTACTGTATTTAACATTTTGTTGAGGATTTTTGCATCTGTCTTCATCAGTGATATTGACCTGGGTTTTTTTTTTTTCTGATATTTTCATTGGGTTTTGTGTCAGGGTGATGCTGGCTTCTTAGAATGTGTTCAGAAGTGTTCCTTCCTGTGCAGGTTTTGAAATGGTTTGAAAAGGATAGGTGTTAACCTCTCCAAATATTTGGTAGAATTCACTTGTGAAAGCCTTTTGGTCCTGGACTTTTGTTTGTTAGGAGTTTTTTGCTTTTTAGTTTTTTTTTTAACTAATTCAGTTTCATTAGTTATAATTGATCTGTCCATATTTTTCTCCTGGTTCAGTTTTGGGAGACTGCACATTTCTAGAAATGTTTTCATTTCTTCTAGGTTGTCCATGTTATTGGTATATAGTTGTCGGCAGTAGTTTCTTGTGATCCTTTGTATTTCTGTGGTGTTTGTTGTAATTTCCTTTTCATTTCTTGTTTTATTGATTTGGGCTCCCTCTTTCTTTCTCTCTCTCTCTTTCTTTTTTTGATAAGTCTGGCTAAAGGTTTATCAGTTTTGTTTATCTTCTCAAAGAACCAGCTCTTAGTTTCATTGATTTTTTTCTATTTTTCTAGTCTTTATTTTGTTTCTGCTCTGTAAATACTAATTTTTTTTAATCTCCTCAAGTATATCTTCCCAGCTTTAAGGAGGTGTTAAAATTCAAACTTTGTATTTCTTGCGTACTTATTAATTGACATTCTAATTAAACATTAACAATGCTCTTTGGCTGGTCATTTTTATACTTACCATCAGTTGTATAAGCTGCTTTTATTTCCTAGTTACTACTGAGTCTTCTGCATTTCTCTCCCTGCTCAGAATATCAAAATCACAGGTATCAAAATCTTGGCATATCACTTTCGGAATGTTTTACATTCCTGTTTAGGATATTATTAATACTTTATTTTTAACTTTTTTTATTGAGTTACAGTCATTTTACAATGTTGTGTCAAATTATTAATACTTTAAACAGAAGCTTTTATTGTTTTTATTTTTGTTCTTGGGTCATTTGGTCTCTGTTGCAAAGATTCAGTGTTAGTGGGAAACAGGCATTTCTTCACTATTATAGTCTTCTGTCCCTAGTTTTAATGAACAACCAAAATATTTTATTGGCTAAGATTCAAGAAATGAATATATAACTGAGTTTGCTTGTGAATAAGTCAGTTAAAATATTTGCATTTTTGTTGTTCCACTTCTAAAAATCTGTATAAATATCATTTCCTATTTCAGATGTTTGAAGCAAGACATGGTAGGCAGTTGTTATTTGGAAATTTCAAGAGTAAGCCCTGAAATCATCTCTTTGCAGAAATCTAGAATTGAGAATGTATTTCCCGAATACATGTACTTGTTACTGCCTTGGTTCCTTATTTTGACAACTTTATAGTAGGACTACTGCATTGACCAGAAAAGAATAAGCTGTTTGTTTTGGGGGTTTTCAGGTGAATATACTTCTGCAGTGAATCTGCCTAGAGTAAAAGAATGTATAGGTCTCATTTTATTTACAAAACACTGTTAGGTGTAAATGGGACTTTCCAATTGGTTTGACAGTTGTTCAGAACATAAATATTCAGTGTATATAAATTACTGGTTTAAATATTTGACCTTCAAAGTTGTACTCAAACACCTTGATAAAATATTATTAAATAGCAGTTAAAATCACCTAATTCAGGGATCAACAGACTTCTCCTGTAAAGAATCAGACAGTAAATATTTTAGGTATTGTGGGCCATACGCTCTCTGTTGCAAATACCCAGCTGTGCTATTATAGTGCAAAAGCAGCGAAAGACAGTACATAAACAAATGAGAGTGACACTCAATGGAAGTTTATTTAGAAAAGCAAGCAAGAGACTATAATTTGCCTATGAGTTTCAGTTTTAAAATATACTATATATGGGAACTCTGTACTTTCTGTTCAATTTTTCTGTAAACCTAAAACTACTCAAAAAAAAAAAAAGTATTGCTATTTTTAAAAAGTCCCAGAAAATAAAAATAATTGGGAATCAAGATTAAAACTTCCATGGCATTGCTTGGTTTTCACTGAATGATAATCTACTGGATGATTAACTCACAAGTCCTGACTGGCACGTATGCTCTCAGAGGGTCTCATACTATTCTGTTTTACAGGGATCTTTTTTAGGACTTACTTTATTCATTGATTAAAACAAACAAAAAATTGTGACATACTGTTACCTTATGAACCATAGCATCAATGCCCAGAGCACCTTCTTTGATGCGTGGGGGACTTGTTAGAGAAATTGATCATTTAAAATATGTCCTTGGTTGAACAGAAAATCATTCCTGAAGAGTTTTTAATTATACTGCTATTCTCTGGTCATTGATATGTTAATTACTTTGAGTTTCGACCCTACAGTATCTATTTTCTTCTATTCTATGAATATAGCAAGGAGTATGTGTTTCAGTAAGTCAGCTAAAATATTTACAGTCATTGGCTGTAATACCGAGATAACTCATCTGACAATTAATTTGAAAAATTCGTTTAAACTAATGTGTTGTAGCTGAATTAACTTTTGAAACTTAAATGTGACTATAATGTATGTATTTACTTTTAACCTTTCTATTGTGACATACAGCGCATACAGAAATGTGCATGAGACAGAGATGTCCAGTTTAACAAGTTGTCATAAAGCAAACAGTGGAACTAGCAGGCAAGTCAGGATATGGAGCATGGCCACCGTCTCAGAGACCTCTTGTATGCCCCGGTCCAACCATAACTCCTTCCCTAACTCCTAGGGCTAACTACAGTTGTGATTTTTATAGTAGCCCTTTCCTTTTCTTTATATGTGTACAGCTCTAAACAGTGTAGTTTAATTTTGCCTCTTTTTAAATTTTACATTTGGACTCATATAGTATGAATCCTTCAGTTTATGAGTAATCCTTTGTACTGTATTCATTTTAGCTATTCAACAATAAAAATGGCCATGGTAGACTGAAATGATGAAATACTGAGCTATGTTCAAGGCTGTGTTCAGTAGAACTGCTCCCATGAGTGACCTGTCAAATTGTTGGTGTCTCTTCCTGCCCTTTAATTGCATTTTCTACCATGCAGGATGCTGTTGCAGGCACCTAATGGCGACCAGGGTGGGTGGTGAAAGGCACACCTTTCACCTTTTATCACCCTAAGTTTTACGGTGATAGGATTGACTTTGTTGTGTTAAAGACTGGTTATAAAGATCTTAAAAATGTGAATGTTGTATACATATAGTAGATACACATAGCACATGTACAAACTTGTGTTTCTGACTAAAGAAACACTTTAATCACCAAAACATTTGATTTTACATAAAAAATATTTTGTTTTTCAGGTGAAATTTCCACCGATGATGGAAATCATAACTGCTGAGCAACTGATGGAATATTTAGGTTAGTGTTAAAAAGTGAATGATTTTTAGATCTTTTAATATAAAACAAAGTTTTCAAAACTTACAAGTATATTATCAAATTTCACCTTTTGAAGTGCTATTATATGAGCTATTTTTAAATTATAATTTTTAATCTCTTACTTTAAAAAATTTATCAGTATATTACTGTCTTGGATGTTCAAGCCTTCTTTCTGACCAGCATTAAAATTTTGTAATGTAAATATGGAGGCTGGTGACATCTGGAAAGTAACAAGATACGTATTAATTCCAATAAATTGCAGAATGGAAAATGGCACAGAAGCTCTAACACTTCATGCAGAAAGTGTTTAAAAATATTCAGTAGACTTGAATTAAAACCCAGGAAGCACTTTAGAACAGTGCTACCCTGAATATAATTCACTGATCTCTGCCTGTCTATAAAATGCTAGTTACTAGTCTGCAGTGAGACAGAGGCTTGTATTAGAATGTAGAGCATTTAAATTAGTAAGCACACTGTTTAGTCCATCTGAAATTTTTTCAGAGCAAAATTTTCTTGATGAAGGAAACAGTATATTAAATTGCATTCTTACAAAAGCTTCTTATTTCAAAACAGACCAGTAATGCACAGTTTGCAGACCAGCTGCATTGAGTAGAACTTGTTTATGGAGCAGGTAGTTATATATCACACTGAAATATTTTATGATTTAGCAAATAAAAATTTTTATGTTTATACTGTTACCAAATAGGAAATCTTAATCCATATTTACAGCTTTTTTAGTAATTAAATTTTTATTTAAAAAAATCTCTTTAGTTGATTAGTTTGTCTGTGCCATTCCAGACAACTAGCTAACTGATTTTTTGTGAGATGTAGGTCTAGTGAAGTAATTAAGATTGCATCTTTTCGAAGACCTTTTTCTTTATGTAAGTAATATCATTTAATCCCATTCACCAGCCAGGGAAACTCATAGTTAACTGTTGACTACTTTGAATACCTAGATATCTGGAAATAGAATTTCTGTTTATACCCTTTTTAGTCTAGTTTGGTGGTGATTCTTTTTTCTTTCTCCCTTCCTTCCTTCCTTCCTACTTTCCTACCTTCCTTCCTTCTTTCCTTTTTTCTTTTTTCTTTTCTTTTCTTTTTTCCTTTCCTTTCCTTTCCTTTCCTTTCTCTTTCTTTCTTTCTTTCTTTCTCTCTTTCTTTCTTTCTTTCTTTCTCTCTTTCTTTCTTTCTTTCTTTCTTTCTTTCTTTCTTTCTTTCTTCTTTCTTTCTTTCTTTCTTTCTTTCTTTCTTTCTTTCTTTCTTTCTTTCTTTCTTTTTCTTTCTTCTTTCTTTTTTGCATCTAGCAGAAAACAAATACTTTATTTTTTTGTTTTCAGTTTATAACCTTTAAAGTTTCTTAATTTAACTAGGGCAAACATATTTACATAAAGCCACCAGAACAAGGATCACTTAAAGAGCTGGATGTAAAAAATATGATTGCAGTATACTACAAATATGGAACCTTTTTTATATGAACTACAAAAAGCAGCATTTATGTTTATAGAGTTCAGTGTGATTGTTTACATTAAAAAATCCTATAAATTAAGAAGGCAACAATGTGACAGAAGAAAATACAACCGCTGGACACACAAGCTCCTCTCTGGGGAAGCACGTGGGTGACTCTGTCCTGCAGAGCTTCTATTCATGACACGATCTTCTTTTCTGGGATATGCAGGTGTCTCTTCTGGGGTGACAGACACGAGGACAACAGTGCCAAATGTGTGACTCTTTGTGTGGGAAGTGGATCAAATGACAGCCTGAGTGGCATCTAATTCCAGGTCAGACCCCCTTTCCACCTCACCCTGGATAAATAAGGTCACCAAGGTCAAAGACACTGAGAAGACAGGACAAGACAGACAACCCACCAGCCAGAAAGGAGAAAAATGTTTTAAAATTTATAGCTAGAAGTGCAGAGTATAAAAAGTAGATGGAGGAGGGGAATATTTCAACTTGACAGTTGGGCGGTGTTGCTGCAGAGGGGCGGGTAGCACTTCCTGGTGTGCTGTAGCTTAGGAACACAGGTGAGGGAGGGGCAAACAGAAAAGGGAAAGGGAACAAAATCCCTTTTGGGGATAGCAGTAGATTTTAGAGCAAACCCTTTAGAGTAAACCCAAAGCAAACCTCAAATCTAAAACCACCCCTGCAAGTCATAATTCAATTCTTTGGCTGTCAGACAGCCCATCCCAGCTTTTACTTGCTGGTATTAATGGCTCAACACTCCCAAAGGAAGAGTTATGGGCCACCTTCCCTGGCCCTACCTGGATTTCTATCCCTCAGTTCATGTGCCCTGGCTGGGGTGGTGTTGCAGGTCCTGACCTGAGAAGATGGGGTGAAGCAGTGGGTGAAGGCGGGGGTGGTGGCAGCTGCTGTGGCAGGCCGCGAGGCAAGCAGGGCCGGGTAGAGGGCAGCATGTGGGATGGGGCGGAAGGTGAAAGGCCCAGGATGGACCGCTAAGGCGGGAATGATGTGGATGGGATGGCTAGTGAGAAAGGTGGCAGGGTGGCCAGGGATGATTGCGTGAGTAAGGTGGGACAAGGAAATGAGGATCAGGTGAGGCTGGGGAGTATGATGTACTGGGGCAAGTGCTGGGGTGAGGGTAGGGGTGGATGCCGATGGCGGCGTGATGCTGTAAGACACAGGCTGAGCGGCTGTGCCAGAGGTGGCAGAGGCTGTGGCTGGCTGCTGAGTGTGGACGGGCTGCCGGGCTGGAGCGGCTGGGCCGAGGCAGCAGAGGCTGGGCAGGCCTTTGCTCGCTGGGCCAGCAGCTGCTCTGGGTGTGTGCTGTGTGGCCTGCTAGAGCTTGCTGTGCTTCTCCAGCCCTTGGGGGGGCTGCTAGGGAAGAACCTCGGCCCATCAGCTGAGTCAGTCCTAGGCTTCCCCCCGACCCCGGAGGTGCATAACTGGGGAAGTGCGCCAGGTCTGACGCTGTAGGCAGCAAGCTGGATTCCACAGGGCCTGGTTGGCTGCCACTCTCCCAGGACTTGAGGGTGTCCCCAGCACTGGCGTCAGGGAGCAGTTATGGGTGATGGTTGGGTCCCCAGGATAGCAGAGTGCACTGGGGAGCCTAGCGGAGCCACAGGGTGATTAGCAGTGGCTTCTTCAGACTCTGGCTCTTCTGGGGGCAGGTCTGATAAGGGGCCGGCTGTTTCCTCTGAGGGGAGCTGATGTCCAGATGGGGCATCTCTGCTCCCTGGAGGCCCTTCTCCTGTCTCTGGCTGTTCTTGCTCTCCCCCCTTTCTCAGCCAGACTCTTCACATTTCTTGGTGCTAGGCTTTCGGGAAGCTGGGAGCTTTCCTATCGGTGGAAGAACAGACTTACTGCCAAGAGAAGGTGGGAGCTTGGGCCCAAACTGACCTTGTGGAGGGTCCTTGAGCTTGAGCCAGCTTTACTAGGGGTGGCCAGCATCTCCTCACTCACACTGGGTTTCCTCTCCACTTTCCTCGACTGAATCTTCTCCAGTAGTTTGGCAGTGACAGTTCTTGTCTTCAGGGCTGCAGTCACTTTCTGACCCTCTTCCTGCACCGATGTTGCTGTTCTGGGAAGGTGGGCCTTCCCCTCTGCCATCTTCTTCTTCTCCCCGGGGCCTTCTCCCCACCCCGATAGGAAACAGTGGGGCGACCGGGAGCGGTAGATTTTAGAGCGAATGAAGTCTCGACAACCAGACCGCCTCTCCTCGGGGCTCTCGTGACCCCATGATCCCTTCCTGGAGCCTGGCCTCTGGGAGGGGCTCCAGGTGTGCGGCCGCGGCCCCTGCTGCAGCTCCGGCTCCGCTGCCGGCTGTGGGCTGCGGTGCCGCGGCCCTGGGACCTTGGTCGCCTCCTCGTGTGACTCTGAGCCAGGCGCCGGGACTGGCCGCAGCTGGGGCTGTGGTCATCACCGGAAGATGAGTATTTGTGCGCTTTGGACCGGTGCTTGGAATTGGCGTAGTCTGAGTCATCCGAGTCATGGGAGCTATTGGAGTGCCTTCGTGATCGGTCACTATAGCCACTGTAGCTGTCACCAGAGGAACTGCGCGGCCTACTCTGGCAGCTCTGGTCTGAAGACGCGTCTGAGCTACTTGAGTAAGAAGACCGGGAGGAGCGGCGTGAGGAGTGGCGTCGGCCAGGCCGTGAGCGGCTGCGGGAGTGCTCGCTGCCCGGCTCCTCCACCGCCTCCTTCCCCCTCCTCCCTCCTCCTCACTGTACTGGGGTGGGGACTTCCGGTGCAGCCGGCGTGACGAAGCACCATCACTATCCTCATCTCCTCTGCTGGGTCGACTCCGTTGGCTGGAGCGGCTGCTCCGTTTGGTGCTAGCTCCTCGCTGGCAGGATGAAGCTGGAGGTTCATCTTTGTGTTTCCTCTCACCGTGATCTTGGGAGGTGCCACCGGCCCCACCTTCATCCTTCTTGCCGCTATTTCCTTCTTCAGCTGGAAGGGGTCTCCGCTGGGAACCGTCCTGAGCTCGCGCGTCTTCGTGCTGGTGCAGGGCTACCACTCCCAGCGGTTCTGGTTTGGGCCCCAGCTCAGAAGCTGCTGGGGCTGATGACTTATTTTTCTTTTGTTTTCATTTCTTGCGCTTCTTAGACTGTTCCCCAGACTCTGCCTTAGAGCTTTTCTCTTCTGGGTCAGCTTTGTGTTTCCATTTGTGTTTGCTGGATTTTTTGTGTTGCTTTTTCGTTTTGTGTCTGTGGGACTTACCAGATCATTCTTTCTTGCTAGGAAGGCTTCTCCATGTGTCTTCTGTCTCTGACCCATGGCTGCCTCTGGATTCTTGCTTATTCAGGCTGCTACAGGCAGACCTGAAGCAAGGGCATCCAATCCGCCTCCTGAAGAATGCTCTACATTATCCCCCTCTTCCTTGCTTTTATTTGGCTCACCAGGATCACAGCCTTGGAGACGGTCCTTTGAGGAGCCTCCTATGTCCTTTGGCTTTTCTGTCCCTTTAGCTCTGGCATCGTTGTTCTTTGAAAGCTTAAAGTCAAAGTACAAAGAGTTACAACTGTATGAAATGGAGGGTTCTGCCTTCGTGAAAATTAATAGTTCTGATGGCCAGTGGAGGGCAGTGCTTTCATCTTTGCTCAAAACTGGAAAGAAGGGACCAGTAGGATGTTTAGGCCCCTCCTGGCTTTCTTTCCCTGGTGGAGGGCCCTGAGGGGGTTCTTTAGAAGGTTTAGACTCTCTGAATCCTTCTGACTGACTATCTAAGCTTTGTTCACTTGCATCCGCTCCTGAGGTCGTCTTTGTCTCAGCTTTGCTCCTACACTCTGAGGGCTCAGCCACACTGGTTTCCGTCGGTCTTTTCTAATCCTTGGCTTGCTGCCAGCTTGATGCAGCCCTTAGGCTTGGGAGAACTACTTGTTTTACTCTCTGGGGCATTCTTTGGGTGTGTACTATTATCACCTTCCCTTTGTTCACTGGCTGTCATGAAAGTAGGAAAGGAAGATTAGGTTTTACTTCACACTGTGCTGGGGGGATGTAGTGGTAGTATTCTGGCTTTGCAGCCCCAGCTCCTTCTTCTTACTTCATTCTTTTTAACTTAGATAATGTTGAGACAAGGGACCCTCCATCCTAAGGGTGTTCATCCTCTTTTTTACCATCAAGATTACTGCTACCATCAGAGTCTCCCACCTTCTGAAGTCCTTAGTCAGCAGCCTTCTCATCAGCTTTTGTTCCCTCTTCAGAGGTCCCTTCCTCTGCCTGGTCACTGAAAACTGATGCTATTGATTCAAGTTTGACAGGACCCTTCTTGGCAAAGGAAAATGACAGCCCCAGTTTTTGCAGTGGGGTCCCCAGATTATTCTTAATGCCAAAGCTGATGCCTTGAGAGGCTAGCCAGTGAGCCTGTGCCAGTCCAGTGGTATTAGTGATTTGTATTGCAGTGAAAGGGCCTCCTTTATCTGTGGAGAATTCAGATCCCAGGCCGCAAGTAGTGGGCCACTTCCAGGTGCACATTCAGCTTGTTTTCTTTGCTCTGCCAACTCATGGAGCCACTGTAGGGCTTTCTCCTGTTTCCCCTCATCCTTGCGGGATTTTGAAGATACATTTCAAGCAAACTCTCTCTGCTTAAGATCTTTCCATCTCTGCTTGTGTGCATGACCATAGGAGTTGATATGGTTGTCAAATTCCTGGTGTTTCTGATATTGCTTATCACAGAGTTCACAGTAAAAGCTGGCTCTGAGATCTTCCAATGCTTTGGCAATTGCCTTTTCTTTGTCAACATAATCCCTGTACTTATGTCTCAGTTCTTCTGTGTCTTCTTTTTCCAATTATAAGACACGGCGCCGTACCGTAGCATCTTCAGCATAATCAAGCTCCATTTCCATGCAAACCCATGCCCATGACATCATACTTGACAACAATCAGAATGGGATCAGTTTTCCCCTGAAGAGATTTTCCCCAATGCCTGGCCCAGCTTCCACCCATGTGTCTGGAGTAAGTGATGTCCAATATTCTCCAGTTCTATAGGCTTGTCAAGTGATGCTTGTTCAATTTCCAAATGTCTTTCTTATACTGATCAAGGTGATTACCCTGAAAATCTTGGTCCTTGTTGAAGTGGGAGAAGCAGTCTGCCCTCTTGCCACCTTCACTCCTCTCAGGATGATGCTCTCCGGTTCACTCCTTCCCTCCCATGACACCTGCCCCCTTACTCCCCTCTTGGTGATTCTTAAACTTTGTGATTTCTGAATTACATTTCATGGAGAAGGCTGAAATATGCTTGGTGCTTTTGAGGAACAGCCAGTATGACTGCCAAGGACTATGCCAAGGGAAGGTATTAGGAGATGAGATTAGCGAGGTAATAGTGTAATATCATATAGGGTGCTAGGCTATTGTAGCAACTTTGACTTTTGCTGTGAGTGATCTGGGAAGCCATTCAAGGATTTTGGACAGAGGATTGACATGATCTGACTTTGAGTTTCACTAGAATTCTCTGGCTGTTATGTTGAAAATAGAAGTTGGTAGGGGGTAAAGACAGAAGCAGGGAGATCAGTCAGGAAGCTGTTACACTGGCAAAAAATGGTGGTGTCTTCAAACAGGGTGGTAGAAGTGGAGATTATAAACTGTGCTCAGATTCTGGACACAGGGCTGACGGAATTTGCTGATCAGTTGAATGTGCAGTGTGAGTGAAGTCAAGGGTTAGTTACTCTGTAGTTTTTGGTTTGAACAACCAGAAAGTTGGAGTTAATATCAATTGAAACAGGAAAAAAAAATGGAAGGAACATGTTTAGGGAGGAACCTGAGGAGCTTGGTTTTGAGATGTTTACTGACATCCAAGTGAAGATACCAGGGAGGCAGTGGGGTGTAGAGTTCAGAAAAGAAGTGTAAATCATCACTGTACAATAAGACTTCCTGTGTTGATGGACATGTTCTGTATCTGTGCTCGCCAGTTTTGTAGTGGTAGTTAGACTGAGTGAGATCACGAATAGAATAAATGTAGATAGAGGAGGGAGGAGATGAGTGGACTGAATCTGGGACATGCCAGTGATTAGAAGCTGAAGAAGAGGAAGAATAGGGGTGTTCAGCTCTGTCGAAGACAAACAGGAGACTGATTGCCCAGAATCTAAATGAAGAGTTTCAAAGAAAAGTGAGAGCTTAGCTGAATCAGGCGCTGCTAATAGGTCTTGCAGGATGAAGACTAAAAAAATGACCATTGATCGAGCCGTAGGGAAGTAATCAGTAACCTTGACAAGTACATGGGATGAAAACCTGACTGGAATGGGCACAAGAGAAAATCAGAAGCCCTCGGACATAGCCAGCAGGAATGTAACACTGTGCAGCCACTGTGGGAAATGATTTATCAGTTCCTTAAAAAGATAAATACAGAATTACCATAGGAACCTACAGTTTCACCCAAGAGAAGTAAAAATACATGTCCATACAAAAACCTGTACTGAAATATTCATAGCAACATTATTCATAATAGGCAAAACATAGAAACAGCCCAGCTATCCATGAATTTATGAATGGGTAAGCAAACGTGGTGTAGCCATACACTGAGTCATTATTCAGCCTTAAAAAGGGATGTACTGATACATGCTAAGGTATGGAAAAGCTTTAAAGACATGATAAGTCAAAGAAGCCAAGTCACAGAAGACCACATATTATGTGATTCCATTTATATGAAGTGTCCAGAACGGGCAAATGTATACAGACAGAGAGTAGGTCAGTGGTTGCTTAGAACCGGGGGAGGTAGGAGGGAAGTAGAAACTGACTGCTAATAGGTATAGAATTTCTTTTAGTTGGGGAGACAAAAATTTTTTAAATTAGATCATGTTAACTTCACAATCCTGTTAATATACTTTAAAAACACTGATACTTTAAATGGGTTAATTATATGGTAGTGAATTGTATTTCAATAAAGCTGTTTTTAAAAAGAGAAAGGTAAGGGATTGACAAGAGTACTTGAGACGAATAGAAGAATTAGTCTTAGGTAGTACAGCTAGTTCATCCTTAGCAACAGGAGGGAAGATAAGATGTATTAAAAATAGATGCAGGTAAGTGGGTAGATGGTGGTTGTGGTAGCTTTTTGGAAGGCCTTTTGACTGGTTTTTTTTCTCTCAGTGAAATGGGAAACCAGACCATCAGCTGAGAGTGAGGATGAAGGAGGAGCTGTTGAGGATGGGAAGGAAGGTGTAACACAGACGAGTGAGGAGGGAGGTGCAGGACGATTCCTCAGCATCACCTGTGAGGTTGGTGAGACCAGCCAGCAGGGCTTCTCCAGTCACATTCCGCTGCACAAGGACAGGTCTGAATAGCGGGATTTAACCAGAGCTGGGTTTTTGCCAAGTGAGCATGTTGAAGAGTCTACAAAATTGAAGATATGTGTAGAGAGTGATTATAAACATGAGCCATAGAATTTAAGTTGCATTAAGAGACAATAAGGCTATAAATACGTGGAAGGAAGATGTGATTGGGTTAATGGATGGTAGGCTCTGATAGAGCTGAAGAATTTTTGGAACCTGGTAATAACAAACCCATGTGACCATAAGATCTGAGATAAGGTGAAATAGAAGATTTTTGTTGGAGAAGAGGTCAAGAAACAAAGGCCAGGGTATCAGATGGGTTATCTCTATGAATATTGAAATTACTGAAATTTATGGCAGGGTTTGTGTCAGAAAGAGAGCTGGAAATGAGGAGATTCAGTGAGAACGTCTCAAGACCAGTTAGAAGTTGGTGGAGGACTATAGTCAGGCGGGTGGATAATGGGTAGTATTAGATGATGGCACAGGTATTGCAACTCGGCATTTCAGGGAGAAGAGGGAGAAGGAATGACAATGAGGAGCAATAGATACCTGATCTACCTCCAGGCTCACTGGTAAGAATGTATGAGAGAAAAGAGCTTTCACTAGAGAGGGTGGGAGTATCATCAAAGGACAAATTTAATTTAGGCAAGAAGGTAAAGGACAAATTAAGAAAACAAAATGCTTGGAAAATTTTGTTGTTGAGAGACCATGAGTTCCAGGGGACACTGAAATTCAAGATAAGAATTTAGGAGTCATTCGTATAAAAATAGTATTTAAATCTTTGGAAATTGGTGAGATCATGAAGAGAGAAAGTATAGAGAGAGAACAGAAGTGGGTCCAGGATTGTCCCCTGAAGCTTCCCAGCATGCCAAGATTTGGGTAAAGCAGTGTTTCTCACCTTTTTTTTTTTTTTTCCATTGTTCCCCCAAGGAGCCTTTGTAGACATTTGTGTCCCAACCACTCACTCCAGGAAATTTTAACACCACAGATACACTGTTTGTCTCTTCATGTACTGTGACCCTTTGAAGGCCACAAACCATTATAATATCTGAGATAACTTCCCCCCACCTTCCAAGAAGTGTTTTTTGCTCCTTTGGGGGCAAGGTTGCCTCCACTGAACTGCATGGGTCAGAGGATAGAGAAGTGAGGGGAGGAGTAACCACTAAGACAGGAGAAAAGCCAGGAGAAGGTGACATAGTGAAGCCAGGAGAAGGAGCGTGTGAGAAGGGACAAGAAAGGGTCCTGAATACTGGAGAGGACTTTCCACATGATTTGGCAACGTGGAGGTCACTGTGACCGTCACAGAAGCAGCGTCAGTACACTGACAGGCCAGAAATGCAGCGGTGAGCGGAGAGCATCCAAGAGGCGAGCAAATGAAGGCTCAAGTGCAGGCGGCTTCGAGAAGCTTGTCTGCAGAGGAGCATGAGGGGTTGGTGAAGAGCGGGAGGAGGCTTAACGGGGAACACGAGGCTTGCTGTCAGCTGTGTAATATAGTTAGACTCTAAACCCTTACAAAGAAGCAGAAAGAATGTTTTGGTAGGTGGAAATTATTTTAAGCTCAAGCTAGAGGTGAAAACATGTAAGACGTGTTTGGAAGAATGGTGAAGGAGTACAATTTGCCTGTGGTTGGTAACTGTGTGTCACACTGTTTTAGGGATGGAGACTGTATTAGTAGGCTGCAGCTAAGCTCAAGAGTCTTGGGAGCTAAGCAGGACAGTTTGGGTTTACTATGGTAGGCCGCTTAATTTATCTTAGTTTCTTACGTGGAGTAAATAACATGTTAAATGCAATGTTTAGGGTGGTCTGGTTGAGACCAAACAGGAAACAGTAGTTCACATGTAGTCAAATATTAACAGATTTTTGAATGCCTACTATATATAGAAAATGTGTATTTTTGAGCCCAGTTTCCTATTCATCTCTTCCATTATCCAACCACTGTCTGCCCTACTTTTTTTGTTCTCATATCATGACCATAGTCACCTAAACCTGCACTGTCCAGTATAGTAGTCACTAGCCACAGGTGGATATTGAGCACCTGAAATATTGCCAGGGTGAACTGAGATGTTCTCAAAGTGTAAAATATACCCTGGATTTCAAAGATTAAGCCCACACAAAAAAGAATATAAAATATCAATAATTATTTAAAATGATTATGTGTTGAAATTAAATATTTATAATATACTAGGCTAAATAAAATGTTATTTATTAATTTCACCTCTTTCTTTTTACTTTTTTTAATGTGGCTACTAAAAATTTAGTTACACATAGACTCGCATTTGTGGTTTGCATTATATTCCTACTGGACAGTGCTAACCTAAATCGTGCCGCCACGCCACAGCTGCTAACTGCATTCTGGCTCCGCTCTCTGTGCTGTCAGAGGCTGATGCCACCTACCTGCCCTCCTCCCTGCTAGTTAATGCCGTCACTCTACTTGTCTTTGTCTACGCTGCCTGGTGAGAAAATGAGCTCATTTGCTGTTAGTTCCCATAACTAAAGAACACGTAGTGGCAGAGACCCATGAGCAGAGGCAAAGGGCGTCTGAGTGGAGGAACTAATGGTAGAAAAGGGTAGGACTGGAGTGGAAATAAAAGCATTGTCAGTTGTAATGCCTCATCATTTACAGATGAGGTGAGCTCAGAAAGGTGAGATAACGAGCTGTCTCTATCTGGACACCTTCTTGTCAGATTTTTAAAAATCTCAAAAATATATCCCCTTTCCCTCTCCACCCCTCAAAAGTGTTTTTAGTATATTTTAAATTCCTATACTTTTCTTTTTCTTCTCCTCTCCCTTTTTTCTTATCCAGCAAGCACTGACTTATGTACTGCGGACAGCTTATTTGAAGGTGTCAGCAATACAGTCAGTGTGACTACATAAACGTACTTTACAATGAAAACGTTAACATGGTATTTTTCTTGAAAAGAAAGTAACTTGGTATATTAAATTTATCTAGCTAGCAAAGTCCTGAGGAAATAGGACATACGATAGAGAATTTTTTTAATTAGGGAAAAAGAAAAATCGATGAAGACTATCCAGATCCGGGGTACCTAAAGAGGCCTGAACATCCTTAATGAGGGGGCTCAGCTACCAGGGACATCATGAGAGTAGTATGATCCTAATGGGAGGGGGGGAGGAGTGAGCCAGCATGATGTGAGGAAAGAGATTCTGAAAATTCGGCCTCACCAAAAGCGAACTTTATTCAAGGCCAATCCTGCCAGAACAAATGGTTTAATTTTCTAAGCTCTGTGGATTTTCTCCTCTTGAGCTTACTCCAGTTCTCTGGAGAAACCAGAGATACTTTTGCATTAATAAGCAAACAATAGAAGAAAGATTGCAAAAGACTGTAAAATTAATTGCTTCCCTAGCACCTAGCTGAGGAACCACAGGGAATGGGGATTTTGGCTGGCAAAGGTTAGAGGAGGAGTGAATTTTAATTTGGAAATTTCTGTTCCTAGAGTGTTAGAGCAGGGCCAGAGCTGGGCACAGCTTGTTGGAGGCTCTGGCGTGGGGAGAGGAACACTGTGAGCTGGGGTACCTAGGAAGTGCTGGGGGGTCTCAGGAATAAGGTGAGGAGGAGGTGCAGGTGGAAAGCAGAAAACAGGGTAGGAAGACAAAGTAAAAAAGCATAGCACAAACAAGAACATGCAGCATGACTTTAACCGCGCAGGCTAGTCTGTGTGATGGTGAGACTAGCACTGTGTGTCAGTCAGGAAAATAGTTATTGAGATGGTGGTGCTGTCTGACTTTTCAAAAGATAACTTATGTTCATCTTTTAAAAACAAATACAATAAAAGGAGGTCAGTGTGGAAGCATTTTAATTTTGTTCAGAGTTGACTGTGTCTCCTTTTTTCCAAATGCTCACCTGGGGCTTCTGCCAAGCCTTCTCTTCCGTTTTTGGCTTAATGTAGCTAGCTGCAGGTTTTTGTTCCTTGATTTCTCTTTGTCTAGAATATCCCATTAGTAGCAAAGTCTGATGGATCCTTTCTCTGAAATCCTTTCCTCTCTCTGTGTGCTGGTGCTTCACAGCAGGGTTTACTGCAGACTCTTTTGTTTCCTCTCCTCTCCAAATTAGCTTATGTACCATTGTTACCTTCCTAAGCACCAATTTCATCCTTCACTTGTCTGCTTTATTAAAAGCATAAAGATCCCTTATGATTTTTCACAGTCAAACTTATTAATGTATTATTTATGATTTTCTATAATCTGATCAAGTTTGCCCATCAAGCCATATTTCCCACCACTCTACAACATAATCTTATGTATAAACCTTCTTATAATCTGTCCATATGGCACGATGTTTCTTATGTGTGTTTTTTCCATCACTTGTTCTCCCTCAGAGAATGCTGCTTCTCTCACTACCTTGGCAAGTTCTGTCCATTTTTCTGAATCTGGTTTAGATACGATCCTCTCCAAAGGATATTTCTAAGTGCTACAGGCTTTATCAACATCTCTTTTCAAACTCATTTGGTGCTTAAGGCATTTATTACATTTTACACTATATTATATTTTATCATTATCTTAATCTCTGTTTCCTGTATGTTTTTTGCCCAACTGGATTATTAGCTTCTTTAAGGGAACAGGCATTTCCAAACAAGTTATTTGCTTTAACCTGTTACTAAACACAGAATAGATTCTCAATATTTTTGATTGAAATAGTGTTGTTGACCAATTTTGATAGAAAGGTTAGATAAGCGAGATAAAGCAGCATCTGTAAGCAATGATTTACTTAGATATCTGAAGCTGAAAGCTGCTCCCTTAGAAACTCAAACTCAGTCTTGTAAAAAATCTAACTATTATAAGTTTTCCTAAAAATATAGATATCTATTGCTGCATAACATATCAGCTGAAAATTTGGTTGCTTAAAATAATGAACCTTTGTTATCTCATGTAGGTCAGGAAGCTGGGTGCAGGTGAGTGATTCTGGCTTAAGGTCTCTCTCTCTCATGAAGTTGCATTAAATGTGTCAGCTAGGATGCAGTCTCGTCTCCAGCCCAACTCAGGAGGATCTGCTTTCAAGCTTACGTGGTTATTGGCAGGATTCAGCTCCTCACAGGTTGTTGGATTGAGGTCCTCAGTTCCTCACTGTGCCCA